>NC_054473.1:92974593-94426099 GCF_017639515.1 Carcharodon carcharias
ATTCCTGCTGGTGGTGGTGGCGGTATTCCTGCTGTTGGTGGTGGCTGTGTTCCTGCTGTTTGTGGTGGCAGTGCTCCTGCTGTTGGTGGAGTTAGTGTTCCTGATGTTGGTGGCTGTGTTCCTGCTGTTGGTGGTGGTGGTGGTCCTCCTGTTGGTGGTCGCTGTGTACCTGCTATTTGTAACGGTTGTGTTCCTGCTGATGATGGCGGTGGTGTTCCTCCTATTGGTGGAGTTGGTGTTCCTGCTGTTGGTGGAGTTGGTGTTCCTGCTGTTTGCAGCGCTGGTGTTCCTGCTTTTGGTGGCGGTGGTGTTCCTGGTGTTGGTGACGTCGGTGTTCCTGCTGTTGGTGGAGTTGGTGTTGCCGCTGCTGTTGGAGTTGGTGTTCCTGCTGTTCGTGGAGATGGTGTTCCTGCTTTTGGTGGAGTTGGTGTTCCTGCTGTTGGTGGAGTTGGTGTTCCTGCTGTTGGTGGAGTTGGTCTTCCTGCTGTTGGTTGAGTTGTTGTTCCTGCTGTTTGCAGCACTGGTGTTCCTGCTTTTGGCGGCGGTGGTGTTCCTGTTGTTGTTGACGTCGGTGTTCCTGCTGTTGGTGGAGTTGTTCTTCCTGCTGTTGTTGGAGTTGGTGTTCCTGCTGTTCGTGTTCCTGCTGTTGGTGGAGTTGGTGTTCCCGCTGTTGATGGAGTTGGATTTCCTGCTGTTGGTGGAGTGGGTGTTCCTGCTGTTGGTGGAGTTGGTGTTCCTGCTGTTGGGGGAGTTGGTATTCCTGCTGTTGGTGAAGCTGTTGTTCCTGCTGTTCATGGAGTTCGTGTTCCTGCTGTTGGCGGAGCTGGTGTTCCTGCTGTTTGCAGCCCTGGTGTTCCTGCTTTTGGCGGCGGTGGTGTTCCTGTTGTTGGTGACGTCGGTGTTCCTGCTGTTGGTGGAGTTGGTGTTGCCGCTGTGGTTGGAGTTGGTGTTCCTGCTGTTCGTGGAGATGGTGTTCCTGCTTTTGGTGGAGTTGGTGTTCCTGCTGTTGGTGGAGTTGGTGTTCCTGCTGTTGGTGGAGTTGGTCTTCCTGCTGTTGGTTGAGTTGTTGTTCCTGCTGTTGGTGGTGGTGGTGTTCCTGCTCTTGGTGGCGGTGGTGTACCTGCTGTTGGTGACGTTGGTGTTCCTGCTGTTGGTGCCGGTGGTGTTCCTGCTGTTGGTGGTGGTGGTGTTGCTGCTGTTGGTGGAGTTGGTGTTCCTGCTCTTGGTGATCCTGCTGTTCGTGGAGTTGGTGTTCCTGCTGTTGGTGGCGGTGGTGTTGCTGCTGTTGGTGGAGTTGGTGTTCCTGCTGATGGCAGCGCTGGTGTTCCTGCTGTTGGTGGCGGGTGTGCTCCTGTTGTTGGTGATAGCTCGGTTCCTGCTGTTGGTGGTGGCTGATTTCCCGCTGTTGGTGGCGGTTGTGTTCCTGCTGTGGGTGGATTTTGTGTTCCTGCTGTTGGTGGCTGTGTTCCTGCTCTTGGTGGCGGTTGTGTTCCTGCTGTTGGTGGTGGCTGTTTTCCTGCTATTGGTGGCGTTAGTGTTCCTGCTGTTGGTTGCGGCGATGTTGCTGCTGTTGGTGGTAGTTTTCCTGCTGCTGGTGTAGCTGTGTTCCCGCTGCTGGTGGCCGTGGTGTTCCTGCTGTTGGTGGCGGTGGTATTCCTGCTGGTGGTGGTGGCGGTATTCCTGCTGTTGGTGGTGGCTGTGTTCCTGCTGTTTGTGGTGGCGGTGCTCCTGCTGTTGGTGGAGTTAGTGTTCCTGATGTTGGTGGCTGTGTTCCTGCTGTTGGTGGTGGTGGTGGTCCTCCTGTTGGTGGTCGCTGTGTACCTGCTATTTGTAACGGTGGTGTTCCTGCTGATAATGGCGGTGGTGTTCCTCCTATTGGTGGAGTTGGTGTTCCTGCTGTTGGTGGAGTTGGTGTTCCTGCTGTTTGCAGCGCTGGTGTTCCTGCTTTTGGTGGCGGTGGTGTTCCTGTTGTTGGTGACGTCGGTGTTCCTGCTGTTGGTGGAGTTGGTGTTCCCGCTGTTGTTGGAGTTGGATTTCCTGCTGTTGGTGGAGTGGGTGTTCCTGCTGTTGGTGAAGTTGGTGTTCCTGCTGTTGGGGGAGTTGGTATTCCTGCTGTTGGTGAAGCCGTTGTTCCTGCTGTTCATGCAGTTCGTGTTCCTGCTGTTGGCGGAGCTGGTGTTCCTGCTGTTTGCAGCACTGGTGTTCCTGCTTTTGGCGGCGGTGGTGTTCCTGTTGTAGGTGACGTCGGTGTTCCTGCTGTTGGTGGAGTTGGTGTTGCCGCTGTTGTTGGAGTTGGTGTTCCTGCTGTTCGTGGAGATGGTGTTCCTGCTTTTGGTGGAGTTGGTGTTCCTGCTGTTGGTGGAGTTGGTGTTCCTGCTGTTGGTGGAGTTGGTCTTCCTGCTGTTGGTTGAGTTGTTGTTCCTGCTGTTTGCAGCGCTGGTGTTCCTGCTTTTGGCGGCGGTGGTGTTCCTGTTGTTGGTGGAGTTTTTCTTCCTGCTGTTGTTGGAGTTGGTGTTCCTGCTGTTCGTGTTCCTGCTGTTGGTGGAGTTGGTGTTCCTGCTGTTGGGGGTGTTGGTATTCCTGCTGTTGGTGAAGTTGGTGTTCCTGCTGTTGGTCGAGTTAGTGTTCCTGCTGTTGGTGGCAATGGTGTTCCTGCTGTTGGTTGTGGTGTTCCTGCCGTGGTGGAGTTAGTGTTCCTGCTCTTGGTGGTGGTGGTGTTGCTGCTGTAGGCGCTGGAGTTCCTGCTGTTGGTGGTGGCTGCATTCCTGCTGTTGGTGGCTGTGTTCCCGGTGTTGGTGGCGGTGGTGTTCCTCCTGTTGGTGGCAGCGGTGTTCCTACTGTTGGTGGTGGCTCTGTTCCTGCTGTTGGTGGTGGCTGTGTTCCCGCTGTTGGTGGCGTTTGTGTTCCTGCTGTGGGTGGATTTTGTGTTCCTGCTGTTGGTGGCTGTGTTCCTGCTCTTGGTGGCGGTTGTGTTCCTGCTGCTGGTGGTAGCTGTGTTCCCGCTGCTTTTGGCTGTGCTGTTCCTGCTGTTGGTGGCGGTGGTATTCCTGCTTGTGGTGGTGGCGGTATTCCTGCTATTGGTGGTGGCTGTGATCCTGCTGTTGGTGGTGGCGGTGCTCCTGCAGTTGGTGGAGTTAGTGTTCCTGATGTTGGTGGCTGTGTTCCTTCTGTTGGTGGTGGTGGTGTTCCTGCTATGGGTTGTCGCTGTGTACCTGCTATTTGTACCAGTTGTGTTCCTGCTGATGATGGCGGTGGTGTTCCTCCTTTGGTGGAGTTTTTGTTCCTGCTGCTGGTGGATTTGGTGTTCCTGCTGTTGGTGGAGTTGGTGTTCCAGCTGGTGGTGGAGTTGTTGTTCCTGCTACTGGCGGAGTTGGTGTCCCTGCTGTTGGTGGAGTTGGTATTCCTGCTGTTGGTGGAGTTGGAATTCCTGCTGTTGGTGGAGTTGGAATTCCTGCTGTTGGTGGAGTTCGTGTTCCTGCTGCTGGTGTAGTTGGTGTTCCTGCTGTTGGTGGTGGTGGTGTTCCTGCTCTTGGTGGCGGTGGTGTACCTGCTGTTGGTGACGTTGGTGTTCCTGCTGTTGGTGACGTTGGTGTTCCTGCTGTTGGTGCCGGTGGTGTTCCTGCTGTTGGTGGCGGTGGTGTTGCTGCTGTTGGTGGAGTTGGTGTTCCTGCTGTTGGTATTCCTGCTGTTGGTGGAGTTGGTGTTCCTGCTGTTGGTGGCGGTGGTGTTGCTGCTGTTGGTGGAGTTGGTGTTCCTGCTGATGGCAGCGCTGGTGTTCCTGCTGTTGGCGGCGGGTGTGTTCCTGTTGTTGGTTATGGCAGTGTTCCTGCTGTTGGTGGATTTGGTGTTCCTGCTGTTTATGGAGTTGGTGTTGCTGCTGTTGGTGGAGTTGGTGTTCGTGCTGTTGGTGTTCCTGCTCTTGGTGGAGTTGGTATTCCTGCTGTTGGTGGAGTCGGTGTTTCTGCTGTTGGTGGAGTTGGTGTTCCTTCTGTTGGTGGAGTTGCTGTTCCTGCTGTTTGCAGTGCTGGTGTTCCTGCTATTGGCGGCGGTGGTGTTCCTGTTGTTGGTGACGTCGGTGTTCCTGCTGTTGGTGGAGTTGGTGTTCCTGCTGTTGGTGGAGTTGGTGTTCGTGCTGTTGGTGTTCCTGCACTTGGTGGAGTTGGTATTCCTGCTGTTGGTGAGTTGGTGTTTCTGCTGTTGGTGGAGTTGGTATTCCTGCTGTTGGTGGAGTTGGAATTCCTGCTGTTGGTGGAGTTGGAATCCCTGCTGTTGGTGGAGTTGGTGTTCCTGCTGCTGGCGTAGTTGGTGTTCCTGCTGTTGGTGGTGGTGGTGTTCCTGCTCTTGGTGGCGGTGGTGTACCTGCTGTTGGTGACGTTGGTGTTCCTGCTGTTGGTGACGTTGGTGTTCCTGCTGTTGGTGCCGGTGGTGTTCCTGCTGTTGGTGGCGGTGGTGTTGCTGCTGTTGGTGGAGTTGGTGTTCCTGCTGTTGGTGTTCCTGCTGTTGGTGGAGTTGGTGTTCCTGCTGTTGGTGGCGGTGGTGTTGCTGCTGTTGGTGGAGTTGGTGTTCCTGCTGATGGCAGCGCTGGTGTTCCTGCTGTTGGTGGCGGGTGTGTTCCTGTTGTTGGTTATGGCAGTGTTCCTGCTGTTGGTGGATTTGGTGTTCCTGCTGTTAATGGAGTTGGTGTTGCTGCTGTTGTTGGAGTTGGTGTTCGTGCTGTTGGTGTTCCTGCTCTTGGTGGAGTTGGTATTCCTGCTGTTGGTGGAGTTGGTGTTTCTGCTGTTTGTGGAGTTGGTGTTCCTTCTGTTGGTGGAGTTGCTGTTCCTGCTGTTTGCAGTGCTGGTGTTCCTGCTATTGGCGGCGGTGGTGTTCCTGTTGTTGGTGACGTCGGTGTTCCTGCTGTTGGTGGAGTTGGTGTTCCTGCTGTTGTTGGAGTTGGTCTTCCTGCTGTTGGTGGAGTTGGTATTCCTGCTGTTTGTGGAGTTGATGTTCCTGCTGTTGGTGGAGTTGGTGTTCCTGCTGTTGGTGGAATTGGTTTTCCTGCTGTTGGTGGAGTTGGTGTTCCTGTTGTTGGTGACGTCGGTGTTCCTGCTGTTGGTGGAGTTGGTGTTCCCGCTGTTGTTGGAGTTGGTGTTCCTGCTGTTGGTGGAGTTGGTGTTCCTGCTGTTGGTGGAGTTGTTCTTCCTGCTGTTGGTGGAGTTGTTCTTCCTGCTGTTTGCAGCGCTGGTGTTCCTGCTTTTGGCGGCGGTGCTGTTCCTGTTGTTGGTGACGTCGGTGTTCCTGCTGTTGGTGGAGTTGGTCTTCCTGCTGTTGTTGCAGTTGGTGATCCTGTTGTTTGTGTTCCTGCTGTTGGTGGAGTTGGTGTTCCTGCTGTTGGGGGAGTTGGTATTCCTGCTCTTGGTGAAGCTGGTGTTCCTTTTGTTGGTGGAGTTGGTGTTCCTGCTGTTGGTGGAGCTGGTGTTCCTGCTGTTTTCAGCACTTGTGTTCCTGCTTTTGGCGGCGGTTGTGTTCCTGTTGTTGGTGACATCGGTGTTCCTGCTGTTGGTGGAGTTGGTGTTCCCGCTGTTGTTGGAGTTTGTGTTCCTGCTGTTCGTGGAGATGGTGTTCCTGCTGTTGGTGGAGTTGGTGTTCCTGCTTTTGGTGGAGTTGGTGTTCCTGCTGTTGGTGGAGTTGGTCTTCCTGCTGTTGGTTGAGTTGTTGTTCCTGCTGTTTGCAGCACTGGTGTTCCTGCTTTTGGCGGCGGTGGTGTTCCTGTTGTTGGTGACGTCGGTGTTCCTGCTGTTGGTGGAGTTGTTCTTCCTGCTGTTGTTGGAGTTGGTGTTCCTGCTGTTCGTGTTCCTGCTGTTGGCGGAGTTGGTGTTCCTGCTGTTGGGGGAGTTGGTGTTCCTGCTGTTGGTCGAGTTAGTGTTCCTGCTGTTGGTCGAGTTAGTGTTCCTGCTGTTGGTGGCAATGGTATTCCTGCTGTTGGTTGTGGTGTTCCTAACGTGGTGGAGTTAGTGTTCCTGCTGTTGGTGGTGGTGGTGTTGCTGCTGTAGGTGCTGGAGTTCCAGCTGTTGGTGGTGGCTGCGTTCCCGCTGTTGGTGGCTGTGTTCCCGGTGTTGGTGGCGGTGGTGTTCCTCCTGTTGGTAGCGGTGGTGTTCCTGCTGTTGGTGGTGGCTCGGTTCCTGCTGTTGGTGGTGGCTGTGTTCCCGCTGTTGGTGGCGTTTGTGTTCCTGCTGTGGGTGGATTTTGTGATCCTGCTGTTGGTGGCTGTGTTCCTGCTCTTGGTGGCGGTTGTGCCCCTGCTGTTGGTGGTGGCTGTTTTCCTGCTATTGGTGGCGGTAGTGTTCCTGCTGTTGGTTGCGGCGATGTTGCTGCTGTTGGTGGTAGTTTTCCTGCTGCTGGTGGTAATTGTGTTCCCGCTGCTGGTGGCCGTGGTGTTCTTGCTGTTGGTGGAGGTGGTATTCCTGCTCGTGGTGGTGGCGGTATTCCTGCTGTTGGTGGTGTCTATGTTCCTGCTGTTTGTGGTGGCGGTGCTCCTGCTGTTGGTGGAGTTAGTGTTCCTGATGTTGGTGGCTGTGTTCCTGCTGTTGGTGGTGGTGGTGTTCCTCCAGTTGGTGGTCGCTGTGTACCTGCTATTTGTAACGTTTGTGTTCCTGCTGATGATGGCGGTGGTGTTCCTCCTATTGGTGGAGTTGGTGTTCCTGCTGCTGGTGGATTTGGTGTTCCTGCTGTTGGTGGAGTTTGTGTTCCAGCTGGTGGTGGAGTTGTTGTTCCTGCTATTGGTGGAGTTGGTGTTCCTTCTGTTGGTGGAGCTGGTATTCCTGCTGTTGGTGGATTTGGATTTCCTGCTGTTGGTGGAGTTGGTGTTCCTGCTGTTGGTGGAGTTGAAGATCCTGCTGTTGGTGGTGGTGGTAATCCTGCTCTTGGTGGCTGTGTTGCACCTGCTCTTGGTGACGTTGGTGGTCCTGCTGTTGGTGAAGTTGGTGTTCCTGCTGTTGGTGCCGGAGGTGTTCCTGCTGTTGGTGGCGGTGGTGTTGCTGCTGTTGTTGGAGTTGCTGTACCTGCTGTTGGTGTAGTTGGTGTTCCTGCTGTTGGTTGGAGTTGGTGTTGCTGCTGTTGGTGGAGTTGGTTATCCTGCTGATGGCAGCGCTGGTGTTCCTGCTGTTGGCGGTGGGTGTGTTCCTTTTGTTTGTGATGGCGGTGTTCCTGCTGTTGGTGGACTTGGTGTCCCTGCTGTTTGTGGAGTTGGCGTTCCTGCTGTTTGTGGAGTTGGTGTTCGTGCTGTTGGTGTTCCTGCTCTTGGTGGAGTTGGTATTCCTGCTGTTGGTGAGTTGGTGTTTCTGCTGTTGGTGGAGTTGGTGTTCCTGCTGTTGGTGGAGTTGCTGTTCCTGCTGTTTGCAGCGCTGGTGTTCCTGCTTTTGGCGGCGGTGGTGTTCCTGTTGTTGGTGACGTCGGTGTTCCTGCTGTTGGTGTTCCTGCTGTTGGTGGAGTTGGTGTTCCTGCTGTTGGTGGCGGTGGTGTTGCTGCTGTTGGTGGAGTTGGTGTTCCTGCTGATGGCAGCGCTGGTGTTCCTGCTGTTGGTGGCGGGTGTGTTCCTGTTGTTGGTTATGTCAGTGTTCCTGCTGTTGGTGGATTTGGTGTTCCTGCTGTTTATGGAGTTGGTGTTGCTGCTGTTGTTGGAGTTGGTGTTCGTGCTGTTGGTGTTCCTGCTCTTGGTGGAGTTGGTATTCCTGCTGTTGGTGGAGTTGGTGTTTCTGCTGTTGGTGGAGTTGGTGTTCCTTCTGTTGGTGGAGTTGCTGTTCCTGCTGTTTGCAGTGCTGGTGTTCCTGACATTGGCGGCGGTGGTGTTCCTGTTGTTGGTGACGTCGGTGTTCCTGCTGTTGGTGGAGTTGGTGTTCCTGCTGTTGTTGGAGTTGGTCTTCCTGCTGTTGGTGGAGTTGGTATTCCTGCTGTTTGTGGAGTTGATGTTCCTGCTGTTGGTGGAGTTGGTGTTCCTGCTGTTGTTGGAATTGGTGTTCCTGCTGTTGGTGGAGTTGGTGTTCCTGCTGTTGGTGGAGTTGGTGTTCCTGCTGTTGGTGGAGTTGGTGTTCCCGCTGTTGTTGGAGTTGGTGTTCCTGCTGTTGGTGGAGTTGGTGTTCCTGCTGTTGGTGGAGTTGTTCTTCCTGCTGTTGGTGGAGTTGTTCTTCCTGCTGTTGGTGGAGTTGTTCTTCCTGCTGTTTGCAGCGCTGGTGTTCCTGCTTTTGGCGGCGGTGCTGTTCCTGTTGTTGGTGACGTCGGTGTTCCTGCTGTTGGTGGAGTTGGTCTTCCTGCTGTTGTTGCAGTTGGTGATCCTGCTGTTTGTGTTCCTGCTGTTGGTGGAGTTGGTGTTCCTGCTGTTGGGGGAGTTGGTATTCCTGCTGTTGGTGAAGCTGGTGTTCCTGTTGTTGGTGGAGTTGGTGTTCCTGCTGTTGGTGGAGCTGGTGTTCCTGCTGTTTTCAGCACTGGTGTTCCTGCTTTTGACGGCGGTTGTGTTCCTGTTGTTGGTGACATCGGTGTTCCTGCTGTTGGTGGAGTTGGTGTTCCCGCTGTTGTTGGAGTTTGTGTTCCTGCTGTTCGTGGAGATGGTGTTCCTGCTGTTGGTGGAGTTGGTGTTCCTGCTGTTGGTGGAGTTGGTGTTCCTGCTGTTGGTGGAGTTGGTCTTCCTGATGTTGGTTGAGTTGTTGTTCCTGCTGTTTGCAGCACTGGTGTTCCTGCTTTTGGCGGCGGTGGTGTTCCTGTTGTTGGTGGAGTTGTTCTTCCTGCTGTTGTTGGAGTTGGTGTTCCTGCTGTTCGTGTTCCTGCTGTTGGCGGAGTTGGTGTTCCTGCTGTTGGGGGAGTTGGTATTCCTGCTGTTGGTGAAGTTGGTGTTCCTGCTGTTGGTCGAGTTAGTGTTCCTGCTGTTGGTGGCAATGGTATTCCTGCTGTTGGTTGTGGTGTTCCTGCCGTGGTGGAGTTAGTGTTCCTGCTGTTGGTGGTGGTGGTGTTGCTGCTGTAGGTGCTGGAGTTCCAGCTGTTGGTGGTGGCTGCGTTCCCGCTGTTGGTGGCTGTGTTCCCGGTGTTGGTGGCGGTGGTGTTCCTCCTGTTGGTGGCGGTGGTGTTCCTGCTGTTGGTGGTGGCTCGGTTCCTGCTGTTGGTGGTGGCTGTGTTCCCGCTGTTGGTGGCGTTTGTGTTCCTGCTGTGGGTGGATTGTGTGTTCCTGCTGTTGGTGGCTGTGTTCCTGCTCTTGGTGGCGGTTGTGCCCCTGCTGTTGGTGGTGGCTGTTTTCCTGCTATTGGTGGCGGTAGTGTTCCTGCTGTTGGTTGCGGCGATGTTGCTGCTGTTGGTGGTAGTTTTCCTGCTGCTGGTGGTAGGTGTGTTCCCGCTGCTGGTGGCCGTGGTGTTCTTGCTGTTGGTGGAGGTGGTATTCCTGCTCGTGGTGGTGGCGGTATTCCTGCTGTTGGTGGTGTCTATGTTCCTGCTGTTTGTGGTGGCTGTGCTCCTGCTGTTGGTGGAGTTAGTGTTCCTGATGTTGGTGGCTGTGTTCCTGCTGTTGGTGGTGGTGGTGTTCCTCCAGTTGGTGGTCGCTGTGTACCTGCTATTTGTAACGTTTGTGTTCCTGCTGATGATGGCGGTGGTGTTCCTCCTATTGGTGGAGTTGGTGTTCCTGCTGCTGGTGGATTTGGTGTTCCTGCTGTTGGTGGAGTTTGTGTTCCAGCTGGTGGTGGAGTTGTTGTTCCTGCTATTGGTGGAGTTGGTGCTCCTTCTGTTGGTGGAGCTGGTATTCCTGCTGTTGGTGGATTTGGATTTCCTGCTGTTGGTGGAGTTGGTGTTCCTGCTGTTGGTGGAGTTGAAGATCCTGCTGTTGGTGGTGGTGGTAATCCTGCTCTTGGTGGCTGTGTTGCACCTGCGTTGGTGACGTTGGTGGTCCTGCTGTTGGTGAAGTTGGTGTTCCTGCTGTTGGTGCCGGAGGTGTTCCTGCTGTTGGTGGCGGTGGTGTTGCTGCTGTTGTTGGAGTTGCTGTACCTGCTGTTGGTGTAGTTGGTGTTCCTGCTGTTGGTTGGAGTTGGTGTTGCTGCTGTTGGTGGAGTTGGTTATCCTGCTGATGGCAACGCTGGTTTCCTGCTGTTGGCGGTGGGTGTGTTCCTTTTGTTTGTGATGGCGGTGCTCCTGCTGTTGGTGGACTTGGTGTCCCTGCTGTTTGTGGAGTTGGTGTTCCTGCTGTTTGTGGAGTTGGTGTTCGTGCTGTTGGTGTTCCTGCTCTTGGTGGAGTTGGTATTCCTGCTGTTGGTGAGTTGGTGTTTCTGCTGTTGTTGGAGTTGGTGTTCCTGCTGTTGGTGGAGTTGCTGTTACTGCTGTTTGCAGCGCTGGTGTTCCTGCTTTTGGCGGCGGTGGTGTTCCTGTTGTTGGTGACGTCGGTGTTCCTGCTGTTGGTGGAGTTGGTGTTCCCGCTGTTGGTGGAGTTGATGTTCCTGCTGTTGCTGGAGTTGGTGTTCCTGCTGTTGGTGGAGTTGGTGTTCCTGCTGTTGGTGGAGTTGTTGTTCCTGCTGTTTGCAGCGCTGGTGTTCCTGCTTTTGGTGGCGGTGGTGTTCCTGTTGTTGGTGACGTCGGTGTTCCTGCTGTTGGTGGAGTTGGTGTTCCCTCTGTTGTTGGAGTTGGTGTTCCTGCTGTTGGTGGAGTTGGTGTTCCTGCTGTTGGTGGAGTTGGTGTTCCTGCTGTTGGTGGAGTTGGTCTTCCTGCTGTTGGTGGAGTTGTTGTTCCTGCTCTTTGCAGCACTGGTGTTCCTGCTTTTGGCGGCGGTGGTTTTCCTGTTGTTGGTGACGTCGGTGTTCCTGCTGTTCGTGGAGTTGGTCTTCCTGCTGTTGTTGGAGTAGGTGTTCCTGCTGTTTGTGTTCCTGCTGTTGGTTGAGTTGGTGTTCCTGCTGTTGGGGGAGTTGGTATTCCTGCTGTTGGTGAAGTTGGTATTCCTGCTGTTGGTTGAGTTAGTGTTCCTGCTGTTGGTGGCAATTGTGTTCCTGCTGTTGGTTGTGGTGTTCCTGCCGTTGGTGGAGTTAGTGTTCCTGCTGTTGGTGGTGGTGGTGTTCCTGCTGTTGTTGGAGTTGGTCTTCCTGCTGTTGGTGGAGTTGGTATTCCTGCTGTTTGTGGAGTTGATGTTCCTGCTGTTGGTGGAGTTGGTGTTCCTGCTGTTGTTGGAATTGGTGTTCCTGCTGTTGGTGGAGTTGGTGTTCCTGCTGTTGGTGGAGTTGGTGTTCCTGCTGTTGGTGGAGTTGGTGTTCCCGCTGTTGTTGGAGTTGGTGTTCCTGCTGTTGGTGGAGTTGGTGTTCCTGCTGTTGGTGGAGTTGTTCTTCCTGCTGTTGGTGGAGTTGTTCTTCCTGCTGTTGGTGGAGTTGTTCTTCCTGCTGTTTGCAGCGCTGGTGTTCCTGCTTTTGGCGGCGGTGCTGTTCCTGTTGTTGGTGACGTCGGTGTTCCTGCTGTTGGTGGAGTTGGTCTTCCTGCTGTTGTTGCAGTTGGTGATCCTGCTGTTTGTGTTCCTGCTGTTGGTGGAGTTGGTGTTCCTGCTGTTGGGGGAGTTGGTATTCCTGCTCTTGGTGAAGCTGGTGTTCCTGTTGTTGGTGGAGTTGGTGTTCCTGCTGTTGGTGGAGCTGGTGTTCCTGCTGTTTTCAGCACTGGTGTTCCTGCTTTTGGCGGCGGTTGTGTTCCTGTTGTTGGTGACATCGGTGTTCCTGCTGTTGGTGGAGTTGGTGTTCCCGCTGTTGTTGGAGTTTGTGTTCCTGCTGTTCGTGGAGATGGTGTTCCTGCTGTTGGTGGAGTTGGTGTTCCTGCTGTTGGTGGAGTTGGTGTTCCTGCTGTTGGTGGAGTTGGTCTTCCTGATGTTGGTTGAGTTGTTGTTCCTGCTGTTTGCAGCACTGGTGTTCCTGCTTTTGGCGGCGGTGGTGTTCCTGTTGTTGGTGGAGTTGTTCTTCCTGCTGTTGTTGGAGTTGGTGTTCCTGCTGTTCGTGTTCCTGCTGTTGGCGGAGTTGGTGTTCCTGCTGTTGGGGGAGTTGGTATTCCTGCTGTTGGTGAAGTTGGTGTTCCTGCTGTTGGTCGAGTTAGTGTTCCTGCTGTTGGTGGCAATGGTATTCCTGCTGTTGGTTGTGGTGTTCCTGCCGTGGTGGAGTTAGTGTTCCTGCTGTTGGTGGTGGTGGTGTTGCTGCTGTAGGTGCTGGAGTTCCAGCTGTTGGTGGTGGCTGCGTTCCCGCTGTTGGTGGCTGTGTTCCCGGTGTTGGTGGCGGTGGTGTTCCTCCTGTTGGTGGCGGTGGTGTTCCTGCTGTTGGTGGTGGCTCGGTTCCTGCTGTTGGTGGTGGCTGTGTTCCCGCTGTTGGTGGCGTTTGTGTTCCTGCTGTGGGTGGATTGTGTGTTCCTGCTGTTGGTGGCTGTGTTCCTGCTCTTGGTGGCGGTTGTGCCCCTGCTGTTGGTGGTGGCTGTTTTCCTGCTATTGGTGGCGGTAGTGTTCCTGCTGTTGGTTGCGGCGATGTTGCTGCTGTTGGTGGTAGTTTTCCTGCTGCTGGTGGTAGGTGTGTTCCCGCTGCTGGTGGCCGTGGTGTTCTTGCTGTTGGTGGAGGTGGTATTCCTGCTCGTGGTGGTGGCGGTATTCCTGCTGTTGGTGGTGTCTATGTTCCTGCTGTTTGTGGTGGCTGTGCTCCTGCTGTTGGTGGAGTTAGTGTTCCTGATGTTGGTGGCTGTGTTCCTGCTGTTGGTGGTGGTGGTGTTCCTCCAGTTGGTGGTCGCTGTGTACCTGCTATTTGTAACGTTTGTGTTCCTGCTGATGATGGCGGTGGTGTTCCTCCTATTGGTGGAGTTGGTGTTCCTGCTGCTGGTGGATTTGGTGTTCCTGCTGTTGGTGGAGTTTGTGTTCCAGCTGGTGGTGGAGTTGTTGTTCCTGCTATTGGTGGAGTTGGTGCTCCTTCTGTTGGTGGAGCTGGTATTCCTGCTGTTGGTGGATTTGGATTTCCTGCTGTTGGTGGAGTTGGTGTTCCTGCTGTTGGTGGAGTTGAAGATCCTGCTGTTGGTGGTGGTGGTAATCCTGCTCTTGGTGGCTGTGTTGCACCTGCGTTGGTGACGTTGGTGGTCCTGCTGTTGGTGAAGTTGGTGTTCCTGCTGTTGGTGCCGGAGGTGTTCCTGCTGTTGGTGGCGGTGGTGTTGCTGCTGTTGTTGGAGTTGCTGTACCTGCTGTTGGTGTAGTTGGTGTTCCTGCTGTTGGTTGGAGTTGGTGTTGCTGCTGTTGGTGGAGTTGGTTATCCTGCTGATGGCAACGCTGGTTTCCTGCTGTTGGCGGTGGGTGTGTTCCTTTTGTTTGTGATGGCGGTGCTCCTGCTGTTGGTGGACTTGGTGTCCCTGCTGTTTGTGGAGTTGGTGTTCCTGCTGTTTGTGGAGTTGGTGTTCGTGCTGTTGGTGTTCCTGCTCTTGGTGGAGTTGGTATTCCTGCTGTTGGTGAGTTGGTGTTTCTGCTGTTGTTGGAGTTGGTGTTCCTGCTGTTGGTGGAGTTGCTGTTACTGCTGTTTGCAGCGCTGGTGTTCCTGCTTTTGGCGGCGGTGGTGTTCCTGTTGTTGGTGACGTCGGTGTTCCTGCTGTTGGTGGAGTTGGTGTTCCCGCTGTTGGTGGAGTTGATGTTCCTGCTGTTGCTGGAGTTGGTGTTCCTGCTGTTGGTGGAGTTGGTGTTCCTGCTGTTGGTGGAGTTGTTGTTCCTGCTGTTTGCAGCGCTGGTGTTCCTGCTTTTGGTGGCGGTGGTGTTCCTGTTGTTGGTGACGTCGGTGTTCCTGCTGTTGGTGGAGTTGGTGTTCCCTCTGTTGTTGGAGTTGGTGTTCCTGCTGTTGGTGGAGTTGGTGTTCCTGCTGTTGGTGGAGTTGGTGTTCCTGCTGTTGGTGGAGTTGGTCTTCCTGCTGTTGGTGGAGTTGTTGTTCCTGCTCTTTGCAGCACTGGTGTTCCTGCTTTTGGCGGCGGTGGTTTTCCTGTTGTTGGTGACGTCGGTGTTCCTGCTGTTCGTGGAGTTGGTCTTCCTGCTGTTGTTGGAGTAGGTGTTCCTGCTGTTTGTGTTCCTGCTGTTGGTTGAGTTGGTGTTCCTGCTGTTGGGGGAGTTGGTATTCCTGCTGTTGGTGAAGTTGGTATTCCTGCTGTTGGTTGAGTTAGTGTTCCTGCTGTTGGTGGCAATTGTGTTCCTGCTGTTGGTTGTGGTGTTCCTGCCGTTGGTGGAGTTAGTGTTCCTGCTGTTGGTGGTGGTGGTGTTGCTGCTGTAGGTGCTGGAGTTCCTGCTGTTGGTGGTGGCTGCGTTCCCGCCGTTGGTGGCTTTGTTCCCGCTGTTGATGGCAGTGGTGTTCCTCCTGTTGGTGGCGGTTGTGTTCCTGCTGTGGGTGGATTTTGTGTTCTTGCTGTTGGTGGCTGTGTTCCTGCTCTTTGTGGCGGTTGTGTTCCTGCTTTTGGTGGTGGCTGTTTTCCTGCTATTGGTGGCGGTAGTGTTCCTGCTGTTGGTTGTCGCGATGTTGCTGCTGTTGGTGGTAGTGTTCCTGCTGCTGGTGTTAGCTGTGTTCCCGCTGCTGGTGGCCGTGGTGTTCCTGCTGTTGGTGGCGGCAGTGTTCCTGCTGTGGGTGGAGTTAGTGTTCCTGCTGTTGGTGGCTGTGTTCCTGCTGTTGTTGGTGTTGGTGTTCCTGCTGTTGGTGGCGGTGGTGTTCCTGCTGTTGGTGTCGGTGATTTTCCTGCCTTTGGTGGCGGTGGTGTTCCTGATTTTGATGGAATTGGTGTTCCTGCTGTTGGTGGAGTTGGTGTTCCTGCTGTTGTTGGTGTTCGTGTTCCTGCTGTTGGTGGAGCAGCTCTTCCTGCTGTTGGTGGAGTTGCTGTTCCTGCTGTTGGTGGAGTTGGTGGTCCTGCTGATGTTGGAGTTAGTGTTCCTGCTGTTGGTGGAGTTGGTGTTCCTGCTGTTGGAGGAGTTGCTGTTCCTGCTTTTGGTGGCGCCCATGTTCCTGATGTTGGCGGTGGTGGCATTCCTTTTGTTGGTGATGGTGGTTTTCCTGCTGTTGGTGGAGTTGGTGTTCCTGCTGTTTGTGGAGTTGGTATTCCTGCTGTTGGTGGAGTTGTTGTTTCTGCTGTTGGTGGTGTCTGTGTTCCTGCTGTTGGTGTCTGTGTTCCCGCTGTTGGTGGCGGCAGTGTTCCTGCTTTTGGTGGATTTAGTGTTCCTGCCATTGGTGGCAGTGGTGTTGCTGCTGTTGGTGGTTGAATTTCTGCTGTTGCTTTTAGCTGTGTTCCCGCTGTTGGTGGCGGTGGTGTTCCTGCTGCTGGTGGCGGTGGTGTTCCTGCTGTTGGTGGCAGTGGTGTTACTGCTGTTGGTGGTGGCTGTGTTTCTGCTGTTGGTGATGGCAGTGTACCTGCTGTTGGTGGATTTATTGTTGCTGCTGTGGGTGGAGTTACTGTTCCTGCTGTTGGTGGCTGTGTTCCTGCTGTTGGTGGTGACTGTGTTCCTGCTGTTGGTGGCGGCGGTGTTGCTGCTTTGGTGGTAGCTGTGTTCCCGCTGTTGGTGGCTTTGGTGTTCCTGCTGTTGGTGGCGGTTGTGTTCCTGCTGTTTGTGGTGGTGGTGTTCCTGCTGTTGGTGGTGGCTGTGTTCCTGCTGTTGGTGGAGTTAGTGTTCCCACTGTTGGCGGCTGTGTTCCTGCTGTCGGTGGCGGTGGTGTTCCTGCTGTTGGTGGAAGCGGAATTCTTGCAGTTGATGGCAGTGGTGTTCCTGCTGCTGGTGGGGTTGGTGTTCCTGCTGTTGGTGGGGTTGGTTTTCCTGCTGTTGGAGCGGTTGGTGTTCCTGCTGTTGGTGGAGTTTGTGTTTCTGCTGTTGGTGGATTTGGTGTTCCTGCTGTTGTTGGAGTTAGTGTTCCAACTCTTGGTGGAGTTGGTGTTTCTGCTGTTGGTGGAGTTGGTGTTCCTGCTGCTGGTGGGGTTGGTGTTCCTGCTGTTGGTGGTGGCTGCGTTCCCGATTTTGGTGGCTGTGTTCACGCTGTTGGTGGCGGTGGTGTTCCTCCTGTTGGTGGCGGCGGTGTTCCTGCTGTTGGTGGAGGCTCTGTTCCTGCTGTTGGTGGTGGCTGTGTTCCCGCTGTTGGTGGCGGTTGTGTTCCTGCTGTGGGTGGATTTTGTGTTCCTGCTGTTGGTGGCTGTGTTCCAGCTCTTGGTGGCAGTTGTGTTCCTGCTTTTGGTGGTGGCTGTTTTCCTGCTATTGGTGGCGGTAGTGTTCTTGCTGTTGGTTGCGGCGATGTTGCTGCTGTTGGTGGTAGTGTTCCTGCTGCTGGTGGTAGCTGTGTTCCCGCTGCTAGTGGCCGTGGTATTCCTGCTGTTGGTGGCGGTGGTATTCCTGCTGGTGGTGGTGGCGGTATTCCTGCTGTTGGTGGTGGCTGTGTACCTGCTGTTGGTGGATTTATTGTTGCTGCTGTGGGTGGAGTTACTGTTCCTGCTGTTGGTGGCTGTGTTCCTGCTGTTGGTGGTGACTGTGTTCCTGCTGTTGGAGGTGGCGGTGTTGCTGCTTTGGTGGTAGCTGTGTTCCCGCTGTTGGTGGCTTTGGTGTTCCTGCTGTTGGTGGAGTTGATGTTCCTGCTGTTGCTGGAGTTGGTGTTCCTGCTGTTGGTGGAGTTGGTGTTCCTGCTGTTGGTGGAGTTGTTGTTCTTTCTGTTTGCAGCGCTGGTGTTCCTGCTTTTGGTGGCGGTGCTGTTCCTGTTGTTGGTGACGTCGGTGTTCCTGCTGTTGGTGGAGTTGGTGTTCCCTCTGTTGTTGGAGTTGGTGTTCCTGCTTTTGGCGGCGGTGGTTTTCCTGTTGTTGGTGACGTCGGATTTCCTGCTGTTGGTGGAGTTGGTCTTCCTGCTGTTGTTGGAGTAGGTGTTCCTGCTGTTTGTGTTCCTGCTGTTGGTTGAGTCGGTGTTCCTGCTGTTGGGGGAGTTGGTATTCCTGCTGTTGGTGAAGTTGGTATTCCTGCTGTTGGTTGAGTTAGTGTTCCTGCTGTTGGTGGCAATTGTGTTCCTGCTGTTGGTTGTGGTGTTCCTGCAGTTGGTGGAGTTAGTGTTCCTGCTGTTGGTGGTGGTGGTGTTGCTGCTGTAGGTGCTGGAGTTCCTGCTGTTGGTGGTGGCTGCGTTCCCGCCGTTGGTGGCTTTGTTCCCGCTGTTGATGGCAGTGGTGTTCCTCCTGTTGGTGGCGGTTGTGTTCCTGCTGTGAGTGGATTTTGTGTTCTTGCTGTTGGTGGCTGTGTTCCTGCTCTTTGTGGCGGTTGTGTTCCTGCTTTTGGTGGTGGCTGTTTTCCTGCTATTGGTGGCGGTAGTGTTCCTGCTGTTGGTTGTCGCGATGTTGCTGCTGTTGATGGTAGTGTTCCTGCTGCTGGTGTTAGCTGTGTTCCCGCTGCTGGTGGCCGTGGTGTTCCTGCTGTTGGTGGCGGCAGTGTTCCTGCTGTGGGTGGAGTTAGTGTTCCTGCTGTTGGTGGCTGTGTTCCTGCTGTTGTTGGTGTTGGTGTTCCTGCTGTTGGTGGCGGTGGTGTTCCTGCTGTTGGTGTCGGTGATTTTCCTGCCTTTGGTGGCGGTGGTGTTCCTGATTTTGATGGAATTGGTGTTCCTGCTGTTGGTGGAGTTGGTGTTCCTGCTGTTGTTGGTGTTCGTGTTCCTGCTGTTGGTAGAGCAGCTCTTCCTGCTGTTGGTGGAGTTGCTGTTCCTGCTGTTGGTGGAGTTGGTGGTCCTGCTGATGTTGGAGTTAGTGTTCCTGCTGTTGGTGGAGTTGGTGTTCCTGCTGTTGGAGGAGTTGGTGTTCCTGCTTTTGGTGGCGCCCATGTTCCTGATGTTGGCGGTGGTGGCATTCCTTTTGTTGGTGATGGTGGTTTTCCTGCTGTTGGTGGAGTTGGTGTTCCTGCTGTTTGTGGAGTTGGTATTCCTGCTGTTGGTGGAGTTGTTGTTTCTGCTGTTGGTGGTGTCTGTGTTCCTGCTGTTGGTGTCTGTGTTCCCGCTGTTGGTGGCGGTGGTGTTCCTCCTGTTGGTGGCGGCAGTGTTCCTGCTTTTGGTGGATTTAGTGTTCCTGCCATTGGTGGCAGTGGTGTTGCTGCTGTTGGTGGTTGAATTTCTGCTGTTGCTTTTGGCTGTGTTCCCGCTGTTGGTGGCGGTGGTGTTCCTGCTGCTGGTGGCGGTGGTGTTCCTGCTGTTGGTGGCAGTGGTGTTACTGCTGTTGGTGGTGGCTGTGTTTCTGCTGTTGGTGATGGCAGTGTACCTGCTGTTGGTGGATTTATTGTTGCTGCTGTGGGTGGAGTTACTGTTCCTGCTGTTGGTGGCTGTGTTCCTGCTGTTGGTGGTGACTGTGTTCCTGCTGTTGGTGGCGGCGGTGTTGCTGCTTTGGTGGTAGCTGTGTTCCCGCTGTTGGTGGCTTTGGTGTTCCTGCTGTTGGTGGCGGTTGTGTTCCTGCTGTTTGTGGTGGTGGTGTTCCTGCTGTTGGTGGTGGCTGTGTTCCTGCTGTTGGTGGAGTTAGTGTTCCCACTGTTGGCGGCTGTGTTCCTGCTGTCGGTGGCGGTGGTGTTCCTGCTGTTGGTGGAAGCGGAGTTCTTGCAGTTGATGGCAGTGGTGTTCCTGCTGCTGGTGGTGTTGGTGTTCCTGCTGTTGGTGGGGTTGGTTTTCCTGCTGTTGGAGCGGTTGGTGTTCCTGCTGTTGGTGGAGTTTGTGTTTCTGCTGTTGGTGGATTTGGTGTTCCTGCTGTTGTTGGAGTTAGTGTTCCAACTCTTGGTGGAGTTGGTGTTTCTGCTGTTGGTGGAGTTGGTGTTCCTGCTGCTGGTGGGGTTGGTGTTCCTGCTGTTGGTGGTGGCTGCGTTCCCGATTTTGGTGGCAGTGTTCACGCTGTTGGTGGCGGTGGTGTTCCTCCTGTTGGTGGCGGCGGTGTTCCTGCTGTTGGTGGTGGCTCTGTTCCTGCTGTTGGTGGTGGCTGTGTTCCCGCTGTTGGTGGCGGTTGTGTTCCTGCTGTGGGTGGATTTTGTGTTCCTGCTGTTGGTGGCTGTGTTCCAGCTCTTGGTGGCAGTTGTGTTCCTGCTTTTGGTGGTGGCTGTTTTCCTGCTATTGGTGGCGGTAGTGTTCTTGCTGTTGGTTGCGGCGATGTTGCTGCTGTTGGTGGTAGTGTTCCTGCTGCTGGTGGTAGCTGTGTTCCCGCTGCTGGTGGCCGTGGTGTTCCTGCTGTTGGTGGCCGTGGTATTCCTGCTGGTGGTGGTGGCGGTATTCCTGCTGTTGGTGGTGGCTGTGTACCTGCTGTTGGTGGATTTATTGTTGCTGCTGTGGGTGGAGTTACTGTTCCTGCTGTTGGTGGCTGTGTTCCTGCTGTTGGTGGTGACTGTGTTCCTGCTGTTGGAGGCGGCGGTGTTGCTGCTTTGGTGGTAGCTGTGTTCCCGCTGTTGGTGGCTTTGGTGTTCCTGCTGTTGGTGGAGTTAGTGTTCCCGCTGTTGGTGGCTGTGTTCCTGCTGTTGGTGGCGGTGGTGTTCCTGCTGTTGGTGGCGGCGGAGTTCCTGCTGTTGATGGCAGTGGTGTTCCTGCTGCTGGTGGGGATGGTGTTCCTGCTGTTGGTGGGGGTGGTTTTCCTGCTGTTGGAACGGTTGGTGTTCCTGCTGTTGGTGGAGTTTGTGTTCCTGCTGTTGGTGGATTTGGTGTTCCTGCTGTTGTTGGAGTTAGTGTTCCTGCTCTTGGTGGAGTTGGTGTTTCTGCTGTTGGTGGAGTTGGTGTTCCTGCTGCTGGTGGGGTTGGTGTTCCTGCTGTTGGTGGGGTTGGTGTTCCTGCTGTTGGTGGAGTTGCTGTTCCTGCTGTTGGTGGAGTTGCTGTTCCTGCTGTTGGTGGGGTTGGTGTTCCTGCTGTTGGTGGGGTTGGTGTTCCTGCTGTTGGTGGAGTTGCTGTTCCTGCTGTTGGTGGAGTTGCTGTTCCTGCTGTTGGTGGAGTTGCTGTTCCTGCTGTTGGTGGAGTTGTTGTTCCTACTGTTGGTGGGGTTGGTGTTTCTGCTGTTGGTGGCTGTGTTCCTGCTGTTTGTGTTGACTGTTTTCCTGCTGTTGGTGGCGGCGGTGTTGCTGCTTTGGTGGTAGCTGTGTTCCCGCTGTTGGTGGCTTTGGTGTTCCTGCTGTTGGTGGCGGTTGTGTTCCTGCTGTTTGTGGCGGTGGTGTTCCTGCTGTTGGTGGTGGCTGTGTTCCTGCTGTTGGTGGAGTTAGTGTTCCCGCTGTTGGTGGCTGTGTTCCTGCTGTTGGTGGCGGTGGTGTTCCTGCTGTTGGTGGCGGCGGAGTTCCTGCTGTTGATGGCAGTGGTGTTCCTGCTGCTGTTGGGGATGGTGTTCCTGCTGTTGGTGGGGGTGGTTTTCCTGTTGTTGGAACGGTTGGTGTTCCTGCTGTTGGTGGAGTTTGTGTTCCTGCTGTTGGTGGATTTGGTGTTCCTGCTGTTGTTGGAGTTAGTGTTCCTGCTCTTGGTGGAGTTGGTGTTTCTGCTGTTGGTGGAGTTGGTATTCCTGCTGTTGGTGGAGTTGGAATTACTGCTGTTGGTGGAGTTGGTGTTCCTGCTGTTGGTGGCGTTGGTGTTCCTGCTGTTGGTGGTGGTGGTGTTCCTGCTCTTGGTGGCGGTGGTGTACCTGCTGTTGGTGACGTTGGTGTTCCTGCTGTTGGTGCCGGTGGTGTTCCTGCTGTTGGTGGTGGTGGTGTTGCTGCTGTTGGTGGAGTTGGTGTTCCTGCTGTTGGTGTTCCTGCTGTTCGTGGAGTTGGTGTTCCTGCTGTTGGTGGCGGTGGTGTTGCTGCTGTTGGTGGAGTTGGTGTTCCTGCTGATGGCAGCGCTGGTGTTCCTGCTGTTGGTGGCGGGTGTGTTCCTGTTGTTGGTGATGGCTCGGTTCCTGCTGTTGGTGGTGGCTGTGTTCCCGCTGTTGGTGGCGGTTGTGTTCCTGCTGTGGGTGGATTTTGTGTTCCTGCTGTTGGTGGCTGTGTTCCTGCTCTTGGTGGCGGTTGTGTTCCTGCTGTTGGTGGTGGCTGTTTTCCTGCTATTGGTGGCATTAGTGCTCCTGCTGTTGGTTGCGGCGATGTTGCTGCTGTTGGTGGTAGTTTTCCTGCTGCTGGTGTAGCTGTGTTCCCGCTGCTGGTGGCCGTGGTGTTCCTGCTGTTGGTGGCGGTGGTATTCCTGCTGGTGGTGGTGGCGGTATTCCTGCTGTTGGTGGTGGCTGTGTTCCTGCTGTTTGTGGTGGCGGTGCTCCTGCTGTTGGTGGAGTTAGTGTTCCTGATGTTGGTGGCTGTGTTCCTGCTGTTGGTGGTGGTGGTGGTCCTCCTGTTGGTGGTCGCTGTGTACCTGCTATTTGTAACGGTGTTGTTCCTGCTGATGATGGCGGTGGTGTTCCTCCTATTGGTGGAGTTGGTGTTCCTGCTGTTGGTGGAGTTGGTGTTCCTGCTGTTCATGGAGTTCGTGTTCCTGCTGTTGGCGGAGCTGGTGTTCCTGCTTTTGGCGGCGGTGGTGTTCCTGTTGTTGGTGACGTCGGTGTTCCTGCTGTTGGTGGAGTTGGTTTTGCCGCTGTTGTTGTAGTTGGTGTTCCTGCTGTTCGTGGAGATGGTGTTCCTGCTTTTGGTGGAGTTGGTGTTCCTGCTGTTGGTGGAGTTGGTGTTCCTGCTGTTGGTGGAGTTGGTCTTCCTGCTGTTGGTTGAGTTGTTGTTCCTGCTGTTTGCAGCACTGGTGTTCCTGCTTTTGGCGGCGGTGGTGTTCCTGTTGTTGGTGACGTCAGTGTTCCTGCTGTTGGTGGAGTTGTTCTTCTTGCTGTTGTTGGAGTTGGTGTTCCTGCTGTTCGTGTTCCTGCTGTTGGTGGAGTTGGTGTTCCCGCTGTTGTTGGAGTTGGATTTCCTGCTGTTGGTGGAGTGGGTGTTCCTGCTGTTGGTGGAGTTGGTGTTCCTGCTGTTGGGGGTGTTGGTATTCCTGCTGTTGGTGTAGCTGTTGTTCCTGCTGTTCATGGAGTTCGTGTTCCTGCTGTTGGCGGAGCTGGTGTTCCTGCTGTTTGCAGCACTGGTGTTCCTGCTTTTGGCGGCGGTGGTGTTCCTGTTGTTGGTGACGTCGGTGTTCCTGCTGTTGGTGGAGTTGGTGTTGCCGCTGTTGTTGGAGTTGGTGTTCCTGCTGTTCGTGGAGATGGTGTTCCTGCTTTTGGTGGAGTTGGTGTTCCTGCTGTTGGTGGAGTTGGTGTTCCTGCTGTTGGTGGAGTTGGTCTTCCTGCTGTTGGTTGAGTTGTTGTTCCTGCTGTTTGCAGCACTGGTGTTCCTGCTTTTGGCGGCGGTGGTGTTCGTGTTGTTGGTGACGTCGGTGTTCCTGCTGTTGGTGGAGTTGTTCTTCCTGCTGTTGTTGGAGTTGGTGTTCCTGCTGTTCGTGTTCCTGCTGTTGGTGGAGTTGGTGTTCCTCCTGTTGGTGGCGGCGGTGTTCCTGCTGTTGGTGGTGGCTGTGTTCCCGCTGTTGCTGGCGGTTGTGTTCCTGCTGTGGGTGGATTTTGTGTTCCTGCTGTTGGTGGCTGTGTTCCTGCTCTTGGTGGCGGTTGTGTTCCTGCTGTTGGTGGTGGCTGTTTTCCTGCTATTGTTGGCGGTAGTGTTCCTGCTGTTGGTTGCGGCGATGTTGCTGCTGTTGGTGGTAGTTTTCCTGCTGCTGGTGGTAGCTGTGTTCCCGCTGCTGGTGGCCGTGGTGTTCCTGCTGTTGGTGGTGGTGGTATTCCTGCTGGTGGTGGTGGCGGTATTCCTGCTGTTGGTGGTGGCGGTGCTCCTGAAATTGGTGGAGTTAGTGTTCCTGATGTTGGTGGCTGTGTTCCTGCTGTTGGTGGTGGTGGTGTTCCTGCTGTTGGTGGTCGCTGTGTACCTGCTATTTGTGCCAGTTGTGTTCCTGCTGATGATGGCGGTGGTGTTCCTCCTTTGGTGGAGTTGGTGTTCCTGCTGCTGGTGGAGTGGTGTTCCTGCTGTTGGTTGGGTTGGTGTTCCAGCTGGTGGTGGAGTTGTTGTTCCTGCTATTGGTGGAGTTGGTGTTCCTGCTGTTGGTGGAGTTGGTATTCCTGCTGTTGGTGGAGTTGGAATTCCTGCTGTTGGTGGAGTTGGTGTTCCTGCTGTTGGTGGCATTGGTGTTCCTGCTGTTGGTGGTGGTGGTGTTCCTGCTCTTGGTGGCGGTGGTGTACCTGCTGTTGCTGACGTTGGTGTTCCTGCTGTTGGTGCCGGTGGTGTTCCTGCTGTTGGTGGTGGTGGTGTTGCTGCTGTTGGTGGAGTTGGTGTTCCTGCTGTTGGTGATCCTGCTGTTCGTGGAGTTGGTGTTCCTGCTGTTGGTGGCGGTGGTGTTGCTGCTGTTGGTGGAGTTGGTGTTCCTGCTGATGGCAGCGCTGGTGTTCCTGCTGTTGGTGGCGGGTGTGTTCCTGTTGTTGGTGATGGCTCGGTTCCTGCTGTTGGTGGTGGCTGTGTTCCCGCTGTTGGTGGCGGTTGTGTTCCTGCTGTGGGTGGATTTTGTGTTCCTGCTGTTGGTGGCTGTTTTCCTGCTATTGGTGGCGTTAGTGTTCCTGCTGTTGGTTGCGGTGATGTTGCTGCTGTTGGTGGTAGTTTTCCTGCTGCTGGTGTAGCTGTGTTCCCGCTGTTGGTGGCCGTGGTGTTCCTGCTGTTGGTGGCGGTGGTATTCGTGCTGGTGGTGGTGGCGGTATTCCTGCTGTTGGTGGTGGCGGTGCTCCTGCAGTTGCTGGAGTTAGTGTTCCTGATGTTGGTGGCTGTGTTCCTGCTGTTGGTGGTGGTGGTGTTCCTGCTGTTGGTGGTCGCTGTGTACCTGCTATTTGTGCCAGTTGTGTTCCTGCTGATGATGGCGGTGGTGTTCCTCCTTTGGTGGAGTTGGTGTTCCTGCTGCTGGTGGAGTGGTGTTCCTGCTGTTGGTGGAGTTGGTGTTCCAGCTGGTGGTGGAGTTGTTGTTCCTGCTATTGGTGGAGTTGGTGTTCCTGCTGTTGGTGGAGTTGGTATTCCTGCTGTTGGTGGAGTTGGAATTCCTGCTGTTGGTGGAGTTGGTGTTCCTGCTGTTGGTGGCGTTGGTGTTCCTGCTGTTGGTGGTGGTGGTGTTCCTGCTCTTGGTGGCGGTGGTGTACCTGCTGTTGGTGACGTTGGTGTTCCTGCTTTTGGTGCCGGTGGTGTTCCTGCTGTTGGTGTTCCTGCTGTTCGTGGAGTTGGTGTTCCTGCTGTTGGTGGCGGTGGTGTTGCTGCTGTTGGTGGAGTTGGTGTTCCTGCTCTTGGTGGTGGTGGTGTTCCTGCTGTTGGTGGCAGGTGTGTTCCTGTTGTTGGTGATGGCTCGGTTCCTGCTGTTGGTGGTGGCTGTGTTCCCGCTGTTGGTGGCGGTTGTGTTCCTGCTGTGGGTGGATTTTGTGTTCCTGCTGTTGGTGGCTGTGTTCCTGCTCTTGGTGGCGGTTGTGTTCCTGCTGTTGGTGGTGGCTGTTTTCCTGCTATTGGTGGCGTTAGTGTTCCTGCTGTTGGTTGCGGCGATGTTGCTGCTGTTGGTGGTAGTTTTCCTGCTGCTGGTGTAGCTGTGTTCCCGCTGCTGGTGGCCGTGGTGTTCCTGCTGTTGGTGGCGGTGGTATTCCTGCTGGTGGTGGTGGCGGTATTCCTGCTGTTGGTGGTGGCTGTGTTCCTGCTGTTTGTGGTGGCGGTGCTCCTGCTGTTGGTGGAGTTAGTGTTCCTGATGTTGGTGGCTGTGTTCCTGCTGTTGGTGGTGGTGGTGGTCCTCCTGTTGGTGGTCGCTGTGTACCTGCTATTTGTAACGGTGGTGTTCCTGCTGATGATGGCGGTGGTGTTCCTCCTATTGGTGGAGTTGGTGTTCCTGCTGTTGGTGGAGTTGGTGTTCCTGCTGTTTGCAGCGCTGGTGTTCCTGCTTTTGGTGGCGGTGGTGTTCCTGTTGTTGGTGACGTTGGTGTTCCTGCTGTTGGTGGAGTTGGTGTTCCCGCTGTTGTTGGTGTTGGATTTCCTGCTGTTGGTGGAGTGGGTGTTCCTGCTGTTGGTGGAGTTGGTGTTCCTGCTGTTGGGGGAGTTGGTATTCCTGCTGTTGGTGAAGCTGTTGTTCCTGCTGTTCATGGAGTTCGTGTTCCTGCTGTTGGCGGAGCTGGTGTTCCTGCTGTTTGCAGCACTGGTGTTCCTGCTTTTGGCGGCGGTGGTGTTCCTGTTGTTGGTGAAGTCGGTGTTCCTGCTGTTGGTGGAGTTGGTGTTGCCGCTGTTGTTGGAGTTGGTGTTCCTGCTGTTCGTGGAGATGGTGTTCCTGCTTTTGGTGGAGTTGGTGTTCCTGCTGTTGGTGGAGTTGGTGTTCCTGCTGTTGGTGGAGTTGGTCTTCCTGCTGTTGGTTGATGTGTTGTTGAGGCTGTTTGCAGCACTGGTGTTCCTGCTTTTGGCGGGGGTAGTGTTCCTGTTGTTAGTGACGTCGGTGTTCCTGCTGTTGGTGGAGTTGTTCTTCCTGCTGTTGTTGGAGTTGGTGTTCCTGCTGTTCGTGTTCCTGCTGTTGGTGGAGTTGGTGTTCCTCCTGTTGGTGGCGGCTCTGTTCCTGCTGTTGGTGGGTGCTGTGTTCCCACTGTTGCTGGCGGTTGTGTTCCTGCTGTGGGTGGATTTTGTGTTCCTGCTGTTGTTGGCTGTGTTCCTGCTCTTGGTGGCGGTTGTGTTCCTGCTGTTGGTGGTGGCTGTTTTCCTGCTATTGGTGGCGGTAGTGTTCCTGCTGTTGGTTGTGGCGATGTTGCTGCTGTTGGTGGTAGTTTTCCTGCTGCTGGTGGTAGCTGTGTTCCCGCTGCTGGTGGCCGTGGTGTTCCTGCTGTTGGTGGTGGTGGTATTCCTGCTGGTGTTGGTGGCGGTATTCCTGCTGTTGGTGGTGGCGGTGCTCCTGCAGTTGGTGGAGTTAGTGTTCCTGATGTTGGTGGCTGTGTACCTGCTATTTGTGTCAGTTGTGTTCCTGCTGATGATGGTGGTGGTGTTCCTCCTTTGGTGGAGTTGGTGTTCCTGCTGCTGGTGGAGTGGTGTTCCTGCTGTTGGTGGAGTTGGTGTTCCAGCTGGTGGTGGAGTTGTTGTTCCTGCTATTGGTGGAGTTGGTGTTCCTGCTGTTGGTGGAGTTGGTATTCCTGCTGTTGGTGGAGTTGGAATTCCTGCTGTTGGTGGAATTGGTGTCCTGCTGTTGGTGGCGTTGGTGTTCCTGCTGTTGGTGGTGGTGGTGTTCCTGCTCTTGGTGGCGGTGGTGTACCTGCTGTTGGTGACGTTGGTGTTCCTGCTGTTGGTGGAGTTGGTGTTCCTGCTGTTGGTGTTCCTGCTGTTCGTGGAGTTGGTGTTCCTGCTGTTGGTGGCGGTGGTGTTGCTGCTGTTGGTGGAGTTGGTGTTCCTGCTGATGGCAGCGCTGGTGATCCTGCTGTTGGTGGCGGGTGTGTTCCTGTTGTTGGTGATGGCTCGGTTCCTGCTGTTGGTGGTGGCTGTGTTCCTGCTGTTGGTGGCTGTGTTCCTGCTCTTGGTGGCGGTTGTGTTCCTGCTGTTGGTGGTGGCTGTTTTCCTGCTATTGGTGAAGTTAGTGTTCCTGCTGTTGGTTGCGGCGATGTTGTTGCTGTTGGTGGTAGTTTTCCTGCTGCTGGTGTAGCTGTGTTCCCGCTGCTGGTGGCCGTGGTGTTCCTGCTGTTGGTGGCGGTGGTATTCCTGCTGGTGGTGGTGGCGGTATTCCTGCTGTTGGTGGTGGCTGTGTTCCTGCTGTTTGTGGTGGCGGTGCTCCTGCTGTTGGTGGAGTTAGTGTTCCTGATGTTGGTGGCTGTGTTCCTGCTGTTGGTGGTGGTGGTGGTCCTCCTGTTGGTGGTCGCTGTGTACCTGCTATTTGTAACGGTGGTGTTCCTGCTGATGATGGTGGTGGTGTTCCTCCTATTGGTGGAGTTGGTGTTCCTGCTGTTGGTGGAGTTGGTGTTCCTGCTGTTTGCAGCGCTGGTGTTCCTGCTTTTGGTGGCGGTGGTGTTCCTGTTGTTGGTGACGTCGGTGTTCCTGCTGTTGGTGGAGTTGGTGTTGCCGCTGTTGTTGGAGTTGGTGTTCCTGCTGTTCGTGGAGTTGGTGTTCCTGCTTTTGGTGGAGTTGGTGGTCCTGCTGTTGGTGGAGTTGGTGTTCCTGCTGTTGGTGGAGTTGGTCTTCCTGCTGTTGGTTGAGTTGTTGTTCCTGCTGTTTGCAGCACTGGTGTTCCTGCTTTTGGCGGCGGTGGTGTTCCTGTTGTTGGTGACGTCGGTGTTCCTGCTGTTGGTGGAGTTGTTCTTCCTGCTGTTGTTGGAGTTGGTGTTCCTGCTGTTCGTGTTCCTGCTGTTGGTGGAGTTGGTGTTCCCGCTGTTGATGGAGTTGGATTTCCTGCTGTTGGTGGAGTGGGTGTTCCTGCTGTTGGTGGAGTTGGTGTTCCTGCTGTTGGGGGAGTTGGTATTCCTGCTGTTGGTGAAGCTGTTGTTCCTGCTGTTCATGGAGTTCGTGTTCCTGCTGTTGGCGGAGCTGGTGTTCCTGCTGTTTGCAGCACTGGTGTTCCTGCTTTTGGCGGCGGTTGTGTTCCTGCTGTTGGTGGCTCTGTTCCTGCTCTTGGTGGCGGTTGTGTTCCTGCTGTTGGTGGTGGCTGTTTTCCTGCTATTGGTGGCGTTAGTGTTCCTGCTGTTGGTTGCGGCGATGTTGCTGCTGTTGGTGGTAGTTTTCCTGCTGCTGGTGTAGCTGTGTTCCCACTGCTGGTGGCCGTGGTGTTCCTGCTGTTGGTGGCGGTGGTATTCCTGCTGGTCGTGGTGGCGGTATTCCTGCTGTTGGTGGTGGCTGTGTTCCTGCTGTTTGTGGTGGCGGTGCTCCTGCTGTTGGTGGAGTTAGTGTTCCTGATGTTGGTGGCTGTGTTCCTGCTGTTGGTGGTGGTGGTGGTCCTCCTGTTGGTGGTCGCTGTGTACCTGCTATTTGTAACGGTGGTGTTCCTGCTGATTTTGGCGGTGGTGTTCCTCCTATTGGTGGAGTTGGTGTTCCTGCTGTTGGTGGAGTTGGTGTTCCTGCTGTTTGCAGCGCTGGTGTTCCTGCTTTTGGTGGCGGTGGTGTTCCTGTTGTTGGTGACGTTGGTGTTGCTGCTGTTGGTGGAGTTGGTGTTCCCGCTGTTGTTGGAGTTGGATTTCCTGCTGTTGGTGGAGTGGGTGTTCCTGCTGTTGGTGAAGTTGGTGTTCCTGCTGTTGGGGGAGTTGGTATTCCTGCTGTTGGTGAAGCTGTTGTTCCTGCTGTTCATGGAGTTCGTGTTCCTGCTGTTGGCGGAGCTGGTGTTCCTGCTGTTTGCAGCACTGGTGTTCCTGCTTTTGGCGGCGGTGGTGTTCCTGCTGTTGGTGGAGTTGGTGTTGCCGCTGTTGTTGGAGTTGGTGTTCCTGCTGTTCGTGGAGATGGTGTTCCTGCTTTTGGTGGAGTTGGTGTTCCTGCTGTTGGTGCAGTTGGTGTTCCTGCTGTTGGTGGAGTTGGTCTTCCTGCTGTTGGTTGAGTTGTTGTTCCTGCTGTTTGCAGCACTGGTGTTCCTGCTTTTGGCGGCGGTGGTGTTCCTGTTGTTGGTGACGTCGGTGTTCCTGCTGTTGGTGGAGTTTTTCTTCCTGCTGTTGTTGGAGTTGGTGTTCCTGCTGTTCGTGTTCCTGCTGTTGGTGGAGTTGGTGTTCCTGCTGTTGGGGGAGTTGGTATTCCTGCTGTTGGTGAAGTTGGTGTTCCTGCTGTTGGTCGAGTTAGTGTTCCTGCTGTTGGTGGCAATGTTGTTCCTGCTGTTGGTTGTGGTGTTCCTGCCGTGGTGGAGTTAGTGTTCCTGCTCTTGGTGGTGGTGGTGTTGCTGCTGTAGGCGCTGGAGTTCCTGCTGTTGGTGGTGGCTGCATTCCCGCTGTTGGTGGCTGTGTTCGCGGTGTTGGTGGCGGTGGTGTTCCTCCTGTTGGTGGCAGCGGTGTTCCTACTGTTGGTGGTGGCTCTGTTCCTGCTGTTGGTGGTGGCTGTGTTCCCGCTGTTGGTGGCGTTTGTGTTCCTGCCGTGGGTGGATTTTGTGTTCCTGCTGTTGGTGGCTGTGTTCCTGCTCTTGGTGGCGGTTGTGTTCCTGCTGCTGGTGGTAGCTGTGTTCCCGCTGCTTTTGGCTGTGCTGTTCCTGCTGTTGGTGGCGGTTGTATTCCTGCTTGTGGTGGTGGCGGTATTCCTGCTATTGGTGGTGGCTGTGATCCTGCTGTTGGTGGTGGCGGTGCTCCTGCAGTTGGTGGAGTTAGTGTTCCTGATGTTGGTGGCTGTGTTCCTTCTGTTGGTGGTGGTGGTGTTCCTGCTATGGGTTGTCGCTGTGTACCTGCTATTTGTACCAGTTGTGTTCCTGCTGATGATGGTGGTGGTGTTCCTCCTTTGGTGGAGTTTTTGTTCCTGCTGCTGGTGGATTTGGTGTTCCTGCTGTTGGTGGAGTTGGTGTTCCAGCTGGTGGTGGAGCTGTTGTTCCTGCTACTGGCGGAGTTGGTGTCCCTGCTGTTGGTGGAGTTGGTATTCCTGCTGTTGGTGGAGTTGGAATTCCTGCTGTTGGTGGAGTTGGAATTCCTGCTGTTGGTGGAGTTCGTGTTCCTGCTGCTGGTGTAGTTGGTGTTCCTGCTGTTGGTGGTGGTGGTGTTCCTGCTCTTGGTGGCGGTGGTGTACCTGCTGTTGGTGACGTTGGTGTTCCTGCTGTTGGTGACGTTGGTGTTCCTGCTGTTGGTGCCGGTGGTGTTCCTGCTGTTGGTGGCGGTGGTGTTGCTGTTGTTGGTGGAGTTGGTGTTCCTGCTGTTGGTATTCCTGCTGTTGGTGGAGTTGGTGTTCCTGCTGTTGGTGGCGGTGGTGTTGCTGCTGTTGGTGGAGTTGGTGTTCCTGCTGATGGCAGCGCTGGTGTTCCTGCTGTTGGCGGCGGGTGTGTTCCTGTTGTTGGTTATGGCAGTGTTCCTGCTGTTGGTGGATTTGGTGTTCCTGCTGTTTATGGAGTTTGTGTTGCTGCTGTTGGTGGAGTTGGTGTTCGTGCTGTTGGTGTTCCTGCTCTTGGTGGAGTTGGTATTCCTGCTGTTGGTGGAGTCGGTGTTTCTGCTGTTGGTGGAGTTGGTGTTCCTTCTGTTGGTGGAGTTGCTGTTCCTGCTGTTTGCAGTGCTGGTGTTCCTGCTATTGGCGGCGGTGGTGTTCCTGTTGTTGGTGACGTCGGTGTTCCTGCTGTTGGTAGAGTTGGTGTTCCTGCTGTTGGTGGAGTTGGTGTTCGTGCTGTTGGTGTTCCTGCTCTTGGTGGAGTTGGTATTCCTGCTGTTGGTGAGTTGGTGTTTCTGCTGTTGGTGGAGTTGGTATTCCTGCTGTTGGTCGAGTTGGAATTCCTGCTGTTGGTGGAGTTGGGATTCCTGCTGTTGGTGGAGTTGGTGTTCCTGCTGCTGGCGTAGTTGGTGTTCCTGCTGTTGGTGGTGGTGGTGTTCCTGCTCTTGGTGGCGGTGGTGTACCTGCTGTTGGTGACGTTGGTGTTCCTGCTGTTGGTGACGTTGGTGTTCCTGCTGTTGGTGCCGGTGGTGTTCCTGCTGTTGGTGGCGGTGGTGTTGCTGCTGTTGGTGGAGTTGGTGTTCCTGCTGTTGGTGTTCCTGCTGTTGGTGGAGTTGGTGTTCCTGCTGTTGGTGGCGGTGGTGTTGCTGCTGTTGGTGGAGTTGGTGTTCCTGCTGATGGCAGCGCTGGTGTTCCTGCTGTTGGTGGCGGGTGTGTTCCTGTTGTTGGTTATGGCAGTGTTCCTGCTGTTGGTGGATTTGGTGTTCCTGCTGTTTATGGAGTTGGTGTTGCTGCTGTTGTTGGAGTTGGTGTTCGTGCTGTTGGTGTTCCTGCTCTTGGTGGAGTTGGTATTCCTGCTGTTGGTGGAGTTGGTGTTTCTGCTGTTGGTGGAGTTGGTGTTCCTTCTGTTGGTGGAGTTGCTGTTCCTGCTGTTTGCAGTGCTGGTGTTCCTGACATTGGCGGCGGTGGTGTTCCTGTTGTTGGTGACGTCGGTGTTCCTGCTGTTGGTGGAGTTGGTGTTCCTGCTGTTGTTGGAGTTGGTCTTCCTGCTGTTGGTGGAGTTGGTATTCCTGCTGTTTGTGGAGTTGATGTTCCTGCTGTTGGTGGAGTTGGTGTTCCTGCTGTTGGTGGAATTGGTGTTCCTGCTGTTGGTGGAGTTGGTGTTCCTGTTGTTGGTGATGTCGGTGTTCCTGCTGTTGGTGGAGTTGGTGTTCCCGCTGTTGTTGGAGTTGGTGTTCCTGCTGTTGGTGGAGTTGGTGTTCCTGCTGATGGTGGAGTTGGTGTTCCTGCTGTTGGTGGAGTTGTTCTTCCTGCTGTTGGTGGAGTTGTTCTTCCTGCTGTTTGCAGCGCTGGTGTTCCTGCTTTTGGCGGCGGTGCTGTTCCTGTTGTTGGTGACGTCGGTGTTCCTGCTGTTGGTGGAGTTGGTCTTCCTGCTGTTGTTGCAGTTGGTGATCCTGCTGTTTGTGTTCCTGCTGTTGGTGGAGTTGGTGTTCCTGCTGTTGGGGGAGTTGGTATTCCTGCTGTTGGTGAAGCTGGTGTTCCTGTTGTTGGTGGAGTTGGTGTTCCTGCTGTTGGTGGAGCTGGTGTTCCTGCTGTTTTCAGCACTGGTGTTCCTGCTTTTGGCGGCGGTTGTGTTCCTGTTGTTGGTGACATCGGTGTTCCTGCTGTTGGTGGAGTTGGTGTTCCCGCTGTTGTTGGAGTTTGTGTTCCTGCTGTTCGTGGAGATGGTGTTCCTGCTGTTGGTGGAGTTGGTGTTCCTGCTGTTGGTGGAGTTGGTGTTCCTGCTGTTGGTGGAGTTGGTCTTCCTGCTGTTGGTTGAGTTGTTGTTCCTGCTGTTTGCAGCACTGGTGTTCCTGCTTTTGGCGGCGGTGGTGTTCCTGTTGTTGGTGACGTCGGTGTTCCTGCTGTTGGTGGAGTTGTTCTTCCTGCTGTTGTTGGAGTTGGTGTTCCTGCTGTTCGTGTTCCTGCTGTTGGCGGAGTTGGTGTTCCTGCTGTTGGGGGAGTTGGTATTCCTGCTGTTGGTGAAGTTGGTGTTCCTGCTGTTGGTCGAGTTAGTGTTCCTGCTGTTGGTGGCAATGGTATTCCTGCTGTTGGTTGTGGTGTTCCTGCCGTGGTGGAGTTAGTGTTCCTGCTGTTGGTGGTGGTGGTGTTGCTGCTGTAGGTGCTGGAGTTCCAGCTGTTGGTGGTGGCTGCGTTCCCGCTGTTGGTGGCTGTGTTCCCGGTGTTGGTGGCGGTGGTGTTCCTCCTGTTGGTGGCGGTGGTGTTCCTGCTGTTGGTGGTGGCTCGGTTCCTGCTGTTGGTGGTGGCTGTGTTCCCGCTGTTGGTGGCGTTTGTGTTCCTGCTGTGGGTGGATTGTGTGTTCCTGCTGTTGGTGGCTGTGTTCCTGCTCTTGGTGGCGGTTGTGCTCCTGCTGTTGGTGGTGGCTGTTTTCCTGCTATTGGTGGCGGTAGTGTTCCTGCTGTTGGTTGCGGCGATGTTGCTGCTGTTGGTGGTAGTTTTCCTGCTGCTGGTGGTAGGTGTGTTCCCGCTGCTGGTGGCCGTGGTGTTCTTGCTGTTGGTGGAGGTGGTATTCCTGCTCGTGGTGGTGGCGGTATTCCTGCTGTTGGTGGTGTCTATGTTCCTGCTGTTTGTGGTGGCGGTGCTCCTGCTGTTGGTGGAGTTAGTGTTCCTGATGTTGGTGGCTGTGTTCCTGCTGTTGGTGGTGGTGGTGTTCCTCCAGTTGGTGGTCGCTGTGTACCTGCTATTTGTAACGTTTGTGTTCCTGCTGATGATGGCGGTGGTGTTCCTCCTATTGGTGGAGTTGGTGTTCCTGCTGCTGGTGGATTTGGTGTTCCTGCTGTTGGTGGAGTTTGTGTTCCAGCTGGTGGTGGAGTTGTTGTTCCTGCTATTGGTGGAGTTGGTGTTCCTGCTGTTGGTGGAGCTGGTATTCCTGCTGTTGGTGGATTTGGATTTCCTGCTGTTGGTGGAGTTGGTGTTCCTGCTGTTGGTGGAGTTGAAGATCCTGCTGTTGGTGGTGGTGGTAATCCTGCTCTTGGTGGCTGTGTTGCACCTGCTCTTGGTGACGTTGGTGGTCCTGCTGTTGGTGACGTTGGTGTTCCTGCTGTTGGTGCCGGTGGTGTTCCTGCTGTTGGTGGCGGTGGTGTTGCTGCTGTTGTTGGAGTTGCTGTACCTGCTGTTGGTGTAGTTGGTGTTCCTGCTGTTGGTTGGAGTTGGTGTTGCTGCTGTTGGTGGAGTTGTTTATCCTGCTGATGGCAGCGCTGGTGTTCCTGCTGTTGGCGGTGGGTGTGTTCCTTTTGTTTGTGATGGCGGTGTTCCTGCTGTTGGTGGACTTGGTGTCCCTGCTGTTTGTGGAGTTGGTGTTCCTGCTGTTTGTGGAGTTGGTGTTCGTGCTGTTGGTGTTCCTGCTCTTGGTGGAGTTGGTATTCCTGCTGTTGGTGAGTTGGTGTTTCTGCTGTTGGTGGAGTTGGTGTTCCTGCTGTTTGTGGAGTTGCTGTTCCTGCTGTTTGCAGCGCTGGTGTTCCTGCTTTTGGCGGCGGTGGTGTTCCTGTTGTTGGTGACGTCGGTGTTCCTGCTGTTGGTGGAGTTGGTGTTCCCGCTGTTGGTGGAGTTGATGTTCCTGCTGTTGCTGGAGTTGGTGTTCCTGCTGTTGGTGGAGTTGGTGTTCCTGCTGTTGGTGGAGTTGTTGTTCCTGCTGTTTGCAGCGCTGGTGTTCCTGCTTTTGGTGGCGGTGGTGTTCCTGTTGTTGGTGACGTCGGTGTTCCTGCTGTTGGTGGAGTTGGTGTTCCCTCTGTTGTTGGAGTTGGTGTTCCTGCTGTTGGTGGAGTTGGTGTTCCTGCTGTTGGTGGAGTTGGTGTTCCTGCTGTTGGTGGAGTTGGTCTTCCTGCTGTTGGTGGAGTTGTTGTTCCTGCTCTTTGCAGCACTGGTGTTCCTGCTTTTGGCGGCGGTGGTTTTCCTGTTGTTGGTGACGTCGGTGTTCCTGCTGTTGGTGGAGTTGGTCTTCCTGCTGTTGTTGGAGTAGGTGTTCCTGCTGTTTGTGTTCCTGCTGTTGGTTGAGTTGGTGTTCCTGCTGTTGGGGGAGTTGGTATTCCTGCTGTTGGTGAAGTTGGTATTCCTGCTGTTGGTTGAGTTAGTGTTCCTGCTGTTGGTGGCAATTGTGTTCCTGCTGTTGGTTGTGGTGTTCCTGCCGTTGGTGGAGTTAGTGTTCCTGCTGTTGGTGGTGGTGGTGTTGCTGCTGTAGGTGCTGGAGTTCCTGCTGTTGGTGGTGGCTGCTTTCCCGCCGTTGGTGGCTTTGTTCCCGCTGTTGATGGCAGTGGTGTTCCTCCTGTTGGTGGCGGTTGTGTTCCTGCTGTGGGTGGATTTTGTGTTCTTGCTGTTGGTGGCTGTGTTCCTGCTCTTTGTGGCGGTTGTGTTCCTGCTTTTGGTGGTGGCTGTTTTCCTGCTATTGGTGGCGGTAGTGTTCCTGCTGTTGGTTGTCGCGATGTTGCTGCTGTTGGTGGTAGTGTTCCTGCTGCTGGTGGTAGCTGTGTTCCCGCTGCTGGTGGCCGTGGTGTTCCTGCTGTTGGGGGCGGTGGTATTCCTGCTGGTGCTGGTGGTGGTATTCCTGCTGTTGGTGGTGGCTGTGTTCCTGCTGTTGGTGGTGGCGGTGCTCCTGCTGTTGGTGGAGTTAGTGTTCCTGATGTTGGTGGCTGTGTTCCTGCTGTTGGTGGTGGTGGTGTTCCTGCTGTTGGTGGTGGCTGTGTACCTGCTATTTGTAATGGTTGTGTTCCTGCTGATGATGGTGGTGGTGTTCCTGCTGTTGGTGGAGTTGGTGTTCCTGCTGCTGGTGACGTTGGTGTTCCTGCTGTTGTTGGTGGCGGTTTTGCTGTTGTTGGTGGTAGTGTTCCTCCTGCTGGTGGTTACTGTGTTCCCGCTGTTGGTGGCGGTGTTGTACCTGCTGTTGGTGGTGGCTGTGTTTCTGCTGTTGGTGATGGTGTTGTACCTGCTGTTGGTGGAGTTAGTGTTCCTGCTGTGGGTGGAGTTAGTGTTCCTGCTGTTGGTGGCTGTGTTCCTGCTGTTGTTGGTGTTGGTGTTCCTGCTGTTGGTGGCGGTGGTGTTCCTGCTGTTGGTGTCGGTGATTTTCCTGCCTTTGGTGGCGGTGGTGTTCCTGATTTTGATGGAATTGGTGTTCCTGCTGTTGGTGGAGTTGGTGTTCCTGCTGTTGTTGGTGTTCGTGTTCCTGCTGTTGGTAGAGCAGCTCTTCCTGCTGTTGGTGGAGTTGCTGTTCCTGCTGTTGGTGGAGTTGGTGGTCCTGCTGATGTTGGAGTTAGTGTTCCTGCTGTTGGTGGAGTTGGTGTTCCTGCTGTTGGAGGAGTTGGTGTTCCTGCTTTTGGTGGCGCCCATGTTCCTGATGTTGGCGGTGGTGGCATTCCTTTTGTTGGTGATGGTGGTTTTCCTGCTGTTGGTGGAGTTGGTGTTCCTGCTGTTTGTGGAGTTGGTGTTCCTGCTGTTTGTGGAGTTGGTATTCCTGCTGTTGGTGGAGTTGTTGTTTCTGCTGTTGGTGGTGTCTGTGTTCCTGCTGTTTGTGTCTGTGTTCCCGCTGTTGGTGGCGGTGGTGTTCCTCCTGTTGGTGGCGGCAGTGTTCCTGCTTTTGGTGGATTTAGTGTTCCTGCCATTGGTGGCAGTGGTGTTGCTGCTGTTGGTGGTTGAATTTCTGCTGTTGCTTTTGGCTGTGTTCCCGCTGTTGGTGGCGGTGGTGTTCCTGCTGCTGGTGGCGGTGGTGTTCCTGCTGTTGGTGGCAGTGGTGTTACTGCTGTTGGTGGTGGCTGTGTTTCTGCTGTTGGTGATGGCAGTGTACCTGCTGTTGGTGGATTTATTGTTGCTGCTGTGGGTGGAGTTACTGTTCCTGCTGTTGGTGGCTGTGTTCCTGCTGTTGGTGGTGACTGTGTTCCTGCTGTTGGTGGCGGCGGTGTTGCTGCTTTGGTGGTAGCTGTGTTCCCGCTGTTGGTGGCTTTGGTGTTCCTGCTGTTGGTGGCGGTTGTGTTCCTGCTGTTTGTGGTGGTGGTGTTCCTGCTGTTGGTGGTGGCTGTGTTCCTGCTGTTGGTGGAGTTAGTGTTCCCACTGTTGGCGGCTGTGTTCCTGCTGTCGGTGGCGGTGGTGTTCCTGCTGTTGGTGGAAGCGGAGTTCTTGCAGTTGATGGCAGTGGTGTTCCTGCTGCTGGTGGGGTTGGTGTTCCTGCTGTTGGTGGGGTTGGTTTTCCTGCTGTTGGAGCGGTTGGTGTTCCTGCTGTTGGTGGAGTTTGTGTTTCTGCTGTTGGTGGATTTGGTGTTCCTGCTGTTGTTGGAGTTAGTGTTCCAACTCTTGGTGGAGTTGGTGTTTCTGCTGTTGGTGGAGTTGGTGTTCCTGCTGCTGGTGGGGTTGGTGTTCCTGCTGTTGGTGGTGGCTGCGTTCCCGATTTTGGTGGCTGTGTTCACGCTGTTGGTGGCGGTGGTGTTCCTCCTGTTGGTGGCGGCGGTGTTCCTGCTGTTGGTGGTGGCTCTGTTCCTGCTGTTGGTGGTGGCTGTGTTCCCGCTGTTGGTGGCGGTTGTGTTCTTGCTGTGGGTGGATTTTGTGTTCCTGCTGTTGGTGGCTGTGTTCCAGCTCTTGGTGGCAGTTGTGTTCCTGCTTTTGGTGGTGGCTGTTTTCCTGCTATTGGTGGCGGTAGTGTTCTTGCTGTTGGTTGCGGCGATGTTGCTGCTGTTGGTGGTAGTGTTCCTGCTGCTGGTGGTAGCTGTGTTCCCGCTGCTGGTGGCCGTGGTGTTCCTGCTGTTGGTGGCGGTGGTATTCCTGCTGGTGGTGGTGGCGGTATTCCTGCTGTTGGTGGTGGCTGTGTACCTGCTGTTGGTGGATTTATTGTTGCTGCTGTGGGTGGAGTTACTGTTCCTGCTGTTGGTGGCTGTGTTCCTGCTGTTGGTGGTGACTGTGATCCTGCTGTTGGAGGCGGCGGTGTTGCTGCTTTGGTGGTAGCTGTGTTCCTGCTGTTGGTGGCTTTGGTGTTCCTGCTGTTGGTGGAGTTAGTGTTCCCGCTGTTGGTGGCTGTGTTCCTGCTGTTGGTGGCGGTGGTGTTCCTGCTGTTGGTGGCGGCGGAGTTCCTGCTGTTGATGGCAGTGGTGTTCCTGCTGCTGGTGGGGATGGTGTTCCTGCTGTTGGTGGGGGTGGTTTTCCTGCTGTTGGAACGGTTGGTGTTCCTGCTGTTGGTGGAGTTTGTGTTCCTGCTGTTGGTGGATTTGGTGTTCCTGCTGTTGTTGGATTTAGTGTTCCTGCTCTTGGTGGAGTTGGTGTTTCTGCTGTTGGTGGAGTTGGTGTTCCTGCTGCTGGTGGGGTTGGTGTTCCTGCTGTTGGTGGGGTTGGTGTTCCTGCTGTTGGTGGAGTTGCTGTTCCTGCTGTTGGTGGGGTTGGTGTTCCTGCTGTTGGTGGGGTTGGTGTTCCTGCTGTTGGTGGAGTTGCTGTTCCTGCTGTTGGTGGAGTTGCTGTTCCTGCTGTTGGTGGAGTTGCTGTTCCTGCTGTTGGTGGAGTTGTTGTTCCTACTGTTGGTGGGGTTGGTGTTTCTGCTGTTGGTGGCTGTGTTCCTGCTGTTTGTGTTGACTGTTTTCCTGCTGTTGGTGGCGGCGGTGTTGCTGCTTTGGTGGTAGCTGTGTTCCCGCTGTTGGTGGCTTTGATGTTCCTGCTGTTGGTGGCGGTTGTGTTCCTGCTGTTTGTGGCGGTGGTGTTCCTGCTGTTGGTGGTGGCTGTGTTCCTGCTGTTGGTGGAGTTAGTGTTCCCGCTGTTGGTGGCTGTGTTCCTGCTGTTGGTGGCGGTGGTGTTCCTGCTGTTGGTGGCGGCGGAGTTCCTGCTGTTGATGGCAGTGGTGTTCCTGCTGCTGTTGGGGTTGGTGTTCCTGCTGTTGGTGGAGTTTGTGTTCCTGCTGTTGGTGGATTTGGTGTTCCTGCCGTTGTTGGAGTTAGTGTTCCTGCTCTTGGTGGAGTTGGTGTTCCTGCTGTTGGTGGGGTTGGTGTTCCTGCTGTTGGTGGAGTTGCTGTTCCTGCTGTTGGTGGAGATGCTGTTCCTGCTGTTGGTAGAGTTGGTGTTCCTGCTGTTGGTGGCAGTGGTTTTCCTGCTCTGGGTGGCAGTGGTTTTCCTGCTGTTGGTGGTGGCTGTGTTCCTGCTGTTGGTGGTGGCGCTGCTCCTGCTGTTGGTGGAGTTAGTGTTCCTGATGTTGGTGGCTGTGTTCCTGCTGTTGGTGGTGGTGGTGTTCCTGCTGTTGGTGGTGGCTGTGTACCTGCTATCTGTAACGGTCGTGTTCCTGCTGATGATGGTGGTGGTGTTCCTGCTGTTGGTGGAGTTGGTGTTCCTGCTGCTGGTGACGTTGGTGTTCCTGCTGTTGTTGGCGGCGATTTTGCTGTTGTTGGTGGTAGTGTTCTGCTTGCTGGTGGTAGCTGTGTTCCCGTTGTTGGTGGATGTGTTGTTCCTGCTGTTGGTGGCAGTGGTGTTCCTGCTGTTGGTGCTGGCTGTGTTTCTGCTGTTGGTGATGGCGGTGTACCTGCTGTTGGTGGATTTATTGTTGCTGCTGTGGGTGGAGTTACTGTTCCTGCTGTTGGTGGCTGTGTTCCTGCTGTTGGTGGTGACTGTGTTCCTCCTGTTGGTGGCGGCGGTGTTGCTTCTTTGGTGGTAGCTGTGTTCCCGCTGTTGGTGGCGGTTGTGTTCCTGCTGTTGGTGGTGGTTGTGTTCCTGCTGTTTGTGGCGGTGGTGTTCCTGCTGTTGGTGGTGGCTGTGTTCCTGCTGTTGGTGGAGTTAGTGTTCCCGCTGTTGGTGGAATTGGTGTTCCTGCTGTTGGTGGAGTTGGTGTTCCTGTTGTTGGTGATGTCGGTGTTCCTGCTGTTGGTGGAGTTGGTGTTCCCGCTGTTGTTGGAGTTGGTGTTCCTGCTGTTGGTGGAGTTGGTGTTCCTGCTGATGGTGGAGTTGGTGTTCCTGCTGTTGGTGGAGTTGTTCTTCCTGCTGTTGGTGGAGTTGTTCTTCCTGCTGTTTGCAGCGCTGGTGTTCCTGCTTTTGGCGGCGGTGCTGTTCCTGTTGTTGGTGACGTCGGTGTTCCTGCTGTTGGTGGAGTTGGTCTTCCTGCTGTTGTTGCAGTTGGTGATCCTGCTGTTTGTGTTCCTGCTGTTGGTGGAGTTGGTGTTCCTGCTGTTGGGGGAGTTGGTATTCCTGCTGTTGGTGAAGCTGGTGTTCCTGTTGTTGGTGGAGTTGGTGTTCCTGCTGTTGGTGGAGCTGGTGTTCCTGCTGTTTTCAGCACTGGTGTTCCTGCTTTTGGCGGCGGTTGTGTTCCTGTTGTTGGTGCCATCGGTGTTCCTGCTGTTGGTGGAGTTGGTGTTCCCGCTGTTGTTGGAGTTTGTGTTCCTGCTGTTCGTGGAGATGGTGTTCCTGCTGTTGGTGGAGTTGGTGTTCCTGCTGTTGGTGGAGTTGGTGTTCCTGCTGTTGGTGGAGTTGGTCTTCCTGCTGTTGGTTGAGTTGTTGTTCCTGCTGTTTGCAGCACTGGTGTTCCTGCTTTTGGCGGCGGTGGTGTTCCTGTTGTTGGTGACGTCGGTGTTCCTGCTGTTGGTGGAGTTGTTCTTCCTGCTGTTGTTGGAGTTGGTGTTCCTGCTGTTCGTGTTCCTGCTGTTGGCGGAGTTGGTGTTCCTGCTGTTGGGGGAGTTGGTATTCCTGCTGTTGGTGAAGTTGGTGTTCCTGCTGTTGGTCGAGTTAGTGTTCCTGCTGTTGGTGGCAATGGTATTCCTGCTGTTGGTTGTGGTGTTCCTGCCGTGGTGGAGTTAGTGTTCCTGCTGTTGGTGGTGGTGGTGTTGCTGCTGTAGGTGCTGGAGTTCCAGCTGTTGGTGGTGGCTGCGTTCCCGCTGTTGGTGGCTGTGTTCCCGGTGTTGGTGGCGGTGGTGTTCCTCCTGTTGGTGGCGGTGGTGTTCCTGCTGTTGGTGGTGGCTCGGTTCCTGCTGTTGGTGGTGGCTGTGTTCCCGCTGTTGGTGGCGTTTGTGTTCCTGCTGTGGGTGGATTGTGTGTTCCTGCTGTTGGTGGCTGTGTTCCTGCTCTTGGTGGCGGTTGTGCTCCTGCTGTTGGTGGTGGCTGTTTTCCTGCTATTGGTGGCGGTAGTGTTCCTGCTGTTGGTTGCGGCGATGTTGCTGCTGTTGGTGGTAGTTTTCCTGCTGCTGGTGGTAGGTGTGTTCCCGCTGCTGGTGGCCGTGGTGTTCTTGCTGTTGGTGGAGGTGGTATTCCTGCTCGTGGTGGTGGCGGTATTCCTGCTGTTGGTGGTGTCTATGTTCCTGCTGTTTGTGGTGGCGGTGCTCCTGCTGTTGGTGGAGTTAGTGTTCCTGATGTTGGTGGCTGTGTTCCTGCTGTTGGTGGTGGTGGTGTTCCTCCAGTTGGTGGTCGCTGTGTACCTGCTATTTGTAACGTTTGTGTTCCTGCTGATGATGGCGGTGGTGTTCCTCCTATTGGTGGAGTTGGTGTTCCTGCTGCTGGTGGATTTGGTGTTCCTGCTGTTGGTGGAGTTTGTGTTCCAGCTGGTGGTGGAGTTGTTGTTCCTGCTATTGGTGGAGTTGGTGTTCCTGCTGTTGGTGGAGCTGGTATTCCTGCTGTTGGTGGATTTGGATTTCCTGCTGTTGGTGGAGTTGGTGTTCCTGCTGTTGGTGGAGTTGAAGATCCTGCTGTTGGTGGTGGTGGTAATCCTGCTCTTGGTGGCTGTGTTGCACCTGCTCTTGGTGACGTTGGTGGTCCTGCTGTTGGTGACGTTGGTGTTCCTGCTGTTGGTGCCGGTGGTGTTCCTGCTGTTGGTGGCGGTGGTGTTGCTGCTGTTGTTGGAGTTGCTGTACCTGCTGTTGGTGTAGTTGGTGTTCCTGCTGTTGGTTGGAGTTGGTGTTGCTGCTGTTGGTGGAGTTGGTTATCCTGCTGATGGCAGCGCTGGTGTTCCTGCTGTTGGCGGTGGGTGTGTTCCTTTTGTTTGTGATGGCGGTGTTCCTGCTGTTGGTGGACTTGGTGTCCCTGCTGTTTGTGGAGTTGGTGTTCCTGCTGTTTGTGGAGTTGGTGTTCGTGCTGTTGGTGTTCCTGCTCTTGGTGGAGTTGGTATTCCTGCTGTTGGTGAGTTGGTGTTTCTGCTGTTGGTGGAGTTGGTGTTCCTGCTGTTTGTGGAGTTGCTGTTCCTGCTGTTTGCAGCGCTGGTGTTCCTGCTTTTGGCGGCGGTGGTGTTCCTGTTGTTGGTGACGTCGGTGTTCCTGCTGTTGGTGGAGTTGGTGTTCCCGCTGTTGGTGGAGTTGATGTTCCTGCTGTTGCTGGAGTTGGTGTTCCTGCTGTTGGTGGAGTTGGTGTTCCTGCTGTTGGTGGAGTTGTTGTTCCTGCTGTTTGCAGCGCTGGTGTTCCTGCTTTTGGTGGCGGTGGTGTTCCTGTTGTTGGTGACGTCGGTGTTCCTGCTGTTGGTGGAGTTGGTGTTCCCTCTGTTGTTGGAGTTGGTGTTCCTGCTGTTGGTGGAGTTGGTGTTCCTGCTGTTGGTGGAGTTGGTGTTCCTGCTGTTGGTGGAGTTGGTCTTCCTGCTGTTGGTGGAGTTGTTGTTCCTGCTCTTTGCAGCACTGGTGTTCCTGCTTTTGGCGGCGGTGGTTTTCCTGTTGTTGGTGACGTCGGTGTTCCTGCTGTTGGTGGAGTTGGTCTTCCTGCTGTTGTTGGAGTAGGTGTTCCTGCTGTTTGTGTTCCTGCTGTTGGTTGAGTTGGTGTTCCTGCTGTTGGGGGAGTTGGTATTCCTGCTGTTGGTGAAGTTGGTATTCCTGCTGTTGGTTGAGTTAGTGTTCCTGCTGTTGGTGGCAATTGTGTTCCTGCTGTTGGTTGTGGTGTTCCTGCCGTTGGTGGAGTTAGTGTTCCTGCTGTTGGTGGTGGTGGTGTTGCTGCTGTAGGTGCTGGAGTTCCTGCTGTTGGTGGTGGCTGCGTTCCCGCCGTTGGTGTCTTTGTTCCCGCTGTTGATGGCAGTGGTGTTCCTCCTGTTGGTGGCGGTTGTGTTCCTGCTGTGGGTGGATTTTGTGTTCTTGCTGTTGGTGGCTGTGTTCCTGCTCTTTGTGGCGGTTGTGTTCCTGCTTTTGGTGGTGGCTGTTTTCCTGCTATTGGTGGCGGTAGTGTTCCTGCTGTTGGTTGTCGCGATGTTGCTGCTGTTGGTGGTAGTGTTCCTGCTGCTGGTGGTAGCTGTGTTCCCGCTGCTGGTGGCCGCGGTGTTCCTGCTGTTGGGGGCGGTGGTATTCCTGCTGGTGCTGGTGGCGGTATTCCTGCTGTTGGTGGTGGCTGTGTTCCTGCTGTTGGTGGTGGCGGTGCTCCTGCTGTTGGTGGAGTTAGTGTTCCTGATGTTGGTGGCTGCGTTCCTGCTGTTGGTGGTGGTGGTGTTCCTGCTGTTGGTGGTGGCTGTGTACCTGCTATTTGTAATGGTTGTGTTCCTGCTGATGATGGTGGTGGTGTTCCTGCTGTTGGTGGAGTTGGTGTTCCTGCTGCTGGTGACGTTGGTGTTCCTTCTGTTGTTGGTGGCGGTTTTGCTGTTGTTGGTGGTAGTGTTCCTCCTGCTGGTGGTTACTGTGTTCCCGCTGTTGGTGGCGGTGTTGTACCTGCTGTTGGTGGTGGCTGTGTTTCTGCTGTTGGTGATGGTGTTGTACCTGCTGTTGGTGGAGTTAGTGTTCCTGCTGTGGGTGGAGTTAGTGTTCCTGCTGTTGGTGGCTGTGTTCCTGCTGTTGTTGGTGTTGGTGTTCCTGCTGTTGGTGGCGGTGGTGTTCCTGCTGTTGGTGTCGGTGATTTTCCTGCCTTTGGTGGCGGTGGTGTTCCTGATTTTGATGGAATTGGTGTTCCTGCTGTTGGTGGAGTTGGTGTTCCTGCTGTTGTTGGTGTTCGTGTTCCTGCTGTTGGTAGAGCAGCTCTTCCTGCTGTTGGTGGAGTTGCTGTTCCTGCTGTTGGTGGAGTTGGTGGTCCTGCTGATGTTGGAGTTAGTGTTCCTGCTGTTGGTGGAGTTGGTGTTCCTGCTGTTGGAGGAGTTGGTGTTCCTGCTTTTGGTGGCGCCCATGTTCCTGATGTTGGCGGTGGTGGCATTCCTTTTGTTGGTGATGGTGGTTTTCCTGCTGTTGGTGGAGTTGGTGTTCCTGCTGTTTGTGGAGTTGGTGTTCCTGCTGTTTGTGGAGTTGGTATTCCTGCTGTTGGTGGAGTTGTTGTTTCTGCTGTTGGTGGTGTCTGTGTTCCTGCTGTTTGTGTCTGTGTTCCCGCTGTTGGTGGCGGTGGTGTTCCTCCTGTTGGTGGCGGCAGTGTTCCTGCTTTTGGTGGATTTAGTGTTCCTGCCATTGGTGGCAGTGGTGTTGCTGCTGTTGGTGGTTGAATTTCTGCTGTTGCTTTTGGCTGTGTTCCCGCTGTTGGTGGCGGTGGTGTTCCTGCTGCTGGTGGCGGTGGTGTTCCTGCTGTTGGTGGCAGTGGTGTTACTGCTGTTGGTGGTGGCTGTGTTTCTGCTGTTGGTGATGGCAGTGTACCTGCTGTTGGTGGATTTATTGTTGCTGCTGTGGGTGGAGTTACTGTTCCTGCTGTTGGTGGCTGTGTTCCTGCTGTTGGTGGTGACTGTGTTCCTGCTGTTGGTGGCGGCGGTGTTGCTGCTTTGGTGGTAGCTGTGTTCCCGCTGTTGGTGGCTTTGGTGTTCCTGCTGTTGGTGGCGGTTGTGTTCCTGCTGTTTGTGGTGGTGGTGTTCCTGCTGTTGGTGGTGGCTGTGTTCCTGCTGTTGGTGGAGTTAGTGTTCCCACTGTTGGCGGCTGTGTTCCTGCTGTCGGTGGCGGTGGTGTTCCTGCTGTTGGTGGAAGCGGAGTTCTTGCAGTTGATGGCAGTGGTGTTCCTGCTGCTGGTGGGGTTGGTGTTCCTGCTGTTGGTGGGGTTGGTTTTCCTGCTGTTGGAGCGGTTGGTGTTCCTGCTGTTGGTGGAGTTTGTGTTTCTGCTGTTGGTGGATTTGGTGTTCCTGCTGTTGTTGGAGTTAGTGTTCCAACTCTTGGTGGAGTTGGTGTTTCTGCTGTTGGTGGAGTTGGTGTTCCTGCTGCTGGTGGGGTTGGTGTTCCTGCTGTTGGTGGTGGCTGCGTTCCCGATTTTGGTGGCTGTGTTCACGCTGTTGGTGGCGGTGGTGTTCCTCCTGTTGGTGGCGGCGGTGTTCCTGCTGTTGGTGGTGGCTCTGTTCCTGCTGTTGGTGGTGGCTGTGTTCCCGCTGTTGGTGGCGGTTGTGTTCCTGCTGTGGGTGGATTTTGTGTTCCTGCTGTTGGTGGCTGTGTTCCAGCTCTTGGTGGCAGTTGTGTTCCTGCTTTTGGTGGTGGCTGTTTTCCTGCTATTGGTGGCGGTAGTGTTCTTGCTGTTGGTTGCGGCGATGTTGCTGCTGTTGGTGGTAGTGTTCCTGCTGCTGGTGGTAGCTGTGTTCCCGCTGCTGGTGGCCGTGGTGTTCCTGCTGTTGGTGGCGGTGGTATTCCTGCTGGTGGTGGTGGCGGTATTCCTGCTGTTGGTGGTGGCTGTGTACCTGCTGTTGGTGGATTTATTGTTGCTGCTGTGGGTGGAGTTACTGTTCCTGCTGTTGGTGGCTGTGTTCCTGCTGTTGGTGGTGACTGTGATCCTGCTGTTGGAGGCGGCGGTGTTGCTGCTTTGGTGGTAGCTGTGTTCCCGCTGTTGGTGGCTTTGGTGTTCCTGCTGTTGGTGGAGTTAGTGTTCCCGCTGTTGGTGGCTGTGTTCCTGCTGTTGGTGGCGGTGGTGTTCCTGCTGTTGGTGGCGGCGGAGTTCCTGCTGTTGATGGCAGTGGTGTTCCTGCTGCTGGTGGGGATGGTGTTCCTGCTGTTGGTGGGGGTGGTTTTCCTGCTGTTGGAACGGTTGGTGTTCCTGCTGTTGGTGGAGTTTGTGTTCCTGCTGTTGGTGGATTTGGTGTTCCTGCTGTTGTTGGATTTAGTGTTCCTGCTCTTGGTGGAGTTGGTGTTTCTGCTGTTGGTGGAGTTGGTGTTCCTGCTGCTGGTGGGGTTGGTGTTCCTGCTGTTGGTGGGGTTGGTGTTCCTGCTGTTGGTGGAGTTGCTGTTCCTGCTGTTGGTGGGGTTGGTGTTCCTGCTGTTGGTGGGGTTGGTGTTCCTGCTGTTGGTGGAGTTGCTGTTCCTGCTGTTGGTGGAGTTGCTGTTCCTGCTGTTGGTGGAGTTGCTGTTCCTGCTGTTGGTGGAGTTGTTGTTCCTACTGTTGGTGGGGTTGGTGTTTCTGCTGTTGGTGGCTGTGTTCCTGCTGTTTGCGTTGACTGTTTTCCTGCTGTTGGTGGCGGCGGTGTTGCTGCTTTGGTGGTAGCTGTGTTCCCGCTGTTGGTGGCTTTGGTGTTCCTGCTGTTGGTGGCGGTTGTGTTCCTGCTGTTTGTGCCGGTGGTGTTCCTGCTGTTGGTGGTGGCTGTGTTCCTGCTGTTGGTGGAGTTAGTGTTCCCGCTGTTGGTGGCTGTGTTCCTGCTGTTGGTGGCGGTGGTGTTCCTGCTGTTGGTGGCGGCGGAGTTCCTGCTGTTGATGGCAGTGGTGTTCCTGCTGCTGTTGGGGTTGGTGTTCCTGCTGTTGGTGGAGTTTGTGTTCCTGCTGTTGGTGGATTTGGTGTTCCTGCCGTTGTTGGAGTTAGTGTTCCTGCTCTTGGTGGAGTTGGTGTTCCTGCTGTTGGTGGGGTTGGTGTTCCTGCTGTTGGTGGAGTTGCTGTTCCTGCTGTTGGTGGAGTTGCTGTTCCTGCTGTTGGTGGAGTTGTTGTTCCTACTGTTGGTGGGGTTTGTGTTCCTGCTGTTGGTGGGGTTGGTGTTCCTGCTGTTGGTGGAGTTGCTGTTCCTGCTTTTGGTGGAGTTGCTGTTCCTGCTGTTGGTGGAGATGCTGTTCCTGCTGTTGGTAGAGTTGGTGTTCCTGCTGTTGGTGGCAGTGGTTTTCCTGCTCTGGGTGGCAGTGGTTTTCCTGCTGTTGGTGGTGGCTGTGTTCCTGCTGTTGGTGGTGGCGCTGCTCCTGCTGTTGGTGGAGTTAGTGTTCCTGATGTTGGTGGCTGTGTTCCTGCTGTTGGTGGTGGTGGTGTTCCTGCTGTTGGTGGTGGCTGTGTACCTGCTATCTGTAACGGTCGTGTTCCTGCTGATGATGGTGGTGGTGTTCCTGCTGTTGGTGGAGTTGGTGTTCCTGCTGCTGGTGACGTTGGTGTTCCTGCTGTTGTTGGCGGCGATTTTGCTGTTGTTGGTGGTAGTGTTCTGCTTGCTGGTGGTAGCTGTGTTCCCGTTGTTGGTGGATGTGTTGTTCCTGCTGTTGGTGGCAGTGGTGTTCCTGCTGTTGGTGCTGGCTGTGTTTCTGCTGTTGGTGATGGCGGTGTACCTGCTGTTGGTGGATTTATTGTTGCTGCTGTGGGTGGAGTTACTGTTCCTGCTGTTGGTGGCTGTGTTCCTGCTGTTGGTGGTGACTGTGTTCCTCCTGTTGGTGGCGGCGGTGTTGCTTCTTTGGTGGTAGCTGTGTTCCCGCTGTTGGTGGCGGTTGTGTTCCTGCTGTTGGTGGTGGTTGTGTTCCTGCTGTTTGTGGCGGTGGTGTTCCTGCTGTTGGTGGTGGCTGTGTTCCTGCTGTTGGTGGAGTTAGTGTTCCCGCTGTTGGTGGCTGTGTTCCTGCTGTTGGTGGCGGTGGTGTTCCTGCTGTTGGTGGCGGCGGATTTCCTGCTGTTGATGGCAGTGGTGTTCCTGCTGCTGGTGGGGATGGTGTTCCTGCTGTTGGTGGGGGTGGTTTTCCTGCTGTTGGAACGGTTGGTGTTCCTGCTGTTGGTGGAGTTTGTGTTCCTGCTGTTGGTGGATTTGGTGTTCCTGCTGTTGTTGGAGTTAGTGTTCCTGCTCTTGGTGGAGTTGGTGTTTCTGCTGTTGGTGGAGTTGGTGTTCCTGCTGCTGGTGGGGTTGGTGTTCCTGTTGTTGGTGGGGTTGGTGTTCCTGCTGTTGGTGGAGTTGCTGTTCCTGCTGTTGGTGGAGTTGTTGTTCCTGCTGTTGGTGGGGTTGGTGTTCCTGCTGTTGGTGGGGTTGGTGTTCCTGCTGTTGGTGGAGTTGCTGTTCCTGCTGTTGGTGGAGTTGCTGTTCCTGCTGTTGGTGGAGTTGTTGTTCCTGCTGTTGGTAGAGTTGTTGTTCCTGCTGTTGGTGGCAGTGGTTTTCCTGCTGTGGGTGGCAGTGGTTTTCCTGCTGTTGGTGGAGTAGATCTTCCTGCTGTTGGTGGAGTTGCTGTTCCTGCTGTTGGTGGAGTTCCTGTTCCTGCTGTTGGTGGAGTTGTTGTTCCTACTGTTGGTGGGGTTGGTGTTTCTGCTGTTGGTGGCTGTGTTCCTGCTGTTTGTGTTGACTGTTTTCCTGCTGTTGGTGGCGGCGGTGTTGCTGCTTTGGTGGTAGCTGTATTCCCGCTGTTGGTGGCTTTGGTGTTCCTGCTGTTGCTGGCGGTTGTGTTCCTGCTGTTTGTGGCGGTGGTGTTCCTGCTGTTGGTGGTGGCTGTGTTCCTGCTGTTGGTGGAGTTAGTGTTCCCGCTGTTGGTGGCTGTGTTCCTGCTGTTGGTGGCGGTGGTGTTCCTGCTGTTGGTGGCGGCGGAGTTCCTGCTGTTGATGGCAGTGGTGTTCCTGCTGCTGTTGGTGGGGGTGGTTTTCCTGTTGTTGGAACGGTTGGTGTTCCTGCTGTTGGTGGAGTTTGTGTTCCTGCTGTTGGTGGATTTGGTGTTCCTGCTGTTGTTGGAGTTAGTGTTCCTGCTCTTGGTGAAGTTGGTGTTTCTGCTGTTGTTGGAGTTGTTATTCCTGCTGTTGGTGGAGTTGGAATTACTGCTGTTGGTGGAGTTGGTGTTCCTGCTGTTGGTGGCGTTGGTGTTCCTGCTGTTGGTGGTGGTGGTGTTCCTGCTCTTGGTGGCGGTGGTGTACCTGCTGATGGTGACGTTGGTGTTCCTGCTGTTGGTGGTGGTGGTGTTGCTGCTGTTGGTGGAGTTGGTGTTCCTGCTGTTGGTGGCTGTGTTCCTGCTGTTGGTGGCGGTGGTGTTCCTGCTGTTGGTGGCGGCGGAGTTCCTGCTGTTGATGGCAGTGGTGTTCATGCTGCTGTTGGGGATGGTGTTCCTGCTGTTGGTGGGGGTGGTTTTCCTGTTGTTGGAACGGTTGGTGTTCCTGCTGTTGGTGGAGTTTGTGTTCCTGCTGTTGGTGGATTTGGTGTTCCTGCTGTTGTTGGAGTTAGTGTTCCTGCTCTTGGTGGAGTTGGTGTTTCTGCTGTTGGTGGAGTTGGTGTTCCTGCTGCTGGTGGGGTTGGTGTTCCTGCTGTTGGTGGGGTTGGTGTTCCTGCTGTTGGTGGAGTTGCTGTTCCTGCTGTTGGTGGAGTTGTTGTTCCTGCTGTTGGTGGGGTTGGTGTTCCTGCTGTTGGTGGGGTTGGTGTTCCTGCTGTTGGTGGAGTTGCTGTTCCTGCTGTTGGTGGAGTTGCTGTTCCTGCTGTTGGTGGAGTTGTTGTTCCTACTGTTGGTGGGGTTGGTGTTCCTGCTGTTGGTGGGGTTGGTGTTCCTGCTGTTGGTGGAGTTGCTGTTCCTGCTTTTGGTGGAGTTGCTGTTCCTGCTGTTGGTGGAGATGCTGTTCCTGCTGTTGGTAGAGTTGGTGTTCCTGCTGTTGGTGGCAGTGGTTTTCCTGCTCTGGGTGGCAGTGGTTTTCCTGCTGTTGGTGGTGGCTGTGTTCCTGCTGTTGGAGGTGGTGATGTTCCTGCTGTTGGTGGTGGCTGTGTACCTGCTATCTGTAACGGTCGTGTTCCTGCTGATGATGGTGGTGGTGTTCCTGCTGTTGGTGGAGTTGGTGTTCCTGCTGCTGGTGACGTTGGTGTTCCTGCTGTTGTTGGCGGCGATTTTGCTGTTGTTGGTGGTAGTGTTCTGCTTGCTGGTGGTAGCTGTGTTCCCGTTGTTGGTGGATGTGTTGTTCCTGCTGTTGGTGGCAGTGGTGTTCCTGCTGTTGGTGCTGGCTGTGTTTCTGCTGTTGGTGATGGCGGTGTACCTGCTGTTGGTGGATTTATTGTTGCTGCTGTGGGTGGAGTTACTGTTCCTGCTGTTGGTGGCTGTGTTCCTGCCGTGGGTGGATTTTGTGTTCCTGCTGTTGGTGGCTGTGTTGCTGCTCTTGGTGGCGGTTGTGTTCCTGCTGCTGGTGGTAGCTGTGTTCCCGCTGCTTTTGGCTGTGCTGTTCCTGCTGTTGGTGGCGGTGGTATTCCTGCTTGTGGTGGTGGCGGTATTCCTGCTATTGGTGGTGGCTGTGATCCTGCTGTTGGTGGTGGCGGTGCTCCTGCAGTTGGTGGAGTTAGTGTTCCTGATGTTGGTGGCTGTGTTCCTTCTGTTGGTGGTGGTGGTGTTCCTGCTATGGGTTGTCGCTGTGTACCTGCTATTTGTACCAGTTGTGTTCCTGCTGATGATGGCGGTGGTGTTCCTCCTTTAGTGGAGTTTTTGTTCCTGCTGCTGGTGGATTTGGTGTTCCTGCTGTTGGTGGAGTTGGTGTTCCAGCTGGTGGTGGAGTTGTTGTTCCTGCTACTGGCGGAGTTGGTGTCCCTGCTGTTGGTGGAGTTGGTATTCCTGCTGTTGGTGGAGTTGGAATTCCTGCTGTTGGTGGAGTTGGAATTCCTGCTGTTGGTGGAGTTCGTGTTCCTGCTGCTGGTGTAGTTGGTGTTCCTGCTGTTGGTGGTGGTGGTGTTCCTGCTCTTGGTGGCGGTGGTGTACCTGCTGTTGGTGACGTTGGTGTTCCTGCTGTTGGTGACGTTGGTGTTCCTGCTGTTGGTGCCGGTGGTGTTCCTGCTGTTGGTGGCGGTGGTGTTGCTGTTGTTGGTGGAGTTGGTGTTCCTGCTGTTGGTATTCCTGCTGTTGGTGGAGTTGGTGTTCCTGCTGTTGGTGGCGGTGGTGTTGCTGCTGTTGGTGGAGTTGGTGTTCCTGCTGATGGCAGCGCTGGTGTTCCTGCTGTTGGCGGCGGGTGTGTTCCTGTTGTTGGTTATGGCAGTGTTCCTGCTGTTGGTGGATTTGGTGTTCCTGCTGTTTATGGAGTTTGTGTTGCTGCTGTTGGTGGAGTTGGTGTTCGTGCTGTTGGTGTTCCTGCTCTTGGTGGAGTTGGTATTCCTGCTGTTGGTGGAGTCGGTGTTTCTGCTGTTGGTGGAGTTGGTGTTCCTTCTGTTGGTGGAGTTGCTGTTCCTGCTGTTTGCAGTGCTGGTGTTCCTGCTATTGGCGGCGGTGGTGTTCCTGTCGTTGGTGACGTCGGTGTTCCTGCTGTTGGTAGAGTTGGTGTTCCTGCTGTTGGTGGAGTTGGTGTTCGTGCTGTTGGTGTTCCTGCTCTTGGTGGAGTTGGTATTCCTGCTGTTGGTGAGTTGGTGTTTCTGCTGTTGGTGGAGTTGGTATTCCTGCTGTTGGTCGAGTTGGAATTCCTGCTGTTGGTGGAGTTGGGATTCCTGCTGTTGGTGGAGTTGGTGTTCCTGCTGCTGGCGTAGTTGGTGTTCCTGCTGTTGGTGGTGGTGGTGTTCCTGCTCTTGGTGGCGGTGGTGTACCTGCTGTTGGTGACGTTGGTGTTCCTGCTGTTGGTGACGTTGGTGTTCCTGCTGTTGGTGCCGGTGGTGTTCCTGCTGTTGGTGGCGGTGGTGTTGCTGCTGTTGGTGGAGTTGGTGTTCCTGCTGTTGGTGTTCCTGCTGTTGGTGGAGTTGGTGTTCCTGCTGTTGGTGGCGGTGGTGTTGCTGCTGTTGGTGGAGTTGGTGTTCCTGCTGATGGCAGCGCTGGTGTTCCTGCTGTTGGTGGTGGGTGTGTTCCTGTTGTTGGTTATGGCAGTGTTCCTGCTGTTGGTGGATTTGGTGTTCCTGCTGTTTATGGAGTTGGTGTTGCTGCTGTTGTTGGAGTTGGTGTTCGTGCTGTTGGTGTTCCTGCTCTTGGTGGAGTTGGTATTCCTGCTGTTGGTGGAGTTGGTGTTTCTGCTGTTGGTGGAGTTGGTGTTCCTTCTGTTGGTGGTGTTGCTGTTCCTGCTGTTTGCAGTGCTGGTGTTCCTGACATTGGTGGCGGTGGTGTTCCTGTTGTTGGTGACGTCGGTGTTCCTGCTGTTGGTGGAGTTGGTGTTCCTGCTGTTGTTGGAGTTGGTCTTCCTGCTGTTGGTGGAGTTGGTCTTCCTGCTGTTGGTGGAGTGGTGTTCCTGCTGTTGGTGGCGGTGGTTTTCCTGCTGTTGGTGGCAGTGGTTTCCTGCTGTTGGTGGGGCTGGTGTTCCTGCTGTTGGTGTGGGTGGTGTTCCTGCTGTTGGTGGGTTGGTGTTCCTGCTGTTGGTGGAGTTGTGTTCCTGCTGTTGGTGGTTTGGTGTTCCTGCTGTTGGTGGAGTTGGTGTTCCTGCTGTTGGTGGAGTGGTGTTCCTGCTGTTGGTGGAGTGGTGTTCCTGCTGTTGGTGGAGTGGTGTTCCTGCTGTTGGTGGGTGGTGTTCCTGCTGTTGGTGAGGTGCTGTTCCTGCTGTTGGTGGGGTTGGTGTTCCTGCTGTTGGTGGAGTGGTGTTCCTGCTGTTGGTGGAGTTGTGTTCCTGCTGTTGGTGGAGTTGTGTTCCTGCTGTTGGTGGAGTTGTGTTCCTGCTGTTGGTGGAGTTGGTGTTCCTGCTGTTGGTGGAGTTGGTTGTTCCTTGCTGTTGGTGGCTGTGTTCCTGCTGTTGGTGGTGACTGTGTTCCTCCTGTTGGTGGCGGCGGTGTTGCTTCTTTGGTGGTAGCTGTGTTCCCGCTGTTGGTGGCGGTTGTGTTCCTGCTGTTGGTGGTGGTTGTGTTCCTGCTGTTTGTGGCGGTGGTGTTCCTGCTGTTGGTGGTGGCTGTGTTCCTGCTGTTGGTGGAGTTAGTGTTCCCGCTGTTGGTGGCTGTGTTCCTGCTGTTGGTGGCGGTGGTGTTCCTGCTGTTGGTGGCGGCGGATTTCCTGCTGTTGATGGCAGTGGTGTTCCTGCTGCTGGTGGGGATGGTGTTCCTGCTGTTGGTGGGGGTGGTTTTCCTGCTGTTGGAACGGTTGGTGTTCCTGCTGTTGGTGGAGTTTGTGTTCCTGCTGTTGGTGGATTTGGTGTTCCTGCTGTTGTTGGAGTTAGTGTTCCTGCTCTTGGTGGAGTTGGTGTTTCTGCTGTTGGTGGAGTTGGTGTTCCTGCTGCTGGTGGAGGTTGGTGTTCCTGACTGTTGGTGGGGTTGGTGTTCCTGCTGTTGGTGGGTGTTGTGTTCCTGCTGTTGGTGGAGTTGCTTGTTCCTGCTGTTGGTGGGGTTGGTGTTCCTGCTGTTGGTGGGGTTGTGTTCCTGCTGTTGGTGGAGTTGGTGTTCCTGCTGTTGGTGGAGTGGGTTTCCTGCTGTGGTGGAGTGGTGTTCCTGCTGTTGGTGGTGGTTGTGTTCCTGCTGTTGGTGGTGGGCTGTTCCTGCTGTTGGTGGAGTTGGTGTTCCTGCTGTTGGTGGCTGTGTTCCTGCTGTTGGTGGAGGTGTGTTCCTGCTGTTGGTGGTGGCTGTGTTCCTGCTGTTGTGGGGTCGTGTTCCTGCTGTTGGTGGTGGTGTTCCTGCTGTTGGTGGAGTTGGTGTTCCTGCTGTTGGTGGAGTTGGTGTTCCTGCTGTTTGCAGCGCTGGTGTTCCTGCTTTTGGTGGCGGTGGTGTTCCTGCTGTTGGTGACGTCGGTGTTCCTGCTGTTGGTGGAGTTGGTGTTCCCTCTGTTGTTGGAGTTGGTGTTCCTGCTGTTGGTGGAGTTGGTGTTACTGCTGTTGGTGGAGTTGGTGTTCCTGCTGTTGGTGGAGTTGGTCTTCCTGCTGTTGGTGGAGTTGTTGTTCCTGCTCTTTGCAGCACTGGTGTTCCTGCTTTTGGCGGCGGTGGTTTTCCTGTTGTTGGTGACGTCGGTGTTCCTGCTGTTGGTGGAGTTGGTCTTCCTGCTGTTGTTGGAGTAGGTGTTCCTGCTGTTTGTGTTCCTGCTGTTGGTTGAGTTGGTGTTCCTGCTGTTGGGGGAGTTGGTATTCCTGCTGTTGGTGAAGTTGGTATTCCTGCTGTTGGTTGAGTTAGTGTTCCTGCTGTTGGTGGCAATTGTGTTCCTGCTGTTGGTTGTGGTGTTCCTGCCGTTGGTGGAGTTAGTGTTCCTGCTGTTGGTGGTGGTGGTGTTGCTGCTGTAGGTGCTGGAGTTCCTGCTGCTGGTGGTGGCTGCATTCCCGCCGTTGGTGGCTTTGTTCCCGCTGTTGATGGCAGTGGTGTTCCTCCTGTTGGTGGCGGTTGTGTTCCTGCTGTGGGTGGATTTTGTGTTCTTGCTGTTGGTGGCTGTGTTCCTGCTCTTTGTGGCGGTTGTGTTCCTGCTTTTGGTGGTGGCTGTTTTCCTGCTATTGGTGGCGGTAGTGTTCCTGCTGTTGGTTGTCGCGATGTTGCTGCTGTTGGTGGTAGTGTTCCTGCTGCTGGTGGTAGCTGTGTTCCCGCTGCTGGTGGCCGTGGTGTTCCTGCTGTTGGTGGTGGTGGTATTCCTGCTGGTGCTGGTGGCGGTATTCCTGCTGTTGGTGGTGGCTGTGTTCCTGCTGTTGGTGGTGGCGGTGCTCCTGCTGTTGGTGGAGTTAGTGTTCCTGATGTTGGTGGCTGTGTTCCTGCTGTTGGTGGTGGTGGTGTTCCTGCTGTTGGTGGTGGCTGTGTACCTGCTATTTGTAACGGTTGTGTTCCTGCTGATGATGGTGGTGGTGTTCCTGCTGTTGGTGGAGTTGGTGTTCCTGCTGCTGGTGACGTTGGTGTTCCTGCTGTTGTTGGTGGCGGTTTTGCTGTTGTTGGTGGTAGTGTTCCTCCTGCTGGTGGTTACTGTGTTCCCGCTGTTGGTGGCGGTGTTGTACCTGCTGTTGGTGGTGGCTGTGTTTCTGCTGTTGGTGATGGTGTTGTACCTGCTGTTGGTGGAGTTAGTGTTCCTGCTGTGGGTGGAGTTAGTGTTCCTGCTGTTGGTGGCTGTGTTCCTGCTGTTGTTGGTGTTGGTGTTCCTGCTGTTGGTGGCGGTGGTGTTCCTGCTGTTGGTGTCGGTGATTTTCCTGCCTTTGGTGGCGGTGGTGTTCCTGATTTTGATGGAATTGGTGTTCCTGCTGTTGGTGGAGTTGGTGTTCCTGCTGTTGTTGGTGTTCGTGTTCCTGCTGTTGGTAGAGCAGCTCTTCCTGCTGTTGGTGGAGTTGCTGTTCCTGCTGTTGGTGGAGTTGGTGGTCCTGCTGATGTTGGAGTTAGTGTTCCTGCTGTTGGTGGAGTTGGTGTTCCTGCTGTTGGAGGAGTTGGTGTTCCTGCTTTTGGTGGCGCCCATGTTCCTGATGTTGGCGGTGGTGGCATTCCTTTTGTTGGTGATGGTGGTTTTCCTGCTGTTGGTGGAGTTGGTGTTCCTGCTGTTTGTGGAGTTGGTATTCCTGCTGTTGGTGGAGTTGTTGTTTCTGCTGTTGGTGGTGTCTGTGTTCCTGCTGTTTGTGTCTGTGTTCCCGCTGTTGGTGGCGGTGGTGTTCCTCCTGTTGGTGGCGGCAGTGTTCCTGCTTTTGGTGGATTTAGTGTTCCTGCCATTGGTGGCAGTGGTGTTGCTGCTGTTGGTGGTTGAATTTCTGCTGTTGCTTTTGGCTGTGTTCCCGCTGTTGGTGGCGGTGGTGTTCCTGCTGCTGGTGGCGGTGGTGTTCCTGCTGTTGGTGGCAGTGGTGTTACTGCTGTTGGTGGTGGCTGTGTTTCTGCTGTTGGTGATGGCAGTGTACCTGCTGTTGGTGGATTTATTGTTGCTGCTGTGGGTGGAGTTACTGTTCCTGCTGTTGGTGGCTGTGTTCCTGCTGTTGGTGGTGACTGTGTTCCTGCTGTTGGTGGCGGCGGTGTTGCTGCTTTGGTGGTAGCTGTGTTCCCGCTGTTGGTGGCTTTGGTGTTCCTGCTGTTGGTGGCGGTTGTGTTCCTGCTGTTTGTGGTGGTGGTGTTCCTGCTGTTGGTGGTGGCTGTGTTCCTGCTGTTGGTGGAGTTAGTGTTCCCACTGTTGGCGGCTGTGTTCCTGCTGTCGGTGGCGGTGGTGTTCCTGCTGTTGGTGGAAGCGGAGTTCTTGCAGTGGATGGCAGTGGTGTTCCTGCTGCTGGTGGGGTTGGTGTTCCTGCTGTTGGTGGGGTTGGTTTTCCTGCTGTTGGAGCGGTTGGTGTTCCTGCTGTTGGTGGAGTTTGTGTTTCTGCTGTTGGTGGATTTGGTGTTCCTGCTGTTGTTGGAGTTAGTGTTCCAACTCTTGGTGGAGTTGGTGTTTCTGCTGTTGGTGGAGTTGGTGTTCCTGCTGCTGGTGGGGTTGGTGTTCCTGCTGTTGGTGGTGGCTGCGTTCCCGATTTTGGTGGCTGTGTTCACGCTGTTGGTGGCGGTGGTGTTCCTCCTGTTGGTGGCGGCGGTGTTCCTGCTGTTGGTGGTGGCTCTGTTCCTGCTGTTGGTGGTGGCTGTGTTCCCGCTGTTGGTGGCGGTTGTGTTCCTGCTGTGGGTGGATTTTGTGTTCCTGCTGTTGGTGGCTGTGTTCCAGCTCTTGGTGGCAGTTGTGTTCCTGCTTTTGGTGGTGGCTGTTTTCCTGCTATTGGTGGCGGTAGTGTTCTTGCTGTTGGTTGCGGCGATGTTGCTGCTGTTGGTGCTAGTGTTCCTGCTGCTGGTGGTAGCTGTGTTCCCGCTGCTGGTGGCCGTGGTGTTCCTGCTGTTGGTGGCGGTGGTATTCCTGCTGGTGGTGGTGGCGGTATTCCTGCTGTTGGTGGTGGCTGTGTACCTGCTGTTGGTGGATTTATTGTTGCTGCTGTGGGTGGAGTTACTGTTCCTGCTGTTGGTGGCTGTGTTCCTGCTGTTGGTGGTGACTGTGTTCCTGCTGTTGGAGGCGGCGGTGTTGCTGCTTTGGTGGTAGCTGTGTTCCCGCTGTTGGTGGCTTTGGTGTTCCTGCTGTTGGTGGAGTTAGTGTTCCCGCTGTTGGTGGCTGTGTTCCTGCTGTTGGTGGCGGTGGTGTTCCTGCTGTTGGTGGCGGCGGAGTTCCTGCTGTTGATGGCAGTGGTGTTCCTGCTGCTGGTGGGGATGGTGTTCCTGCTGTTGGTGGGGGTGGTTTTCCTGCTGTTGGAACGGTTGGTGTTCCTGCTGTTGGTGGAGTTTGTGTTCCTGCTGTTGGTGGATTTGGTGTTCCTGCTGTTGTTGGATTTAGTGTTCCTGCTCTTGGTGGAGTTGGTGTTTCTGCTGTTGGTGGAGTTGGTGTTCCTGCTGCTGGTGGGGTTGGTGTTCCTGCTGTTGGTGGGGTTGGTGTTCCTGCTGTTGGTGGAGGTGCTGTTCCTGCTGTTGGTGGGGTTGGTGTTCCTGCTGTTGGTGGGGTTGGTGTTCCTGCTGTTGGTGGAGTTGCTGTTCCTGCTGTTGGTGGAGTTGCTGTTCCTGCTGTTGTTGGAGTTGCTGTTCCTGCTGTTGGTGGAGTTGTTGTTCCTACTGTTGGTGGGGTTGGTGTTTCTGCTGTTGGTGGCTGTGTTCCTGCTGTTTGTGTTGACTGTTTTCCTGCTGTTGGTGGCGGCGGTGTTGCTGCTTTGGTGGTAGCTGTGTTCCCGCTGTTGGTGGCTTTGGTGTTCCTGCTGTTGGTGGCGGTTGTGTTCCTGCTGTTTGTGCCGGTGGTGTTCCTGCTGTTGGTGGTGGCTGTGTTCCTGCTGTTGGTGGAGTTAGTGTTCCCGCTGTTGGTGGCTGTGTTCCTGCTGTTGGTGGCGGTGGTGTTCCTGCTGTTGGTGGCGGCGGAGTTCCTGCTGTTGATGGCAGTGGTGTTCCTGCTGCTGTTGGGGTTGGTGTTCCTGCTGTTGGTGGAGTTTGTGTTCCTGCTGTTGGTGGATTTGGTGTTCCTGCTGTTGTTGGAGTTAGTGTTCCTGCTCTTGGTGGAGTTGGTGTTCCTGCTGTTGGTGGGGTTGGTGTTCCTGCTGTTGGTGGAGTTGCTGTTCCTGCTGTTGGTGGAGTTGCTGTTCCTGCTGTTGGTGGAGTTGTTGTTCCTACTGTTGGTGGGGTTGGTGTTCCTGCTGTTGGTGGGGTTGGTGTTCCTGCTGTTGGTGGAGTTGCTGTTCCTGCTTTTGGTGGAGTTGCTGTTCCTGCTGTTGGTGGAGATGCTGTTCCTGCTGTTGGTAGAGTTGGTGTTCCTGCTGTTGGTGGCAGTGGTTTTCCTGCTCTGGGTGGCAGTGGTTTTCCTGCTGTTGGTGGTGGCTGTGCTCCTGCTGTTGGTGGTGGCGCTGCTCCTGCTGTTGGTGGAGTTAGTGTTCCTGATGTTGGTGGCTGTGTTCCTGCTGTTGGTGGTGGTGGTGTTCCTGCTGTTGGTGGTGGCTGTGTACCTGCTATCTGTAACGGTCGTGTTCCTGCTGATGATGGTGGTGGTGTTCCTGCTGTTGGTGGAGTTGGTGTTCCTGCTGTTGGTGGAGTTGTTGTTCCTGCTGTTTGCAGCGCTGGTGTTCCTGCTTTTGGTGGCGGTGGTGTTCCTGTTGTTGGTGACGTCGGTGTTCCTGCTGTTGGTGGAGTTGGTGTTCCCTCTGTTGTTGGAGTTGGTGTTCCTGCTGTTGGTGGAGTTGGTGTTCCTGCTGTTGGTGGAGTTGGTGTTCCTGCTGTTGGTGGAGTTGGTCTTCCTGCTGTTGGTGGAGTTGTTGTTCCTGCTCTTTGCAGCACTGGTGTTCCTGCTTTTGGCGGCGGTGGTTTTCCTGTTGTTGGTGACGTCGGTGTTCCTGCTGTTGGTGGAGTTGGTCTTCCTGCTGTTGTTGGAGTAGATGTTCCTGCTGTTTGTGTTCCTGCTGTTGGTTGAGTTGGTGTTCCTGCTGTTGGGGGAGTTGGTATTCCTGCTGTTGGTGAAGTTGGTATTCCTGCTGTTGGTTGAGTTAGTGTTCCTGCTGTTGTTGGCAATTGTGTTCCTGCTGTTGGTTGTGGTGTTCCTGCCGTTGGTGGAGTTAGTGTTCCTGCTGTTGGTGGTGGTGGTGTTGCTGCTGTAGGTGCTGGAGTTCCTGCTGCTGGTGGTGGCTGCATTCCCGCCGTTGGTGGCTTTGTTCCCGCTGTTGATGGCAGTGGTGTTCCTCCTGTTGGTGGCGGTTGTGTTCCTGCTGTGGGTGGATTTTGTGTTCTTGCTGTTGGTGGCTGTGTTCCTGCTCTTTGTGGCGGTTGTGTTCCTGCTTTTGGTGGTGGCTGTTTTCCTGCTATTGGTGGCGGTAGTGTTCCTGCTGTTGGTTGTCGCGATGTTGCTGCTGTTGGTGGTAGTGTTCCTGCTGCTGGTGGTAGCTGTGTTCCCGCTGCTGGTGGCCGTGGTGTTCCTGCTGTTGGTGGTGGTGGTATTCCTGCTGGTGCTGGTGGCGGTATTCCTGCTGTTGGTGGTGGCTGTGTTCCTGCTGTTGGTGGTGGCGGTGCTCCTGCTGTTGGTGGAGTTAGTGTTCCTGATGTTGGTGGCTGTGTTCCTGCTGTTGGTGGTGGTGGTGTTCCTGCTGTTGGTGGTGGCTGTGTACCTGCTATTTGTAACGGTTGTGTTCCTGCTGATGATGGTGGTGGTGTTCCTGCTGTTGGTGGAGTTGGTGTTCCTGCTGCTGGTGACGTTGGTGTTCCTGCTGTTGTTGGTGGCGGTTTTGCTGTTGTTGGTGGTAGTGTTCCTCCTGCTGGTGGTTACTGTGTTCCCGCTGTTGGTGGCGGTGTTGTACCTGCTGTTGGTGGTGGCTGTGTTTCTGCTGTTGGTGATGGTGTTGTACCTGCTGTTGGTGGAGTTAGTGTTCCTGCTGTGGGTGGAGTTAGTGTTCCTGCTGTTGGTGGCTGTGTTCCTGCTGTTGTTGGTGTTGGTGTTCCTGCTGTTGGTGGCGGTGGTGTTCCTGCTGTTGGTGTCGGTGATTTTCCTGCCTTTGGTGGCGGTGGTGTTCCTGATTTTGATGGAATTGGTGTTCCTGCTGTTGGTGGAGTTGGTGTTCCTGCTGTTGTTGGTGTTCGTGTTCCTGCTGTTGGTAGAGCAGCTCTTCCTGCTGTTGGTGGAGTTGCTGTTCCTGCTGTTGGTGGAGTTGGTGGTCCTGCTGATGTTGGAGTTAGTGTTCCTGCTGTTGGTGGAGTTGGTGTTCCTGCTGTTGGAGGAGTTGGTGTTCCTGCTTTTGGTGGCGCCCATGTTCCTGATGTTGGCGGTGGTGGCATTCCTTTTGTTGGTGATGGTGGTTTTCCTGCTGTTGGTGGAGTTGGTGTTCCTGCTGTTTGTGGAGTTGGTATTCCTGCTGTTGGTGGAGTTGTTGTTTCTGCTGTTGGTGGTGTCTGTGTTCCTGCTGTTTGTGTCTGTGTTCCCGCTGTTGGTGGCGGTGGTGTTCCTCCTGTTGGTGGCGGCAGTGTTCCTGCTTTTGGTGGATTTAGTGTTCCTGCCATTGGTGGCAGTGGTGTTGCTGCTGTTGGTGGTTGAATTTCTGCTGTTGCTTTTGGCTGTGTTCCCGCTGTTGGTGGCGGTGGTGTTCCTGCTGCTGGTGGCGGTGGTGTTCCTGCTGTTGGTGGCAGTGGTGTTACTGCTGTTGGTGGTGGCTGTGTTTCTGCTGTTGGTGATGGCAGTGTACCTGCTGTTGGTGGATTTATTGTTGCTGCTGTGGGTGGAGTTACTGTTCCTGCTGTTGGTGGCTGTGTTCCTGCTGTTGGTGGTGACTGTGTTCCTGCTGTTGGTGGCGGCGGTGTTGCTGCTTTGGTGGTAGCTGTGTTCCCGCTGTTGGTGGCTTTGGTGTTCCTGCTGTTGGTGGCGGTTGTGTTCCTGCTGTTTGTGGTGGTGGTGTTCCTGCTGTTGGTGGTGGCTGTGTTCCTGCTGTTGGTGGAGTTAGTGTTCCCACTGTTGGCGGCTGTGTTCCTGCTGTCGGTGGCGGTGGTGTTCCTGCTGTTGGTGGAAGCGGAGTTCTTGCAGTGGATGGCAGTGGTGTTCCTGCTGCTGGTGGGGTTGGTGTTCCTGCTGTTGGTGGGGTTGGTTTTCCTGCTGTTGGAGCGGTTGGTGTTCCTGCTGTTGGTGGAGTTTGTGTTTCTGCTGTTGGTGGATTTGGTGTTCCTGCTGTTGTTGGAGTTAGTGTTCCAACTCTTGGTGGAGTTGGTGTTTCTGCTGTTGGTGGAGTTGGTGTTCCTGCTGCTGGTGGGGTTGGTGTTCCTGCTGTTGGTGGTGGCTGCGTTCCCGATTTTGGTGGCTGTGTTCACGCTGTTGGTGGCGGTGGTGTTCCTCCTGTTGGTGGCGGCGGTGTTCCTGCTGTTGGTGGTGGCTCTGTTCCTGCTGTTGGTGGTGGCTGTGTTCCCGCTGTTGGTGGCGGTTGTGTTCCTGCTGTGGGTGGATTTTGTGTTCCTGCTGTTGGTGGCTGTGTTCCAGCTCTTGGTGGCAGTTGTGTTCCTGCTTTTGGTGGTGGCTGTTTTCCTGCTATTGGTGGCGGTAGTGTTCTTGCTGTTGGTTGCGGCGATGTTGCTGCTGTTGGTGCTAGTGTTCCTGCTGCTGGTGGTAGCTGTGTTCCCGCTGCTGGTGGCCGTGGTGTTCCTGCTGTTGGTGGCGGTGGTATTCCTGCTGGTGGTGGTGGCGGTATTCCTGCTGTTGGTGGTGGCTGTGTACCTGCTGTTGGTGGATTTATTGTTGCTGCTGTGGGTGGAGTTACTGTTCCTGCTGTTGGTGGCTGTGTTCCTGCTGTTGGTGGTGACTGTGTTCCTGCTGTTGGAGGCGGCGGTGTTGCTGCTTTGGTGGTAGCTGTGTTCCCGCTGTTGGTGGCTTTGGTGTTCCTGCTGTTGGTGGAGTTAGTGTTCCCGCTGTTGGTGGCTGTGTTCCTGCTGTTGGTGGCGGTGGTGTTCCTGCTGTTGGTGGCGGCGGAGTTCCTGCTGTTGATGGCAGTGGTGTTCCTGCTGCTGGTGGGGATGGTGTTCCTGCTGTTGGTGGGGGTGGTTTTCCTGCTGTTGGAACGGTTGGTGTTCCTGCTGTTGGTGGAGTTTGTGTTCCTGCTGTTGGTGGATTTGGTGTTCCTGCTGTTGTTGGATTTAGTGTTCCTGCTCTTGGTGGAGTTGGTGTTTCTGCTGTTGGTGGAGTTGGTGTTCCTGCTGCTGGTGGGGTTGGTGTTCCTGCTGTTGGTGGGGTTGGTGTTCCTGCTGTTGGTGGAGGTGCTGTTCCTGCTGTTGGTGGGGTTGGTGTTCCTGCTGTTGGTGGGGTTGGTGTTCCTGCTGTTGGTGGAGTTGCTGTTCCTGCTGTTGGTGGAGTTGCTGTTCCTGCTGTTGTTGGAGTTGCTGTTCCTGCTGTTGGTGGAGTTGTTGTTCCTACTGTTGGTGGGGTTGGTGTTTCTGCTGTTGGTGGCTGTGTTCCTGCTGTTTGTGTTGACTGTTTTCCTGCTGTTGGTGGCGGCGGTGTTGCTGCTTTGGTGGTAGCTGTGTTCCCGCTGTTGGTGGCTTTGGTGTTCCTGCTGTTGGTGGCGGTTGTGTTCCTGCTGTTTGTGCCGGTGGTGTTCCTGCTGTTGGTGGTGGCTGTGTTCCTGCTGTTGGTGGAGTTAGTGTTCCCGCTGTTGGTGGCTGTGTTCCTGCTGTTGGTGGCGGTGGTGTTCCTGCTGTTGGTGGCGGCGGAGTTCCTGCTGTTGATGGCAGTGGTGTTCCTGCTGCTGTTGGGGTTGGTGTTCCTGCTGTTGGTGGAGTTTGTGTTCCTGCTGTTGGTGGATTTGGTGTTCCTGCTGTTGTTGGAGTTAGTGTTCCTGCTCTTGGTGGAGTTGGTGTTCCTGCTGTTGGTGGGGTTGGTGTTCCTGCTGTTGGTGGAGTTGCTGTTCCTGCTGTTGGTGGAGTTGCTGTTCCTGCTGTTGGTGGAGTTGTTGTTCCTACTGTTGGTGGGGTTGGTGTTCCTGCTGTTGGTGGGGTTGGTGTTCCTGCTGTTGGTGGAGTTGCTGTTCCTGCTTTTGGTGGAGTTGCTGTTCCTGCTGTTGGTGGAGATGCTGTTCCTGCTGTTGGTAGAGTTGGTGTTCCTGCTGTTGGTGGCAGTGGTTTTCCTGCTCTGGGTGGCAGTGGTTTTCCTGCTGTTGGTGGTGGCTGTGCTCCTGCTGTTGGTGGTGGCGCTGCTCCTGCTGTTGGTGGAGTTAGTGTTCCTGATGTTGGTGGCTGTGTTCCTGCTGTTGGTGGTGGTGGTGTTCCTGCTGTTGGTGGTGGCTGTGTACCTGCTATCTGTAACGGTCGTGTTCCTGCTGATGATGGTGGTGTTGTTCCTGCTGTTGGTGGAGTTGGTGTTCCTGCTGCTGGTGACGTTGGTGTTCCTGCTGTTGTTGGCGGCGATTTTGCTGTTGTTGGTGGTAGTGTTCTGCTTGCTGGTGGTAGCTGTGTTCCCGTTGTTGGTGGATGTGTTGTTCCTGCTGTTGGTGGCAGTGGTGTTCCTGCTGTTGGTGCTGGCTGTGTTTCTGCTGTTGGTGATGGCGGTGTACCTGCTGTTGGTGGATTTATTGTTGCTGCTGTGGGTGGAGTTACTGTTCCTGCTGTTGGTGGCTGTGTTCCTGCTGTTGGTGGTGACTGTGTTCCTCCTGTTGGTGGCGGCGGTGTTGCTTCTTTGGTGGTAGCTGTGTTCCCGCTGTTGGTGGCGGTTGTGTTCCTGCTGTTGGTGGCGGTTGTGTTCCTGCTGTTTGTGGCGGTGGTGTTCCTGCTGTTGGTGGTGGCTGTGTTCCTGCTGTTGGTGGAGTTAGTGTTCCTGCTGTTGGTGGCTGTGTTCCTGCTGTTGGTGGCGGTGGTGTTCCTGCTGTTGGTGGCGGCGGATTTCCTGCTGTTGATGGCAGTGGTGTTCCTGCTGCTGGTGGGGATGGTGTTCCTGCTGTTGGTGGGGGTGGTTTTCCTGCTGTTGGAACGGTTGGTGTTCCTGCTGTTGGTGGAGTTTGTGTTCCTGCTGTTGGTGGATTTGGTGTTCCTGCTGTTGTTGGAGTTAGTGTTCCTGCTCTTGGTGGAGTTGGTGTTTCTGCTGTTGGTGGAGTTGGTGTTCCTGCTGCTGGTGGGGTTGGTGTTCCTGCTGTTGGTGTGGTTGGTGTTCCTGCTGTTGGTGGAGTTGCTGTTCCTGCTGTTGGTGGAGTTGTTGTTCCTGCTGTTGGTGGGTTTGGTGTTCCTGCTGTTGGTGGGGTTGGTGTTCCTGCTGTTGGTGGAGTTGCTGTTCCTGCTGTTGGTGGAGTTGCTGTTCCTGCTGTTGGTGGAGTTGTTGTTCCTGCTGTTGGTAGAGTTGTTGTTCCAACTGTTGGTGGCAGTGGTTTTCCTGCTGTGGGTGGCAGTGGTTTTCCTGCTGTTGGTGGAGTAGATCTTCCTGCTGTTGGTGGAGTTGCTGTTCCTGCTGTTGGTGGAGTTCCTGTTCCTGCTGTTGGTGGAGTTGTTGTTCCTACTGTTGGTGGGGTTGGTGTTTCTGCTGTTGGTGGCTGTGTTCCTGCTGTTTGTGTTGACTGTTTTCCTGCTGTTGGTGGCGGCGGTGTTGCTGCTTTGGTGGTAGCTGTGTTCCCGCTGTTGGTGGCTTTGGTGTTCCTGCTGTTGCTGGCGGTTGTGTTCCTGCTGTTTGTGGCGGTGGTGTTCCTGCTGTTGGTGGTGGCTGTGTTCCTGCTGTTGGTGGAGTTAGTGTTCCCGCTGTTGGTGGCTGTGTTCCTGCTGTTGGTGGCGGTGGTGTTCCTGCTGTTGGTGGCGGCGGAGTTCCTGCTGTTGATGGCAGTGGTGTTCCTGCTGCTGTTGGGGATGGTGTTCCTGCTGTTGGTGGGGGTGGTTTTCCTGTTGTTGGAACGGTTGGTGTTCCTGCTGTTGGTGGAGTTTGTGTTCCTGCTGTTGGTGGATTTGGTGTTCCTGCTGTTGTTGGAGTTAGTGTTCCTGCTCTTGGTGAAGTTGGTGTTTCTGCTGTTGTTGGAGTTGTTATTCCTGCTGTTGGTGGAGTTGGAATTACTGCTGTTGGTGGAGTTGGTGTTCCTGCTGTTGGTGGCGTTGGTGTTCCTGCTGTTGATGGCAGTGGTGTTCCTGCTGCTGTTGGGGATGGTGTTCCTGCTGTTGGTGGGGGTGGTTTTCCTGTTGTTGGAACGGTTGGTGTTCCTGCTGTTGGTGGAGTTTGTGTTCCTGCTGTTGGTGGATTTGGTGTTCCTGCTGTTGTTGGAGTTAGTGTTCCTGCTCTTGGTGAAGTTGGTGTTTCTGCTGTTGTTGGAGTTGTTATTCCTGCTGTTGGTGGAGTTGGAATTACTGCTGTTGGTGGAGTTGGTGTTCCTGCTGTTGGTGGCGTTGGTGTTCCTGCTGTTGGTGGTGGTGGTGTTCCTGCTCTTGGTGGCGGTGGTGTACCTGCTGATGGTGACGTTGGTGTTCCTGCTGTTGGTGGTGGTGGTGTTGCTGCTGTTGGTGGAGTTGGTGTTCCTGCTGTTGGTGGCTGTGTTCCTGCTGTTGGTGGCGGTGGTGTTCCTGCTGTTGGTGGTGGCTGTGTTCCTGCTGTTGGTGGAGTTAGTGTTCCCGCTGTTGGTGGCTGTGTTCCTGCTGTTGGTGGCGGTGGTGTTCCTGCTGTTGGTGGCGGCGGAGTTCCTGCTGTTGATGGCAGTGGTGTTCCTGCTGCTGTTGGGGATGGTGTTCCTGCTGTTGGTGGGGGTGGTTTTCCTGTTGTTGGAACGGTTGGTGTTCCTGCTGTTGGTGGAGTTTGTGTTCCTGCTGTTGGTGGATTTGGTGTTCCTGCTGTTGTTGGAGTTAGTGTTCCTGCTCTTGGTGAAGTTGGTGTTTCTGCTGTTGTTGGAGTTGTTATTCCTGCTGTTGGTGGAGTTGGAATTACTGCTGTTGGTGGAGTTGGTGTTCCTGCTGTTGGTGGCGTTGGTGTTCCTGCTGTTGATGGCAGTGGTGTTCCTGCTGCTGTTGGGGATGGTGTTCCTGCTGTTGGTGGGGGTGGTTTTCCTGTTGTTGGAACGGTTGGTGTTCCTGCTGTTGGTGGAGTTTGTGTTCCTGCTGTTGGTGGATTTGGTGTTCCTGCTGTTGTTGGAGTTAGTGTTCCTGCTCTTGGTGAAGTTGGTGTTTCTGCTGTTGTTGGAGTTGTTATTCCTGCTGTTGGTGGAGTTGGTGTTACTGCTGTTGGTGGAGTTGGTGTTCCTGCTGTTGGTGGCGTTGGTGTTCCTGCTGTTGGTGGTGGTGGTGTTCCTGCTCTTGGTGGCGGTGGTGTACCTGCTGATGGTGACGTTGGTGTTCCTGCTGTTGGTGGTGGTGGTGTTGCTGCTGTTGGTGGAGTTGGTGTTCCTGCTGTTGGTGGCTGTGTTCCTGCTGTTGGTGGCGGTGGTGTTCCTGCTGTTGGTGGCGGCGGAGTTCCTGCTGTTGATGGCAGTGGTGTTCATGCTGCTGTTGGGGATGGTGTTCCTGCTGTTGGTGGGGGTGGTTTTCCTGTTGTTGGAACGGTTGGTGTTCCTGCTGTTGGTGGAGTTTGTGTTCCTGCTGTTGGTGGATTTGGTGTTCCTGCTGTTGTTGGAGTTAGTGTTCCTGCTCTTGGTGGAGTTGGTGTTTCTGCTGTTGGTGGAGTTGGTGTTCCTGCTGCTGGTGGGGTTGGTGTTCCTGCTGTTGGTGGGGTTGATGTTCCTGCTGTTGGTGAAGTTGCTGTTCCTGCTGTTGGTGGAGTTGTTGTTCCTGCTGTTGGTGGGGTTGGTGTTCCTGCTGTTGGTGGGGTTGGTGTTCCTGCTGTTGGTGGAGTTGCTGTTCCTGCTGTTGGTGGAGTTGCTGTTCCTGCTGTTGGTGGAGTTGTTGTTCCTACTGTTGGTGGGGTTGGTGTTCCTGCTGTTGGTGGGGTTGGTGTTCCTGCTGTTGGTGGAGTTGCTGTTCCTGCTTTTGGTGGAGTTGCTGTTCCTGCTGTTGGTGGAGATGCTGTTCCTGCTGTTGGTGGAGTTGGTGTTCCTGCTGTTGGTGGCAGTGGTTTTCCTGCTCTGGGTGGCAGTGGTTTTCCTGCTGTTGGTGGTGGCTGTGTTCCTGCTGTTGGTGGTGGCGCTGCTCCTGCTGTTGGTGGAGTTAGTGTTCCTGATGTTGGTGGCTGTGTTCCTGCTGTTGGTGGTGGTGGTGTTCCTGCTGTTGGTGGTGGCTGTGTACCTGCTATCTGTAACGGTCGTGTTCCTGCTGATGATGGTGGTGGTGTTCCTGCTGTTGGTGGAGTTGGTGTTCCTGCTGCTGGTGACGTTGGTGTTCCTGCTGTTGTTGGCGGCGATTTTGCTGTTGTTGGTGGTAGTGTTCTGCTTGCTGGTGGTAGCTGTGTTCCCGTTGTTGGTGGATGTGTTGTTCCAGCTGTTGGTGGCAGTGGTGTTCCTGCTGTTGGTGCTGGCTGTGTTTCTGCTGTTGGTGATGGCGGTGTACCTGCTGTTGGTGGATTTATTGTTGCTGCTGTGGGTGGAGTTACTGTTCCTGCTGTTGGTGGCTGTGTTCCTGCTGTTGGTGGTGACTGTGTTCCTCCTGTTGGTGGCGGCGGTGTTGCTTCTTTGGTGGTAGCTGTGTTCCCGCTGTTGGTGGCGGTTGTGTTCCTGCTGTTGGTGGCGGTTGTGTTCCTGCTGTTTGTGGCGGTGGTGTTCCTGTTGTTGGTGGCGTTGGTGTTCCTGCTGTTGGTGGTGGTGGTGTTCCTGCTCTTGGTGGCGGTGGTGTACCTGCTGATGGTGACGTTGGTGTTCCTGCTGTTGGTGCCGGTGGTGTTCCTGCTGTTGGTGGTGGTGGTGTTGCTGCTGTTGGTGGAGTTGGTGTTCCTGCTGTTGGTGGCTGTGTTCCTGCTGTTGGTGGCGGTGGTGTTCCTGCTGTTGGTGGCGGCGGAGTTCTTGCTGTTGATGGCAGTGGTGTTCCTGCTGCTGTTGGGGATGGTGTTCCTGCTGTTGGTGGGGGTGGTTTTCCTGTTGTTGGTACGGTTGGTGTTCCTGCTGTTGGTGGAGTTTGTGTTCCTGCTGTTGGTGGATTTGGTGTTCCTGCTGTTGTTGGAGTTAGTGTTCCTGCTCTTGGTGGAGTTGGTGTTTCTGCTGTTGGTGGAGTTGGTGTTCCTGCTGCTGGTGGGGTTGGTGTTCCTGCTGTTGGTGGGGTTGGTGTTCCTGCTGTTGGTGGAGTTGCTGTTCCTGCTGTTGGTGGAGTTGTTGTTCCTGCTGTTGGTGGCGTTGGTGTTCCTGCTGTTGGTGGGGTTGGTGTTCCTGCTGTTGGTGGAGTTGCTGTTCCTGCTGTTGGTGGAGTTGCTGTTCCTGCTGTTGGTGGAGTTGTTGTTCCTACTGTTGGTGGGGTTGGTGTTCCTGCTGTTGGTGGGGTTGGTGTTCCTGCTGTTGGTAGAGTTGGTGTTCCTGCTGTTGGTGGCAGTGGTTTTCCTGCTCTGGGTGGCAGTGGGTTTCCTGCTGTTGGTGGTGGCTGTGTTCCTGCTGTTGGTGGTGGCGGTGCTCCTGCTGTTGGTGGAGTTAGTGTTCCTGATGTTGGTGGCTGTGTTCCTGCTGTTGGTGGTGGCGGTGTTCCTGCTGTTGGTGGTGGCTGTGTACCTGCTATCTGTAACGGTCGTGTTCCTGCTGATGATGGTGGTGGTGTTCCTGCTGTTGGTGGAGTTGGTGTTCCTGCTGCTGGTGACGTTGAATTTCCTGCTGTTGTTGGCGGCGATTTTGCTGTTGTTGGTGGTAGTGTTCTGCTTGCTGGTGGTAGCTGTGTTCCCGTTGTTGGTGGATGTGTTGTTCCTGCTGTTGGTGGCAGTGGTGTTCCTGCTGTTGGTGCTGGCTGTGTTTCTGCTGTTGGTGATGGCGGTGTACCTGCTGTTGGTGGATTTATTGTTGCTGCTGTGGGTGGAGTTACTGTTCCTGCTGTTGGTGGCTGTGTTCCTGCTGTTGGTGGTGACTGTGTTCCTCCTGTTGGTGGCGGCGGTGTTGCTTCTTTGGTGGTAGCTGTGTTCCCGCTGTTGGTGGCGGTTGTGTTCCTGCTGTTGGTGGCGGTTGTGTTCCTGCTGTTTGTGGCGGTGGTGTTCCTGTTGTTGGTGGCGTTGGTGTTCCTGCTGTTGGTGGTGGTGGTGTTCCTGCTCTTGGTGGCGGTGGTGTACCTGCTGATGGTGACGTTGGTGTTCCTGCTGTTTGTGGCGGTGGTGTTCCTGTTGTTGGTGGCGTTGGTGTTCCTGCTGTTGGTGGTGGTGGTGTTCCTGCTCTTGGTGGCGGTGGTGTACCTGCTGATGGTGACGTTGGTGTTCCTGCTGTTGGTGCCGGTGGTGTTCCTGCTGTTGGTGGTGGTGGTGTTGCTGCTGTTGGTGGAGTTGGTGTTCCTGCTGTTGGTGGCTGTGTTCCTGCTGTTGGTGGCGGTGGTGTTCCTGCTGTTGGTGGCGGCGGAGTTCCTGCTGTTGATGGCAGTGGTGTTCCTGCTGCTGTTGGGGATGGTGTTCCTGCTGTTGGTGGGGGTGGTTTTCCTGTTGTTGGTACGGTTGGTGTTCCTGCTGTTGGTGGAGTTTGTGTTCCTGCTGTTCGTGGATTTGGTGTTCCTGCTGTTGTTGGAGTTAGTGTTCCTGCTCTTGGTGGAGTTGGTGTTTCTGCTGTTGGTGGAGTTGGTGTTCCTGCTGCTGGTGGGGTTGGTGTTCCTGCTGTTGGTGGGGTTGGTGTTCCTGCTGTTGGTGGAGTTGCTGTTCCTGCTGTTGGTGGAGTTGTTGTTCCTGCTGTTGGTGGCGTTGGTGTTCCTGCTGTTGGTGGGGTTGGTGTTCCTGCTGTTGGTGGAGTTGCTGTTCCTGCTGTTGGTGGAGTTGCTGTTCCTGCTGTTGGTGGAGTTGTTGTTCCTACTGTTGGTGGGGTTGGTGTTCCTGCTGTTGGTGGGGTTGGTGTTCCTGCTGTTGGTAGAGTTGGTGTTCCTGCTGTTGGTGGCAGTGGTTTTCCTGCTCTGGGTGGCAGTGGGTTTCCTGCTGTTGGTGGTGGCTGTGTTCCTGCTGTTGGTGGTTGCGGTGCTCCTGCTGTTGGTGGAGTTAGTGTTCCTGATGTTGGTGGCTGTGTTCCTGCTGTTGGTGGTGGCGGTGTTCCTGCTGTTGGTGGTGGCTGTGTACCTGCTATCTGTAACGGTCGTGTTCCTGCTGATGATGGTGGTGGTGTTCCTGCTGTTGGTGGAGTTGGTGTTCCTGCTGCTGGTGACGTTGGTGTTCCTGCTGTTGTTGGCGGCGATTTTGCTGTTGTTGGTGGTAGTGTTCTGCTTGCTGGTGGTAGCTGTGTTCCCGTTGTTGGTGGATGTGTTGTTCCTGCTGTTGGTGGCAGTGGTGTTCCTGCTGTTGGTGCTGGCTGTGTTTCTGCTGTTGGTGATGGCGGTGTACCTGCTGTTGGTGGATTTATTGTTGCTGCTGTGGGTGGAGTTACTGTTCCTGCTGTTGGTGGCTGTGTTCCTGCTGTTGGTGGTGACTGTGTTCCTCCTGTTGGTGGCGGCGGTGTTGCTTCTTTGGTGGTAGCTGTGTTCCCGCTGTTGGTGGCGGTTGTGTTCCTGCTGTTGGTGGCGGTTGTGTTCCTGCTGTTTGTGGCGGTGGTGTTCCTGCTGTTGGTGGTGGCTGTGTTCCTGCTGTTGGTGGAGTTAGTGTTCCCGCTGTTGGTGGCTGTGTTCCTGCTGTTGGTGGCGGTGGTGTTCCTGCTGTTGGTGGCGGCGGATTTCCTGCTGTTGATGGCAGTGGTGTTCCTGCTGCTGGTGGGGATGGTGTTCCTGCTGTTGGTGGGGGTGGTTTTCCTGCTGTTGGAACGGTTGGTGTTCCTGCTGTTGGTGGAGTTTGTGTTCCTGCTGTTGGTGGATTTGGTGTTCCTGCTGTTGTTGGAGTTAGTGTTCCTGCTCTTGGTGGAGTTGGTGTTTCTGCTGTTGGTGGAGTTGGTGTTCCTGCTGCTGGTGGGGTTGGTGTTCCTGCTGTTGGTGGGGTTGGTGTTCCTGCTGTTGGTGGAGTTGCTGTTCCTGCTGTTGGTGGAGTTGTTGTTCCTGCTGTTGGTGGGGTTGGTGTTCCTGCTGTTGGTGGGGTTGGTGTTCCTGCTGTTGGTGGAGTTGCTGTTCCTGCTGTTGGTGGAGTTGCTGTTCCTGCTGTTGGTGGAGTTGTTGTTCCTGCTGTTGGTAGAGTTGTTGTTCCTGCTGTTGGTGGCAGTGGTTTTCCTGCTGTGGGTGGCAGTGGTTTTCCTGCTGTTGGTGGAGTAGATCTTCCTGCTGTTGGTGGAGTTGCTGTTCCTGCTGTTGGTGGAGCTCCTGTTCCTGCTGTTGGTGGAGTTGTTGTTCCTACTGTTGGTGGGGTTGGTGTTTCTGCTGTTGGTGGCTGTGTTCCTGCTGTTTGTGTTGACTGTTTTCCTGCTGTTGGTGGCGGCGGTGTTGCTGCTTTGGTGGTAGCTGTGTTCCCGCTGTTGGTGGCTTTGGTGTTCCTGCTGTTGCTGGCGGTTGTGTTCCTGCTGTTTGTGGCGGTGGTGTTCCTGCTGTTGGTGGTGGCTGTGTTCCTGCTGTTGGTGGAGTTAGTGTTCCCGCTGTTGGTGGCTGTGTTCCTGCTGTTGGTGGCGGTGGTGTTCCTGCTGTTGGTGGCGGCAGAGTTCCTGCTGTTGATGGCAGTGGTGTTCCTGCTGCTGTTGGGGATGGTGTTCCTGCTGTTGGTGGGGGTGGTTTTCCTGTTGTTGGAACGGTTGGTGTTCCTGCTGTTGGTGGAGTTTGTGTTCCTGCTGTTGGTGGATTTGGTGTTCCTGCTGTTGTTGGAGTTAGTGTTCCTGCTCTTGGTGGAGTTGGTGTTTCTGCTGTTGGTGGAGTTGGTGTTGCTGCTGCTGGTGGGGTTGGTGTTCCTGCTGTTGGCGGGGTTGGTGTTCCTGCTGTTGGTGGAGTTGCTGTTCCTGCTGTTGGTGGAGTTGTTGTTCCTGCTGTTGGTGGGGTTGGTGTTCCTGCTGTTGGTGGGGTTGGTGTTCCTGCTGTTGGTGGAGTTGCTGTTCCTGCTGTTGGTGGAGTTGCTGTTCCTGCTGTTGGTGGAGTTGTTGTTCCTACTGTTGGTGGGGTTGGTGTTCCTGCTGTTGGTGGGGTTGGTGTTCCTGCTGTTGGTGGAGTTGCTGTTCCTGCTTTTGGTGGAGTTGCTGTTCCTGCTGTTGGTGGAGATGCTGTTCCTGCTGTTGGTAGAGTTGGTGTTCCTGCTGTTGGTGGCAGTGGTTTTCCTGCTCTGGGTGGCAGTGGTTTTCCTGCTGTTGGTGGTGGCTGTGTTCCTGCTGTTGGTGGTGGCGGTGCTCCTGCTGTTGGTGGAGTTAGTGTTCCTGATGTTGGTTGCTGTGTTCCTGCTGTTGGTGGTGGTGTTGTTCCTGCTGTTGGTGGTGGCTGTGTACCTGCTATGTGTAACGGTCGTGTTCCTGCTGATGATGGTGGTGGTGTTCCTGCTGTTGGTGGAGTTGGTGTTCCTGCTGCTGGTGACGTTGGTGTTCCTGCTGTTGTTGGCGGCGATTTTGCTGTTGTTGGTGGTAGTGTTCTGCTTGCTGGTGGTAGCTATATTCCAGCTGTTGGTGGATGTGTTGTTCCTGCTGTTGGTGGCAGTGGTGTTCCTGCTGTTGGTGCTGGCTGTGTTTCTGCTGTTGGTGATGGCGGTGTACCTGCTGTTGGTGGATTTATTGTTGCTGCTGTGGGTGGAGTTACTGTTCCTGCTGTTGGTGGCTGTGTTCCTGCTGTTGGTGGTGACTGTGTTCCTCCTGTTGGTGGCAGCGGTGTTGCTTCTTTGGTGTTATCTGTGTTCCCGCTGTTGGTGGCGGTTGTGTTCCTGCTGTTGGTGGCGGTTGTGTTCCTGCTGTTTGTGGCGGTGGTGTTCCTGCTGTTGGTGGTGGCTGTGTTCCTGCTGTTGGTGGAGTTAGTGTTCCCGCTGTTGGTGGCTGTGTTCCTGCTGTCGGTGGCGGTGGTGTTCCTGCTGTTGGTGGCGGCAGATTTCCTGCTGTTGATGGCAGTGGTGTTCCTGCTGCTGGTGGGGATGTTGTTCCTGCTGTTGGTGGGGGTGGTTTTCCTGCTGTTGGAACGGTTGGTGTTCCTGCTGTTGGTGGAGTTTGTGTTCCTGCTGTTGGTGGATTTGGTGTTCCTGCTGCTGTTGGAGTTAGTGTTCCTGCTCTTGGTGGAGTTGGTGTTTCTGCTGTTGGTGGAGTTGGTGTTCCTGCTGCTGGTGGGGTTGGTGTTCCTGCTGTTGGTGGGGCTGGTGTTCCTGCTGTTGGTGGAGTTGCTGTTCCTGCTGTTGGTGGAATTGTTGTTCCTGCTGTTGAAGGGGTTGTGGTTCCTGCTGTTGGTAGGGTTGGTGTTCCTGCTGTTGGTGGAGTTGCTGTTCCTGCTGTTGGTGGAGTTGCTGTTCCTGCTGTTGGTGGAGTTGTTGTTCCTGCTGTTGGTAGAGTTGTTGTTCCTGCTGTTGGTGGCAGTGGTTTTCCTGCTGTGGGTGGCAGTGGTTTTCCTGCTGTTGGTGGAGTAGATCTTCCTGCTGTTCGTGGAGTTGCTGTTCCTGCTGTTGGTGGAGATGGTGGTGCTGCTGATGTTGTAGTTAGTGTTCCTGCTGTTGTTGGAGTTGGTGTTCCTGCTGCTGGGGGAGTTGGTATTCCTGCTGTTGGAGAAGCTGGTGTTCCTGCTGTTGGTGGAGTTGGTGTTCCTGCTGTTGGTGGAGCTGGTGTTCCTGCTGTTTGCAGCACTGTTGTTCCTGCTTTTAGCGGCGGTGGTGTTCCTGCTGTTGGTGACGTCGGTGTTCCCGCTGTTGTTGGAGTTGGTGTTCCTGCTCTTCGTGGAGATGGTGAACCTGCTGTTGGTGGAGTTGGTGTTCCTGCTGTTGGTGGAGTTGGTGTTCCTGCTGTTGGTGGAGTTGTTGTTCCTGCTGTTTGCAGCACTGGTGTTCCTGCTTTTGGCGGCGGTGGTGTTCCTGTTGTTGGTGACGTCGGTGTTCCTGCTGTTGGTGGAGTTGTTCTTCCTGCTGTTGTTGGAGTTGGTGTTCCTGCTGTTCGTGTTCCTGCTGTTGGTGGAGTTGGTGTTCCTGCTGTTGGGGGAGTTGGTATTCCTGCTGTTGGTGAAGTTGGTGTCCTGCTGTTGGTCGAGTTAGTGTTCCTTCTGTTGGTGGCAATGGTGTTCCCGCTGTTGGTTGTGGTGTTCCTGCCGTGGTGGAGTTCGTGTTCCTTCTGTTGGTGGTGGTGGTCTTGCTGCTGTAGGTGCTGGAGTTCCAGCTGTTGGTGGTGGCTGCGTTCCCGCTGTTGGTGGCTGTGTTCCCGGTGTTGGTGGCGGTGGTGTTCCTCCTGTTGGTGGCAGCGGTGTTCCTGCTGTTGGTGGTGGCTCAGTTCCTGCTGTTGGTGGTGGCTGTGTTCCCGCTGTTGGTGGCGGTTGTGTTCCTGCTGTGGGTGGTTTTTGTGTTCCTGCTGTTGGTGGCTGTGTTCCTGCTCTTGGTGGCGGTTGTGTTCCTGCTGTTGGTGGTGGCTGTTTTCCTGCTATTGGTGGTGGTAGTGTTCCTGCTGTTGGTTGCGGCGATGTTGCTGCTGTTGTTGGTAGTTTTCCTGCTGCTGGTGGTAGCTGTGTTCCCGCTGCTGGTGGCCGTGGTGTTCCTGCTGTTGGTGGTGGTGGTATTCCTGCTCGTGGTGGTGGCGGTATTCCTGCTGTTGGTGGTGGCTGTGTTCCTGCTGTTTGTGGTGGCGGTGCTCCTGCTGTTGGTGGAGTTAGTGTTCCTGATGTTGGTGGCTGTGTTCCTGCTGTTGGTGGTGGTGGTGTTCCTCCAGTTGGTGGTCGCTTTGTACCTGCTATCTGTAATGGTGGTGTTGCTGCTGATGATGGTGGTGGTGTTCCTGCTGTTGGTGGAGTTGGTGTTCCTGCTGCTGGTGGATTTGGTGTTCCTGCTGTTGGTGGAGTTGGTGTTCCAGCTGGTGGTGGAGTTGTTGTTCCTGCTATTGGTGGAGTTGGTGTTCCTGCTGTTGGTGGAGCTGGTATTCCTGCTGTTGGTGGAGTTGGAATTCCTGCTGTTGGTGGAGTTGGTGTTCCTGCTGTTGGTGGAGTTGGTGTTCCTGCTGTTGGTGGAGTTAGTGCACCTGCTGTTGGTGACATTGGTGGTCCTTCTGTTGGTGACGTTGGTGTTCCTGCTTTTGGTGCCGGTGGTGTTCCTGCTGTTGGTGGCGGTGGTGTTGCTGCTGTTGTTGGAGTTGCTGTTCCTGTTGTTGGTGACGTCGGTGCTCCTGCTGTTGGTGGAGTTGGTGTTCCCGCTGTTGGTGGAGTTGATGTTCCTGCTGTTGGTGGAGTTGCTGTTCCTGCCGTTGGTGGGGTTGGTCTTCCTGCTGTTGGTGGAGTTGGTGTTCCTGCTGTTTGCAGCGCTGGTGTTCCTGCTTTTGGTGGCGGTGGTGTTCCTGTTGTTGGTGACGTCGGTGTTCCTGCTGTTGGTGGAGTTGGTGTTCCCGCTGTTGTTGGAGTTGGTGTTCCTGCTGTTGGTGGAGTTGGTGTTCCTGCTGTTGGTGGAGTTGGTGTTCCTGCTGTTGGTGGAGTTGGTCTTCCTGCTGTTGGTGGAGTTGTTGTTCCTGCTGTTTGCAGCGCTGGTGTTCCTGCTTTTGGCGGCGGTGGTGTTCCTGTTGTTGGTGACGTCGGTGTTCCTGCTGTTGGTGGAGTTGGTCTTCCTGCTGTTGTTGGAGTTGGTGTTCCTGCTGTTTGTGTTCCTGCTGTTGGTGGAGTTGGTGTTCCTGCTGTTGGGGGAGTTGGTATTCCTGCTGTTGGTGAAGTTGGTATTCCTGCTGTTGGTTGAGTTAGTGTTCCTGCTGTTGGTGGCAATTGTGTTCCTGCTGTTGGTTGTGGTGTTCCTGTCGTTGGTGGAGTTTGTGTTCCTGCTGTTGGTGGCGGTGGTGTTGCTGCTGTAGGTGCTGGAGTTCCTGCTGTTGGTGGTGGCTGCGTTCCCGCTGTTGGTCTCTGTGTTCCCGCTGTTGGTGGCACTGGTGTTCCTCCTGTTGGTGGCGGTGGTGTTCCTGCTGTTGTTGGTGGCTCGGTTCCTGCTGTTGGTGGTAGCTGTGTTCCCGCTGTTGGTGGCGGTTGTGTTCCTGCTGTGGGTGGATTTTGTGTTCCTGCTGTTGGTGGCTGTGTTCCTGCTCTTGGTGGCGGTTGTGTTCCTACTGTTTTTGGTGGCTGTTTTCCTGCTATTGGTGGTGGTAGTGTTCCTGCTGTTGGTTGCGGCGATGTTGCTGCTGTTGGTGGTAGTTTTCCTGCTGCTGGTGGTAGCTGTGTTCCCGCTGCTGGTGGCCGTGGTGTTCCTGCTGTTGGTGGCGGTGGTATTCCTGCTCGTGGTGGTGGCGGTATTCCTGCTGTTGGTGGTTGGTATGCTCCTGCTGTTTGTGGTGGCGGTGCTCCTGCTGTTGGTGGAGGTAGTGTTCCTGATGTTGGTGGTTGTGTTCCTGCTGTTGGTGGTGGTGGTGTTCCTCATGTTGGTGGTCGCTGTGTACCTGCTATTTGTAACAGTTGTGTTCCTGCTGATGATGGCGGTGGTGTTTCTCCTATTGGTGGAGTTGGTGTTCCTGCTGCTGGTGGATTTGGTGTTCCTGCTGTTGGTGGAGTTGGTGTTCCAGCTGGTGGTGGAGTTGCTGTTCCTGCTATTGGTGGAGTTGCTGTTCCTGCTGTTGGTGGAGCTGGTATTCCTGCTGTTGGTGGAGTTGGAATTCCTGCTGTTGGTGGAGTTGGTGTTCCTGCTGTTGGTGGAGTTGGTGTTCCTGCTGTTGGTGGAGTTGGTGCACGTGCTGTTGGTGACGTTGGTGGTCCTGCTGTTGGTGACGTTGGTGTTCCTGCTGTTGGTGCCGGTGGTGTTCCTGCTGTTGGTGGCGGTGGTGTTGCTGCTGTTGTTGGAGTTGCTGTACCTGCTGTTGGTGTAGTTGGTGTTCCTGCTGTTGGTTGGAGTTGGTGTTGCTGCTGTTGGTGGAGTTGGTGTTCCTGCTGATGGCAGCGCTGGTGTTCCTGCTGTTGGCGGCGGGTGTGTTCCTGTTGTTTGTGATGGCGGTGTTCCTGCTGTTGGTGGATTTGTTGTTCCTGCTGTTTGTGGAGTTGGTGTTCCTGCTGTTGGTGGAGTTGGTGTTTGTGCTGTTGGTGTTCCTGCTCTTGGTGGAGTTGGTATTCTGCTGTTGGTGGAGTTGGTGTTTCTGCTGTTGGTGGAGTTGGTGTTGCTGCTGTTGGTGGAGTTGGTGTTCCTGCTGATGGCAGCGCTGGTGTTCCTGCAGTTGGCGGCTGGTGTGTTCCTGTTGTTTGTGATGGCGGTGTTCCTGCTGTTGGTGGATTTGTTGTTCCTGCTGTTTGTGGAGTTGGTGTTCCTGCTATTGGTGGAGTTGGTGTTCGTGCTGTTGGTGTTCCTGCTCTTGGTGGAGTTGGTATTCCTGCTGTTGGTGGAGTTGGTGTTTCTGCTGTTGGTGGAGTTGGTGTTCCTGCTGTTGGTGGAGTTGCTGTTCCTGCTGTTTGCAGCGCTGGTGTTCCTGCTTTTGGCGGCGGTGGTGTTCCTGTTGTTGGTGACGTCGGTGTTCCTGCTGTTGGTGGAGTTGGTGTTCCCGCTGTTGGTGGAGTTGATGTTCCTGCTGTTGGTGGAGTTGGTGTTCCTGCTGTGGGTGGAGTTGGTGTTCCTGCTGTTGGTGGAGTTGGTGTTCCTGCTGTTTGCAGCGCTGGTGTTCCTGCTTTTGGTTGCGGTGGTGTTCCTGTTGTTGGTGACGTCGGTGTTCCTGCTGTTGGTGGAGTTGGTGTTCCCGCTGTTGGTGGAGTTGATGTTCCTGCTGTTGGTGGAGTTGGTGTTCCTGTTGTTGGTGGAGTTGGTGTTCCTGCTGTTGGTGGAGTTGGTGTTCCTGCTGTTTGCAGCGCTGGTGTTCCTGCTTTTGGTGGCGGTGGTGTTCCTGTTGTTGGTCACATCGGTGTTCCTGCTGTTGGTGGAGTTGGTGTTCCTGCTGTTCATGGAGATGGTGTTCCTGCTGTTGGTGGAGTTGGTGTTCCTGCTGTTGGTGGAGTTGGTCTTCCTGCTATTGGTTGAGTTGGTTTTCCTGCTGTTGGTTGAGTTGTTGTTCCTGCTGTTTGCAGCACTGGTGTTCCTGCTTTTGGCGGCGGTGGTTTTCCTGTTGTTGGTTACGTCGGTGTTCCTGCTGTTGGTGGATTTGTTCTTCCTGCTTTTGTTGGAGTTGGTGTTCCTGCTGTTCGTGTTCCTGCTGTTGATGGAGTTGGTGTTCCTGCTGTTGGGGGAGTTGGTCTTCCTGCTATTGGTGGAGTTGGTTTTCCTGCTGTTGGTTGAGTTGTTGTTCCTGCTGTTTGCAGCACTGGTGTTCCTGCTTTTGGCGGCGGTGGTTTTCCTGTTGTTGGTTACGTCGGTGTTCCTGCTGTTGGTGGATTTGTTCTTCCTGCTTTTGTTGGAGTTGGTGTTCCTGCTGTTCGTGTTCCTGCTGTCGGTGGAGTTGGTGTTCCTGCTGTTGGGGGAGTTGGTATTCCTGCTGTTGGTGAAGTTGGTGTTCCTGCTGTTGGTCGAGTTCGTGTTCCTGCTGTTGGTGGCAATGGTGTTCCTGCTGTTGGTTGTGGTGTTCCTGCCGTGGTGGAGTTAGTGTTCCTGCTGTTGGTGGTGGTGGTGTTGCTGCTGTAGGTGCTGGAGTTCCAGCTGTTGGTGGTGGCTGTGTTCCCGCTGTTGGTGACTGTGTTCCCGGTGTTGGTGGCGGTGGTGTTCCTCCTGTTGGTGGCAACGGTGTTCCTGCTGTTGGTGGTGGCTCTGTTCCTGCTGTTGGTGGTGGCTGTGTTCCCGCTGTTGGTGGCGGTTGTGTTCCTGCTGTGGGTGGATTTTGTGTTCCTGCTGTTGGTGGCTGTGTTCCTGCTCTTGGTGGCGGTTGTGTTCCTGCTGTTGGTGGTGGCTGTTTTCCTGCTATTGGTGGTGGTAGTGTTCCTGCTGTTGGTTGCGGCGATGTTGCTGCTGTTGTTGGTAGTTTTCCTGCTGCTGTTTGTAGCTGTGTTCCCGCTGCTGGTGGCCGTGGTGTTCCTGCTGTTGGTGGTGGTGGTATTCCTGCTCGTGGTGGTGGCGGTATTCCTGCTGTTAGTGGTGGCTGTGTTCCTGCTGTTTGTGGTGGGGGTGCTCCTGCTGTTGGTGGAGTTAGTGTTCCTGATGTTGGTGGCTGTGTTCCTGCTGTTGGTGGTGGTGGTGTTCCTTCAGTTGGTGGTCGCTGTGTACCTGCTATTTGTAACAGTTGTGTTCCTGCTGATGATGGCGGTGGTGTTTCTCCTATTGGTGGAGTTGGTGTTCCTGCTGCTGGTGGATTTGGTGTTCCTGCTGTTGGTGGAGTTGGTGTTCCAGCTGGTGGTGGAGTTGTTGTTCCTGCTATTGGTGGAGTTGCTGTTCCTGCTGATGTTGGAGCTGGTATTCCTGCTGTTGGTGGAGTTGGAATTCCTGCTGTTGGTGGAGTTGGTGTTCCTGCTGTTGGTGGAGTTGGTGTTCCTGCTGTTGGTGGAGTTGGTGCACCTGCTGTTGGTGACGTTGGTGGTCCTGCTGTTGGTGACGTTGGTGTTCCTGCTGTTGGTGCCGGTGGTGTTCCTGCTGTTGGTGGCGGTGGTGTTGCTGCTGTTGTTTGAGTTGCTGTACCTGCTGTTGGTGTAGTTGGTGTTCCTGCTGTTGGTTGGAGTTGGTGTTGCTGCTGTTGGTGGAGTTGGTGTTCCTGCTGATGGCAGCGCTGGTGTTCCTGCTGTTGGCGGCGGGTGTGTTCCTGTTGTTTGTGATGGCGGTGTTCCTGCTGTTGGTGGATTTGTTGTTCCTGCTGTTTGTGGAGTTGGTGTTCCTGCTGTTGGTGGAGTTGGTGTTTGTGCTGTTGGTGTTCCTGCTCTTGGTGGAGTTGGTATTCTGCTGTTGGTGGAGTTGGTGTTTCTGCTGTTGGTGGAGTTGGTGTTCCTGCTGTTGGTGGAGTTGCTGTTCCTGCTGTTTGCAGCGCTGGTGTTCCTGCTTTTGGCGGCGGTGGTGTTCCTGTTGTTGGTGACGTCGGTGCTCCTGCTGTTGGTGGAGTTGGTGTTCCCGCTGTTGGTGGAGTTGATGTTCCTGCTGTTGGTGGAGTTGGTGTTCCTGCTGTTGGTGGGGTTGGTGTTCCTGCTGTTGGTGGAGTTGGTGTTCCTGCTGTTTGCAGCGCTGGTGTTCCTGCTTTTGGTGGCGGTGGTGTTCCTGTTGTTGGTGACGTCGGTGTTCCTGCTGTTGGTGGAGTTGGTGTTCCCGCTGTTGTTGGAGTTGGTGTTCCTGCTGTTGGTGGAGTTGGTGGTCCTGCTGTTGGTGGAGTTGGTGTTCCTGCTGTTGGTGGAGTTGGTCTTCCTGCTGTTGGTGGAGTTGTTGTTCCTGCTGTTTGCAGCACTGGTGTTCCTGCTTTTGGCGGCGGTGGTGTTCCTGTTGTTGGTGACGTCGGTGTTCCTGCTGTTGGTGGAGTTGGTCTTCCTGCTGTTGTTGGAGTTGGTGTTCCTGCTGTTTGTGTTCCGGCTGTTGGTGGAGTTGGTGTTCCTGCTGTTGGGGGAGTTGGTATTCCTGCTGTTGGTGAAGTTGGTATTCCTGCTGTTGGTTGAGTTAGTGTTCCTGCTGTTGGTGGCAATTGTGTTCCTGCTGTTGGTGGCGTTGGTGTTGCTGCTGTAGGTGCTGGAGTTCCTGCTGTTGGTGGTTGCTGCGTTCCCGCTGTTGGTGTCTGTGTTCCCGCTGTTGGTGGCAGTGGTGTTCCTCCTGTTGGTGGCGGCGGTGTTCCTGCTGTTGGTGGTGGCTCTGTTCCTGCTGTTGGTGGTGGCTGTTTTCCTTCTATTGGTGGCGGTAGTGTTCCTGCTGTTGGTTGCGGCGATGTTGCTGCTGTTGGTGGTAGTGTTCCTGCTGCTGGTGGTAGCTGTGTTCCCGCTGCTGGTGGCCGTGGTGTTCCTGCTGTTGGTGGCGGTGGTATTCCTGCTGGTGGTGGTGGCGGTATTCCTGCTGTTGGTGGTGGCTGTGTTCCTGCTGTTGGTGGTGGCGGTGCTCCTGCTGTTGGTGGAGTTAGTGTTCCTGATGTTGGTGGCTGTGTTCCTGCTGTTGGTGGTGGTGGTGTTCCTGCTGTTGGTGGTGGCTGTGTACCTGCTATTTGTAACGGTGGTGTTCCTGCTGATGATGGTGGTGGTTTTCCTGCTGTTGGTGGAGTTGATGTTCCGGCTGCTGGTGACGTTGGTGTTCCTGCTGTTGTTGGTGGCGGTTTTGCTGTTGTTGCTGGTAGTGTTCCTGCTGCTGGTGGTAGCTTTGTTCCCGCTGTTGGTTGCGGTGTTGTACCTGCTTTTGGTGGTGGCTGTGTTTCTGCTGTTGGTGATGGCATTGTACCTGCTGTTGGTGGAGTTAGTGTTCCTGCTGTGGGTGGAGTTAGTGTTCCTGCTGTTGGTGGCTGTGTTCCTGCTGTTGTTGGTGTTGGTGTTCCTGCTGTTGGTGGCGGTGGTGTTCCTGCTGTTGGTGTTGGTGATTTTCCTGCTGTTGTTGGCGGTGGTGTTCCTGATTTTGATGGAATTGGTGTTCCTGCTGTTGGTAGAGTTGGTGTTCCTGCTGTTGTTGGTGTTCGTGTTCCTGCTGTTGGCGGAGTAGCTCTTCCTGCTGTTGGTGGAGTTGCTGTTCCTGCTGTAGGTGGAGTTGGTGGTCCTGCTGATGTTGGAGTTAGTGTTCCTGCTGTTGGTGGAGTTGGCGTTCCTGCTGTTGGTGGAGTTGGTGTTCCTGCTGTTGGTGGCGCTCGTGTTCCTGATGTTGGCGGTGGTGGCATTCCTGTTGTTGGTGATGGTGGTTTTCCTGCTGTTGGTGGAGTTGGTGTTCCTGCTGTTTGTGGAGTTGGTATTCCTGCTGTTGGTGGAGTTGTTGTTCCTGCTGTTGGTGTTCCTGCTGTTGGTGGATTTGGTGTTCCTGCTGTTGGTGATGGCTGTGATCCTCCTGTTAGTGGCGGTGATGTTCCTGCAGTTGCTCGAGTTAGTGTTCCTGCTGTTGGTGGCATTGGTATTGCTGCTGTTGGTGCTGGTGTTCCTGCTGTTGGTGGTGACTGTGTTCCCGCTGTTGGTGTCTGTGTTCCCGCTGTTGGTGGCGGTGGTATTCCTCCTGTTGGTGGCGGCAGTGTTCCTGCTTTTGGTGGTTTTAGTGTTCCTGCCATTGGTGGCAGTGGTGTTGCTGCTGTTGGTGGTGGAATTCCTGCTGTTGCTTTTGGCTGTGTTCCCGCTGTTGGTGGCGGTGGTGTTCCTGCTGCTGGTGGCGGTGGTGTTCCTGCTGTTGGTGGCAGTGGTGTTCCTGCTGTTGGTAGTGGCTGTGATTCTGCTGTTTGTGATGGCTGTGTACCTGCTGTTGGTGGATTTATTGTTGCTGCTGTGGGTGGAGTTACTGTTCCCGATTTTGGTGGCTGTGTTCTCGCTGTTGGTGGCGGTGGTGTTCCTCCTGTTGGTGGCGGCGGTGTTCCTGCTGTTGGTGGTGGCTCTGTTCCTGCTGTTGGTGGTGGCTGTGTTCCCGCTGTTGGTGGCGGTTGTGTTCCTGCTGTGGGTGGATTTTGTGTTCTTGCTGTTGGTGGCTGTGTTCCAGCTCTTGGTGGCAGTTGTGTTCCTGCTTTTGGTGGTGGCTGTTTTCCTGAAATTGGTGGCGGTAGTGTTCCTGCTGTTGGTTGCGGCGATGTTGCTGCTGTTGGTGGTAGTGTTCCTGCTGCTGGTGGTAGCTGTGTTCCCGCTGCTGGTGGCCATGGTGTTCCTGCTGTTGGTGGTGGTGGTATTCCTGCTCGTGGTGGTGGCAGTATTCCTGCTGTTGGTGGTGGCTGTGTTCCTGCTGTTGGTGGTGGCAGTGCTCCTGCTGTTGGTGGAGTTAGTGTTCCTGATGTTGGTGGCTGTGTTCCTGCTGTTGGTGGTGGTGGTGTTCCTGCTGTTGGTGGTGGCTGTGTACCTGCTATCTGTAATGGTGGTGTTGCTGCTGATGATGGTGGTCGTGTTCCTGCTGTTGGTGGAGTTGGTGTTCCTGCTGCTGGTGACGTTGGTGTTCCTGCTGTTGTTGGCGGCGATTTTGCTGTTGTTGGTGGTAGTGTTCCTGCTGCTGGTGGTAGCTGTGTACCCGCTGTTGGTGGATGTGTTGTTCCTGCTGTTGGTGGCAGTGGTGTTCCTGCTGTTGGTGCTGGCTGTGTTTCCGCTGTTGGTGATGGCGGTGTACCTGCTGTTGGTGGATTTATTGTTGCTGCTGTGGGTGGAGTTACTGTTCCTGCTGTTGGTGGCTGTGTTCCTGCTGTTGGTGGTGACTGTGTTCCTGCTGTTGGTGGCGGCAGTGTTGCTGCTTTGGTGGTAGCTGTGTTCCCGCTGTTGGTGGCTTTGGTGTTCCTGCTGTTGGTGGCGGTTGTGTTCCTGCTGTTTGTGGCGGTGGTGTTCCTGCTGTTGTTGGTGGCTGTGTTCCTGCTGTTGGTGGAGTTATTGTTCCCGCTGTTGGTGGCTGTGTTCCTGCTGTTGGTGGCGGTGGTGTTCCTGCTGTTGGTGGCGGCGGAGTTCCTGCTGTTGATGGCAGTGGTGTTAATGCTGCTGGTGGGGTTGGTGTTCCTGCTGTTGGTGGGGGTGGTTTTCCTGCTGTTGGAACGGTTGGTGTTCCTGCTGTTGGTGGAGTTTGTTCTCCTGCTGTTGGTGGATTTGGTGTTCCTGCTGTTGTTGGAGTTATTGTTCCTGCTCTTGGTGGAGTTGGTGTTTCTGCTGTTGGTGGAGTAGCTGTTCCTGCTGTTGGTGGAGTTGCTGTTTCTGCTGTTGGTGGAATTGCTGTTCCTGCTGTTGGTAGAGTTGGTGTTCCTGCTGTTGGTGGCAGTGGTTTTCCTGCTGTGGGTGGCAGTGGTTTTCCTGCTGTTGGTGGAGTTGGTGTTCCTGCTGTTGGTGGAGTTGCTGTTCCTGCTGTTGGTGGCGGTGGTGTTCTTGCTGTTGGTGGAGTTGGTGTTTCTGCTGTAGGTAGAGTTGGTTTTCCTACTGTTGGTGGCTGTGGTGTTCCTGCTGTTGTTGGCGGTGGTGTTCCTGCTGCTGTTGGCAGTGGTGTTCCTGCTGTTGGTGGCTTTGGTGTTCCTGTTGTTGGTGACGGCGGTGTTCCTGCTGTTGGTAAATCTAGTGTTCCTGCTGTTGGTGGCTTTGTTCTTGCTGTTGGTAGCGGTGGTGTTCCTGCTTTTGGTGGTGGCTGTGTTACCGCTGTTGGTGGCGGTGGTGTTCCTGCTGCTGGTGGAGTTGGTGTTCCTGCTGTTGGTGGTGGCTGTGTTCCTGCTGTTGCTATCTGTGTTTCTGCTATTGGTGGTGGTGGTGTTCCTGCTGTTGGTGTTGGCTCTGCTCCTGCTGTTGGTGGCGGGTGTGTTCCGGCTGTTGGTGGGGTTGGTGTTCCTGCTGTTGGTGGAGTTGGTGATCCTGCTGTTGGTGGTTTTGGTGTTCCTGCTGTTGGTGGAGTTGGTGATCCTGCTGTTGGTGGAGTTGGTGATCCTGCCATTGGTGGAGTTTGTGTTCGTGCTGTTGGTGAAGTTGTTGTTCCTGCTGTTGGTGGAGTTGGTGATCCTGCTGATGGTGGAGTTGGTGTTATTGCTGTTGGTGGAGTTGCTGTTCCTGCTGTTGGTGGAGTTGGAGTTCCTGCTGTTGTTGGCAGTGGTGTTCCTGCTGTTGTTGGCGGTGGTGTTCCTGCGGTTGTTGGCGGTGTTGTTCCTGCTGTTGGTGGTGGTGGTGTTCCTGCTGTTGGTGGCAATCGTGTTCCTGCAGTTGTTGGTGATGGTGTTCCTGCTGTTGGTTGTGGTGGTGTTCCTGCTGTTGTTGGAGTTACTTTTCCTGCTGTTGGTGGCGGTGGTGTTCCTGCTGTTGGTGGAGTTATAATTCCTGCTGTTGGTGGCTATGTTCCTGCTGTTGATGGCGGTGGTGTTCCTGCTGTTGGTGGAGTTGGTGTTCCTGCTGTTGGTGGAGTTATAATTACTGCTGTTGGTGGCTATGTTCCTGCTGTTGATGGCGGTGGTGTTCCTGCTGTTGGTGGAGTTGGTGTTCCTGCTGTTGGTGGAGTTGGTGTTCCTGCTGTTGGTGGCGTTGGTGAGCCTGCTATTGGTGGAGTTGCTGTTCCTCCTGTTGTTGGAGTTGGTGATCATGCTGTGGGTGGAGTTGGTGTTCCTGCTGTTGTTGGCGGTTGTGTTCCTGCTGTTGGTGGCGGTGGTGTTCCTGCTGTTGGTGGAGTTGTTGTTTCTGCTGCAGGTAGAGTTGGATTTCCTCCTGTTGGTGGCTGTGGTGTTCCTGCTGTTGGTGGCGGTGGTGTTCCTGCTGTTGTTGACAGTGGTGTTCCTGCTGTTGGTGGCGTTGGTGTTCCTGTTGTTGGTGACGGCGGTGTTCCTGCTGTTGGTGGAGTTAGTGTTCCTGCTGCTGTGGCTGTGTTCCTGCTGTTGGTAGCAGTAGTGTTCCTGCTTTTGGTGGTGGCTGTGTTCCCGCTGTTGGTTGCAGTGGTGATCCTGCTGCTGGTGGAGTTGGTGTTCCTGCTGTTGGTGGTGGCTGTGTTCCTGCTGTTGCTAGCTGTGTTCCTGCTATTGGTGGTGGTGGTGTTCCTGCTGTTGGTGTTGGCTCTGTTCCTGCTATTGGTGGTGGTGGTGTTCCTGCTGCTGGTGATAGCTGTGATCCCGCTGTTGGTGGCGGGTGTGTTCCGGCTGTTGGTGGGGTTGGTGATCCTGCTGTTGGTTGAGTGGGTGATCCTGCTGTTGGTGGAGTTGGTGTTCCTGCTGTTGTTGGAGTTGGTGATCCTGCTGTTGATGGAGTTGGTGATCCTGCTGTTGGTGGAGATGGTGTTCCTGCTGTTGGTGAAGTTGTTGTTCCTGCTGTTGTTGGAGTTGGTGATCCTGCTGTTGGTGCAGTTGGTGTTACTGCTGTTGGTGGAGTTGCTGTTCCTGCTGTTGGTGGAGTTGGATTTCCTGCTGTTGTTGGCAGTGGTGTTCCTGCTGTTGTTGGCGGTGGTGTTCCTGCGGTTGTTTACGTTGGTGTTCCTGCTGTTGGTGGTGGTGGTGTTTCTGCTATTGGTGGCAGTGGTGTTCCTGCTGTTGTTGGTGGTGGTGTTCCTGCTGTTGGTGGTGGTGTTGTTCCTGCTGTTGTTGGAGTTCCTGTTCCTGCTGTTAGTTTCGGTGGTGTTCCTGCTGTTGGTGGAGTTATAATTCCTGCTGTTGGTGGCTATGTTCCTGCTGTTGATGGCGGTGGTGTTCCTGCTGTTGGTGGTGGCTTTGTTCCTGCTAATGGTGGCGGTGGTGTTCCTGCTGTTGGTGGAGATGGTGTCCCTGCTGTTGGTGGAGTTGGTGTTCCTGCTGTTGGTGGAGCTGGTGTTTCTGCTGTTGGTGGAGTTGCTGTTCCTACTGTTGGCAGATTTGTTGTTCCTGCTGTTGGTAGAGGTGGTGTTCCTGCTGTTGGTGGAGTTAGTGTTGCTGGTATTGGTGGTATTTAGTGTTCCTGCTGTTGGTGGAGTTGGTGTTCCTGCTGTTGGTGGAGTTGGTGTTCCTCATGTTGGTGGAGTTGGTGTTCCTGCTATTGGTGGAGTTGGTATTCCTCCTGTTGTTGGAGTTGCTGATCATGCTGTGGATTGAGCTGGTGTTCCTGCTGTTAAAGGCTTTGGTGTTCCTGCTGTTTGTGGCAGTGGTGTTCCTGCTGTTGGTGGAGTTGGTATTTCTGCTGTAGGTAGAGTTGGCTTTCCTACTGTTGGTGGCTGTGGTGTTCCTGCTGTTGGTGGCGGTGGTGTTCATGCTGTTTTTGGCAGCGGTGTTCCTGCTGTTGGTGGCATTGGTGTTCCTGTTGTTGGTGACGGCGGTGTTCCTGCTGTTGGTGGAGTTAGTGTTCCTGCTGTTGGTGGCTGTTTTCCTGCTGTTGGTAGCTGTGGTGTTCCTGCTTTTGGTGGTGGCTGTGTTCCCACTGTTGGTGGCAGTGGTGTTCCTGCTGCTGGTGGAGTTGGTGTTCCTGCTGTTGGTGGTGGCTGTGTTCCTAGTGTTGATAGCTGTGTTCCTGCTATTGGTGGAGTTGCTGTTCCTGCTGTTGGTGGAGTTGGAGTTCCTGCTGTTGTTGGCAGTGGTGTTCCTGCTGTTGTTGGTGGTGTTTTTCCTGCGGTTGTTGGCGGTGGTGTTCCTGCTGTTGGTGGTGGTGGTGTTCCTGCTGTTGGTGGCAATCGTGTTCCTGCTGTTGTTGGTGATGGTGTTCCTGCTGTTGGTGGTGGTGGTGTTCCTGCTGTTGTTGGAGTTACTGTTCCTGCTGTTGGTGGCGGTGGTGTTCCTGCTGTTGGTGGAGTTATAATTCCTGCTGTTGGTGGCTATGTTCCTGCTGTTGATGGCGGTGGTGTTCCTGCTGTTGGTGGAGTTGGTGTTCCTGCTGTTGGTGGAGTTATAATTCCTGCTGTTGGTGGCTATGTTCCTGCTGTTGATGGGGGTGGTGTTCCTGCTGTTGGTGGAGTTGGTGTTCCTGCTGTTGGTGGAGTTGGTGTTCCTGCTGTTGGTGGCGTTGGTGATCATGCTGTGGGTGGAGTTGGTGTTCCTGCTGTTGTTGGCGGTTGTGTTCCTGCTGTTGGTGGCGGTGGTGTTCCTGCTGTTGGTGGAGTTGTTGTTTCTGCTGCAGGTAGAGTTGGATTTCCTCCTGTTGGTGGCTGTGGTGTTCCTGCTGTTGGTGGCGGTGGTGTTCCTGCTGTTGTTGACAGTGGTGTTCCTGCTGTTGGTGGCGTTGGTGTTCCTGTTGTTGGTGACGGCGGTGTTCCTGCTGTTGGTGGAGTTCGTGTTCCTGCTGCTGTGGCTGTGTTCCTGCTGTTGGTAGCGGTAGTGTTCCTGCTTTTGGTGGTGGCTGTGTTCCCGCTGTTGGTGGCGGTGGTGATCCTGCTGCTGGTGGAGTTGGTGTTCCTGCTGTTTGTGGTGGCTGTGTTCCTGCTATTGGTGGTTGTGGTGTTCCTGCTGTTGGTGTTGGCTCTGTTCCTGCTATTGGTGGTGGTGGTGTTCCTGCTGCTGGTGATAGCTGTGATCCCGCTGTTGGTGGCGGGTGTGTTCCGGCTGTTGGTGGGGTTGGTGTTCCTGCTGTTGGAGGAGTTGGTGATCCTGCTGTTGGTGGAGTTGTTGTTCCTGCTGTTGTTGGAGTTGGTGATCCTGCTGTTGGTTGAGTGTGTGATCCTGCTGTTGGTGGAGTTGGTGTTCCTGCTGTTGTTGGAGTTGGTGATCCTGCTGTTGGTGGAGTTGGTGATCCTGCTGTTGGTGGAGTTGGTGTTCCTGCTGTTGGTGAAGTTGTTGTTCCTGCTGTTGTTGGAGTTGGTGATCCTGCTGTTGGTGCAGTTGGTGTTACTGCTGTTGGTGGAGTTGCTGTTCCTGCTGTTGGTGGAGTTGGAGTTCCTGCTGTTGTTGGCAGTGGTGTTCCTGCTGTTGTTGGCGGTTGTGTTCCTGCGGTTGTTTGCGTTGGTTTTCCTGCTGTTGGTCGTGGTGGTGTTCCTGCTATTGGTGGCAATGGTGTTCCTGCTGTTGTTGGTGGTGGTGTTCCTGCTGTTGGTGGTGGTGTTGTTCCTGCTGTTGTTGGAGTTCCTGTTCCTGCTGTTAGTTTTGGTGGTGTTCCTGCTGTTGGTGGAGTTATAATTCCTGCTGTTGGTGGCTATGTTCCTGCGGTTGATGGCGGTGGTGTTCCTGCTGTTGGTGGTGGCTTTGTTCCTGCTAATGGTGGCGGTGGTGTTCCTGCTGTTGGTGGAGATGGTGTTCCTGCTGTTGGTGGAGTTGGTGTTCCTGCTGTTGGTGGAACTGTTGTGTCTGCTGTTGGTGGAGTTGCTGTTCCTACTGTTGGCGGATTTGTTGTTCCTGCTGTTGGTAGAGGTGGTGTTCCTGCTGTTGGTGGAGTTAGTGTTGCTGGTATTGGTGGATTTAGTGTTCCTGCTGTTGGTGGAGTTGGTGTTCCTGCTGTTGGTGGAGTTGGTGTTCCTCATGTTGGTGGAGTTGGTGTTCCTGCTATTGGTGGAGTTGGTATTCCTCCTGTTGTTGGAGTTGCTGATCATGCTGTGGATTGAGTTGGTGTTCCTGCTGTTAAAGGCGGTGGTGTTCCTGCTGTTTGTGGCAGTGGTGTTCCTGCTGTTGGTGGAGTTGGTATTTCTGCTGTAGGTAGAGTTGGTTTTCCTACTGTTGGTGGCTGTGGTGTTCCTGCTGTTGGTGGCGGTGGTGTTCATGCTGTTGTTGGCAGTGGTGTTCCTGCTGTTGGTGGCGTTGGTGTTCCTGTTGTTGGTGACGGCGGTGTTCCTGCTGTTGGTGGAGTTAGTGTTCCTGCTGTTGGTGGCTGTTTTCCTGCTGTTGGTAGCGGTGGTGTTCCTGCTTTTGGTGGTGGCTGTGTTCCCGCTGTTGGTGGCAGTGGTGTTCCTGCTGCTGGTGGAGTTGGTGTTCCTGCTGTTGGTGGTGGCTGTGTTCCTATTGTTGCTAGCTGTGTTCCTGCTATTGGTGGTGGTGGTAATCCTGCTGTTGGTGTTGGCCCTTTTCCTGCTATTGGTGGTGGTGGTCTTCCTACTGCTGGTGGTAGCTGTGTTCCGGCTGTTGGTGGCGGGTGTGTTCCGGCTGTTGTTGGGGTTGGTGTTCCTGCTGTTGGTGGAGTTGGTGATCCTGCTGTTGGTGGTGTTGGTGTTCCTGCTGTTGGTGGAGTTGGTGATCCTGCTTTTGGTGGAGTTGGTGATCCTGCTGTTGGTGGAGTTGGTGTTCCTGCTGTTGGTGAAGTTGTTGTTCCTGCTGTTGATGGAGATGATGATCCTGCTGTTGGTGGAGTTGGTGTTCCTGCGGTTGTTGGCGGTGGTGTTCCTGCTGTTGGTTGTGGTGGTGTTCCTGCTTGTTGGCAATGGTGTTCCTGCTATTGTTGGTGAAGGTGTTCCTGCTGTTGGTGGTGGTGGTGTTCCTGCTGTTGGTGCTGGCTGTGTTTCCGCTGTTGGTGATGGCGGTGTACCTGCTGTTGGTGGATTTATTGTTGCTGCTGTGGGTGGAGTTACTGTTCCTGCTGTTGGTGGCTGTGTTCCTGCTGTTGGTGGTGACTGTGTTCCTGCTGTTGGTGGCGGCAGTGTTGCTGCTTTGGTGGTAGCTGTGTTCCCGCTGTTGGTGGCTTTGGTGTTCCTGCTGTTGGTGGCGGTTGTGTTCCTGCTGTTTGTGGCGGTGGTGTTCCTGCTGTTGGTGGTGGCTGTGTTCCTGCTGTTGGTGGAGTTATTGTTCCCGCTGTTGGTGGCTGTGTTCCTGCTGTTGGTGGCGGTGGTGTTCCTGCTGTTGGTGGCGGCGGAGTTCCTGCTGTTGATGGCAGTGGTGTTAATGCTGCTGGTGGGGTTGGTGTTCCTGCTGTTGGTGGGGGTCGTTATCCTGCTGTTGGAACGGTTGGTGTTCCTGCTGTTGGTGGAGTTTGTTCTCCTGCTGTTGGTGGATTTGGTGTTCCTGCTGTTGTTGGAGTTATTGTTCCTGCTCTTGGTGGAGTTGGTGTTTCTGCTGTTGGTGGAGTTGGTGTTCCTGCTGCTGGTGGGGTTGGTGTTCCTGCTGTTGGTGGGGTTGGTGTTCCTGCTGTTGATGGAGTTGCTGTTCCTGCTGTTGGTGGAGTTGTTGTTCCTGCTGTTGGTGGCGGAGGTTTTCCTGCTGTTGGTGGAGTTAGTGTTCCTGCTGTTGGTGGCTGTGTTCCTGCTGTTGGTTGTGACTGTGTTCCTGCTGTTTGTGGCGGCGGTGTTGCTGCTTTGGTGGTAGCTGTGTTCCCGCTGTTGGTGGCTTTGGTGTTCCTGCTGTTGGTGGCGGTTGTGTTCCTGCTGTTTGTGGCGGTGGTGTTCCTGCTGTTGGTGGTGGCTGTGTTCCTGCTGTTGGTGGAGTTAGTGTTCCCGCTGTTGGTGGCTGTGTTCCTGCTGTTGGTGGAGTTTGTGCTCCTGCTGTTGGTGGATTTGGTCTTCCTGCTGTTGTTGGAGTTATTGTTCCTGCTCTTGGTGGAGTTGGTGTTTCTGCTGTTGGTGGAGTTGGTGTTCCTGCTGCTGGTGGGGTTGGTGTTCCTGCTGTTGGTGGGGTTGGTGTTCCTGCTGTTGGTGGAGTTGCTGTTCCTGCTGTTGGTGGAGTTGTTGTTCCTGCTGTTGGTGGGGTTGGTGTTCCTGCTGTTGGTGGGGTTTGTGTTCCTGCTGTTGGTGGAGTAGCTGTTCCTGCTGTTGGTGGAGTTGCTGTTTCTGCTGTTGGTGGAATTGCTGTTCCTGCTGTTGGTAGAGTTGGTGTTCCTGCTGTTGGTGGCAGTGGTTTTCCTGCTGTGGGTGGCAGTGGTTTTCCTGCTGTTGGTGGAGTTGGTGTTCCTGCTGTTGGTGGAGTTGCTGTTCCTGCTGTTGGTGGCGGTGGTGTTCTTGCTGTTGGTGGAGTTGGTGTTTCTGCTGTAGGTAGAGTTGGTTTTCCTACTGTTGGTGGCTGTGGTGTTCCTGCTGTTGTTGGCGGTGGTGTTCCTGCTGCTGTTGGCAGTGGTGTTCCTGCTGTTGGTGGCTTTGGTGTTCCTGTTGTTGGTGACGGCGGTGTTCCTGCTGTTGGTAAATCTAGTGTTCCTGCTGTTGGTGGCTTTGTTCTTGCTGTTGGTAGCGGTGGTGTTCCTGCTTTTGGTGGTGGCTGTGTTACCGCTGTTGGTGGCGGTGGTGTTCCTGCTGCTGGTGGAGTTGGTGTTCCTGCTGTTGGTGGTGGCTGTGTTCCTGCTGTTGCTATCTGTGTTTCTGCTATTGGTGGTGGTGGTGTTCCTGCTGTTGGTGTTGGCTCTGCTCCTGCTATTGGTGGTGGTGTTGTTCCTGCTGCTGGTGGTAGCTGTGTTCCTGCTGTTGGTGGCGGGTGTGTTCCGGCTGTTGGTGGGGTTGGTGTTCCTGCTGTTGGTGGAGTTGGTGATCCTGCTGTTGGTGGTTTTGGTGTTCCTGCTGTTGGTGGAGTTGGTGATCCTGCTGTTGGTGGAGTTGGTGATCCTGCCATTGGTGGAGTTTGTGTTCGTGCTGTTGGTGAAGTTGTTGTTCCTGCTGTTGGTGGAGTTGGTGATCCTGCTGATGGTGGCGTTGGTGTTATTGCTGTTGGTGGAGTTGCTGTTCCTGCTGTTGGTGGAGTTGGAGTTCCTGCTGTTGTTGGCAGTGGTGTTCCTGCTGTTGTTGGCGGTGGTGTTCCTGCGGTTGTTGGCGGTGTTGTTCCTGCTGTTGGTGGTGGTGGTGTTTCTGCTGTTGGTGGCAATCGTGTTCCTGCAGTTGTTGGTGATGGTGTTCCTGCTGTTGGTTGTGGTGGTGTTCCTGCTGTTGTTGGAGTTACTTTTCCTGCTGTTGGTGGCGGTGGTGTTCCTGCTGTTGGTGGAGTTATAATTCCTGCTGTTGGTGGCTATGTTCCTGCTGTTGATGGCGGTGGTGTTCCTGCTGTTGGTGGAGTTGGTGTTCCTGCTGTTGGTGGAGTTATAATTACTGCTGTTGGTGGCTATGTTCCTGCTGTTGATGGCGGTGGTGTTCCTGCTGTTGGTGGAGTTGGTGTTCCTGCTGTTGGTGGAGTTGGTGTTCCTGCTGTTGGTGGCGTTGGTGAGCCTGCTATTGGTGGAGTTGCTGTTCCTCCTGTTGTTGGAGTTGGTGATCATGCTGTGGGTGGAGTTGGTGTTCCTGCTGTTGTTGGCGGTTGTGTTCCTGCTGTTGGTGGCGGTGGTGTTCCTGCTGTTGGTGGAGTTGTTGTTTCTGCTGCAGGTAGAGTTGGATTTCCTCCTGTTGGTGGCTGTGGTGTTCCTGCTGTTGGTGGCGGTGGTGTTCCTGCTGTTGTTGACAGTGGTGTTCCTGCTGTTGGTGGCGTTGGTGTTCCTGTTGTTGGTGACGGCGGTGTTCCTGCTGTTGGTGGAGTTAGTGTTCCTGCTGCTGTGGCTGTGTTCCTGCTGTTGGTAGCAGTAGTGTTCCTGCTTTTGGTGGTGGCTGTGTTCCCGCTGTTGGTTGCAGTGGTGATCCTGCTGCTGGTGGAGTTGGTGTTCCTGCTGTTGGTGGTGGCTGTGTTCCTGCTGTTGCTAGCTGTGTTCCTGCTATTGGTGGTGGTGGTGTTCCTGCTGTTGGTGTTGGCTCTGTTCCTGCTATTGGTGGTGGTGGTGTTCCTGCTGCTGGTGATAGCTGTGATCCCGCTGTTGGTGGCGGGTGTGTTCCGGCTGTTGGTGGGTTTGGTGATCCTGCTGTTGGTTGAGTGGGTGATCCTGCTGTTGGTGGAGTTGGTGTTCCTGCTGTTGTTGGAGTTGGTGATCCTGCTGTTGATGGAGTTGGTGATCCTGCTGTTGGTGGAGATGGTGTTCCTGCTGTTGGTGAAGTTGTTGTTCCTGCTGTTGTTGGAGTTGGTGATCCTGCTGTTGGTGCAGTTGGTGTTACTGCTGTTGGTGGAGTTGCTGTTCCTGCTGTTGGTGGAGTTGGATTTCCTGCTGTTGTTGGCAATGGTGTTCCTGCTGTTGTTGGCGGTGGTGTTCCTGCGGTTGTTTACGTTGGTGTTCCTGCTGTTGGTGGTGGTGGTGTTTCTGCTATTGGTGGCAGTGGTGTTCCTGCTGTTGTTGGTGGTGGTGTTCCTGCTGTTGGTGGTGGTGTTGTTCCTGCTGTTGTTGGAGTTCCTGTTCCTGCTGTTAGTTTCGGTGGTGTTCCTGCTGTTGGTGGAGTTATAATTCCTGCTGTTGGTGGCTATGTTCCTGCTGTTGATGGCGGTGGTGTTCCTGCTGTTGGTGGTGGCTTTGTTCCTGCTAATGGTGGCGGTGGTGTTCCTGCTGTTGTTGGAGATGGTGTCCCTGCTGTTGGTGGAGTTGGTGTTCCTGCTGTTGGTGGAGCTGGTGTTTCTGCTGTTGGTGGAGTTGCTGTTCCTACTGTTGGCAGATTTGTTGTTCCTGCTGTTGGTAGAGGTGGTGTTCCTGCTGTTGGTGGAGTTAGTGTTGCTGGTATTGGTGGTATTTAGTGTTCCTGCTGTTGGTGGAGTTGGTGTTCCTGCTGTTGATGGAGTTGGTGTTCCTCATGTTGGTGGAGTTGGTGTTCCTGCTATTGGTGGAGTTGGTATTCCTCCTGTTGTTGGAGTTGCTGATCATGCTGTGGATTGAGCTGGTGTTCCTGCTGTTAAAGGCTTTGGTGTTCCTGCTGTTGGTGGCAGTGGTGTTCCTGCTGTTGGTGGAGTTGGTATTTCTGCTGTAGGTAGAGTTGGCTTTCCTACTGTTGGTGGCTGTGGTGTTCCTGCTGTTGGTGGCGGTGGTGTTCATGCTGTTTTTGGCAGCGGTGTTCCTGCTGTTGGTGGCATTGGTGTTCCTGTTGTTGGTGACGGCGGTGTTCCTGCTGTTGGTGGAGTTAGTGTTCCTGCTGTTGGTGGCTGTTTTCCTGCTGTTGGTAGCTGTGGTGTTCCTGCTTTTGGTGGTGGCTGTGTTCCCACTGTTGGTGGCAGTGGTGTTCCTGCTGCTGGTGGAGTTGGTGTTCCTGCTGTTGGTGGTGGCTGTGTTCCTAGTGTTGATAGCTGTGTTCCTGCTATTGGTGGAGTTGCTGTTCCTGCTGTTGGTGGAGTTGGAGTTCCTGCTGTTGTTGGCAGTGGTGTTCCTGCTGTTGTTGGTGGTGTTTTTCCTGCGGTTGTTGGCGGTGGTGTTCCTGCTGTTGGTGGTGGTGGTGTTCCTGCTGTTGGTGGCAATCGTGTTCCTGCTGTTGTTGGTGATGGTGTTCCTGCTGTTGGTGGTGGTGGTGTTCCTGCTGTTGTTGGAGTTACTGTTCCTGCTGTTGGTGGCGGTGGTGTTCCTGCTGTTGGTGGAGTTATAATTCCTGCTGTTGGTGGCTATGTTCCTGCTGTTGATGGCGGTGGTGTTCCTGCTGTTGGTGGAGTTGGTGTTCCTGCTGTTGGTGGAGTTATAATTCCTGCTGTTGGTGGCTATGTTCCTGCTGTTGATGGGGGTGGTGTTCCTGCTGTTGGTGGAGTTGGTGTTCCTGCTGTTGGTGGAGTTGGTGTTCCTGCTGTTGGTGGCGTTGGTGATCATTCTGTGGGTGGAGTTGGTGTTCCTGCTGTTGTTGGCGGTTGTGTTCCTGCTGTTGGTGGCGGTGGTGTTCCTGCTGTTGGTGGAGTTGTTGTTTCTGCTGCAGGTAGAGTTGGATTTCCTCCTGTTGGTGGCTGTGGTGTTCCTGCTGTTGGTGGCGGTGGTGTTCCTGCTGTTGTTGACAGTGGTGTTCCTGCTGTTGGTGGCGTTGGTGTTCCTGTTGTTGGTGACGGCGGTGTTCCTGCTGTTGGTGGAGTTCGTGTTCCTGCTGCTGTGGCGGTGTTCCTGCTGTTGGTAGCGGTAGTGTTCCTGCTTTTGGTGGTGGCTGTGTTCCCGCTGTTGGTGGCGGTGGTGATCCTGCTGCTGGTGGAGTTGGTGTTCCTGCTGTTGGTGGTGGCTGTGTTCCTGCTATTGGTGGTTGTGGTGTTCCTGCTGTTGGTGTTGGCTCTGTTCCTGCTATTGGTGGTGGTGGTGTTCCTGCTGCTGGTGATAGCTGTGATCCCGCTGTTGGTGGCGGGTGTGTTCCGGCTGTTGGTGGGGTTGGTGTTCCTGCTGTTGGAGGAGTTGGTGATCCTGCTGTTGGTGGAGTTGTTGTTCCTGCTGTTGTTGGAGTTGGTGATCCTGCTGTTGGTTGAGTGTGTGATCCTGCTGTTGGTGGAGTTGGTGTTCCTGCTGTTGTTGGAGTTGGTGATCCTGCTGTTGGTGGAGTTGGTGATCCTGCTGTTGGTGGAGTTGGTGTTCCTGCTGTTGGTGAAGTTGTTGTTCCTGCTGTTGTTGGAGTTGGTGATCCTGCTGTTGGTGCAGTTGGTGTTACTGCTGTTGGTGGAGTTGCTGTTCCTGCTGTTGGTGGAGTTGGAGTTCCTGCTGTTGTTGGCAGTGGTGTTCCTGCTGTTGTTGGCGATGGTGTTCCTGCGGTTGTTTGCGTTGGTTTTCCTGCTGTTGGTCGTGGTGGTGTTCCTGCTATTGGTGGCAATGGTGTTCCTGCTGTTGTTGGTGGTGGTGTTCCTGCTGTTGGTGGTGGTGTTGTTCCTGCTGTTGTTGGAGTTCCTGTTCCTGCTGTTAGTTTTGGTGGTGTTCCTGCTGTTGGTGGAGTTATAATTCCTGCTGTTGGTGGCTATGTTCCTGCTGTTGATGGCGGTGGTGTTCCTGCTGTTGGTGGTGGCTTTGTTCCTGCTAATGGTGGCGGTGGTGTTCCTGCTGTTGGTGGAGATGGTGTTCCTGCTGTTGGTGGAGTTGGTGTTCCTGCTGTTGGTGGAACTGTTGTGTCTGCTGTTGGTGGAGTTGCTGTTCCTACTGTTGGCGGATTTGTTGTTCCTGCTGTTGGTAGAGGTGGTGTTCCTGCTGTTGGTGGAGTTAGTGTTGCTGGTATTGGTGGATTTAGTGTTCCTGCTGTTGGTGGAGTTGGTGTTCCTGCTGTTGGTGGAGTTGGTGTTCCTCATGTTGGTGGAGTTGGTGTTCCTGCTATTGGTGGAGTTGGTATTCCTCCTGTTGTTGGAGTTGCTGATCATGCTGTGGATTGAGTTGGTGTTCCTGCTGTTAAAGGCGGTGGTGTTCCTGCTGTTTGTGGCAGTGGTGTTCCTGCTGTTGGTGGAGTTGGTATTTCTGCTGTAGGTAGAGTTGGTTTTCCTACTGTTGGTGGCTGTGGTGTTCCTGCTGTTGGTGGCGGTGGTGTTCATGCTGTTGTTGGCAGTGGTGTTCCTGCTGTTGGTGGCGTTGGTGTTCCTGTTGTTGATGACGGCGGTGTTCCTGCTGTTGGTGGAGTTAGTGTTCCTGCTGTTGGTGGCTGTTTTCCTGCTGTTGGTAGCGGTGGTGTTCCTGCTTTTGGTGGTGGCTGTGTTCCCGCTGTTGGTGGCAGTGGTGTTCCTGCTGCTGGTGGAGTTGGTGTTCCTGCTGTTGGTGGTGGCTGTGTTCCTATTGTTGCTAGCTGTGTTCCTGCTATTGGTGGTGGTGGTAATCCTGCTGTTGGTGTTGGCCCTTTTCCTGCTATTGGTGGTGGTGGTCTTCCTACTGCTGGTGGTAGCTGTGTTCCGGCTGTTGGTGGCGGGTGTGTTCCGGCTGTTGTTGGGGTTGGTGTTCCTGCTGTTGGTGGAGTTGGTGATCCTGCTGTTGGTGGTGTTGGTGTTCCTGCTGTTGGTGGAGTTGGTGATCCTGCTTTTGGTGGAGTTGGTGATCCTGCTGTTGGTGGAGTTGGTGTTCCTGCTGTTGGTGAAGTTGTTGTTCCTGCTGTTGGTGGAGATGATGATCCTGCTGTTGGTGGAGTTGGTGTTCCTGCGGTTGTTGGCGGTGGTGTTCCTGCTGTTGGTTGTGGTGGTGTTCCTGCTTGTTGGCAATGGTGTTCCTGCTATTGTTGGTGAAGGTGTTCCTGCTGTTGGTGGTGGTGGTGTTCCTGCTTTTGTTGGAGTTACTGTTCCTGCTGTTGGTGGCGGTGGTGTTCCTGCTGTTGGTGGAGTTATAATTCCTGATGTTGGTGGCTATGTTCCTGCTGTTGATTTCGGCGGTGTTCCTGCTGCTGGTGGAGTTGGTGTTCCTGCTTTTGGTGGCGTTGGTGTTCCTGCTATTGGTGGAGTTGGTGATCCTCCTGTTGTTGGAGTTTGTGATCATGCTGTGGGTGGAGTTGGTGTTCCTGCTGTTGATGGTGGTGGTGTTCCTGCTGTTGGTGGCGGTGGTGTTCCTGCTGTTGTTGGCAGTGGTGTTCCTGCTGTTGGTGGCGTTGGTGTTCCTGTTGTTGGTGACAGCGGTGTTCCTGCTGTTGGTGGAGTTAGTGTTCCTGCTGTTGTGGCTGTGATCCTGCTGTTGGTAGTGGTGGTGTTCCTGCTTTTGGTGGTGGCTGTTTTCCCGCTGTTGGTGGCGGTGGTGTTCCTCCTGTTGGTGGTGGTGGTGTTCCTGCTGTTGGTGGCAATCGTGTTCCTGCTGTTGTTGGTGATGGTGTTCCTGCTGTTGGTGGTGGTGGTGTTCCTGCTGTTGTTGGAGTTACTGTTCCTGCTGTTGGTGGTGGTGGTGTTCCTGCTGTTGGTGGAGTTATAATTCCTGCTGTTGGTGGCTATGTTCCTGCTGTTGATGGCGGTGGTGTTCCTGCTGTTGGTGGAGTTGGTGTTCCTGCTGTTGGTGGAGTTATAATTCCTGCTGTTGGTGGCTATGTTCCTGCTGTTGATGGGGGTGGTGTTCCTGCTGTTGGTGGAGTTGGTGTTCCTGCTGTTGGTGGAGTTGGTGTTCCTGCTGTTGGTGGCGTTGGTGATCATGCTGTGGGTGGAGTTGGTGTTCCTGCTGTTGTTGGCGGTTGTGTTCCTGCTGTTGGTGGCGGTGGTGTTCCTGCTGTTGGTGGAGTTGTTGTTTCTGCTGCAGGTAGAGTTGGATTTCCTCCTGTTGGTGGCTGTGGTGTTCCTGCTGTTGGTGGCGGTGGTGTTCCTGCTGTTGTTGACAGTGGTGTTCCTGCTGTTGGTGGCGTTGGTGTTCCTGTTGTTGGTGACGGCGGTGTTCCTGCTGTTGGTGGAGTTCGTGTTCCTGCTGCTGTGGCTGTGTTCCTGCTGTTGGTAGCGGTAGTGTTCCTGCTTTTGGTGGTGGCTGTGTTCCCGCTGTTGGTGGCGGTGGTGATCCTGCTGCTGGTGGAGTTGGTGTTCCTGCTGTTGGTGGTGGCTGTGTTCCTGCTATTGGTGGTTGTGGTGTTCCTGCTGTTGGTGTTGGCTCTGTTCCTGCTATTGGTGGTGGTGGTGTTCCTGCTGCTGGTGATAGCTGTGATCCCGCTGTTGGTGGCGGGTGTGTTCCGGCTGTTGGTGGGGTTGGTGTTCCTGCTGTTGGAGGAGTTGGTGATCCTGCTGTTGGTGGAGTTGTTGTTCCTGCTGTTGTTGGAGTTGGTGATCCTGCTGTTGGTTGAGTGTGTGATCCTGCTGTTGGTGGAGTTGGTGTTCCTGCTGTTGTTGGAGTTGGTGATCCTGCTGTTGGTGGAGTTGGTGATCCTGCTGTTGGTGGAGTTGGTGTTCCTGCTGTTGGTGAAGTTGTTGTTCCTGCTGTTGTTGGAGTTGGTGATCCTGCTGTTGGTGCAGTTGGTGTTACTGCTGTTGGTGGAGTTGCTGTTCCTGCTGTTGGTGGAGTTGGAGTTCCTGCTGTTGTTGGCAGTGGTGTTCCTGCTGTTGTTGGCGGTGGTGTTCCTGCGGTTGTTTGCGTTGGTTTTCCTGCTGTTGGTCGTGGTGGTGTTCCTGCTATTGGTGGCAATGGTGTTCCTGCTGTTGTTGGTGGTGGTGTTCCTGCTGTTGGTGGTGGTGTTGTTCCTGCTGTTGTTGGAGTTCCTGTTCCTGCTGTTAGTTTTGGTGGTGTTCCTGCTGTTGGTGGAGTTATAATTCCTGCTGTTGGTGGCTATGTTCCTGCTGTTGATGGCGGTGGTGTTCCTGCTGTTGGTGGTGGCTTTGTTCCTGCTAATGGTGGCGGTGGTGTTCCTGCTGTTGGTGGAGATGGTGTTCCTGCTGTTGGTGGAGTTGGTGTTCCTGCTGTTGGTGGAACTGTTGTGTCTGCTGTTGGTGGAGTTGCTGTTCCTACTGTTGGCGGATTTGTTGTTCCTGCTGTTGGTAGAGGTGGTGTTCCTGCTGTTGGTGGAGTTAGTGTTGCTGGTATTGGTGGATTTAGTGTTCCTGCTGTTGGTGGAGTTGGTGTTCCTGCTGTTGGTGGAGTTGGTGTTCCTCATGTTGGTGGAGTTGGTGTTCCTGCTATTGGTGGAGTTGGTATTCCTCCTGTTGTTGGAGTTGCTGATCATGCTGTGGATTGAGTTGGTGTTCCTGCTGTTAAAGGCGGTGGTGTTCCTGCTGTTTGTGGCAGTGGTGTTCCTGCTGTTGGTGGAGTTGGTATTTCTGCTGTAGGTAGAGTTGGTTTTCCTACTGTTGGTGGCTGTGGTGTTCCTGCTGTTGGTGGCGGTGGTGTTCATGCTGTTGTTGGCAGTGGTGTTCCTGCTGTTGGTGGCGTTGGTGTTCCTGTTGTTGGTGACGGCGGTGTTCCTGCTGTTGGTGGAGTTAGTGTTCCTGCTGTTGGTGGCTGTTTTCCTGCTGTTGGTAGCGGTGGTGTTCCTGCTTTTGGTGGTGGCTGTGTTCCCGCTGTTGGTGGCAGTGGTGTTCCTGCTGCTGGTGGAGTTGGTGTTCCTGCTGTTGGTGGTGGCTGTGTTCCTATTGTTGCTAGCTGTGTTCCTGCTATTGGTGGTGGTGGTAATCCTGCTGTTGGTGTTGGCCCTTTTCCTGCTATTGGTGGTGGTGGTCTTCCTACTGCTGGTGGTAGCTGTGTTCCGGCTGTTGGTGGCGGGTGTGTTCCGGCTGTTGTTGGGGTTGGTGTTCCTGCTGTTGGTGGAGTTGGTGATCCTGCTGTTGGTGGTGTTGGTGTTCCTGCTGTTGGTGGAGTTGGTGATCCTGCTTTTGGTGGAGTTGGTGATCCTGCTGTTGGTGGAGTTGGTGTTCCTGCTGTTGGTGAAGTTGTTGTTCCTGCTGTTGGTGGAGATGATGATCCTGCTGTTGGTGGAGTTGGTGTTCCTGCGGTTGTTGGCGGTGGTGTTCCTGCTGTTGGTTGTGGTGGTGTTCCTGCTTGTTGGCAATGGTGTTCCTGCTATTGTTGGTGAAGGTGTTCCTGCTGTTGGTGGTGGTGGTGTTCCTGCTTTTGTTGGAGTTACTGTTCCTGCTGTTGGTGGCGGTGGTGTTCCTGCTGTTGGTGGAGTTATAATTCCTGATGTTGGTGGCTATGTTCCTGCTGTTGATTTCGGCGGTGTTCCTGCTGCTGGTGGAGTTGGTGTTCCTGCTTTTGGTGGCGTTGGTGTTCCTGCTATTGGTGGAGTTGGTGATCCTCCTGTTGTTGGAGTTTGTGATCATGCTGTGGGTGGAGTTGGTGTTCCTGCTGTTGATTGTGGTGGTGTTCCTGCTGTTGGTGGCGGTGGTGTTCCTGCTGTTGTTGGCAGTGGTGTTCCTGCTGTTGGTGGCGTTGGTGTTCCTGTTGTTGGTGACAGCGGTGTTTCTGCTGTTGGTGGAGTTAGTGTTCCTGCTGTTGTGGCTGTTTTCCCGCTGTTGGTGGCGGTGGTGTTCCTCCTGTTGGTGGCGGCGGTGTTCCTGCTGTTGGTGGTGGCTCTGTTTCTGCTGTTGGTGGTAGCTGTGTTCCCGCTGTTGGTGGCGGTTGTGTTCCTGCTGTGGGTGGATTTTGTGTTCCTGCTGTTGTTGGCTGTGTTCCAGCTCTTGGTGGCAGTTGTGTTCCTGCTTTTGGTGGTGGCTGATTTCCTGAAATTGGTGGCGGTAGTGTTTCTGCTGTTGGTTGCGGCGATGTTGCTGCTGTTGGTGGAAGTGTTCCTGCTGCTGGTGGTTTCTGTGTTCCCGCTGCTGGTGGCCATGGTGTTCCTGCTGTTGGTGGCGGTGGTATTCCTGCTGGTGGTGGTGGCGGTATTCCTGCTGTTGGTGGTGGCGGTGCTCCTGCTGTTGGTGGAGTTAGTGTTCCTGATGTTGGTGGCTGTGTTCCTGCTGTTGTTGGTGGTGGTGTTCCTGCTGTTGGTGGTGGCTGTGTACCTGCTATCTGTAATGGTGGTGTTGCTGCTGATGATAGTGGTGGTGTTCCGGCTGTTGGTGGAGTTGGTGTTCCTGCTGCTTTTGACGTTGGTGTTCCTGCTGTTGTTGGCGGCGATTTTGCTGTTGTTGGTGGTAGTGTTCCTGCTGCTGGTGGTAGCTGTGTTCCCGCTGTTGGTGGATGTGTTGTTCCTGCTGTTGGTGGCAGTGGTGTTCCTGCTGTTGGTGCTGGCTGTGTTTCTGCTGTTGGTGATGGCGGTGTACCTGCTGTTGGTGGATTTATTGTTGCTGCTGTGGGTGGAGTTACTTTTCCTGCTGTTGGTGGCTGTGTTCCTGCTGTTGGTGGTGACTGTGTTCCTGCTGTTGGTGGCGGCGGTGTTGCTGCTTTGGTGGTAGCTGTGTTCCCGCTGTTGGTGGCTTTGGTGTTCCTGCTGTTGGTGGCGGTTGTGTTCCTGCTGTTTGTGGCGGTGGTGTTCCTGCTGTTGGTGGAGTTAGTGCTCCCGCTGTTGGTGGCTGTGTTCCTGCTGTTGGTGGCGGCGGAGTTCCTGCTGTTGATGGCAGTGGTGTTCCTGCTGCTGGTGGGGTTGGTGTTCCTGCTGTTGGTGGGGGTGGTTTTCCTGCAGTTGGAACGGTTGGTGTTCCAGCTGTTGGTGGAGTTTGTGTTCCTGCTGTTGGTGGATTTGGTGTTCCTGCTGTTGTTGGAGTTAGTGTTCCTGCTCTTGGTGGAGTTGGTGTTTCTGCTGTTGTTGGAGTTGGTGTTCCTGCTGCTGGTGGGGTTGGTGTTCCTGCTGTTGGTGGGGTTGGTGTTCCTGCTGTTGGTGGAGTTGCTGTTCCTGCTGTTGGTGGAGTTGTTGTTCCTGCTGTTGGTGGGGTTGGTGTTCCTGCTGTTGGTGGGGTTGGTGTTCCTGCTGTTGGTGGAGTTGCTGTTCCTGCTGTTGGTGGCGGTGGTGTTCCTGCTGTTGGTGGAGTTGGTGTTTCTGCTGTAGGTAGAGTTGGTTTTCCTACTGTTGGTGGCTGTGGTGTTCCTGCTGTTGTTGGCGGTGGTGTTCCTGCTGTTTTTGGCAGTGGTGTTCCTGCTGTTGGTGGCTTTGGTGTTCCTGTTGTTGGTGACGGCGGTGTTCCTGCTGTTTGTGGATTTAGTGTTCATGCTGTTGGTGGCTTTGTTCTTGCTGTTGGTAGCGGTGGTGTTCCTGCTTTTGGTGGTGGCTGTGTTACCGCTGTTGGTGGCGGTGGTGTTCCTGCTGCTGGTGGCGGTGGTGTTCTTGCTGTTGGTGGAGTTGGTGTTTCTGCTGTAGATAGAGTTGGTTTTCCTACTGTTGGTGGCTGTGGTGTTCCTGCTGTTGTTGGCGGTGGTGTTCCTGTTGTTGGCAGTGGTGTTCCTGATGTTGGTGGCTTTGGTGTTCCTGTTGTTGGTGACGGCGGTGTTCCTGCTGTTGGTGGATTTAGTGTTCCTGCTGTTGGTGGCTTTGTTCTTGCTGTTGGTAGCGGTGGTCTTCCTGCTTTTGGTGGTGGCTGTGTTACCGCTGTTGGTGGCGGTGGTGTTCCTGCTGCTGGTGGAGTTAGTGTTCCTGATGTTGGTGGCTTTGTTCCTGCTGTTGTTGGTGGTGGTGTTCCTGCTGTTGGTGGTGGCTGTGTACCTGCTATCTGTAATGGTGGTGTTGCTGCTGATGATAGTGGTGGTGTTCCGGCTGTTGGTGGAGTTGGTGTTCCTGCTGCTGGTGACGTTGGTGTTCCTGCTGTTGTTGGCGGTGATTTTGCTGTTGTTGGTGGTAGTGTTCCTGCTGCTGGTGGTAGCTGTGTTCCCGCTGTTGGTGGATGTGTTGTTCCTGCTGTTGGTGGCAGTGGTGTTCCTGCTGTTGGTGCTGGCTGTGTTTCTGCTGTTGGTGATGGCGGTGTACCTGCTGTTGGTGGATTTATTGTTGCTGCTGTGGGTGGAGTTACTTTTCCTGCTGTTGGTGGCTGTGTTCCTGCTGTTGGTGGTGACTGTGTTCCTGCTGTTGGTGGCGGCGGTGTTGCTGCTTTGGTGGTAGCTGTGTTCCCGCTGTTGGTGGCTTTGGTGTTCCTGCTGTTGGTGGCGGTGTTCCTGCTGTTGGTGCTAACTCTGTTCCTGCTACTGGTGGCGGTGGTGTTCCTGCTCTTGGTGGCTGTGGTGTTCCTGCTCTTGGTGGCGGTGGTGTACCTGCTGTTGGTGACGTTGGTGTTCCTGCTGTTGGTGATGTTGGTGTTCCCGCTATTGGTGCCGGTGGTGTTCCTGCTTTTGGTGGTGGTGTTGTTCCTTCTGTTGGTGAAGTTGATGTTGCTGATGTTGCTGGAGTTGGTGTTCCTGCTGTGGGTGGAGTTGGTGTTCCTGCTATTGGTGGAGATGGTGTTCTGCTGTTGGTGGAATTGGTGTTCCTGCTGTTGGTGGAGGAAGTTTTCCTGCTGTTGGTGGAGTTGGAGTTCCTGCTATTAATGGAGTGGGTGTTCCTGCTATTGGTGGAGTTGGTGTTCCTGCTGTTGGTGGTGGTGGTGTACCTGCTGTTGGTGACGTTGGTGTTCCTGCTGCTGGTGATGGTGGTTTTCCTGCTGTTGGTGGTGTCTGTGTTCCTGCTGTTGGTGGTGGCTGTGTTCCTGCTGTTAGTGATGCTCGTGTTACTGCTTTTGGTGTATTTATTGTTCCTGCCATTGGTGGCAGTGGTGTTGCTGCTGTTGGTGGTGGAGTTCCTGCTGTTGGTTTTGGTGGTGTTCCTGCTGTTGGTGGCTGTGTTACTGATGTTGGTGGTGACTTTGCAGCTGCTGTTGGTGGCGGCGGTGTTGTAGCTGTTGGTGGTGGTGTTCCTGCTGCTGGTGGTATCTGTGTTCCCGCTGTTGGTGGCGTAGTGTTCCTGCTGTTTGTGGTGGTGGTGTTGCTGCTTTAGGTGCTGGAGTTCCTGCTGTTGGTGGTGGCTGTATTCCTGCTGTCGGTGGAGTTAGTGTTCCTGCGGTTGGTGGCTTTGTTCGCGCTGTTGGTGCTAACTCTGTTCCTGCTACTGGTGGCGGTGGTGTACCTGCTGTTGGTGACGTTTGTGTTCCTGCCGTTGGTGATGTTGGTGTTCCTGCTGTTGGTGCCGGTGGTGTTCCTGCTGTTGGTGGCGGTGGTGTTCCTGCTCTTGGTGGAGTTGGTGTTCCTGCTGTTGGTGGAGTTGGTGTTCCTGCTGTTTTTGGAGTTGGTGTTCCTGCTATTGGTGGTGGTGGTGTTCCTGCTGTTGGTGGTGGCTGTGTTCCTGCTTTGGTGACGGTGGTGTTCCTGCTGAGGATGGCGGTTCTGTTCCTGCTGTTGGTGGAGTTGGTGTTCCTGCTGTTGCTGGAGTTGGTGTTCCTGCTGTTGGTGGAGTTGGTGTTCCTGCTGTAGGTGGAGTTGGTGTTCCTGCTATTGGTGGAGATGGTGTTCCTGCTGTTGGTGGTGGCTGTGTTCCTGCTGTTAGTGGCGGTGTTGTTCCTGCTTTTTTTGGATTTAGTGTTCCTGCCACTGGTTGCAGTGATGTTACTACTTTTGGTGGTGGAGTTCCCGCTGCTGGTGTTGGCTGTGTTCCCGCTGTTGGTGGCGGTGGTGTTCCTGCTGTTGGTGGAGTTGGTGTTCCTGCTGTTGGTGGTGGCTGTGTTCCTGCTGTTGGTGGTGGTTGTGTTCCTGCTGTTAGTGGTGGTGGTGTTTGTTCCTGCGTTTGTGGATTTGGTGTTCCTGACATTGGTTGCAGTGGTGTTGCTGCTGGTGGTTGTAAAGTTCCTGCTCTTGGTGGTGGCTGTTTTCCCACTGTTGGTGGTGGTAGTGTTCCTGCTGTTGGTGGTGGTGGTGTTCCTGCTGTTGGTGGTGGCTGTGTTTCTGCTTTTGGTGATGGCGTTGTACCTGCTGTTGGTGGAGATACTGTTCCTGCTGTGGGTCGAGTTACTGATCCTGCTTTTGGTGGCTGTGTTCCTGCTGCTGTTGTTGGTGGTGTTCCTGCTGTTGGTGGCGGTGGTTTTCCTGCTGTTGGTGGCGGAGGTTTTCCTGCTGTTGGTGGAGTTAGTGTTCCTGCTGTTGGTGGCTGTGTTCCTGCTGTTGGTATTAACTCTGTTCCTGCTACTGGTGGCGGTTGTGTTCCTGCTGCTGGTGGCTGCGGTGTTCCTGCTCTTGGTGGCGGTGGTGTACCTGCTCTTGTTGACGTTGGTGTTCCTGCTGTAGTTGTTGTTGGTGTTCCTGCTGTTGGTGCCGGTGGTGTTCCTGCTGTTGGTGGCGGTGGTGTTCCTTCTGTTGGTGGAGTTGGCTTTCCTGCTGTTGCTGGAGTTGGTGTTCCTTCTGTTGGTGGAGTTGGTGTTCCTGCTATTGGTGGAGATGGTGTTCCTGCTGTTGGTGGTGGCTGTGTTCCTGCTTTGGTGCCGGTGGTGTTCCTGCTGATGATGGTGTTTCTGTTCCTGCAGTTGCTGGAGTTGGTGTTCCTGCTGTTGCTGGAGTTGGTGTTCCTGCTGTTGGTGGAGTTGGTGTTCCTGCTGTAGGTGGAGTTGGTGTTCCTGCTATTGGTGGAGATGGTGTTCCTGCTGTTGGTGGTGGCTGTGTTCCTGCTGTTAGTGGCGGTGTTGTTCCTGCTTTTTTTGGATTTAGTGTTCCTGCCACTGGTGGCAGTGATTTTACTACTTTTGGTGGTGGAGTTCCCGCTGCTGGTGTTGGCTGTGTTCCCGCTGTTGGTGGCGGTGGTGTTCCTGCTGTTGGTGGAGTTGGTGTTCCTGCTGTTGGTGTTCCTGCTCTTGGTGGAGTTGGTATTCCTGCTGTTGGTGGAGTTGGTGTTCCTGCTGTTGGTGGTGGCTGTGATCCTGCTGTTAGTGGTGGTGATGTTCCTGCAGTTGGTGGAGTTAGTTTTCCTGCTCTTGGTGGCGGTGGTGTTGCTGCTGTTGGTGCTGGAGTTCCTGCTGTTGTTGGTGTCTGTGTTCCCGCTGTTGGTGTCTGTGTTCCCGCTGTTGGTGGTGGTGTTGTTCCACCTGTTTGTGGCGGCAATGTTCCTGCTGTTGGTGGTGGCTGTGTTCCTGCTGTTGGTGGTGGTTGTGTTCCTGCTGTTAGTGGTGGTTTTGTTTGTTCCTGCTTTTGTGGATTTGGTGTTCCTGACATTGGTTGCAGTGGTGTTGCTGCTGGTGGTTGTGGATTTCCTGCTCTTGGTGGTGGCTGTTTTCCCACTGTTGTTGGTGGTGGTGTTCCTGCTGTTGGTGGTGGTGGTGTTCCTGCTGTTGGTGGTGGCTGTGTTTCTGCTTTTGGTGATGGCGTTGTACCTGCTGTTGGTGGAGATACTGTTCCTGCTGTGCGTCGAGTTAGTGATCCTGCTGTTGGTGGCTGTGTTCCTGCTGCTGTTGGTGGTGGTGTTCCTGCTGTGGGTGGCGGTGGTTTTCCTGCTGTTGGTGGCGGAGGTTTTCCTGATGTTGGTGGAGTTAGTGTTCCTGCTGTTGGTGGCTGTGTTCCTGCTGTTGGTGCTAACTCTGTTCCTGCTACTGGTGGCGGTGGTGTTCCTGATGTTGGTGGCTGCGGAGCTCCTGTTCTTGGTGGCGGTATTGTAAATGCTGTTGGTGACGTTGGTGTTCCTGCTGTTGGTGATGTTGTTGTTCCTGCTGTTGGTGGCGGTGGTGTTCCTGCTTTTGGTGGTGGTGGTGTTCCTTCTGTTGGTGGAGTTGGTGTTCCTGCTGTTGCTGGAGTTGGTGTTCCTGCTGTTGGTGGTGGTGGTGTACCTGATGTGGGTGATGTTGGTGTTCCTGCTGTTGGTGATGGTGGTTTTCCTGCTGTTGGTGGTATCTGTGTTCCTGCTGTTGGTGGTGGCTGTGTTCCTGCTGTTAGTGATACTCGTGTTTCTGCTTTTGTTGGATTTATTGTTCCTGCCTTTGTTGGCAGTGGTGTTGCTGCTGTTGGTGGTGGAGTTCCTGCTGTTGGTTTTGGTGGTGTTCCTGCTGTTGGTGGCTGTGTTACTGCTGTTGGTGGTGACTGTGTAGCTGCTGTTGGTGGCGGCGGTGTTGTAGCTGTTGGTGGTAGTGTTCCTTCTGCTGGTGGTAGCTGTGTTCCCGCTGTTGGTGGCGGTGTTGTTCCTGCTGTTGGTGGCGTAGTGTTCCTGCTGTTTGTGGTGGTGGTGTTGCTGCTGTAGGTGCTGGAGTTCCTGCTGTTGGTGGTGGCTGTGTTCCTGCTGTTGGTGGCTTTGTTCACGCTGTTGGTGATGGTGGTTTTCCTGCTGTTGGTGGTGTCTGTGTTCCTGCTGTTGGTGGTGGCTGTGTTCCTGCTGTTAGTGATGCTCGTGTTTCTGCTTTTGGGTGATTTATTGTTCCTGCCATTGGTGGCAGTGGTGTTGCTGCTGTTGGTGGTGGAGTTCCTGCTGTTGGATTGGTGGTGTTCCTGCTGTTGGTGTCTGTGTTACTGCTGTTGGTGGTGACTGTGTAGCTGCTGTTAGTGGCGGTGGAGTTGTAGCTGTTGGTGGTAGTGTTCCTGCTGCTGGTGGTAGCTGTGTTCCCGCTGTTGGTGGCCGTGTTGTTCCTGCTGTTGGTGGCGTAGTGTTCCTGCGGTTTGTGTTGGTGGTGTTCCTGCTGTAGGTGCTGGAGTTCCTGCTGTTGGTGGTGGCTGTGTTCCTGCTGTCGGTGGAGTTAGTGTTCCTGCTGTTGGTGGCTTTGTTCCCGCTGTTGGTGCTAACTCTGTTCCCGCTACTGGTGGTGATGGTGTACCTGCTGTTGGTGACGTTGGTGTTCCTGCTGTTGGTGATGTTGGTGTTCCTGCTGTTGGTGCCGGTGGTGTTCCTGCTGTTGGTGGCGGTGGTGTTCCTGCTCTTGGTGGAGTTGGTGTTCCTGCTGTTGGTGGAGTTGGTGTTCCTGCTGTTGGTGGAGTTGGTGTTCCTGCTATTGGTGGTGGTGGTGTTCCTGCTGTTGGTGGTGGCTGTGTTCCTGCTTTGGTGGCGGTGGTGTTCCTGCTGATGATGGCGGTTCTGTTCCTGCTGTTGGTGGATTCGGTGTTCCTGCTGTTGCTGGAGTTGGTGTTCCTGCTGTTGGTGGAGTTGGTGTTCCTGCTGTAGGTGGAGTTGTTGTTCCTGCTATTGGTGGAGATGGTGTTCCTGCTGTTGGAGGTGGCTGTGTTCCTACTGTTAGTGGCGGTGTTGTTCCTGCTTTTGGTGGATTTAGTGTTACTGCCACTGGTGCCAGTGATGTTACTACTTTTGTTGGTGGAGTTCACGCTGCTGGTGTTGTCTGTGTTCCCGCTGTTGGTGGCGGTGGTGTTCCTGCTGTTGGTGGTGGCTGTTATCCTGCTGTTAGTGGTGGTGATGTTCCTGCAGTTGGTGGAGTTAGTTTTCCTGCTCTTGGTGTCGGTGGTGTTGCTGCTGTTGGTGCTGGAGTTCCTGCTGTTGGTGGTGTCCGTGTTCCCGCTGTTGGTGTCTGTGTTCCCGCTGTTGGTGGTGGTGGTGTTCCACCTGTTTGTGGCGGCGGTGTTCCTGCTGTTGGTGGTGGCTGTGTTCCTGCTGTTGGTGGTGGTTGTGTTCCTGCTGTTAGTGGTGGTGGTGTTTGTTCCTGCTTTTGTGGATTTGGTGTTCCTGACATTGGTTGCAGTGGTGTTGCTGCTGGTTGTTGTGTAGTTCCTGCACTTGGTGGTGGCTGTTTTCCTTTTGTTGGTGGTGGTGGTGTTCCTGCTGTTGGTGGTGGCTGTGTTTCTGCTTTTGGTGATGGCGTTGTACCTGCTGTTGTTGGAGAGACTGTTCCTGCACTGGGAGAAGTTACTGATCCTGCTGTTGGTGGCTGTGTTCCTGCTGCTGTTGTTGGTGTTGTTCCTGCTGTTGGTGGCGGTGGTTTTCCTGCTGTTGGTGGCGGAGGTTTTCCTGCTGTTGGTGGAGTTAGTGTTCCTGCTATTGGTGGCTGTGTTCCTGCTGTTGGTGCTAACTCTGTTCCTGCTACTGGTGGCGGTGGTGTTCCTGCTGTTGGTGGCTGCGGTGTTCCTGCTCTTGGTGGCGGTGGTGTACCTGCTGTTGGTGGCGTTGGTGTTCCTGCTGTAGGTGTTGTTGGTGTTCCTGCTGTTGGTGCCGGTGGTGTACCTGCTGTTGGTGGCGGTGGTGTTCCTTCTGTTGGTGGAGTTGGTTTTCCTGCTGTTGCTGGAGTTGGTGTTCCTGCTGTTGGTAGAGTTGGTGTTCCTGCTATTGGTGGAGATGGTGTTCCTGCTGTTGGTGGTGGCTGTGTTCCTGCTTTGGTGCCGGTGGTGTTCCTGCTGATGCTGGTGGTTCTGTTCCTGCTGTTAGTGTAGTTGGTGTTCCTGCTGTTGGTGGAGTTGGTGTTCCTGCTGTTGTTGGATTTGGTGTTACTGCTGTAGGTGGAGTTGGTGTTCCTCCTATTGGTGGAGATGGTGTTCCTGCTGTTGGTGGTGGCTGTGTTCCTGCTTTGGTGGCGGTGGTGTTCCTGATGATGATGGCAGTTCTGTTCCTGCTGTTGGTGGAGTTGGTGTTCCAGCTGTTGCTGGAGTTGGTGTTCCTGCTGTTGGTGGAGTTGGTGTTCCTGCTGTAGGTGGAGTTGGTGTTCCTGCTATTGGTGGAGATGGTGTTCCTGCTGTTGGTGGTGGCTGTGTTCCTGCTGTTAGTGGCGGTGGTGTTCCTGCTTTTGGTGGATTTAGTATTCCTGCCACTGGTGGCAGTGATGTTACTACTTTTGGTGGTGGAGTTCCCGCTGTTGGTGTTGGCTGTGTTCCCGCTGTTGGTGGCGGGTGTGTACCTGCTGTTGGTGACGTTGGTGTTCCTGCTGTTGGTGATGTTGGTGTTCCTGCTGTTGGTGCCGGTGGTGTTCCTGCTGTTGGTGGCGGTGGTGTTCCTGCTCTTGGTGGAGCTGGTGTTCCTGTTGTTGGTGGAGTTGGTGTTCCTGCTGTTGGTGGAGTTGGTGTTCCTGCTATTGGTGGTGGCGGTGTTCCTGCTGTTGGTGGTGGCTGTGTTCCTGCTTTGGTGGCGGTGGTGTTCCTGCTGATGATGGCGGTTCTGTTCCTGCTGTTGTTGGAGTTGGTGTTCCTGCTGTTGCTGGAGTTGGTGTTCCTGCTGTTGGTGGAGTTGGTGTTCCTGCTGTTGGTGTTCCTGCTCTTGGTGGAGTTGGTATTCCTGCTGTTGGTGGAGTTGGTGTTCCTGCTGTTGGTGGTGGCTGTGATCCTGCTGTTAGTGGTGGTGATGTTCCTGCAGTTGGTGGAGTTAGTTTTCCTGCTCTTGGTGGCGGTGGTGTTGCTGCTGTTGGTGCTGGAGTTCCTGCTGTTGTTGGTGTCTGTGTTCCCGCTGTTGGTGTCTGTGTTCCCGCTGTTGGTGGTGGTGGTGTTCCACCTGTTTGTGGCGGCGGTGTTCCTGCTGTTGGTGGTGGCTGTGTTCCTGCTGTTGGTGGTGGTTGTTTTCCTGCTGTTAGTGGTGGTGGTGTTTGTTCCTGCTTTTGTGGATTTGGTGTTCCTGACATAGGTTGCAGTGGTGTTGCTGCTGGTGGTGGTGGAGTTCCTGCTCTTGGTGGTGGCTGTTTTCCCACTGTTGGTGGCAGTGGTGTTCCTGCTGTTGGTGGTGGTGGTGTTCCTGCTGTTGGTGGTGGCTGTGTTTCTGCTTTTGGTGATGGCGTTGTACCTGCTGTTGCTGGAGATACTGTTCCTGCTGTGCGTCGAGTTAGTGATCCAGCTGTTGGTGGCTGTGTTCCTGCTGCTGTTGGTGGTGGTGTTCCTGCTGTTGGTGGCGGTGGTTTTCCTGCTGTTGGTGGCGGAGGTTTTCCTGATGTTGGTGGAGTTAGTGTTCCTGCTGTTGGTGGCTGTGTTCCTGCTGTTGGTGCTAACTCTGTTCCTGCTACTGGTGGCGGTGGTGTTCCTGCTGTTGGTGGCTGCGGTGTTCCTGCTCTTGGAGGCGGTGGTGTACCTGCTGTTGGTGACGTTGGTGTTCCTGCTGTTGGTGATGTTGGTGTTCCCGCTGTTGGTGCCGGTGGTGTTCCTGCTTTTGGTGGTGGTGGTGTTCCTTCTGTTGGTGAAGTTGATGATGATGCTGTTGCTGGAGTGGTGTTCCTGCTGTTGGTGGAGTTGGTGTTCCTGCTATTGGTGGAGATGGTGTTCTGCTGTTGGTGGAATTGGTGTTCCTGCTGTTGGTGGAGGAAGTTTTCCTGCTGTTGGTGGAGTTGGAGTTCCTGCTATTAATGGAGTGCGTGTTCCTGCTATTGGTGGAGTTGGTGTTCCTGCTGTTGGTGGTGGTGGTGTACCTGCTGTTGGTGACGTTGGTGTTCCTGCTGTTGGTGATGGTGGTTTTCCTGCTGTTGGTGGTGTCTGTGTTCCTGCTGTTGGTGGTGGCTGTGTTCCTGCTGTTAGTGATGCTCGTGTTACTGCTTTTGGTGTATTTATTGTTCCTGCCATTGGTGGCAGTGGTGTTGCTGCTGTTGGTGGTGGAGTTCCTGCTGTTGGTTTTGGTGGTGTTCCTGCCGTTGGTGGCTGTGTTACTGATGTTGGTGGTGACTGTGCAGCTGCTGTTGGTGGCGGCGGTGTTGTAGCTGTTGGTGGTAGTGTTCCTGCTGCTGGTGGTAGCTGTGTTCCCGCTGTTGGTGGCGTAGTGTTCCTGCTGTTTGTGGTGGTGGTGTTGCTGCTTTAGGTGCTGGAGTTCCTGCTGTTGGTGGTGGCTGTATTCCTGCTGTCGGTGGAGTTAGTGTTCCTGCTGTTGGTGCTAACTCTGTTCCTGCTACTGGTGGCGGTGGTGTACCTGCTGTTGGTGACATTTGTGTTCCTGCCGTTGGTGATGTTGGTGTTCCTGCTGTTGGTGCCGGTGGTGTTCCTGCTATTGGTGGCGGTGGTGTTCCTGCTCTTGGTGGAGTTGGTGTTCCTGCTGTTGGTGGAGTTGGTGTTCCTGCTGTTTTTGGAGTTGGTGTTCCTGCTATTGGTGGTGGTGGTGTTCCTGCTGTTGGTGGTGGCTGTGTTCCTGCTTTTGTGACGGTGGTGTTCCTGCTGAGGATGGCGGTTCTGTTCCTGCTGTTGCTGGAGTTGGTGTTCCTGCTGTTGCTGGAGTTGGTGTTCCTGCTGTTGGAGGAGTTGGTGTTCCTGCTGTAGGTGGAGTTGGTGTTCCTGCTATTGGTGGAGATGGTGTTCCTGCTATTGGTGGTGGCTGTGTTCCTGCTGTTAGTGGCGGTGTTGTTCCTGCTTTTGGTGGATTTAGTGTTCCTGCCACTGGTGGCAGTGAAGTTACTACTTTTGGTGGTCGAGTTCCCGCTGCTGGTGTTGGCTGTGTTCCCGCTGTTGGTGGCGGTGGTGTTCCTGCTGTTGGTGGAGTTGGTGTTCCTGCTGTTGGTGGTGGCTGTGATCCTGCTGTTAGTGGTGGTGATGTTCCTGCAGTTGGTGGAGTTAGTTTTCCTGCTCTTGGTGGCGGTGGTGTTGCTGCTGTTGGTGCTGGAGATCCTGCTGTTGGTGGTGTCTGTGTTCCCGCTGTTGGTGTCTGTGTTCCCGCTGTTGGTGGTGGTGGTGTTCCACCTGTTTGTGGCGGCGGTGTTCCTGCTGTTGGTGGCGGTGGTGTACCTGCTGTTGGTGACGTTGGTGTTCCTGCTGTAGGTGTTGTTGGTGTTCCTGCTGTTGGTGCCGGTGGTGTACCTGCTTTTGGTGGCGGTGGTGTTCCTTCTGTTAGTGGAGTTGGTTTTCCTGCTGTTGCTGGAGTTGGTGTTCCTGCTGTTGGTGGAGTTGGTGTTCCTGCTATTGGTGGAGATGGTGTTCCTGCTGTTGGTGGTGGCTGTGTTCCTGCTTTGGTGCCGGTGGTGTACCTGCTGATGCTGGTGGTTCTGTTCCTGCTGTTAGTGTAGTTGGTGTTCCTGCTGTTGGTGGAGTTGGTGTTCCTGCTGTTGTTGGATTTGGTGTTACTGCTGTAGGTGGAGTTGGTGTTCCTCCTATTGGTGGAGATGGTGTTCCTGCTGTTGGTGGTGGCAGTGTTCCTGCTTTGGTGACGGTGGTGTTCCTGCTGATGATGGCAGTTCTGTTCCTGCTGTTGGTGGAGTCGGTGTTCCTGCTGTTGCTGGAGTTGGTGTTCCTGCTGTTGGTGGAGTTGGTGTTCCTGCTGTAGGTGGAGTTGGTGTTCCAGCTATTGGTGGAGATGGAGTTCCTGCTGTTGGTGGTGGCTGTGTTCCTACTGTCAGTGGCGGTGGTGTTCCAGCTTTTGGTGGATTTAGTGTTCCTGCCTCTGGTGCCAGTGATGTTACTACTTTCGGTGGTGGAGTTCCCGCTGCTGGTGTTGGCTGTGTTCCCGCTGTTGGTTGCGGGGGTGTACCTGCTGTTGGTGACGTTGGTGTTCCTGCTGTTGGTGATGTTGGTGTTCCTGCTGTTGGTGCCGGTGGTGTTCCTGCTGTTGGTGGCGGTGGTGTTCCTGCTCTTGGTGGAGCTGGTGTTCCTGTTGTTGGTGGAGTTGGTGTTCCTGCTGTTGGTGGAGTTGGTGTTCCTGCTATTGGTGGTGGCGGTGTTCCTGCTGTTGGTGGTGGCTGTGTTCCTGCTTTGGTGGCGGTGGTGTTCCTGCTGATGATGGCGGTTCTGTTCCTGCTGTTTTTGGAGTTGGTGTTCCTGCTGTTGCTGGAGTTGGTGTTCCTGCTGTTGGTGGAGTTGGTGTTCCTGCTGTAGGTGGAGTTGGTGTTCCTGCTATTGGTGGAGATGGTGTTCCTGCTGTTGGTGGTGGCTGTGTTCCTGCTGTTAGTGGCGGTGGTGTTCCTGCTTTTGGTGGATATAGTCTTCCTGCCACTGGTGGCAGTGATGTTACTACTTTTGGTGCTGGACTTCCCGCTGCTGGTGTTGGCTGTTTTCCCGCTGTTGGTGGCGGTGGTGTTCCTGCTGTTGGTGGAGTTGGTGTTCGTGCTGTTGGTGTTCCTGCTCTTGGTGGAGTTGGTATTCCTGCTGTTGGTGGAGTTGGTGTTCCTGCTGTTGGTGGTGGCTGTGATCCTGCTGTTAGTGGTGGTGATGTTCCTGCAGTTGGTGGAGTTAGTTTTCCTGCTCTTGGTGGCGGTGGTGTTGCTGCTGTTGGTGCTGGAGTTCCTGCTGTTGGTGGTGTCTGTGTTCCCGCTGTTGGTGTCTGTGTTCCCGCTGTTGGTGGTGTTGGTGTTCCACCTGTTTGTGGCGGCGGTGTTCCTGCTGTTGGTGGTGGCTGTGTTCCTGCTGTTGGTGGTGGTTGTTTTCCTGCTGTTAGTGGTGGTGGTGTTTGTTCCTGCTTTTGTGGATTTGGTGTTCCTGACATAGGTTGCAGTGGTGTTGCTGCTGGTGGTGGTGGAGTTCCTGCTCTTGGTGGTGGCTGTTTTCCCACTGTTGGTGGCAGTGGTGTTCCTGCTGTTGGTGGTGGTGGTGTTCCTGCTGTTGGTGGTGGCTGTGTTTCTGCTTTTGGTGATGGCGTTGTACCTGCTGTTGGTGGAGATACTGTTCCTGCTGTGCGTCGAGTTAGTGATCCTGCTGTTGGTGGCTGTGTTCCTGCTGCTGTTGGTGGTGGTGTTCCTGCTGTTGGTGGCGGTGGTTTTCCTGCTGTTGGTGGCGGAGGTTTTCCTGATGTTGGTGGAGTTAGTGTTCCTGCTGTTGGTGGCTGTGTTCCTGCTGTTGGTGCTAACTCTGTTCCTGCTACTGGTGGCGGTGGTGTTCCTGCTGTTGGTGGCTGCGGTGTTCCTGCTCTTGGAGGCGGTGGTGTACCTGCTGTTGGTGACGTTGGTGTTCCTGCTGTTGGTGATGTTGGTGTTCCCGCTGTTGGTGCCGGTGGTGTTCCTGCTTTTGGTGGTGGTGGTGTTCCTTCTGTTGGTGAAGTTGATGTTGCTGCTGTTGCTGGAGTGGTGTTCCTGCTGTTGGTGGAGTTGGTGTTCCTGCTATTGGTGGAGATGGTGTTCTGCTGTTGGTGGAATTGGTGTTCCTGCTGTTGGTGGAGGAAGTTTTCCTGCTGTTGGTGGAGTTGGAGTTCCTGCTATTAATGGAGTGCGTGTTCCTGCTATTGGTGGAGTTGGTGTTCCTGCTGTTGGTGGTGGTGGTGTACCTGCTGTTGGTGACGTTGGTGTTCCTGCTGTTGGTGATGGTGGTTTTCCTGCTGTTGGTGGTGTCTGTGTTCCTGCTGTTGGTGGTGGCTGTGTTCCTGCTGTTAGTGATGCTCGTGTTACTGCTTTTGGTGTATTTATTGTTCCTGCCATTGGTGGCAGTGGTGTTGCTGCTGTTGGTGGTGGAGTTCCTGCTGTTGGTTTTGGTGGTGTTCCTGCTGTTGGTGGCTGTGTTACTGATGTTGGTGGTGACTGTGCAGCTGCTGTTGGTGGCGGCGGTGTTGTAGCTGTTGGTGGTAGTGTTCCTGCTGCTGGTGGTAGCTGTGTTCCCGCTGATGGTGGCGTAGTGTTCCTGCTGTTTGTCGTGGTGGTGTTGCTGCTTTAGGTGCTGGAGTTCCTGCTGTTGGTGGTGGCTGTATTCCTGCTGTCGGTGGAGTTAGTGTTCCTGCTGTTGGTGGCTTTGTTCCCGCTGTTGGTGCTAACTCTGTTCCTGCTACTGGTGGCGGTGGTGTACCTGCTGTTGGTGACGTTTGTGTTCCTGCCGTTGGTGATGTTGGTGTTCCTGCTGTTGGTGCCGGTGGTGTTCCTGCTGTTGGTGGCGGTGGTGTTCCTGCTCTTGGTGGAGTTGGTGTTCCTGCTGTTGGTGGAGTTGGTGTTCCTGCTGTTTTTGGAGTTGGTGTTCCTGCTATTGGTGGTGGTGATGTTCCTGCTGTTGGTGGTGGCTGTGTTCCTGCTTTGGCGACGGTGGTGTTCCTGCTGAGGATGGCGGTTCTGTTCCTGCTGTTGCTGGAGTTGGTGTTCCTGCTGTTGCTGGAGTTGGTGTTCCTGCTGTTGGTGGAGTTGGTGTTCCTGCTGTAGGTGGAGTTGGTGTTCTGCTGTTGGTGGAATTGGTGTTCCTGCTGTTGGTGGAGGAAGTTTTCCTGCTGTTGGTGGAGTTGGAGTTCCTGCTATTAATGGAGTGCGTGTTCCTGCTATTGGTGGAGTTGGTGTTCCTGCTGTTGGTGGTGGTGGTGTACCTGCTGTTGGTGACGTTGGTGTTCCTGCTGTAGGTGGAGTTGGTGTTCCTGCTATTGGTGGAGATGGTGTTCCTGCTGTTGGTGGTGGCTGTGTTCCTGCTGTTAGTGGCGGTGTTGTTCCTGCTTTTGGTGGATTTAGTGTTCCTGCCACTGGTGGCAGTGATGTTACTACTTTTGGTGGTGGAGTTCCCGCTGCTGGTGTTGGCTGTGTTCCCGCTGTTGGTGGCGGTGGTGTTCCTGCTGTTGGTGGAGTTGGTGTTCCTGCTGTTGGTGGTGGCTGTGATCCTGCTGTTAGTGGTGGTGATGTTCCTGCAGTTGGTGGAGTTAGTTTTCCTGCTCTTGGTGGCGGTGGTGTTGCTGCTGTTGGTGCTGAAGTTCCTGCTGTTGGTGGTGTCTGTGTTCCCGCTGTTGGTGTCTGTGTTCCCGCTGTTGGTGGTGGTGGTGTTCCACCTGTTTGTGGCGGCGGTGTTCCTGCTGTTGGTGGCGGTGGTGTACCTGCTGTTGGTGACGTTGGTGTTCCTGCTGTAGGTGTTGTTGGTGTTCCTGCTGTTGGTGCCGGTGGTGTACCTGCTGTTGGTGGCGGTGGTGTTCCTTCTGTTGGTGGAGATGGTTTTCCTGCTGTTGCTGGAGTTGGTGTTCCTGCTGTTGGTGGAGTTGGTGTTCCTGCTGTTGGTGGAGATGGTGTTCCTGCTGTTGGTGGTGGCTGTGTTCCTGCTTTGTTGCCGGTGGTGTTCCTGCTGATGCTGGTGGTTCTGTTCCTGCTGTTAGTGTAGTTGGTGTTCCTGCTGTTGGTGGAGTTGGTGTTCCTGCTGTTGTTGGATTTGGTGTTACTGCTGTAGGTGGAGTTGGTGTTCCTCCTATTGGTGGAGATGGTGTTCCTGCTGTTGGTGGTGGCAGTGTTCCTGCTTTGGTGACGGTGGTGTTCCTGCTGATGATGGCAGTTCTGTTCCTGCTGTTGGTGGAGTCGGTGTTCCTGCTGTTGCTGGAGTTGGTGTTCCTGCTGTTGGTGGAGTTGGTGTTCCTGCTGTAGGTGGAGTTGGTGTTCCAGCTATTGGTGGAGATGGAGTTCCTGCTGTTGGTGGTGGCTGTGTTCCTACTGTCAGTGGCGGTGGTGTTCCAGCTTTTGGTGGATTTAGTGTTCCTGCCTCTGGTGCCAGTGATGTTACTACTTTCGGTGGTGGAGTTCCCGCTGCTGGTGTTGGCTGTGTTCCCGCTGTTGGTTGCGGGGGTGTACCTGCTGTTGGTGACGTTGGTGTTCCTGCTGTTGGTGATGTTGGTGTTCCTGCTGTTGGTGCCGGTGGTGTTCCTGCTGTTGGTGGCGGTGGTGTTCCTGCTCTTGGTGGAGCTGGTGTTCCTGTTGTTGGTGGAGTTGGTGTTCCTGCTGTTGGTGGAGTTGGTGTTCCTGCTATTGGTGGTGGCGGTGTTCCTGCTGTTGGTGGTGGCTGTGTTCCTGCTTTGGTGGCGGTGGTGTTCCTGCTGATGATGGCGGTTCTGTTCCTGCTGTTTTTGGAGTTGGTGTTCCTGCTGTTGCTGGAGTTGGTGTTCCTGCTGTTGGTGGAGTTGGTGTTCCTGCTGTAGGTGGAGTTGGTGTTCCTGCTATTGGTGGAGATGGTGTTCCTGCTGTTGGTGGTGGCTGTGTTCCTGCTGTTAGTGGCGGTGGTGTTCCTGCTTTTGGTGGATATAGTCTTCCTGCCACTGGTGGCAGTGATGTTACTACTTTTGGTGCTGGACTTCCCGCTGCTGGTGTTGGCTGTTTTCCCGCTGTTGGTGGCGGTGGTGTTCCTGCTGTTGGTGGAGTTGGTGTTCGTGCTGTTGGTGTTCCTGCTCTTGGTGGAGTTGGTATTCCTGCTGTTGGTGGAGTTGGTGTTCCTGCTGTTGGTGGTGGCTGTGATCCTGCTGTTAGTGGTGGTGATGTTCCTGCAGTTGGTGGAGTTAGTTTTCCTGCTCTTGGTGGCGGTGGTGTTGCTGCTGTTGGTGCTGGAGTTCCTGCTGTTGGTGGTGTCTGTGTTCCCGCTGTTGGTGTCTGTGTTCCCGCTGTTGGTGGTGTTGGTGTTCCACCTGTTTGTGGCGGCGGTGTTCCTGCTGTTGGTGGTGGCTGTGTTCCTGCTGTTGGTGGTGGTTGTTTTCCTGCTGTTAGTGGTGGTGGTGTTTGTTCCTGCTTTTGTGGATTTGGTGTTCCTGACATAGGTTGCAGTGGTGTTGCTGCTGGTGGTGGTGGAGTTCCTGCTCTTGGTGGTGGCTGTTTTCCCACTGTTGGTGGCAGTGGTGTTCCTGCTGTTGGTGGTGGTGGTGTTCCTGCTGTTGGTGGTGGCTGTGTTTCTGCTTTTGGTGATGGCGTTGTACCTGCTGTTGGTGGAGATACTGTTCCTGCTGTGCGTCGAGTTAGTGATCCTGCTGTTGGTGGCTGTGTTCCTGCTGCTGTTGGTGGTGGTGTTCCTGCTGTTGGTGGCGGTGGTTTTCCTGCTGTTGGTGGCGGAGGTTTTCCTGATGTTGGTGGAGTTAGTGTTCCTGCTGTTGGTGGCTGTGTTCCTGCTGTTGGTGCTAACTCTGTTCCTGCTACTGGTGGCGGTGGTGTTCCTGCTGTTGGTGGCTGCGGTGTTCCTGCTCTTGGAGGCGGTGGTGTACCTGCTGTTGGTGACGTTGGTGTTCCTGCTGTTGGTGATGTTGGTGTTCCCGCTGTTGGTGCCGGTGGTGTTCCTGCTTTTGGTGGTGGTGGTGTTCCTTCTGTTGGTGAAGTTGATGTTGCTGCTGTTGCTGGAGTGGTGTTCCTGCTGTTGGTGGAGTTGGTGTTCCTGCTATTGGTGGAGATGGTGTTCTGCTGTTGGTGGAATTGGTGTTCCTGCTGTTGGTGGAGGAAGTTTTCCTGCTGTTGGTGGAGTTGGAGTTCCTGCTATTAATGGAGTGCGTGTTCCTGCTATTGGTGGAGTTGGTGTTCCTGCTGTTGGTGGTGGTGGTGTACCTGCTGTTGGTGACGTTGGTGTTCCTGCTGTTGGTGATGGTGGTTTTCCTGCTGTTGGTGGTGTCTGTGTTCCTGCTGTTGGTGGTGGCTGTGTTCCTGCTGTTAGTGATGCTCGTGTTACTGCTTTTGGTGTATTTATTGTTCCTGCCATTGGTGGCAGTGGTGTTGCTGCTGTTGGTGGTGGAGTTCCTGCTGTTGGTTTTGGTGGTGTTCCTGCTGTTGGTGGCTGTGTTACTGATGTTGGTGGTGACTGTGCAGCTGCTGTTGGTGGCGGCGGTGTTGTAGCTGTTGGTGGTAGTGTTCCTGCTGCTGGTGGTAGCTGTGTTCCCGCTGATGGTGGCGTAGTGTTCCTGCTGTTTGTCGTGGTGGTGTTGCTGCTTTAGGTGCTGGAGTTCCTGCTGTTGGTGGTGGCTGTATTCCTGCTGTCGGTGGAGTTAGTGTTCCTGCTGTTGGTGGCTTTGTTCCCGCTGTTGGTGCTAACTCTGTTCCTGCTACTGGTGGCGGTGGTGTACCTGCTGTTGGTGACGTTTGTGTTCCTGCCGTTGGTGATGTTGGTGTTCCTGCTGTTGGTGCCGGTGGTGTTCCTGCTGTTGGTGGCGGTGGTGTTCCTGCTCTTGGTGGAGTTGGTGTTCCTGCTGTTGGTGGAGTTGGTGTTCCTGCTGTTTTTGGAGTTGGTGTTCCTGCTATTGGTGGTGGTGATGTTCCTGCTGTTGGTGGTGGCTGTGTTCCTGCTTTGGCGACGGTGGTGTTCCTGCTGAGGATGGCGGTTCTGTTCCTGCTGTTGCTGGAGTTGGTGTTCCTGCTGTTGCTGGAGTTGGTGTTCCTGCTGTTGGTGGAGTTGGTGTTCCTGCTGTAGGTGGAGTTGGTGTTCTGCTGTTGGTGGAATTGGTGTTCCTGCTGTTGGTGGAGGAAGTTTTCCTGCTGTTGGTGGAGTTGGAGTTCCTGCTATTAATGGAGTGCGTGTTCCTGCTATTGGTGGAGTTGGTGTTCCTGCTGTTGGTGGTGGTGGTGTACCTGCTGTTGGTGACGTTGGTGTTCCTGCTGTAGGTGGAGTTGGTGTTCCTGCTATTGGTGGAGATGGTGTTCCTGCTGTTGGTGGTGGCTGTGTTCCTGCTGTTAGTGGCGGTGTTGTTCCTGCTTTTGGTGGATTTAGTGTTCCTGCCACTGGTGGCAGTGATGTTACTACTTTTGGTGGTGGAGTTCCCGCTGCTGGTGTTGGCTGTGTTCCCGCTGTTGGTGGCGGTGGTGTTCCTGCTGTTGGTGGAGTTGGTGTTCCTGCTGTTGGTGGTGGCTGTGATCCTGCTGTTAGTGGTGGTGATGTTCCTGCAGTTGGTGGAGTTAGTTTTCCTGCTCTTGGTGGCGGTGGTGTTGCTGCTGTTGGTGCTGAAGTTCCTGCTGTTGGTGGTGTCTGTGTTCCCGCTGTTGGTGTCTGTGTTCCCGCTGTTGGTGGTGGTGGTGTTCCACCTGTTTGTGGCGGCGGTGTTCCTGCTGTTGGTGGCGGTGGTGTACCTGCTGTTGGTGACGTTGGTGTTCCTGCTGTAGGTGTTGTTGGTGTTCCTGCTGTTGGTGCCGGTGGTGTACCTGCTGTTGGTGGCGGTGGTGTTCCTTCTGTTGGTGGAGATGGTTTTCCTGCTGTTGCTGGAGTTGGTGTTCCTGCTGTTGGTGGAGTTGGTGTTCCTGCTGTTGGTGGAGATGGTGTTCCTGCTGTTGGTGGTGGCTGTGTTCCTGCTTTGTTGCCGGTGGTGTTCCTGCTGATGCTGGTGGTTCTGTTCCTGCTGTTAGTGTAGTTGGTGTTCCTGCTGTTGGTGGAGTTGGTGTTCCTGCTGTTGTTGGATTTGGTGTTACTGCTGTAGGTGGAGTTGGTGTTCCTCCTATTGGTGGAGATGGTGTTCCTGCTGTTGGTGCTGGCTGTGTTCCTGCTTTGGTGACGGTGGTGTTCCTGCTGATGATGGCAGTTCTGTTCCTGCTGTTGGTGGAGTCGGTGTTCCTGCTGTTGCTGGAGTTGGTGTTCCTGCTGTTGGTGGAGTTGGTGTTCCTGCTGTAGGTGGAGTTGGTGTTCCTGCTATTGGTTGAGATGGAGTTCCTGCTGTTGGTGGTGGCTGTGTTCCTACTGTCAGTGGCGGTGGTGTTCCAGCTTTTGGTGGATTTAGTGTTCCTGCCACTGGTGGCAGTGATGTTACTACTTTTGGTGGTGGAGTTCCCGCTGCTGGTGTTGGCTGTGTTCCCGCTGTTGGTGGCGGTGGTGTTCCTGCTGTTGGTGGAGTTGGTGTTCCTGCTGTTGGTGTTCCTGCTCTTGGTGGAGTTGGTATTCCGGCTGTTGGTGGAGTTGGTGTTCCTGCTGTTGGTGGTGGCTGTGATCCTGCTGTTAGTGGTGGTGATGTTCCTGCAGTTGGTGGAGTTAGTTTTCCTGCTCTTGGTGGCGGTGGTGTTGCTGCTGTTGGTGCTGGAGTTCCTGCTGTTGGTGGTGTCTGTGTTCCCGCTGTTGGTGTCTGTGTTCCCGCTGTTGGTGGTGGTAGTGTTCCACCTGTTTGTGGCGGCGGTGTTCCTGCTGTTGGTGGTGGCTGTGTTCCTGCTGTTGGTGGTGGTTGTTTTCCTGCTGTTAGTGGTGGTGGTGTTTGTTCCTGCTTTTGTGGATTTGGTGTTCCTGACATAGGTTGCAGTGGTGTTGCTGCTGGTGGTGGTGGAGTTCCTGCTCTTGGTGGTGGCTGTTTTCCCACTGTTGGTGGCAGTGGTGTTCCTGCTGTTGGTGGTGGTGGTGTTCCTGCTGTTGGTGGTGGCTGTGTTTCTGCTTTTGGTGATGGCGTTGTACCTGCTGTTGGTGGAGATACTGTTCCTGCTGTGCGTCGAGTTAGTGATCCTGCTGTTGGTGGCGGTGTTCCTGCTGCTGTTGGTGGTGGTGTTCCTGCTGTTGGTGGCGGTGGTTTTCCTGCTGTTGGTGGCGGAGGTTTTCCTGATGTTGGTGGAGTTAGTGTTCCTGCTGTTGGTGGCTGTGTTCCTGCTGTTGGTGCTAACTCTGTTCCTGCTACTGGTGGCGGTGGTGTTCCTTCTCTTGGTGGCTGTGGTGTTCCTGCTCTTGGTGGCGGTGGTGTACCTGCTGTTGGTGACGTTGGTGTTCCTGCTGTTGGTGATGTTGGTGTTCCCGCTATTGGTGCCGGTGGTGTTCCTGCTTTTGGTGGTGGTGTTGTTCCTTCTGTTGGTGAAGTTGATGTTGCTGATGTTGCTGGAGTTGGTGTTCCTGCTGTGGGTGGAGTTGGTGTTCCTGCTATTGGTGGAGATGGTGTTCTGCTGTTGGTGGAATTGGTGTTCCTGCTGTTGGTGGAGGAAGTTTTCCTGCTGTTGGTGGAGTTGGAGTTCCTGCTATTAATGGAGTGGGTGTTCCTGCTATTGGTGGAGTTGGTGTTCCTGCTGTTGGTGGTGGTGGTGTACCTGCTGTTGGTGACGTTGGTGTTCCTGCTGCTGGTGATGGTGGTTTTCCTGCTGTTGGTGGTGTCTGTGTTCCTGCTGTTGGTGGTGGCTGTGTTCCTGCTGTTAGTGATGCTCGTGTTACTGCTTTTGGTGTATTTATTGTTCCTGCCATTGGTGGCAGTGGTGTTGCTGCTGTTGGTGGTGGAGTTCCTGCTGTTGGTTTTGGTGGTGTTCCTGCTGTTGGTGGCTGTGTTACTGATGTTGGTGGTGACTTTGCAGCTGCTGTTGGTGGCGGCGGTGTTGTAGCTGTTGGTGGTGGTGTTCCTGCTGCTGGTGGTATCTGTGTTCCCGCTGTTGGTGGCGTAGTGTTCCTGCTGTTTGTGGTGGTGGTGTTGCTGCTTTAGGTGCTGGAGTTCCTGCTGTTGGTGGTGGCTGTATTCCTGCTGTCGGTGGAGTTAGTGTTCCTGCTGTTGGTGGCTTTGTTCGCGCTGTTGGTGCTAACTCTGTTCCTGCTACTGGTGGCGGTGGTGTACCTGCTGTTGGTGACGTTTGTGTTCCTGCCGTTGGTGATGTTGGTGTTCCTGCTGTTGGTGCCGGTGGTGTTCCTGCTGTTGGTGGCGGTGGTGTTCCTGCTCTTGGTGGAGTTGGTGTTCCTGCTGTTGGTGGAGTTGGTGTTCCTGCTGTTTTTGGAGTTGGTGTTCCTGCTATTGGTGGTGGTGGTTTTCCTGCTGTTGGTGGTGGCTGTGTTCCTGCTTTGGTGACGGTGGTGTTCCTGCTGAGGATGGCGGTTCTGTTCCTGCTGTTGCTGGAGATGGTGTTCCTGCTGTTGCTGGAGTTGGTGTTCCTGCTGTTGGTGGAGTTGGTGTTCCTGCTGTAGGTGGAGTTGGTGTTCCTGCTATTGGTGGAGATGGTGTTCCTGCTGTTGGTGGTGGCTGTGTTCCTGCTGTTAGTGGCGGTGTTGTTCCTGCTTTTTTTGGATTTAGTGTTCCTGCCACTGGTTGCAGTGATGTTACTACTTTTGGTGGTGGAGTTCCCGCTGCTGGTGTTGGCTGTGTTCCCGCTGTTGGTGGCGGTGGTGTTCCTGCTGTTGGTGGAGTTGGTGTTCCTGCTGTTGGTGGTGGCTGTGTTCCTGCTGTTGGTGGTGGTTGTGTTCCTGCTGTTAGTGGTGGTGGTGTTTGTTCCTGCGTTTGTGGATTTGGTGTTCCTGACATTGGTTGCAGTGGTGTTGCTGCTGGTGGTTGTAAAGTTCCTGCTCTTGGTGGTGGCTGTTTTCCCACTGTTGGTGGTGGTAGTGTTCCTGCTGTTGGTGGTGGTGGTGTTCCTGCTGTTGGTGGTGGCTGTGTTTCTGCTTTTGGTGATGGCGTTGTACCTGCTGTTGGTGGAGATACTGTTCCTGCTGTGGGTCGAGTTACTGATCCTGCTTTTGGTGGCTGTGTTCCTGCTGCTGTTGTTGGTGGTGTTCCTGCTGTTGGTGGCGGTGGTTTTCCTGCTGTTGGTGGCGGAGGTTTTCCTGCTGTTGGTGGAGTTAGTGTTCCTGCTGTTGGTGGCTGTGTTCCTGCTGTTGGTATTAACTCTGTTCCTGCTACTGGTGGCGGTTGTGTTCCTGCTGCTGGTGGCTGCGGTGTTCCTGCTCTTGGTGGCGGTGGTGTACCTGCTCTTGTTGACGTTGGTGTTCCTGCTGTAGTTGTTGTTGGTGTTCCTGCTGTTGGTGCCGGTGGTGTTCCTGCTGTTGGTGGCGGTGGTGTTCCTTCTGTTGGTGGAGTTGGCTTTCCTGCTGTTGCTGGAGTTGGTGTTCCTTCTGTTGGTGGAGTTGGTGTTCCTGCTATTGGTGGAGATGGTGTTCCTGCTGTTGGTGGTGGCTGTGTTCCTGCTTTGGTGCCGGTGGTGTTCCTGCTGATGATGGTGTTTCTGTTCCTGCAGTTGCTGGAGTTGGTGTTCCTGCTGTTGCTGGAGTTGGTGTTCCTGCTGTTGGTGGAGTTGGTGTTCCTGCTGTAGGTGGAGTTGGTGTTCCTGCTATTGGTGGAGATGTTGTTCCTGCTGTTGGTGGTGGCTGTGTTCCTGCTGTTAGTGGCGGTGTTGTTCCTGCTTTTTTTGGATTTAGTGTTCCTGCCACTGGTGGCAGTGATGTTACTACTTTTGGTGGTGGAGTTCCCGCTGCTGGTGTTGGCTGTGTTCCCGCTGTTGGTGGCGGTGGTGTTCCTGCTGTTGGTGGAGTTGGTGTTCCTGCTGTTGGTGTTCCTGCTCTTGGTGGAGTTGGTATTCCTGCTGTTGGTGGAGTTGGTGTTCCTGCTGTTGGTGGTGGCTGTGATCCTGCTGTTAGTGGTGGTGATGTTCCTGCAGTTGGTGGAGTTAGTTTTCCTGCTCTTGGTGGCGGTGGTGTTGCTGCTGTTGGTGCTGGAGTTCCTGCTGTTGGTTTTGTCTGTGTTCCCGCTGTTGGTGTCTGTGTTCCCGCTGTTGGTGGTGGTGGTGTTCCACCTGTTTGTGGCGGCGGTGTTCCTGCTGTTGGTGGTGGCTGTGTTCCTGCTGTTGGTGGTGGTTGTGTTCCTGCTGTTAGTGGTGGTGGTGTTTGTTCCTGCTTTTGTGGATTTGGTGTTCCTGACATTGGTTGCAGTGGTGTTGCTGCTGGTGGTTGTGGAGTTCCTGCTCTTGGTGGTGGCTGTTTTCCCACTGTTGGTGGTGGTGGTGTTCCTGCTGTTGGTGGTGGTGGTGTTCCTGCTGTTGGTGGTGGCTGTGTTTCTGCTTTTGGTGATGGCGTTGTACCTGCTGTTGGTGGAGATACTGTTCCTGCTGTGGGTCGAGTTACTGATCCTGCTTTTGGTGGCTGTGTTCCTGCTGCTGTTGTTGGTGGTGTTCCTGCTGTTGGTGGCGGTGGTTTTCCTGCTGTTGGTGGCGGAGGTTTTCCTGCTGTTGGTGGAGTTAGTGTTCCTGCTGTTGGTGGCTGTGTTCCTGCTGTTGGTATTAACTCTGTTCCTGCTACTGGTGGCGGTTGTGTTCCTGCTGCTGGTGGCTGCGGTGTTCCTGCTCTTGGTGGCGGTGGTGTACCTGCTCTTGTTGACGTTGGTGTTCCTGCTGTAGTTGTTGTTGGTGTTCCTGCTGTTGGTGCCGGTGGTGTTCCTGCTGTTGGTGGCGGTGGTGTTCCTTCTGTTGGTGGAGTTGGTTTTCCTGCTGTTGCTGGAGTTGTTGTTCCTGCTGTAGGAGGAGTTTGTGTTCCTCCTATTTTTGGTGATGGTTTTCCTGCTGTTGGTGGTGGCTGTGTTCCTGCTTTGGTGGCGGTGGTGTTCCTGCTGATGATGGCGGTTCTGTTCCTGCTGTTGGTGGAGTTGGTGTTCCTGCTGTTGCTGGAGTTGGTGTTCCTGCTGTTGGTGGAGTTGGTGTTCCTGCTGTAGGTGGAGTTGGTGTTCCTGCTATTGGTGGAGATGGTGTTCCTGCTGTTGGTGGTGGCTGTGTTCCTACTGTTAGTGGCGGTGGTGTTCCTGCTTTTGGTGGATTTAGTGTTCCTGCCACTGGTGGCAGTGATGTTACTACTTTTGGTGGTGGAGTTCCCGCTGCTGGTGTTGGCTGTGTTCCCGCTGTTGGTGGCGGTGGTGTACCTGCTGTTGGTGACGTTGGTGTTCCTGCTGTTGGTGATGTTGGTGTTCCTGCTGTTGGTGCCGGTGGTGTTCCTGCTGTTGTTGGCGGTGGTGTTCCTGCTCTTGGTGGAGTTGGTGTTCCTGCTGTGGGTGGAGTTGGTGTTCCTGCTGTTGGTGGAGTTGGTGTTCCTGCTATTGGTGGTAGTGGTGTTCCTGCTGTTGGTGGTGGCTGTGTTCCTGCTTTTAGTGGTGGTGATGTTCCTGCAGTTGGTGGAGTTAGTTTTCCCGCTCTTGGTGGCGGTGGTGTTGCTGCTGTTGGTGCTGGAGTTCCTGCTGTTGTTGGTGTCTGTGTTCCCGCTGTTGGTGTCTGTGTTCCCGCTGTTGGTGGTGGTGTTGTTCCACCTGTTTGTGGCGGCAATGTTCCTGCTGTTGGTGGTGGCTGTGTTCCTGCTGTTGGTGGTGGTTGTGTTCCTGCTGTTAGTGGTGGTTTTGTTTGTTCCTGCTTTTGTGGATTTGGTGTTCCTGACATTGGTTGCAGTGGTGTTGCTGCTGGTGGTTGTGGATTTCCTGCTCTTGGTGGTGGCTGTTTTCCCACTGTTGTTGGTGGTGGTGTTCCTGCTGTTGGTGGTGGTGGTGTTCCTGCTGTTGGTGGTGGCTGTGTTTCTGCTTTTGGTGATGGCGTTGTACCTGCTGTTGGTGGAGATACTGTTCCTGCTGTGCGTCGAGTTAGTGATCCTGCTGTTGGTGGCTGTGTTCCTGCTGCTGTTGGTGGTGGTGTTCCTGCTGTGGGTGGCGGTGGTTTTCCTGCTGTTGGTGGCGGAGGTTTTCCTGATGTTGGTGGAGTTAGTGTTCCTGCTGTTGGTGGCTGTGTTCCTGCTGTTGGTGCTAACTCTGTTCCTGCTACTGGTGGCGGTGGTGTTCCTGATGTTGGTGGCTGCGGAGCTCCTGTTCTTGGTGGCGGTATTGTAAATGCTGTTGGTGACGTTGGTGTTCCTGCTGTTGGTGATGTTGTTGTTCCTGCTGTTGGTGGCGGTGGTGTTCCTGTTTTTGGTGGTGGTGGTGTTCCTTCTGTTGGTGGAGTTGGTGTTCCTGCTGTTGCTGGAGTTGGTGTTCCTGCTGTTGGTGGTGGTGGTGTACCTGATGTGGGTGATGTTGGTGTTCCTGCTGTTGGTGATGGTGGTTTTCCTGCTGTTGGTGGTATCTGTGTTCCTGCTGTTGGTGGTGGCTGTGTTCCTGCTGTTAGTGATACTCGTGTTTCTGCTTTTGGTGGATTTATTGTTCCTGCCTTTGTTGGCAGTGGTGTTGCTGCTGTTGGTGGTGGAGTTCCTGCTGTTGGTTTTGGTGGTGTTCCTGCTGTTGGTGGCTGTGTTACTGCTGTTGGTGGTGACTGTGTAGCTGCTGTTGGTGGCGGCGGTGTTGTAGCTGTTGGTGGTAGTGTTCCTTCTGCTGGTGGTAGCTGTGTTCCCGCTGTTGGTGGCGGTGTTGTTCCTGCTGTTGGTGGCGTAGTGTTCCTGCTGTTTGTGGTGGTGGTGTTGCTGCTGTAGGTGCTGGAGTTCCTGCTGTTGGTGGTGGCTGTGTTCCTGCTGTTGGTGGCTTTGTTCACGCTGTTGGTGATGGTGGTTTTCCTGCTGTTGGTGGTGTCTGTGTTCCTGCTGTTGGTGGTGGCTGTGTTCCTGCTGTTAGTGATGCTCGTGTTTCTGCTTTTGGGTGATTTATTGTTCCTGCCATTGGTGGCAGTGGTGTTGCTGCTGTTGGTGGTGGAGTTCCTGCTGTTGGATTGGTGGTGTTCCTGCTGTTGGTGTCTGTGTTACTGCTGTTGGTGGTGACTGTGTAGCTGCTGTTAGTGGCGGTGGAGTTGTAGCTGTTGGTGGTAGTGTTCCTGCTGCTGGTGGTAGCTGTGTTCCCGCTGTTGGTGGCCGTGTTGTTCCTGCTGTTGGTGGCGTAGTGTTCCTGCGGTTTGTGTTGGTGGTGTTCCTGCTGTAGGTGCTGGAGTTCCTGCTGTTGGTGGTGGCTGTGTTCCTGCTGTCGGTGGAGTTAGTGTTCCTGCTGTTGGTGGCTTTGTTCCCGCTGTTGGTGCTAACTCTGTTCCCGCTACTGGTGGTGATGGTGTACCTGCTGTTGGTGACGTTGGTGTTCCTGCTGTTGGTGATGTTGGTGTTCCTGCTGTTGGTGCCGGTGGTGTTCCTGCTGTTGGTGGCGGTGGTGTTCCTGCTCTTGGTGGAGTTGGTGTTCCTGCTGTTGGTGGAGTTGGTGTTCCTGCTGTTGGTGGAGTTGGTGTTCCTGCTATTGGTGGTGGTGGTGTTCCTGCTGTTGGTGGTGGCTGTGTTCCTGCTTTGGTGGCGGTGGTGTTCCTGCTGATGATGGCGGTTCTGTTCCTGCTGTTGGTGGATTCGGTGTTCCTGCTGTTGCTGGAGTTGGTGTTCCTGCTGTTGGTGGAGTTGGTGTTCCTGCTGTAGGTGGAGTTGTTGTTCCTGCTATTGGTGGAGATGGTGTTCCTGCTGTTGGAGGTGGCTGTGTTCCTACTGTTAGTGGCGGTGTTGTTCCTGCTTTTGGTGGATTTAGTGTTACTGCCACTGGTGCCAGTGATGTTACTACTTTTGTTGGTGGAGTTCACGCTGCTGGTGTTGTCTGTGTTCCCGCTGTTGGTGGCGGTGGTGTTCCTGCTGTTGGTGGTGGCTGTTATCCTGCTGTTAGTGGTGGTGATGTTCCTGCAGTTGGTGGAGTTAGTTTTCCTGCTCTTGGTGTCGGTGGTGTTGCTGCTGTTGGTGCTGGAGTTCCTGCTGTTGGTGGTGTCCGTGTTCCCGCTGTTGGTGTCTGTGTTCCCGCTGTTGGTGGTGGTGGTGTTCCACCTGTTTGTGGCGGCGGTGTTCCTGCTGTTGGTGGTGGCTGTGTTCCTGCTGTTGGTGGTGGTTGTGTTCCTGCTGTTAGTGGGGGTGGTGTTTGTTCCTGCTTTTGTGGATTTGGTGTTCCTGACATTGGTTGCAGTGGTGTTGCTGCTGGTTGTTGTGTAGTTCCTGCACTTGGTGGTGGCTGTTTTCCTTTTGTTGGTGGTGGTGGTGTTCCTGCTGTTGGTGGTGGCTGTGTTTCTGCTTTTGGTGATGGCGTTGTACCTGCTGTTGTTGGAGAGACTGTTCCTGCACTGGGAGAAGTTACTGATCCTGCTGTTGGTGGCTGTGTTCCTGCTGCTGTTGTTGGTGTTGTTCCTGCTGTTGGTGGCGGTGGTTTTCCTGCTGTTGGTGGCGGAGGTTTTCCTGCTGTTGGTGGAGTTAGTGTTCCTGCTATTGGTGGCTGTGTTCCTGCTGTTGGTGCTAACTCTGTTCCTGCTACTGGTGGCGGTGGTGTTCCTGCTGTTGGTGGCTGCGGTGTTCCTGCTCTTGGTGGCGGTGGTGTACCTGCTGTTGGTGACGTTGGTGTTCCTGCTGTAGGTGTTGTTGGTGTTCCTGCTGTTGGTGCCGGTGGTGTACCTGCTGTTGGTGGCGGTGGTGTTCCTTCTGTTGGTGGAGTTGGTTTTCCTGCTGTTGCTGGAGTTGGTGTTCCTGCTGTTGGTAGAGTTGGTGTTCCTGCTATTGGTGGAGATGGTGTTCCTGCTGTTGGTGGTGGCTGTGTTCCTGCTTTGGTGCCGGTGGTGTTCCTGCTGATGCTGGTGGTTCTGTTCCTGCTGTTAGTGTAGTTGGTGTTCCTGCTGTTGGTGGAGTTGGTGTTCCTGCTGTTGTTGGATTTGGTGTTACTGCTGTAGGTGGAGTTGGTGTTCCTCCTATTGGTGGAGATGGTGTTCCTGCTGTTGGTGGTGGCTGTGTTCCTGCTTTGGTGGCGGTGGTGTTCCTGAAGATGATGGCAGTTCTGTTCCTGCTGTTGGTGGAGTTGGTGTTCCAGCTGTTGCTGGAGTTGGTGTTCCTGCTGTTGGTGGAGTTGGTGTTCCTGCTGTAGGTGGAGTTGGTGTTCCTGCTATTGGTGGAGATGGTGTTCCTGCTGTTGGTGGTGGCTGTGTTCCTGCTGTTAGTGGCGGTGGTGTTCCTGCTTTTGGTGGATTTAGTATTCCTGCCACTGGTGGCAGTGATGTTACTACTTTTGGTGGTGGAGTTCCCGCTGTTGGTGTTGGCTGTGTTCCCGCTGTTGGTGGCGGGTGTGTACCTGCTGTTGGTGACGTTGGTGTTCCTGCTGTTGGTGATGTTGGTGTTCCTGCTGTTGGTGCCGGTGGTGTTCCTGCTGTTGGTGGCGGTGGTGTTCCTGCTCTTGGTGGAGCTGGTGTTCCTGTTGTTGGTGGAGTTGGTGTTCCTGCTGTTGGTGGAGTTGGTGTTCCTGCTATTGGTGGTGGCGGTGTTCCTGCTGTTGGTGGTGGCTGTGTTCCTGCTTTGGTGGCGGTGGTGTTCCTGCTGATGATGGCGGTTCTGTTCCTGCTGTTGTTGGAGTTGGTGTTCCTGCTGTTGCTGGAGTTGGTGTTCCTGCTGTTGGTGGAGTTGGTGTTCCTGCTGTTGGTGTTCCTGCTCTTGGTGGAGTTGGTATTCCTGCTGTTGGTGGAGTTGGTGTTCCTGCTGTTGGTGGTGGCTGTGATCCTGCTGTTAGTGGTGGTGATGTTCCTGCAGTTGGTGGAGTTAGTTTTCCTGCTCTTGGTGGCGGTGGTGTTGCTGCTGTTGGTGCTGGAGTTCCTGCTGTTGTTGGTGTCTGTGTTCCCGCTGTTGGTGTCTGTGTTCCCGCTGTTGGTGGTGGTGGTGTTCCACCTGTTTGTGGCGGCGGTGTTCCTGCTGTTGGTGGTGGCTGTGTTCCTGCTGTTGGTGGTGGTTGTTTTCCTGCTGTTAGTGGTGGTGGTGTTTGTTCCTGCTTTTGTGGATTTGGTGTTCCTGACATAGGTTGCAGTGGTGTTGCTGCTGGTGGTGGTGGAGTTCCTGCTCTTGGTGGTGGCTGTTTTCCCACTGTTGGTGGCAGTGGTGTTCCTGCTGTTGGTGGTGGTGGTGTTCCTGCTGTTGGTGGTGGCTGTGTTTCTGCTTTTGGTGATGGCGTTGTACCTGCTGTTGCTGGAGATACTGTTCCTGCTGTGCGTCGAGTTAGTGATCCAGCTGTTGGTGGCTGTGTTCCTGCTGCTGTTGGTGGTGGTGTTCCTGCTGTTGGTGGCGGTGGTTTTCCTGCTGTTGGTGGCGGAGGTTTTCCTGATGTTGGTGGAGTTAGTGTTCCTGCTGTTGGTGGCTGTGTTCCTGCTGTTGGTGCTAACTCTGTTCCTGCTACTGGTGGCGGTGGTGTTCCTGCTGTTGGTGGCTGCGGTGTTCCTGCTCTTGGAGGCGGTGGTGTACCTGCTGTTGGTGACGTTGGTGTTCCTGCTGTTGGTGATGTTGGTGTTCCCGCTGTTGGTGCCGGTGGTGTTCCTGCTTTTGGTGGTGGTGGTGTTCCTTCTGTTGGTGAAGTTGATGATGATGCTGTTGCTGGAGTGGTGTTCCTGCTGTTGGTGGAGTTGGTGTTCCTGCTATTGGTGGAGATGGTGTTCTGCTGTTGGTGGAATTGGTGTTCCTGCTGTTGGTGGAGGAAGTTTTCCTGCTGTTGGTGGAGTTGGAGTTCCTGCTATTAATGGAGTGCGTGTTCCTGCTATTGGTGGAGTTGGTGTTCCTGCTGTTGGTGGTGGTGGTGTACCTGCTGTTGGTGACGTTGGTGTTCCTGCTGTTGGTGATGGTGGTTTTCCTGCTGTTGGTGGTGTCTGTGTTCCTGCTGTTGGTGGTGGCTGTGTTCCTGCTGTTAGTGATGCTCGTGTTACTGCTTTTGGTGTATTTATTGTTCCTGCCATTGGTGGCAGTGGTGTTGCTGCTGTTGGTGGTGGAGTTCCTGCTGTTGGTTTTGGTGGTGTTCCTGCCGTTGGTGGCTGTGTTACTGATGTTGGTGGTGACTGTGCAGCTGCTGTTGGTGGCGGCGGTGTTGTAGCTGTTGGTGGTAGTGTTCCTGCTGCTGGTGGTAGCTGTGTTCCCGCTGTTGGTGGCGTAGTGTTCCTGCTGTTTGTGGTGGTGGTGTTGCTGCTTTAGGTGCTGGAGTTCCTGCTGTTGGTGGTGGCTGTATTCCTGCTGTCGGTGGAGTTAGTGTTCCTGCTGTTGGTGCTAACTCTGTTCCTGCTACTGGTGGCGGTGGTGTACCTGCTGTTGGTGACATTTGTGTTCCTGCCGTTGGTGATGTTGGTGTTCCTGCTGTTGGTGCCGGTGGTGTTCCTGCTATTGGTGGCGGTGGTGTTCCTGCTCTTGGTGGAGTTGGTGTTCCTGCTGTTGGTGGAGTTGGTGTTCCTGCTGTTTTTGGAGTTGGTGTTCCTGCTATTGGTGGTGGTGGTGTTCCTGCTGTTGGTGGTGGCTGTGTTCCTGCTTTTGTGACGGTGGTGTTCCTGCTGAGGATGGCGGTTCTGTTCCTGCTGTTGCTGGAGTTGGTGTTCCTGCTGTTGCTGGAGTTGGTGTTCCTGCTGTTGGAGGAGTTGGTGTTCCTGCTGTAGGTGGAGTTGGTGTTCCTGCTATTGGTGGAGATGGTGTTCCTGCTATTGGTGGTGGCTGTGTTCCTGCTGTTAGTGGCGGTGTTGTTCCTGCTTTTGGTGGATTTAGTGTTCCTGCCACTGGTGGCAGTGAAGTTACTACTTTTGGTGGTCGAGTTCCCGCTGCTGGTGTTGGCTGTGTTCCCGCTGTTGGTGGCGGTGGTGTTCCTGCTGTTGGTGGAGTTGGTGTTCCTGCTGTTGGTGGTGGCTGTGATCCTGCTGTTAGTGGTGGTGATGTTCCTGCAGTTGGTGGAGTTAGTTTTCCTGCTCTTGGTGGCGGTGGTGTTGCTGCTGTTGGTGCTGGAGATCCTGCTGTTGGTGGTGTCTGTGTTCCCGCTGTTGGTGTCTGTGTTCCCGCTGTTGGTGGTGGTGGTGTTCCACCTGTTTGTGGCGGCGGTGTTCCTGCTGTTGGTGGCGGTGGTGTACCTGCTGTTGGTGACGTTGGTGTTCCTGCTGTAGGTGTTGTTGGTGTTCCTGCTGTTGGTGCCGGTGGTGTACCTGCTTTTGGTGGCGGTGGTGTTCCTTCTGTTAGTGGAGTTGGTTTTCCTGCTGTTGCTGGAGTTGGTGTTCCTGCTGTTGGTGGAGTTGGTGTTCCTGCTATTGGTGGAGATGGTGTTCCTGCTGTTGGTGGTGGCTGTGTTCCTGCTTTGGTGCCGGTGGTGTACCTGCTGATGCTGGTGGTTCTGTTCCTGCTGTTAGTGTAGTTGGTGTTCCTGCTGTTGGTGGAGTTGGTGTTCCTGCTGTTGTTGGATTTGGTGTTACTGCTGTAGGTGGAGTTGGTGTTCCTCCTATTGGTGGAGATGGTGTTCCTGCTGTTGGTGGTGGCAGTGTTCCTGCTTTGGTGACGGTGGTGTTCCTGCTGATGATGGCAGTTCTGTTCCTGCTGTTGGTGGAGTCGGTGTTCCTGCTGTTGCTGGAGTTGGTGTTCCTGCTGTTGGTGGAGTTGGTGTTCCTGCTGTAGGTGGAGTTGGTGTTCCAGCTATTGGTGGAGATGGAGTTCCTGCTGTTGGTGGTGGCTGTGTTCCTACTGTCAGTGGCGGTGGTGTTCCAGCTTTTGGTGGATTTAGTGTTCCTGCCTCTGGTGCCAGTGATGTTACTACTTTCGGTGGTGGAGTTCCCGCTGCTGGTGTTGGCTGTGTTCCCGCTGTTGGTTGCGGGGGTGTACCTGCTGTTGGTGACGTTGGTGTTCCTGCTGTTGGTGATGTTGGTGTTCCTGCTGTTGGTGCCGGTGGTGTTCCTGCTGTTGGTGGCGGTGGTGTTCCTGCTCTTGGTGGAGCTGGTGTTCCTGTTGTTGGTGGAGTTGGTGTTCCTGCTGTTGGTGGAGTTGGTGTTCCTGCTATTGGTGGTGGCGGTGTTCCTGCTGTTGGTGGTGGCTGTGTTCCTGCTTTGGTGGCGGTGGTGTTCCTGCTGATGATGGCGGTTCTGTTCCTGCTGTTTTTGGAGTTGGTGTTCCTGCTGTTGCTGGAGTTGGTGTTCCTGCTGTTGGTGGAGTTGGTGTTCCTGCTGTAGGTGGAGTTGGTGTTCCTGCTATTGGTGGAGATGGTGTTCCTGCTGTTGGTGGTGGCTGTGTTCCTGCTGTTAGTGGCGGTGGTGTTCCTGCTTTTGGTGGATATAGTCTTCCTGCCACTGGTGGCAGTGATGTTACTACTTTTGGTGCTGGACTTCCCGCTGCTGGTGTTGGCTGTTTTCCCGCTGTTGGTGGCGGTGGTGTTCCTGCTGTTGGTGGAGTTGGTGTTCGTGCTGTTGGTGTTCCTGCTCTTGGTGGAGTTGGTATTCCTGCTGTTGGTGGAGTTGGTGTTCCTGCTGTTGGTGGTGGCTGTGATCCTGCTGTTAGTGGTGGTGATGTTCCTGCAGTTGGTGGAGTTAGTTTTCCTGCTCTTGGTGGCGGTGGTGTTGCTGCTGTTGGTGCTGGAGTTCCTGCTGTTGGTGGTGTCTGTGTTCCCGCTGTTGGTGTCTGTGTTCCCGCTGTTGGTGGTGTTGGTGTTCCACCTGTTTGTGGCGGCGGTGTTCCTGCTGTTGGTGGTGGCTGTGTTCCTGCTGTTGGTGGTGGTTGTTTTCCTGCTGTTAGTGGTGGTGGTGTTTGTTCCTGCTTTTGTGGATTTGGTGTTCCTGACATAGGTTGCAGTGGTGTTGCTGCTGGTGGTGGTGGAGTTCCTGCTCTTGGTGGTGGCTGTTTTCCCACTGTTGGTGGCAGTGGTGTTCCTGCTGTTGGTGGTGGTGGTGTTCCTGCTGTTGGTGGTGGCTGTGTTTCTGCTTTTGGTGATGGCGTTGTACCTGCTGTTGGTGGAGATACTGTTCCTGCTGTGCGTCGAGTTAGTGATCCTGCTGTTGGTGGCTGTGTTCCTGCTGCTGTTGGTGGTGGTGTTCCTGCTGTTGGTGGCGGTGGTTTTCCTGCTGTTGGTGGCGGAGGTTTTCCTGATGTTGGTGGAGTTAGTGTTCCTGCTGTTGGTGGCTGTGTTCCTGCTGTTGGTGCTAACTCTGTTCCTGCTACTGGTGGCGGTGGTGTTCCTGCTGTTGGTGGCTGCGGTGTTCCTGCTCTTGGAGGCGGTGGTGTACCTGCTGTTGGTGACGTTGGTGTTCCTGCTGTTGGTGATGTTGGTGTTCCCGCTGTTGGTGCCGGTGGTGTTCCTGCTTTTGGTGGTGGTGGTGTTCCTTCTGTTGGTGAAGTTGATGTTGCTGCTGTTGCTGGAGTGGTGTTCCTGCTGTTGGTGGAGTTGGTGTTCCTGCTATTGGTGGAGATGGTGTTCTGCTGTTGGTGGAATTGGTGTTCCTGCTGTTGGTGGAGGAAGTTTTCCTGCTGTTGGTGGAGTTGGAGTTCCTGCTATTAATGGAGTGCGTGTTCCTGCTATTGGTGGAGTTGGTGTTCCTGCTGTTGGTGGTGGTGGTGTACCTGCTGTTGGTGACGTTGGTGTTCCTGCTGTTGGTGATGGTGGTTTTCCTGCTGTTGGTGGTGTCTGTGTTCCTGCTGTTGGTGGTGGCTGTGTTCCTGCTGTTAGTGATGCTCGTGTTACTGCTTTTGGTGTATTTATTGTTCCTGCCATTGGTGGCAGTGGTGTTGCTGCTGTTGGTGGTGGAGTTCCTGCTGTTGGTTTTGGTGGTGTTCCTGCTGTTGGTGGCTGTGTTACTGATGTTGGTGGTGACTGTGCAGCTGCTGTTGGTGGCGGCGGTGTTGTAGCTGTTGGTGGTAGTGTTCCTGCTGCTGGTGGTAGCTGTGTTCCCGCTGATGGTGGCGTAGTGTTCCTGCTGTTTGTCGTGGTGGTGTTGCTGCTTTAGGTGCTGGAGTTCCTGCTGTTGGTGGTGGCTGTATTCCTGCTGTCGGTGGAGTTAGTGTTCCTGCTGTTGGTGGCTTTGTTCCCGCTGTTGGTGCTAACTCTGTTCCTGCTACTGGTGGCGGTGGTGTACCTGCTGTTGGTGACGTTTGTGTTCCTGCCGTTGGTGATGTTGGTGTTCCTGCTGTTGGTGCCGGTGGTGTTCCTGCTGTTGGTGGCGGTGGTGTTCCTGCTCTTGGTGGAGTTGGTGTTCCTGCTGTTGGTGGAGTTGGTGTTCCTGCTGTTTTTGGAGTTGGTGTTCCTGCTATTGGTGGTGGTGATGTTCCTGCTGTTGGTGGTGGCTGTGTTCCTGCTTTGGCGACGGTGGTGTTCCTGCTGAGGATGGCGGTTCTGTTCCTGCTGTTGCTGGAGTTGGTGTTCCTGCTGTTGCTGGAGTTGGTGTTCCTGCTGTTGGTGGAGTTGGTGTTCCTGCTGTAGGTGGAGTTGGTGTTCTGCTGTTGGTGGAATTGGTGTTCCTGCTGTTGGTGGAGGAAGTTTTCCTGCTGTTGGTGGAGTTGGAGTTCCTGCTATTAATGGAGTGCGTGTTCCTGCTATTGGTGGAGTTGGTGTTCCTGCTGTTGGTGGTGGTGGTGTACCTGCTGTTGGTGACGTTGGTGTTCCTGCTGTAGGTGGAGTTGGTGTTCCTGCTATTGGTGGAGATGGTGTTCCTGCTGTTGGTGGTGGCTGTGTTCCTGCTGTTAGTGGCGGTGTTGTTCCTGCTTTTGGTGGATTTAGTGTTCCTGCCACTGGTGGCAGTGATGTTACTACTTTTGGTGGTGGAGTTCCCGCTGCTGGTGTTGGCTGTGTTCCCGCTGTTGGTGGCGGTGGTGTTCCTGCTGTTGGTGGAGTTGGTGTTCCTGCTGTTGGTGGTGGCTGTGATCCTGCTGTTAGTGGTGGTGATGTTCCTGCAGTTGGTGGAGTTAGTTTTCCTGCTCTTGGTGGCGGTGGTGTTGCTGCTGTTGGTGCTGAAGTTCCTGCTGTTGGTGGTGTCTGTGTTCCCGCTGTTGGTGTCTGTGTTCCCGCTGTTGGTGGTGGTGGTGTTCCACCTGTTTGTGGCGGCGGTGTTCCTGCTGTTGGTGGCGGTGGTGTACCTGCTGTTGGTGACGTTGGTGTTCCTGCTGTAGGTGTTGTTGGTGTTCCTGCTGTTGGTGCCGGTGGTGTACCTGCTGTTGGTGGCGGTGGTGTTCCTTCTGTTGGTGGAGATGGTTTTCCTGCTGTTGCTGGAGTTGGTGTTCCTGCTGTTGGTGGAGTTGGTGTTCCTGCTGTTGGTGGAGATGGTGTTCCTGCTGTTGGTGGTGGCTGTGTTCCTGCTTTGTTGCCGGTGGTGTTCCTGCTGATGCTGGTGGTTCTGTTCCTGCTGTTAGTGTAGTTGGTGTTCCTGCTGTTGGTGGAGTTGGTGTTCCTGCTGTTGTTGGATTTGGTGTTACTGCTGTAGGTGGAGTTGGTGTTCCTCCTATTGGTGGAGATGGTGTTCCTGCTGTTGGTGCTGGCTGTGTTCCTGCTTTGGTGACGGTGGTGTTCCTGCTGATGATGGCAGTTCTGTTCCTGCTGTTGGTGGAGTCGGTGTTCCTGCTGTTGCTGGAGTTGGTGTTCCTGCTGTTGGTGGAGTTGGTGTTCCTGCTGTAGGTGGAGTTGGTGTTCCTGCTATTGGTTGAGATGGAGTTCCTGCTGTTGGTGGTGGCTGTGTTCCTACTGTCAGTGGCGGTGGTGTTCCAGCTTTTGGTGGATTTAGTGTTCCTGCCACTGGTGGCAGTGATGTTACTACTTTTGGTGGTGGAGTTCCCGCTGCTGGTGTTGGCTGTGTTCCCGCTGTTGGTGGCGGTGGTGTTCCTGCTGTTGGTGGAGTTGGTGTTCCTGCTGTTGGTGTTCCTGCTCTTGGTGGAGTTGGTATTCCGGCTGTTGGTGGAGTTGGTGTTCCTGCTGTTGGTGGTGGCTGTGATCCTGCTGTTAGTGGTGGTGATGTTCCTGCAGTTGGTGGAGTTAGTTTTCCTGCTCTTGGTGGCGGTGGTGTTGCTGCTGTTGGTGCTGGAGTTCCTGCTGTTGGTGGTGTCTGTGTTCCCGCTGTTGGTGTCTGTGTTCCCGCTGTTGGTGGTGGTAGTGTTCCACCTGTTTGTGGCGGCGGTGTTCCTGCTGTTGGTGGTGGCTGTGTTCCTGCTGTTGGTGGTGGTTGTTTTCCTGCTGTTAGTGGTGGTGGTGTTTGTTCCTGCTTTTGTGGATTTGGTGTTCCTGACATAGGTTGCAGTGGTGTTGCTGCTGGTGGTGGTGGAGTTCCTGCTCTTGGTGGTGGCTGTTTTCCCACTGTTGGTGGCAGTGGTGTTCCTGCTGTTGGTGGTGGTGGTGTTCCTGCTGTTGGTGGTGGCTGTGTTTCTGCTTTTGGTGATGGCGTTGTACCTGCTGTTGGTGGAGATACTGTTCCTGCTGTGCGTCGAGTTAGTGATCCTGCTGTTGGTGGCGGTGTTCCTGCTGCTGTTGGTGGTGGTGTTCCTGCTGTTGGTGGCGGTGGTTTTCCTGCTGTTGGTGGCGGAGGTTTTCCTGATGTTGGTGGAGTTAGTGTTCCTGCTGTTGGTGGCTGTGTTCCTGCTGTTGGTGCTAACTCTGTTCCTGCTACTGGTGGCGGTGGTGTTCCTTCTCTTGGTGGCTGTGGTGTTCCTGCTCTTGGTGGCGGTGGTGTACCTGCTGTTGGTGACGTTGGTGTTCCTGCTGTTGGTGATGTTGGTGTTCCCGCTATTGGTGCCGGTGGTGTTCCTGCTTTTGGTGGTGGTGTTGTTCCTTCTGTTGGTGAAGTTGATGTTGCTGATGTTGCTGGAGTTGGTGTTCCTGCTGTGGGTGGAGTTGGTGTTCCTGCTATTGGTGGAGATGGTGTTCTGCTGTTGGTGGAATTGGTGTTCCTGCTGTTGGTGGAGGAAGTTTTCCTGCTGTTGGTGGAGTTGGAGTTCCTGCTATTAATGGAGTGGGTGTTCCTGCTATTGGTGGAGTTGGTGTTCCTGCTGTTGGTGGTGGTGGTGTACCTGCTGTTGGTGACGTTGGTGTTCCTGCTGCTGGTGATGGTGGTTTTCCTGCTGTTGGTGGTGTCTGTGTTCCTGCTGTTGGTGGTGGCTGTGTTCCTGCTGTTAGTGATGCTCGTGTTACTGCTTTTGGTGTATTTATTGTTCCTGCCATTGGTGGCAGTGGTGTTGCTGCTGTTGGTGGTGGAGTTCCTGCTGTTGGTTTTGGTGGTGTTCCTGCTGTTGGTGGCTGTGTTACTGATGTTGGTGGTGACTTTGCAGCTGCTGTTGGTGGCGGCGGTGTTGTAGCTGTTGGTGGTGGTGTTCCTGCTGCTGGTGGTATCTGTGTTCCCGCTGTTGGTGGCGTAGTGTTCCTGCTGTTTGTGGTGGTGGTGTTGCTGCTTTAGGTGCTGGAGTTCCTGCTGTTGGTGGTGGCTGTATTCCTGCTGTCGGTGGAGTTAGTGTTCCTGCTGTTGGTGGCTTTGTTCGCGCTGTTGGTGCTAACTCTGTTCCTGCTACTGGTGGCGGTGGTGTACCTGCTGTTGGTGACGTTTGTGTTCCTGCCGTTGGTGATGTTGGTGTTCCTGCTGTTGGTGCCGGTGGTGTTCCTGCTGTTGGTGGCGGTGGTGTTCCTGCTCTTGGTGGAGTTGGTGTTCCTGCTGTTGGTGGAGTTGGTGTTCCTGCTGTTTTTGGAGTTGGTGTTCCTGCTATTGGTGGTGGTGGTTTTCCTGCTGTTGGTGGTGGCTGTGTTCCTGCTTTGGTGACGGTGGTGTTCCTGCTGAGGATGGCGGTTCTGTTCCTGCTGTTGCTGGAGTTGGTGTTCCTGCTGTTGCTGGAGTTGGTGTTCCTGCTGTTGGTGGAGTTGGTGTTCCTGCTGTAGGTGGAGTTGGTGTTCCTGCTATTGGTGGAGATGGTGTTCCTGCTGTTGGTGGTGGCTGTGTTCCTGCTGTTAGTGGCGGTGTTGTTCCTGCTTTTTTTGGATTTAGTGTTCCTGCCACTGGTTGCAGTGATGTTACTACTTTTGGTGGTGGAGTTCCCGCTGCTGGTGTTGGCTGTGTTCCCGCTGTTGGTGGCGGTGGTGTTCCTGCTGTTGGTGGAGTTGGTGTTCCTGCTGTTGGTGGTGGCTGTGTTCCTGCTGTTGGTGGTGGTTGTGTTCCTGCTGTTAGTGGTGGTGGTGTTTGTTCCTGCGTTTGTGGATTTGGTGTTCCTGACATTGGTTGCAGTGGTGTTGCTGCTGGTGGTTGTAAAGTTCCTGCTCTTGGTGGTGGCTGTTTTCCCACTGTTGGTGGTGGTAGTGTTCCTGCTGTTGGTGGTGGTGGTGTTCCTGCTGTTGGTGGTGGCTGTGTTTCTGCTTTTGGTGATGGCGTTGTACCTGCTGTTGGTGGAGATACTGTTCCTGCTGTGGGTCGAGTTACTGATCCTGCTTTTGGTGGCTGTGTTCCTGCTGCTGTTGTTGGTGGTGTTCCTGCTGTTGGTGGCGGTGGTTTTCCTGCTGTTGGTGGCGGAGGTTTTCCTGCTGTTGGTGGAGTTAGTGTTCCTGCTGTTGGTGGCTGTGTTCCTGCTGTTGGTATTAACTCTGTTCCTGCTACTGGTGGCGGTTGTGTTCCTGCTGCTGGTGGCTGCGGTGTTCCTGCTCTTGGTGGCGGTGGTGTACCTGCTCTTGTTGACGTTGGTGTTCCTGCTGTAGTTGTTGTTGGTGTTCCTGCTGTTGGTGCCGGTGGTGTTCCTGCTGTTGGTGGCGGTGGTGTTCCTTCTGTTGGTGGAGTTGGCTTTCCTGCTGTTGCTGGAGTTGGTGTTCCTTCTGTTGGTGGAGTTGGTGTTCCTGCTATTGGTGGAGATGGTGTTCCTGCTGTTGGTGGTGGCTGTGTTCCTGCTTTGGTGCCGGTGGTGTTCCTGCTGATGATGGTGTTTCTGTTCCTGCAGTTGCTGGAGTTGGTGTTCCTGCTGTTGCTGGAGTTGGTGTTCCTGCTGTTGGTGGAGTTGGTGTTCCTGCTGTAGGTGGAGTTGGTGTTCCTGCTATTGGTGGAGATGTTGTTCCTGCTGTTGGTGGTGGCTGTGTTCCTGCTGTTAGTGGCGGTGTTGTTCCTGCTTTTTTTGGATTTAGTGTTCCTGCCACTGGTGGCAGTGATGTTACTACTTTTGGTGGTGGAGTTCCCGCTGCTGGTGTTGGCTGTGTTCCCGCTGTTGGTGGCGGTGGTGTTCCTGCTGTTGGTGGAGTTGGTGTTCCTGCTGTTGGTGTTCCTGCTCTTGGTGGAGTTGGTATTCCTGCTGTTGGTGGAGTTGGTGTTCCTGCTGTTGGTGGTGGCTGTGATCCTGCTGTTAGTGGTGGTGATGTTCCTGCAGTTGGTGGAGTTAGTTTTCTTGCTCTTGGTGGCGGTGGTGTTGCTGCTGTTGGTGCTGGAGTTCCTGCTGTTGGTTTTGTCTGTGTTCCCGCTGTTGGTGTCTGTGTTCCCGCTGTTGGTGGTGGTGGTGTTCCACCTGTTTGTGGCGGCGGTGTTCCTGCTGTTGGTGGTGGCTGTGTTCCTGCTGTTGGTGGTGGTTGTGTTCCTGCTGTTAGTGGTGGTGGTGTTTGTTCCTGCTTTTGTGGATTTGGTGTTCCTGACATTGGTTGCAGTGGTGTTGCTGCTGGTGGTTGTGGAGTTCCTGCTCTTGGTGGTGGCTGTTTTCCCACTGTTGGTGGTGGTGGTGTTCCTGCTGTTGGTGGTGGTGGTGTTCCTGCTGTTGGTGGTGGCTGTGTTTCTGCTTTTGGTGATGGCGTTGTACCTGCTGTTGGTGGAGATACTGTTCCTGCTGTGGGTCGAGTTACTGATCCTGCTTTTGGTGGCTGTGTTCCTGCTGCTGTTGTTGGTGGTGTTCCTGCTGTTGGTGGCGGTGGTTTTCCTGCTGTTGGTGGCGGAGGTTTTCCTGCTGTTGGTGGAGTTAGTGTTCCTGCTGTTGGTGGCTGTGTTCCTGCTGTTGGTATTAACTCTGTTCCTGCTACTGGTGGCGGTTGTGTTCCTGCTGCTGGTGGCTGCGGTGTTCCTGCTCTTGGTGGCGGTGGTGTACCTGCTCTTGTTGACGTTGGTGTTCCTGCTGTAGTTGTTGTTGGTGTTCCTGCTGTTGGTGCCGGTGGTGTTCCTGCTGTTGGTGGCGGTGGTGTTCCTTCTGTTGGTGGAGTTGGTTTTCCTGCTGTTGCTGGAGTTGTTGTTCCTGCTGTAGGAGGAGTTTGTGTTCCTCCTATTTTTGGTGATGGTTTTCCTGCTGTTGGTGGTGGCTGTGTTCCTGCTTTGGTGGCGGTGGTGTTCCTGCTGATGATGGCGGTTCTGTTCCTGCTGTTGGTGGAGTTGGTGTTCCTGCTGTTGCTGGAGTTGGTGTTCCTGCTGTTGGTGGAGTTGGTGTTCCTGCTGTAGGTGGAGTTGGTGTTCCTGCTATTGGTGGAGATGGTGTTCCTGCTGTTGGTGGTGGCTGTGTTCCTACTGTTAGTGGCGGTGGTGTTCCTGCTTTTGGTGGATTTAGTGTTCCTGCCACTGGTGGCAGTGATGTTACTACTTTTGGTGGTGGAGTTCCCGCTGCTGGTGTTGGCTGTGTTCCCGCTGTTGGTGGCGGTGGTGTACCTGCTGTTGGTGACGTTGGTGTTCCTGCTGTTGGTGATGTTGGTGTTCCTGCTGTTGGTGCCGGTGGTGTTCCTGCTGTTGTTGGCGGTGGTGTTCCTGCTCTTGGTGGAGTTGGTGTTCCTGCTGTGGGTGGAGTTGGTGTTCCTGCTGTTGGTGGAGTTGGTGTTCCTGCTATTGGTGGTAGTGGTGTTCCTGCTGTTGGTGGTGGCTGTGTTCCTGCTTTGGTGGCGGTGGTGTTCCTGCTGATGATGTCGGTTCTGTTCCTGCTATTGGTGGTGTTGGTGTTCCTGCTGTTGTTGGAGTTGGTGTTCCTGCTGTTGGTGGTGTTGGTGTTCCTGCTGTAGTGTCGGTGGTGTTCCTGCTGATGATGGCAGTTCTGTTCCTGCTGTTGGTGGAGTTGGTGTTCCTGCTGTTGCTGGAGTTGTTGTTCCTGCTGTTGGTGGAGTTGGTGTTCCTGCTGTAGGTGGAGTTGGTGTTCCTGCTATTGGTGGAGCGGTGTTCCTGCTGTTGGTGGTGGATGTGTTCCTGCTGTTATTGGCGGTGGTGTTCCTGCTTTTGGTGGATTTAGTGTTCCTGCCACTGGTGGCAGTGATGTTACTACTTTTGGTGGTGGAGTTCACGGTGCTGGTGTTGGCTGTGTTCCCGCTGTTGGTGGCGGTGGTGTTCCTGCTGTTGGTGTTGGCTGTTATCCTGCTGTTAGTGGTGGTGATGTTCCTGCTGTTGGTGGAGTTAGTTTTCCTGCTCTTGGTGGCGGTGGTGTTGCTGCTGTTGGTGCTGGAGTTCCTGCTGTTGGTGGTGTCTGTGTTCCCGCTGTTGGTGTCTGTGTTCCCACTGTTGGTGCTGGTGGTGTTCCATCTGTTTGTGGCGGCGATGTTCCTGCTGTTGGTGGTGGCTGTGTTCCTGCTGTTGGTGGTGGTTGTGTTCCTGCTGTTAGTGGTGGTGGTGTTTGTTCCTGCTTTTGTGGATTTCGTGTTCCTGTCACTGGTTGCAGTGGTGTTGCTGCTGGTGGTGGTGGAGTTCCTGCTGTTGGTGGTGGCTGTATTCCTGCTGTCGGTGGAGTTAGTGTTCCTGCTGTTGGTGGCTTTGTTCCCGCTGTTGGTGCTAAATCTGTTCCTGCTACTGGTGGCGGTGGTGTACCTGCTGTTGGTGACGTTTGTGTTCCTGCCGTTGGTGATGTTGGTGTTCCTGCTGTTGGTGCCGGTGGTGTTCCTGCTGTTGGTGGTGGTGGTGTTCCTGCTCTTGGTGGAGTTGGTGTTCCTGCTGTTGGTGGAGTTGGTGTTCCTGCTGTTTTTGGAGTTGGTGTTCCTGCTATTGGTGGTGGTGGTGTTCCTGCTGTTGGTGGTGGCTGTGTTCCTGCTTTGGTGACGGTGGTGTTCCTGCTGAGGATGGCGGTTCTTTTCCTGCTGTTGCTGGAGTTGGTGTTCCTGCTGTTGCTGGAGTTGGTGTTCCTGCTGTTGGTGGAGTTGGTGTTCCTGCTGTAGGTGGAGTTGGTGTTCCTGCTATTGGTGGAGATGGTGTTTCTGCTGTTGGTGGTGGCTGTGTTCCTGCTGTTAGTGGCGGTGTTGTTCCTGCTTTTGGTGGATTTAGTGCTCCTGCCACTGGTGGCAGTGATGTTACTACTTTTGGTGGTGGAGTTCCCGCTGCTGGTGTTGGCTGTGTTCCCGCTGTTGGTGGCGGTGGTGTACCTGCTGTTGGTGACGTTGGTGTTCCTGCTGTTGGTGATGTTGGTGTTCCTGCTGTTGGTGCCGGTGGTGTTCCTGCTGTTGTTGGCGGTGGTGTTCCTGCTCTTGGTGGAGTTGGTGTTCCTGCTGTGGGTGGAGTTGGTGTTCCTGCTGTTGGTGGAGTTGGTGTTCCTGCTATTGGTGGTAGTGGTGTTCCTGCTGTTGGTGGTGGCTGTGTTCCTGCTTTGGTGGCGGTGGTGTTCCTGCTGATGATGGCGGTTCTGTTCCTGCTATTGGTGGTGTTGGTGTTCCTGCTGTTGTTGGAGTTGGTGTTCCTGCTGTTGGTGGAGTTGGTGTTCCTGCTGTAGTGGCGGTGGTGTTCCTGCTGATGATGGCAGTTCTGTTCCTGCTGTTGGTGGAGTTGGTGTTCCTGCTGTTGCTGGAGTTGTTGTTCCTGCTGTTGGTGGAGTTGGTGTTCCTGCTGTAGGTGGAGTTGGTGTTCCTGCTATTGGTGGAGATGGTGTTCCTGCTGTTGGTGGTGGATGTGTTCCTGCTGTTATTGGCGGTGGTGTTCCTGCTTTTGGTGGATTTAGTGTTCCTGCCACTGGTGGCAGTGATGTTACTACTTTTGGTGGTGGAGTTCACGGTGCTGGTGTTGGCTGTGTTCCCGCTGTTGGTGGCGGTGGTGTTCCTGCTGTTGGTGTTGGCTGTTATCCTGCTGTTAGTGGTGGTGATGTTCCTGCTGTTGGTGGAGTTAGTTTTCCTGCTCTTGGTGGCGGTGGTGTTGCTGCTGTTGGTGCTGGAGTTCCTGCTGTTGGTGGTGTCTGTGTTCCCGCTGTTGGTGTCTGTGTTCCCACTGTTGGTGCTGGTGGTGTTCCATCTGTTTGTGGCGGCGATGTTCCTGCTGTTGGTGGTGGCTGTGTTCCTGCTGTTGGTGGTGGTTGTGTTCCTGCTGTTAGTGGTGGTGGTGTTTGTTCCTGCTTTTGTGGATTTCGTGTTCCTGTCACTGGTTGCAGTGGTGTTGCTGCTGGTGGTGGTGGAGTTCCTGCTGTTGGTGGTGGCTGTATTCCTGCTGTCGGTGGAGTTAGTGTTCCTGCTGTTGGTGGCTTTGTTCCCGCTGTTGGTGCTAAATCTGTTCCTGCTACTGGTGGCGGTGGTGTACCTGCTGTTGGTGACGTTTGTGTTCCTGCCGTTGGTGATGTTGGTGTTCCTGCTGTTGGTGCCGGTGGTGTTCCTGCTGTTGGTGGTGGTGGTGTTCCTGCTCTTGGTGGAGTTGGTGTTCCTGCTGTTGGTGGAGTTGGTGTTCCTGCTGTTTTTGGAGTTGGTGTTCCTGCTATTGGTGGTGGTGGTGTTCCTGCTGTTGGTGGTGGCTGTGTTCCTGCTTTGGTGACGGTGGTGTTCCTGCTGAGGATGGCGGTTCTGTTCCTGCTGTTGCTGGAGTTGGTGTTCCTGCTGTTGCTGGAGTTGGTGTTCCTGCTGTTGGTGGAGTTGGTGTTCCTGCTGTAGGTGGAGTTGGTGTTCCTGCTATTGGTGGAGATGGTGTTTCTGCTGTTGGTGGTGGCTGTGTTCCTGCTGTTAGTGGCGGTGTTGTTCCTGCTTTTGGTGGATTTAGTGTTCCTGCCACTGGTGGCAGTGATGTTACTACTTTTGGTGGTGGACTTCCCGCTGCTGGTGTTGGCTGTGTTCCCGCTGTTGGTGGCGGTGGTGTTCCTGCTGTTGGTGGAGTTGGTGTTCCTGCTGTAGGTGGAGTTGGTGTTCCTGCTATTGGTGGAGATGGTGTTCCTGCTGTTGGTGGTGGATGTGTTCCTGCTGTTATTGGCGGTGGTGTTCCTGCTTTTGGTGGATTTAGTGTTCCTGCCACTGGTGGCAGTGATGTTACTACTTTTGGTGGTGGAGTTCACGGTGCTGGTGTTGGCTGTGTTCCCGCTGTTGGTGGCGGTGGTGTTCCTGCTGTTGGTGTTGGCTGTTATCCTGCTGTTAGTGGTGGTGATGTTCCTGCTGTTGGTGGAGTTAGTTTTCCTGCTCTTGGTGGCGGTGGTGTTGCTGCTGTTGGTGCTGGAGTTCCTGCTGTTGGTGGTGTCTGTGTTCCCGCTGTTGGTGTCTGTGTTCCCACTGTTGGTGCTGGTGGTGTTCCATCTGTTTGTGGCGGCGATGTTCCTGCTGTTGGTGGTGGCTGTGTTCCTGCTGTTGGTGGTGGTTGTGTTCCTGCTGTTAGTGGTGGTGGTGTTTGTTCCTGCTTTTGTGGATTTCGTGTTCCTGTCACTGGTTGCAGTGGTGTTGCTGCTGGTGGTGGTGGAGTTCCTGCTGTTGGTGGTGGCTGTATTCCTGCTGTCGGTGGAGTTAGTGTTCCTGCTGTTGGTGGCTTTGTTCCCGCTGTTGGTGCTAAATCTGTTCCTGCTACTGGTGGCGGTGGTGTACCTGCTGTTGGTGACGTTTGTGTTCCTGCCGTTGGTGATGTTGGTGTTCCTGCTGTTGGTGCCGGTGGTGTTCCTGCTGTTGGTGGCGGTGGTGTTCCTGCTCTTGGTGGAGTTGGTGTTCCTGCTGTTGGTGGAGTTGGTGTTCCTGCTGTTTTTGGAGTTGGTGTTCCTGCTATTGGTGGTGGTGGTGTTCCTGCTGTTGGTGGTGGCTGTGTTCCTGCTTTGGTGACGGTGGTGTTCCTGCTGAGGATGGCGGTTCTGTTCCTGCTGTTGCTGGAGTTGGTGTTCCTGCTGTTGCTGGAGTTGGTGTTCCTGCTGTTGGTGGAGTTGGTGTTCCTGCTATAGGTGGAGTTGGTGTTCCTGCTATTGGTGGAGATGGTGTTTCTGCTGTTGGTGGTGGCTGTGTTCCTGCTGTTAGTGGCGGTGTTGTTCCTGCTTTTGGTGGATTTAGTGTTCCTGCCACTGGTGGCAGTGATGTTACTACTTTTGGTGGTGGACTTCCCGCTGCTGGTGTTGGCTGTGTTCCCGCTGTTGGTGGCGGTGGTGTTCCTGCTGTTGGTGGAGTTGGTGTTCCTGCTGTTGGTGTTCCTGCTCTTGGTGGAGTTGGTATTCCTGCTGTTGGTGGAGTTGGTGTTCCTGCTGTTGGTGGTGGCTGTGATCCTGCTGTTAGTGGTGGTGATGTTCCTGCAGTTGGTGGAGTTAGTTTTCCTGCTCTTGGTGGCGGTGGTGTTGCTGCTGTTGGTGCTGGAGTTCCTGCTGTTGGTGGTGTCTGTGTTCCCGCTGTTGTTGTCTGTGTTCCCGCTGTTGGTGGTGGTGGTGTTCCACCTGTTTGTGGCGGCGGTGTTCCTGCTGTTGGTGGCGGTGGTGTACCTGCTGTTGGTGACGTTGGTGTTCCTGCTGTAGGTGTTGTTGGTGTTCCTGCTGTTGGTGCCGGTGGTGTACCTGCTGTTGGTGGCGGTGGTGTTCCTTCTGTTGGTGGAGTTGGTTTTCCTGCTGTTGCTGGAGTTGGTGTTCCTGCTGTTGGTGGAGTTGGTGTTCCTGCTATTGGTGGAGATGGTGTTCCTGCTGATGGTGGTGGCTGTGTTCCTGCTTTGGTGCCGGTGGTGTTCCTGCTGATGCTGGTGGTTCTGTTCCTGCTGTTAGTGTAGTTGGTGTTCCTGCTGTTTGTGGAGTTGGTGTTCCTGCTGTTGTTGGATTTGGTGTTACTGCTGTAGTGTGGAGTTGGTGTTCCTCCTACTGGTGGAGATGGTGTTCCTGCTGTTGGTGGTGGCTGTGTTCCTGCTTTGGTGGCGGTGGTGTTCCTGCTGATGATGGCAGTTCTGTTCCTGCTGTTGGTGGAGTTGGTGTTCCTGCTGTTGCTGGAGTTGGTGCTCCTGCTGTTGGTGGAGTTGGTGTTCCTGCTGTAGGTGGAGTTGGTGTTCCTGCTATGGGTGGAGATGGAGTTCCTGCTGTTGGTGGTGGCTGTGTTCCTAATGTCAGTGGCGGTGGTGTTCCAGCTTTTGGTGGATTTAGTGTTCCTGCCACTGGTGGCAGTGATGTTACTACTTTTGGTGGTGGAGTTCCCGCTGCTGGTGTTGGCTGTGATCCCGCTGTTGGTGGCGGGTGTGTACCTGCTGTTGGTGACGTTGGTGTTCCTGCTGTTGGTGATGTTGGTGTTCCTGCTGTTGGTGCCGGTGGTGTTCCTGCTGCTGGTGGCGGTGGTGTTCCTGCTCTTGGTGGAGTTGGTGTTCCTGTTGTTGGTGGAGTTGGTGTTCCTGCTGTTTGTGGAGTTGGTGTTCCTGCTATTGGTGGTGGCGGTGTTCCTGCTGTTGGTGGTGGCTGTGTTCCTGCTTTGGTGGCGGTGGTGTTCCTGCTGATGATGGCGGTTCTGTTCCTGCTGTTGTTGGAGTTGGTGTTCCTGCTGTTGCTGGAGTTGGTGTTCCTGCTGTTGGTGGAGTTGGTGTTCCTGCTGTAGGTGGAGTTGGTGTTCCTGCTATTGGTGGAGATGGTGTTCCTGCTGTTGGTGGTGGCTGTGTTCCTGCTGTTAGTGGCGGTGGTGTTCCCGCTTTTGGTGGATTTAGTGTTCCTGCCCCTGGTGGCAGTGATGTTACTACTTTTGGTGGTGGAGTTCCCGCTGCTGGTGTTGGCTGTGTTCCCGCTGTTGGTGGCGGTGGTGTTCCTGCTGTTGGTGGAGTTGGTGTTCCTGCAGCTGGTGTTCCTGCTCTTGGTGGAGTTGGTATTCCTGCTGTTGGTGGAGTTGGTGTTCCTGCTGTTGGTGGTGGCTGTGATCCTGCTGTAAGTGGTGGTGATGTTCCTGCAGTTGGTGGAGTTAGTTTTCCTGCTCTTGGTGGCAGTGGTGTTGCTGCTGTTGTTGCTGGAGTTCCTGCTGTTGGTGGTGTCTTTGTTCCCGCTGTTGGTGTCTGTGTTCCCGCTGTTGGTGGTGGTGGTGTTCCACCTGTATGTGGCGGCGGTGTTCCTGCTGTTGGTGGTGGCTGTGTTCCTGCTGTTGGTGGTGGTTGTTTTCCTGCTGTTAGTGGTGGTGGTGTTTGTTCCTGCTTTTGTGGATTTGGTGTTCCTGACATAGGTTGCAGTGGTGTTGCTGCTGGTGGTGGTGGAGTTCCTGCTCTTGGTGGTGGCCTTTTTCCCACTGTTGGTGGCAGTGGTGTTCCTGCTGTTGGTGGTGGTGGTGTTCCTGCTGTTGGTGGTGGCTGTGTTTCTGCTTTTGGTGATGGCGTTGTACCTGCTGTTGCTGGAGATACTGTTCCTGCTGTGCGTCGAGTTAGTGATCCTGCTGTTGGTGGCTGTGTTCCTGCTGCTGTTGGTGGTGGTTTTCCTGCTGTTGGTGGCGGTGGTTTTCCTGCTGTTCGTGGCGGAGGTTTTCCTGATGTTGGTGGAGTTAGTGTTCCTGCTGTTGGTGGCTGTGGTGTACCTGCTGTTGGTGGCGGTGGTGTTCCTTCTGTTGGTGGAGTTGGTTTTCCTGCTGTTGCTGGAGTTGGTGTTCCTGCTGTTGGTGGAGTTGGTGTTCCTGCTATTGGTGGAGATGGTGTTCCTGCTGATGGTGGTGGCTGTGTTCCTGCTTTGGTGCCGGTGGTGTTCCTGCTGATGCTGGTGGTTCTGTTCCTGCTGTTAGTGTAGTTGGTGTTCCTGCTGTTTGTGGAGTTGGTGTTCCTGCTGTTGGTGCCGGTGGTGTACCTGCTGTTGGTGGCGGTGGTGTTCCTTCTGTTGGCGGAGTTGGTTTTCCTGCTGTTGCTGGAGTTGGTGTTCCTGCTGTTGGTGGAGTTGGTGTTCCTGCTTTTGGTGGAGATGGTGTTCCTGCTGATGGTGGTGGCTGTGTTCCTGCTTTGGTGCCGGTGGTGTTCCTGCTGATGCTGGTGGTTCTGTTCCTGCTGTTAGTGTAGTTGGTGTTCCTGCTGTTTGTGGAGTTGGTGTTCCTGCTGTTGTTGGATTTGGTGTTACTGCTGTAGGTGGAGTTGGTGTTCCTCCTACTGGTGGAGATGGTGTTCCTGCTGTTGGTGGTGGCTGTGTTCCTGCTTTGGTGGCGGTGGTGTTCCTGCTGATGATGGCAGTTCTGTTCCTGCTGTTGGTGGAGTTGGTGTTCCTGCTGTTGCTGGAGTTGGTGCTCCTGCTGTTGGTGGAGTTGGTGTTCCTGCTGTAGGTGGAGTTGGTGTTCCTGCTATGGGTGGAGATGGAGTTCCTGCTGTTGGTGGTGGCTGTGTTCCTAATGTCAGTGGCGGTGGTGTTCCAGCTTTTGGTGGATTTAGTGTTCCTGCCACTGGTGGCAGTGATGTTACTACTTTTGGTGGTGGAGTTCCCGCTGCTGGTGTTGGCTGTGTTCCCGCTGTTGGTGGCGGGTGTGTACCTGCTGTTGGTGACGTTGGTGTTCCTGCTGTTGGTGATGTTGGTGTTCCTGCTGTTGGTGCCGGTGGTGTTCCTGCTGCTGGTGGCGGTGGTGTTCCTGCTCTTGGTGGAGTTGGTGTTCCTGTTGTTGGTGGAGTTGGTGTTCCTGCTGTTTGTGGAGTTGGTGTTCCTGCTATTGGTGGTGGCGGTGTTCCTGCTGTTGGTGGTGGCTGTGTTCCTGCTTTGGTGGCGGTGGTGTTCCTGCTGATGATGGCTGTTCTGTTCCTGCTGTTGTTGGAGTTGGTGTTCCTGCTGTTGCTGGAGTTGGTGTTCCTGCTGTTGGTGGAGTTGGTGTTCCTGCTGTAGGTGGAGTTGGTGTTCCTGCTATTGGTGGAGATGGTGTTCCTGCTGTTGGTGGTGGCTGTGTTCCTGCTGTTAGTGGCGGTGGTGTTCCTGCTTTTGGTGGATTTAGTGTTCCTGCCACTGGTGGCAGTGATGTTACTACTTTTGGTGGTGGAGTTCCCGCTGCTGGTGTTGGCTGTGTTCCCGCTGTTGGTGGCGGTGGTGTTCCTGCTGTTGGTGGAGTTGGTGTTCCTGCAGCTGGTGTTCCTGCTCTTGGTGGAGTTGGTATTCCTGCTGTTGGTGGAGTTGGTGTTCCTGCTGTTGGTGGTGGCTGTGATCCTGCTGTTAGTGGTGGTGATGTTCCTGCAGTTGGTGGAGTTAGTTTTCCTGCTCTTGGTGGCAGTGGTGTTGCTGCTGTTGTTGCTGGAGTTCCTGCTGTTGGTGGTGTCTTTGTTCCCGCTGTTGGTGTCTGTGTTCCCGCTGTTGGTGGTGGTGGTGTTCCACCTGTATGTGGCAGCGGTGTTCCTGCTGTTGGTGGTGGCTGTGTTCCTGCTGTTGGTGGTGGTTGTTTTCCTGCTGTTAGTGGTGGTGGTGTTTGTTCCTGCTTTTGTGGATTTGGTGTTCCTGACATAGGTTGCAGTGGTGTTGCTGCTGGTGGTGGTGGAGTTCCTGCTCTTGGTGGTGGCCTTTTTCCCACTGTTGGTGGCAGTGGTGTTCCTGCTGTTGGTGGTGGTGGTGTTCCTGCTGTTGGTGGTGGCTGTGTTTCTGCTTTTGGTGATGGCGTTGTACCTGCTGTTGCTGGAGATACTGTTCCTGCTGTGCGTCGAGTTAGTGATCCTGCTGTTGGTGGCTGTGTTCCTGCTGCTGTTGGTGGTGGTTTTCCTGCTGTTGGTGGCGGTGGTTTTCCTGCTGTTGGTGGCGGAGGTTTTCCTGATGTTGGTGGAGTTAGTGTTCCTGCTGTTGGTGGCTGTGTTCCTGCTGTTGGTGCTAACTCTGTTCCTGCTACTGGTGGCGGTGGTGTTCCTGCTGTTGGTGGCTGCGGTGTTCCTGCTCTTGGTGGCGGTGGTGTACCTGCTGTTGGTGACGTTGGTGTTCCTGCTGTTGGTGATGTTGGTGTTCCCGCTGTTGGTGCCGGTGGTGTTCCTGCTTTTGGTGGTGGTGTTGTTCCTTCTGTTGGTGAAGTTGATGTTGCTGCTGTTGCTGGAGTTGGTGTTCCTGCTGTTGGTGGAGTTGGTGTTCCTGCTATTGGTGGAGATGGTGTTCTGCTCTTAGTGGAATTGGTGTTCCTGCTGTTGGTGGAGGAAGTTTTCCAGCTGTTGGTGGAGTTGGAGTTCCTCCTATTAATGGAGTGGTTGTTCCTGCTATTGGTGTAGTTGGTGTTCCTGCTGTTGGTGGTGGTGGTGTACCTGCTGTTGGTGACGTTGGTGTTCCTGCTGTTGGTGATGGTGGTTTTCCTCCTGTTGGTGGTGTCTGTGTTCCTGCTGTTGGTGGTGGCTGTGTTCCTGCTGTTAGTGATGCTCGTGTTACTGCTTTTGGTGTATTTATTGTTCCTGCCATTGGTGGCAGTGGTGTTGCTGCTGTTGGTGGTGGAGTTCCTGCTGTTGGTTTTGGTGGTGTTCCTGCTGTTGGTGGCTGTGTAACTGATGTTGGTGGTGACTGTGCAGCTGCTGTTGGTGGCGGCGGTGTTGTAGCTGTTGGTGGTAGTGTTCCTGCTGCTGGTGGTAGCTGTGTTCCCGCTGTTGGTGGCGTAGTGTTCCTGCTGTTTGTGGTGGTGGCGTTGCTGCTTTAGGTGCTGGAGTTCCTGCTCTTGGTGGTGGCTGTATTCCTGCTGTCGGTGGAGTTAGTGTTCCTGCTGTTGGTGGCTTTGTTCCCGCTGTTGGTGCTAACTCTGTTCCTGCTACTGGTGGCGGTGGTGTACCTGCTGTTGGTGACGTTTGTGTTCCTGCCGTTGGTGATGTTGGTGTTCCTGCTGTTGGTGCCGGTGGTGTTCCTGCTGTTGGTGGCGGTGGTGTTCCTGCTCTTGGTGGAGTTGGTGTTCCTGCTGTTGGTGGAGTTGGTGTTCCTGCTGTTTTTGGAGTTGGTGTTCCTGCTATTGGTGGTGGTGGTGTTCCTGCTGTTGGTGGTGGCTGTGTTCCTGCTTTGGTGACGGTGGTGTTCCTGCTGAGGATGGCGGTTCTGTTCCTGCTGTTGCTGGAGTTGGTGTTCCTGCTGTTGTTGGAGTTGTTGTTCCTGCTGTTGGTTGTGTTGGTGTTCCTGCTGTAGGTGGAGTTGGTGTTCCTGCTATTGGTGGAGATGGTGTTCCTGCTGTTGGTGGTGGCTGTGTTCCTGCTGTTAGTGGCGGTGTTGTTCCTGCTTTTGGTGGATTTAGTGTTCCTGCCACTGGTGGCAGTGATGTTACTTCTTTTGTTGGTGGAGTTCCCGCTGCTGGTGTTGGCTGTGTTCCCGCTGTTGGTGGCGGTGGTGTTCCTGCTGTTGGTGGAGTTGGTGTTCCTGCTGTTGGTGTTCCTGCTCTTGGTGGAGTTGGTATTCCTGCTGTTGGTGGAGTTGGTGTTCCTGCTGTTGGTGGTGGCTGTGATCCTGCTGTTAGTGGTGGTGATGTTCCTGCAGTTGGTGGAGTTAGTTTTCCTGCTCTTGGTGGCGGTGGTGTTGCTGCTGTTGGTGCTGGAGTTCCTGCTGTTGGTGGTTTCTGTGTTCCCGCTGTTGGTGTCTGTGTTCCCGCTGTTGGTGGTGGTGGTGTTCCACCTGTTTGTGGCGGCGGTGTTCCTGCTGTTGGTGGTGGCTGTGTTCCTGCTGTTGGTGGTGGTTGTGATCCTGCTGTTAGTGGTGGTGGTGTTTGTTCCTGCGTTTGTGGATTTGGTGTTCCTGACATTGGTTGCAGTGGTGTTGCTGCTGGTGGTTGTGGAGTTCCTGCTCTTGGTGGTGGCTGTTTTCCCACTGTTGGTGGTGGTGCTGTTCCTGCTGTTGGTGGTGGTGGTGTTCCTGCTGTTGGTGGTGGCTGTGTTTCTGCTTTTGGTGATGGCGTTGTACCTGCTGTTGGTGGAGATACTGTTCCTGCTGTGGGTCGAGTTACTGATCCTGCTTTTGGTGGCTGTGTTCCTGCTGCTGTTGTTGTTGGTTTTCCTGCTGTTGGTGGCTGTGGTTTTCCTGCTGTTGGTGGCGGAGGTTTTCCTGCTGTTGGTGGAGTTAGTGTTCCTGCTGTTGGTGGCTGTGTTCCTGCTGTTGGTATTAACTCTGTTCCTGCTACTGGTGGCGGTTGTGTTCCTGCTGTTGGTGGCTGCGGTGTTCCTGCTCTTGGTGGCGGTGGTGTACCTGCTCTTGTTGACGTTGGTGTTACTGCTGTAGTTGTTGTTGGTGTTCCTGCTGTTGGTGCCGGTGGTGTTCCTGCTGTTGGTGGCGGTGGTGTTCCTTCTGTTGGTGGAGTTGGTTTTCCTGCTGTTGCTGGAGTTGGTGTTCCTTCTGTTGGTGGAGTTGGTGTTCCTGCTATTGGTGGAGATGGTGTTCCTGCTGTTGGTGGTGGCTGTGTTCCTGCTTTGGTGCCGGTGGTGTTCCTGCTGATGATGGTGTTTCTATTCATGCAGTTGGTGGAGTTGGTGTTCCTGCTGTTGGTGGAGTTGGTGTTCCTGCTGTTGTTGGATTTGGTGTTCCTGCTGTAGGAGGAGTTTGTGTTCCTCCTATTTTTGGTGATCTTGTTCCTGCTGTTGGTGGTGGCTGTGTTCCTGCTTTGGTGGCGGTGGTGTTCCTGCTGTTGGTGGCTGCGGTGTTCCTGCTCTTGGTGGCGGTGGTGTACCTGCTGTTCGTGACGTTGGTGTTCCTGCTATAGGTGTTGTTGGTGTTCCTGCTGTTGGTGCCGGTGGTGTTCCTGCTGTTGGTGGCGGTGGTGTTCCTTCTGTTGGTGGAGTTGGTTTTCCTGCTGTTGGTGGAGTTTTTGTTCCTTCTGTTGGTGGAGTTGGTATTCCTGCCATTGGTGGAGATGGTGTTCCTGCTGTTGGTGGTGGCTGTGTTCCTGCTTTGGTGCCGGCGGTTTTCCTGAAGATGATGGTGGTTCTGTTCCTGCTGTTGGTGGAGTTTGTGTTCCTGCTGTTGGTGGAGTTGGTGTTCCTGCTGTTGTTGGATTTGGTGTTCCTGCTGTTGGTGGAGTTGGTGTTCCTGCTGTTGCTGGAGTTGGTGTTCCTGCTGTTGGTGGAGTTGTTGTTCCTGATGTAGGTGGAGTTGGTGTTCCTGATGTTGGTGTAGTTAGTGTTCCTGCTGTTGGTGGCTGTGTTCCTGCTGTTGGTACTAACTCTGTTCCTGCTACTGGTGGCTGTGGTGTTCCAGCTGTTGGTGGCTGCGGTGTTCCTGCCATTGGTGGTGGTGGTGTACCTGCTGTTGGTGACGTTGGTGTTCCTGCTGTTGGTGATGTTGGTGTTGCTGCTGTTGGAGCCGGCGGTGTTCCTGCTGTTGGTGGCAGTGGTGTTCCTGCTCTTGGTGGAGTTGGTGTTCCTGTTGTTGGTGGAGTTGGTGTTCCTGCTGTTGGTGGCGTTGGTGTTCCTGCTATTGGTGGTGGCGGTGTTCCTGCTGGTGGTGGTGGCTGTGTTCCTTCTTTAGTGGCGTTGGTGTTCCTGCTGTTGGTGGCAGTGGTGTTCCTGCTCTTGGTGGAGTTGGTGTTCCTGTTGTTGGTGGAGTTGGTGTTCCTGCTGTTGGTGGAGTTGGTGTTCCTGCTATTGGTGGTGGCGGTGTTCCTGCTGGTGGTGGTGGCTGTGTTCCTGCTTTGGTGGCGTTGGTGTTCCTGCTGATGATGGCGGTTCTGTTCCTGCTGTTGGTGGAGTTGGTGTTCCTGCTGTTGCTGGACTTGGTGTTCCTGCTGTTGGTGGAGTTAGTGTTCCTGCTGTAGGTGGATTTGGTGTTCCTGCTATTGGTGGAGATGGTGTTCCTGCTGTTGGTGGTGGCTGTGTTCCTGCTGTTAGTGGCGGTGGTGTTCCTGCTTTTGGTGGATTTAGTGTTCCTGCCACTGGTGGCAGTGATGTTACTACTTTTGGTGGTGGAGTTCCCGCTTCTCGTGTTGGCTGTGTTCCCGCTGTTGGTGGTGGTGGTGTTCCTGCTGTGGTGGAGTTGGTGTTCCTGCTGTTGGTGTTCCTGCTCTTGGTGGAGTTGGTATTCCTGCTGTTGGTGGAGTTGGTGTTCCTGCTGTTGGTGGTGGCTGTGATCCTGCTGTTAGTGGTGGTGATGTTCCTGCAGTTGGTGGAGTAGGTTTTCCTGCTCTTGGTGGCGGTGGTGTTGCTGCTGTTGGTGCTGGAGTTCCTGCTGTTGGTGGTGTCTGTGTTCCCGCTGTTGGTGTCTGTGTTCCCGCTGTTGGTGGTGGTGGTGTTCCACCTGTTTGTGGCGGCGGTGTTCCTGCTGTTGGTGGTGGCTGTGTTCCTGCTGTTGGTGGTGGTTGTGATCCTGCTGTTAGTGGTGGTGGTGTTTGTTCCTGCGTTTGTGGATTTGTTGTTCCTGACATTGGTTGCAGTGGTGTTGCTGCTGGTGGTTGTGGAGTTCCTGCTCTTGGTGGTGGCTGTTTTCCCACTGTTGGTGGTGGTGCTGTTCCTGCTGTTGGTGGAGTTGGTGTTCCTGCTGTTGGTGGTGGCTGTGATCCTGCTGTTAGTGGTGGTGATGTTCCTGCAGTTGGTGGAGTTAGTTTTCCTGCTCTTGGTGGCAGTGGTGTTGCTGCTGTTGTTGCTGGAGTTCCTGCTGTTGGTGGTGTCTTTGTTCCCGCTGTTGGTGTCTGTGTTCCCGCTGTTGGTGGTGGTGGTGTTCCACCTGTATGTGGCAGCGGTGTTCCTGCTGTTGGTGGTGGCTGTGTTCCTGCTGTTGGTGGTGGTTGTTTTCCTGCTGTTAGTGGTGGTGGTGTTTGTTCCTGCTTTTGTGGATTTGGTGTTCCTGACATAGGTTGCAGTGGTGTTGCTGCTGGTGGTGGTGGAGTTCCTGCTCTTGGTGGTGGCCTTTTTCCCACTGTTGGTGGCAGTGGTGTTCCTGCTGTTGGTGGTGGTGGTGTTCCTGCTGTTGGTGGTGGCTGTGTTTCTGCTTTTGGTGATGGCGTTGTACCTGCTGTTGCTGGAGATACTGTTCCTGCTGTGCGTCGAGTTAGTGATCCTGCTGTTGGTGGCTGTGTTCCTGCTGCTGTTGGTGGTGGTTTTCCTGCTGTTGGTGGCGGTGGTTTTCCTGCTGTTGGTGGCGGAGGTTTTCCTGATGTTGGTGGAGTTAGTGTTCCTGCTGTTGGTGGCTGTGTTCCTGCTGTTGGTGCTAACTCTGTTCCTGCTACTGGTGGCGGTGGTGTTCCTGCTGTTGGTGGCTGCGGTGTTCCTGCTCTTGGTGGCGGTGGTGTACCTGCTGTTGGTGACGTTGGTGTTCCTGCTGTTGGTGATGTTGGTGTTCCCGCTGTTGGTGCCGGTGGTGTTCCTGCTTTTGGTGGTGGTGTTGTTCCTTCTGTTGGTGAAGTTGATGTTGCTGCTGTTGCTGGAGTTGGTGTTCCTGCTGTTGGTGGAGTTGGTGTTCCTGCTATTGGTGGAGATGGTGTTCTGCTCTTAGTGGAATTGGTGTTCCTGCTGTTGGTGGAGGAAGTTTTCCAGCTGTTGGTGGAGTTGGAGTTCCTCCTATTAATGGAGTGGTTGTTCCTGCTATTGGTGTAGTTGGTGTTCCTGCTGTTGGTGGTGGTGGTGTACCTGCTGTTGGTGACGTTGGTGTTCCTGCTGTTGGTGATGGTGGTTTTCCTGCTGTTGGTGGTGTCTGTGTTCCTGCTGTTGGTGGTGGCTGTGTTCCTGCTGTTAGTGATGCTCGTGTTACTGCTTTTGGTGTATTTATTGTTCCTGCCATTGGTGGCAGTGGTGTTGCTGCTGTTGGTGGTGGAGTTCCTGCTGTTGGTTTTGGTGGTGTTCCTGCTGTTGGTGGCTGTGTAACTGATGTTGGTGGTGACTGTGCAGCTGCTGTTGGTGGCGGCGGTGTTGTAGCTGTTGGTGGTAGTGTTCCTGCTGCTGGTGGTAGCTGTGTTCCCGCTGTTGGTGGCGTAGTGTTCCTTCTGTTTGTGGTGGTGGCGTTGCTGCTTTAGGTGCTGGAGTTCCTGCTGTTGGTGGTGGCTGTATTCCTGCTGTCGGTGGAGTTAGTGTTCCTGCTGTTGGTGGCTTTGTTCCCGCTGTTGGTGCTAACTCTGTTCCTGCTACTGGTGGCGGTGGTGTACCTGCTGTTGGTGACGTTTGTGTTCCTGCCGTTGGTGATGTTGGTGTTCCTGCTGTTGGTGCCGGTGGTGTTCCTGCTGTTGGTGGCGGTGGTGTTCCTGCTCTTGGTGGAGTTGGTGTTCCTGCTGTTGGTGGAGTTGGTGTTCCTGCTGTTTTTGGAGTTGGTGTTCCTGCTATTGGTGGTGGTGGTGTTCCTGCTGTTGGTGGTGGCTGTGTTCCTGCTTTGGTGACGGTGGTGTTCCTGCTGAGGATGGCGGTTTTGTTCCTGCTGTTGCTGGAGTTGGTGTTCCTGCTGTTGTTGGAGTTGTTGTTCCTGCTGTTGGTTGTGTTGGTGTTCCTGCTGTAGGTGGAGTTGGTGTTCCTGCTATTGGTGGAGATGGTGTTCCTGCTGTTGGTGGTGGCTGTGTTCCTGCTGTTAGTGGCGGTGGTGTTCCTGCTTTTGGTGGATTTAGTCTTCCTGCCACTGGTGGCAGTGATGTTACTACTTTTGGTGGTGGAGTTCCCGCTTCTCGTGTTGGCTGTGTTCCCGCTGTTGGTGGTGGTGGTGTTCCTGCTGTGGTGGAGTTGGTGTTCCTGCTGTTGGTGTTCCTGCTCTTGGTGGAGTTGGTATTCCTGCTGTTGGTGGAGTTGGTGTTCCTGCTGTTGGTGGTGGCTGTGATCCTGCTGTTAGTGGTGGTGATGTTCCTGCAGTTGGTGGAGTAGGTTTTCCTGCTCTTGGTGGCGGTGGTGTTGCTGCTGTTGGTGCTGGAGTTCCTGCTGTTGGTGGTGTCTGTGTTCCCGCTGTTGGTGTCTGTGTTCCCGCTGTTGGTGGTGGTGGTGTTCCACCTGTTTGTGGCGGCGGTGTTCCTGCTGTTGGTGGTGGCTGTGTTCCTGCTGTTGGTGGTGGTTGTGATCCTGCTGTTAGTGGTGGTGGTGTTTGTTCCTGCGTTTGTGGATTTGTTGTTCCTGACATTGGTTGCAGTGGTGTTGCTGCTGGTGGTTGTGGAGTTCCTGCTCTTGGTGGTGGCTGTTTTCCCACTGTTGGTGGTGGTGCTGTTCCTGCTGTTGGTGGTGGTGGTGTTCCTGCTGTTGGTGGTGGCTGTGTTTCTGCTTTTGGTGATGGCGTTGTACCTGCTGTTGGTGGAGATACTGTTCCTGCTGTGGGTCGAGTTACTGATCCTGCTTTTGGTGGCTGTGTTCCTGCTGCTGTTGTTGGTGGTTTTCCTGCTGTTGGTGGCTGTGGTTTTCCTGCTGTTGGTGGCGGAGGTTTTCCTGCTGTTGGTGGAGTTAGTGTTCCTGCTGTTGGTGGCTGTGTTCCTGCTGTTGGTATTAACTCTGTTCCTGCTACTGGTGGCGGTTGTGTTCCTGCTGTTGGTGGCTGCGGTGTTCCTGCTCTTGGTGGCGGTGGTGTACCTGCTCTTGTTGACGTTGGTGTTACTGCTGTAGTTGTTGTTGGTGTTCCTGCTGTTGGTGCCGGTGGTGTTCCTGCTGTTGGTGGCGTTGGTGTTCCTTCTGTTGATGGAGTTGGTTTTCCTGCTGTTGCTGGAGTTGGTGTTCCTTCTGTTGGTGGAGTTGGTGTTCCTGCTATTGGTGGAGTTGGTGTTCCTGCTGTTGGTGGTGGCTGTGTTCCTGCTTTGGTGCCGGTGGTGTTCCTGCTGATGATGGTGTTTCTGTTCCTGCAGTTGGTGGAGTTGGTGTTCCTGCTGTTGGTGGAGTTGGTGTTCCTGCTGTTGTTGGATTTGGTGTTCCTGCTGTAGGAGGAGTTTGTGTTCCTCCTATTTTTGGTGATGGTGTTCCTGCTGTTGGTGGTGGCTGTGTTCCTGCTTTGGTGGCGGTGGTGTTCCTGCTGTTGGTGGCTGCGGTGTTCCTGCTCTTGGTGGCGGTGGTGTACCTGCTGTTGGTGACGTTGGTGTTCCTGCTATAGGTGTTGTTGGTGTTCCTGCTGTTGGTGCCGGTGGTGTTCCTGCTGTTGGTGGCGGTGGTGTTCCTTCTGTTGGTGGAGTTGGTTTTCCTGCTGTTGGTGGAGTGTTTGTTCCTTCTGTTGGTGGAGTTGGTATTCCTGCCATTGGTGGAGATGGTGTTCCTGCTGTTGGTGGTGGCTGTGTTCCTGCTTTGGTGCCGGCGGTTTTCCTGAAGATGATGGTGGTTCTGTTCCTGCTGTTGGTGGAGTTGGTGTTCCTGCTGTTGGTGGAGTTGGTGTTCCTGCTGTTGTTGGATTTGGTGTTCCTGCTGTTGGTGGAGTTGGTGTTCCTGCTGTTGCTGGAGTTGGTGTTCCTGCTGTTGGTGGAGTTGTTGTTCCTGATGTAGGTGGAGTTGGTGTTCCTGATGTTGGTGGAGTTAGTGTTCCTGCTGTTGGTGGCTGTGTTCCTGCTGTTGGTACTAACTCTGTTCCTGCTACTGGTGGCTGTGGTGTTCCAGCTGTTGGTGGCTGCGGTGTTCCTGCCATTGGTGGTGGTGGTGTACCTGCTGTTGGTGACGTTGGTGTTCCTGCTGTTGGTGATGTTGGTGTTCCTGCTGTTGGTGCCGGCGGTGTTCCTGCTGTTGGTGGCAGTGGTGTTCCTGCTCTTGGTGGAGTTGGTGTTCCTGTTGTTGGTGGAGTTGGTGTTCCTGCTGTTGGTGGAGTTGGTGTTCCTGCTATTGGTGGTGGCGGTGTTCCTGCTGGTGGTGGTGGCTGTGTTCCTGCTTTGGTGGCGATGGTGTTCCTGCTGTTGGTGGCAGTGGTGTTCCTGCTCTTGGTGGAGTTGGTGTTCCTGTTGTTGGTGGAGTTGGTGTTCCTGCTTTTGGTGGAGTTGGTGTTCCTGCTATTGGTGGTGGCGGTGTTCCTGCTGGTGGTGGTGGCTGTGTTCCTGCTTTGGTGGCGTTGGTGTTCCTGCTGATGATGGCGGTTCTGTTCCTGCTGTTGGTGGAGTTGGTGTTCCTGCTGTTGCTGGACTTGGTGTTCCTGCTGTTGGTGGAGTTAGTGTTCCTGCTGTAGGTGGAGTTGGTGTTCCTGCTATTGGTGGAGATGGTGTTCCTGCTGTTGGTGGTGGCTGTGTTCCTGCTGTTAGTGGCGGTGGTGTTCCTGCTTTTGGTGGATTTAGTCTTCCTGCCACTGGTGGCAGTGATGTTACTACTTTTGGTGGTGGAGTTCCCGCTTCTGGTGTTGGCTGTGTTCCCGCTGTTGGTGGTGGTGGTGTTCCTGCTGTTGGTGGAGTTGGTGTTCCTGGTGTTGGTGTTCCTGCTCTTGGTGGAGTTGGTATTCCTGCTGTTGATGGAGTTGGTGTTCCTGCTGTTGGTGGTGGCTGTGATCCTGCTGTTATTGGTGGTGATGTTCCTGCAGTTGGTGGAGTAGGTTTTCCTGCTCTTGGTGGCGGTGGTGTTGCTGCTGTTGGTGCTGGAGTTCCTGCTGTTGGTGGTGTCTGTGTTCCCGCTGTTGGTGTCTGTGTTCCCGCTGTTGGTGGTGGTGGTGTTCCACCTGTTTGTGGCGGCGGTGTTCCTGCTGTTGGTGGTGGCTGTGTTCCTGCTGTTGGTGGTGGTTGTGTTCCTGCTGTTAGTGGTGGTGGTGTTTGTTCCTGCTTTTGTGGATTTGGTGTTCCTGACATTGGTTGCAGTGGTGTTGCTGCTGGTGGTGGTGGAGTTCCTGCTCTTGGTGGTGGCTGTTTTCCCACTGTTGGTGGCGGTGGTGTTCCTGCTGTTGGTGGTGGTGGAGTTCCTGCTGTTGGTGGTGGCTGTGTTTCTGATTTTGGTGATGGCGTTGTACCTGCTGTTGGTGGAGATACTGTTCCTGCTGTGCGTCGAGTTATTGATCCTGCTGTTGGTGGCTGTGTTCCTGCTGCTGTTGGTGGTGGTGTTCCTGCTGTTGGTGGCGGTGGTTTTCCTGCTGCTGGTGGCGAAGGTTTTACTGATGTTGGTGGAGTTAGTGTTCCTGCTGTTGGTGCTAACTCTGTTCCTGCTACTGGTGGCGGTGGTGTTCCTGCTGTTGGTGGCTGCGGTGTTCCTGCTCTTGGTGGCGGTGGTGTACCTGCTGTTGGTGATGTTGGTGTTCCAGCTGTTGGTGATGTTGGTGTTCCTGCTGTTGGTGCCGGTGGTGTTCCTGCTTTTGGTGGTGGTGGTGTTCCTTCTGTTGGTGGAGTTGGTGTTCCTGCTGTTGCTGGTTTTGGTGTTCCTGCTCTTGGTGGAGTTGGTGTTCCTGCTTTTGGTGGAGTTGGTGTTCCTGCTGTTGGTCGAGTTGGTGTTCTTGCTATTGGTGGTGGTGGTGTTCCTGCTGTTGGTGGTGGCTGTGTTCCTGCTTTGGTGGCAGTGGTGTTCCTGCTGATGATGGCGGTTCTGTTCCTGCTGTTGGTGGAGTTGTGGTTCCTGCTGTTGCTGGAGTTGGTGTGCCTGCTGTTGGTGGAGTTGGTGTTCCTGCTGTAGGTGGAGTTGGTGTTCCTGCTATTGGTGGAGATGGTGTTCCTGCTGTTGGTGGTGGTGGTGTTCCTGCTGTTGGTGGTGGCTGTGTTTCTGCTTTTGGTGATGGCGTTGTACCTGCTGTTGCTGGAGATACTGTTCCTGCTGTGCGTCGAGTTAGTGATCCTGCTGTTGGTGGCTGTGTTCCTGCTGCTTTTGGTGGTGGTGTTCCTGCTGTTGGTGGCGGTGGTTTTCCTGCTGTTGGTGGCGGAGGTTTTCCTGATGTTGGTGGAGTGAGTGTTCCTGCTGTTGGTGGCTGTGTTCCTGCTGTTGGTGCTAACTCTGTTCCTGCTACTGGTGGCGGTGGTGTTCCTGCTGTTGGTGGCTGCGGTGTTCCTGCTCTTGGTGGCGGTGGTGTACCTGCTGTTGGTGACGTTGGTGTTCCTGCTGTTGGTGATGTTGGTGTTCCTGCTTTGGTGCCGGTGGTGTTCCTGCTTTTGGTGGTGGTGGTGTTCCTTCTGTTGGTGGAGTTGGTGTTCCTGCTGTTGGTGGAGTTGGTGTTCCTGCTGTTGGTGGAGTTGCTGTTCCTGCTATTGGTGGACATGGTGTTCCTGCTGTTATTGGAATTGGTGTTCCTGCTGTTGGTGGAGGCGTTTTTACTGCTGTTGGTGGAGTACGAGTTCCTGCTATTAATGGAGTTGGTGTTCCTGCTATTGGTGGTGTTGGTGTTCCTGCTGTTGGTGGTGGTGATGTACCTGCTGTTGGTGACGTTGGTGTTCCTGCTGTTGGTGATGTTGGTTTTCCTGCTGTTGGTGGTGTCTGTGTTCCTGCTGTTGGTGGTGGCTGTGTTCCTGCTGTTAGTGATTCTCGTTTTACTGCTTTTGGTGGATTTATTGTTCCTGCCATTGGTGGCAGTGGTGTTGCTGCTGTTGGTGGTGGAGTTCCTGCTGTTGGTTTTGGTGGTGTTCCTGCTGTTGGTGGCTGTGTTACTGCTGTTGGTGGTGACTGTGTAGCTGCTGTTGGTGGCGGCGGTGTTGTAGCTGTTGGTGGTAGTGTTCCTGCTGCTGGTGGTAGCTGTGTTCCCGCTGTTGGTGGCGGTGTTGTTCCTGCTGTTGGTGGCGTAGTGTTCCTGCTGTTTGTGGTGGTGGTGTTGCTGCTGTAGGTGCTGGAGTTCCTGCTGTTGGTGGTGGCTGTGTTCCTGCTGTCGGTGGAGTTAGTGTTCCTGCTGTTGGTGGCTTTGTTCCCGCTGTTGGTGCTAACTCTGTTCCTGCTACTGGTGGCGGTAATGTACCTGCTGTTGGTGACTTTGGTGTTCCTGCCGTTGGTGATGTTGGTGTCCCTGCTGTTGGTGCCGGTGGTGTTCCTGCTGTTGGTGGCGGTGGTGTTCCTGCTCATGGTGGAGTTGGTGTTCCTGCTGTTGGTGGAGTTGGTGTTCCTGCTATTGGTGGTGGTGGTGTTCTTGCTGTTGGTGATGGCTGTGTTCCTGCTTTGGTGACGGTGGTGTTCCTGCTGATGATGGCGGTTCTGTTCCTGCTGTTGGTGGAGTTGGTGTTCCTGCTGTTGCCTGAGTTGGTGTTCCTGCTGTTGGTGGAGTTGGTGTGCCTGCTGTTGGTGGAGTTGGTGTTCCTGCTGTTGTTGGATTTGGTGTTCCTGCTGTAGGTGGAGTTGGTGTTCCTGCTGTTGGTGGAGGAAGTTTTCCTGCTGTTGGTGGAGTTGGAGTTCCTTCTATTAATGGAGTTGGTGTTCCTGCTATTGGTGGAGTTGGTGTTCCTGCTGTTGGTGGTGGTGGTGTACCTGCTGTTGGTGACGTTGGTGTTCCTGATGTTGGTGATGGTGGTTTTCCTGCTGTTGGTGGTGTCTGTGTTCCTGCTGTTGGTGGTGGCTGTGTTCCTGCTGTTACTGATGCTCGTGTTACTGCTTTTGGTGTATTTATTGTTCCTGCCATTGGTGGCAGTGGTGTTGCTGCTGTTGGTGGTGGAGTTCCTGCTGTTGGTTTTGGTGGTGTTCCTGCTGTTGGTGGCTGTGTTACTGATGTTGGTGGTGACTGTGTAGCTGCTGTTGGTGGCGGCGGTGTTGTAGCTGTTGGTGGTAGTGTTCCTGCTGCTGGTGGTAGCTGTGTTCCCGCTGTTGGTGGCGGTGTTGTTCCTGCTGTTGGTGGCGTAGTGTTCCTGCTTTTTGTGGTGGTGGTGTTGCTGCTGTAGGTGCTGGAGTTCCTGCTGTTGGTGTTGGCTGTGTTCCTGCTGTCGGTGGAGTTAGTGTTCCTGCTGTTGGTGGCTTTGTTCCCGCTGTTGGTGCTAACTCTGTTCCTGCTACTGGTGGCGGTGGTGTACCTGCTGTTGGTGACGTTGGTGTTCCTGCCGTTGGTGATGTTGGTGTTCCTGCTGTTGGTGCCGGTGGTGTTCCTGCTGTTGGTGGCGGTGGTGTTGTAGCTGTTGGTGGTAGTGTTCCTGCTGCTGGTGGTAGCTGTGTTCCCGCTGTTGGTGGCGGTGTTGTTCCTGCTGTTGGTGGCGTAGTGTTCCTGCTGTTTGTGGTGGTGGTGTTGCTGCTGTAGGTGCTGGAGTTCCTGCTGTTGGTGGTGGCTGTGTTCCTGCTGTCGGTGGAGTTAGTGTTCCTGCTGTTGGTGGCTTTGTTCCCGCTGTTGGTGCTAACTCTGTTCCTGCTACTGGTGGCGGTGGTGTACCTGCTGTTGGTGACGTTGGTGTTCCTGCCGTTGGTGATGTTGGTGTTCCTGCTGTTGGTGCCGGTGGTGTTCCTGCTGTTGGTGGCGGTGGTGTTCCTGCTCATGGTGGAGTTGGTGTTCCTGCTGTTGGTGGAGTTGGTGTTCCTGCTATTGGTGGTGGTGGTGTTCTTGCTGTTGGTGATGGCTGTGTTCCTGCTTTGGTGACGGTGGTGTTCCTGCTGATGATGGCGGTTCTGTTCCTGCTGTTGTTGGAGTTTGTGTTCCTGCTGTTGCCTGAGTTGGTGTTCCTGCTGTTGGTGGAGTTGGTGTTCCTGCTGTTGTTGGAGTTGGTGTTCCTGCTGTTGTTGGATTTGGTGTTCCTGCTGTAGGTGGAGTTGGTGTTCCTGCTGTTGGTGGAGGAAGTTTTCCTGCTGTTGGTGGAGTTGGAGTTCCTTCTATTAATGGAGTTGGTGTTCCTGCTATTGGTGGAGTTGGTGTTCCTGCTGTTGGTGGTGGTGGTGTACCTGCTGTTGGTGACGTTGGTGTTCCTGCTGTTGGTGATGGTGGTTTTCCTGCTGTTGGTGGTGTCTGTGTTCCTGCTGTTGGTGGTGGCTGTGTTCCTGCTGTTAGTGATGCTCGTGTTACTGCTTTTGGTGTATTTATTGTTCCTGCCATTGGTGGCAGTGGTGTTGCTGCTGTTGGTGGTGGAGTTCCTGCTGTTGGTTTTGGTGGTGTTCCTGCTGTTGGTGGCTGTGTTACTGATGTTGGTGGTGACTGTGTAGCTGCTGTTGGTGGCGGCGGTGTTGTAGCTGTTGGTGGTAGTGTTCCTGCTGCTGGTGGTAGCTGTGTTCCCGCTGTTGGTGGCGGTGTTGTTCCTGCTGTTGGTGGCGTAGTGTTCCTGCTTTTTGTGGTGGTGGTGTTGCTGCTGTAGGTGCTGGAGTTCCTGCTGTTGGTGTTGGCTGTGTTCCTGCTGTCGGTGGAGTTAGTGTTCCTGCTGTTGGTGGCTTTGTTCCCGCTGTTGGTGCTAACTCTGTTCCTGCTACTGGTGGCGGTGGTGTACCTGCTGTTGGTGACGTTGGTGTTCCTGCCGTTGGTGATGTTGGTGTTCCTGCTGTTGGTGCCGGTGGTGTTCCTGCTGTTGGTGGCGGTGGTGTTGTAGCTGTTGGTGGTAGTGTTCCTGCTGCTGGTGGTAGCTGTGTTCCCGCTGTTGGTGGCGGTGTTGTTCCTGCTGTTGGTGGCGTAGTGTTCCTGCTGTTTGTGGTGGTGGTGTTGCTGCTGTAGGTGCTGGAGTTCCTGCTGTTGGTGGTGGCTGTGTTCCTGCTGTCGGTGGAGTTAGTGTTCCTGCTGTTGGTGGCTTTGTTCCCGCTGTTGGTGCTAACTCTGTTCCTGCTACTGGTGGCGGTGGTGTACCTGCTGTTGGTGACGTTGGTGTTCCTGCCGTTGGTGATGTTGGTGTTCCTGCTGTTGGTGCCGGTGGTGTTCCTGCTGTTGGTGGCGGTGGTGTTCCTGCTCATGGTGGAGTTGGTGTTCCTGCTGTTGGTGGAGTTGGTGTTCCTGCTATTGGTGGTGGTGGTGTTCTTGCTGTTGGTGATGGCTGTGTTCCTGCTTTGGTGACGGTGGTGTTCCTGCTGATGATGGCGGTTCTGTTCCTGCTGTTGTTGGAGTTTGTGTTCCTGCTGTTGCCTGAGTTGGTGTTCCTGCTGTTGGTGGAGTTGGTGTTCCTGCTGTTGTTGGAGTTGGTGTTCCTGCTGTTGTTGGATTTGGTGTTCCTGCTGTAGGTGGAGTTGGTGTTCCTGCTGTTGGTGGAGGAAGTTTTCCTGCTGTTGGTGGAGTTGGAGTTCCTTCTATTAATGGAGTTGGTGTTCCTGCTATTGGTGGAGTTGGTGTTCCTGCTGTTGGTGGTGGTGGTGTACCTGCTGTTGGTGACGTTGGTGTTCCTGCTGTTGGTGATGGTGGTTTTCCTGCTGTTGGTGGTGTCTGTGTTCCTGCTGTTGGTGGTGGCTGTGTTCCTGCTGTTAGTGATGCTCGTGTTACTGCTTTTGGTGTATTTATTGTTCCTGCCATTGGTGGCAGTGGTGTTGCTGCTGTTGGTGGTGGAGTTCCTGCTGTTGGTTTTGGTGGTGTTCCTGCTGTTGGTGGCTGTGTTACTGATGTTGGTGGTGACTGTGTAGCTGCTGTTGGTGGCGGCGGTGTTGTAGCTGTTGGTGGTAGTGTTCCTGCTGCTGGTGGTAGCTGTGTTCCCGCTGTTGGTGGCGGTGTTGTTCCTGCTGTTGGTGGCGTAGTGTTCCTGCTTTTTGTGGTGGTGGTGTTGCTGCTGTAGGTGCTGGAGTTCCTGCTGTTGGTGTTGGCTGTGTTCCTGCTGTCGGTGGAGTTAGTGTTCCTGCTGTTGGTGGCTTTGTTCCCGCTGTTGGTGCTAACTCTGTTCCTGCTACTGGTGGCGGTGGTGTACCTGCTGTTGGTGACGTTGGTGTTCCTGCCGTTGGTGATGTTGGTGTTCCTGCTGTTGGTGCCGGTGGTGTTCCTGCTGTTGGTGGCGGTGGTTTTCCTGCTCATGGTGGAGTTTGTGTTCCTGCTGTTGGTGGAGTTGGTGTTCCTGCTCTTGGTGGTGGTGGTGTTCTTGCTGATGGTGGTGGCTGTGTTCCTGCTTTGGTGACGGTGGTGTTCCTGCTGATGATGGCGGTTCTGTTCCTGCTGTTGGTGGAGTTGGTGTTTCTGCTGTTGCCTGAGTTGGTGTTCCTGCTGTTGGTGGAGTTGGTGTTCCTGCTGTTGGTGGAGTTGGTGTTCCTGCTGTTGGAGGAGGAAGTTTTCCTGCTGTTGGTGGAGTTGGAGTTCCTTCTATTAATGGAGTTGGTGTTCCTGCTATTGGTGGAGTTGGTGTTCCTGCTGTTGGTGGTGTTGGTGTACCTGCTGTTGGTGACGTTGGTGTTCCTGCTGTTGGTGATGGTAGTTTTCCTGCTGTTGGTGGTGTCTGTGTTCCTGCTGTTGGTGGTGGCTGTGTTCCTGCTGTTAGTGATGCTCGTGTTACTGCTTTTGGTGTATTTATTGTTCCTGCCATTGGTGGCAGTGGTGTTGCTGCTGTTGGTGGTGGAGTTCCTACTGTTGGTTTTGGTGGTGTTCCTGCTGTTGGTGGCTGTGTTACTGATGTTGGTGGTGACTGTGTAGCTGCTGTTGGTGGCGGCGGTGTTGTAGCTGTTGGTGGTAGTGTTCCTGCTGCTGGTGGTAGCTGTGTTCCCGCTGTTGGTGGCGGTGTTGTTCCTGCTGTTGGTGGCGTAGTGTTCCTGATGTTTGTGGTGGTGGTGTTGCTGCTGCAGGTGCTGGAGTTCCTGCTGTTGGTGGTGGCTGTGTTCCTGCTGTCAGTGGAGTTAGTGTTCCTGCTGTTGGTGGCTTTGTTCCCGCTGTTGGTGCTAACTCTGTGCCTGCTACTGGTGGCGGTGGTGTACCTGCTGTTGGTGACGTTGGTGTTCCTGCCGTTGTTGATGTTGGTGTTCCTGCTGTTGGTGCCGGTGGTGTTCCTGCTGTTGGTGGCGGTGGTGTTCCTGCTCATGGTGGAGTTTGTGTTCCTGCTGTTGGTGGAGTTGGTGTTAGTGCTGTTGGTGGAGTTGGTGTTCCTGCTATTGGTGGTGGTGGTGTTCCTGCTGTTGGTGGTGGCTTTGTTCCTGCTTTGGTGACGGCGGTGTTCCTGCTGATGATGGCGGTTCTGTTCCTGCTGTTGGTGTTCCTGCTGTTGCTGGAGTTGGTGTTCCTGCTGTTGGTGGAGTTGGTGTTCCTGCTGTTGGTGGAGTTGGTGTTCCTGCTGTTGTTGGATTTGGTGTTCCTGCTGTAGGTGGAGTTGGTGTTCCTCCTATTGGTGGAGATGGTGTTCCTGCTGTTGGTGGTGGCTGTGTTCCTACTGTTAGTGGCGGTGGTGTTTCTGCTTTTGGTGGATTTAGTGTTCCTGCCACTGGTGGCAGTGATGTTACTACTTTTGGTGGTGGAGTTCCCGCTGCTGGTGTTGGCTGTGTTCCCGTTGTTGGTGGCTGTGGTGTTCCTGCTGTTGGTGGAGTTGGTGTTCCTGCTGTTGGTGTTCCTGCTCTTGGTGGAGTTGGTATTCCTGCTTCTGGTGGAGTTGGTGTTCCTGCTGTTGGTGGTGGCTGTGATCCTGCTGTTGGTGGTGGTTGTGTTCCTGCTGTTAGTGGAAATGGTGTTTGTTCCTGCTTTTGTGGATTTGGTGTTCCTGACATTGGTTGCAGTGGTGTTGCTGCTGGTGGTTGTGCAGTTCCTGCTCTTGGTGGTGGCTGTTTTCCCACTTTTGGTGGTGGTGGTGTTGCTGCTGTTGGTGGTGGTGGTGTTCCTGCTGTTGGTGGTGGCTGTGTTTCTGCTTTTGGTGATGGCGTTGTACCTGCTGTTGGTTGAGATACTGTTCCTGCTGTGGGTCGAGTTACTGATCCTGCTGTTGGTGGCTGTGTTCCTGCTGCTGTTGTTGGTGGTGTTCCTGCTGTTGGTGGCGGTGGTTTTCCTGCTGTTGGTGGTGGATGTTTTCCTGCTGTTGGTGGAGTTAGTGTTCCTGCTGTTGGTGGCTGTGTTCCTGCTGTTGGTGCTAATTCTGTTCCTGCTACTGGTGGCGGTGGTGTTCCTGCTGTTGGTGGCTGCGGTGTTCCTGCTCCTGGTGGCGGTGGTGTACCTGCTGTTGGTGACGTTGGTGTTCCTGCTTAGGTGTTGTTGGTGTTCCTGCTGTTGGTGCCGGTGGTGTTCCTGCTGTTGGTGGCGGTGGTGTTCCTTCTGTTGGTGGAGTTGGTTTTCCTGCTGTTGCTGGTTGTGGTGTTCCTTCTGTTGGTGGAGTTGGTGTTCCTGCTATTGGTGGAGATGGTGTTCCTGCTGTTGGTGGTAGCTGTGTTCCTGCTTTGGTGCCGGTGGTGTTCCTGCTGATGATGGTGGTTCTGTTCCTGCTGTTGGTGGAGTTGGTGTTCCTGCTGTTGGTGGAGTTGGTGTTCCTGCTGTTGTTGGATTTGGTGTTCCTGCTGTTGGTGGAGTTGGTGTTCCTGCTGTTGCTGGAGTTGGTGTTCCTGCTGTTGGTGGAGTTGTTGTTCCTGCTGTAGGTGGAGTTGGTGTTCCTGCTATTGGTGGAGATGGTGTTCCTGCTGTTGGTGGTGGCTGTGTTCCTACTGTTAGTGGCGGTGGTGTTCCTGCTTTTGGTGGATTTAGTGTTCCTGCCACTGGTGGCAATGATGTTACTACTTTTGGTGGTGGTGTTCCCGCTGCTGGTGTTGGCTGTGTTCCCGCTGTTGGTGGCGGTGGTGTTCCTGCTGTTGGTGGAGTTGGTGTTCCTGCTGTTGGTGTTCCTGCTCTTGGTGGAGTTGGTGTTCCTGCTGTTGGTGGAGTTGGTGTTCCTGCTGTTGGTCGAGTTGGTGTTCCTGCTATTGGTGGTGGTGGTGTTCCTGCTGTTGGTGGTGGCTGTGTTCCTGCTTTGGTGGCAGTGGTGTTGCTGCTGATGATGGCGGTTCTGTTCCTGCTGTTGGTGGAGTTGGGGTTCCTGCTGTTGCTGGAGTTGGTGTGCCTGCTGTTGGTGGAGTTGGTGTTCCTGCTGTAGGTGGAGTTGGTGTTCATGCTATTGGTGGAGATGGTGTTCCTGCTGTTGGTGGTGGCTGTGTTCCTGCTGTTAGTGGCGGTGGTGTTCCTGCATTTGGTTGATTTAGTGTTCCTGCCACTGGTGGCAGTGATGTTACTACTTTTGGTGGTGGAGTTCCCGCTTCTGGTTTTGGCTGTGTTCCCGCTGTTGGTGGAGTTGGTGTACCTGCTGTTGGTGTTCCTGCTCTTGGTGGAGTTGGTATTCCTGCTGTTGGTGGAGTTTGTGTTCCTGCTGTTGGTGGTGGCTGTGATCCTGCTGTTAGTGGTGGTGATGTTCCTGCAGTTGTAGGAGTTAGTTTTCCTGCTCTTGGTGGCGGTGGTGTTGCTGCTGTTGGTGCTGCAGTTCCTGCTGTTGGTGGTGTCTGTGTTCCCGCTGTTGGTGTCTGTGTTCCTGCTGTTGGTGGTGGTGGTGTTCCACATGTTTGTGGCGGCGGTGTTCCTGCTGTTGGTGGTGGCTGTGTTCCTGCTGTTGGTGGTGGTTGTGTTCCTGCTGTTAGTGGTGGTGGTGTTTGTTCCTGCTTTTGTGGATTTGGTGTTCCTGACATTGGTGCAGTGGTGTTGCTGCTGGTGGTGGTGGAGTTCCTGCTCTTGGTGGTGGCTGTTTTCCAACTGTTGGTGTCGGTGGTGTTCCTGCTGTTGATGGTGGTGGTGTTCCTGCTGTTGGTGGTGGCTGTGTTTCTGCTTTTGGTGATGGCGTTGTTCCTGCTGTTGGTGGAGATACTGTTCCTGCTGTGCGTCGAGTTAGTGATCCTGCTGTTGGTGGCTGTGTTCCTGCTGCTGTTGGTGGTGGTTTTCCTGCTGTTGGTGGCGGTGGTTTTACTGCTGTTGGTGGCGGAGGTTTTCCTGATGTTGGTGGAGTTAGTGTTCCTGCTGTTGGTGGCTGTGTTCCTGCTGTTGGTGCTAACTCTGTTCCTGCTACTGGTGGCGGTGGTGTTCCAGCTGTTGGTGGCTGCGGTGTTCCTGCCATTGGTGCTGGTGGTGTACCTGCTGTTGGTGACGTTGGTGTTCCTGCTGTTGGTGATGTTGGTGTTCCTGCTGTTGGTGCCGGTGGTGTTCCTGCTTTTGGTGGTGGTGGTGTTCCTGCTGTTGGTGGAGTTGGTGTTCCTGCTGTTGTTGGATTTGGTGATCCTGCTGTTGGTGGAGTTGGTGTTCCTGCTGTTGCTGGAGTTGGTGTTCCTGCTGTTGGTGGAGTTGTTGTTCCTGCTGTAGGTGGAGTTGGTGTTCCTGCTATTGGTGGAGATCGTGTTCCTGCTGTTGGTCTTGGCTGTGTTCCTACTGTTAGTGGCGGTGGTGTTCCTGCTTTTGGTGGATTTAGTGTTCCTGCCACTGGTGGCAGTGATGTTACTACTTTTGGTGGTGGAGTTCCCGCTGCTGGTGTTGGCTGTGTTCCCGCTGTTGGTGGCGGTGGTGTTCCTGCTGTTGGTGGAGTTGGTGTTCCTGCTGTTGGTGTTCCTGCTCTTGGTGGAGTTGGTGTTCCTGCTTTTGTTGGAGTTGGTGTTCCTGCTGTTGGTCGAGTTGGTGTTCCTGCTATTGGTGTTGGTGGTGTTCCTGCTGTTGGTGGTGGCTGTGTTCCTGCTTTGGTGGCAGTGGTGTTCCTGCTGATGATGGCGGTTCTGTTCCTGCTGTTGGTGGAGTTGTGGTTCCTGCTGTTGCTGGAGTTGGTGTGCCTGCTGTTGGTGGAGTTGGTGTTCCTGCTGTAGGTGGAGTTGGTGTTCCTGCTATTGGTGGAGATGGTGTTCCTGCTGTTGGTGGTGGTGGTGTTCCTGCTGTTGGTGGTGGCTGTGTTTCTGCTTTTGGTGATGGCGTTGTACCTGCTGTTGATGGAGATACTGTTCCTGCTGTGCGTCGAGTTAGTGATCCTGCTGTTGGTGGCTGTGTTCCTGCTGCTTTTGGTGGTGGTGTTCCTGCTGTTGGTGGCGGTGGTTTTCCTGCTGTTTGTGGCGGAGGTTTTCCTGATGTTGGTAGAGTGAGTGTTCCTGCTGTTGGTGGCTGTGTTCCTGCTGTTGGTGTTAACTCTGTTCCTGCTACTGGTGGCGGTGGTGTTCCTGCTGTTGGTGGCTGCGGTGTTCCTGCTCTTGGTGGCGGTGGTGTACCTGCTGTTGGTGATGTTGGTGTTCCTGCTGTTGGTGATGTTGGTGTTCCTGCTTTTGGTGCCGGTGGTGTTCCTGCTTTTGGTGGTGGTGGTGTTCCTTCTGTTGGTGGAGTTGGTGTTCCTGCTGTTGGTGGAGTTGGTGTTCCTGCTGTTGGTGGAGTTGGTGTTCCTGCTATTGGTGGATATGGTGTTCCTGCTGTTATTGGAATTGGTGTTCCTGCTGTTGGTGGAGGAGTTTTTACTGCTGTTGGTGGAGTACGAGTTCCTGCTATTAATGGAGTTGGTGTTCCTGCTATTGGTGGAGTTGGTGTTCCTGCTGTTGGTGGTGGTGATGTACCTGCTGTTGGTGACGTTGGTATTCCTGCTGTTGGTGATGTTGGTTTTCCTGCTGTTGGTGGTGTCTGTGTTCCTGCTGTTGGTGGTGGCTGTGTTCCTGCTGTTTGTGATGCTCGTGTTACTGCTTTTGGTGGATTTATTGTTCCTGCCATTGGTGGCAGTGGTGTTGCTGCTGTTGGTGGTGGAGTTCCTGCTGTTGGTTTTGGTGGTGTTCCTGCTGTTGGTGGCTGTGTTACTGCTGTTGGTGGTGACTGTGTAGCTGCTGTTGGTGGCGGCGGTGTTGTAGCTGTTGGTGGTAGTGTTCCTGCTGCTGGTGGTAGCTGTGTTCCCGCTGTTGGTGGCGGTGTTGTTCCTGCTGTTGGTGGCGTAGTGTTCCTGCTGTTTTTGGTGGTGGTGTTGCTGCTGTAGGTGCTGGAGTTCCTGCTGTTGGTGGTGGCTGTGTTCCTGCTGTCGGTGGAGTTAGTGTTCCTGCTGTTGGTGGCTTTGTTCCCGCTGTTGGTGCTAACTCTGTTCCTGCTACTGGTGGCGGTGGTGTACCTGCTGTTGGTGACGTTGGTGTTCCTGCCGTTGGTGATGTTGGTGTTCCTGCTGTTGGTGCCAGTGGTGTTCCTGCTGTTGGTGGCGGTGTTGTTCCTGCTCATGATGGAGTTGGTGTTCCTGCTGTTGGTGGAGTTGGTGTTCCTGCTATTGGTGGTGGTGGTGTTCTTGCTGTTGGTGGTGGCTGTGTTCCTGCTTTGGTGACGGTGGTGTTCCTGCTGATGATGGCGGTTCTGTTCCTGCTGTTGGTGGAGTTGGTGTTCCTGCTGTTGCCTGAGTTGGTGTTCCTGCTGTTGGTGGAGTTGGTGTTCCTGCTGTTGGTGGAGTTGGTGTTCCTGCTGTTGTTGGATTTGGTGTTCCTGCTGTAGGTGGAGTTGGTGTTCCTGCTGTTGGTGGAGGAAGTTTTCCTGCTGCTGGTGGAGTTGGAGTTCCTTCTATTAATGGAGTTGGTGTTCATGCTATTGGTGGAGTTGGTGTTCCTGCTGTTGGTGGTGGTGGTGTACCTGCTGTTGGTGAAGTTGGTGTTCCTGCTGTTGGGGATGGTGGTTTTCCTGCTGTTGGTGGTGTCTGTGTTCCTGCTGTTGGTGGTGGCTGTGTTCCTGCTGATAGTGATGCTCGTGTTACTGCTTTTGGTGTATTTATTGTTCCTGCCATTGGTGGCAGTGGTGTTGCTGCTGTTGGTGGTGGTTCCCTGCTGTTGGTTTTGGTGGTGTTCCTGCTGTTGGTGGCTGTGTTACTGATGTTGGTGGTGACTGTGTAGCTGCTGTTGGTGGCGGCAGTGTTGTAGCTGTTGGTGGTAGTGTTCCTGCTGCTGGTGGTAGCTGTGTTCCCGCTGTTGGTGGCGGTGTTGTTCCTGCTGTTGGTGGCGTAGTGTTCCTGCTGTTTGTGGTGGTGGTGTTGCTGCTGTAGGTGCTGGAGTTCCTGCTGTTGGTGGTGGCTGTGTTCCTGCTGTCGGTGGAGTTAGTGTTCCTGCTGTTGGTGGCTTTGTTCCCGCTGTTGGTGCTAACTCTGTTCCTGCTACTGGTGGCGGTTGTTTACCTGCGGTTGGTGACGTTGGTGTTCCTGCCTTTGGTGATGTTGGTGTTCCTGCTGTTGGTGCCGGTGGTGTTCCTGCTGTTGGTGGCGGTGGTGTTCCTGCCCATGGTGGAGTTTGTGTTCCTGCTGTTGGTGGAGTTGGTGTTAGTGCTGTTGGTGCAGTTGGTGTTCCTGCTATTGGTGGTGGTGGTGTTCCTGCTGTTGGTGGTGGCTGTGTTCCTGCTTTGGTGATGGTCGTGTTCCTGCTGATGATGGCGGTTCTGTTCCTGCTGTTGGTGTTCCTGCTGTTGCTGGAGTTGGTGTTCCTGCTGTTGGTGGAGTTGGTGTTTTTGCTGTTGGTGGAGTTGGTGTTCCTGCTGTTGTTGGATTTGGTGTTCCTGCTGTAGGTGGAGTTGGTGTTCCTCCTATTGGTGGAGATGGCGTTCCTGCTGTTGGTGGTGGCTGTGTTCCTACTGTTAGTGGCGGTGGTGTTTCTGCTTTTGGTGGATTTAGTGTTCCTGCCACTGGTGGCAGTGATGTTAATACTTTTGGTGGTGGAGTTCCTGCTGCTGGTGTTGGCTGTGTTCCCGTTGTTGGTGGCTGTGGTGTTCCTGCTGTTGGTGGAGTTGGTGTTCCTGCTGTTGGTGTTCCTGCTCTTGGTGGAGTTGGTATTCCTGCTTTTGGTGGAGTTGGTGTTCCTGCTTTTGGTGGTGGCTGTGAACCTGCTGTTGGTGGTGGTTGTGTTCCTGCTGTTAGTGGTGGTGGTGTTTGTTCCTGCTTTTGTGGATTTGGTGTTCTTGACATTGGTTGCAGTGGTGTTGCCGCTGGTGGTTGCGCAGTTCCTGCTCTTGGTGGTGGCTGTTTTCCCACTTTTGGTGGTGGTGGTGTTGCTGCTGTTGGTGGTGGCTGTGTTTCTGCTTTTGGTGATGGCGTTGTACCTGCTGTTGGTTGAGATACTGTTCCTGCTGTGGGTCGAGTTACTGATCCTGCTGTTGGTGGCTGTGTTCCTGCTGCTGTTGTTGGTGGTGTTCCTGCTGTTGGTGGAGTTGTTGTTCCTGCTGTAGGTGGAGTTGGTGTTCCTGCTATTGGTGGAGATGGTGTTCCTGCTGTTGGTGGTGGCTGTGTTCCTACTGTTAGTGGCGGTGGTGTTCCTGCTTTTGGTGGATTTAGTGTTCCTGCCACTGGTGGCAGTGATGTTACTACTTTTGGTGGTGGAGTTCCTGCTGCTGGTGTTGGCTGTGTTCCCGCTGTTGGTAGCGGTGGTGTTCCTGCTGTTGGTGGAGTTGGTGTTCCTGCTGTTGGTGTTCCTGCTCTTGGTGGAGTTGGTGTTCCTGCTGTTGGTGGAGTTGGTGTTCCTGCTGTTGGTCGAGTTGGTGTTCCTGCTATTGGTGGTGGTGGTGTTCCTGCTGTTGGTGGTGGCTGTGTTCCTGCTTTGGTGGCGGTGGTGTTCCTGCTGATGATTGCGGTTCTGTTCCTGCTGTTGGTGGAGTTGGGGTTCCTGCTGTTGCTGGAGTTGGTGTGCCTGCTGTTGGTGGAGTTGGTGTTCCTGCTGTAGGTGGAGTTGGTGTTCCTGCTATTGGTGGAGATGGTGTTCCTGCTGTTGGTGGTGGCTGTGTTCCTGCTGTTAGTGGCGGTGGTGTTCCTGCATTTGGTTGATTTAGTGTTCCTGCCACTGGTGGCAGTGATGTTACTACATTTGGTGGTGGAGTTCCCGCTTCTGGTGTTGGCTGTGTTCCCGCTGTTGGTGGAGTTGGTGTACCTGCTGTTGGTGTTCCTGCTCTTGGTGGAGTTGGTATTCCTGCTGTTGGTGGAGTTTGTGTTCCTGCTGTTGGTGGTGGCTGTGATCCTGCTGTTAGTGGTGGTGATGTTCCTGCAGTTGTAGGAGTTAGTTTTCCTGCTCTTGGTGGCGGTGGTGTTGCTGCTGTTGGTGCTGGAGTTCCTGCTGTGGGTGGTGTCTGTGTTCCCGCTGTTGGTGTCTGTGTTCCTGCTGTTGGTGGTGGTGGTGTTCCACCTGTTTGTGGTGGCGGTGTTCCTGCTGTTGGTGGTGGCTGTGTTCCTGCTGTTGGTGGTGGTTGTGTTCCTGCTGTTAGTGGTGGTGGTGTTTGTTCCTGCTTTTGTGGATTTGGTGTTCCTGACATTGGTGCAGTGGTGTTGCTGCTGGTGGTGGTGGAGTTCCTGCTCTTGGTGGTGGCTGTTTTCCAACTGTTGGTGTCGGTGGTGTTCCTGCTGTTGGTGGTGGTGGTGTTCCTGCTGTTAGTGGTGGCTGTGTTTCTGCTTTTGGTGATGGCGTTGTTCCTGCTGTTGGTGGAGATACTGTTCCTGCTGTGCGTCGAGTTAGTGATCCTGCTGTTGGGGGCTGTGTTCCTGCTGCTGTTGGTGGTGGTTTTCCTGCTGTTGGTGGCGGTGGTTTTCCTGCTGTCGGTGGCGGAGGTTTTCCTGATGTTGGTGGAGTTAGTGTTCCTGCTGTTGGTGGCTGTGTTCCTGCTGTTGGTGCTAACTCTGTTCCTGCTACTGGTGGCGGTGGTGTTCCAGCTGTTGGTGGCTGCGGTGTTCCTGCTCTTGGTGGCGGTGGTGTACCTGCTGTTGGTGACGTTGGTGTTCCTGCTGTTGGTGATGTTGGTGTTCCTGCTGTTGGTGCCGGTGGTGTTCCTGCTTTTGGTGGTGGTGGTGTTCCTTCTGTTGGTGGAGTTGGTGTTCCTGCTGTTGCTGGAGTTGGTGTTCCTGCTGTTGGTGGAGTTGGTGTTCCTGCTATTGGTGGAGAAGGTGTTCCTGCTGTTGGTGGAATTGGTGTTCCTGCTGTTGGTGGAGGAAGTTTTCCTGCTGTTGGTGGAGTTGGAGTTCCTGCTATTAATGGAGTTGGTGTTCCTGCTGTTGGTGCCGGTGGTGTTCCTGCTCTTGGTGGTGGTGGTGTACCTGCTGTTGGTGACGTTGGTGTTCCTGCTGTTGGTGATGGTGGTTTTCCTGCTGTTGGTGGTGTCTGTTTTCCTGCTGTTGGTGGTGGCTGTGTTCCTGCTGTTAGTGATGCTCGTGTTACTGCTTTTGGTGGATTTATTGTTCCTGCCATTGGTTTCAGTGGTGTTGCTGCTGTTGTTGGTGGAGTTCCTGCTGTTTGTGTTGGTGGTGTTCCTGCTGTTGGTGGCTGTGTTACTGATCTTGTTGGTGACTGTGTAGCTGCTGTTGGTGGCGGCAGTGTTGTAGCTGTTGTTGGTAGTGTTCCTGCTCCTGGTGGTAGCTGTGTTCCCGCTGTTGGTGGTGGTGTTGTTCCTGCTGTTGGTGGCGTAGTGTTCCTGCTGTTTGTGGTCGTGGTGTAGCTGCTGTAGGTGCTGGAGTTCCTGCTGTTGGTGGTGGCTCTGTTCCTGCTGTCGGTGGAGTTAGTGTTCCTGCTGTTGGTGGCTTTGTTCCCGCTGTTGGTGCTAACTCTGTTCCTGCTACTGGTGGCGGTGGTGTACCTGCTGTTGGTGACGTTGGTGTTCCTGCCGTTGGTGATGTTGGTGTTCCTGCTGTTGGTGCCGGTGGTGTTCCTGCTTTTGGTGGTGGTGGTGTTCCTGCTGTTGGTGGAGTTGGTGTTCCTGCTGTTGGTGGAGTTGGTGTTCCTGCTGTTGGTGGAGTTGGTGTTCCTGCTATTGGTGGTGGTGGTGTTCCTGCTGTTGGTGGTGGCTGTGTTCCTGCTTTGGTGGCGTTGGTGTTCGTGCTGATTCTGGCGGTTCTGTTCCTGCTGTTGGTGGAGTTGGTGTTCCTGCTGTTGCTGGAGTTGTTGTTCCTGCTGTTGGTGGAGTTGGTGTTCCTGCTGTAGGTGGAGTTGGTGTTCCTGCTATTGGTGGAGATGGTGTTCCTGCTGTTGGTGGTGGCTGTGTTCCTGCTGTTAGTGTCGGTGGTGTTCCTGCTTTTGGTGGATTTAGTGTTCCTGCCACTGGTGGCAGGGATGTTACTACTTTTGGTGGTGGAGTTCCCGCTGCTGGTGTTGGCTGTGTTCCCGCTGTTGGTGGCGGTGGTGTTCCTGCTGTTGGTGGGGTTGGTGTTCCTGCTGTTGGTGTTCCTGCTCTTGGTGGATTTGGTATTTCTGCTGTTGGTGGAGTTGGTGTTCCTGCTGTTGGTGGTGGCTGTGATCCTTCTGTTAGTGGTGGTGATGTTCCTGCAGTTGGTGGAGTTAGTTTTCCTGCTCTTGGTGGCGGTGGTGTTGCTGCTGTTGGTGCTGGAGTTCCTGCTGTTGGTGGTGTCTGTGTTCCCGCTGTTGTTGTCTGTGTTCCCGCTGTTGGTGGTGGTGGTGTTCCACCTGTTTGTGGCGGCGGTGTTCCTGCTGTTGGTGGTGGCTGTGTTCCTGCTGTTGGTGGTGGTTGTGTTCCTGCTGTTAGTGGTGGTGGTGTTTGTTCCTGCTTTTGTGGATTTGGTGTTCCTGACATTGGTTGCAGTGGTATTGCTGCTGGTGGTTGTGGAGTTCCTGCTCTTGGTGGTGGCTGTTTTCCCACTGTTGTTGCTGGTGGTGTTCCTGCTGTTGGTGGTGGTGATGTTCCTGCTGTTGGTGGTTGCTGTGTTTCTGCTTTTGGTGATGGCGTTGTACCTGCTGTTGGTGGAGATACTGTTCCTGCTGTGGGTCGAGTTACTGATCCTGCTGTTGGTGGCTGTGTTCCTGCTGCTGTTGTTGGTGGTGTTCCTGCTGTTGGTGGCGGTGGTTTTCCTGCTGTTGGTGGAGTTAGTGTTCCTGCTGTTGGTGGCTGTGTTCCTGCTGTTGGTGCTAACTCTGTTCCTGCTACTGGTGGCGGTGGTGTTCCTGCTGTTGGTGGCTGCGGTGTTCCTGCACTTGGTGGCCGTGGTGTACCTGCTGTTGGTGACGTTGGTGTTCCTGCTGTAGGTGTTGTTGGTGTTCCTGCTGTTGGTGCCGGTGGTGTTCCTGCTGTTGGTGGAGTTGGTGTTCCTGCTGTTGTTGGATTTGGTGTTCCTGCTGTTGGTGGAGTTGGTGTTCCTGCTATTGGTGGAGATGGTGTTACTGCTGTTGGTGGTGGCTGTGTTCCTGCTTTGGTGGCGGTGGTGTTCCTGCTGATGATGGCCGTTCTGTTCCTGCTGTTGGTGGAGTTGGTGTTCCTGCTGTTGCTGGAGTTGTTGTTCCTGCTGTTGGTGGAGTTGGTGTTCCTGCTGTGGGTGGAGTTGGTGTTCCTGCTATTGGTGGAGATGGTGTTCCTGCTGTAGGTGGTGGCTGTGTTCCTACTGTTAGTGGCGGTGGTGTTCCTGCTTTTGGTGGATTTAGTGTTCCTGCTACTGGTGGCAGTGATGTTACTACTTTTGGTGGTGGAGTTCCCGCTGCTGGTATTGGCTGTGTTCCCGCTGTTGGTGGCGGTGTTGTTCCTGCTGTTCGTGGAGTTGGTGTTCCTGCTGTTGGTGTTCCTGCTCTTGGTGGAGTTGGTATTCCTGCTGTTGGAGGAGTTGGTGTTCCTGCTGTTGGTGGTGGCTGTGATCCTGCTGTTAGTGGTGGTGATGTTCCTGCAGTTGGTGGAGTTAGTTTTCCTGCTCTTGGTGGCGGTGGTGTTGCTGCTGTTGGTGCTGGAGTTCCTGCTCTTGGTGGTGTCTGTGTTCCCGCTGTTGGTGTCTGTGTTCCCGCTGTTGGTGGTGGTGGTGTTCCACCTGTTTGTGGCGGCGGTGTTCCTGCTGTTGGTTGTGGCTGTGTTTCTGCTTTTGGTGATGGCGTTGTACCTGCTGTTGGTGGAGATACTGTTCCTGCTGTGGGTCGAGTTACTGATCCTGCTGTTGGTGGCTGTGTTCCTGCTGCTGTTGTTGGTGGTGTTCCTGCTGTTGGTGGTGGTGGTTTTCCTGCTGTTGGTGGAGTTAGTGTTCCTGCTGTTGGTGGCTGTGTTCCTGCTGTTGGTGCTAACTCTGTTCCTGCTACTGGTGGCGGTGGTGTTCCTGCTGTTGGTGGCTGCGGTGTTCCTGCTCTTGGTGGCGGTGGTGTACCTGCTGTTGGTGACGTTGGTGTTCCTGCTTTAGGTGTTGTTGGTGTTCCTGCTGTTGGTGCCGGTGGTGTTCCTGCTGTTGGTGGCGGTGGTGTTCCTTCTGTTGGTGGAGTTGGTTTTCCTGCTGTTGCTGGAGTTGGTGTTCCTGCTGTTGGTGGAGTTGGTGTTCCTGCCATTGGTGGAGATGGTGTTCCTGCTGTTGGGGGTGGCTGTGTTCCTGCTTTGGTGCCGGTGGTGTTCCTGCTGATGATGGTGGTTCTGTTCCTGCTGTTGGTGGAGTTGGTGTTCCTGCTGTTGGTGGAGTTGGTGTTCCTGCTGTTGTTGGATTTGGTGTTCCTGCTGTAGGTGGAGTTGGTGTTCCTCCTATTGGTGGAGATGATGTTCCTGGGGTTTGTGGTGTCTGTGTTCCCGCTGTTGGTGTCTGTGTTCCCACTGTTGGTGGTGGTGGTGTTCCACCTGTTTGTGGCGGCAGTGTTCCTGCTGTTGGTGGTGTTTTTGTTCCACCTGTTGCTGTTGGCTGTGTTCCTGCTGTTAGTGGTGGTGGTGTTTGTTCCTGCTTTTGTGGATTTGTTGTTCCTGCCTTTGGTGGCAGTGGTGATGCTGCTGGTGGTGGTGGAGTTCCTGCTCTTGGTGGTGGCTGTGTTCCCACTGTTGGTGGCGGTTGTGTTCCTGCTGTTGGTGGTGGTGGTGTTCCTGCTGTTGGTGGTGGCTGTGTTTCTGCTGTTGGTGATGGCATTGTACCTGCTGTTGGTGGAGATAGTGTTCCTGCTGTGGGTCGAGTTAGTGCTCCTGCTGTTGGTGGCTGTGTTCCTGCTGCTGTTGGTGGTGGTGTTCCTGCTGTTGGTGGCGGTTGTTTTCCTGCTGTTGGTGGCGGATGTTTTCCTGCTGTTGGTGGCGGTGGTGTTCCTGATGTTGGTGGAATTGGTGTTCCTGCTGTTGTTGGAGTTGGTGGTCCTGCCGTTGTTGGAGTTGGTGTTCCTGCTGTTGGTGGAGTTGGTGTTACTGCTTTTGGTGGTATTGGTGTTCCTGCTGTTGGTGGTGTTGCTGTTCCTGCTGTTGGTGGAGTTGGTGTTCCTGCTGTTGTTGGAGTTGGTGTTCCTGCTGTTGGTGGAGTTGGTGTTCCTGCTGTTGGTGGAGTTGGTGGAGTTGTTGTTCCTACTGTTGGCAGCGCTAGCTTTCCTGCTGTTGGCGGCGGTCGCATTCCTTTTGTTGGCGACAGTGGTGGTCCTGCTGTTGGTGGATTTGGTGTTCCTGCTGTTTGTGGAGTTTTTGTTCCAGCTTTTGGTGGAGTTGGTGTTCCTGCTGTTGGTGGAGTTGGTATTCCTGCTGTAGGTGGAGTTGGTGTTCCTGCTATTGGTGGAGATGGTGTTCCTGCTGTTGGTGGTGGCTGTGTTCCTACTGTTAGTGGCGGTGGTGTTCCTGCTTTTGGTGGATTTAGTGTTCCTGCTACTGGTGGCAGTGATGTTACTACTTTTGGTGGTGGAGTTCCCGCTGCTGGTATTGGCTGTGTTCCCGCTGTTGTTGGCGGTGTTGTTCCTGCTGTTCGTGGAGTTGGTGTTCCTGCTGTTGGTGTTCCTGCTCTTGGTGGAGTTGGTATTCCTGCTGTTGGAGGAGTTGGTGTTCCTGCTGTTGGTGGTGGCTGTGATCCTGCTGTTAGTGGTGGTGATGTTCCTGCAGTTGGTGGAGTTAGTTTTCCTTCTCTTGGTGGCGGTGGTGTTGCTGCTGTTGGTGCTGGAGTTCCTGCTGTTGGTGGTGTCTGTGTTCCCGCTGTTGGTGTCTGTGTTCCCGCTGTTGGTGGTGGTGGTGTTCCACCTGTTTGTGGCGGCGGTGTTCCTGCTGTTGGTGGTGGCTGTGTTCCTGCTGCTGTTGTTGGTCGTGTTCCTGCTGTTGGTGGTGGTGGTTTTCCTGCTGTTGGTGGCGGAGGTTTTCCTGCTGTTGGTGGAGTTAGTGTTCCTGCTGTTGGTGGCTGTGTTCCTGCTGTTGGTGCTAACTCTGTTCCTGCTACTGGTGGCGGTGGTGTTCCTGCTGTTGGTGGCTGCGGTGTTCCTGCTCTTGGTGGCGGTGGTGTACCTGCTGTTGGTGACGTTGGTGTTCCTGCTGTAGGTGTTGTTGGTGTTCCTGCTGTTGGTGCCGGTGGTGTTCCTGCTGTTGGTGGCGGTGGTGTTCCTTCTGTTGGTGGAGTTGGTTTTCCTGCTGTTGCTGGAGTTGGTGTTCCTGCTGTTGGTGGAGTTGGTGTTCCTGCCATTGGTGGAGATGGTGTTCCTGCTGTTGGGGGTGGCTGTGTTCCTGCTTTGGTGCCGGTGGTGTTCCTGCTGATGATGGTGGTTCTGTTCCTGCTGTTGGTGGAGTTGGTGTTCCTGCTGTTGGTGGAGTTGGGGTTCCTGCTGTTGTTGGATTTGGTGTTCCTGCTGTAGGTGGAGTTGGTGTTCCTCCTATTGGTGGAGATGATGTTCCTGGGGTTGGTGGTGTCTGTTTTCCCGCTGTTGGTGTCTGTGTTCCCACTGTTGGTGGTGGTGGTGTTCCACCTGTTTGTGGCGGCAGTGTTCCTGCTGTTGGTGGTGTTTTTGTTCCACCTGTTGCTGTTGGCTGTGTTCCTGCTGTTAGTGGTGGTGGTGTTTGTTCCTGCTTTTGTGGATTTGTTGTTCCTGCCTTTGGTGGCAGTGGTGATGCTGCTGGTGGTGGTGGAGTTCCTGCTCTTGGTGGTGGCTGTGTTCCCACTGTTGGTGGCGGTTGTGTTCCTGCTGTTGGTGGTGGTGGTGTTCCTGCTGTTGGTGGTGGCTGTGTTTCTGCTGTTGGTGATGGCATTGTACCTGCTGTTGGTGGAGATAGTGTTCCTGCTGTGGGTCGAGTTAGTGCTCCTGCTGTTGGTGGCTGTGTTCCTGCTGCTGTTGGTGGTAGTGTTCCTGCTGTTGGTGGCGGTTGTTTTCCTGCTGTTGGTGGCGGATGTTTTCCTGCTGTTGGTGGTGGTGGTGTTCCTGATGTTGGTGGAATTGGTGTTCCTGCTGTTGTTGGAGTTGGTGGTCCTGCCGTTGTTGGAGTTGGTGTTCCTGCTGTTGGTGGAGTTGGTGTTACTGCTTTTGGTGGTATTGGTATTCCTGCTGTTGGTGGTGTTGCTGTTCCTGCTGTTGGTGGAGTTGGTGTTCCTGCTGTTGTTGGAGTTGGTGTTCCTGCTGTTGGTGGAGTTGGTGTTCCTGCTGTTGGTGGAGTTGGTGTTCCTGCTGTTGGTGGAGTTGTTGTTCCTACTGTTGGCAGCGCTAGCTTTCCTGCTGTTGGCGGCGGTGGCATTCCTTTTGTTGGCGACAGTGGTGGTCCTGCTGTTGGTGGATTTGGTGTTCCTGCTGTTTGTGGAGTTGTTGTTCCAGCTTTTGGTGGAGTTGGTGTTCCTGCTGTTGGTGGAATGGTGTTCCTGATGTTGGTAGGAGTTGGTGCTCCTGCTGTTGGTGGTGGCTGTGATCCTGCTGTTAGTGGCGGTGATGTTCCTGCAGTTGGTGGAGTTAGTGTTCCTGCTGTTGGTGGCAGTGGTGTTGCTGCTGTTGCTCGTGGTGTTCGTGCCATTGGTGGCGGTTGTATTGCTGCTGTTAGTGTTGGTGTTCCTGCTGTTGGTGGTGTCTTTGTTCCCACTGTTGGTGTCTGTGTTCCCGCTGTTGGTGGCGGTGGTGTTCCTCCTGTTGGTGGCAGCAGTCTTCCTGCTTTTGGTGGATTTATTATTCCTGCCATTGGTGGCAGTGGTGTTGCTGCTATTGGTGGTGGCTGTGTTCCCGCTGTTGGTGGCGGTGGTGCTCCTGCTGTTGGCAGCGGTGGTGTTCCTGCTGTTTATGGTGGCTGTGTTTCTGACGTTGGTGGTGACTGTGTTACCGCTGTTGGTGGAGTTAGTGCTCCTGCTGTTGGTGGTGGTCGTGTTCCTGCTTTTGGTGGATTTAATGTTCCTACTAGTGTTGGCAGTGGTGTTGCTGCTGTGGGTTGTGGAGTTCCTGCTGTTGGTGGTGGTGGTGTTTCTGCTGTTGGTGGCTGTGTTCCTGCTGTTGGAGGTGGTGGTGTTCCTGCTGTTGGTGGTGACTAAGTTCCTGCTATTGGTGGCGGTAGTTTTCCTGCTGTTGGTGGCGCCGGTGTTTTCCCGCTGTTGGTGGCGGTGGTGTTCCTGCTGTTGGTGGTGGTGGTGTTCCTGCTGTTGGTGGTGGCTGTATTTCTGCTTTTGGTGATGGCGTTGTACCTGCTGTTGGTGGAGATAGTGTTCCTGCTGTGGGTCGAGTTAGTGTTCCTGCTTTTGGTGGCTGTGTTCCTGCTGCTGTTGGTGGTGGTGTTCCTGCTGTTGGTGGCCGTGGTTTTCCTGCTGTTTTTGGCAGAGGTTTTCCTGCTGTTGGTGGCGGTGGTGTTCCTGATGATGGTGGAATTGGTGTTCCTGCTGTTGGTGGAGTTGGTGGTCCTGCCGTTGTTGGATTTGGTGTTCCTGCTGTTGGTGGAGTTGGTGTTCCTGCTTTTGGTGGTATTGGTATTCCTGCTGTTGGTGGTGTTGCTGTTCCTGCTGTTGGTGGTGTTGCTGTTCCTGCTGTTGTTGGAGTTGGTGTTCCTGCTGTTGTTGGAGTTGGTGTTCCTGCTGTTGGTGGAGTTGGTGTTCCTGCTGTTGGTGGAGTTGGTGGAGTTGTTGTTCCTACTGTTGGCAGCGCTAACTTTCCTGCTGTTGGCGGCGGTCGCATTCCTTTTGTTGGCGACAGTGGTGGTCCTGCTGTTGGTGGATTTGGTGTTCCTGCTGTTTGTGGAGTTGTTGTTCCAGCTTTTGGTGGAGTTGGTGTTCCTGCTGTTGGTGGAGTTGGTGTTCCTGCTGTAGGTGGAGTTGGTGTTCCTGCTATTGGTGGAGATGGTGTTCCTGCTGTTGGTGGTGGCTGTGTTCCTACTGTTAGTGGCGGTGGTGTTCCTGCTTTTGGTGGATTTAGTGTTCCTGCTACTGGTGGCAGTGATGTTACTACTTTTGGTGGTGGAGTTCCCGCTGCTGGTATTGGCTGTGTTCCCGCTGTTGGTGGCGGTGTTGTTCCTGCTGTTCGTGGAGTTGGTGTTCCTGCTGTTGGTGTTCCTGCTCTTGGTGGAGTTGGTATTCCTGCTGTTGGAGGAGTTGGTGTTCCTGCTGTTGGTGGTGGCTGTGATCCTGCTGTTAGTGGTGGTGATGTTCCTGCAGTTGGTGGAGTTAGTTTTCCTTCTCTTGGTGGCGGTGGTGTTGCTGCTGTTGGTGCTGGAGTTCCTGCTGTTGGTGGTGTCTGTGTTCCCGCTGTTGGTGTCTGTGTTCCCGCTGTTGGTGGTGGTGGTGTTCCACCTGTTTGTGGCGGCGGTGTTCCTGCTGTTGGTGGTGGCTGTGTTCCTGCTGCTGTTGTTGGTCGTGTTCCTGCTGTTGGTGGTGGTGGTTTTCCTGCTGTTGGTGGCGGAGGTTTTCCTGCTGTTGGTGGAGTTAGTGTTCCTGCTGTTGGTGGCTGTGTTCCTGCTGTTGGTGCTAACTCTGTTCCTGCTACTGGTGGTGGTGGTGTTCCTGCTGTTGGTGGCTGCGGTGTTCCTGCTCTTGGTGGCGGTGGTGTACCTGCTGTTGGTGACGTTGGTGTTCCTGCTGTAGGTGTTGTTGGTGTTCCTGCTGTTGGTGCCGGTGGTGTTCCTGCTGTTGGTGGCGGTGGTGTTCCTTCTGTTGGTGGAGTTGGTTTTCCTGCTGTTGCTGGAGTTGGTGTTCCTGCTGTTGGTGGAGTTGGTGTTCCTGCCATTGGTGGAGATGGTGTTCCTGCTGTTGGGGGTGGCTGTGTTCCTGCTTTGGTGCCGGTGGTGTTCCTGCTGATGATGGTGGTTCTGTTCCTGCTGTTGGTGGAGTTGGTGTTCCTGCTGTTGGTGGAGTTGGTGTTCCTGCTGTTGTTGGATTTGGTGTTCCTGCTGTAGGTGGAGTTGGTGTTCCTCCTATTGGTGGAGATGATGTTCCTGGGGTTGGTGGTGTCTGTGTTCCCGCTGTTGGTGTCTGTGTTCCCACTGTTGGTGGTGGTGGTGTTCCACCTGTTTGTGGCGGCAGTGTTCCTGCTGTTGGTGGTGTTTTTGTTCCACCTGTTGCTGTTGGCTGTGTTCCTGCTGTTAGTGGTGGTGGTGTTTGTTCCTGCTTTTGTGGATTTGTTGTTCCTGCCTTTGGTGGCAGTGGTGATGCTGCTGGTGGTGGTGGAGTTCCTGCTCTTGGTGGTGGCTGTGTTCCCACTGTTGGTGGCGGTTGTGTTCCTGCTGTTGGTGGTGGTGGTGTTCCTGCTGTTGGTGGTGGCTGTGTTTCTGCTGTTGGTGATGGCATTGTACCTGCTGTTGGTGGAGATAGTGTTCCTGCTGTGGGTCGAGTTAGTGCTCCTGCTGTTGGTGGCTGTGTTCCTGCTGCTGTTGGTGGTGGTGTTCCTGCTGTTGGTGGCGGTTGTTTTCCTGCTGTTGGTGGCGGATGTTTTCCTGCTGTTGGTGGCGGTGGTGTTCCTGATGTTGGTGGAATTGGTGTTCCTGCTGTTGTTGGAGTTGGTGGTCCTGCCGTTGTTGGAGTTGGTGTTCCTGCTGTTGGTGGAGTTGGTGTTACTGCTTTTGGTGGTATTGGTATTCCTGCTGTTGGTGGTGTTGCTGTTCCTGCTGTTGGTGGAGTTGGTGTTCCTGCTGTTGTTGGAGTTGGTGTTCCTGTTGTTGGTGGAGTTGGTGTTCCTGCTGTTGGTGGAGTTGGTGTTCCTGCTGTTGGTGGAGTTGTTGTTCCTACTGTTGGCAGCGCTAGCTTTCCTGCTGTTGGCGGCGGTGGCATTCCTTTTGTTGGCGACAGTGGTGGTCCTGCTGTTGGTGGATTTGGTGTTCCTGCTGTTTGTGGAGTTGTTGTTCCAGCTTTTGGTGGAGTTGGTGTTCCTGCTGTTGGTGGAATGGTGTTCCTGATGTTGGTAGGAGTTGGTGCTCCTGCTGTTGGTGGTGGCTGTGATCCTGCTGTTAGTGGCGGTGATGTTCCTGCAGTTGGTGGAGTTAGTGTTCCTGCTGTTGGTGGCAGTGGTGTTGCTGCTGTTGCTCGTGGTGTTCGTGCCATTGGTGGCGGTTGTATTGCTGCTGTTAGTGTTGGTGTTCCTGCTGTTGGTGGTGTCTTTGTTCCCACTGTTGGTGTCTGTGTTCCCGCTGTTGGTGGCGGTGGTGTTCCTCCTGTTGGTGGCAGCAGTGTTCCTGCTTTTGGTGGATTTATTATTCCTGCCATTGGTGGCAGTGGTGTTGCTGCTATTGGTGGTGGCTGTTTTCCCCGCTGTTGGTGGCGGTGGTGCTCCTGCTGTTGGCAGCGGTGGTGTTCCTGCTGTTTATGGTGGCTGTGTTTCTGACGTTGGTGGTGACTGTATTACCGCTGTTGGTGGAGTTAGTGCTCCTGCTGTTGGTGGTGGTCGTGTTCCTGCTTTTGGTGGATTTAATGTTCCTACTAGTGTTGGCAGTGGTGTTGCTGCTGTGGGTTGTGGAGTTCCTGCTGTTGGTGGTGGTGGTGTTTCTGCTGTTGGTGGCTGTGTTCCTGCTGTTGGAGGTGGTGGTGCTCCTGCTGTTGGTGGTGACTAAGTTCCTGCTATTGGTGGCGGTAGTTTTCCTGCTGTTGGTGGCGCCGGTGTTTTCCCGCTGTTGGTGGCGGTGGTGTTCCTGCAGTTGGTGGAGGTGGTGTTCCTGCTGTTGGTGGTGGTGGTGTTCCTGCTGTTGGTGGTGGCTGTATTTCTGCTTTTGGTGATGGCGTTGTACCTGCTGTTGGTGGAGATAGTGTTCCTGCTGTGGGTCGAGTTAGTGTTCCTGCTGTTGGTGGCTGTGTTCCTGCTGCTGTTGGTGGTGGTGTTCCTGCTGTTGGTGGCCGTGGTTTTCCTGCTGTTTGTGGCAGAGGTATTCCTGCTGTTGGTGGCGGTGGTGTTCCTGATGATGGTGGAATTGGTGTTCCTGCTGTTGGTGGAGTTGGTGGTCCTGCCGTTGTTGGATTTGGTGTTCCTGCTGTTGGTGGAGTTGGTGTTCCTGCTTTTGGTGGTATTGGTATTCCTGCTGTTGGTGGTGTTGCTGTTCCTGCTGTTGGTGGAGTTGGTGTTCCTGCTGTTGTTGGAGTTGGTGTTCCTGCTGTTGGTGGAGTTGGTGTTCCTAATGTTGGCAGCGCTGGTGTTCCTGAACTTGGTGGACTTGGTGGTCCTGCCGTTGTTGGAGTTGGTGTTCCTGCAGTTGGTGGAGTTGGTGTTCCTGCTTTTGGTGGTATTGGTATTCCTGCTGTTGGTGGTGTTGCTGTTCCTGCTGTTGGTGGAGTTGGTGTTCCTGCTGTTGTTGGAGTTGGTGTTCCTGCTGTTGGTGGAGTTGGTGTTCCTCCTGTTGGCAGCGCTGGTTTTCCTGCTGTTGGCGGCGGTGGCATTCCTGTTGTTGTTGGCGGTGGTCCTGCTGTTGGTGGAGTTGGTGTTCCTGCTGTTTGTGGAGTTGTTGTTCCAGCTGTTGGTGGAGTTGGTGTTCCTGCTGTTGGTGGAATGGTGTTCCTGCTGTTGGTGGAGTTGGTGCTCCTGCTGTTGGTGGTGGCTGTGATCCTGCTGTTAGTGGCTGTGATGTTCCTGCAGTTGGTGGAGTTAGTGTTCCTGCTGTTGGTGGCGGTGGTGTTGCTGCTGTTGCTCGTGGTGTTCATGCCATTGGTGGCGGTTGTATTGCTGCTGTTGGTGCTGGTGTTCCTGCTGTTGGTGGAGTTGGTGTTCCTGCTGTTGGTGGCGGTGGTGTTAATGCTGTTGGTGGCGGTGGTGTTCCTGCTGTTGGTGGAGTTGGTGTTCCTGCTGTTGGTGGCGGTGGTGTTCCTACTGTTGATTGAGTTGGTGTTCCTGCTGTTGGTGGCGGTGGTGCTCCTACTGTTGGTGGTGGTGGTGTTCCTGTTGTTGGTGGAGTTGTTGTTTCTGCTGTTGGTGGTGGTGGTGTTACTGCTGTTGGTGGAGTGGGTGTTCCTGTTGTTTTTGGCGGTGGTGTTCCTACTGTTGGTGGCGGTGGTCTTACTGCTGTTGGTGGCGGTGGTGTTCCTGTTTTTTCTGACTGCAGTGTTCCTGCTGTTGGAGGAGTTTGTGTTCCAGTGATTGATGGAGTTGCTGTTGCTGCTGTTGGTGGAGTTCGTGTTCCTGCTGTTTGTGGAGTTGGTGATCCTGCTCTTGGTGGAGTTGGTGATCCTACTGCTGTTGGAGTTTGTGTACCTGCTGTTGGTGGAAATGATGTTCCTGCTTTTGGTGGAGTTGGTGATCCTGCTATTGGTGGTGGTCGTGTTCCTGCCGTTGGTGGCGGTGGTGTTCCTGCTGTTGTTGGCGGTGGTGTTCCTGCTGTAGTGGGGGTGGTGTTCCTGCTGTTGCTGGCGGTGGTGTTCCTGCTGCTGGTGGTGGTGGTGTTCCTGCTGTTGGTGGAGTTAGTGTTCCTACTATTGGTGGAGTTTTTGTTTCTGCTCTTGGTAGAGTTATGATTCTGATGTTGGTGGCGTTGGTGTTCCTGTTGTTTGTGGTGGCTGTGTTCCTGCTGTAGCTGGAATTGGTGTTCCTGCTGTTGTTGGCGGTGGTGTTGCTACTGTTGGTGGAGTTCTTGTTACTGCTGTTGGTGGAGATGGTGTTCCTGATTTTGGTGGAGTTGGTGATCCTGCTATAGATGGTGCTGGTGTTCCTGCTGTTGGTGGTGTCTGTGTTCCTACTTTTGGTGGCGGTGGTCTTACTGCAGTTGGTGGCGGTGGTGTTCCTGTTTTTTTTTGACTGCAGTGTTCCTTCTGTTGGTGGATTTTGCGTTCCTGCGATTGGTGGAGTTGGTGTTGCTGCTGTTGGTGGAGTTCGTTTTCCTGCTGTTTGTGGAGTCAGTGATCCTGCTCTTGGTGGAGTTGTTGATCCTACTGCTGGTGGAGTTTTTGTTCCTGCTGTTGGTGGAGATGGTGTTCCTGATTTTGGTGGAGTTGGTGATCCTGCTATTGATGGTGCTGGTGTTCCTGCTGTTGGTGGTGTCTGTGTTCCTACTTTTGGTGGCGGTGGTGCTCCTGCTGTTGATGACGGTGGTGTTTCTGCTGTTGGTGAAGTTGGTGTTCCTGCTGTTGTTGGCGGTGGTTTACCTGCTGTTGGTGGCGGTGGTGTTCCTGCTGTTGGTGACGGTGGTGTTTCTGCTATTGGTGAAGTTGGTGTTCCTGCTGTTGGTTGAGTTGTTGTTCCTGCTTTTGTTCGAGTTGGTGTTCCTGCTGTTGGTGGAGTGGGAGTTCCTGCTGTTGGTGGATTTGGTGTTCCTGCTGTTTTTGGAGTTGATGTTCCTGCGATTGATGGTGCTCGTGTTCCTGCTGTTGGTGGTGTCTGTTTTCCTGCTGTAGGTGGAGTTGGTGTTCCTACAGTTGATTGAGTTGGTGTTCCTGCGGTTGGTGGCTGTTGTGCTCCTACTGTTGGTGGTGGTGGTGTTCCTGCTGTTTGTGGCGGTGGTGTTCCTGCTGTTTTTGACGGTGGTGTTCCTGCTGTTGGTGGAGTTGGTGTTACTGCTGTTGGTGGCGGATGTGTTCCTACTGTTGATTGAGTTGGTGTTTCTGCTGTTGGTGGCAGTGGTGCTCCTACTGTTGGTGCTGGTGTTGTTCCTGCTGTTGGTGGAGTTGTTGTTTCTGCTGTTGGTGGTGGTGGTGTTACTGCTGTTGGTGGAGTTGGTGTTCCTGTTGTTGGTGGTGGTGGTGTTCCTACTGTTGGTGGCGGTGGTCTTACTGCTGTTGGTGGCAGTGGTGTTCCTGTTTTTTTCTGACTGCAGTGTTCCTGCTGTTGGTGGAGATTGCGTTCCAGCGATTGGTGGAGTTGGTGTTGCTGCTGTTGGTGGAGTTCGTGTTCCTGCTGTTTGTGCAGTTGGTGATCCTGCTCTTGGTGGAGTTGGTGATCCTACTGATGGTGGAGTTTGTGTACCTGCTGTTGGTGGAGATGGTGTTCCTGCTTTTGGTGGAGTTGGTGTTCCTGCTGTTGTTGGTGGTCGTGTTCCTGCCGTTGGTGGCAGCTGTGTTCCTGCTGTTGTTGGTGGTGGTGTTCCTGCTGTTGCTGGCGGTGGTGTTCCTGCTGCTGGTGGCGGTGGTGTTCCTGCTGATGGTGGAGTTAGTGTTCCTACTATTGGTGGAGTTTTTGTTTCTGCTCTTGGTGGAATTAGTGATTCTGATGTTGGTGGCGGTGGTGTTCCTGTTGATTGTCGTGGCTGTGTTCCTGGTGTATTTGGAATTGGTGTTCCTGCTGTTGTTGGCGGTGGTGTTCCTACTGTTGGTGGTGGTGGTCTTAATGCTGTTGGTGCGGGTCGTGTTCCTGTTTTTTCTGACTGCAGTGTTCCTGCTGTTGGTAGAGTTTGCGTTCCTGCGATTGGTGGAGTTGGTGTTGCTGCTGTTGGTGGAGTTCGTGTTCCTCCTGTTTGTGGAGTCGGTGATCCTGCTCTTGGTGGAGTTGGTGATCCTACTGCTGGTGGAGTTTTTGTTCCTGCTGTTGGTGGAGATGGTGTTCCTGATTTTGGTGGAGTTGGTGATCCTGCTATTGATGGTGCTGGTGTTCCTGCTGTTGGTGGTGTCTCTGTTCCTACTTATGGTGGCAGTGGTCTTACTGCTGTTGGTGGCGGTGGTGTTCCTGTTTTTTTTGACTGCAGTGTTCCTGCTGTAGGTGGATTTTGCATTCCTGCGATTGGTGTACTTGGTGTTGTTGTTGGTGCAGTTCGTGTTTCTGCTGTTGGTGAAGTTGGTGTTCCTGCTGTTGTTGGCGGTCGCTTTCCTGCTGTTGGTGGTGGTGGTGTTCCTGCTGTTGTTGGCGGAGGTGTTCTTGCTGTTGGTGACGGTGGTGATCCTGATATTGGTGGAGTTGGTGTACCTGCTGTTGGTTGAGTTGTTGTTCCTGCTTTTGGTCGAGTTGGTGTTCCTGCTGTTGGTGGAGTGGGTGTTCCTGCTGTTGGTGGATTTGGTGTTCCTGCTGTTGGTGGAGTTGATGTTCCTGCGATTGATGGTGCTCCTGTTCCTGCTGTTGGTGGTGTCTGTGTTCCTGCTGTAGGTGGACCTGGTGTTCCTACAGTTGATTGAGTTCGTGTTCCTGCTGTTGGTGGCTGTTGTGCTCCTACTGTGGGTGGTGGTGGTGTTACTGCTATTGGTGGAGTTGGTGTTCCTGCTGTTGGTGGCGGTGGTTTAACTGCTGTTGGTGGCGGTGGTGTTCCTGCTGTTGGTGGGGTTGGTGTTCCTGCTGTTGGTGGCGGTGGTTTTCCTGCTGTTGGTGGATTTGGTGTTCCTGTTGTTGGTGGCGGTGGTGTTCCTACTGATGGTGGCGGTGGTCTTACTGCTGTTGGTGGCTGCGGTGTTCCTGTTTTTTCTGACTGTAGTGAAGCTGCTGTTGGTGGAGATTGAGTTCCAGTGATTGGTGGAGATGGTGTTGCTGCTGTTGGTGGAGTTCGTGTTCCTGCTGTTTGTGGAGTTGGTGATCCTGCTCTTGGTGGAGTTGGTTATCCTATTGCTGGAGGAATTTGTGTACCTGCTGTTGGTGGAGATGGTGTTCCTGCTGTTGGTGGAGTATGTGTTCCTGCTGTTGGTGGTGGTCGTGTTCCTGCCGTTGGTGGCGGTGGTGTTCCTGCTGTTGTTTGCGGTTGTGTTCCTGCTGTAGTGGCGGTGGTGTTCCTGCTGTTGCTGGAGGTGGTGTTCCTGCTGCTGGTGGCAGTGGTGTTCCTGCTGTTGGTGGAGGTAGTGTTCCTACTATTGGTGGAGTTTTTGTTTCTGCTCTTGGTGGAGTTAGTGATTCTGATGTTGGTGGCGGTGGTGTTCCTGTTGTTTGTGGTGGCTGTGTTCCTGCTGTAGGTGGAATTGATGTTCCTGCTGTTGGTGGCAGTGGTGGTCCTACTGTTGGTGGTGGTGGTCTTACTGCTGTTGGTGGCGGTCGTGTTCCTGTTTATTCTGACTGCAGTGTTCCTGCTGTTGGTGGAGTTTGCGTTCCTGCGATTGGTGGAGTTGGTGTTGCTCCTGTTGGTGGAGTTCATGTTCCTGCTCTTTTTGGAGTTGGTAATCCTGCTCTTGGTGGAGTTGTTGATCCTACTGCTGGTGGAGTTTGTGTTCCTGCTGTTGGTGGAGATGGTGTTCCTGATTTTGGTGGAGATGGTGATCCTGCTATTTATGGTGCTGGTGTTCCTGCTGTTGGTGGTTTCTGTGTTCCTACTTTTGGTGGTGGTGGTCTTACTGCTGTTGGTGGCAGTGGTGTTCCTGTTTTATTTGACTGCAGTGTTCCTGCTGTTGGTGGATTTTGCGTTCCTGCGATTGGTGGAGTTGGTGTGGTTGTTGCTGGTGCAGTTCATGTTCCTGCTTTTTGTGGAGTTGGTGATCCTGCTTTTGGTGGCGGAGGTGTTCCTGCTGTTGCTGATGGTGGTGTTTCTGCTGTTGGTGAAGTTGGTGTTCCTGCTGTTGTTGGCGGTGGTTTTCCTGCTGTTGGTGGCGGTGCTGTTCCTGCTGTTGGTGGCGGAGGTGTTCCTGCTGTTGGTGATGGTGGTGTTCCTATTATTGGTGCAGTTGGTGTTCCTGCTGTTGGTTGAGTTGTTGTTCCTGCTTTTGGTCGAGTTGGTGTTCCTGCTGTTGGTGGAGTGGATGTTCCTGCTGTTGGTGGATTTGGTGCTCCTGCTGTTGGTGGAGTTGATGTTCCTGCGATTGATGGTGCTCGTGTTCCTGCTGTTGGTGGTGTCTGTGTTCCTGCTGTAGGTGGAGCTGGAGTTCCTACAGTTGATTGAGTTGGTGTTCCTGTTTTTGGTGGCCGTTGTGCTCCTACTGTTGGTGGTGGTGGTGTTCCTGCTGTTGGTGGAGTTGGTGTTCCTGCTGTTGGTGGCGGTGGTGTTAATGCTGTTGGTGGCGGTGGTGTTCCTGCTGTTGGTGGAGTTGGTGTTCCTGCTGTTGGTGGCGGTGGTGTTCCTACTGTTGATTGAGTTGGTGTTCCTGCTGTTGGTGGCGGTGATGCTCCTACTGTTGGTGGTGGTGGTGTTCCTGTTGTTGGTGGAGTTGTTGTTTCTGCTGTTGGTGGTGGTGGTGTTACTGCTGTTGGTGGAGTGGGTGTTCCTGTTGTTTTTGGCGGTGGTGTTCCTACTGTTGGTGGCGGTGGTCTTACTGCTGTTGGTGGCGGTGGTGTTCCTGTTTTTTCTGACTGCAGTGTTCCTGCTGTTGGAGGAGTTTGTGTTCCAGTGATTGATGGAGTTGCTGTTGCTGCTGTTGGTGGAGTTCGTGTTCCTGCTGTTTGTGGAGTTGGTGATCCTGCTCTTGGTGGAGTTGGTGATCCTACTGCTGTTGGAGTTTGTGTACCTGCTGTTGGTGGAAATGATGTTCCTGCTTTTGGTGGAGTTGGTGATCCTGCTATTGGTGGTGGTCGTGTTCCTGCCGTTGGTGGCGGTGGTGTTCCTGCTGTTGTTGGCGGTGGTGTTCCTGCTGTAGTGGGGGTGGTGTTCCTGCTGTTGCTGGCGGTGGTGTTCCTGCTGCTGGTGGCGGTGGTGTTCCTGCTGTTGGTGGAGTTAGTGTTCCTACTATTGGTGGAGTTTTTGTTTCTGCTCTTGGTAGAGTTATGATTCTGAAGTTGGTGGCGTTGGTGTTCCTGTTGTTTGTGGTGGCTGTGTTCCTGCTGTAGCTGGAATTGGTGTTCCTGCTGTTGTTGGCGGTCGCTTTCCTGCTGTTGGTGGTGGTGGTGTTCCTGCTGTTGGTGGCGGTGGTGTTCCTGCTGTTGGTGACGGTGGTGTTCCTGCTATTGGTGAAGTTGGTGTTCCAGCTGTTGGTTGAGTTGTTGTTGCTGCTTTTGGTCGAGTTGGTGATCCTGCTGTTGGTGGAGTGGGAGTTCCTGCTGTTGGTGCATTTGGTGTTCCTGCTGTTGGTGGAGTAGATGTTCCTGCGATTGATGGTGCTCGTGTTCCTGCTGTTGGTGGTGTCTGTGTTCCTGCTGTAGGTGGACCTGGTGTTCCTACAGTTGATTGAGTTGGTGTTCCTGCGGTTGGTGGCTGTTGTGCTCCTACTGTTGGTGGTGGTGGTTTTCCTGCTTTTGTGGCGGTGGTGTTCCTGCTGTTGGTGACGGTGGTGTTCCTGCTGTTGGTGGCGGTGGTGTTCCTACTGTTGGTGGTGGTGTTGTTCCTGCTGTTGGTGGAGTTGTTGTTTCTGCTGTTGGTGGTGGTGGTGTTACTGCTGTTGGTGGAGTGGGTGTTCCTGTTGTTTTTGGCGGTGGTGTTCCTACTGTTGGTGGCGGTGGTCTTACTGCTGTTGGTGGCGGTGGTGTTCCTGTTTTTTCTGACTGCAGTGTTCCTGCTGTTGGAGGAGTTTGTGTTCCAGTGATTGATGGAGTTGCTGTTGCTGCTGTTGGTGGAGTTCGTGTTCCTGCTGTTTGTGGAGTTGGTGATCCTGCTCTTTGTGGATTTGGTGATCCTACTGCTGGTGGAGTTTGTGTACCTGCTGTTGGTGGAGATGGTGTTCCTGCTTTTGGTGGAGTTGGTGTTCCTGATGTTGGTGGTGGTCGTGTTCCTGCCGTTGGTGGCGGTGGTGTTCCTGCTGTTGTTGGCGGTGGTGTTCCTGCTGTAGTGGCGGTGGTGTTCCTGCTGTTGCTGGCGGGGGTGTTCCTGCTGCTGGTGGCGGTGGTGTTCCTGCTGTTGGTGGAGTTAGTGTTCCTACTATTGGTGGGGTTGTTGTTTCTGCTCTTGGTGGAATTAGTGATTCTGATGTTGGTGGCGGTGGTGTTCCTGTTGTTTTTCGTGGCTGTGTTCCTGCTGTATTTGGAATTGGTGTTCCTGCTGTTGTTGGCGGTGGTGTTCCTACTGTTGGTTGTGGTGGTCTTAATGCTGTTGGTGGCGGTCGTGTTCCTGTTTTTTCTGACTGCAGTGTTCCTGCTGTTTGTGGAGTATGCGTTCCTGCGATTGGTGGAGTTGGTGTTGCTGCTGTTGGTGGAGTTCGTGTTCCTGCTGTTTGTGGAGTCGATGATCCTGCTCTTGGTGGAGTTGGTGATCCTACTGCTAATGGAGTTTTCTTTCCTGCTGTTGGTGGAGATGGTGTTCCTGATTTTGGTGGAGTTGGTGATCCTGCTATTGATGGTGCTGGTGTTCCTGCTGTTGGTGGTGTCTGTGTTCCTACTTATGGTGGCGGTGGTCTTACTGCTGTTGGTGGCGGTGGTGTTTTTTTTTGACTGCAGTGTTCCTGCTGTTGGTTGATTTTGCGTTCCTGCGATTGGTGTAGTTGGTGTTGTTGTTGGTGCAGATCGTGTTCCTGCTGTTTGTGGAGTTGGTGATCCTGCTTTTGGTGGCGGAGGTGTTTCTGCTGTTGGTGAAGTTAGTGTTCCTGCTGTTGTTGGCGGTGGTTTTCCTGCTGTTGGTGGCGGTGGTGTTCCTGCTGTTGGTGGAATTGGTGTTCCTGCTGTTGGTTGAGTTGTTGTTCCTGCTTTTGGTCGAGTTGGTGATCCTGCTATTGATGGTGCTGGTGTTCCCGCTGTTGGTGGTGTCTGTGTTCCTACTTATGGTGGCGGTGGTCTTACTGCTGTTAGTGGCGGTGGTGTTCCTGTTTTTTTTGACTGCAGTGTTCCTGCTGTTGGTGGATTTTGCGTTCCTGCGAATGGTGTAGTTGGTGTTGTTGTTGGTGCAGTTCGTGTTCCTGCTATTTGTGGAGTTGGTGATCCTGCTTTTGGTGGCGGAGGTGTTCCTGCTGTTGGTGACGGTGGTGTTTCTGCTGTTGGTGAAGTTGATGTTCCTGCTGTTGTTGTCGGTGGTTTTCCTGCTATTGGTGGTGGATGTGTTCCTGCTGTTGGTGGCGGAGGTGTTCCTGCTGTTGGTGACGGTGGTGTTCCTGCTATTGGTGGAGTTGGTGTTCCTGCTGTTGGTTGAGTTGTTGTTCCTGCTTTTGGTTCAGTTGTTGTTCCTGCTGTTGGTGGAGTGGGTGTTCCTGCTGTTGGTGGATTTGGTGTTCCTGCTGTTGGTGGAGTTGGTGTTCCTGCGATTGATGGTGCTCGTGTTCCTGCTGTTGGTGGTGTCTGTGTTCCTGCTGTAGGTGGAGTTGGTGTTCCTACAGTTGATTGAGTTGGTGTTCCTGCTGTTGGTGGCTGTTGTGCTCCTACTTTTGCTGGTGGTGGTGTTCCTGCTGTTGGTGGAGTTGGTGTTCCTGCTGTTGGTGGCGGTGGTGTTACTGCTGTTGGTGGCGGTGGTGTTCCTGCTGTTGGTGGAGTTGTTGTTCCTGCTGTTGGTGGCGGTGGTGTTCCTACTGTTGGTAGCCGTGGTCTTACTGCTGTTGGTGGCGGTCATGTTACTGCTTTTTCTGACTACAATGTTCCTGCTGTTGGTGGAGTTTGCGTTCCTGCGATTGGTGGAGTTGTTGTTGCTGCTGTTGGTGGAGTTCGTGTTCCTGCTGTTTGTGGAGTTGGTGATCCTGCTCTTGGTGGAGTTGGTGATCCTGCTGTTGGTGGAGTTTGTCTTCTTGCTGTTGGTGGAGATGGTGTTCCTGCTGTTGGTGGTGGTCGTGTTCCTGCTGTTGGTGGCGGTGGTGTTCCTGCTGTTGTTGGCGGTGGTGTTCCTTCTGTAGTGGCGCTGGTTTTCCAACTGTTGCTGGCGGTGGTGTTCCTGCTGTTTTTGGAGTTAACGTTCCTGCTGTTGGTGGCGGTGGTGTTCCTGCTGTTGGTGGCAGTGGTGTTCTTGCTGCGGGTGGCGGTGGTGTTCCTACTGTTAGTGGAGTTGGTGTTCCTGCTGTTGGTGGCAGTGGTGTTCCTTCTGTTGATGGCGGTGATGTTATTGCTGTTGTTGGCGGAGGTGTTCCTGTTTTTGGTGACTGCAGTGTTGCTGCTGTTGGTGGAGTTTGCTTTCCTGCGATTGGTGGAGTTGTTGTTGCTGCTGTTGGTGGACTTCGTGTTCCTGCTGTTTGTGGAGTTGGTGATCCTGCTCTTGGTGGAGTTGGTGATCCTGCTGTTGGTGGAGTTTATGTTCCTGCTGTTGGTGGAGATGGTGGTCCTGCTATTCGTGGAGTTGGTATTCCTGCTGTTGGTGGTGGTCGTGTTCCTGCTGTTGGTGGTGGTGGTGTTCCTTCTGTTTTTGGCGGTGGTGTTCCTGCTCTTGGTGGAGTTTGAGTTCCTGCTGTTGGTGGCTGTGTTCCTGTTGTTGGTGGTGGTGGTTTTCTGATGTTGGTGGCGGTGATGTTCCTGCCATTGGTGGCGGTGGTGTTCCTACTGTTGGTGGCGGTGGTGTTCCTGCTGTTGGTGGAGTTGGTTCTCCTGCCTTTGTTGGCGGTGGTGTTCAATCTGTTGGTGGCGGTGGTCTTACTGCTGTTGGTGGTGGTAGTGTTCCTGTTTTTTTGACTGCAGTGTTCCTGCTGTTGGTTGAGGTATTGTTCCTGCCATTGGTGGAGTTGCTGTTGCTGCTGTTGGTGGAGTTTATGCTCCTGCTGTTGGTGGAGTTGGTGATCCTGCTGTTGGTGGCTGTGTTCCTGCTGTTGGTGGCAGTGGTGTTACTGCTGTTGGTGGCGGTGGTGTTCCTGCTGTTGGTGCCAGTGGTGTTCCTACTGTTGGTGGCGGAGGTGTTCCTGTTGTTTGTGGCGGTGTTGTTCCTGCTGTTGGTGGTGCTGTTCTTCCTGCTGTTGTGACGTTGGTCTTCCTGCTGTTGGTCGAGTTAGTGTTCCTACTTTTGGTGGCTGTGTTCCTGCTGTTGGTGGCGGAGGTATTCCTGATGTTGGTGGCGGTGGTGCTCCTGCTGTTGGTGGCGGTGGTGTTCCAACTGTTGGTGGTGATGGTGTTCCTGCTGTTAGTGGAGTTGGTGTTCCTGCTGTTGGTGGCAGTGGTGTTCCTTCTCTTGATGGCGGTGGTGTTGTTGCTGTTGTTGGCGGTTGTGTTCCTGTTTTTGGTGACTGCAGTGTTCCTGCTGTTGGTGGAGTTTGCGTTCCTGCGATTGGTGGAGTTTTTGTTGCTGCTGTTGGTGGAGTTCGTGTTCCTGCTGTTTGTGGAGTTGGTGATCCTGCTGTTGGTGGAGTTTGTGTTCTTGCTGTTGGTGGAGATTGTTTTCCTGCTATTGGTGGAGTTGGTGTTCCTGCTGTTGGTGGTGGTCGTGTTCCTGCTGTTGGTGACGGTGGTGTTCCTGCTGTTGATGGCGGTGGTGTTCCTTCTGTAGTGGCGCTGGTTTTCCAACTGTAGCTGGTGGTGGTGTTGCTGCTGTTTTTGGAGTTAATGTTCCTGCTGTTGGTGGCGGTGGTGTTCCTGCTGTTGGTGGCAGTGGTGTTCCTGCTACTGGTGGCGGTGGTGTTCCTACTGTTAGTGGAGTTGGTGTTCCTGCTGTTGGTGGCAGTGGTGTTCCTTCTCTTGATGGTGGTGGTGTTATTGCTGCTGTTGGCGGAGGTGTTCCTGTTTTTGGTGACTGCAGTGTTCCTGCTGTTGGTGGAGTTTGCTTTCCTGCGATTGGTGGAGTTGTTGTTGCTGCTGTTGGTGGAGTTCGTGTTCCTGCTGTTTGTGGAGTTGGTGATCCTGCTCTATGTAGAGTTGGTGATCCTGCTGTTGGTGGAGTTTATGTTCCTGCTGTTGGTGGAGATGGTGGTCCTGCTATTCGTGGTGTTGGTGTTCCTGCTGTTGGTGGTGGTCATGTTCCTGCTGTTGGTGGCGGTGGTGTTCCTGTTGTTGTTGGCGGTGGTGTTCCTGCTTTTTTGGAGTTAATGTTCCTGCTTTTGGTGGCGGTGGTGTTCCTGCTGTTTGTGGCGGTGGTGTTCCTGCTGCTGGTGGCGGTGGTGTTCCTGTTGTTGGTAGAGTTAGTATTCCTGCTATTGGTGGAGTTTTTGTTTCTGCTGTTGGTGGGTTTATTGATTCTGATGTTGATGCCTGTGGTGTTCCTGATGTTGGTGTTGGCTGTGGTCCTGCTGTAGGTGGAATTGGTGTTCCTGCTGTTGCTGGAGTTGGTGTTCCAGCTGGTGGTTGAGTTGGTGCTCGTGCTTTTGGTGGGGTTTGTGCTCCTGCTGTTGGTAGATTTGGTCTTCCTGCTGTTGGTGGAGTTGATGTTCCTGCTGTTGGTGGAGATGGTGTTCCTGCTGTTGTTGGCGTTGGTGTTCCAGCTGTTGTTGGAGAAGGTGTTCCTGCTGTTGTTGGAATTGGTGTTCCTGCTGTTCGTGGAGTTGGTGATCGTGCTGTTGGTGGAGTTGGTCTTCCTTCTTTTGGTGGAGTTGGTGTTCATGCTGGTTTTGGATTTTGTGTCCCTGCTGTTTTTTGGAGTTTTTGTTCCTGCTGTTTTTTGAAGTTGGTATTCCTGATGTTTTCTGAAGCTGGTGTTCCTGCTGTTTTTTAAGTCGGTGTTCATGCTGTTGTTGGCTTTGCTGTTTCTGCTGTTGGTGGAGTTTGTGTTCCTGCTGTTGGTGGAGTTGGTGTTCTGGCTGTTGGTTGAGTTGGTGTTCCTGCTGTTGGTGGTGTTTGTGTTCCTGCTGTTGGTGGTGGTGGTGTTTCTGCTGTAGGTGGAGTTGTTGCTCCTACTGTTGGTGCCGGTGGTTTACCTGGTGTTGGTGAAGTTGGAGTTCCTGCTGTTGTTTACAGTGGTGTTCCTGCTGTTAGTGGTGGTGGTGTTCCTGCTGTTGGTGGCGGTGGTGTTCCTGCTGTTGGTGATGGTGGTGTTCCTGCTATTGGTGGAGTTGGTGTCCCTGCTGTTTTTTGAGTTGGTGTTCCTGCTATTGATGGTGCCGGTGTTCCTGCTGTTGGTGGTGTCTTTCTTCCTGCTGTAGGTGGAGTTGGTGTTCCTACAGTTGATGGAGTTGGTGTTCCTGCTGTTTGTGGAGTACTTGTGCCTGCTGTTGTTGGCGCTGGTTTTCCTGCTGTTGTTGGCAGTGGTATTCTTGATGTTGGTGGTGGTGGTGTTCCTGCTGTTGTTGGTTGTGGTGTTCCTGCTGTTGGTGCAGTTAGAGTTCCTGCTGTTGGTCGCTGTGTTCCTGCAGTTGGAGGCGGTGGTGTTCCGGCTGTTGGTGGCGGTGGTGTTCCTGCTGTTGGTGGAGTTGGTGTTCCTGCTGTTAGTGGCGGTGGCGTTCATTCTGTTGGTGGCGGTGTTGTTACTGCTGTTGGTGGCGGTGGTGTTCCTGCTGCTGGTGGAGTTAGTGTTCCTGCTGTTGGTGGCTGTGTTCTTGCTTTTGGTGGCGGTGGTTTTCCTGCTGTTAGTGGCGGTGGTGTTCCTGCCGCTGGTGGGGGTGGTGTTCCTACAGTGGTTGGCGGTGGGTTTCCTGCTGTTGGTGGAGTTGGTGTTCCTGCTGTTGAAGGTGGTGGTGTTCCTTCTGTTGTTGGCGGTGGTGTTACTGCTGTTGGTGGCAGTGGTGTTCCTGCTGTTGGTGCAGTTAGTGTTCTTGCTGTTGGTGGCGGTGGCGTTCATTCTGTTGGTGCCGGTGTTGTTACTGCTGTTGGTGGCGGTGGTGTTCCTGCTGTTGGTGGAGTTAGTGTTCCTGCTGTTGGTGGCTGTGTTCCTGCTGTTGGTGGCGGTGGTTTTCCTGCGGTTGGTGGCAGTGGTGTTCCTGCCGTTGGTGGCGGTGCTATTCCTACGGTGGTTGGTGGTGGTGTTCCTGCTGTTGGTGGAGTTGGTGTTCCTGCTGTTGGTGGTGGTGGTGTTCCTTCTGATGTTGGCGGTGGTGTTACTGCTGTTGGTGGAGTTAGAGTTCCTGCTGTTGGTGGCTGTGTTCCTGCTGTTGGTGGTGGTGGTTTTCTGATGTTGGTGGCGGTGATGTTCCTGCCATTGGTGGCGGTGGTGTTCCTACTGTTGGTGGTGGTGGTGTTCCTGCTGTTGGTGGAGTTGGTTCTCCTGCTTTTGTTGGCGGTGGTGTTCAATCTGTTGGTGGCGGTGGTCTTACTGCTGTTGGTTGTGGTAGTGTTCCTGTTTTTTTGACTGCAGTGTTCCTGCTGTTGGTTGAGGTTTTGTTCCTGCCATTGGTGGAGTTGCTGTTGCTGCTCTTGGTGGAGTTTGTGTTCCTGCTGTTTGTGGATTTGGTGATCCTGCTCTTGGTGGAGTTGGTTATCCTGCTGTTGGTGGAGTTTGTGTTCCTGCTGTTGGTGGAGATGGTGTTCCTGCTGTTGGTGCAGTTGGTGTTCCTGCTGTTGTTGTTGGTCGTGTTCCTGCCTTTGGTGACAGTGGTGTTCCTGCTGTTGTTGGCGGTGGTGTTCCTGCTGTAATGGCGGTGGTGTTCCTGTTGTTGATCGTGGTGGTGTTCCTGCTGCTGGTGGCGGTGGTGTTCCTGCTGTTGGTGGAGTTAGTGTTCCTACTATTGGTGTAGATTTTGTTTCTGCTCTTGGTGGAGTTAGTGATTCTGATGTTGATTGCTGTGGTTTTACTGCGGTTGGTGCTGGCTGTGTTCCTGCTGCAGGTGGAATTCGTGTTCCTCCTGTTGCTGGAGTTGGTGTTCCAGCTGCTGGTGGAGTTGGTGATCCTGCTTTTGGTGGCGGAGGTGTTTCTGCTGTTGGTGAAGTTAGTGTTCCTGCTGTTGTTGGCTGTGGTTTTCCTGCTGTTGGTGGCGGTGGTGTTCCTGCTGTTGGTGGAATTGGTGTTCCTGCTGTTGGTTGAGTTGTTGTTCCTGCTTTTGGTCGAGTTGGTGATCCTGCTATTGATGGTGCTGGTGTTCCTGCTGTTGGTGGTGTCTGTGTTCCTACTTATGGTGGTGGTGGTCTTACTGCTGTTAGTGGCGGTGGTGTTCCTGTTTTTTTTGACTGCAGTGTTCCTGCTGTTGGTGGATTTTGCGTTCCTGCGATTGGTGTAGTTGGTGTAGTTGTTGGTGCAGTTCGTGTTCCTGCTATTTGTGGAGTTGGTGATCCTGCTTTTGGTGGCGGAGGTGTTCCTGCTGTTGGTGACGGTGGTGTTTCTGCTGTTGGTGAAGTTGGTGTTCCTGCAGTTGTTGTCGGTGGTTTTCCTGCTATTGGTGGTGGATGTGTTCCTGCTGTTGGTGGCGGAGGTGTTCCTGCTGTTGGTGACGGTGATGTTCCTGCTATTGGTGGCGTTGGTGTTCCTGCTGTTGGTTGAGTTGTTGTTCCTGCTTTTGGTTGAGTTGTTGTTCCTGCTGTTGGTGGAGTGGGTGTTCCTGCTGTTGGTGGATTTGGTGTTCCTGCTGTTGGTGGAGTTGGTGTTCCTGCGATTGATGGTGCTCGTGTTCCTGCTGTTGGTGGTGTCTGTGTTCCTGCTGTAGGTGGAGTTGGTGTTCCTACAGTTGATTGAGTTGGTGTTCCTGCTGTTGGTGGCTGTTGTGCTCCTACTGTTGCTGGTGGTGGTGTTCCTGCTGTTGGTGGAGTTGGTGTTCCTGCTGTTGGTGGCGGTGGTGTTACTGCTGTTGGTGGCGGTGGTGTTCCTGCTGTTGGTGGAGTTGTTGTTCCTGCTGTTGGTGGCGGTGGTGTTCCTACTGTTGGTAGCCGTGGTCTTACTGCTGTTGGTGGCGGTCATGTTACTGCTTTTTCTGACTACAATGTTCCTGCTGTTGGTGGAGTTTGCGTTCCTGCGATTGGTGGAGTTGTTGTTGCTGCTGTTGGTGGAGTTCGTGTTCCTGCTGTTTGTGGAGTTGGTGATCCTGCTCTTGGTGGAGTTGGTGATCCTGCTGTTGGTGGAGTTTGTCTTCTTGCTGTTGGTGGAGATGGTGTTCCTGCTGTTGGTGGTGGTCGTGTTCCTGCTGTTGGTGGCGGTGGTGTTCCTGCTGTTGTTGGCGGTGGTGTTCCTTCTGTAGTGGCGCTGGTTTTCCAACTGTTGCTGGCGGTGGTGTTCCTGCTGTTTTTGGAGTTAACGTTCCTGCTGTTGGTGGCGGTGGTGTTCCTGCTGTTGGTGGCAGTGGTGTTCTTGCTGCGGGTGGCGGTGGTGTTCCTACTGTTAGTGGAGTTGGTGTTCCTGCTGTTGGTGGCAGTGGTGTTCCTTCTGTTGATGGCGGTGATGTTATTGCTGTTGTTGGCGGAGGTGTTCCTGTTTTTGGTGACTGCAGTGTTCCTGCTGTTGGTGGAGTTTGCTTTCCTGCGATTGGTGGAGTTGTTGTTGCTGCTGTTGGTGGACTTCGTGTTCCTGCTGTTTGTGGAGTTGGTGATCCTGCTCTTGGTGGAGTTGGTGATCCTGCTGTTGGTGGAGTTTATGTTCCTGCTGTTGGTGGAGATGGTGGTCCTGCTATTCGTGGAGTTGGTATTCCTGCTGTTGGTGGTGGTCGTGTTCCTGCTGTTGGTGGTGGTGGTGTTCCTTCTGTTTTTGGCGGTGGTGTTCCTGCTCTTGGTGGAGTTTGAGTTCCTGCTGTTGGTGGCTGTGTTCCTGCTGTTGGTGGTGGTGGTTTTCTGATGTTGGTGGCGGTGATGTTCCTGCCATTGGTGGCGGTGGTGTTCCTACTGTTGGTGGCGGTGGTGTTCCTGCTGTTGGTGGAGTTGGTTCTCCTGCCTTTGTTGGCGGTGGTGTTCAATCTGTTGGTGGCGGTGGTCTTACTGCTGTTGGTGGTGGTAGTGTTCCTGTTTTTTTGACTGCAGTGTTCCTGCTGTTGGTTGAGGTATTGTTCCTGCCATTGGTGGAGTTGCTGTTGCTGCTGTTGGTGGAGTTTATGCTCCTGCTGTTGGTGGAGTTGGTGATCCTGCTGTTGGTGGCTGTGTTCCTGCTGTTGGTGGCAGTGGTGTTACTGCTGTTGGTGGCGGTGGTGTTCCTGCTGTTGGTGCCAGTGGTGTTCCTACTGTTGGTGGCGGAGGTGTTCCTGTTGTTTGTGGCGGTGTTGTTCCTGCTGTTGGTGGTGCTGTTCTTCCTGCTGTTGTGACGTTGGTCTTCCTGCTGTTGGTCGAGTTAGTGTTCCTACTTTTGGTGGCTGTGTTCCTGCTGTTGGTGGCGGAGGTGTTCCTGATGTTGGTGGCGGTGGTGCTCCTGCTGTTGGTGGCGGTGGTGTTCCAACTGTTGGTGGTGATGGTGTTCCTGCTGTTAGTGGAGTTGGTGTTCCTGCTGTTGGTGGCAGTGGTGTTCCTTCTCTTGATGGCGGTGGTGTTGTTGCTGTTGTTGGCGGTTGTGTTCCTGTTTTTGGTGACTGCAGTGTTCCTGCTGTTGGTGGAGTTTGCGTTCCTGCGATTGGTGGAGTTGTTGTTGCTGCTGTTGGTGGAGTTCGTGTTCCTGCTGTTTGTGGAGTTGGTGATCCTGCTGTTGGTGGAGTTTGTGTTCTTGCTGTTGGTGGAGATTGTTTTCCTGCTATTGGTGGAGTTGGTGTTCCTGTTGTTGGTGGTGGTCGTGTTCCTGCTGTTGGTGGCGGTGGTGTTCCTGCTGTTGTTGGCGGTGGTGTTCCTTCTGTAGTGGCGCTGGTTTTCCAACTGTAGCTGGTGGTGGTGTTGCTGCTGTTTTTGGAGTTAATGTTCCTGCTGTTGGTGGCGGTGGTGTTCCTGCTGTTGGTGGCAGTGGTGTTCCTGCTACTGGTGGCGGTGGTGTTCCTACTGTTAGTGGAGTTGGTGTTCCTGCTGTTGGTGGCAGTGGTGTTCCTTCTCTTGATGGTGGTGGTGTTATTGCTGCTGTTGGCGGAGGTGTTCCTGTTTTTGGTGACTGCAGTGTTCCTGCTGTTGGTGGAGTTTGCTTTCCTGCGATTGGTGGAGTTGTTGTTGCTGCTGTTGGTGGAGTTCATGTTCCTGCTGTTTGTGGAGTTGGTGATCCTGCTCTATGTAGAGTTGGTGATCCTGCTGTTGGTGGAGTTTATGTTCCTGCTGTTGGTGGAGATGGTGGTCCTGCTATTCGTGGTGTTGGTGTTCCTGCTGTTGGTGGTGGTCATGTTCCTGCTGTTGGTGGCGGTGGTGTTCCTGTTGTTGTTGGCGGTGGTGTTCCTGCTTTTTTGGAGTTAATGTTCCTGCTTTTGGTGGCGGTGGTGTTCCTGCTGTTTGTGGCGGTGGTGTTCCTGCTGCTGGTGGCGGTGGTGTTCCTGTTGTTGGTAGAGTTAGTATTCCTGCTATTGGTGGAGTTTTTGTTTCTGCTGTTGGTGGGTTTAGTGATTCTGATGTTGATGCCTGTGGTGTTCCTGATGTTGGTGTTGGCTGTGGTCCTGCTGTAGGTGGAATTGGTGTTCCTGCTGTTGCTGGAGTTGGTGTTCCAGCTGGTGGTTGAGTTGGTGCTCGTGCTTTTGGTGGGGTTTGTGCTCCTGCTGTTGGTAGATTTGGTCTTCCTGCTGTTGGTGGAGTTGATGTTCCTGCTGTTGGTGGAGATGGTGTTCCTGCTGTTGTTGGCGTTGGTGTTCCAGCTGTTGTTGGAGAAGGTGTTCCTGCTGTTGTTGGAATTGGTGTTCCTGCTGTTCGTGGAGTTGGTGATCGTGCTGTTGGTGGAGTTGGTCTTCCTTCTTTTGGTGGAGTTGGTGTTCATGCTGGTTTTGGATTTTGTGTCCCTGCTGTTTTTTGGAGTTTTTGTTCCTGCTGTTTTTTGAAGTTGGTATTCCTGATGTTTTCTGGAGCTGGTGTTCCTGCTGTTTTTTAAGTCGGTGTTCCTGCTGTTGTTGGCTTTGCTGTTTCTGCTGTTGGTGGAGTTTGTGTTCCTGCTGTTGGTGGAGTTGGTGTTCTGGCTGTTGGTTGAGTTGGTGTTCCTGCTGTTGGTGGTGTTTGTGTTCCTGCTGTTGGTGGTGGTGGTGTTTCTGCTGTAGGTGGAGTTGGTGCTCCTACTGTTGGTGGCGGTGGTTTACCTGGTGTTGGTGAAGTTGGAGTTCCTGCTGTTGTTTACAGTGGTGTTCCTGCTGTTAGTGGTGGTGGTGTTCCTGCTGTTGGTGGCGGTGGTGTTCCTGCTGTTGGTGATGGTGGTGTTCCTGCTATTGGTGGAGTTGGTGTCCCTGCTGTTGGTTGAGTTGGTGTTCCTGCTATTGATGGTGCCGGTGTTCCTGCTGTTGGTGGTGTCTTTCTTCCTGCTGTAGGTGGAGTTGGTGTTCCTACAGTTGATGGAGTTGGTGTTCCTGCTGTTTGTGGAGTACTTGTGCCTGCTGTTGTTGGCGCTGGTTTTCCTGCTGTTGTTGGCAGTGGTGTTCCTGCTGTTGGTGCAGTTAGAGTTCCTGCTGTTGGTCGCTGTGTTCCTGCAGTTGGAGGCGGTGGTGTTCCGGCTGTTGGTGGCGGTGGTGTTCCTGCTGTTGGTGGAGTTGGTGTTCCTGCTGTTAGTGGCGGTGGCGTTCATTCTGTTGGTGGCGGTGTTGTTACTGCTGTTGGTGGCGGTGGTGTTCCTGCTGCTGGTGGAGTTAGTGTTCCTGCTGTTGGTGGCTGTGTTCTTGCTTTTGGTGGCGGTGGTTTTCCTGCTGTTAGTGGCGGTGGTGTTCCTGCCGCTGGTGGGGGAGGTGTTCCTACAGTGGTTGGCGGTGGGTTTCCTGCTGTTGGTGGAGTTGGTGTTCCTGCTGTTGGTGGTGGTGGTGTTCCTTCTGTTGTTGGCGGTGGTGTTACTGCTGTTGGTGGCAGTGGTGTTCCTGCTGTTGGTGCAGTTAGTGTTCTTGCTGTTGGTGGCGGTGGCGTTCATTCTGTTGGTGGCGGTGTTGTTACTGCTGTTGGTGGCGGTGGTGTTCCTGCTGTTGGTGGAATTAGTGTTCCTGCTGTTGGTGGCTGTGTTCCTGCTGTTGGTGGCGGTGGTTTTCCTGCGGTTGGTGGCAGTGGTGTTCCTGCCGTTGGTGGCGGTGCTATTCCTACGGTGGTTGGTGGTGGTGTTCCTGCTGTTGGTGGAGTTGGTGTTCCTGCTGTTGGTGGTGGTGGTGTTCCTTCTGATGTTGGCGGTGGTGTTACTGCTGTTGGTGGAGTTAGAGTTCCTGCTGTTGGTGGCTGTGTTCCTGCTGTTGGTGGTGGTGGTTTTCTGATGTTGGTGGCGGTGATGTTCCTGCCATTGGTGGCGGTGGTGTTCCTACTGTTGGTGGTGGTGGTGTTCCTGCTGTTGGTGGAGTTGGTTCTCCTGCTTTTGTTGGCGGTGGTGTTCAATCTGTTGTTGGCGGTGGTCTTACTGCTGTTGGTTGTGGTAGTGTTCCTGTTTTTTTGACTGCAGTGTTCCTGCTGTTGGTTGAGGTTTTGTTCCTGCCATTGGTGGAGTTGCTGTTGCTGCTCTTGGTGGAGTTTGTGTTCCTGCTGTTTGTGGATTTGGTGATACTGCTCTTGGTGGAGTTGGTTATCCTGCTGTTGGTGGAGTTTGTGTTCCTGCTGTTGGTGGAGATGGTGTTCCTGCTGTTGGTGGAGTTGGTGTTCCTGCTGTTGTTGTTGGTCGTGTTCCTGCCTTTGGTGACAGTGGTGTTCCTGCTGTTGTTGGCGGTGGTGTTCCTGCTGTAATGGCGGTGGTGTTCCTGTTGTTGATCGTGGTGGTGTTCCTGCTGCTGGTGGCAGTGGTGTTCCTGCTGTTGGTGGAGTTAGTGTTCCTACTATTGGTGTAGATTTTGTTTCTGCTCTTGGTGGAGTTAGTGATTCTGATGTTGATTGCTGTGGTTTTACTGCGGTTGGTGCTGGCTGTGTTCCTGCTGCAGGTGGAATTCGTGTTCCTCCTGTTGCTGGAGTTGGTGTTCCAGCTGCTGGTGGAGTTGGTGATCCTGCTGTTGGTGGAGTTGGTGTTCCTGCTGTTGGTGGATTTGTTGCTACTGCTGTTGGTGGAGTTGGTGTTCCTGTTGTTGGTGGAGTTGGTGTTCCTGCTGTTTCTGGAGATGGTATTCCTGCTGTTGGTGGAGTTGGTGTTCCTGCTGTTGTTGGAGTTGGTGTTCCTGCTGTTGGTGGCGGTGGTGTTACTGTTGTTGGTGGCTGGGTGTTCCTGCTGTTGGTGGAGTTGGTGTTCCTGCTGTTGGTGGCGGCGGTGTTCCTACTGTTGGTGGCGGTGGTCTTACTGCTGTTGGTGGCTGTTGTGTTCCTGTTTTTTCTGACTGCAGTGTTCCTGCTGTTGGTGGAGTTTGCGTTCCTGCGATTGTTGGAGTTGGTCTTGCTGCTGTTGGTGGAGTTTGTGTTCCTGCTGTTTGTGGAGTTGGTGATCCTGCTCTTGGTGGAGTTGGTTATCCTGCTCTTGGTGGAGTCTGTGTTCCTGCTGTTGGTGGAGATGGTGTTCCTGCTGTTGGTGGAGTTGGTGTTCCTGCTGTTGGTCTTGGTCGTGTTCCTGCCATTCGTGGCAGTTGTGTTCCTGCGGTTGTTGGCGGTGGTGTTCCTGCTTTAGTGGCGATGGTGTTCCTGCTGTTGCTGGCGGTGGTGTTCCTGCTGCTGGTGGCGGTTGTGTTCCTGCTGTTGGTGGAGTTAGTGTTACTACTATTGGTGTAGATTTTGTTACTGCTCTTGGAGGAGTTAGTGATTCTGTTGTTGGTGGCGGTGGTGTTCCTGTGGTTTGTGGTGGCTGTAAGGCTGCTGTAGGAGGAATTGGTGTTCCGACTGTTGGTGGAGTTCGTGTTTCTGGTGTTGTTGGAGTTAGTGATTCTGGTGTTGATGGCTGTGGTTTTCGTGTTGTTGGTGGTGGTTGTGTTCCTGGTGTAGGTGGAATTGATGTTCTTGCTGTTGCTGGAGTTGGTGTTCCAGCTGCTGGTGGATTTGGTGATTTTGCTGTTGGTGGAGTTGGTGCTCCTGCTGTTGGTGGACTTGGTGTTCCTGCTGTTGGTGGATTTGTTGCTACTGCTGTTAGTGGAGTTGCTGTTCCTGTTGTTGGTGGAGTTGTTGTTCCTGCTGTTGGTGGAGTTGGTATTCCTGCTGTTGGTGGAGTTGGTGTTCCTGCTGTTGGTGGAGTTGGTTTTCCTGCTGTTTGTGGTGGTGTTGATCCTACTCCTGGTGGAGATGCTGTTCCTGCTGTTGGAGGTGGCTGTGCTACTTCTATTAATGGTTTGGTGTTCCTGCTAATTGTGGAGTTGGTGTTCCTGCTGGTGGTGAAGTTTTTGTTCCTGCTGTTGTTGGAGGAGGTGTTCCTGCTGTTGTTGGAGTTGGTGTTCCTGCTGTTGGTGGCTATGTTCCTGCTGTTGGTGGTGGTGCTGTTCCTACTGTCGGTGGCGGTGGTGTTCCTGCTGTTGGTGGCGGTGGTGTTCCTGCTGTTGGTGGTGATGTTCTTCCTGCTGTTGGCGGTGGTGTTTCTGCTGTTGGTGGAGTTGGTGTTCCTGCTGTTGGTGGCTGTGTTCCTGCTGTTGTTGGCGGTGGCGTTCCTGATGTTGGTGGCAGTGATGTTCCTGCTGTTGCAGGCGGTGGTGTTCCTAATGTTGGTGGCGGTGGTGTTCCTGCTGTTGTTGGAGTTGGTGTCCCTGCTTTTGGTGGCGGTGGTGTTCCTGCTGTTGGTGGCGGTGGTGTTCCTGCTTTAGTGGCGATGGTGTTCCTGCTGTTGCTGGCGGTGGTGTTCCTGCTGCTGGTGGCGGTTGTGTTCCTGCTGTTGGTGGAGTTAGTGTTGCTACTATTGGTGTAGATTTTGTTAGTGCTCTTGGAGGAGTTAGTGATTCTGTTGTTGGTGGCGGTGGTGTTCCTGTGGTTTGTGTTGGCTGTAAGGCTGCTGTAGGAGGAATTGGGGTTCCGACTGTTGGTGGAGTCCGTGTTTCTGGTGTCGTTGGAGTTAGTGATTCTGGTGTTGATGGCTGTGGTTTTCGTGTTGTTGGTGGTGGCTGTGTTCCTGGTGTAGGTGGAATTGATGTTCTTGCTGTTGCTGGAGTTGGTGTTCCAGCTGCTGGTGGATTTGGTGATCCTGCTGTTGGTGGAGTTGGTGCTCCTGCTGTTGGTGGACTTGGTGTTCCTGCTGTTGGTGGATTTGTTGCTACTGCTGTTAGTGGAGTTGCTGTTCCTGTTGTTGGTGGAGTTGTTGTTCCTGCTGTTGGTGGAGTTGGTATTCCTGCTGTTGGTGGAGTTGGTGTTCCTGCTGTTGGTGGAGTTGGTTTTCCTGCTGTTTGTGGTGGTGTTGATCCTACTGCTGGTGGAGATGCTGTTCCTGCTGTTGGAGGTGGCTGTGCTACTTCTATTAATGGTTTGGTGTTCCTGCTAATTGTGGAGTTGGTGTTCCTGCTGGTGGTGAAGTTTTTGTTCCTGCTGTTGTTGGAGGAGGTGTTCCTGCTGTTGTTGGAGTTGGTGTTCCTGCTGTTGGTGGCTGTGTTCCTGCTGTTGGTGGTGGTGGTGTTCCTACTGTCGGTGGCGGTGGTGTTCCTGCTGTTGGTGGCGGTGGTGTTCCTGCTGTTGGTGGTGATGTTCTTCCTGCTGTTGGCGGTGGTGTTTCTGCTGTTGGTGGAGTTGGTGTTCCTGCTGTTGCTGGCTGTGTTCCTGCTGTTGTGGGCGGTGGTGTTCCTGATGTTGGTGGCAGTGATGTTCCTGCTGTTGCAGGCGGTGGTGTTCCTAATGTTGGTGGCGGTGGTGTTCCTGCTGTTGTTGGAGTTGGTGTCCCTGCTTTTGGTGGCGGTGGTGTTCCTGCTGTTGGTGGCGGTGGTGTTCCTGCTTTAGTGGCGATGGTGTTCCTGCTGTTGCTGGCGGTGGTGTTCCTGCTGCTGGTGGCGGTTGTGTTCCTGCTGTTGGTGGAGTTAGTGTTGCTACTATTGGTGTAGATTTTGTTACTGCTCTTGGAGGAGTTAGTGATTCTGTTGTTGGTGGCGGTGGTGTTCCTGTGGTTTGTGTTGGCTGTAAGGCTGCTGTAGGAGGAATTGGTGTTCCGACTGTTGGTGGAGTTCGTGTTTCTGGTGTCGTTGGAGTTAGTGATTCTGGTGTTGATGGCTGTGGTTTTCGTGTTGTTGGTGGTGGTTGTGTTCCTGGTGTAGGTGGAATTGATGTTCTTGCTGTTGCTGGAGTTGGTGTTCCAGCTGCTGGTGGATTTGGTGATTTTGCTGTTGGTGGAGTTGGTGCTCCTGCTGTTGGTTGATTTGGTGTTCCTGCTGTTGGTGGATTTGTTGCTACTGCTGTTAGTGGAGTTGCTGTTCCTGTTGTTGGTGGAGTTGTTGTTCCTGCTGTTGGTGGAGTTGGTATTCCTGCTGTTGGTGGAGTTGGTGTTCCTGCTGTTGGTGGAGTTGGTTTTCCTGCTGTTTGTGGTGGTGTTGATCCTACTCCTGGTGGAGATGCTGTTCCTGCTGTTGGAGGTGGCTGTGCTACTTCTATTAATGGTTTGGTGTTCCTGCTAATTGTGGAGTTGGTGTTCCTGCTGGTGGTGAAGTTTTTGTTCCTGCTGTTGTTGGAGGAGGTGTTCCTGCTGTTGTTGGAGTTGGTGTTCCTGCTGTTGGTGGCTATGTTCCTGCTGTTGGTGGTGGTGGTGTTCCTACTGTCGGTGGCGGTGGTGTTCCTGCTGTTGGTGGCGGTGGTGTTCCTGCTGTTGGTGGTGATGTTCTTCCTGCTGTTGGCGGTGGTGTTTCTGCTGTTGGTGGAGTTGGTGTTCCTGCTGTTGGTGGCTGTGTTCCTGCTGTTGTTGGCGGTGGTGTTCCTGATGTTGGTGGCAGTGATGTTCCTGCTGTTGCAGGCGGTGGTGTTCCTAATGTTGGTGGCGGTGGTGTTCCTGCTGTTGTTGGAGTTGGTGTCCCTGCTTTTGGTGGCGGTGGTGTTCCTGCTGTTGGTGGCGGTGGTGTTCCTGCTTTAGTGGCGATGGTGTTCCTGCTGTTGCTGGCGGTGGTGTTCCTGCTGCTGGTGGCGGTTGTGTTCCTGCTGTTGGTGGAGTTAGTGTTGCTACTATTGGTGTAGATTTTGTTACTGCTCTTGGAGGAGTTAGTGATTCTGTTGTTGGTGGCGGTGGTGTTCCTGTGGTTTGTGTTGGCTGTAAGGCTGCTGTAGGAGGAATTGGTGTTCCGACTGTTGGTGGAGTTCGTGTTTCTGGTGTCGTTGGAGTTAGTGATTCTGGTGTTGATGGCTGTGGTTTTCGTGTTGTTGGTGGTGGCTGTGTTCCTGGTGTAGGTGGAATTGATGTTCTTGCTGTTGCTGGAGTTGGTGTTCCAGCTGCTGGTGGATTTGGTGATCCTGCTGTTGGTGGAGTTGGTGCTCCTGCTGTTGGTGGACTTGGTGTTCCTGCTGTTGGTGGATTTGTTGCTACTGCTGTTAGTGGAGTTGCTGTTCCTGTTGTTGGTGGAGTTGTTGTTCCTGCTGTTGGTGGAGTTGGTATTCCTGCTGTTGGTGGAGTTGGTGTTCCTGCTTTTGGTGGAGTTGGTTTTCCTGCTGTTTGTGGTGGTGTTGATCCTACTGCTGGTGGAGATGCTGTTCCTGCTGTTGGAGGTGGCTGTGCTACTTCTATTAATGGTTTGGTGTTCCTGCTAATTGTGGAGTTGGTGTTCCTGCTGGTGGTGAAGTTTTTGTTCCTGCTGTTGTTGGAGGAGGTGTTCCTGCTGTTGTTGGAGTTGGTGTTCCTGCTGTTGGTGGCTGTGTTCCTGCTGTTGGTGGTGGTGGTGTTCCTACTGTCGGTGGCGGTGGTGTTCCTGCTGTTGGTGGCGGTGGTGTTCCTGCTGTTGGTGGTGATGTTCTTCCTGCTGTTGGCGGTGGTGTTTCTGCTGTTGGTGGAGTTGGTGTTCCTGCTGTTGCTGGCTGTGTTCCTGCTGTTGTGGGCGGTGGTGTTCCTGATGTTGGTGGCAGTGATGTTCCTGCTGTTGCAGGCGGTGGTGTTCCTAATGTTGGTGGCGGTGGTGTTCCTGCTGTTGTTGGAGTTGGTGTCCCTGCTTTTGGTGGCGGTGGTGTTCCTGCTGTTGGTGGCGGTGGTGTTCCTGCTTTAGTGGCGATGGTGTTCCTGCTGTTGCTGGCGGTGGTGTTCCTGCTGCTGGTGGCGGTTGTGTTCCTGCTGTTGGTGGAGTTAGTGTTGCTACTATTGGTGTAGATTTTGTTAGTGCTCTTGGAGGAGTTAGTGATTCTGTTGTTGGTGGCGGTGGTGTTCCTGTGGTTTGTGTTGGCTGTAAGGCTGCTGTAGGAGGAATTGGTGTTCCGACTGTTGGTGGAGTTCGTGTTTCTGGTGTCGTTGGAGTTAGTGATTCTGGTGTTGATGGCTGTGGTTTTCGTGTTGTTGGTGGTGGCTGTGTTCCTGGTGTAGGTGGAATTGATGTTCTTGCTGTTGCTGGAGTTGGTGTTCCAGCTGCTGGTGGATTTGGTGATCCTGCTGTTGGTGGAGTTGGTGCTCCTGCTGTTGGTGGACTTGGTGTTCCTGCTGTTGGTGGATTTGTTGCTACTGCTGTTAGTGGAGTTGCTGTTCCTGTTGTTGGTGGAGTTGTTGTTCCTGCTGTTGGTGGAGTTGGTATTCCTGCTGTTGGTGGAGTTGGTGTTCCTGCTGTTGGTGGAGTTGGTTTTCCTGCTGTTTGTGGTGGTGTTGATCCTACTGCTGGTGGAGATGCTGTTCCTGCTGTTGGAGGTGGCTGTGCTACTTCTATTAATGGTTTGGTGTTCCTGCTAATTGTGGAGTTGGTGTTCCTGCTGGTGGTGAAGTTTTTGTTCCTGCTGTTGTTGGAGGAGGTGTTCCTGCTGTTGTTGGAGTTGGTGTTCCTGCTGTTGGTGGCTGTGTTCCTGCTGTTGGTGGTGGTGGTGTTCCTACTGTCGGTGGCGGTGGTGTTCCTGCTGTTGGTGGCGGTGGTGTTCCTGCTGTTGGTGGTGATGTTCTTCCTGCTGTTGGCGGTGGTGTTTCTGCTGTTGGTGGAGTTGGTGTTCCTGCTGTTGCTGGCTGTGTTCCTGCTGTTGTGGGCGGTGGTGTTCCTGATGTTGGTGGCAGTGATGTTCCTGCTGTTGCAGGCGGTGGTGTTCCTAATGTTGGTGGCGGTGGTGTTCCTGCTGTTGTTGGAGTTGGTGTCCCTGCTTTTGGTGGCGGTGGTGTTCCTGCTGTTGGTGGCGGTGGTGTTCCTGCTTTAGTGGCGATGGTGTTCCTGCTGTTGCTGGCGGTCGTGTTCCTGCTGCTGGTGGCGGTTGTGTTCCTGCTGTTGGTGGAGTTAGTGTTGCTACTATTGGTGTAGATTTTGTTACTGCTCTTGGAGGAGTTAGTGATTCTGTTGTTGGTGGCGGTGGTGTTCCTGTGGTTTGTGTTGGCTGTAAGGCTGCTGTAGGAGGAATTGGTGTTCCGACTGTTGGTGGAGTTCGTGTTTCTGGTGTCGTTGGAGTTAGTGATTCTGGTGTTGATGGCTGTGGTTTTCGTGTTGTTGGTGGTGGCTGTGTTCCTGGTGTAGGTGGAATTGATGTTCTTGCTGTTGCTGGAGTTGGTGTTCCAGCTGCTGGTGGATTTGGTGATCCTGCTGTTGGTGGAGTTGGTGCTCCTGCTGTTGGTGGACTTGGTGTTCCTGCTGTTGGTGGATTTGTTGCTACTGCTGTTAGTGGAGTTGCTGTTCCTGTTGTTGGTGGAGTTGTTGTTCCTGCTGTTGGTGGAGTTGGTATTCCTGCTGTTGGTGGAGTTGGTGTTCCTGCTGTTGGTGGAGTTGGTTTTCCTGCTGTTTGTGGTGGTGTTGATCCTACTGCTGGTGGAGATGCTGTTCCTGCTGTTGGAGGTGGCTGTGCTACTTCTATTAATGGTTTGGTGTTCCTGCTAATTGTGGAGTTGGTGTTCCTGCTGGTGGTGAAGTTTTTGTTCCTGCTGTTGTTGGAGGAGGTGTTCCTGCTGTTGTTGGAGTTGGTGTTCCTGCTGTTGGTGGCTGTGTTCCTGCTGTTGGTGGTGGTGGTGTTCCTACTGTCGGTGGCGGTGGTGTTCCTGCTGTTGGTGGCGGTGGTGTTCCTGCTGTTGGTGGTGATGTTCTTCCTGCTGTTGGCGGTGGTGTTTCTGCTGTTGGTGGAGTTGGTGTTCCTGCTGTTGCTGGCTGTGTTCCTGCTGTTGTGGGCGGTGGTGTTCCTGATGTTGGTGGCAGTGATGTTCCTGCTGTTGCAGGCGGTGGTGTTCCTAATGTTGGTGGCGGTGGTGTTCCTGCTGTTGTTGGAGTTGGTGTCCCTGCTTTTGGTGGCGGTGGTGTTCCTGCTGTTGGTGGCGGTGGTGTTCCTGCTGCTGGTGGCGGAGGTGTACCTGCTGTTGGTGCAGTTAGTATTCCTACTATTTTTGGAGCTTTTGTTTCTGCTGTGGGTAGAGTTAATGATTCTGATGTTGATGGCTGTGGTGTTCCTGCTGTTGGTGGAGTTTGCATTCCTGCGATTGGTGGAGTTGGCGTTGCTGTTGTTGGTGGAGTTCGTGTTCCTGCTGTTTGTGGAGTTGGTGATCCTGCTCTTGGTGGAGTTGGTGATCCTACTACGGGGGGAGTTTGTTTTCCTGCTCTTTGTGGAGATGGTATTCCTGCTTTTGGTGGAGTTGGTGATCCTGGTATTGATGGTGCTGGTGTTCCTGCTGTTGGTGGTGTCTGTGTTCCTGCTGTAGGTTGCGGTGGTGCTCCTACTGTTGGTGGTGGTGGTGTTCCTGCTGTTGGTGGAGTTGGTGTATTTTGCTGTTGGTGGCGGTGGTGTTCCTGCTGTTTTTGGAGTTGGTGTTCCTGCTGTTGGTGTCGGTGGTGTTCCTATTGTTTGTGGCGGTGGTCTTACTGCTGTTGGTGGCGGTGGTGTTCCTGTTTTTTCTGACTGCAGTGTTCCTGCTGTTGGTGGATTTTGCGTTCCTGCGATTGGTGGAGTTGGTGTTGTTGCTGTTGGTGGAGTTCGTGTTCCTGCTGTTTGTGGAGTTGGTGATCCTGCTTTTGGTGGAGTTGGTGATCCTACTGCTGGTGGAGTTTTTGTTCCTGCTGTTGGTGGAGATGGTGTTCCTGATTTTGGTGGAGTTGGTGATCCTGCTATTGATGGTGCTGGTGTTCCTGCTGTTGGTGGTGTCTGTGTTCCTACTTTTGGTGGCGGTGGTCTTACTGCTGTTGGTGGCGGTGGTGTTCCTGTTTTTTTTGACTGCTGTGTTCCTGCTGTTGTTGGATTTTGCGTTCCTGCCATTGGTGGAGTTGGTGTTGTTGTTGGTGCAGTTCGTGTTCCTGCTGTTTGTGGAGTTGGTGTTCCTGCTTTTGGTGGCGGAGGTGTTCTTGCTGTTGGTGATGGTGGTGTTTCTGCTGTTGGTGAAGTTAGTGTTCCTGCTGTTGTTGGAGGTGGTTTTCCTGCTATTGGTGGTGGATGTGTTCCTGCTGTTGGTGACGGTGGTGTTCCTGCTATTGGTGGAGTTGGTGTTCCTGCTGTTGGTTGAGTTGTTGTTCCAGCTTTTGGTCCATTTGGTGTTCCTGCTGTTGGTGGAGTGGGTGTTCCTGCTGTTGGTGGATTTGGTGTTCCTGCTGTTGGTGGAGCTGATGTTCCTGCGATTGATGGTGCTCGTGTTCCTGCTGTTGGTGGTGACTGTGTTCCTGCTGTAGGTGGAGTTGGTGTTCCTACAGTTGATTGAGTTGGTCTTCCTGCTGTTGGTGGCTGTTGTGCTCCTACTGTTGGTGGTGGTGGCGTTCCTGCTGCTGGTGGAGTTGGTGCTCCTGCTGTTGGTGGCGGTGGTGTTACTGCTGTTTGTGGAGTTGGTGTTCCTGTTGTTGGTGGCGGTGGTGTTCCTACTGTTGGTGGCCGTGGTCTTACTGCTGTTGGTGGCTGTCATGTTTCTGTTTTTTTCTGACTGCAGTGTTGCTGCTGTTGTTGGAGTTTGTGTTCCTGCGATTGGTGGAGTTGGTGTTGCTGCTGTTGGTGGAGTTCATGTTCCTGCTGTTTGTGGAGTTGGTGATCCTGCTCTTGGTGGAGTTGGTGATCCTACTGCTGGTGGAGTTTGTGTTCCTGCTGTTGGTGGAGTTGGTGTTCCTGCTGTTGGTGGTGGCTGTTTTCCTGCCGTTGGTGGCGGTGGTGTTCCTGCTTTTGTTGGCAGTGATGTTCCTGCTGTAGTGGCGGTGGTGTTCCTGCTGTTGCTGGCGGTGGTGTTCCTGCTGTTGGTGGAGTTAGTGTTCCTACTATTGGTGGAGTTTTTGTTTCTGCTCTTGGTGGAGTTAGTGATTCTGATGCTGGTGGCGTTGGTGTTCCTGTTGTTTGTGGTGGCTGTGTTCCTGCTGTAGGTGGAATTGGTGTTCCTGCTGTTGGTGGCGGTGGTGTTCCTATTCTTGGTAGCGGTTATCTTACTGCTGTTGGTGGCGGTCGTGTTCCTGTTTTTTTCTGACTGCAGTGTTCCTGCTATTAGAGGAGTTTGCATTCCTGCGATTGGTGGAGTTGTCGTTGCTGCTGTTGGTGGAGTTCGTGTTCCTGTTGTTTGTGGAGTTGGTGATCCTGCTCTTGGTGGAGTTGGTGATCCTACTATGGGGGGAGTTTGTTTTCCTGCTCTTTGTGGAAATGGTATTCCTGCTTTTGGTGGAGTTGGTGATCCTGGTATTGATGGTGCTGGTGTTCCTGCTGTTGGTGGTGTCTGTGTTCCTGCTGTAGGTGGATTTGGTGATCCTACAGTTGATTGAGTTGGTGTTCCTGCTGTTGGTGGCGGTGGTGCTCCTACTGTTGGTGGCGGTGGTGTTCCTGCTGTTGGTGGAGTTGGTGTTTTTTGCTGTTGTTGGCGGTGGTGTTCCTGCTTTTGTTGGAGTTGGTGTTCCTGCTGTTGGTGTGGGTGGTGTTCCTACTGTTTGTGGCGGTGGTCTTACTGCTGTTGGTGGCGGTGGTGTTCCTGTTTTTTCAGACTGCAGTGTTCCTGCTGTTGGTGGATTTTGCGTTCCTGTGATTGGTGGAGTTGGTGTTGTTGCTGTTGGTGGAGTTCGTGTTCCTGCTGTTTGTGGAGCTGGTTTTTACTGCTGTTGGTGGCGTTGGTGTTCCTGCTGTTGGTGGCGGAGGTGTTCCTGCTGTTGGTGACGGTGGTGTTCCTGCTATTGTTGGAGTTGTTGTTCCTGCTGTTGGTTGAGTTGCTGTTCCTGCTTTTGGTCAAGTTTGTGTTCCTGCTGTTGGTGGAGAGGGTGTTCCTGCTTTTAGTTGATTTGGTGTTCCTGCTTTTGGTGGAGTTGGTGTTCCTACAGTTGATTGAGTTGGTGTTCCTGCTGTTGGTGGCTGTGGTGTTCCTACTGTTGGTGGTGGTGGTGTTACTGCTGTTGGTGGAGTTGGTGTTCCTGCTGTTGGTTGCAGTGGTGTTGCTGTTTTTTCTCACTGCTGTGTTCCTGTTGTTGGTGGAGTTTGCGTTCCTGCGATTGGTAGAGTTGGTCTTGCTGCTGTTGGTTGAGTTCATATTCCTGTTGTTTGTGGAGTTGGTAATCCTGCTCTTGGTGGAGTTGGTGATCCTACTGCTGGTGGAGTTTGTGTTCCTGCTCTAGGGGGAGTTGGTGTTCCTGCTTTTGGTGGAGTTGGCTGTGGTTTTATTTTTTTTGGTGGTGGCTGTGTTCCTGCTGCAGGTGGAATTCGTGTTCCTCCTGTTGCTGGAGTTGGTGTTCCAGCTGCTGGTGGAGTTGGTGATCCTGCTGTTTCAGGTGATAGTGCTCCTGCTGTTGGTGGATTTGGTGTTCCTGCTGTTGGTGGATTTGTTGCTACTGCTGTTTGTGGTGTTGGTGTTCCTGTTGTTGGTGGAGTTGCTGTTCCTGCTGTTGCTGGAGAAGGTATTCCTGCTGTTGATGGAGTTGGTGTTCCTGCTGTTGGTGGAGTTGGTTTTCCTGCTGTTGGTGGTAGTGGTGATCCTACTGCTGGTGGAGTTGCTGTTCCTGCTTTTGGTGGTGGCTGTGTTCCTTCTGTTACTGGTAGTGGTGTTCCTGCTAATGGTGGAGTTGGTGTTCCTGCTGTTGGTAGAGATGGTGCTCCTGCTGTTGGTGGCTGTGTTCCTGCAGTTGGTGGCGGTGGTGTTACTGCTGTTGGTGGCGTTGGTGTTCCTGCTGTTGGTGCCAGTGGTGTTCCTACTGTTGGTGGCGGAGGTGTTCCTGTTGTTTGTGGCGGTGTTGTTCCTGCTGTTGGTGGTGCTGTTCTTCCTGCTGTTGTGGCGTTGGTCTTCCTGTTGTTGGTCGAGTTAGTGTTCCAACTTTTGGTGGCTGTGTTCCTGCTATTGGTGGCGGTGGTGTTCCTGATGTTGGTGGCGGTGGTGTTCCTGCTGTTGGTGGCGGTGGTGTTCCAACTGTTGGTGGCGATGGTGTTCCTGCTGTTAGTGGAGTTGGTGTTCCTGCTGTTGGTGGCAGTGGTGTTCCTTCTCTTGATGGCGGTGGTGTTATTGCTGGTGTTGGCGGTTGTGTTCCTGTTTTTGGTGACTGCAGTGTTCCTGCTGTTGGTGGAGTTTGCGTTCCTGCGATTGGTGGAGCTGTTGTTGGTGCTGTTGGTGGAGTTCGTGTTCCTGCTGTTTGTGGAGTTGGTGATCCTGCTCTTGGTGGAGTTGGTGAACCTGCTGTTGGTGGAGTTTGTGTTCTTGCTGTTGGTGGAGATGGTCTTCCTGCTATTGGTGGAGTTGGTGTTCCTGCTGTTGGTGGTGGTCGTGTTCCTGCTGTTGGTGGCGGTGGTGTTCCTGCTGTTGTGGCGCTGGTTTTCCAACTGTTGCTGGCAGTGGTGTTCCTGCTGTTTTTGGAGTTAATGTTCCTGCTGTTGGTGGAGTTGGTGTTCCTGCTGTTGGTGGCGGTGGTGTTCCTTCTCTTGATGGCGGTGGTGTTATTGCTGTTGTTGGCGGAGGTGTTCCTGTTTTTGGTGACTGCAGTGTTCCTGCTGTTGGTGGAGTTTGCTTTCCTGCGATTGGTGGAGTTGTTTTTGCTGCTGTTGGTGGAGTTCGTGTTCCTGCTGTTTGTGGAGTTGGTGATCCTGCTCTTGGTGGAGTTGGTGATCCTGCTGTTGGTGGAGTTTATGTTCCTGCTGTTGGTGGAGATGGTGGTCCTGCAATTCGTGGAGTTGGTGGTCCTGCTGTTGGTGGTGGTCGTGTTCCTGCTGTTGGTGGCGGTGGTGTTCCTGCTGCTGTTGGCGTTGGTGTTCCTTCAGTAGAGGCGGTGGTTTTCCTACTGTTGCTGGCGGTGGTGTTCCTCCAGTTTTTGGAGTTAATGTTCCTTCTTTTGGTGGCGGTGGTGTTCCTGCTGTTTGTGGCGGTGGTGTTCCTGCTGCTGGTGGTGGTGGTGTTCCTGCTGTTGGTAGAGTTAGTATTCCTACTATTGGTGGAGTTTTTGTTTCTGCTGTTGGTGGATTTAGTGATTCTGATGTTGATGCCTGTGGTGTTACTGTTGTTGGTGTTGGCTGTGGTCCTGCTGTAGGTGGAATTGGTATTCCTGCTGTTGCTGGAGCTGGTGTTCCAGCTGGTGGTGGAGTTGGTGCTCTTGCTTTTGGTGGAGTTTGTGCTCCTGCTGTTGGTAGATTTGGTGTTCCTGCTGTTGGTGGAGTTGATGTTCCTGCTGTTGTTGGAGTTGGTGTTCCTGCTGTTGTTGGAGAAGGTGTTCCTGCTGTTGGTGGAATTGGTGTTCCTGCTGTTCGTGGAGTTGGTGATCGTGCTGTTGGTGGAGTTGGTCTTCCTTCTTTTGGTGGAGTTGGTGTTCATGCTGGTTTTGGGCTTTGTGTTCCTGACGTTTTTTGGAGTTTTTGTTCCTGCTGTTTTTTGAAGTTGGTATTCCTGCTGTTTTCTGGAGTTGGTGTTCCTGCTGTTTTTTAAGTCGGTGTTCCTGCTGTTTTTGGCTTTGCTGTTTCTGCTGTTGGTGGAGTTTGTGTTCCTGCTGTTGGTGGAGTTGGTGTTCTGACTGTTGGTTGAGTTGGTGTTCCTGCTGTTGGTGGTGTTTGTGTTCGTGCTGTTGGTGGTGGTGGTGTTTCTGCTGTAGGTGGAGTTGGTGCTCCTACTGTTGGTGGCGGTGGTTTACCTGGTGTTGGTGAAGTTGGAATTCCTGCTGTTGTTTACAGTGGTGTTCCTGCTGTTGGTGGTGGTGGTGTTCCTGCTGTTGGTGGCGGTGGTGTTCCTGCTATTGGTGGAGTTGGTGTCCCTGCTGTTTTTTGAGTTGGTGTTCCTGTTATTGATGGTGCTGGTGTTCCTGCTGTTGGTGGTGTCTTTCTTCCTGCTGTAGGTGGAGTTGGTGTTCCTACAGTTGATGGAGTTGGTGTTCCTGCTGTTTGTGGAGTATTTGTGCCTGCTGTTGTTGGCGCTGGTTTTCCTGCTGTTGGTGGCAGTGGTGTTCTTGATGTTGGTGGTGGTGGTGTTCCTGCTGTTGGTGGTGTTGGTGTTCCTGCTGTTGTTGGTTGTGGTGTTCCTGCTGTTGGTGCAGTTAGTGTTCCTGCTGTTGGTGGCTCTGTTCCTGCAGTTGGAGGCGGTGGTGTTCCGGCTGTTGGTGGAGTTGGTGTTCCTGCTGTTGGTGGCTATGTTCCTGCTGTTGGTGGTGGTGGTGTTCCTACTGTCGGTGGCCGTGGTGTTCCTGCTGTTGGTGGCGGTGGTGTTCCTGCTGTTGGTGGTGATGTTCTTCCTGCTGTTGGCGGTGGTGTTTCTGCTGTTGGTGGAGTTGGTGTTCCTGCTGTTGGTGGCTGTGTTCCTGCTGTTGTTGGCGGTGGTGTTCCTGATGTTGGTGGCAGTGATGTTCCTGCTGTTGCAGGCGGTGGTGTTCCTAATGTTGGTGGCGGTGGTGTTCCTGCTGTTGTTGGAGTTGGTGTCCCTGCTTTTGGTGGCGGTGGTGTTCCTGCTGTTGGTGGCGGTGGTGTTCCTGCTTTAGTGGCGATGGTGTTCCTGCTGTTGCTGGCGGTGGTGTTCCTGCTGCTGGTGGCGGTTGTGTTCCTGCTGTTGGTGGAGTTAGTGTTGCTACTATTGGTGTAGATTTTGTTAGTGCTCTTGGAGGAGTTAGTGATTCTGTTGTTGGTGGCGGTGGTGTTCCTGTGGTTTGTGTTGGCTGTAAGGCTGCTGTAGGAGGAATTGGTGTTCCGACTGTTGGTGGAGTCCGTGTTTCTGGTGTCGTTGGAGTTAGTGATTCTGGTGTTGATGGCTGTGGTTTTCGTGTTGTTGGTGGTGGCTGTGTTCCTGGTGTAGGTGGAATTGATGTTCTTGCTGTTGCTGGAGTTGGTGTTCCAGCTGCTGGTGGATTTGGTGATCCTGCTGTTGGTGGAGTTGGTGCTCCTGCTGTTGGTGGACTTGGTGTTCCTGCTGTTGGTGGATTTGTTGCTACTGCTGTTAGTGGAGTTGCTGTTCCTGTTGTTGGTGGAGTTGTTGTTCCTGCTGTTGGTGGAGTTGGTATTCCTGCTGTTGGTGGAGTTGGTGTTCCTGCTGTTGGTGGAGTTGGTTTTCCTGCTGTTTGTGGTGGTGTTGATCCTACTGCTGGTGGAGATGCTGTTCCTGCTGTTGGAGGTGGCTGTGCTACTTCTATTAATGGTTTGGTGTTCCTGCTAATTGTGGAGTTGGTGTTCCTGCTGGTGGTGAAGTTTTTGTTCCTGCTGTTGTTGGAGGAGGTGTTCCTGCTGTTGTTGGAGTTGGTGTTCCTGCTGTTGGTGGCTGTGTTCCTGCTGTTGGTGGTGGTGGTGTTCCTACTGTCGGTGGCGGTGGTGTTCCTGCTGTTGGTGGCGGTGGTGTTCCTGCTGTTGGTGGTGATGTTCTTCCTGCTGTTGGCGGTGGTGTTTCTGCTGTTGGTGGAGTTGGTGTTCCTGCTGTTGCTGGCTGTGTTCCTGCTGTTGTGGGCGGTGGTGTTCCTGATGTTGGTGGCAGTGATGTTCCTGCTGTTGCAGGCGGTGGTGTTCCTAATGTTGGTGGCGGTGGTGTTCCTGCTGTTGTTGGAGTTGGTGTCCCTGCTTTTGGTGGCGGTGGTGTTCCTGCTGTTGGTGGCGGTGGTGTTCCTGCTTTAGTGGCGATGGTGTTCCTGCTGTTGCTGGCGGTCGTGTTCCTGCTGCTGGTGGCGGTTGTGTTCCTGCTGTTGGTGGAGTTAGTGTTGCTACTATTGGTGTAGATTTTGTTACTGCTCTTGGAGGAGTTAGTGATTCTGTTGTTGGTGGCGGTGGTGTTCCTGTGGTTTGTGTTGGCTGTAAGGCTGCTGTAGGAGGAATTGGTGTTCCGACTGTTGGTGGAGTTCGTGTTTCTGGTGTCGTTGGAGTTAGTGATTCTGGTGTTGATGGCTGTGGTTTTCGTGTTGTTGGTGGTGGTTGTGTTCCTGGTGTAGGTGGAATTGATGTTCTTGCTGTTGCTGGAGTTGGTGTTCCAGCTGCTGGTGGATTTGGTGATTTTGCTGTTGGTGGAGTTGGTGCTCCTGCTGTTGGTGGACTTGGTGTTCCTGCTGTTGGTGGATTTGTTGCTACTGCTGTTAGTGGAGTTGCTGTTCCTGTTGTTGGTGGAGTTGTTGTTCCTGCTGTTGGTGGAGTTGGTATTCCTGCTGTTGGTGGAGTTGGTGTTCCTGCTGTTGGTGGAGTTGGTTTTCCTGCTGTTTGTGGTGGTGTTGATCCTACTCCTGGTGGAGATGCTGTTCCTGGTGTTGGAGGTGGCTGTGCTACTTCTATTAATGGTTTGGTGTTCCTGCTAATTGTGGAGTTGGTGTTCCTGCTGGTGGTGAAGTTTTTGTTCCTGCTGTTGTTGGAGGAGGTGTTCCTGCTGTTGTTGGAGTTGGTGTTCCTGCTGTTGGTGGCTATGTTCCTACTGTCGGTGGCGGTGGTGTTCCTGCTGTTGGTGGCGGTGGTGTTCCTGCTGTTGGTGGTGATGTTCTTCCAGCTGTTGGCGGTGGTGTTTCTGCTGTTGGTGGAGTTGGTGTTCCTGCTGTTGGTGGCTGTGTTCCTGCTGTTGTTGGCGGTGGTGTTCCTGATGTTGGTGGCAGTGATGTTCCTGCTGTTGCAGGCGGTGGTGTTCCTAATGTTGGTGGCAGTGGTGTTCCTGCTGTTGTTGGAGTTGGTGTCCCTGCTTTTGGTGGCGGTGGTGTTCCTGCTGTTGGTGGTGGTGGTGTTCCTGCTTTAGTGGCGATGGTGTTCCTGCTGTTGCTGGCGGTGGTGTTCCTGCTGCTGGTGGCGGTTGTGTTCCTGCTGTTGGTGGAGTTAGTGTTGCTACTATTGGTGTAGATTTTGTTACTGCTCTTGGAGGAGTTAGTGATTCTGTTGTTGGTGGCGGTGGTGTTCCTGTGGTTTGTGTTGGCTGTAAGGCTGCTGTAGGAGGAATTGGTGTTCCGACTGTTGGTGGAGTTCGTGTTTCTGGTGTCGTTGGAGTTAGTGATTCTGGTGTTGATGGCTGTGGTTTTCGTGTTGTTGGTGGTGGCTGTGTTCCTGGTGTAGGTGGAATTGATGTTCTTGCTGTTGCTGGAGTTGGTGTTCCAGCTGCTGGTGGATTTGGTGATCCTGCTGTTGGTGGAGTTGGTGCTCCTGCTGTTGGTGGACTTGGTGTTCCTGCTGTTGGTGGATTTGTTGCTACTGCTGTTAGTGGAGTTGCTGTTCCTGTTGTTGGTGGAGTTGTTGTTCCTGCTGTTGGTGGAGTTGGTATTCCTGCTGTTGGTGGAGTTGGTGTTCCTGCTGTTGGTGGAGTTGGTTTTCCTGCTGTTTGTGGTGGTGTTGATCCTACTGCTGGTGGAGATGCTGTTCCTGCTGTTGGAGGTGGCTGTGCTACTTCTATTAATGGTTTGGTGTTCCTGCTAATTGTGGAGTTGGTGTTCCTGCTGGTGGTGAAGTTTTTGTTCCTGCTGTTGTTGGAGGAGGTGTTCCTGCTGTTGTTGGAGTTGGTGTTCCTGCTGTTGGTGGCTGTGTTCCTGCTGTTGGTGGTGGTGGTGTTCCTACTGTCGGTGGCGGTGGTGTTCCTGCTGTTGGTGGCGGTGGTGTTCCTGCTGTTGGTGGTGATGTTCTTCCTGCTGTTGGCGGTGGTGTTTCTGCTGTTGGTGGAGTTGGTGTTCCTGCTGTTGCTGGCTGTGTTCCTGCTGTTGTGGGCGGTGGTGTTCCTGATGTTGGTGGCAGTGATGTTCCTGCTGTTGCAGGCGGTGGTGTTCCTAATGTTGGTGGCGGTGGTGTTCCTGCTGTTGTTGGAGTTGGTGTCCCTGCTTTTGGTGGCGGTGGTGTTCCTGCTGTTGGTGGCGGTGGTGTTCCTGCTTTAGTGGCGATGGTGTTCCTGCTGTTGCTGGCGGTCGTGTTCCTGCTGCTGGTGGCGGTTGTGTTCCTGCTGTTGGTGGAGTTAGTGTTGCTACTATTGGTGTAGATTTTGTTACTGCTCTTGGAGGAGTTAGTGATTCTGTTGTTGGTGGCGGTGGTGTTCCTGTGGTTTGTGTTGGCTGTAAGGCTGCTGTAGGAGGAATTGGTGTTCCGACTGTTGGTGGAGTTCGTGTTTCTGGTGTCGTTGGAGTTAGTGATTCTGGTGTTGATGGCTGTGGTTTTCGTGTTGTTGGTGGTGGCTGTGTTCCTGGTGTAGGTGGAATTGATGTTCTTGCTGTTGCTGGAGTTGGTGTTCCAGCTGCTGGTGGATTTGGTGATCCTGCTGTTGGTGGAGTTGGTGCTCCTGCTGTTGGTGGACTTGGTGTTCCTGCTGTTGGTGGATTTGTTGCTACTGCTGTTAGTGGAGTTGCTGTTCCTGTTGTTGGTGGAGTTGTTGTTCCTGCTGTTGGTGGAGTTGGTATTCCTGCTGTTGGTGGAGTTGGTGTTCCTGCTGTTGGTGGAGTTGGTTTTCCTGCTGTTTGTGGTGGTGTTGATCCTACTGCTGGTGGAGATGCTGTTCCTGCTGTTGGAGGTGGCTGTGCTACTTCTATTAATGGTTTGGTGTTCCTGCTAATTGTGGAGTTGGTGTTCCTGCTGGTGGTGAAGTTTTTGTTCCTGCTGTTGTTGGAGGAGGTGTTCCTGCTGTTGTTGGAGTTGGTGTTCCTGCTGTTGGTGGCTGTGTTCCTGCTGTTGGTGGTGGTGGTGTTCCTACTGTCGGTGGCGGTGGTGTTCCTGCTGTTGGTGGCGGTGGTGTTCCTGCTGTTGGTGGTGATGTTCTTCCTGCTGTTGGCGGTGGTGTTTCTGCTGTTGGTGGAGTTGGTGTTCCTGCTGTTGCTGGCTGTGTTCCTGCTGTTGTGGGCGGTGGTGTTCCTGATGTTGGTGGCAGTGATGTTCCTGCTGTTGCAGGCGGTGGTGTTCCTAATGTTGGTGGCGGTGGTGTTCCTGCTGTTGTTGGAGTTGGTGTCCCTGCTTTTGGTGGCGGTGGTGTTCCTGCTGTTGGTGGCGGTGGTGTTCCTGCTGCTGGTGGCGGAGGTGTACCTGCTGTTGGTGCAGTTAGTATTCCTACTATTTTTGGAGCTTTTGTTTCTGCTGTGGGTAGAGTTAATGATTCTGATGTTGATGGCTGTGGTGTTCCTGCTGTTGGTGGAGTTTGCATTCCTGCGATTGGTGGAGTTGGCGTTGCTGTTGTTGGTGGAGTTCGTGTTCCTGCTGTTTGTGGAGTTGGTGATCCTGCTCTTGGTGGAGTTGGTGATCCTACTACGGGGGGAGTTTGTTTTCCTGCTCTTTGTGGAGATGGTATTCCTGCTTTTGGTGGAGTTGGTGATCCTGGTATTGATGGTGCTGGTGTTCCTGCTGTTGGTGGTGTCTGTGTTCCTGCTGTAGGTTGCGGTGGTGCTCCTACTGTTGGTGGTGGTGGTGTTCATGTTGTTGGTGGAGTTGGTGTATTTTGCTGTTGGTGGCGGTGGTGTTCCTGCTGTTTTTGGAGTTGGTGTTCCTTCTGTTGGTGTCGGTGGTGTTCCTATTGTTTGTGGCGGTGGTCTTACTGCTGTTGGTGGCGGTGGTGTTCCTGTTTTTTCTGACTGCAGTGTTCCTGCTGTTGGTGGATTTTGCGTTCCTGCGATTGGTGGAGTTGGTGTTGTTGCTGTTGGTGGAGTTCGTGTTCCTGCTGTTTGTGGAGTTGGTGATCCTGCTTTTGGTGGAGTTGGTGATCCTACTGCTGGTGGAGTTTTTGTTCCTGCTGTTGGTGGAGATGGTGTTCCTGATTTTGGTGGAGTTGGTGATCCTGCTATTGATGGTGCTGGTGTTCCTGCTGTTGGTGGTGTCTGTGTTCCTACTTTTGGTGGCGGTGGTCTTACTGCTGTTGGTGGCGGTGGTGTTCCTGTTTTTTTTGACTGCTGTGTTCCTGCTGTTGTTGGATTTTGCGTTCCTGCCATTGGTGGAGTTGGTGTTGTTGTTGGTGCAGTTCGTGTTCCTGCTGTTTGTGGAGTTGGTGTTCCTGCTTTTGGTGGCGGAGGTGTTCTTGCTGTTGGTGATGGTGGTGTTTCTGCTGTTGGTGAAGTTAGTGTTCCTGCTGTTGTTGGAGGTGGTTTTCCTGCTATTGGTGGTGGATGTGTTCCTGCTGTTGGTGACGGTGGTGTTCCTGCTATTGGTGGAGTTGGTGTTCCTGCTGTTGGTTGAGTTGTTGTTCCAGCTTTTGGTCCATTTGGTGTTCCTGCTGTTGGTGGAGTGGGTGTTCCTGCTGTTGGTGGATTTGGTGTTCCTGCTGTTGGTGGAGCTGATGTTCCTGCGATTGATGGTGCTCGTGTTCCTGCTGTTGGTGGTGACTGTGTTCCTGCTGTAGGTGGAGTTGGTGTTCCTACAGTTGATTGAGTTGGTCTTCCTGCTGTTGGTGGCTGTTGTGCTCCTACTGTTGGTGGTGGTGGCGTTCCTGCTGCTGGTGGAGTTGGTGCTCCTGCTGTTGGTGGCGGTGGTGTTACTGCTGTTTGTGGAGTTGGTGTTCCTGTTGTTGGTGGCGGTGGTGTTCCTACTGTTGGTGGCCGTGGTCTTACTGCTGTTGGTGGCTGTCATGTTTCTGTTTTTTTCTGACTGCAGTGTTGCTGCTGTTGTTGGAGTTTGTGTTCCTGCGATTGGTGGAGTTGGTGTTGCTGCTGTTGGTGGAGTTCATGTTCCTGCTGTTTGTGGAGTTGGTGATCCTGCTCTTGGTGGAGTTGGTGATCCTACTGCTGGTGGAGTTTGTGTTCCTGCTGTTGGTGGAGTTGGTGTTCCTGCTGTTGGTGGTGGCTGTTTTCCTGCCGTTGGTGGCGGTGGTGTTCCTGCTTTTGTTGGCGGTGATGTTCCTGCTGTAGTGGCGGTGGTGTTCCTGCTGTTGCTGGCGGTGGTGTTCCTGCTGTTGGTGGAGTTAGTGTTCCTACTATTGGTGGAGTTTTTGTTTCTGCTCTTGGTGGAGTTAGTGATTCTGATGCTGGTGGCGTTGGTGTTCCTGTTGTTTGTGGTGGCTGTGTTCCTGCTGTAGGTGGAATTGGTGTTCCTGCTGTTGGTGGCGGTGGTGTTCCTATTCTTGGTAGCGGTTATCTTACTGCTGTTGGTGGCGGTCGTGTTCCTGTTTTTTTCTGACTGCAGTGTTCCTGCTATTAGTGGAGTTTGCATTCCTGCGATTGGTGGAGTTGTCGTTGCTGCTGTTGGTGGAGTTCGTGTTCCTGTTGTTTGTGGAGTTGGTGATCCTGCTCTTGGTGGAGTTGGTGATCCTACTATGGGGGGAGTTTGTTTTCCTGCTCTTTGTGGAAATGGTATTCCTGCTTTTGGTGGAGTTGGTGATCCTGGTATTGATGGTGCTGGTGTTCCTGCTGTTGGTGGTGTCTGTGTTCCTGCTGTAGGTGGATTTGGTGATCCTACAGTTGATTGAGTTGGTGTTCCTGCTGTTGGTGGCGGTGGTGCTCCTACTGTTGGTGGCGGTGGTGTTCCTGCTGTTGGTGGAGTTGGTGTTTTTTGCTGTTGTTGGCGGTGGTGTTCCTGCTTTTGTTGGAGTTGGTGTTCCTGCTGTTGGTGTGGGTGGTGTTCCTACTGTTTGTGGCGGTGGTCTTACTGCTGTTGGTGGCGGTGGTGTTCCTGTTTTTTCAGACTGCAGTGTTCCTGCTGTTGGTGGATTTTGCGTTCCTGTGATTGGTGGAGTTGGTGTTGTTGCTGTTGGTGGAGTTCGTGTTCCTGCTGTTTGTGGAGCTGGTTTTTACTGCTGTTGGTGGCGTTGGTGTTCCTGCTGTTGGTGGCGGAGGTGTTCCTGCTGTTGGTGACGGTGGTGTTCCTGCTATTGTTGGAGTTGTTGTTCCTGCTGTTGGTTGAGTTGCTGTTCCTGCTTTTGGTCAAGTTTGTGTTCCTGCTGTTGGTGGAGAGGGTGTTCCTGCTTTTAGTTGATTTGGTGTTCCTGCTTTTGGTGGAGTTGGTGTTCCTACAGTTGATTGAGTTGGTGTTCCTGCTGTTGGTGGCTGTGGTGTTCCTACTGTTGGTGGTGGTGGTGTTACTGCTGTTGGTGGAGTTGGTGTTCCTGCTGTTGGTTGCAGTGGTGTTGCTGTTTTTTCTCACTGCTGTGTTCCTGTTGTTGGTGGAGTTTGCGTTCCTGCGATTGGTAGAGTTGGTCTTGCTGCTGTTGGTTGAGTTCATATTCCTGTTGTTTGTGGAGTTGGTAATCCTGCTCTTGGTGGAGTTGGTGATCCTACTGCTGGTGGAGTTTGTGTTCCTGCTCTAGGGGGAGTTGGTGTTCCTGCTTTTGGTGGAGTTGGCTGTGGTTTTATTTTTTTTGGTGGTGGCTGTGTTCCTGCTGCAGGTGGAATTCGTGTTCCTCCTGTTGCTGGAGTTGGTGTTCCAGCTGCTGGTGGAGTTGGTGATCCTGCTGTTTCAGGTGATAGTGCTCCTGCTGTTGGTGGATTTGGTGTTCCTGCTGTTGGTGGATTTGTTGCTACTGCTGTTTGTGGTGTTGGTGTTCCTGTTGTTGGTGGAGTTGCTGTTCCTGCTGTTGCTGGAGAAGGTATTCCTGCTGTTGATGGAGTTGGTGTTCCTGCTGTTGGTGGAGTTGGTTTTCCTGCTGTTGGTGGTAGTGGTGATCCTACTGCTGGTGGAGTTGCTGTTCCTGCTTTTGGTGGTGGCTGTGTTCCTTCTGTTACTGGTAGTGGTGTTCCTGCTAATGGTGGAGTTGGTGTTCCTGCTGTTGGTAGAGATGGTGCTCCTGCTGTTGGTGGCTGTGTTCCTGCAGTTGGTGGCGGTGGTGTTACTGCTGTTGGTGGCGTTGGTGTTCCTGCTGTTGGTGCCAGTGGTGTTCCTACTGTTGGTGGCGGAGGTGTTCCTGTTGTTTGTGGCGGTGTTGTTCCTGCTGTTGGTGGTGCTGTTCTTCCTGCTGTTGTGGCGTTGGTCTTCCTGTTGTTGGTCGAGTTAGTGTTCCAACTTTTGGTGGCTGTGTTCCTGCTATTGGTGGCGGTGGTGTTCCTGATGTTGGTGGCGGTGGTGTTCCTGCTGTTGGTGGCGGTGGTGTTCCAACTGTTGGTGGCGATGGTGTTCCTGCTGTTAGTGGAGTTGGTGTTCCTGCTGTTGGTGGCAGTGGTGTTCCTTCTCTTGATGGCGGTGGTGTTATTGCTGGTGTTGGCGGTTGTGTTCCTGTTTTTGGTGACTGCAGTGTTCCTGCTGTTGGTGGAGTTTGCGTTCCTGCGATTGGTGGAGCTGTTGTTGGTGCTGTTGGTGGAGTTCGTGTTCCTGCTGTTTGTGGAGTTGGTGATCCTGCTCTTGGTGGAGTTGGTGAACCTGCTGTTGGTGGAGTTTGTGTTCTTGCTGTTGGTGGAGATGGTCTTCCTGCTATTGGTGGAGTTGGTGTTCCTGCTGTTGGTGGTGGTCGTGTTCCTGCTGTTGGTGGCGGTGGTGTTCCTGCTGTTGTGGCGCTGGTTTTCCAACTGTTGCTGGCAGTGGTGTTCCTGCTGTTTTTGGAGTTAATGTTCCTGCTGTTGGTGGAGTTGGTGTTCCTGCTGTTGGTGGCGGTGGTGTTCCTTCTCTTGATGGCGGTGGTGTTATTGCTGTTGTTGGCGGAGGTGTTCCTGTTTTTGGTGACTGCAGTGTTCCTGCTGTTGGTGGAGTTTGCTTTCCTGCGATTGGTGGAGTTGTTTTTGCTGCTGTTGGTGGAGTTCGTGTTCCTGCTGTTTGTGGAGTTGGTGATCCTGCTCTTGGTGGAGTTGGTGATCCTGCTGTTGGTGGAGTTTATGTTCCTGCTGTTGGTGGAGATGGTGGTCCTGCAATTCGTGGAGTTGGTGGTCCTGCTGTTGGTGGTGGTCGTGTTCCTGCTGTTGGTGGCGGTGGTGTTCCTGCTGCTGTTGGCGTTGGTGTTCCTTCAGTAGAGGTGGTGGTTTTCCTACTGTTGCTGGCGGTGGTGTTCCTCCAGTTTTTGGAGTTAATGTTCCTTCTTTTGGTGGCGGTGGTGTTCCTGCTGTTTGTGGCGGTGGTGTTCCTGCTGCTGGTGGTGGTGGTGTTCCTGCTGTTGGTAGAGTTAGTATTCCTACTATTGGTGGAGTTTGTGTTTCTGCTGTTGGTGGATTTAGTGATTCTGATGTTGATGCCTGTGGTGTTACTGTTGTTGGTGTTGGCTGTGGTCCTGCTGTAGGTGGAATTGGTATTCCTGCTGTTGCTGGAGCTGGTGTTCCAGCTGGTGGTGGAGTTGGTGCTCTTGCTTTTGGTGGAGTTTGTGCTCCTGCTGTTGGTAGATTTGGTGTTCCTGCTGTTGGTGGAGTTGATGTTCCTGCTGTTGTTGGAGTTGGTGTTCCTGCTGTTGTTGGAGAAGGTGTTCCTGCTGTTGGTGGAATTGGTGTTCCTGCTGTTCGTGGAGTTGGTGATCGTGCTGTTGGTGGAGTTGGTCTTCCTTCTTTTGGTGGAGTTGGTGTTCATGCTGGTTTTGGGCTTTGTGTTCCTGACGTTTTTTGGAGTTTTTGTTCCTGCTGTTTTTTGAAGTTGGTATTCCTGCTGTTTTCTGGAGTTGGTGTTCCTGCTGTTTTTGGCTTTGCTGTTTCTGCTGTTGGTGGAGTTTGTGTTCCTGCTGTTGGTGGAGTTGGTGTTCTGACTGTTGGTTGAGTTGGTGTTCCTGCTGTTGGTGGTGTTTGTGTTCGTGCTGTTGGTGGTGGTGGTGTTTCTGCTGTAGGTGGAGTTGGTGCTCCTACTGTTGGTGGCGGTGGTTTACCTGGTGTTGGTGAAGTTGGAATTCCTGCTGTTGTTTACAGTGGTGTTCCTGCTGTTGGTGGTGGTGGTGTTCCTGCTGTTGGTGGCGGTGGTGTTCCTGCTATTGGTGGAGTTGGTGTCCCTGCTGTTTTTTGAGTTGGTGTTCCTGTTATTGATGGTGCTGGTGTTCCTGCTGTTGGTGGTGTCTTTCTTCCTGCTGTAGGTGGAGTTGGTGTTCCTACAGTTGATGGAGTTGGTGTTCCTGCTGTTTGTGGAGTATTTGTGCCTGCTGTTGTTGGCGCTGGTTTTCCTGCTGTTGGTGGCAGTGGTGTTCTTGATGTTGGTGGTGGTGGTGTTCCTGCTGTTGGTGGTGTTGGTGTTCCTGCTGTTGTTGGTTGTGGTGTTCCTGCTGTTGGTGCAGTTAGTGTTCCTGCTGTTGGTGGCTCTGTTCCTGCAGTTGGAGGCGGTGGTGTTCCGGCTGTTGGTGGAGGTGGTGTTCCTGCTGTTGGTGGAGTTGGTGTTCCTGCTGTTGGTGGCGGTGGCGTTCATTCTGTTGGTGGCGGTGTTGTTACTGCTGTTGGTGGCGGTGGTGTTCCTGCTGCTGGTGGAGTTATTGTTCCTGCTGTTGGTGGCTGTGTTCTTGCTGTTGGTGGCGGTGGTTTTCCTGCTGTTGGTGGCGGTGGTATTCCTGCTATTGGTGGAGTTGGTGTCCCTGCTGTTTTTTGAGTTGGTGTTCCTGCTATTGATGGTGCTGGTGTTCCTGCTGTTGGTGGTGTCTTTCTTCCTGCTGTAGGTGGAGTTGGTGTTCCTACAGTTGATGGAGTTGTTGTTCCTGCTGTTTGTGGAGTATTTGTGCCTGCTGTTGTTGGCGCTGGTTTTCCTGCTGTTGGTGGCAGTGGTGTTCTTGATGTTGGTGGTGGTGGTGTTCCTGCTTTTGGTGGTGTTGGTGTTCCTGCTGTTGTTGGTTGTGGTGTTCCTGCTGTTGGTGCAGTTAGTGTTCCTGCTGTTGGTGGCTGTGTTCCTGCAGTTGGAGGCGGTGGTGTTCCGGCTGTTGGTGGAGGTGGTGTTCCTGCTGTTGGTGGAGTTGGTGTTCCTGCTGTTGGTGGCGGTGGCGTTCATTCTGTTGGTGGCGGTGTTGTTACTGCTGTTGGTGGCGGTGGTGTTCCTGCTGCTGGTGGAGTTAGTGTTCCTGCTGTTGGTGGCTGTGTTCTTGCTGTTGGTGGCGGTGGTTTTCCTGCTGTTGGTGGCGGTGGTGTTCCTGCCGTTGGTGGCGGTGGTGTTTTTATGGTGGTTGGCGGTGGTGTTCCTGCTGTTGGTGGAGTTGGTGTTCCTGCTGTTGGTGGTGGTGGTGTTCCTTCTGTTGTTGGCGGTGGTGTTACTGCTGTTGGTGGCAGTGGTGTTCCTGCTGTTGGTGCAGTTAGTGTTCTTGCTGTTGGTGGCGGTGGCGTTCATTCTGTTGGTGGCTGTGTTCCTGCTGTTGGTGGCGGTGGTTTTCCTGCGTTTGGTGGCGGTGGTGCTCCTGCCGTTGGTGGCGGTGGTGTTCCTGCTGTTGGTGGAGTTGGTGTTCCTGCTGTTTGTGGTGGTGGTGTTCCTTCTGTTGTTGGCGGTGGTGTTACTGTTGTTGGTGGAGTTAGAGTTCCTGCTGTTGGTGGCTGTGTTCCTGCAATTGGTGGTGGTGGTTTTCTGATGTTGGTGGCGGTGATGTTCCTTCCATTGGTGGCGGTGGTGTTCCTACTGTTTGGTGGCGGTGGTGTTCCTGCTGTTGGTGGAGTTGGTTCTCCTGCTTTTGTTGGCGGTGGTGTTCAATCTGTTGGTGGCGGTGGTCTTACTGCTGTTGGTGGTGGTGGTGTTCCTGTTTTTTTGACTGCAGTGTTCCTGCTGTTGGTTGAGGTTTTGTTCCTGCCGTTGGTGGAGTTGCTGTTGCTGCTGTTGGTGGAGTTGGTGATCCTGCTCTTGGTGGAGTTGGTTATCCTGCTCTTGGTGGAGTTTGTGTTCCTGCTGTTGGTGGAGATGGTGTTCCTGCTGTTGGTGGAGTTGGTGTTCCTGCTGTTGTTGTTGGTCGTGTTCCTGCCTTTGGTGGCAGTGGTGTTCCTGCTGTTGTTGGCGGTGGTGTTCCAGCTGTAATGGCGGTGGTGTTTCTGCTGTTGCTCGCGGTGGTGTTCCTGCTGCTGGTGGCGGTGGTGTTCCTGCTGTTGGTGGAGTTAGTGTTCCTACTATTGGTGTAGTTTTTGTTTCTGCTCTTGGTGGAGTTAGTGATTCTGATGTTGATGGCTCTGGTTTTACTGCTGTTGGTGCTGGCTGTGCTCATGCTGCAGGTGGAATTCGTGTTCCTCCTGTCGCTGGAGTTGGTGTTCCAGCTGCTGGTGGAGTTGGTGATCCTGCTGTTGGTGGAGTTGGTGTTCCTGCTGTTGGTGGATTTGCTGCTACTACTGTTGGTGGAGTTGGTGATCCTGCTGTTGGTGGAGATAGTGCTCCTGCTCTTGGTGGAGTTAGTGTTCCTGCTGTTGGTGGCTGTGTTCCTGCTGTTGGTGGCGGTGGTGTTCCTGCTGTTGGTGGCGGTGGTGTTCCTGCTGTTGGTAGCGGTGGTGTTCCTACGGTGGTTGGCGGTGGTGTTCCTGCTGTTGGTGGAGTTGATATTCCTGCTGTTGGTGGTGGTGGTGTTCCTTCTGTTGTTGGCGGGTGTTACTGCTGTTGATGGTGGTGGTCTTCCTGCTGTTGGTGGCGGTGATGCTCCTGCCATTGGTGGCGGTGGTGTTCCTACTGTTGGTGGCGGTGGTGTTCCTGCTGTTGGTGGAGTTGGTGTTCCTGCTGTTGGTGTTGGTCGTGTTCCTGCCATTGGTGGCAGTGGTGTTCATGCTGTTGTTGGCGGTGGTGTTCCTGTTGTAGTGACGATGGTGTTCCTGCTGTTGCTGGCGACGGTGTTCCTGCTGCTGGTGGCGGTTGTGTTCCTGCTGTTGGTGGAGTTAGTGTTCCTACTATTGGTGGAGTTTTTGTTACTGCTCTTGGTGGAGTTAGTGATTCTGATGTTGGTGGCGGTGGTGTTCCTGTTGTTTGTGGTGGCTGTGTTCCTGCTGTAGGTGGAATTGGTGTTCCGACTGTTGGTTGAGTTCGTGTTTCTGGTGTTGTTGGAGTTAGTGATTCTGATGTTGATGGCTGTGGTTTTCGTGTTGTTGGTGGTGGCTTTGTTCCTGGTGTAGGTGGAATTGATGTTCTTGCTGTTGCTGGAGTTGGTGTTCCAGCTGCTGGTGGAGTTGGTGATCCTGCTGTTGGTGGAGTTGGTGCTCCTGCTGTTGGTGGACTTGGTGTTCCTGCTGTTGGTGGATTTGTTGCTACTGCTGTTAGTGGAGTTGCTGTTCCTTTTGTTGGTGGAGTTTTTGTTCCTGCTGTTGGTGGAGTTGGTATTCCTGCTGTTGGTGGAGTTGGTATTCCTGCTGTTGGTGGAGTTGGTTTTCCTGCTGTTGGTGGTGGTGTTGATCCTACTGCTGGTGGAGTTGCTGTTCCTGCTGTTGGTGCTGGCTGTGCTACTTCTATTAATGGTTTTGGTGTTCCTGCTAATGGTGGAGTCGGTGTTCCTGCTGGTGGTGAAGTTGGTGTTCCTGCTGTTGTTGGAGGAGGTGTTCCTGCTGTTGGTGGAGTTAGTGTTCCTGCTGTTGGTGGCTGTGTTCCTGCTGTTGGTGGTGGTGGTGTTACTGCTGTTGGTGGCGGTGGTGTTCCTGCTGTTGGTGGCGGTGGTGTTCCTACTGTCGGTGGCGGTGGTGTTCCTGCTGTTGGTGGCGGTGGTGTTCCTGCTGTTGGTGGTGATGTTCTTCCTGCTGTTGTTGGCGGTGGTGTTCCTGCTGTTGGTGGAGTTAGTGTTCCTGCTGTTGGTGGCTGTGTTCCTGCTGTTGTTGGCGATGGTGTTCCTGATGTTGGTGGCGGTGATGTTCCTGCTGTTGCAGGCGGTGGTGTTCCTAATGTTGGTGGCGGTGGTGTTCCTGCTGTTGTTGGAGTTGGTGTCCCTGCTTTTGTCGGCGGTGGTGTTCCTGCTGCTGGTGGCGGTGGTGTTCCTACTGTTGGTGGTGGTGGTGTTCCTGCTGTTGATGGAGTTGGTGTTTTTTGCTGTTGGTGGCGGTGGTGTTCCTGCTGTTGTTGGAGTTGGTGTTCCTGCTGTTGGTGTGGGTGGTGTTCCTAATGTTTGTGGCGGTGGTCTTACTGCTGTTGGTGGCGGTGGTGTTCCTGTTTTTTCTGACTGCAGTGTTCCTGCTGTTGGTGGATTTTGCGTTCCTGCGATTGGTGGAGTTGGTGTTGTTGCTGTTGGTGGAGTTCGTGTTCCTGCTGTTTGTGGAGTTGGTGATCCTGCTTTTGGTGGAGTTGGTGATCCTACTGCTGGTGGAGTTTTTGTTCCTGCTGTTGTTGGAGATGGTGTTCCTGATTTTGGTGGAGTTGGTGATCCTGCTATTGATGGTGCTGGTGTTCCTGCTGTTGGTGGTGTCTGTGTTCCTACTTTTGGTGGCGGTGGTCTTACTGCAGTTGGTGGCGGTGGTGTTCCTGTTTTTTTGACTGCAGTGTTCCTGCTGTTGGTGGATTTTGCGTTCCTGCGATTGGTGGAGTTGGTGGTGTTGTTGGTGCAGTTCATGTTCCTGCTGTTTGTGGAGTTGGTGATCCTGCTTTTGGTGGCGGAGGTGTTCCTGCTGTTGGTGACGGTGGTGTTTCTGCTCTTGGTGAAGTTGGTGTCTTTGCTGTTGTTGGCGGTGGTTTTCCTGCTATTGGTGGCGGATGTGTTCCTGCTGTTGGTGGCGGAGGTGTTCCTGCTGTTGGTGACGGTGGTGTTCCTGCTGTTGGTGGAGTTGGTCTTCCTGCTGTTGATTGAGTTGTTGTTCCTGCTTTTGGTCGAGTTGGTGTTCCTGCTGTTGGTGGAGTGGGTGTTCCTGCTGTTGGTGGAATAGGTGTTCCTGCTGTTGGTGGCGGTGGTGTTCCTACTGTTGGTGGCGGTGGTCTTACTGCTGTTGCTGGAGGTCATGTTCCTGCTTTTTCTGAATGCAGTGTTCCTGCTGTTGTTGGAGTTTGCGTTGCTGCGATTGGTGGAGTTGGTGTTGCTGCTGTTGGTGGAGTTCATGTTCCTGCTGTTGATGTAGTTGGTGTTCCTGCTGTTGGTGGAGTTTGTGTTCCTGCTGTTGGTGGTGGTAGTTTTCCTGCCATTGGTGGCGGTGTTGTTCCTGCTGTTGATGGCGGTGGTGTTCCTGCTGTAGTGGCGGTGGTGTTCCTGCTGTTGCTGGCGGTGGTGTTCCTGCTGCTGGTGGCAGTGGTGTTCCTGCTGTTGGTGGAGTTAGTGTTCCTACTATTGGTGGAGTTTTTGTTTCTGCTTTTGGTGGAGTTAGTGATCCTGATGTTGGTGGTGTTGGTGTTCCTGTTGTTTGTGGTGGCTGTGTTCCTGCTGTAGGTGGAATTGGTGTTCCTGCTGTTGTTGGCGGTGGTTTTCCTGCTATTGGTGGCGGATGTGTTCCTGCTGTTGGTGGCGGAGGTGTTCCTGCTGTTGGTGACGGTGGTGTTCCTGCTGTTGGTGAAGTTGGTCTTCCTGCTGTTGATTGAGTTGTTGTTCCTGCTTTTGGTCGAGTTGGTGTTCCTGCTGTTGGTGGAGTGGGTGTTCCTGTTGTTGGTGGATTTGGTGTTCCTGCTGTTGGTGGAGTTGGTGTTCCTGCGATTGATGGTGCTCGTGTTCCTGCTGTTGTTGGTGTCTGTGTTCCTGCTGTAGGTGGAGTTGGTGTTCCTACAGTTGATTGAGTTGGTGTTTCTGCTGTTGGTGGCGGTTGTGCTCCTACTGTTGCTGGTGGTGGTGTTCCTGCTGTTGGTGGAGTTGGTGTTCCTGCTGTTGGTGGCGGTGTTGTTACTGCTGTTGGTGGCGGTGGTGTTCCTGCTGTTGGTGCAGTTGGTGTTCCTGCTGTTGGAGGCGGTGGTGTTCCTACTGTTGGTGGCGGTGGTGTTCCTGCTGTTGGTGGCGGTCATGTTCCTGCTTTTTCTGACTGCAGTGATCCTGCTGTTGTTGGAGTTTGCATTGCTGCGATTGGTGGAGTTGGTGTTGCTGCTGTTGGTGGAGTTCATGTTCCTGCTGTTTGTGGAGTTGGTGATCCTGCTCTTGGTGGAGTTGGTGATCCTACTGCTGGTGGAGTTTGTGTTCCTGCTGTTGGTGGAGTTGGTGTTCCTGCTGTTGGTGGTTGTCGTTTTCCTGCCTTTGGTGGCGGTGGTGTTCCTGCTGTTGTTGGCGGTGGTGTTCCTTCTGTAGTGGCGGTTGTGTTCCTGCTGTTGCTGGCGGTGGTGTTCCTGCTGCTGGTGGTGGTGGTGTTCCTGCTGCTGGTGGAGTTAGTGTTCCTACTATTGGTGGAGCTTTTGTTTCTGCTCTTCGTGGAGTTAGTGATTCTGATGTTGGTGGTGTTGGTGTTCCTGTTGTTTGTGGTGGCTGTGTTCCTGCTGTAGGTGGAATTGGTGTTCCTGCTGTTGGTGGCGGTGGTGTTCCTACTGTTGGTCGCGGTTATCTTACTGCTGTTGGTGGCGGTCGTGTTCCTGTTTTTTTCTGACTGCAGTGTTCCTGCTGTTGGTGGAGTTTGCATTCCTGCGATTGGTGGAGTTGTCGTTGCTGCTGTTGGTGGAGTTCGTGTTCCTGCTGCTTGTGGAGTTGGTGATCCTGCTCTTGGTGGAGATGGTGATCGTACTACGGGGGGAGTTTGTTTTCCTGCTCTTTGTGGAAATGGTATTCCTGCTTTTGGTGGAGTTGGTGATCCTGGTATTGATGGTGCTGGTGTTCCTGCTGTTGGTGGTGTCTGTGTTCCTGCTGTAGGTGGAGTTGGTGTTCCTACAGTTGATTGAGTTGGTGTTCCTGCTGTTGGTGGCGGTGGTGCTCCTACTGTTGGTGGTGGTGGTGTTCCTGCTGTTGGTGGAGTTGGTGTTTTTTGCTGTTGGTGGCGGTGGTGTTCCTGCTGTTGTTGGAGTTGCTGTTCCTGCTGTTGGTGTCGGTGGTGTTCCTACTGTTTGTGGCGGTGGTCTTACTGTGTTGGTGGCGGAGGTGTTCCTGCTGTTGGTGACGGTGGTGTTCCTGCTGTTGGTGAAGTTGGTCTTCCTGCTGTTGATTGAGTTGTTGTTCCTGCTTTTGGTCGAGTTGGTGTTCCTGCTGTTGGTGGAATGGGTGTTCCTGTTGTTGGTGGATTTGGTGTTCCTGCTGTTGGTGGAGTTGGTGTTCCTGCGATTGATGGTGCTCGTGTTCCTGCTGTTGTTGGTGTCTGTGTTCCTGCTGTAGGTGGAGTTGGTGTTCCTACAGTTGATTGAGTTGGTGTTTCTGCTGTTGGTGGCGGTTGTGCTCCTACTGTTGCTGGTGGTGTTGTTCCTGCAGTTGGTGCAGTTGGTGTTCCTGCTGTTGGTGGCGGTGGTGTTACTGCTGTTGGTGGCGGTGGTGTTCCTGCTGTTGGTGGCGGTCATGTTCCTGCTTTTTCTGACTGCAGTGATCCTGCTGTTGTTGGAGTTTGCGTTGCTGCGATTGGTGGAGATGGTGTTGCTGCTGTTGGTGGAGTTCATGTTCATGCTGTTTGTGGAGTTAGTGATCCTGCTCTTGGTGGAGTTGGTGATCCTACTGCTGGTGGAGTTTGTGTTCCTGCTGTTGGTTGAGTTGGTGTTCCTGCTGTTGGTGGTTGTCGTTTTCCTGCCATTGGTGGCGGTGGTGTTCCTGCTGTTGTTGGCGGTGGTGTTCCTTCTGTAGTGGCGGTGGTGTTCCTGCTGTTGCTGGCGGTGGTGTTCCTGCTGCTGGTGGTGGTGGTGTTCCTGCTGCTGGTGGAGTTAGTGTTCCTACTATTGGTGGAGCTTTTGTTTCTGCTCTTTGTGGAGTTAGTGATTCTGACGTTGGTGGTGTTGGAGTTCCTGTTGTTTGTGGTGGCTGTGTTCCTGCTGTAGGTGGAATTGGTGTTCCTGCTGTTGGTGGCGGTGGTGTTCCTACTGTTGGTCGCGGTTATCTTACTGCTGTTGGTGGCGGTCGTGTTCCTGTTTTTTTCTGACTGCAGTGTTCCTGCTGTTGGTGGAGTTTGCATTCCTGCGATTGGTGGAGTTGTCGTTGCTGCTGTTGGTGGAGCTCGTGTTCCTGCTGTTTGTGGAGTTGGTGATCCTGCTCTTGGTGGAGATGGTGATCCTACTACGGGCGGAGTTTGTTTTCCTGCTCTTTGTGGAAATGGTATTCCTGCTTTTGGTGGAGTTGGTGATCCTGGTATTGATGGTGCTGGTGTTCCTGCTGTTGGTGGTGTCTGTGTTCCTGCTGTAGGTGGAGTTGGTGTTCCTACAGTTGATTGAGTTGGTGTTCCTGCTGTTGGTGGCGGTGGTGCTCCTACTGTTGGTGGTGGTGGTGTTCCTGCTGTTGGTGGAGTTGGTGTTTTTTGCTGTTGGTGGCGGTGGTGTTCCTGCTGTTGTTGGAGTTGGTGTTCCTGCTGTTGGTGTCGGTGGGGTTCCTACTGTTTGTGGCGGTGGTCTTACTGCTGTTGGTGGCGGTGGTGTTCCTGTTTTTTCAGACTGCAGTGTTCCTGCTGTTGGTGGATTTTGCGTTCCTGCGATTGGTGGAGTTGGTGTTGTTGCTGTTGGTGGAGTTCTTGTTCCTGCTGTTTGTGGAGTTGGTGATCCTGCTTTTGGTGGTGGAGGTCTTCCTGCTGTTGGTGACGGTGGTGTTTCTGCTGTTGGTGAAGTTGCTGTTCCTGCTGTTGTTGGAGCTGGTTTTTACTGCTGTTGGTGGCGTTGGTGTTCCTGCTGTTGGTGGCGGAGGTGTTCCTGCTGTTGGTGATGGTGGTGTTCCTGCTATTGTTTGAGTTGGAGTTCCTCTTGTTGGTTGAGTTGCTGTTCCTGCTTTTGGTCGAGTTTGTGTTCCTGCTGTTGTGGAGATGGTGTTCCTGCTATTGGTGGAGTTGGTGTTCCTGCTGTTGGTGGTGGTCGTGTTCCTGCTGTTGGTGGCGGTGGTGTTCCTGCTGTTGTTGGTGGTGGTGTTCCTTCTGTAGTGGCGCTGGTTTTCCAACGGTTGCTGGCGGTGGTGTTCCTCCTGTTTTTGGAGTTAATGTTCCTGCTTTTGGTGGCGGTGGTGTTCCTGCTGTTTGTGGCAGTGGTGTTCCTGCTGCTGGTGGCGGTGGTGTTCCTGCTGTTGGTAGAGTTAGTATTCCTGCTATTGGTGGAGTTTTTGTTTCTGCTGTTGGTAGAGTTAGTGATGCTGATGTTGATGCCTGTGGTGTTCCTGTTGTTGGTGTTGGCTGTGGTCCTGCTGTAGGTGGAATTGGTGTTCCTGCTGTTGCTGGAGTTGGTGTTCCAGCTGGTGGTGGAGTTGGTGCTCGTGCTTTTGGTGGAGTTTGTGCTCCTGCTGTTGGCAGATTTGGTGTTCCTGCTGTTGGTGGAGTTGATGTTCCTGCTGTTGGTGGAGATGGTGTTCCTGCTGTTGTTGGAGTTGGTGTTCCAGCTGTTGTTGGAGAAGGTGTTCCTGCTGTTGGTGGAATTGGTGTTCCTGCTGTTCGTGGAGTTGGTGATCGTGCTGTTGGTGGAGTTGGTCTTCCTTCTTTTGGTGGAGTTGGTGTTCATGCTGGTTTTGGATTTTGTGTTCCTGCTGTTTTTTGGAGTTTTTGTTCCTGCTGATTTTGAAGTTGGTATTCCTGCTGCTTTCTGGAGTTGGTGTTCCTGCTGTTTTTTAAGTCGGTGTTCCTGCTGTTGTTGGCTTTGCTGTTTCTGCTGTTGGTGGAGTTTGTGTTCCTGCTGTTGGTGGAGTTGGTGTTCTGGCTGTTGGTTGAGTTGGTGTTCCTGCTGTTGGTGGTGTTTGTGTTCCTGCTGTTGGTGGTGGTGGTGTTTCTGCTGAAGGTGGAGTTGGTGCTCCTACTGTTGGTGGCGTTGGTTTACCTGGTGTTGGTGAAGTTTGGAGTTCCTGCTGTTGTTTACAGTGGTGTTCCTGCTGTTGGTGGTGGTGGTGTTCCTGCTGTTGGTGGCGGTGGTGTTCCTGCTGTTGGTGACGGTGGTGTTCCTGCTATTGGTGGAGTTTGTGTCCCTTTTGTTGGTTGAGTTGGTGTTCCTGCTATTGATGGTGCTGGTGTTCCTGCTGTTGGTGGTGTCTTTCTTCCTGCTTTAGGTGGAGTTGGTATTCCTACAGTTGATGGAGTTGGTGTTCCTGCTGTTTGTGGAGTATTTGTGCCTGCTGTTGTTGGCGCTGGTTTTCCTGCTGTTGGTGGCAGTGGTGTTCTTGATGTTGGTGGTGTTGGTGTTCCTGCTGTTGTTGGTTGTGGTGTTCCTGCTGTTGGTGCAGTTAGTGTTCCTGCTGTTCGTGGCGGTGTTCCTGCAGTTGGAGGCGGTGGTGTTCCTGCTTTTGGTGGCGGTTGTGTTCCTACGGTGATTGGCGGTGGTGTTCCTGCTGTTGGTGGAGTTGGTGTTCCTGCTGTTGGTAGTGGTGTTCCTTCTGTTGTTGGCGGTGTTTTTACTGCTGTTGGTGGCAGTGGTGTTCCTGCTGTTGGTGCAGTTAGTGTTCTTGTTGTTGGTGGCGGTGGCGTTCATTCTGTTGGTGGCGGTGTTGTTACTGCTGTTGGTGGCGGTGGTGTTCCTGCTGTTGGTGGAGTTAGTGTTCCTGCTGTTGGTGGCTGTGTTCCTGCTGTTGGTGGCGGTGGTTTTCCTGCGGTTGGTGGTGGTGGTGTTCCTGCCGTTGGTGGCGGTGGTGTTCCTACGGTGGTTGGTGGTGGTGTTCCTGCTGTTGGTGGAGTTGGTGTTCCTGAAGTTGGTGGTGGTGGTGTTCCTTCTGTTGTTGGTGGTGGTGTTACTGCTTTTGGTGGAGTTAATGATTCTGATGTTGATGGCTGTGGTGTTCCTCTTGGTGGTGGCTTTGGTCCTGCTTTAGTTGGAATTGGTGTTCCTGCTGTTGGTGGAGTTAGTGTTCCTGCTGTTGGTGGCTGTGTTCCTGCTGTTGTTTGTGGTGGTTTTCTGATGTTGGTGGCAGTGGTGTTCCTGCTGTTGCTGGAGTTGGTTCTCCTGCTTTTGGTGGCGGTGGTGTTCAATCTATTGGTGGCGGTGGTCTTACTGCTGTTGGTGGCGGTGGTGTTCCTGTTTTTTCTAACTGCAGTGTTCCTGCTGTTGGTTGAGGTTTTGTTCCTGCCATTGGTGGAGTTGCTGTTGCTGCTGTTGGTGGAGTTCGTGTACCTGCTGTTTGTGGAGATGGTGATCCTGCTCTTGGCGGAGTTGGTTATCCTGCTGTTGGTGGAGTTTGTGTTCCTGCTGTTGGTGGAGATGGTGTTCCTGCTGTTGGTGGAGTTGGTGTTCCTGCTGTTGGTGGTGGTCGTGCTCCTGCCAATGTTGGCACTGGTGTTCCTGCTGTTGTTGGCAGTGGTGTTCCTGCTGTAGTGGCGGCGGTGTTCCTGCTGTTGCTGATGGTGGTGTTCCTGCTGCTGGTGGTGGTGGTGTTTCTGCTTTTGGTGGAGTTCGTGTTCCTACTATTGGTGGAGTTTTTGTTTCTGCTCTTGGTGGAGTTAGTGATTCTGATGTTGGTAGCGGTGGTGTTCCTGTTGTTTGTGGTGGCTGTGTTCCTGCTGTAGGTGAAATTGGTGTTCAGACTGTTGGTGGAGTTCGTGTTTCTGGTGTTGGTGGAGTTAGTAATTCTGATGTTGATGGCTGTGGTTTTCCTGTTGTTGGTGGTGGCTGTGTTCCTGGTGTAGGTGGAATTGGTGTTCCTGCTGTTGCTGGTGTTGGTGTTCCAACTTCTTGTGGAGTTGGTGATCCTGCTGTTGGTGGAGTTGGTGCACCTGCTGTTGGTGGATTTGGTGTTCCTGCTGTTGGTGGATTTGTTGCTACTGCTGTTAGTGGAGTTGTGTTCCTGTTTTTGGTGGAATTGGTGTTCCTGCTGTTGGTGGAGTTGGTATTCCTGCTGTTGGTGGAGTTGGTGTTCCTGCTGTTGGTGGAGTTGGTTTTCCTGCTGTTGGTGGTGGTGTTGATCCTACTGCTGGTTGAGTTGCTGTTTGTACTGTTGGTGGTGGCTGTGTTACGTCTGTTAATGGTTTTGGTGTTCCTGCTAATGGTGGAGTTGGTGTTCCTGTTGTTGGTGCAGTTGGTGTTCCTGCTGTTGGAGGAGTTAGTGTTCCTGCTGTTGGTGGCTGTGTTCCTGCTGTTGGTGGTGGTGGTGTTACTGCTGTTGGTGGCGGTGGTGTTCCTGCTGTTGGTGGCGGTGGTGTTCCTACTGTCGGTGGCGGTGGTGTTCCTGCTGTTGGTGGCGGTGGTGTTCCTGCAGTTGGTGGTGTTGTTCTTCCTGCTGTTGTTGGCGGTGGTGTTCCTGCTGTTGGTGGAGTTATTGTTCCTGCTGTTGGTGGCTGTGTTCCTCCTGTTGGTGGCGGTGGTGTTCCTGATGTTGGTGGCGGTGGTGTTCCTGCTGTTGCTGGCGGTGGTGTTCCTAATGTTGGTGAGGTGATGTTCCTGCTGTTGTTGGAGTTGGTTTCCTGCTGCTGGTGGCGGTGGTGTTCCTGCTGTTGGTGCAGTTAGTATTCCTACTATTTTTGGAGTTTTTGTTTCTGCTGTTGGTGATGTTAATGATTCTGATGTTCATGGCTGTGGTGTTACTGTTGTTGGTGTTGGCTTTGTTCCTGATTTAGTTGGTATTGGTTTTCCTGCTGTTGCTGGAGTGGTTGTTTTAGCTGCTGGTGGCGGTGGTGTTCCTGCTGTTGGTGGTGATGTTCTTCCTGCTGTTGTTGGCGGTGGTGTTCCTGCTGTTGGTGGAGTTTGTTTTCCTGCTGTTGGTGGCTGTGTTCCTGCTGTTGTTGGCGGTGGTGTTCCTGCTGTTGGTGGAGTTTGTTTTCCTGCTGTTGGTGGCTGTGTTCCTGCTGTTGTTGGCGGTGGTGTTCCTGATGTTGGTGGCGGTGATGTTCCTGCTGTTGCAGGCGGTGGTGTTCCTAATGTTGGTGGCGGTGGTGTTCCTGCTGTTGTTGGAGTTGGTGTCCCTGCTTTTGTTGGTGGTGGTGTTCCTGCTGCTGGTGGCAGTGGTGTTCCTGCTGCTGGTGGCGGTGGTGTTCCTGCTGTTGGTGCAGTTAGTATTCCTACTATTTTTGGAGCTTTTGTTTCTGCTGTGGGTAGAGTTAATGATTCTGATGTTGATGGCTGTGGTGCTCCTGCTGTTGGTGGAGTTTGCATTCCTGCGATTGGTGGAGTTGGCGTTGCTGCTGTTGGTGGAGTTCGTGTTCCTGCTGTTTGTGGAGTTGGTGATCCTGCTCTTGGTGGAGTTGGTGATCCTACTACGGGGGGAATTTGTTTTCCTGCTCTTTGTGGAGATCGTATTCCTGCTTTTGGTGGAGTTGGTGATCTTGGTATTGATGGTGCTGGTGTTCCTGCTGTTGGTGGTGTCTGTGTTCCTGCTGTTGGTGGAGTTGGTGTTCCTACAGTTGATTGAGTTGGTGTTCCTGCTGTTGGTGGTGGTGGTGCTCCTACTGTTGGTGGTGGTGGTGTTCCTGCTGTTGGTGGAGTTGGTGTTTTTTGCTGTTGGTGGCGGTGGTGTTCCTGCTGTTGTTGGAGTTGGTGTTCCTGCTGCTGGTGTGGGTGGTGTTCCTAATCTTTGTGGCGGTGGTCTTACTGCTGTTGGTGGTGGTGGTGTTCCTGTTTTTTCTGACTGCAGTGTTCCTGCTGTTGGTGGATTTTGCGTTCCTGCGATTGGTGGAGTTGGTGTTGTTGCTGTTGGTGGAGTTCGTGTTCCTGCTGTTTGTGGAGTTGGTGATCCTGCTTTTGGTGGAGTTGGTGATCCTACTGCTGGTGGATTTTTTGTTCCTGCTGTTGGTGGAGATGGTGTTCCAGATTTTGGTGGAGTTGGTGATCCTGCTATTGATGGTGCTGGTGTTCCGGCTGTTGGTGGTGTCTGTGTTCCTACTTTTGGTGGCGGTGTTCTTACTGCTGTTGTTGGCGGTGGTGTTCCTGTTTTTTTGACTGCAGTGTTCCTGCTGTTGGTGGATTTTGCCTTCCTGCGATTGGTGGAGTTGGTGTTGTTGTTGGTGCAGTTTATGTTCCTGCTGTTTGTGGAGTTGGTGATCCTGCTTTTGGTGGCGGAGGTGTTCCTGCTGTTGGTGACGGTGGTGTTTCTGCTGTTGGTGAAGTTGGTGTTCCTGCTGTTGTTGGCGGTGGTTTTCCTGCTATTGGTGACGGATGTGTTCCTGCTGTTGGTGGCGGAGGTGTTCCTGCTGTTGGTGACGGTGGGGTTCCTGCTGTTGGTGGAGTTGGTGTTCCTGCTGTGATTGAGTTGTTGTTCCTGCTTTTGGTCGAGTTGGTGTTCCTGCTGTTGGTGGAGTGGGTGTTCCTGTTGTTGGTGGATTTGGTGTTCCTGCTGTTGGAGGAGTTGATGTTCCTGCGATTTTTGGTGCTCGTGTTCCTGCTGTTGGTGGTGTCTGTGTTCCTGCTCTAGGTGGAGTTGGTGTTCCTACAGTTGATTGAGTTGGTGTTCCTGCTGTTGGTGGCTGTTGTGCTCCTACTGTTGCTGGTGGTGGTGTTCCTGCTGTGGGTGGAGTTGGTGTTCCTGCTGTTGGTGGCGGTGGTGTTACTGCTGTTGGTGGCGGTGGTGTTCCTGCTGTTGGTGGAGTTGGTGTTCCTGCTGTTGGTGACGGTGGTGTTCCTACTGTTGGTGGCGGTGGTCTTACTGCTGTTGCTGGAGGTCATGTTCCTGCTTTTTCTGAATACAGTGTGCCTGCTTATGTTGGAGTTTGCGTTGCTGCGATTTGTGGAGTTGGTGTTGCTGCTGTTGGTGGAGTTCATGTTCCTGCTGTTGATGTAGTTGGTGTTCCTGCTGTTGGTGGAGTTGGTGTTCCTGCTGTTGGTGGTGGTAGTTTTCCTGCCATTGGTGGCGGTGTTGTTCCTGCTGTTGTTGGCGGTGGTGTTCCTGCTGTAGTGGCGGTGGTGTTCCTGCTGTTGCTGGCGGTGGTGTTCCTGCTGCTGGTGGCGGTGGTGTTCCTGCTGTTGGTGGAGTTAGTGTTCCTACTATTGGTGGAGTTTTTGTTTCTGCTTTTGGTGGAGTTAGTGATTCTGATGTTGGTGGTGTTGGTGTTCCTGTTGTTTGTGGTGGCTGTGTTCCTGCTGTAGGTGGAATTGGTGTTCCTGCTGTTGTTGGCGGTGGTTTTCCTGCTGTTGGTGGCGGAGGTGTTCCTGCTGTTGGTGACGGTGGTGTTCCTGCTGTTGGTGGAGTTGGTCTTCCTGCTGTTGATTGAGTTGTTGTTCCTGCTTTTGGTCGAGTTGGTGTTCCTGCTGTTGGTGGAGTGGGTGTTCCTGCTGTTGGTGGATTTGGTGTTCCTGCTGTTGGAGGAGTTGATGTTCCTGCGATTTTTGGTGCTCGTGTTCCTGCTGTTGGTGCTGTCTGTGTTCCTGCTGTAGGTGGAGTTGGTGTTCCTACAGTTGATTGAGTTGGTGTTCCTGCTGTTGGTGGCTGTTGTGCTCCTACTGTTGCTGGTGGTGGTGTTCCTGCTGTTGGTGGAGTTGGTGTTCCTGCTGTTGGTGGCGGTGGTGTTACTGCTGTTGGTGGCGGTGGTGTTCCTGCTGTTGGTGGAGTTGGTGTTCCTGCTGTTGGTGGCGGTGGTGTTCCTACTGTTGGTGGCGGTGGTCTTACTGCTGTTGCTGGAGGTCATGTTTCTGCTTTTTCTGAATGCAGTGTTCCTGCTGTTGTTGGAGTTTGCGTTGCTTCGATTGGTGGAGTTGGTGTTGCTGCTGTTGGTGGAGTTCATGTTCCTGCTGTTGATGTAGTTGGTGTTCCTGCTGTTGGTGGAGTTTGTGTTCCTGCTGTTGGTGGTGGTAGTTTTCCTGCCATTGGTGGCGGTGTTGTTCCTGCTGTTGTTGGCGGTGGTGTTCCTGCTGTAGTGGCGGTGGTGTTCCTGCTGTTGCTGGCGGTGGTGTTCCTGCTGCTGGTGGCGGTGGTGTTCCTGCTGTTGGTGGAGTTAGTGTTCCTACTATTGGTGGAGTTTTTGTTTCTGCTTTTAGTGGAGTTAGTGATTCTGATGTTGGTGGTGTTGGTGTTCCTGTTGTTTGTGGTGGCTGTGTTCCTGCTGTAGGTGGAATTGGTGTTCCTGCTGTTGTTGGCGGTGGTTTTCCTGCTATTGGTGGCGGATGTGTTCCTGCTGTTGGTGGCGGAGGTGTTCCTGCTGTTGGTGACGGTGGTGTTCCTGCTGTTGGTGAAGTTGGTCTTCCTGCTGTTGATTGAGTTGTTGTTCCTGGTTTTGGTCGAGTTGGTGTTCCTGCTGTTGGTGGAATGGGTGTTCCTGCTGTTGGTGGATTTGGTGTTCCTGCTGTTGGTGGAGTTGGTGTTCCTGCGATTGATGGTGCTCGTGTTCCTGCTGTTGGTGGTGTCTGTGTTCCTGCTGTAGGTGGAGTTGGTGTTCCTACAGTTGATTGAGTTGGTGTTCCTGCTGTTGGTGGCTGTTGTGCTCCTACTGTTGCTGGTGGTGGTGTTCCTGCTGTTGGTGGAGTTGGTGTTCCTGCTGTTGGTGGCGGTGGTGTTACTGCTGTTGGTGGCGGTGGTGTTCCTGCTGTTGGTGGAGTTGGTGTTCCTGCTGTTGGTGGCGGTGGTGTTCCTACTGTTGGTGGCGGTGGTGTTCCTGCTGTTGGTGGCTGTCATGTTCCTGCTTTTTCTGACTGCAGTGATCCTGCTGTTGTTGGAGTTTGCGTTGCTGCGATTGGTGGAGTTGGTGTTGCTGCTGTTGGTGGAGTTCATGTTCCTGCTGTTTGTGGAGTTGGTGATCCTGCTCTTGGTGGAGTTGGTGATCCTACTGCTGGTGGAGTTTGTGTTCCTGCTGTTGGTGGAGTTGGTGTTCCTGCTGTTGGTGGTGGTCGTTTTCCTGCCATTGGTGGCGGTGGTGTTCCTGCTGTTGTTGGCGGTGGTGTTCCTGCTGTAGTGGCGGTGGTGTTCCTGCTGTTGCTGGCGGTGGTGTTCCTGCTGCTGGTGGTGGTGGTGTTCCTGCTGTTGGTGGACTTAGTGTTCCTACTATTGGTGGAGTTTTTGTTTCTGCTCTTGGTGGAGTTAGTGATTCTGATGTTGGTGGTGTTGGTGTTCCTGTTGTTTGTGGTGGCTGTGTTCCTGCTGTAGGTGGAATTGGTGTTCCTGCTGTTGGTGGCGGTGGTGTTCCTACTGTTGGTAGCGGTTATCTTACTGCTGCTGGTGGCGGTCGTGTTCCTGTTTTTTAATGACTGCAGTGTTCCTGCTGTTGGTGGAGTTTGCATTCCTGCGATTGGTGGAGTTGTCGTTGCTGCTGTTGGTGGAGTTCGTGTTCCTGCTGTTTGTGGAGTTGGTGATCCTGCTCTTGGTGGAGATGGTGATCCTACTACGGGGGGAGTTTGTTTTCCTGCTCTTTGTGGAAATGGTATTCCTGCTTTTGGTGGAATTGGTGATCCTGGTATTGATGGTGCTGGTGTTCCTGCTGTTGGTGGTGCCTGTGTTCCTGCTGTAGGTGGAGTTGGTGTTCCTACAGTTGCTTGAGTTGGTGTTCCTGCTGTTGGTGGCGGTGGTGCTCCTACTGTTGGTGGCGGTGGTGTTCCTGCTGTTGGTGGAGTTGGTGTTTTTTGCTGTTGGTGGCGGTGGTGTTCCTGCTGTTGTTGGAGTTTGTGTTCCTGCTGTTGGTGTCGGTGGTGTTCCTACTGTTTGTGGCGGTGGTCTTACTGCTGTTGTTGGCGGTGGTGTTCCTGATTTTTCAGACTGCAGTGTTCCTGCTGTTGGTGGATTTTGCGTTCCTGCGATTGGTGGAGTTGGTGTTGTTGCTGTTGGTGGAGTTCGTGTTCCTGCTGTTTGTGGAGTTGGTGATCCTGCTTTTGGTGGTGGAGGGCTTTCTGCTGTTGGTGACGGTGGTGTTTCTGCTGTTGGTGAAGTTGCTGTTCCTGCTGTTGTTGGAGCTGGTTTTTACTGCTGTTGGTGGCGTTGGTGTTCCTGCTGTTGGTGGCGGAGGTGTTCCTGCTGTTGGTGATGGTGGTGTTCCTGCTATTGTTTGAGTTGGTGTTCCTCTTGTTGGTTGAGTTGCTGTTCCTGCTTTTGTTCGAGTTTGTGTTCCTGCTGTTGTGGAGATGGTGTTCCTGCTGTTGGTGGAGTTGGTGTTCCTGCTGTTGGTGGCGGTGGTGTTCCTACTGTTGGTGGCGGTGGTCTTACTGCTGTTGCTGGAGGTCATGTTTCTGCTTTTTCTGAATGCAGTGTTCCTGCTGTTGTTGGAGTTTGCGTTGCTTCGATTGGTGGAGTTGGTGTTGCTGCTGTTGGTGGAGTTCATGTTCCTGCTGTTGATGTAGTTGGTGTTCCTGCTGTTGGTGGAGTTTGTGTTCCTGCTGTTGGTGGTGGTAGTTTTCCTGCCATTGGTGGCGGTGTTGTTCCTGCTGTTGTTGGCGGTGGTGTTCCTACTGTAGTGGCGGTGGTGTTCCTGCTGTTGCTGGCGGTGGTGTTCCTGCTGCTGGTGGCGGTGGTGTTCCTGCTGTTGGTGGAGTTAGTGTTCCTACTATTGGTGGAGTTTTTGTTTCTGCTTTTGGTGGAGTTAGTGTTTCTGATGTTGGTGGTGTTGGTGTTCCTGTTGTTTGTGGTGGCTGTGTTCCTGCTGTAGGTGGAATTGGTGTTCCTGCTGTTGTTGGCGGTGGTTTTCCTGCTATTGGTGGCGGATGTGTTCCTGCTGTTGGTGGCGGAGGTGTTCCTGCTGTTGGTGACAGTGGTGTTACTGCTGTTGGTGAAGTTGGTCTTCCTGCTGTTGATTGAGTTGTTGTTCCTGCTTTGGTCGAGTTGGTGTTCCTGCTGTTGGTGAAGTGGGTGTTCCTGCTGTTGGTGGATTTGGTGTTCCTGCTGTTGGTGGAGTTGGTGTTCCTGCGATTGATGGTGCTCGTGTTCCTGCTGTTGGTGGTGTCTGTGTTCCTGCTGTAGGTGGAGTTGGTGTTCCTACAGTTGATTGAGTTGGTGTTCCTGCTGTTGGTGGCTGTTGTGCTCCTACTGTTGCTGGTGGTGGTGCTCCTGCTGTTGGTGGAGTTGTTGTTCCTGCTGTTGGTGGCGGTGGTTTACCTGGTGTTGGTGAAGTTGGAGTTCCTGCTGTTGTTTACAGTGGTGTTCCTGCTGTTGGTGGTGGTGGTGTTCCTGCTGTTGCTGGCGGTGGTGTTCCTGCTGTTGGTGACGGTGGTGTTCCTGCTATTGGTGGAGTTTGTGTCCCTTCTGTTGGTTGAGTTGGTGTTCCTGCTATTGATGGTGCTGGTGTTCCTGCTGTTGGTGGTGTCTTTCTTCCTGCTTTAGATGGAGTTGGTATTCCTACAGTTGATGGAGTTGGTGTTCCTGCTGTTTGTGGAGTATTTGTGCCTGCTGTTGTTGGCGCTGGTTTTCCTGCTGTTGGTGGCAGTGGTGTTCTTGATGTTGGTGGTGTTGGTGTTCCTGCTGTTGTTGGTTGTGGTGTTCCTGCTGTTGGTGCAGTTAGTGTTCCTGCTGTTGGTGGCTGTGTTCCTGCAGTTGGAGGCGGTGGTGTTCCTGCCTTTGGTGGCGGTTGTGTTCCTACGGTGGTTGGCGGTGGTGTTCCTGCTGTTGGTGGAGTTGGTGTTCCTGCTGTTGGTGGTGGTGTTCCTTCTGTTGTTGGCGGTGTTGTTACTGCTGTTGGTGGCAGTGGTGTTCCTGCTGTTGGTGCAGTTATTGTTCTTGTTGTTGCTGGCGGTGGCGTTCATTCTGTTGGTGGCGGTGTTGTTACTGCTGTTGGTGGCGGTGGTGTTCCTGCTGTTGGTGGAGTTAGTGTTTCTGCTGTTGGTGGCTGTGTTCCTGCTGTTGGTGGCGGTGGTTTTCCTGCGGTTGGTGGCGGTGGTGTTCCTGCCATTGGTGGCGGTGGTTTTCCTACGGTGGTTGGTGGTGGTGTTCCTGCTGTTGGTGGAGTTGGTGTTCCTGAAGTTGGTGGTGGTGGTGATCCTTCTGTTGTTGGTGGTGGTGTTACTGCTTTTGGTGGAGTTAATGATTCTGATGTTGATGGCTGTGGTGTTCCTCTTGGTGGTGGCTTTGGTCCTGCTTTATTTGGAATTGGTGTTCCTGCTGTTGGTGGAGTTAGTGTTCCTGCTGTTGGTGGCTGTGTTCCTGCTGTTGTTGGTGGTGGTTTTCTGATGTTGGTGGCGGTGATGTTCCTGCCATTGATGGCGGTGGTGTTCCTACTGTTGGTGGCAGTGGTATTCTTGATGTTGCTGGAGTTGGTGCTACTGCTTTTGGTGGCGGTGGTGTTCAATCTATTGGTGGCGGTGGTCTTACTGCTGTTGGTGGCGGTGGTGTTCCTGTTTTTTCTGACTGCAGTGTTCCTGCTGTTGTTTGAGGTTTTGTTCCTGCCATTGGTGGAGTTGCTGTTGCTGCTGTGGGTGGAGTTCGTGTTCCTGCTGTTTGTGGAGTTGGTGATCCTGCTCTTGGCGGAGTTGGTTATCCTGCTGTTGGTGGAGTTTGTGTTCCTGCTGTTGGTTGAGATGGTGTTCCTGCTGTTGGTGGAGTTGGTGTTCCTGCTGTTGGTGGTGGTCGTGCTCCTGCCAATGTTGGCACTGGTGTTCCTGCTGTAGTGGCGGCGGTGTTCCTGCTGTTGCTGGTGGTGGTGTTCCTGCTGCTGGTGGCGGTGGTGTTTCTGCTTTTGGTGGAGTTCGTGTTCCTAATATTGGTGGAGTTTTTGTTTCTACTCTTGGTGGAGTTAGTGATTCTGATGTTGGTAGTGGTGGTGTTCCTGTTATTTGTGGTGGCTGTGTTCCTGCTGTAGGTGAAATTGGTGTTCAGACTGTTGGTGGAGTTCGTGTTTCTGCTGTTGGTGGAGTTAGTAATTCTGATGTTGATGGCTGTGGTTTTCCTGTTGTTGGTGGTGGCTGTGTTCCTGGTGTAGGTGGAATTGGTGTTCCTGCTGTTGCTGGAGTTGGTGTTCCAACTTCTTTTGGACTTGGTGATCCTGCTGTTGGTGGAGTTGGTGCACCTGCTGTTGGTGGATTTGGTGTTCCTGCTGTTGGTGGATTTGTTGCTACTGCTGTTAGTGGAGTTGCTGTTCCTGTTGTTGGTGGAATTGGTGTTCCTGCTGTTGGTGGAGTTGGTATTCCTGCTGTTGGTGGAGTTGGTGTTCCTGCTGTTGGTGGAGTTGGTTTTCCTGCTGTTGGTGGCGTTGTTGATCCTACTGCTGGTTGAGTTGCTGTTCGTAATGTTGGTGGTGGCTGTGTTACTTCTGTTAATGGTTTTGGTGTTCCTGCTAATGGTGGAGTTGTTGTTCCTGTTGTTGGTGGAGTTGGTGTTCCTGCTGTTGGAGGAGTTAGTGTTCCTGCTGTTGGTGGCTGTGTTCCTGCTGTTGGTGGTGGTGGTGTTACTGCTGTTGGTGGCGGTGGTGTTCCTGCTGTTGGTGGCGGTGGTCTTCCTACTGTCGGTGGCGGTGGTGTTCCTGCTGTTGGTGGTGGTGTTCCTGCAGTTGGTGGTGTTGTTCTTCCTGCTGTTGTTGGCAGTGGTGTTCCTGCTGTTGGTGGAGTTATTGTTCCTCCTGTTGGTGTATGTGTTCCTCCTGTTGGTGGCGGTGATGTTCCTGATGTTGGTGGCGGTGGTGTTCCTGCTGTTGCTGGCGGTGGTGTTCCTAATGTTGGTGAGGTGATGTTCCTGCTGTTGTTGGAGTTGGTTTCCTGCTGCTGGTGGCGGTGGTGTTCCTGCTGTTGGTGCAGTTAGTATTCCTACTATTTTTGGAGTTTTTGTTTCTGCTGTTGGTGGTGTTAATGATTCTGATGTTCATGGCTGTGGTGTTACTGTTGTTGGTGGTGGCTTTGTTCCTGATTTAGTTGGAATTGGTGTTCCTGCTGTTGCTGGAGTGGGTGTTTTAGCTGCTGGTGGCGGTGGTGTTCCTGCTGTTGGTGGTGATGTTCTTCCTGATGTTGTTGGCGGTGGTGTTCCTGCTGTTGGTGGAGTTAGTGTTCCTGCTGATGGTGGCTGTGTTCCTGCTGTTGTTGGCGGTGGTGTTCCTGATGTTGGTGGCGGTGATGTTCCTGCTGTTGCAGGCGGTGGTGTTCCTAATGTTGGAGGCGGTGGTGTTCCTGCTGTTGTTGGAGTTGGTGTCCCTGCTTTTGTCGGCGGTGGTGTTCCTGCTGCTGGTGGCGGTGGTGTTCCTGCTGCTGGTGGCGGAGGTGTTCCTGCTGTTGGTGCAGTTAGTATTCCTACTATTTTTGGAGCTTTTGTTTCTGCTGTTGGTGGAGTTAATGATTCTGATGTTGATGGCTGTGGTGTTCCTGCTGTTGGTGGAGTTTGCATTCCTGCGATTTGTGGAGTTGGCGTTGCTGCTGTTGGTGGAGTTCGTGTTCCTGCTGTTTGTGGAGTTGGTGATCCTACTACGGGGGGAGTTTGTTTTCCTGCTCTTTGTGGAGATCGTATTCCTGCTTTTGGTGGAGTTGGTGATCCTGGTATTGATGGTGCTGGTGTTCCTGCTGTTGGTGGTGTCTGTCTTCCTGCTGTAGGTGGTGTTGGTGTTCCTACAGTTGATTGTGGTGGTGCTCCTACTGTTGGTGGTGGTGGTGTTCCTGCTGTTGGTGGAGTTGGTGTTTTTTGCTGTTGGTGGCGGTGGTGTTCCTGCCGTTGTTGGAGTTGGTGTTCCTGCTGTTGGTGTCGGTGGTGTTCTTAATGTTTGTGGCGGTGTCTTACTGCTGTTGGTGGCGGTGGTGTTCCTGTTTTTTCTGACTGCAGTGTTCCTGCTGTTGGTGGATTTTGCGTTCCTGCGATTGGTGGAGTTGGTGTTGTTGCTGTTGGTGGAGTTCGTGTTCCTGCTGTTTGTGGAGTTGGTGATCCTGCTTTTGGTGGAGTTGGTGAACCTACTGCTGGTGGAGTTTTTGTTCCTGCTGTTGGTGGAGATGGTGTTCCTGATTTTGGTGGAGTTGGTGATCCTGCTATTGATGGTGCTGGTGTTCCTGCTGTTGGTGGTGTCTGTGTTCCTACTTATGGTGGCGGTGGTCTTACTGCTGTTGGTGGCGGTGGTGTTCCTGTTTTTTTTGACTGCAGTGTTCCTGCTGTTGGTGGATTTTGCGTTCCTGCGATTGGTGGAGTTGGTGTTGTTGTTGGTGCAGTTCATGTTCCTGCTGTTTGTGGAGTTGGTGATCCTGCTTTTGGTGGTGGAGGTGTTCCTGCTGTTGGTGACGGTGGTGTTTCTGCTGTTGGTGAAGTTGGTGTTCCTGCTGTTGTTGGTGGTGGTTTTCCTGCTATTGGTGGCGGATGTGTACCAGCTGTTGGTGGCGGAGGTGTTCCTGCTGTTGGTGACGGTGGTGTTCCTGCTGTTGGTGGAGTTGGTGTTCCTGCTGTTGATTGAGTTGTTGTTCCTGCTTTTGGTCGAGTTGGTGTTCCTGCTGTTGGTGGAGTGGGTGTTCCTGCTGTTGGTGAATTTGGTGTTCCTGCTGTTGGAGGAGTTGATGTTCCTGCGATTTTTGGTGCTCGTGTTCCTGCTGTTGGTGTTGTCTGTGTTCCTGCTGTAGGTGGAGTTGGTGTTCCTACAGTTGATTGAGTTGGTGTTCCTGCTGTTGGTGGCTGTTGTGCTCCTACTGTTGCTGGTGGTGGTGTTCCTGCTGTTGGTGGAGTTGGTGTTCCTGCTGTTGGTGGCGGTGGTGTTACTGCTGTTGGTGGCGGTGGTGTTCCTGCTGTTGGTGGAGTTGGTGTTCCTGCTGTTTGTGGCGGTGGTGTTCCTACTGTTGGTGGCGGTTGTCTTACTGCTGTTGCTGGAGGTCATGTTCCTGCTTTTTCTGAATTCAGTGTTCCTGCTGTTGTTGGAGTTTGCGTTGCTGCGATTGGTGGAGTTGGTGTTGCTGCTGTTGGTGGAGTTCATGTTCCTGCTGTTGATGTAGTTGGTGTTCCTGCTGTTGGTGGAGTTGGTGTTCCTGCTGTTGGTGGTGGTAGTTTTCCTGCCATTGGTGGCGGTGTTGTTCCTGCTGTTGTTGGCGGTGGTGTTCCTGCTGTAGTGGCGGTGGTGTTCCTGCTGTTGCTGGCGGTGGTGTTCCTGCTGCTGGTGGCGGTGGTGTTCCTGCTGTTGGTGGAGTTAGTGTTCCTACTATTGGTGAAGTTTTTGTTTCTGCTTTTGGTGGAGTTAGTGATTCTGATGTTGGTGGTGTTGGTGTTCCTGTTGTTTGTGGTGGCTGTGTTCCTGCTGTAGGTGGAATTGGTGTTCCTGCTGTTGTTGGCGGTGGTTTTCCTGCTATTGGTGGCGGATGTGTTTCTGCTGTTGGTGGCGGAGGTGTTCCTGCTGTTGGTGACGGTGGTGTTCCTGCTGTTGGTGAAGTTGGTCTTCCTGCTGTTGATTGAGCTGTTGTTCCTGCTTTTGGTCGAGTTGGTGTTCCTGCTTTTGGTGGAGTGGGTGTTCCTGCTGTTGGTGGATTTGGTGTTCCTGCTGTTGGTGGAGTTGGTGTTCCTGCGATTGATGGTGCTCGTGTTCCTGCTGTTGGTGGTGTCTGTGTTCCTGCTGTACGTGGAGTTGGTGTTCCTACAGTTGATTGAGTTGGTGTTCCTGCTGTTGGTGGCTGTTGTGCTCCTACTGTTGCTGGTGGTGGTGTTCCTGCTGTTGGTGGAGTTGGTGTTCCTGCTGTTGGTGGCGGTGGTGTTACTGCTGTTGGTGGCGGTGGTGTTCCTGCTGTTGGTGGAGTTGGTGTTCCTGCTGTTGGTGGCGTTGGTGTTCCTACTGTTGGTGGCGGTGGTGCTCCTGCTGTTGGTGGCTGTCATGTTCCTGCTTTTTCTGACTGCAGTGATCCTGCTGTTGTTGGAGTTTGCGTTGCTGCGATTGGTGGAGTTGGTGTTGCTGCTGTTGGTGGAGTTCATGTTCCTGTTGTTTGTGGAGTTGGTGATCCTGCTCTTGGTGGAGTTGGTGATCCTACTGCTGGTGGAGTTTGTGTTCCTGCTGTTGGTGGATTTGGTGTTCTTGCTGTTGGTGGTGGTCGTTTTCCTGCCATTGGTGGCGGTGGTGTTCCTGCTGTTGTTGGCGGTGGTGTTCCTGCTGTAGTGGCGGTGGTGTTCCTGCTGTTGCTGGCGGTGGTGTTCCTGCTGCTGGTGGTGGTGGTGTTCCTGCTGTTGGTGGACTTAGTGTTCCTACTATTGGTGGAGTTTTTGTTTCTGCTCTTGGTGGAGTTAGTGATTCTGATGTTGGTGGTGTTGGTGTTCCTGTTGTTTGTGGTGGCTGTGTTCCTGCTGTAGGTGGAATTGGTGTTCCTGCTGTTGGTGGCGGTGGTGTTCCTACTGTTGGTAGCGGTTATCTTACTGCTGTTGATGGCGGTCGTATTCCTGTTTTTTTCTGACTGCAGTGTTTTTGCTGTTGGTGGAGTTTGCATTCGTGCGATTGGTGGAGTTGTCGTTGCTGCTGTTGGTGGAGTTCGTGTTCCTGCTGTTTGTGGAGTTGGTGATCCTGCTCTTGGTGGAGATGGTGATCCTACTACGGGGGGAGTTTGTTTTCCTGCTCTTTGTGGAAATGGAATTCCTGCTTTTGGTGGAGTTGGTGATCCTGGTATAGATGGTGCTGGTGTTCCTGCTGTTGGTGGTGTCTGTGTTCCTGCTGTAGGTGAAGTTGGTGTTCCTACAGTTGATTGAGTTGGTGTTCCTGCTGTTGGTGGCGGTGGTGCTCCTACTGTTGGTGGCGGTGGTGTTCCTGCTGTTGGTGGAGTTGGTGTTTTTTGCTGTTGGTGGCGGTGGTGTTCCTGCTGTTGTTGGAGTTGGTGTTCCTGCTGTTGGTGTCGGTGGTGTTCCTACTGTTTGTGGCGGTGGTCTTACTGCTGTTTATGGCGGTGGTGTTCCTGTTTTTTCAGACTGCAGTGTTCCTGCTGTTGGTGGATTTTGCGTTCCTGCGATTGGTGGAGTTGGTGTTGTTGCTGTTGGTGGAGTTCGTGTTCCTGCTGTTTGTGGAGTTGGTGATCCTGCTTTTGGTGGTGGAGGTCTTCCTGCTGTTGGTGACGGTGGTGTTTCTGCTGTTGGTGAAGTTGCTGTTCCTGCTGTTGTTGGAGCTGGTTTTTACTGCTGTTGGTGGACTTGGTGTTCCTGCTGTTGGTGGCGGAGGTGTTCCTGCCATTGGTGGAGTTGGTGTTCCTGCTGTTGGTGGTGGTCGTGTTCCTGCTGTTGGTGCCGGTGGTGTTCCTGCTGTTGTTGGCGGTGGTGTTCCTTCTGTAGTGGCGCTGGTTTTCCAACTGTTGCTGGCGGTGGTGTTCCTCCTGTTTTTGGAGTTAATGTTCCTGCTTTTGGTGGCTGTGGTGTTCCTGCTGTTTGTGGCAGTGCTGTTCCTGCTGCGGGTGGCGGTGGTGTTCCTGCTGTTGGTAGAGTTAGTATTCCTGCTATTGGTGGAGTTTTTGTTTCTGCTGTTGGTAGAGTTAGTGATGCTGATGTTGATGGCTGTGGTGTTCCTGTTGTTGGTGTTGGCTGTGGTCCTGCTGTAGGTGGAATTGGTGTTCCTGCTGTTGCTGGAGTTGGTGTTCCAGCTGGTGGTGGAGTTGGTGCTCGTGCTTTTGGTGGAGTTTGTGCTCCTGCTGTTGGTAGATTTGGTGTTCCTGCTGTTGGTGGAGTTGATGTTCCTGCTGTTGTTGGAGATGGTGTTCCTGCTGTTGTTGGAGTTGGTGTTCCAGCTGTTGTTGGAGAAGGTGTTCCTGCTGTTGGTGGAATTGGTGTTCCTGCTGTTCGTGGAGTTGGTGATCGTGCTGTTGGTGGAGTTGGTCTTCCTTCTTTTGGTGGAGTTGGTGTTCATGCTGGTTTTGGATTTTGTGTTCCTGCTGTTTTTTGGAGTTTTTGTTCCTGCTGTTTTTTGAAGTTGGTATTCCTGCTGCATTCTGGAGTTGGTGTTCCTGCTGTTTTTTAGGTCGGTGTTCCTGCTGTTGTTGGCTTTGCTGTTTCTGCTGTTGGTGGAGTTTTTGTTCCTGCTGTTGGTGGAGTTGGTGTTCTGGCTGTTGGTTGAGTTGGTGTTCCTGCTGTTGGTGGTGTTTGTGTTCCTGCTGTTGGTGGTGGTGGTGTTTCTGCTATAGGTGGAGTTGGTGCTCCTACTGTTGGTGGCAGTGGTTTCCCTGGTGTTGGTGAAATTGGAGTTCCTTCTGTTGTTTACAGTGGTGTTCCTGCTGTTGGTGGTGGTGGTGTTCCTGCTGTTGGTGGCGGTGGTGTTCCTGCTGTTGGTGACGGTGGTGTTCCTGCTATTGGTGCAGTTGCTGTCCCTTCTGTTGGTTGAGTTGGTGTTCCTGCTATTGATGGTGCTGGTGTTCCTGCTGTTGGTGGTGTCTTTCTTCCTGCTTTAGGTGGAGTTAGTATTCCTACAGTTGATGGAGTTGGTGTTCCTGCTGTTTGTGGAGTATTTGTGCCTGCTGTTGTTGGCGCTGGTTTTCCTGCTGTTGGTGGCAGTGGTGTTCTTGATGTTGGTGGTGTTGGTGTTCCTGCTGTTGTTGGTTGTGGTGTTCCTGCTGTGGGTGCAGTTAGTGTTCCTGCTGTTGGTGGCTGTGTTCCTGCAGTTGGAGGCGGTGGTGTTCCTGCCTTTGGTGGCGGTTGTGTTCCTACGGTGGTTGGCGGTGGTGTTCCTGCTGTTGGTGGAGTTGGTGTTCCTGCTGTTGGTGGTGGTGTTCCTTCTGTTGTTGGCGGTGTTGTTACTGCTGTTGGTGGCAGTGGTGTTCCTGCTGTTGGTGCAGTTATTGTTCTTGTTGGTGGTGGCGGTGGCGTTCATTCTGTTGGTGGCGGTGTTGTTACTGCTGTTGGTGGCGGTGGTGTTCCTGCTGTTGGTGGAGTTAGTGTTCCTGCTGTTGGTGGCTGTGTTCCTGCTGTTGGTGGCGGTGGTTTTCCTGCGGTTGGTGGCGGTGGTGTTCCTGCAGTTGGTGGCGGTGGTGTTCCTACGGTGGTTGGTGGTGGTGTTCCTGCTGTTGGTGGAGTTGGTGTTCCTGCTGTTGGTGGTGGTGGTGTTCCTTCTGTTGTTGGTGGTGGTGTTACTGCTTTTGGTGGAGTTAATGATTCTGATGTTGATGGCTGTGGTGTTCCTCTTGGTGGTGGCTTTGTTCCTGCTTCAGTTGGAATTGGTGTTCCTGCTGTTGGTGGAGTTAGTGTTCCTGCTGTTGGTGGCTGTGTTCCTGCTGTTGTTGGTGGTGGTTTTCTGATGTTGGTGGCGGTGATGTTCCTGCCATTGATGGCGGTGGTGTTCCTACTGTTGGTGGCAGAGGTGTTCCTGCTGTTGCTGAAGTTGGTGCTCCTGCTTTTGGTGGCGGTGGTGTTCAATCTATTGGTGGCGGTGGTCTTACTGCTGTTGGTGGCGGTGGTGTTCCTGTTTTTTTCTGACTGCAGTGTTCCTGCTGTTGGTTGAGGTTTTGTTCCTGCCATTGGTGGAGTTGCTGTTGCTGCTGTTGGTGGAGTTCGTGTTCCTGCTGTTTGTGGAGTTGGTGATCCTGCTCTTGGCGCAGTTGGTTATCCTGCTGTTGGTGGAGTTTGTGTTCCTGCTGTTGGTGGAGATGGTTTTCCTGCTGTTGGTGGAGTTGGTGTTCCTGCTGTTGGTGGTGGTCGTGCTCCTGCCAATGTTGGCACTGGTGTTCCTGCTGTTGTTGGCAGTGGTGTTCCTGCTGTAGTGGCGGCGGTGTTCCTGCTGTTGCTGGTGGTGGTGTTCCTGCTGCTGGTGGCGGTGGTGTTTCTGCTTTTGGTGGAGTTCGTGTTCCTACTATTGGTGGAGTTAGTGATTCTGATGTTGGTAGCGCTGGTGTTCCTGTTGTTTGTGGTGGCTGTGTTCCTGCTGTAGGTGAAATTGGTGTTCAGACTGTTGGTGGAGTTCGTGTTTCTGGTGTTGGTGGAGTTAGTAATTCTGATGTTGATGGCTGTGGTTTTCCTGTTTTTGGTGGTGGCTGTGTTCCTGGTGTAGGTGGAATTGGTGTTCCTGCTGTTGCTGGAGTTTGTGTTCCAACTTCTTGTGGAGTTGGTGATCCTGCTGTTGGTGGAGTTGGTGCACCTGCTGTTGGTGGATTTGGTGTTCCTGCTGTTGGTGGATTTGTTGCTACTGCTGTTAGTGGAGTTGCTGTTCCTGTTGTTGGTGGAATTGGTGTTCCTGCTGTTGGTGGAGTTGGTATTCCTGCTGTTGGTGGAGTTGGTGTTCCTGCTGTTGGTGGAGTTGGTTTTCCTGCTGTTGGTGGTGGTGTTGATCCTACTGCTGGTTGAGTTGCTGTTCGTACTGTTGGTGGTGGCTGTGTTACTTCTGTTAATGGTTTTGGTGTTCCTGCTAATGGTGGAGTTGGTGTTCCTGTTGTTGGTGGAGTTGGTGTTCCTGCTGTTGGAGGAGTTAGTGTTCCTGCTGTTGGTGGCTGTGTTCCTGCTGCTGGTGGTGGTGGTGTTACTGCTGTTGGTGGCGGTGGTGTTCCTGCTGTTGGTGGCGGTGGTGTTCCTACTGTCGGTGGCGGTGGTGTTCCTGCTGTTGGTGGCGGTGGTGTTCCTGCTGTTGGTGGTGTTGTTCTTCCTGCTGTTGTTGGCGGTGTTGTTCCTGCTGTTGGTGGAGTTATTGTTCCTGCTGTTGGTGGCTGTGTTCCTCCTGTTGGTGGCGGTGGTGTTCCTGATGTTGGTGGCGGTGGTGTTCCTGCTGTTGCTGGCGGTGGTGTTCCTAATGTTGGTGAGGTGATGTTCCTGCTGTTGTTGGAGTTGGTTTCCTGCTGCTGGTGGCGGTGGTGTTCCTGCTGTTGGTGCAGTTAGTATTCCTACTATTTTTGGAGTTTGTGTTTCTGCTGTTGGTGGTGTTAATGATTCTGATGTTCATGGCTGTTGTGTTCCTGTTGTTGGTGGTGGCTTTGTTCCTGATTTAGTTGGAATTGGTGTTCCTGCTGTTGCTGGAGTGGGTGTTTTAGCTGCTGGTGGAGTTGGTGCTCCTGCTGTTGGTGGAGTTGGTGCTCCTGCTGTTGGTGTATTTGGTGTTCCTGCTGTTGGTGAATTTGTTGTTCCTGCTTTTGGTGGAGTTGGTGTTCCTGCTGTAGGTGGAGTTGGTGTCCCTGCTCTTGGTGGTGGTCTTGTTCCTGCTGTTGGTGGAGTTGGTGTTTCTGCTGTTGGTGGAGTTGGTGTTCCTGCTGTTGTTGGAGGAGGTGTTCCTGCTGTTGGATGAATTGGTGTTCCTGCTGTTCGTGGAGTTGGTGATCGTGCTGTTGGTGGAGTTGGTGTTCCTGCTGTTGGTGGAGTTGGTGTTCGTGCTGTTGGTGGCTGTGTTCCTGCTGTTGGTGGTGGTGGTGTTACTGCTGTTGGTGGCGGTGTTGTTCCTGCTGTTGGTGGCGGTGGTGTTCCTACTGTCGGTGGCGGTGGTGTTCCTGCTGCTGGTGGCGGTGGTGTTCCTGTTGTTGGTGGTGTTGTTCTTCCTGCTGTTGTTGGCGGTGGTGTTCCTGCTGTTGGTGGAGTTAGAGTTCCTGCTGTTGGTGGCTGTGTTCCTCCTGTTGGTGGCGGTGGTGTTCCTGATGTTTGTGGCGGTGGTGTTCCTGCTGTTGCTGGCGGTGGTGTTCCTAATGTTGGTGGCGGTGGTGTTCCTGCTGTTGTTGGAGTTGGTTTCCTGCTGCTGGTGGCGGTGGTGTTCCTAATGTTGCTGGCGGTGGTGTTCCTGCTGCTGGTGGCGGTGGTGTTCCTGCAGTTGGTGGTGTTGTTCTTCCTGCTGTTGTTGGCGGTGGTGTTCCTGCTGTTGGTGGAGTTATTGTTCCTGCTGTTGGTGGCTGTGTTCCTCCTGTTGGTGGCGGTGGTGTTCCTGATGTTGCTGGTGGTGGTGTTCCTGCTGTTGCTGGCGGTGGTGTTCCTAATGTTGGTGAGGTGATGTTCCTGCTGTTGTTGGAGTTGGTTTCCTGCTGCTGGTGGCGGTGGTGTTCCTGCTGTTGGTGCAGTTAGTATTCCTACTATTTTTGGAGTTTTTGTTTCTGCTGTTGGTGGTGTTAATGATTCTGATGTTCATGGCTGTGGTGTTCCTGTTGTTGGTGGTGGCTTTGTTCCTGATTTAGTTGGAATTGGTGTTCCTGCTGTTGCTGGAGTGGGTGTTTTAGCTGCTGGTGGAGTTGGTGCTCCTGCTGTTGGTGGAGTTGGTGCTCCTGCTGTTGGTGTATTTGGTGTTCCTGCTGTTGGTGAATTTGTTGTTCCTGCTTTTGGTGGAGTTGGTGTTCCTGCTGTAGGTGGAGTTGGTGTCCCTGCTCTTGGTGGTGGTCGTGTTCCTGCTGTTGGTGGAGTTGGTGTTTCTGCTGTTGGTGGAGTTGGTGTTCCTGCTGTTGTTGGAGGAGGTGTTCCTGCTGTTGGATGAATTGGTGTTCCTGCTGTTCGTGGAGTTGGTGATCGTGCTGTTGGTGGAGTTGGTGTTCCTGCTGTTGGTGGAGTTGGTGTTCGTGCTGTTGGTGGCTGTGTTCCTGCTGTTGGTGGTGGTGGTGTTACTGCTGTTGGTGGCGGTGTTGTTCCTGCAGTTGGTGGCGGTGGTGTTCCTACTGTCGGTGGCGGTGGTGTTCCTGCTGCTGGTGGCGGTGGTGTTCCTGTTGTTGGTGGTGTTGTTCTTCCTGCTGTTGATGGCGGTGGTGTTCCTGCTGTTGGTGGAGTTAGAGTTCCTGCTGTTGGTGGCTGTGTTCCTGCTGTTGGTGGCGGTGGTGTTCCTGATGTTTGTGGCGGTGGTGTTCCTGCTGTTGCTGGCGGTGGTGTTCCTAATGTTGGTGGCGGTGGTGTTCCTGCTGTTGTTGGAGTTGGTTTCCTGCTGCTGGTGGCGGTGGTGTTCCTAATGTTGGTGGCGGTGGTGTTCCTGCTGCTGGTGGCGGTGGTGTTCCTGCAGTTGGTGGTGTTGTTCTTCCTGCTGTTGTTGGCGGTGGTGTTCCTGCTTTTAGTGGAGTTATTGTTCCTGCTGTTGGTGGCTGTGTTCCTCCTGTTGGTGGCGGTGGTGTTCCTGATGTTGGTGGTGGTGGTGTTCCTGCTGTTGCTGGCGGTGGTGTTCCTAATGTTGGTGAGGTGATGTTCCTGCTGTTGTTGGAGTTGGTTTCCTGCTGCTGGTGGCGGTGGTGTTCCTGCTGTTGGTGCAGTTAGTATTCCTACTATTTTTGGAGTTTTTGTTTCTGCTGTTGGTGGTGTTAATGATTCTGATGTTCATGGCTGTGGTGTTCCTGTTGTTGGTGGTGGCTTTGTTCCTGATTTAGTTGGAATTGGTGTTCCTGCTGTTGCTGGAGTGGGTGTTTTAGCTGCTGGTGGAGTTGGTGCTCCTGCTGTTGGTGGAGTTGGTGCTCCTGCTGTTGGTGTATTTGGTGTTCCTGCTGTTGGTGAATTTGTTGTTCCTGCTTTTGGTGGAGTTGGTGTTCCTGCTGTAGGTGGAGTTGGTGTCCCTGCTCTTGGTGGTGGTCGTGTTCCTGCTGTTGGTGGAGTTGGTGTTTCTGCTGTTGGTGGAGTTGGTGTTCCTGCTGTTGTTAGAGGAGGTGTTCCTGCTGTTGGTTTAATTGGTGTTCCTGCTATTCGTGGAGTTGGTGATCGTGCTGTTGGTGGAGTTGGTGTTCCTGCTGTTGGTGGAGTTGGTGTTCGTGCTTTTGGTGGCTGTGTTCCTGCTGTTGGTGGTGGTGGTGTTACTGCTGTTGGTGGCGGTGTTGTGCCTGCTGTTGGTGGCGGTGGTGTTCCTACTGTCGGTGGCGGTGGTGTTCTTGCTGCTGGTGGCGGTGGTGTTCCTGTTGTTGGTGGTGTTGTTCTTCCTGCTGTTGTTGGGGTTGTTGTTCCTGCTGTTGGTGGAGTTAGAGTTCCTGCTGTTGGTGGCTGTGTTCCTGCTGTTGGTGGCGGTGGTGTTCCTGATGTTTGTGGCGGTGGTGTTCCTGCTGTTGCTGGCCGTGGTGTTCCTAATGTTGGTGGCGGTGGTGTTCCTGCTGTTGTTGGAGTTGGTTTCCTGCTGCTGGTGGCGGTGGTGTTCCTAATGTTGGTGGCGGTGGTGTTCCTGCTGCTGGTGGCAGTGGTGTTACTTTTTTTGGTGCAGTTAGGATTCCTACTAATTTTGGAGTTTTTGTTTCTGCTGTTGGTGGAGTTAATGATTCTGATGTTCATGGCTCTGGTGTTCCTCTTGTTGGTGGTGGCTTTGTTCCTGCTTTAGTTGGAATTGGTGTTCCTGCTGTTGCTGGAGTTGGTGTTTCAGCTGCTGGTGGAGTTGGTGCTCCTGCTGTTGCTGGAGTTGGTGCTCCTGCTGTTGGTGTATTTGGTGTTCCTGCTCGTTGGTGGATTTGTTGTTCCTGCTTTTTGTGGAGTTGGTGTTCCTGCTGTAGGTGGAGTTGTGTTCCTGCTCTTGGTGGTGGTCGTGTTCCTGCTGTTGGTGGAGTTGGTGTTTCTGCTGTTGGTGGAGTTGGTGTTCCTGCTGTTGTTGGAGGAGGTGTTCCTGCTGTTGGTTGAATTGGTGTTCCTCCTGTTCGTTGAGTTGGTGATCGTGCTGTTGGTGGAGTTGGTATTCCTGCTGTTGGTGGACTTGGTGTTCGTGCTGGTTTTGGAGTTTGTGTTTCTGCTGTTTTTTGGAGTTTTTGTTCCTGCTGTTTTTTGGAGTTGGTATTCCTGCTGTTTTCTGGAGTTGGTGTTCCTGCTGTTTTTTGGAGTTGGTGTTCCTGCTGTTGTTGGCTTTGCTGTTTCTGCTGTTGGTGGAGTTTGTGTTCCTGCTGTTGGTGGATTTGGTGTTCCTGCTGTTGGTGGAGTTGGTGTTCCTGCTGCTGGTGGCGGTGGTGTTCCTGCTGTTGGTGCAGGTAGTATTCCTAATATTTTTGGAGTTTTTGTTTCTGCTGTTGGTGGAGTTAATGATTCTGACGTTGATGGCTGTGGTGTTCCTCTTGTTGGTGGTGGCTTTGTTCCTGCTTTAGTTGGAATTGTTGTTCCTGCTGTTGGTGGAGTTAGTGTTCCTGCTATTGGTGGCTGTGTTCCTGCTGTTGGTGGTGGTGGTTTTCTGATGTTGGTGGCGGTGATGTTCCTGCCATTGGTGGCGGTGGTGTTCCTACTGTTGTTGGCGGTCGTGTTCCCGCTGTTGGTAGAGTTGGTGCTCCTGCTTTTGGTGGTGGTGGTGTTCAATCTATTTGTGGCGGTGGTCTTACTGCTGTTGGTGGCGGTGGTGTTCCTGTTTTTTCTGACTGCAGTGTTCCTGCTGTTGGTTGAGGTTTTGTTCCTGCCATTGGTGGAGTTGCTGTTTCTGCTGTTGGTGGAGTTCGTGTTCCTGCTGTTTGTGGAGTTGGTGATCCTGCTCTTGGTGGAGTTGGTTATCCTGCTGTTGGTGGAGTTGTGTTTCTGCTGTTGGTGGAGATGGTGTTCCTGCTGTTGGTGGAGTTGGTGTTCCTGCTGTTAGTGGTCGTTGTGTTCCTGCCAATGTTGGCACTGGTGTTCCTGCTGTTGTTGGCAGTGGTGTTCCTGCTGTAGTGGCAGCGGTGTTCCTGCTGTTGCTGGCGGTGGTGTTCCTGCTGCTGGTGGCGGTGGTGTTCCTGCTTTTGGTGGAGATTGTGTTCCTACTATTGGTGGAGTTTTTGATTCTGCTCTTGGTGGAGTTAGTGATTCTGATGTTGGTGGCAGTGGTGTTCCTGTTGTTTGTGGTGGCTGTGTTCCTGGTGTAGGTGGAATTGGAGTTCCTGCTGTTGCTGGAGTTGGTGTTCCAGCTGCTGGTGGAGTTGGTGATCCTGTTGTTGGTGGAGTTGGTGCTCCTGCTGTTGGTGTATTTTGTGTTCCTGCTGTTGGTGGATTTGTTGCTACTGCTGTTAGTGGAGTTGCTGTTCCTGTTGTTGGTGGAGTTGTTGTTCCTGCTGTTGGTGGAGTTGGTATTCCTGCTGTTGGTGGAGTTTCTTTTCCTGCTTTTCGTGGATTTGGTTTTCCTGCTGTTGGTGGTGGTGTTGATCCTACTGCTGGTGGAGTTGCTGTTCCTGCTGTTGGTGGTGGCTGTGTTACTTCTGTTAATGGTTTTGGTGTTCCTGCTAATGGTGGAGTTGGTGTTCCTGCTGTTGGTGGAGTTGGTGTTCCTGCTGTTGGTGGAGTTAGCGTTCCTGCTGTTGGTGTCGGTGGTGTTCCTGCTGTTGGTGGTGGTGGTGTTCCTACTGTCGGTGGCGGTGGTGTTCCTGCTGTTGGTGGCAGTGGTGTTCCTGCTGTTGGTGGTGTTGTTCTTCCTGCTGTTGTTCGTGGTGGTGTTCCTGCTGTTGGTGGAGTTATTGTTCCTGCTGTTGGTGGCTGTGTTCCTGCTGTTGGTGGTGGTGTTGTTCCTGATGTTGGTGGCAGTGATGTTCCTGATGTTGGTGGCGGTGGTGTTCCTGCTGTTGCTGGCGGTGGTGTTCCTAATGTTGGTGGCGGTGGTGTTCCTGCTGTTGTTGGAGTTGGTTTCCTGCTGCTGGTGGCGGTGGTGTTCCTGCTTTTGGTGGCAGTGGTGTTCCTGCTGCTGGTGGCGGTGGTGTTCCTGCTGTTGGTGCAGTTAGTATTCCTACTATTTTTGGAGTTTTTGTTTCTGCTGTTGGTGGAGTTAATGATTCTGATGTTCATGGCTGTGGTGTTCCTGTTGTTGGTGGTGGCTTTGTTCCTGCTTTAGTTGGAATTGGTGTTCCTGCTGTTGCTGGAGTTGGTGTTTCAGCTGCTGGTGGAGTTGGTGCTCCTGCTGTTGGTGGAGTTGGTGCGCCTGCATTTGGTGTATTTGGTGTTCCTGCTCTTTGGTGGATTTGTTGTTCCTGCTTTTGGTGGAGTTGATGTTCCTGCTGTAGGTGGAGTTGGTGTCCCTGCTCTTGTTGGTCGTGTTCCTGCTGCTGGTGGAGTTGGTGTTTCTGCTGTTGGTGGAGTTGGTGTTCCTGCTGTTGTTGGAGGAGGTGTTCCTGCTGTTGGTGGTGGTGGTGTTCCTGCTGCTGGTGGCGGTGGTGTTCCTGCTGTTGGTGCAGTTAGTATTCCTACTATTTTTGGAGTTTTTGTTCCTGCTGTTGGTGGAGTTAATGATTCTGATGTTGATGGCTGTCATGTTCCTCTTGTTGGTCGTGGCTTTGTTCCTGCTTTAGTTGGAATTGTTGTTCCTGCTGTTGGTGGAGTTAGTGTTCCTGCTGTTGGTGGCTGTGTTCCTGCTGTTGGTGGTGGTGGTTTTCTGATGTTGGTGGCGGTGATGTTCCTGCCATTGGTGGCGGTGGTGTTCCTACTGTTGGTGCTGGTGGTGTTCCTGCTGTTGGTGGAATTGGTGCTCCTGCTTTTGGTGGTGGTGGTGTTCAATCTATTGGTGGCGGTGGTCTTAGTGCTGTGGGTGGCGGTGGTGTTCCTGTTTTTTCTGACTGCAGTGTGCCTGCTGTTGGTTGAGGCATTGTTCCTGCCATTGGTGGAGTTGCTCTTTCTGCTGTTGGTGGAGTTCGTGTTCCAGCTGTTTGTGGAGTTGGTGATCCTGCTCTTGGTGGAGTTGGTTATCCGGCTGTTGGTGGAGTTTGTGTTCCTGCTGTTGGTGGAGATGGTGTTCCTGCTGTTGGTGGTGGTCGTGTTCCTGCCAATGTTGGCACTGGTGTTCCTGCTGTTGTTGGCAGTGGTGTTCCTGCTGTAGTGGCGGTGGTGTTCCTGCTGTTGCTGGCGGTGGTGTTCCTGCTGCTGGTGGCGGTGGTGTTCCTGCTTTTGGTGGAGTTCCTGTTCCTACTATTGGTGGAGTTTTTGTTTCTGCTCTTGGTGGAGTTAGTGATTCTGATGTTGGTGGCTGTGTTTGTGGTGGCTGTGTTCCTGCTGTAGGTGGAATTGGTGTTCCGACTGTTGGTGGAGTTCTTGTTTCTGGTGTTGGTGGAGTTAGTGATTCTGATGTTAATGGCTGTGGTTTTCCTGTTGTTGGTGGTGGCTGTGTTCCTGGTGTAGGTGGAATTGGTGTTCCTGCTGTTGCTGGAGTTCGTGTTCCAGCTGCTGGTGGAGTTGGTGATCCTGCTGTTGGTGGAGTTGGTGCTACTGCTGTTGGTGGATTTGGTGTTACTGCTGTTGGTGGATTTGTTGCTACTGCTGTTAGTGGAGTTGCTGCTCCTGTTGTTGGTGGAGTTGGTGTTCCTGCTGTTGGTGGAGTTGGTATTCCTGCTTTTGGTGGAGTTGATGTTCCTGCTTTTCGTGAAGTTGCTTCTCCTGCTGTTGGTGGTGGTGTTGATCCTACTGCTGGTGGAATGGCTGTCCCTGCTGTTGGAGGTGGCTGTGTTACTTCTGTTAATGTCTTTGGTGTTCCTGCTAATGGTGGATTTGGTGTTCCTGCTGTTGGTGGAGTTGGTGTTCCTGCTGTTGGTGTATTTAGTGTTCCTGCTGTTGGTGGCTGTGTTCCTGCTGTTGGTGGTGGTGGTGTTACTGCTGTTGGTGGCGGTGGTGTTCCTGCTGTTGGTGGTGGTGGTGTTCCTACTGTCGGTGGCGGTGCTGTTCCTGCTGTTGGTGGCGGTGGTGTTCCTGCTGTTGGTGGTGTTGTTCTTCCTGCTGTTGTTGGCGGTGGTGTTCCTGCTGTTGGTGGAGTTATTGTTCCTGCTGTTGGTGGCTGTGTTCCTGCTGTTGGTGGCGGTGGTGTTTCTGATGTTGGTTGCGGTGGTGTTCCTGATTTTGGTGGCCGTGGTGTTCCTGCTGTTGCTGGCGGTGGTGTTCCTAATATTGGTGGCGGTGGTGTTCCTGCTGCTGGTGGCGGTGGTGTTCCTGCTGTTGGTGCAGTTAGTATTCCTACTATTTTTGGAGTTTTTGTTTCTGCTGTTGGTGGAGTTAATGATGCTGATGTTCATGGCTGTGGTGTTCCTGAAGTTGGTGGTGGCTTTGTTCCTACTTTAGTTGGAATTGGTGTTCCTGCTGTTGCTGGAGTTGGTGCTTCAGCTGCTGGTGGAGTTGGTGCTCCTGCTGTTGGTGGAGTTGGTGCTCCTGCTGTTGGTGTATTTGGTGTTTCTGCTGTTGGTGGATTTGTTGTTCCTGCTTTTGGTGGAGTTGGTGTTCCTGCTGTAGGTGGAGTTGGTGTCCCTGCTCTTGGTGGTGGTCGTGTTCCTGCTGTTGGTGGAGTTGGTGTTTCTGCTGTTGGTGGAGTTGGTGTTCCTGCTGTTGTTGGAGGAGGTGTTCCTGCTGTTGGTTGAATTGGTGTTCCTGCTGTTCGTTGAGTTGGTGATCGTGCTGTTGGTGGAGTTGGTGTTCCTGCTGTTTTTTGGAGTTGGTGTTCGTGCTGTTGTTCGCTTTGCTCTTTCTGCTGTTGGTGCAGTTTGTGTTCCTGCTGTTGTTGGATTTGGTGTTCCTGCTGTTGCTGGCGGGTGTGTTCCTGCTGCTGGTGGCCGTGGTGTTCCTGCTGTTGGGGCAGTTAGTATTCCTACTATTTTTGGAGTTTATGTTTCTGCTGTTGGTGGAGTTAATGATTCTGATGTTGATGGCTGTGGTGTTCCTATTGTAGGTGGTGGCTTTGTTCCTGCTTTAGTTGGAATTGTTGTTCCTGCTGTTGGTGGAGTTAGTGTTCCTGCTGTTGGTGGCTGTGTTCCTGCTGTTGGTGGTGGTGGTTTTCTGATGTTGGTGGCGGTGATGTTCCTACTGTTGGTGGTGGTGGTGTTCCTGCTGTTGGTAGAGTTGGTGCTCCTGCTTTTGGTGGTAGTGTTGTTCAATCTATTGGTGGCGGTGGTCTTACTGCTGTTGGTGGCGGTAGTGTTCCTTTTTTTTTCTGACTGCAGTGTTCCTGCTGTTGGTTGAGGTTTTGTTCCTGCCATTGGTGGAGTTGCTGTTGCTGCTGTTGGTGGAGTTCGTGTTCCTGCTGTGTGTCGAGTTGGTGATCATGCTCTTGGTGGAGTTGGTTATCCTGCTGTTGGTGGAGTTTGTGTTCCTGCTGTTGGTGGAGATGGTGTTCCTGCTGTTGGTGGTGTTGGTGTTCCTGCTGTTGGTGGTGGTCATGTTCCTGCCAATGTTGGCACTGGTGTTCCTGCTGTTGTTGGCAGTGGTGTTCCTGCTGCTGGTGGCGGAGGTGTTCCTGCTTTTGGTGGAGTTTGTGTTCCTACTATTGGTGGAGTTTTTGTTTCTGCTCTTGGTGGAGTTAGTGATTCTGATGTTGGTGGCTGTGTTTGTGGTGGCTGTGTTCCTGCTGTAGGTGGAATTGGTGTTCCGACTGTTGGTGGAGTTCTTGTTTCTGGTGTTGGTGGAGTTAGTGATTCTGATGTTAATGGCTGTGGTTTTCCTGTTGTTGGTGGTGGCTGTGTTCCTGGTGTAGGTGGAATTGGTGTTCCTGCTGTTGCTGGAGTTGGTGTTCCAGCTGCTGGTGGAGTTGGTGATCCTGCTGTTGGTGGAGTTGGTGCTACTGCTGTTGGTGGATTTGGTGTTACTGCTGTTGGTGGATTTGTTGCTACTGCTGTTAGTGGAGTTGCTGCTCCTGTTGTTGGTGGAGTTGGTGTTCCTGCTGTTGGTGGAGTTGGTATTCCTGCTTTTGGTGGAGTTGATGTTCCTGCTTTTCGTGAAGTTGCTTCTCCTGCTGTTGGTGGTGGTGTTGATCCTACTGCTGGTGGAATGGCTGTCCCTGCTGTTGGAGGTGGCTGTGTTACTTCTGTTAATGTCTTTGGTGTTCCTGCTAATGGTGGAGTTGGTGTTCCTGCTGTTGGTGGAGTTGGTGTTCCTGCTGTTGGTGTATTTAGTGTTCCTGCTGTTGGTGGCTGTGTTCCTGCTGTTGGTGGTGGTGGTGTTACTGCTGTTGGTGGCGGTGGTGTTCCTGCTGTTGGTGGTGGTGGTGTTCCTACTGTCGGTGGCGGTGCTGTTCCTGCTGTTGGTGGCGGTGGTGTTCCTGCTGTTGGTGGTGTTGTTCTTCCTGCTGTTGTTGGCGGTGGTGTTCCTGCTGTTGGTGGAGTTATTGTTCCTGCTGTTGGTGGCTGTGTTCCTGCTGTTGGTGGCGGTGGTGTTTCTGATGTTGGTTGCGGTGGTGTTCCTGATTTTGGTGGCCGTGGTGTTCCTGCTGTTGCTGGCGGTGGTGTTCCTAATATTGGTGGCGGTGGTGTTCCTGCTGCTGGTGGCGGTGGTGTTCCTGCTGTTGGTGCAGTTAGTATTCCTACTATTTTTGGAGTTTTTGTTTCTGCTGTTGGTGGAGTTAATGATGCTGATGTTCATGGCTGTGGTGTTCCTGAAGTTGGTGGTGGCTTTGTTCCTACTTTAGTTGGAATTGGTGTTCCTGCTGTTGCTGGAGTTGGTGCTTCAGCTGCTGGTGGAGTTGGTGCTCCTGCTGTTGGTGGAGTTGGTGCTCCTGCTGTTGGTGTATTTGGTGTTTCTGCTGTTGGTGGATTTGTTGTTCCTGCTTTTGGTGGAGTTGGTGTTCCTGCTGTAGGTGGAGTTGGTGTCCCTGCTCTTGGTGGTGGTCGTGTTCCTGCTGTTGGTGGAGTTGGTGTTTCTGCTGTTGGTGGAGTTGGTGTTCCTGCTGTTGTTGGAGGAGGTGTTCCTGCTGTTGGTTGAATTGGTGTTCCTGCTGTTCGTTGAGTTGGTGATCGTGCTGTTGGTGGAGTTGGTGTTCCTGCTGTTTTTTGGAGTTGGTGTTCGTGCTGTTGTTCGCTTTGCTCTTTCTGCTGTTGGTGCAGTTTGTGTTCCTGCTGTTGGTGGATTTGGTGTTCCTGCTGTTGCTGGCGGGTGTGTTCCTGCTGCTGGTGGCCGTGGTGTTCCTGCTGTTGGGGCAGTTAGTATTCCTACTATTTTTGGAGTTTATGTTTCTGCTGTTGGTGGAGTTAATGATTCTGATGTTGATGGCTGTAGTGTTCCTATTGTAGGTGGTGGCTTTGTTCCTGCTTTAGTTGGAATTGTTGTTCCTGCTCTTGGTGGAGTTAGTGTTCCTGCTGTTGGTGGCTGTGTTCCTGCTGTTGGTGGTGGTGGTTTTCTGATGTTGGTGGCGGTGATGTTCCTACTGTTGGTGGTGGTGGTGTTCCTGCTGTTGGTAGAGTTGGTGCTCCTGCTTTTGGTGGTGGTGGTGTTCAATCTATTGGTGGCGGTGGTCTTACTGCTGTTTGTGGCGGTAGTGTTCCTTTTTTTTCTGACTGCAGTGTTCCTGCTGTTGGTTGAGGTTTTGTTCCTGCCATTGGTGGAGTTGCTGTTGCTGCTGTTGGTGGAGTTCGTGTTCCTGCTGTGTGTCGAGTTGGTGATCATGCTCTTGGTGGAGTTGGTTATCCTGCTGTTGGTGGAGTTTGTGTTCCTGCTGTTGGTGGAGATGGTGTTCCTGCTGTTGGTGGTGTTGGTGTTCCTGCTGTTGGTGGTGGTCATGTTCCTGCCAATGTTGGCACTGGTGTTCCTGCTGTTGTTGTCAGTGGTGTTCCTGCTGTAGTGGCGGCGGTGTTCCTGCTGTTGCTGGCGGTGGTGTTCCTGCTGCTGGTGGCGGAGGTGTTCCTGCTTTTGGTGGAGTTTGTGTTCCTACTATTGGTGGAGTTTTTGATTCTGCTCTTGGTGGAGTTAGTGATTCTGATGTTGGTGGTGCTGGTGTTCCTGTTGTTTGTGGTGGCTGTGTTCCTGCTGTAGGTGGAATTGGTGTTCCGATTGTTGGTGGAGTTCTTGTTTCTGGTGTTGTTGGAGTTAGTGATTCTGATGTTGATGGCTGTGGTTTTCCTGTTGTTGGTGGTGGCTGTGTTCCTGGTGTAGGTGGAATTGGTGTTCCTGCTGTTGCTGGAGTTGGTGTTCCAGCTGCTGGTGCAGTTGGTGATCCTGCTGTTGGTGGAGTTGGTGCTACTGCTGTTGGTGGATTTGGTGTTCCTGCTGTTGGTGGATTTGTTGCTACTGCTGTTAGTGGAGTTGCTGTTCCTGTTGTTGGTGGAGTTGGTGTTCCTGCTGTTGGTGGAGTTGGTATTCCTGCTGTTGGTGGAGTTGGTGTTCCTGCTGTTCGTGGAGTTGGTATTCCTGCTGTTGGTGGAGTTGTTGTTCCTGCTTTTCGTGGAGTTGGTTCTCCTGCTGTTGGTGGTGGTGTTGATCCTACTGCTGGTGGAGTTGCTGTTCCTGCTGTTCTTGGTCGCTGTGTTACTTCTGTTAATGGTTTTGGTGTTCCTGCTAATGGTGGAGTTGGTGTTCCTGCTGTTGGTGGAGTTAGTGTTCCTGCTGTTGGTGGCTGTGTTCCTGCTGTTGGTGGTGGTAGTGTTACTGATGTTGGTGGCGGTGGTGTTCCTGCTGTTGGTGGCGGTGATGTTCCTACTGTCGGTGGCGGTGGTGTTCCTGCTGTTGGTTGCGGTGGTGTTCCTGCTGTTGGTGGTGTTGTTCTTCCTGCTGTTGTTAGCGGTGGTGTTCCTGCTGTTGGTGGAGTTATTGTTCCTGCTGTTGGTGGCTGTGTTCCTGCTGTTGGTGGCGGTGGTGTTCCTATGTTGGTGGCGGTGGTGTTCCTGCTATTGCTGGTGGTGGTGTTCCTAATGTTGGTGGCGGTGGTGTCCCTGCTGCTGGTGGCGGTGGTGTTCCTGCTGTTGGTGCAGTTAGTATTCCTACTATTTTTGGAGTTTTTGTTTCTGCTGTTGGTGGAGTTAATGATTCTGATGTTCATGGCTGTGGTGTTCCTGTTGTTGGTGGTGGCTTTGTTCCTGCTTTAAATGGAATTGGTGTTCCTGCTGTTGCTGGAGTGGGTGTTTCAGCTGCTGGTGGAGTTGGTGCTCCTGCTGTTGGTGGAGTTGGTGCTCCTGCTGTTGGTGATTTTGTTGTTCCTGCTGTTGGTGGATTTGTTGTTCCTGCTCCTGGTGGAGTTGGTGTTCCTGCTATAGGTGGAGTTGGTGTCCCTGCTCTTGGTGGTGGTCGTGTTCCTGCTGTTGGTAGAGTTGGTGTTCCTGCTGTTGGTGGAGTTGGTGTTCCTGCTGTTGTTGGAGGAGGTGTTCCTGCTGTTGGTTGAATTGGTGTTCCTGCTTTTCGTGGAGTTGGTGATCGTGCTGTTGGTGGAGTTGGTATTCCTGCTGTTGGTGGAGTTGGTGTTCGTGCTGGTTTTGGAGTTTGTGTTTCTGCTGTTTTTTGGAGTTTTTCTTCCTGCTGTTTTTTGGAGTTGGTATTCCTGCTGTTTTCTGGAGTTGGTGTCCCTGCTGTTTTTTGGAGCTGGTGTTCCTGCTGTTGTTGGCTTTGCTGTTTCTGCTGTTGGTGGAGTTTGTGTTCCTGCTGTTGGTTGAGTTGGTGTTCCTGCTGTTGGTGGAGTTGGTTTTCCTGCTGTTGGTGGCGGTGGTGTACATGCTGTTGGTGGTGATTGTTTTCCTGCTGCTGGTGGTGGTGGTGTTCCTGCTGTAGGTGGAGTTGGTGTTACTACTGTTGGTGGCGGTGGTGTTCCTGCTGTTGCTGGAGGTGGTGTTCCTGCTGTTGGTGGTGGTGGTGTTCCTGCAATTGGTGGCGGTGGTTTTCCTGCTGTTGGTGGTGGTGGTTTTTCGGCTGTAGGTGGAGTTGGTGTTCCTGCTGTTTTTTGGAGTTTGTGTTCCTGCTGTTGTTGGCTTTGCTGTTTCCACTGTTGGTGGCGGTGGTGTTCCTGCTGTTGGTGCAGTTAGTATTCCTACTATTTTTGGAGTTTTTGTTTCTGCTGTTGGTGGAGTTAATGATGCTGATGTTCATGGCTGTGGTGTTCCTGAAGTTGGTGGTGGCTTTGTTCCTACTTTAGTTGGAATTGGTGTTCCTGCTGTTGCTGGAGTTGGTGCTTCAGCTGCTGGTGGAGTTGGTGCTCCTGCTGTTGGTGGAGTTGGTGCTCCTGCTGTTGGTGTATTTGGTGTTTCTGCTGTTGGTGGATTTGTTGTTCCTGCTTTTGGTGGAGTTGGTGTTCCTGCTGTAGGTGGAGTTGGTGTCCCTGCTCTTGGTGGTGGTCGTGTTCCTGCTGTTGGTGGAGTTGGTGTTTCTGCTGTTGGTGGAGTTGGTGTTCCTGCTGTTGTTGGAGGAGGTGTTCCTGCTGTTGGTTGAATTGGTGTTCCTGCTGTTCGTTGAGTTGGTGATCGTGCTGTTGGTGGAGTTGGTGTTCCTGCTGTTTTTTGGAGTTGGTGTTCGTGCTGTTGTTCGCTTTGCTCTTTCTGCTGTTGGTGCAGTTTGTGTTCCTGCTGTTGGTGGATTTGGTGTTCCTGCTGTTGCTGGCGGGTGTGTTCCTGCTGCTGGTGGCCGTGGTGTTCCTGCTGTTGGGGCAGTTAGTATTCCTACTATTTTTGGAGTTTATGTTTCTGCTGTTGGTGGAGTTAATGATTCTGATGTTGATGGCTGTAGTGTTCCTATTGTAGGTGGTGGCTTTGTTCCTGCTTTAGTTGGAATTGTTGTTCCTGCTCTTGGTGGAGTTAGTGTTCCTGCTGTTGGTGGCTGTGTTCCTGCTGTTGGTGGTGGTGGTTTTCTGATGTTGGTGGCGGTGATGTTCCTACTGTTGGTGGTGGTGGTGTTCCTGCTGTTGGTAGAGTTGGTGCTCCTGCTTTTGGTGGTGGTGGTGTTCAATCTATTGGTGGCGGTGGTCTTACTGCTGTTTGTGGCGGTAGTGTTCCTTTTTTTTCTGACTGCAGTGTTCCTGCTGTTGGTTGAGGTTTTGTTCCTGCCATTGGTGGAGTTGCTGTTGCTGCTGTTGGTGGAGTTCGTGTTCCTGCTGTGTGTCGAGTTGGTGATCATGCTCTTGGTGGAGTTGGTTATCCTGCTGTTGGTGGAGTTTGTGTTCCTGCTGTTGGTGGAGATGGTGTTCCTGCTGTTGGTGGTGTTGGTGTTCCTGCTGTTGGTGGTGGTCATGTTCCTGCCAATGTTGGCACTGGTGTTCCTGCTGTTGTTGTCAGTGGTGTTCCTGCTGTAGTGGCGGCGGTGTTCCTGCTGTTGCTGGCGGTGGTGTTCCTGCTGCTGGTGGCGGAGGTGTTCCTGCTTTTGGTGGAGTTTGTGTTCCTACTATTGGTGGAGTTTTTGATTCTGCTCTTGGTGGAGTTAGTGATTCTGATGTTGGTGGTGCTGGTGTTCCTGTTGTTTGTGGTGGCTGTGTTCCTGCTGTAGGTGGAATTGGTGTTCCGATTGTTGGTGGAGTTCTTGTTTCTGGTGTTGTTGGAGTTAGTGATTCTGATGTTGATGGCTGTGGTTTTCCTGTTGTTGGTGGTGGCTGTGTTCCTGGTGTAGGTGGAATTGGTGTTCCTGCTGTTGCTGGAGTTGGTGTTCCAGCTGCTGGTGCAGTTGGTGATCCTGCTGTTGGTGGAGTTGGTGCTACTGCTGTTGGTGGATTTGGTGTTCCTGCTGTTGGTGGATTTGTTGCTACTGCTGTTAGTGGAGTTGCTGTTCCTGTTGTTGGTGGAGTTGGTGTTCCTGCTGTTGGTGGAGTTGGTATTCCTGCTGTTGGTGGAGTTGGTGTTCCTGCTGTTCGTGGAGTTGGTATTCCTGCTGTTGGTGGAGTTGTTGTTCCTGCTTTTCGTGGAGTTGGTTCTCCTGCTGTTGGTGGTGGTGTTGATCCTACTGCTGGTGGAGTTGCTGTTCCTGCTGTTCTTGGTCGCTGTGTTACTTCTGTTAATGGTTTTGGTGTTCCTGCTAATGGTGGAGTTGGTGTTCCTGCTGTTGGTGGAGTTAGTGTTCCTGCTGTTGGTGGCTGTGTTCCTGCTGTTGGTGGTGGTAGTGTTACTGATGTTGGTGGCGGTGGTGTTCCTGCTGTTGGTGGCGGTGATGTTCCTACTGTCGGTGGCGGTGGTGTTCCTGCTGTTGGTTGCGGTGGTGTTCCTGCTGTTGGTGGTGTTGTTCTTCCTGCTGTTGTTAGCGGTGGTGTTCCTGCTGTTGGTGGAGTTATTGTTCCTGCTGTTGGTGGCTGTGTTCCTGCTGTTGGTGGCGGTGGTGTTCCTATGTTGGTGGTGGTGGTGTTCCTGCTATTGCTGGTGGTGGTGTTCCTAATGTTGGTGGCGGTGGTGTCCCTGCTGCTGGTGGCGGTGGTGTTCCTGCTGTTGGTGCAGTTAGTATTCCTACTATTTTTGGAGTTTTTGTTTCTGCTGTTGGTGGAGTTAATGATTCTGATGTTCATGGCTGTGGTGTTCCTGTTGTTGGTGGTGGCTTTGTTCCTGCTTTAAATGGAATTGGTGTTCCTGCTGTTGCTGGAGTGGGTGTTTCAGCTGCTGGTGGAGTTGGTGCTCCTGCTGTTGGTGGAGTTGGTGCTCCTGCTGTTGGTGATTTTGTTGTTCCTGCTGTTGGTGGATTTGTTGTTCCTGCTCCTGGTGGAGTTGGTGTTCCTGCTATAGGTGGAGTTGGTGTCCCTGCTCTTGGTGGTGGTCGTGTTCCTGCTGTTGGTAGAGTTGGTGTTCCTGCTGTTGGTGGAGTTGGTGTTCCTGCTGTTGTTGGAGGAGGTGTTCCTGCTGTTGGTTGAATTGGTGTTCCTGCTTTTCGTGGAGTTGGTGATCGTGCTGTTGGTGGAGTTGGTATTCCTGCTGTTGGTGGAGTTGGTGTTCGTGCTGGTTTTGGAGTTTGTGTTTCTGCTGTTTTTTGGAGTTTTTCTTCCTGCTGTTTTTTGGAGTTGGTATTCCTGCTGTTTTCTGGAGTTGGTGTCCCTGCTGTTTTTTGGAGCTGGTGTTCCTGCTGTTGTTGGCTTTGCTGTTTCTGCTGTTGGTGGAGTTTGTGTTCCTGCTGTTGGTTGAGTTGGTGTTCCTGCTGTTGGTGGAGTTGGTTTTCCTGCTGTTGGTGGCGGTGGTGTACATGCTGTTGGTGGTGATTGTTTTCCTGCTGCTGGTGGTGGTGGTGTTCCTGCTGTAGGTGGAGTTGGTGTTACTACTGTTGGTGGCGGTGGTGTTCCTGCTGTTGCTGGAGGTGGTGTTCCTGCTGTTGGTGGTGGTGGTGTTCCTGCAATTGGTGGCGGTGGTTTTCCTGCTGTTGGTGGTGGTGGTTTTTCGGCTGTAGGTGGAGTTGGTGTTCCTGCTGTTTTTTGGAGTTTGTGTTCCTGCTGTTGTTGGCTTTGCTGTTTCCACTGTTGGTGGCGGTGGTGTTCCTGCTGTTGGTGCAGTTAGTATTCCTACTATTTTTGGAGTTTTTGTTTCTGCTGTTGGTGGAGTTAATGATGCTGATGTTCATGGCTGTGGTGTTCCTGAAGTTGGTGGTGGCTTTGTTCCTACTTTAGTTGGAATTGGTGTTCCTGCTGTTGCTGGAGTTGGTGCTTCAGCTGCTGGTGGAGTTGGTGCTCCTGCTGTTGGTGGAGTTGGTGCTCCTGCTGTTGGTGTATTTGGTGTTTCTGCTGTTGGTGGATTTGTTGTTCCTGCTTTTGGTGGAGTTGGTGTTCCTGCTGTAGGTGGAGTTGGTGTCCCTGCTCTTGGTGGTGGTCGTGTTCCTGCTGTTGGTGGAGTTGGTGTTTCTGCTGTTGGTGGAGTTGGTGTTCCTGCTGTTGTTGGAGGAGGTGTTCCTGCTGTTGGTTGAATTGGTGTTCCTGCTGTTCGTTGAGTTGGTGATCGTGCTGTTGGTGGAGTTGGTGTTCCTGCTGTTTTTTGGAGTTGGTGTTCGTGCTGTTGTTCGCTTTGCTCTTTCTGCTGTTGGTGCAGTTTGTGTTCCTGCTGTTGGTGGATTTGGTGTTCCTGCTGTTGCTGGCGGGTGTGTTCCTGCTGCTGGTGGCCGTGGTGTTCCTGCTGTTGGGGCAGTTAGTATTCCTACTATTTTTGGAGTTTATGTTTCTGCTGTTGGTGGAGTTAATGATTCTGATGTTGATGGCTGTAGTGTTCCTATTGTAGGTGGTGGCTTTGTTCCTGCTTTAGTTGGAATTGTTGTTCCTGCTCTTGGTGGAGTTAGTGTTCCTGCTGTTGGTGGCTGTGTTCCTGCTGTTGGTGGTGGTGGTTTTCTGATGTTGGTGGCGGTGATGTTCCTACTGTTGGTGGTGGTGGTGTTCCTGCTGTTGGTAGAGTTGGTGCTCCTGCTTTTGGTGGTGGTGGTGTTCAATCTATTGGTGGCGGTGGTCTTACTGCTGTTTGTGGCGGTAGTGTTCCTTTTTTTTCTGACTGCAGTGTTCCTGCTGTTGGTTGAGGTTTTGTTCCTGCCATTGGTGGAGTTGCTGTTGCTGCTGTTGGTGGAGTTCGTGTTCCTGCTGTGTGTCGAGTTGGTGATCATGCTCTTGGTGGAGTTGGTTATCCTGCTGTTGGTGGAGTTTGTGTTCCTGCTGTTGGTGGAGATGGTGTTCCTGCTGTTGGTGGTGTTGGTGTTCCTGCTGTTGGTGGTGGTCATGTTCCTGCCAATGTTGGCACTGGTGTTCCTGCTGTTGTTGTCAGTGGTGTTCCTGCTGTAGTGGCGGCGGTGTTCCTGCTGTTGCTGGCGGTGGTGTTCCTGCTGCTGGTGGCGGAGGTGTTCCTGCTTTTGGTGGAGTTTGTGTTCCTACTATTGGTGGAGTTTTTGATTCTGCTCTTGGTGGAGTTAGTGATTCTGATGTTGGTGGTGCTGGTGTTCCTGTTGTTTGTGGTGGCTGTGTTCCTGCTGTAGGTGGAATTGGTGTTCCGATTGTTGGTGGAGTTCTTGTTTCTGGTGTTGTTGGAGTTAGTGATTCTGATGTTGATGGCTGTGGTTTTCCTGTTGTTGGTGGTGGCTGTGTTCCTGGTGTAGGTGGAATTGGTGTTCCTGCTGTTGCTGGAGTTGGTGTTCCAGCTGCTGGTGCAGTTGGTGATCCTGCTGTTGGTGGAGTTGGTGCTACTGCTGTTGGTGGATTTGGTGTTCCTGCTGTTGGTGGAGTTGGTGTTCCTGCTGTTGGTGGAGTTGGTATTCCTGCTGTTGGTGGAGTTGGTGTTCCTGCTGTTCGTGGAGTTGGTATTCCTGCTGTTGGTGGAGTTGTTGTTCCTGCTTTTCGTGGAGTTGGTTCTCCTGCTGTTGGTGGTGGTGTTGATCCTACTGCTGGTGGAGTTGCTGTTCCTGCTGTTCTTGGTCGCTGTGTTACTTCTGTTAATGGTTTTGGTGTTCCTGCTAATGGTGGAGTTGGTGTTCCTGCTGTTGGTGGAGTTAGTGTTCCTGCTGTTGGTGGCTGTGTTCCTGCTGTTGGTGGTGGTAGTGTTACTGATGTTGGTGGCGGTGGTGTTCCTGCTGTTGGTGGCGGTGATGTTCCTACTGTCGGTGGCGGTGGTGTTCCTGCTGTTGGTTGCGGTGGTGTTCCTGCTGTTGGTGGTGTTGTTCTTCCTGCTGTTGTTAGCGGTGGTGTTCCTGCTGTTGGTGGAGTTATTGTTCCTGCTGTTGGTGGCTGTGTTCCTGCTGTTGGTGGCGGTGGTGTTCCTATGTTGGTGGCGGTGGTGTTCCTGCTATTGCTGGTGGTGGTGTTCCTAATGTTGGTGGCGGTGGTGTCCCTGCTGCTGGTGGCGGTGGTGTTCCTGCTGTTGGTGCAGTTAGTATTCCTACTATTTTTGGAGTTTTTGTTTCTGCTGTTGGTGGAGTTAATGATTCTGATGTTCATGGCTGTGGTGTTCCTGTTGTTGGTGGTGGCTTTGTTCCTGCTTTAAATGGAATTGGTGTTCCTGCTGTTGCTGGAGTGGGTGTTTCAGCTGCTGGTGGAGTTGGTGCTCCTGCTGTTGGTGGAGTTGGTGCTCCTGCTGTTGGTGATTTTGTTGTTCCTGCTGTTGGTGGATTTGTTGTTCCTGCTCCTGGTGGAGTTGGTGTTCCTGCTATAGGTGGAGTTGGTGTCCCTGCTCTTGGTGGTGGTCGTGTTCCTGCTGTTGGTAGAGTTGGTGTTCCTGCTGTTGGTGGAGTTGGTGTTCCTGCTGTTGTTGGAGGAGGTGTTCCTGCTGTTGGTTGAATTGGTGTTCCTGCTTTTCGTGGAGTTGGTGATCGTGCTGTTGGTGGAGTTGGTATTCCTGCTGTTGGTGGAGTTGGTGTTCGTGCTGGTTTTGGAGTTTGTGTTTCTGCTGTTTTTTGGAGTTTTTCTTCCTGCTGTTTTTTGGAGTTGGTATTCCTGCTGTTTTCTGGAGTTGGTGTCCCTGCTGTTTTTTGGAGTTGGTGTTCCTGCTGTTGTTGGCTTTGCTGTTTCTGCTGTTGGTGGAGTTTGTGTTCCTGCTGTTGGTTGAGTTGGTGTTCCTGCTGTTGGTGGAGTTGGTTTTCCTGCTGTTGGTGGCGGTGGTGTACATGCTGTTGGTGGTGATTGTTTTCCTGCTGCTGGTGGTGGTGGTGTTCCTGCTGTAGGTGGAGTTGGTGTTACTACTGTTGGTGGCGGTGGTGTTCCTGCTGTTGCTGGAGGTGGTGTTCCTGCTGTTGGTGGTGGTGGTGTTCCTGCAATTGGTGGCGGTGGTTTTCCTGCTGTTGGTGGTGGTGGTTTTTCGGCTGTAGGTGGAGTTGGTGTTCCTGCTGTTTTTTGGAGTTTGTGTTCCTGCTGTTGTTGGCTTTGCTGTTTCCACTGTTGGTGGCGGTGGTGTTCCTGCTGTTGGTGCAGTTAGTATTCCTACTATTTTTGGAGTTTTTGTTTCTGCTGTTGGTGGAGTTAATGATGCGGATGTTCATGGCTGTGGTGTTCCTGAAGTTGGTGGTGGCTTTGTTCCTACTTTAGTTGGAATTGGTGTTCCTGCTGTTGCTGGAGTTGGTGCTTCAGCTGCTGGTGGAGTTGGTGCTCCTGCTGTTGGTGGAGTTGGTGCTCCTGCTGTTGGTCTATTTGGTGTTTCTGCTGTTGGTGGATTTGTTGTTCCTGCTTTTGGTGGAGTTGGTGTTCCTGCTGTAGGTGGAGTTGGTGTCCCTGCTCTTGGTGGTGGTCGTGTTCCTGCTGTTGGTGGAGTTGGTGTTTCTGCTGTTGGTGGAGTTGGTGTTCCTGCTGTTGTTGGAGGAGGTGTTCCTGCTGTTGGTTGAATTGGTGTTCCTGCTGTTCGTTGAGTTGGTGATCGTGCTGTTGGTGGAGTTGGTGTTCCTGCTGTTTTTTGGAGTTGGTGTTCGTGCTGTTGTTCGCTTTGCTCTTTCTGCTGTTGGTGCAGTTTGTGTTCCTGCTGTTGGTGGATTTGGTGTTCCTGCTGTTGCTGGCGGGTGTGTTCCTGCTGCTGGTGGCCGTGGTGTTCCTGCTGTTGGGGCAGTTAGTATTCCTACTATTTTTGGAGTTTATGTTTCTGCTGAAAGTGGAGTTAATGATTCTGATGTTGATGGCTGTAGTGTTCCTATTGTAGGTGGTGGCTTTGTTCCTGCTTTAGTTGGAATTGTTGTTCCTGCTCTTGGTGGAGTTAGTGTTCCTGCTGTTGGTGGCTGTGTTCCTGCTGTTGGTGGTGGTGGTTTTCTGATGTTGGTGGCGGTGATGTTCCTACTGTTGGTGGTGGTGGTGTTCCTGCTGTTGGTAGAGTTGGTGCTCCTGCTTTTGGTGGTGGTGGTGTTCAATCTATTGGTGGCGGTGGTCTTACTGCTGTTTGTGGCGGTAGTGTTCCTTTTTTTTCTGACTGCAGTGTTCCTGCTGTTGGTTGAGGTTTTGTTCCTGCCATTGGTGGAGTTGCTGTTGCTGCTGTTGGTGGAGTTCGTGTTCCTGCTGTGTGTCGAGTTGGTGATCATGCTCTTGGTGGAGTTGGTTATCCTGCTGTTGGTGGAGTTTGTGTTCCTGCTGTTGGTGGAGATGGTGTTCCTGCTGTTGGTGGTGTTGGTGTTCCTGCTGTTGGTGGTGGTCATGTTCCTGCCAATGTTGGCACTGGTGTTCCTGCTGTTGTTGTCAGTGGTGTTCCTGCTGTAGTGGCGGCGGTGTTCCTGCTGTTGCTGGCGGTGGTGTTCCTGCTGCTGGTGGCGGAGGTGTTCCTGCTTTTGGTGGAGTTTGTGTTCCTACTATTGGTGGAGTTTTTGATTCTGCTCTTGGTGGAGTTAGTGATTCTGATGTTGGTGGTGCTGGTGTTCCTGTTGTTTGTGGTGGCTGTGTTCCTGCTGTAGGTGGAATTGGTGTTCCGATTGTTGGTGGAGTTCTTGTTTCTGGTGTTGTTGGAGTTAGTGATTCTGATGTTGATGGCTGTGGTTTTCCAGTTGTTGGTGGTGGCTGTGTTCCTGGTGTAGGTGGAATTGGTGTTCCTGCTGTTGCTGGAGTTGGTGTTCCAGCTGCTGGTGCAGTTGGTGATCCTGCTGTTGGTGGAGTTGGTGCTACTGCTGTTGGTGGATTTGGTGTTCCTGCTGTTGGTGGATTTGTTGCTACTGCTGTTAGGGGAGTTGCTGTTCCTGTTGTTGGTGGAATTGGTGTTCCTGCTGTTGGTGGAGTTGGTATTCCTGCTGTTGGTGGAGTTGGTGTTCCTGCTGTTCGTGGAGTTGGTATTCCTGCTGTTGGTGGAGTTGTTGTTCCTGCTTTTCGTGGAGTTGGTTCTCCTGCTGTTGGTGGTGGTGTTGATCCTACTGCTGGTGGAGTTGCTGTTCCTGCTGTTCTTGGTCGCTGTGTTACTTCTGTTAATGGTTTTGGTGTTCCTGCTAATGGTGGAGTTGGTGTTCCTGCTGTTGGTGGAGTTGGTATTCCTGCTGTTGGTGGAGTTAGTGTTCCTGCTGTTGGTGGCTGTGTTCCTTCTGTTGGTGGTGGTAGTGTTACTGATGTTGGTGGCGGTGGTGTTCCTGCTGTTGGTGGTGGTGATGTTCCTACTGTCGGTGGCGGTGGTGTTCCTGCTGTTGGTGGCGGTGGTGTTCCTGCTGTTGGTGGTGTTGTTCTTCCTGCTGTTGTTAGCGGTGGTGTTCCTGCTGTTGGTGGAGTTATTGTTCCTGCTGTTGGTGGCTGTGTTCCTGCTGTTGGTGGCGGTGGTGTTCCTATGTTGGTGGCGGTGGTGTTCCTGCTATTGCTGGTGGTGGTGTTCCTAATGTTGGTGGCGGTGGTGTTCCTGCTGCTGGTGGCGGTGGTGTTCCTGCTGTTGGTGCAGTTAGTATTCCTACTATTTTTGGAGTTTTTGTTTCTGCTGTTGGTGGAGTTAATGATTCTGATGTTCATGGCTGTGGTGTTCCTGTTGTTGGTGGTGGCTTTGTTCCTGCTTTAAATGGAATAGGTGTTCCTGCTGTTGCTGGAGTGGGTGTTTCAGCTGCTGGTGGAGTTGGTGCTCCTGCTGTTGGTGGAGTTGGTGCTCCTGCTGTTGGTGATTTTGTTGTTCCTGCTGTTGGTGGATTTGTTGTTCCTGCTCCTGGTGGAGTTGGTGTTCCTGCTATAGGTGGAGTTGGTGTCCCTGCTCTTGGTGGTGGTCGTGTTCCTGCTGTTGGTAGAGTTGGTGTTCCTGCTGTTGGTGGAGTTGGTGTTCCTGCTGTTGTTGGAGGAGGTGTTCCTGCTGTTGGTTGAATTGGTGTTCCTGCTTTTCGTGGAGTTGGTGATCGTGCTGTTGGTGGAGTTGGTATTCCTGCTGTTGGTGGAGTTGGTGTTCGTGCTGGTTTTGGAGTTTGTGTTTCTGCTGTTTTTTGGAGTTTTTCTTCCTGCTGTTTTTTGGAGTTGGTATTCCTGCTGTTTTCTGGAGTTGGTGTCCCTGCTGTTTTTTGGAGTTGGTGTTCCTGCTGTTGTTGGCTTTGCTGTTTCTGCTGTTGGTGGAGTTTGTGTTCCTGCTGTTGGTTGAGTTGGTGTTCCTGCTGTTGGTGGAGTTGGTTTTCCTGCTGTTGGTGGCGGTGGTGTACATGCTGTTGGTGGTGATTGTTTTCCTGCTGCTGTTGGTGGTGGTGTTACTGCTGTAGGTGGAGTTGGTGTTACTACTGTTGCTGGCGGTGGTGTTCCTGCTGTTGCTGGAGGTGGTGTTCCTGCTGTTGGTGGTGGTGGTGTTCCTGCAATTGGTGGCGGTGTTTTTCCTGCTGTTGGTGGTGGTTGTTTTTCGGCTGTAGGTGGAGTTGGTGTTCCTGCTGTTTTTTGGAGTTTGTGTTCCTGCTGTTGTTGGCTTTGCTGTTTCCACTGTTGGTGGAGTTTGTGTTCCTGCTGTTGGTGTAGTTGGTTTTCCTGCTGTTGGTGGAGTTGGTGTTCCTGCTGTTGGTGGCGGTGGTGAAATTGCTGTTGGTGGTGTTTGTTTTCCTGCTGTTGGTGGTGGTGGTTTTTCGGCTGTAGGTGGATTTGGTGTTCCTACTGTTGGTGGTGGTGGTGTTTCTGCTCTTGGTGAAGTTCATGCTCCTGCTGTTGGTGGCGGCGGTGTTCCTGCTATTGGTGGCGGTGGTGTTCCTGCTGTTGGTGACGGTGGTGTTCCTGCTATTGGTGGAGTTGTTGTTCCTTCTGTTGGTTGAGTTGATGTTCCTGCTTTTGGTCGAGTTGGTGTTCCTGCTGCTGGTGGATTTGGTGTTCCTGCTGTTGGTGGATTTGGTGTTCCTGCTCTTGGTGGAGTTTGTGTTCCTGCTATTGATGGTGCTGGTGTACCTGCTGTGGGTGGTGTCTGTGTCCCTGCTGTAGGTGGATTTGGTGTTCCTACAGTTGATGTAGTTGGTGTTCCTGCTGTTGGTGGCTGTGGTGTTCCTATTGTTTGTGGCGGTGGTCTTACTGCTGTTGGTGGTGGTGATGTTCCTGTTTTTCTCTGCAGTGTTCCTGCTGTTGGTGGAGTTTGCATTCCTGCGATTGGTGGAGTTAGTGTTGCTGCTGTTGGTGGAGTTCGTGTTCCTGCTGTTTGTGGAGTTTGTGATCCTGCTCTTGGTGGAGTTTGTTTTCCTGCTGTTGGTGGAGTTGTGTTCCTGCTGTCGGTGGAGTTGGTGTTCCTGCTGTTGGTGGTTGTCATGTTCCTGCTGTTGGTGGCGGTGGTGTTCCTGCTTTTGTTGGCGGTGGTGTTCCTGCTGTAGTGGCGGTCGTGTCCAGCTGTTGTTGGAATAATGTTCCTGCTGTTGGTGGTGGTGGTGTTCCTGCTATTGATGGCGATGTTGTTCCTGCTGTTGGTACTGACTGTGTTCCTGCTGTTGGTGTTGGCGGAGTTCCTGCTGTTGGTATTTGCTGTGTTCCTACTGTTGGTGTTTCTGGTGTTCCTGCTGTTGTTGGAGTTGGTGTTCCTGCTGTTGTTGGAGTTGGTGTTCCTGCTGTTGGTTCAATTGGTGTTCCTGCTGTTGGAGGATTTTGTATTCCTGCTGTTGGTGGCGGTGGTGTTCCTGCTGTTGGTGGAGTTTGTTGCGTTGCTGTTGGTGGTGGCTGTGTTTCTGCTGTTGGCGCTAGTTTTTTTCCTGCTATTTTTGGAGTTGGTGTTCCTGCTGTTGGTGGTGGTGATGTTCCTGCTGTTGGTGGCGGTGATGTTGCTGCTGTCGCTGGCGGTGGTGTTCCTGCTGTTGGTGACGGTGCTGATCATGTCTTTGGTGGCTGTGATGTTCCTGGTGTTGGTGGTAATGTTGTTCCTGCTGATGGTAGCGGTGGTGTTCCTGCTGTTGGTCGAGTTCGTGTTCCTGCTCTTGGTGGCGGTGGTGATCCTGCTGTTGATGGCAGTGTTGTTCCTGCTGTTGGTTGCGGTGTTGTTCCTGCTCTTGGTGGCGGTGGTGTTCCTGCTGTTGGTGGAGATGGTGTTCCTGCTGTTGTTGGAGATGGTGTTCTTGCTGTGGGTGGAGTTGGTGTTACTACTGTTGGTGCAGTTGGTGTTTCCGCTGTTGGTGGAGCTAATGATTCTTATGTTAGTTGCTGTGGTGTTCCTGTTGTTGGTGGTGGCAGTGATCCTGCTGTGGGTGGAATTGGTGTTACTGCTGTTGGGGGAGTTTGTGTACCTGCTGTTGGTGGAATTGGTTCTCCTGCTGTTGGTGGAGTTGGTGCTCCTGCTGTAGGTGGATTTGGTGTTCCTGCTGTTGGTGGAGTTGGTGTTCCTGCTGCTGGTGGAGTTGGTTTTCCTGCTGTTAGTGGTGGCTAATTTCCTGCAGTTGGTGGTGGCTGTGTTCCTGCTCTAGGTGGTAGTGGTGTTTCTGCTATTGGTGGAGTTGATGTTCCTGCTGTTGGTGGCGGTGGTTTTCCTACTGTTGGTGGTGCTGGAGTTCCTGCTGTTGTTGGAGTTGGTGTTCGTGCTGTTTTTGGAGTTTGTTTTCCTGCTGTTTTCTGGAGTTGGTGTTCCTGTTGTTTTCTGGAGTTGGTGTTCCTGCTGTTGGTGGAGTTGGTGTTCCTACTCTTGGTGTTGGTCGTTTTCCTGCTGTTAGTGGAGTTAGTGTTCCTGCTGTTGGTGGTGGTGGTGTTCCTGCTTTTGTTGGAGAAGTTGTTCCTGCTGTTGGTGGAATTGGTGTTCCTGCTGTTCGTGGAGATGGCGATCGTGCTTTTGGTGGAGTTGGATTTCCTGCTGTTGGTGAAGTTGGTGTTCGTGCTGGTTTTGGAGTTTGTGTTCTTGCTGTTTTTTGGAGTTTTTGTTCCTGCTGTTTTTTGGAGTTGGTATTCCTGCTGTTTTCTGGAGTTGGTGTTCCTGCTGTTTTTTGGAGTCGGTGTTCCTGCTATTGTTGGCTTTGCTGTTTCTGCTGTTGGTGGAGATTGTGTTCCTGCTGTTGGTGGAGTTGGTGTTCCTGCTGTTGGTGGAGTTGGTGTTCCTGCTGTCGTTGGCGGTGATGTAAATGCTGTTGGTGGTGGTATGTTCCTGCTGTTGGTGGTTGTGGTGTTTCTGCTCTTGGTGAAGTTCGTGCTGCTGCTGTTGGTGGCGGCGGTGTTCCTGCTGTTGGTAGCGGTGGTTTTCCTGCTATTGGTGGAGTTGGTGTTCCTTCTGTTGGTTGAGTTGTTGTTCCTGCTTTTGGTCGAGTTGGTGTTCCTGCTGCTGGTGGAGTTGGTGTTCCTGCTGTTGGTGGATTTGGTGTTCCTGCGCTTGGTGGAGTTGGTGTTCCGGCTATTCATGACGCTGGTGTACATGCTGTTGGTGGTGTCTGTGTCCCTGCTGTAGGTGGATTTGGTGTTCCTACAGTTGATTGAGTTGGTGTTCCTGCTGTTGGTGGCGGTGGTGTTCCTACTGTTGGTGGCGGTGGTCTTACTGCTGTTGGTGGCGGTGGTGTTCCTGTTTTTTCTGACTGCAGTGTTCCTGCTGTTGGTGGAGTTTGCGTTCCTGCGATTGGTGGAGTTAGTGTTGCTGCTGTTGGTGGAGTTCGTGTTCCTGCTGTTTGTGGAGTTGGTGATCCTTCTCTAGGTGGAGTTTGTGTTCCTGCTGTTGGTGGAGTTGTGTTCCTGCTGTTGGTGGAGATGGTGATCCTGCTGTTGGTGGAGTTGATGTTCCTGCTGTTGGTGGTGGTCGTGTTCCTGCTGTTGGTGGCGGTGGTGTTCCTACTGCTGGTGGAGTTGCTGTTCCTGCTTTTGGTGGTGGCTTTGTTACTTCTGTTACTGGTAGTGGTGTTCCTGCTAATGGTGGATTTGGTGTTCCTGCTGTTGGTGGTGTTGGTGTTCCTGCTGGTTTTGTAGTTGGTGTTCCAGGTGTTGGTGGAGTTACTGTTCCTGCTGTTGGTGGCTGTGGTGTTCCTACTGTTGCTGGGTGGGATGTTCCTGCTGTTGGTGGCGGTGGTGTTCCTGCTGTTGGTGGAGTTTGTTGCGTTGCTGAAGGTGGTGGCTGTGTTTCTGCTGTTGGCGCTAGTTTTTTTCCTGCTATTGGTGGAGTTGGTGTTCCTGCTGTTGGTGGTGGTGATGTTCCTGCTGTTGGTGGCGGTGATGTTGCTGCTGTCGCTGGCGGTGGTGTTCCTGCTGTTGGTGACGGTGCTGATCATGTCTTTGGTGGCTGTGATGTTCCTGGTGTTGGTGGTAATGTTGTTCCTGCTGATGGTAGCGGTGGTGTTCCTGCTGTTGGTCGAGTTCGTGTTCCTGCTCTTGGTGGCGGTGGTGATCCTGCTGTTGATGGCAGTGTTGTTCCTGCTGTTGGTTGCGGTGTTGTTCCTGCTCTTGGTGGCGGTGGTGTTCCTGCTGTTGGTGGAGATGGTGTTCCTGCTGTTGTTGGAGATGGTGTTCTTGCTGTGGGTGGAGTTGGTGTTACTACTGTTGGTGCAGTTGGTGTTTCCGCTGTTGGTGGAGCTAATGATTCTTATGTTAGTTGCTGTGGTGTTCCTGTTGTTGGTGGTGGCAGTGATCCTGCTGTGGGTGGAATTGGTGTTACTGCTGTTGGGGGAGTTTGTGTACCTGCTGTTGGTGGAATTGGTTCTCCTGCTGTTGGTGGAGTTGGTGCTCCTGCTGTAGGTGGATTTGGTGTTCCTGCTGTTGGTGGAGTTGGTGTTCCTGCTGCTGGTGGAGTTGGTTTTCCTGCTGTTAGTGGTGGCTAATTTCCTGCAGTTGGTGGTGGCTGTGTTCCTGCTCTAGGTGGTAGTGGTGTTTCTGCTATTGGTGGAGTTGATGTTCCTGCTGTTGGTGGCGGTGGTTTTCCTACTGTTGGTGGTGCTGGAGTTCCTGCTGTTGTTGGAGTTGGTGTTCGTGCTGTTTTTGGAGTTTGTTTTCCTGCTGTTTTCTGGAGTTGGTGTTCCTGTTGTTTTCTGGAGTTGGTGTTCCTGCTGTTGGTGGAGTTGGTGTTCCTACTCTTGGTGTTGGTCGTTTTCCTGCTGTTAGTGGAGTTAGTGTTCCTGCTGTTGGTGGTGGTGGTGCTCCTGCTTTTGTTGGAGAAGTTGTTCCTGCTGTTGGTGGAATTGGTGTTCCTGCTGTTCGTGGAGATGGCGATCATGCTTTTGGTGGAGTTGGATTTCCTGCTGTTGGTGAAGTTGGTGTTCGTGCTGGTTTTGGAGTTTGTGTTCTTGCTGTTTTTTGGAGTTTTTATTCCTGCTGTTTTCTGGAGTTGGTATTCCTGCTGTTTTCTGGAGTTGGTGTTCCTGCTGTTTTTTGGAGTCGGTGTTCCTGCTATTGTTGGCTTTGCTGTTTCTGCTGTTGGTGGAGATTGTGTTCCTGCTGTTGGTGGAGTTGGTGTTCCTGCTGTTGGTGGAGTTGGTGTTCCTGCTGTCGTTGGCGGTGATGTAAATGCTGTTGGTGGTGGTATGTTCCTGCTGTTGGTGGTTGTGGTGTTTCTGCTCTTGGTGAAGTTCGTGCTGCTGCTGTTGGTGGCGGCGGTGTTCCTGCTGTTGGTAGCGGTGGTTTTCCTGCTATTGGTGGAGTTGGTGTTCCTTCTGTTGGTCGAGTTGGTGTTCCTGCTGCTGGTGGAGTTGGTGTTCCTGCTGTTGGTGGATTTGGTGTTCCTGCGCTTGGTGGAGTTGGTGTTCCGGCTATTCATGACGCTGGTGTACCTGCTGTTGGTGGTGTCTGTGTCCCTGCTGTAGGTGGATTTGGTGTTCCTACAGTTGATTGAGTTGGTGTTCCTGCTGTTGGTGGCGGTGGTGTTCCTACTGTTGGTGGCGGTGGTCTTACTGCTGTTGGTGGCGGTGGTGTTCCTGTTTTTTCTGACTGCAGTGTTCCTGCTGTTGGTGGAGTTTGCGTTCCTGCGATTGGTGGAGTTAGTGTTGCTGCTGTTGGTGGAGTTCGTGTTCCTGCTGTTTGTGGAGTTGGTGATCCTTCTCTAGGTGGAGTTTGTGTTCCTGCTGTTGGTGGAGTTGTGTTCCTGCTGTTGGTGGAGATGGTGATCCTGCTGTTGGTGGAGTTGATGTTCCTGCTGTTGGTGGTGGTCGTGTTCCTGCTGTTGGTGGCGGTGGTGTTCCTACTGCTGGTGGAGTTGCTGTTCCTGCTTTTGGTGGTGGCTTTGTTACTTCTGTTACTGGTAGTGGTGTTCCTGCTAATGGTGGATTTGGTGTTCCTGCTGTTGGTGGTGTTGGTGTTCCTGCTGGTTTTGTAGTTGGTGTTCCAGGTGTTGGTGGAGTTACTGTTCCTGCTGTTGGTGGCTGTGGTGTTCCTACTGTTGCTGGGTGGGATGTTCCTGCTGTTGGTGGCGGTGGTGTTCCTGCTGTTGGTGGTGTTGATCTTCCTGCTGTTGTGGAGGTGGTGTTCCTGCTGTTGATGGCTGTGTTCCTGCTGTTGGTGGCGGTGCTGTTCCTGATGTTGGTGGCGGTGATGCTCCTGCTGTTGTTGGCGGTGGTGTTCCTAATGTTGGTGGCGGAGGAGTTCATGCTGTTGGTGGAGTTGGTGTTCCAGCTGTTGGTGGTGGTGGTGTTCCTTCTATTGGTGGTGGTGGTGTTACTGCTGTTGGTGGCGGTGGTGTACCTGTTTTTGGTGACTGCAGTGTTCCTGCTGTTGGTGGAGTTTGTGTTCCAGAGATTGGTGGAGTTGGTGTTGCTCCTGTTGGTTGATTCGTGTTCCTGCTGTTTGTGAAATTGTGATCCTGCTCTTGGTGGAGCTGGTGATCCTGCTGTTGGTGGAGTTTGTGTTCCTGCTGTTGGTGGAGATGGTGTTCCTGCTGTTGGTGGAGTTGGTGTTCCTGCTGTTGTTGGCGGAGGTGTTCCTTATGTAGTGGCGGTGGTTTTCCTGCTGTTGGTGGCGGTGGTGTTCCTGCTTTTGGTTGAGTTAGTGTTCCTGCTGTTGGAAGCTGTGTTCCTGCTGTTGGTGGAGTTGGTGATCCTGCTGTTGGTGGTGGTGGTGTTCCTTCTGTTGGTGGCGGTGGTCTTACTGCTGTTGGTGGCGGTGGTGTTCCTGTTTTTTTCTAACTGCAGTGTTCCTGCTGTTGGTGGAGGTTGCGTTCCTGCCATTGGTGGAGTTGGTTATCCTGCTGTTGATGGAGTTTGTGTTCCTGCTGTTGGTCGAGATGGTGTTCCTGCTGTTAGTGAAGTTGGTGTTCCTGCCGTTGGTGGCGGTGGTGTTCCTGCTGTTGTTGGCAGTGGTGTTCCTGTTGTAGTGGCGGTGGTTTTCCTGCTGTTGCTGGCGGTGGTGTTCCTGCTGCTGGTGGCGGTGGTGTTCCTGCTGTTGGTGGACTTAGTTTTCCTACTAATGGTGGAGTTTTTGTTTCTGCTGTTCTTGGAGTTAGTGATTCTGATGTTGTTGGCGGTGGTGTTTCTGTTGTTTCTGGTGGCTGTGTTCATGCTGTAGGTGGAATTGGTGTTCCGACTGTTGGTGGAGTTCGTGTTACTGGTGTTGGTGGAGTTAGTGATTCTGATGTTGATGGCTGTGGATTTCCTGTTGTTGGTGGTGGCTGTGTTCCTGGTGTAAGTGGAATTGGTGTTCCTGCTGTTGCTGGAGTTGGTGTTCCAGCTGCTGGTGGAGTTGGTCATCCTGCTGTTGGTGGAGTTGGTGTTCCTGCTGTTTTTGGCGGAGGTGTTCCTTATGTAGTGGCGGTGAATTCCTGCTGTTGGTGGCGGTGGTGTTCCTGCTTTAGGTTGAGTTATTGTTCCTGCTGTTGGAAGCTGTGTTCCTGCTGTTGGTGGCGGTGGTGTTCCTGCTGTTGGTGGCGGTGGTGCTCCTTCCGTTGGTGGCGGTGGTGTTCGTACTGTTGTTGGCGGTTGTGTTCCTGCTGTTGTTGGAGTTGGTGATCCTGCTGTTGGTGGCGGTGGTGTTCCTTCTGTTGGTGGCGGTGGTCTTACTGCTGTTGGTGCCGGTGGTGTTCCTGTTTTTTTCTGACTGCAGTGTTCCTGCTGTTGGTGGAGGTTGCGTTCCTGCCATTGGTGGAGTTGGTTATCCTGCTGTTGGTGGAGTTTGTGTTCCTGCTGTTGGTCGAGATGGTGTTCCTGCTGTTAGTGGAGTTGGTGTTCCTGCTGTTGGTGGTGTTCGTGTTCCTGCCGTTGGTGGCGGTGGTGTTCCTGCTGTTGTTGGCAGTGGTGTTCCTGTTGTAGTGGCGGTGGTTTTCCTGCTGTTGTTGGAGTTGGTGATCCTGCTGTTGGTGGCGGTGGTGTTCCTTCTGTTGGTGGCGGTGGTCTTACTGCTGTTGGTGGCGGTGGTGTTCCTGTTTTTTTCTGACTGCAGTGTTCCTGCTGTTGGTGGAGGTTGCGTTCCTGCCATTGGTGGAGTTGGTTATCCTGCTGTTGGTGGAGTTTGTGTTCCTGCTGTTTGTCGAGATGGTGTTCCTGCTGTTAGTGGAGTTGGTGTTCCTGCTGTTGGTGGTGTTCGTGTTCCTGCCGTTGGTGGCGGTGGTGTTCCTGCTTTTGTTGGCAGTGGTGTTCCTGTTGTAGTGGCGGTGGTTTTCCTGCTGTTGTTGGACTTGGTGATCCTGCTGTTGGTGGCGGTGGTGATCCTGCTGTTGGTGGCGGTGGTGTTCCTTCTGTTGGTGGCGGTGGTCTTACTGCTGTTGGTGACGGTGGTGTTCCTGATTTTTTCTGACTGCCATGTTCCTGCTGTTGGTGGAGGTTGCGTTCCTGCCATTGGTGGAGTTGGTTATCCTGCTGTTGGTGGAGTTTGTGTTCCTGCTGTTGGTCGAGATGGTGTTTCTGCTGTTAGTGGAGTCTGTGTTCCTGCTGTTGGTGGTGTTCGTGTTCCTGCCGTTGGTGGCGGTGGTGTTCCTGCTGTTGTTGGCAGTGGTGTTCCTGTTGTAGTGGCGGTGGTTTTCCTGCTGTTGCTGGCGGTGGTGTTCCTGCTGCTGGTGGCGGTGGTGTTCCTGCTGTTGGTGGACTTAGTGTTCCTATTAATGGTGGAGTTTTTGTTTCTGCTGTTGGTGGAGTTAGTGATTCTGATGTTGTTGGCGGTGGTGTTTCTGTTGTTTGTGGTGGCTGTGTTCATGCTGTAGGTGGAATTGGTGTTCCGACTGTTGGTGGAGTTCGTGTTTCTGTTGTTGGTGGAGTTAGTGATTCTGATGTTGATGGCTGTGGTTTTCCTGTTGTTGGTGGTGGCTGTGTTCCTGGTGTAAGTGGAATTGGTGTTCCTGCTGTTGCTGGAGTTGGTGTTCCAGCTGCTGGTGGAGTTGGTGATCCTGCTGTTGGTGGAGTTGGTGCTCCTGCTGTTGGTGTATTTGGTGTTCCTGCTGTTGGTGGATTTGTTGCTACTGCTGTTGGTGGAGTTGGTGTTCCTGTTGTTGGTGGTGGTGGTGATCCTACTGCTGGTGGAGTTGTTGTTCCTGCTTTTGGTGGTGGCTGTGTTCCTTTTGTTACTTGTAGTGGTGTTTTTGCTAATGGTGGAGTTCGTGTTCCTGCTGTTGGTGGTGCTGGTGTTCCTGCTGTTTTTTGGAGATGGTGTTCCTGCTGTTGCTGGAGTTAGTGTTCCTGCTGTTGGTGGCAGTGTTCCTGCTTTTGGTGGCGGTGGTGTTACTGCTGTTGGTGGCGGTGGTGTTCCTGCTGTTGGTGGCAGTGGTGTTCCTACTGTTGGTGGTGGTGGTTTTCCTGCTGTTGTTGGTGGTGGTCTTCCTGCTGTTGGTGGTGTTGTTCTTCCTGCTGTTGTTGGCGGTGGTGTTCCTGCTTTTGGTGGAGTTTGTGTTCCTACTGTTGGTGGCTGTGTTCCTGCTGTTGGTGGCGGTGCTATTCCTGATGTTGGTGGCGGTGGTGTTCCTGTTGTTGGTGGAGTCATTGTCCCTGCTGTTGGTGGCGGTTGTGTTCCTTCTGTTGGTGGCAGCGGTGTTCCTGCTGTTGGTGGCGGTGATGTTCCTGCTTATGGTGACTGCAGTGTTCCTGCTGTTGGTGGAGTTTGCGTTCCTGCGATTGGTGGAGTTGGTGTTGCTTCTGTTGGTGGAGTTGGTGTTCCTTTTGTTGGTGTAGTTGGTGTTCCTGTTGTTGGTGGGGTTGGTATTCCTTTTGTTGGTGTAGTTGCTGTTTTTTGCTGTTGGTGGAGTTGGTATTCCTGCTGTTGGTGGAGTTGGTCATCCTGCTGTTGGTGGGGTTGGTTTTCCTGCTGTTGGTGAAGTTGGTGTTCCTGCTGTTGGTGGATTTGTTGCTACTGCTGTTGGTGGAGTTGGTGTTCCTGTTGTTGGTGGAGTTGGTGTTCCTGTTGTTGCTGGAGTTGGTATTCCTGCTGTTGGTGGAGTTGGTGTTCCTGATGTTGGTGGAGTTAGTTCTCCTGCTGTTGGTGGTGGTGGTGATCCTAAGGCTGGTGGAGTTGCTGTTCCTGCTTTTGGTGGTGGCTGTGTTCCTTCTGTTACTAGTAGTGGTGTTTTTGCTAAAGGTGGAGTTGGTGTTCCTGCTGTTGTTGGTGTTGGTGTTCCTGCTGTTTTTTGGAGTTGGTGTTCCTGCTGTTGCTGGAGTTAGTGTTCCTGCTGTTGGTGGCTGTGTTCCTGCTGTTGGTGGCGGAGGTGTTACTGCTGTTGGTGGCGGTGGTGTTCCTGCTGTTGGTGGCGGTGGTGTTCCTACTGTTGGTGGCGGTGGTTTTCCTGCTGTTGTTGGTTTTGGTCTTCCTGTTGTTGGTGGTGTTGTTCTTCCTGCTGTTGTTGGCGGTGGTGTTCCTGCTGTTGGTGGAGTTTGTGTTCCTACTGTTGGTGGCTGTGTTCCTGCTGTTGGTGGCGGTGCTATTTCTGATGTTGGTGGTGGTGGTGTTCCTGCTGTTGGTGGAGTTGTGTTCCTGCTGTTGGTGGAGATGGTGATCCTGCTGTTGGTGGAGTTGATGTTCCTGCTGTTGGTGGTGGTCGTGTTCCTGCTGTTGGTGGCGGTGGTGTTCCTACTGCTGGTGGAGTTGCTGTTCCTGCTTTTGGTGGTGGCTTTGTTACTTCTGTTACTGGTAGTGGTGTTCCTGCTAATGGTGGATTTGGTGTTCCTGCTGTTGGTGGTGTTGGTGTTCCTGCTGGTTTTGTAGTTGGTGTTCCAGGTGTTGGTGGAGTTACTGTTCCTGCTGTTGGTGGCTGTGGTGTTCCTACTGTTGCTGGGTGGGATGTTCCTGCTGTTGGTGGCGGTGGTGTTCCTGCTGTTGGTGGAGTTTGTTGCGTTGCTGTTGGTGGTGGCTGTGTTTCTGCTGTTGGCGCTAGTTTTTTTCCTGCTATTGGTGGAGTTGGTGTTCCTGCTGTTGGTGGTGGTGATGTTCCTGCTGTTGGTGGCGGTGATGTTGCTGCTGTCGCTGGCGGTGGTGTTCCTGCTGTTGGTGACGGTGCTGATCATGTCTTTGGTGGCTGTGATGTTCCTGGTGTTGGTGGTAATGTTGTTCCTGCTGATGGTAGCGGTGGTGTTCCTGCTGTTGGTCGAGTTCGTGTTCCTGCTCTTGGTGGCGGTGGTGATCCTGCTGTTGATGGCACTGTTGTTCCTGCTGTTGGTTGCGGTGTTGTTCCTGCTCTTGGTGGCGGTGGTGTTCCTGCTGTTGGTGGAGATGGTGTTCCTGCTGTTGTTGGAGATGGTGTTCTTGCTGTGGGTGGAGTTGGTGTTACTACTGTTGGTGCAGTTGGTGTTTCCGCTGTTGGTGGAGCTAATGATTCTTATGTTAGTTGCTGTGGTGTTCCTGTTGTTGGTGGTGGCAGTGATCCTGCTGTGGGTGGAATTGGTGTTACTGCTGTTGGGGGAGTTTGTGTACCTGCTGTTGGTGGAATTGGTTCTCCTGCTGTTGGTGGAGTTGGTGCTCCTGCTGTAGGTGGATTTGGTGTTCCTGCTGTTGGTGGAGTTGGTGTTCCTGCTGCTGGTGGAGTTGGTTTTCCTGCTGTTAGTGGTGGCTAATTTCCTGCAGTTGGTGGTGGCTGTGTTCCTGCTCTAGGTGGTAGTGGTGTTTCTGCTATTGGTGGAGTTGATGTTCCTGCTGTTGGTGGCGGTGGTTTTCCTACTGTTGGTGGTGCTGGAGTTCCTGCTGTTGTTGGAGTTGGTGTTCGTGCTGTTTTTGGAGTTTGTTTTCCTGCTGTTTTCTGGAGTTGGTGTTCCTGTTGTTTTCTGGAGTTGGTGTTCCTGCTGTTGGTGGAGTTGGTGTTCCTACTCTTGGTGTTGGTCGTTTTCCTGCTGTTAGTGGAGTTAGTGTTCCTGCTGTTGGTGGTGGTGGTGCTCCTGCTTTTGTTGGAGAAGTTGTTCCTGCTGTTGGTGGAATTGGTGTTCCTGCTGTTCGTGGAGATGGCGATCATGCTTTTGGTGGAGTTGGATTTCCTGCTGTTGGTGAAGTTGGTGTTCGTGCTGGTTTTGGAGTTTGTGTTCTTGCTGTTTTTTGGAGTTTTTGTTCCTGCTGTTTTTTGGAGTTGGTATTCCTGCTGTTTTCTGGAGTTGGTGTTCCTGCTGTTTTTTGGAGTCGGTGTTCCTGCTATTGTTGGCTTTGCTGTTTCTGCTGTTGGTGGAGATTGTGTTCCTGCTGTTGGTGGAGTTGGTGTTCCTGCTGTTGGTGGAGTTGGTGTTCCTGCTGTCGTTGGCGGTGATGTAAATGCTGTTGGTGGTGGTATGTTCCTGCTGTTGGTGGTTGTGGTGTTTCTGCTCTTGGTGAAGTTCGTGCTGCTGCTGTTGGTGGCGGCGGTGTTCCTGCTGTTGGTAGCGGTGGTTTTCCTGCTATTGGTGGAGTTGGTGTTCCTTCTGTTGGTCGAGTTGGTGTTCCTGCTGCTGGTGGAGTTGGTGTTCCTGCTGTTGGTGGATTTGGTGTTCCTGCGCTTGGTGGAGTTGGTGTTCCGGCTATTCATGACGCTGGTGTACCTGCTGTTGGTGGTGTCTGTGTCCCTGCTGTAGGTGGATTTGGTGTTCCTACAGTTGATTGAGTTGGTGTTCCTGCTGTTGGTGGCGGTGGTGTTCCTACTGTTGGTGGCGGTGGTCTTACTGCTGTTGGTGGCGGTGGTGTTCCTGTTTTTTCTGACTGCAGTGTTCCTGCTGTTGGTGGAGTTTGCGTTCCTGCGATTGGTGGAGTTAGTGTTGCTGCTGTTGGTGGAGTTCGTGTTCCTGCTGTTTGTGGAGTTGGTGATCCTTCTCTAGGTGGAGTTTGTGTTCCTGCTGTTGGTGGAGTTGTGTTCCTGCTGTTGGTGGAGATGGTGATCCTGCTGTTGGTGGAGTTGATGTTCCTGCTGTTGGTGGTGTTCGTGTTCCTGCTGTTGGTGGCGGTGGTGTTCCTACTGCTGGTGGAGTTGCTGTTCCTGCTTTTGGTGGTGGCTTTGTTACTTCTGTTACTGGTAGTGGTGTTCCTGCTAATGGTGGATTTGGTGTTCCTGCTGTTGGTGGTGTTGGTGTTCCTGCTGGTTTTGTAGTTGGTGTTCCAGGTGTTGGTGGAGTTACTGTTCCTGCTGTTGGTGGCTGTGGTGTTCCTACTGTTGCTGGGTGGGATGTTCCTGCTGTTGGTGGCGGTGGTGTTCCTGCTGTTGGTGGTGTTGATCTTCCTGCTGTTGTGGAGGTGGTGTTCCTGCTGTTGGTGGAGTTAGTGTTCCTGCTGTTGGTGGCTGTGTTCCTGCTGTTGGTGGCGGTGCTGTTCCTGATGTTGGTGGCGGTGATGCTCCTGCTGTTGTTGGCGGTGGTGTTCCTAATGTTGGTGGCGGAGGAGTTCATGCTGTTGGTGGAGTTGGTGTTCCAGCTGTTGGTGGTGGTGGTGTTCCTTCTATTGGTGGTGGTGGTGTTACTGCTGTTGGTGGCGGTGGTGTACCTGTTTTTGGTGACTGCAGTGTTCCTGCTGTTGGTGGAGTTTGCGTTCCAGAGATTGGTGGAGTTGGTGTTGCTCCTGTTGGTTGATTCGTGTTCCTGCTGTTTGTGAAATTGGTGATCCTGCTCTTGGTGGAGCTGGTGATCCTGCTGTTGGTGGAGTTTGTGTTCCTGCTGTTGGTGGAGATGGTGTTCCTGCTGTTGGTGGAGTTGGTGTTCCTGCTGTTGTTGGCGGAGGTGTTCCTTATGTAGTGGCGGTGGTTTTCCTGCTGTTGGTGGCGGTGGTGTTCCTGCTTTTGGTTGAGTTAGTGTTCCTGCTGTTGGAAGCTGTGTTCCTGCTGTTGGTGGAGTTGGTGATCCTGCTGTTGGTGGTGGTGGTGTTCCTTCTGTTGGTGGCGGTGGTCTTACTGCTGTTGGTGGCGGTGGTGTTCCTGTTTTTTTCTAACTGCAGTGTTCCTGCTGTTGGTGGAGGTTGCGTTCCTGCCATTGGTGGAGTTGGTTATCCTGCTGTTGATGGAGTTTGTGTTCCTGCTGTTGGTCGAGATGGTGTTCCTGCTGTTAGTGAAGTTGGTGTTCCTGCCGTTGGTGGCGGTGGTGTTCCTGCTGTTGTTGGCAGTGGTGTTCCTGTTGTAGTGGCGGTGGTTTTCCTGCTGTTGCTGGCGGTGGTGTTCCTGCTGCTGGTGGCGGTGGTGTTCCTGCTGTTGGTGGACTTAGTTTTCCTACTAATGGTGGAGTTTTTGTTTCTGCTGTTCTTGGAGTTAGTGATTCTGATGTTGTTGGCGGTGGTGTTTCTGTTGTTTCTGGTGGCTGTGTTCATGCTGTAGGTGGAATTGGTGTTCCGACTGTTGGTGGAGTTCGTGTTTCTGGTGTTGGTGGAGTTAGTGATTCTGATGTTGATGGCTGTGGTTTTCCTGTTGTTGGTGGTGGCTGTGTTCCTGGTGTAAGTGGAATTGGTGTTCCTGCTGTTGCTGGAGTTGGTGTTCCAGCTGCTGGTGGAGTTGGTCATCCTGCTGTTGGTGGAGTTGGTGTTCCTGCTGTTTTTGGCGGAGGTGTTCCTTATGTAGTGGCGGTGAATTCCTGCTGTTGGTGGCGGTGGTGTTCCTGCTTTAGGTTGAGTTATTGTTCCTGCTGTTGGAAGCTGTGTTCCTGCTGTTGGTGGCGGTGGTGTTCCTGCTGTTGGTGGCGGTGGTGCTCCTTCCGTTGGTGGTGGTGGTGTTCGTACTGTTGTTGGCGGTTGTGTTCCTGCTGTTGTTGGAGTTGGTGATCCTGCTGTTGGTGGCGGTGGTGTTCCTTCTGTTGGTGGCGGTGGTCTTACTGCTGTTGGTGCCGGTGGTGTTCCTGTTTTTTTCTGACTGCAGTGTTCCTGCTGTTGGTGGAGGTTGCGTTCCTGCCATTGGTGGAGTTGGTTATCCTGCTGTTGGTGGAGTTTGTGTTCCTGCTGTTGGTCGAGATGGTGTTCCTGCTGTTAGTGGAGTTGGTGTTCCTGCTGTTGGTGGTGTTCGTGTTCCTGCCGTTGGTGGCGGTGGTGTTCCTGCTGTTGTTGGCAGTGGTGTTCCTGTTGTAGTGGCGGTGGTTTTCCTGCTGTTGTTGGAGTTGGTGATCCTGCTGTTGGTGGCGGTGGTGTTCCTTCTGTTGGTGGCGGTGGTCTTACTGCTGTTGGTGGCGGTGGTGTTCCTGTTTTTTTCTGACTGCAGTGTTCCTGCTGTTGGTGGAGGTTGCGTTCCTGCCATTGGTGGAGTTGGTTATCCTGCTGTTGGTGGAGTTTGTGTTCCTGCTGTTGGTCGAGATGGTGTTCCTGCTGTTAGTGGAGTTGGTTTTCCTGCTGTTGGTGGTGTTCGTGTTCCTGCCGTTGGTGGCGGTGGTGTTCCTGCTTTTGTTGGCAGTGGTGTTCCTGTTGTAGTGGCGGTGGTTTTCCTGCTGTTGTTGGACTTGGTGATCCTGCTGTTGGTGGCGGTGGTGATCCTGCTGTTGGTGGCGGTGGTGTTCCTTCTGTTGGTGGCGGTGGTCTTACTGCTGTTGGTGACGGTGGTGTTCCTGATTTTTTCTGACTGCCATGTTCCTGCTGTTGGTGGAGGTTGCGTTCCTGCCATTGGTGGAGTTGGTTATCCTGCTGTTGGTGGAGTTTGTGTTCCTGCTGTTGGTCGAGATGGTGTTTCTGCTGTTAGTGGAGTCTGTGTTCCTGCTGTTGGTGGTGTTCGTGTTCCTGCCGTTGGTGGCGGTGGTGTTCCTGCTGTTGTTGGCAGTGGTGTTCCTGTTGTAGTGGCGGTGGTTTTCCTGCTGTTGCTGGCGGTGGTGTTCCTGCTGCTGGTGGCGGTGGTGTTCCTGCTGTTGGTGGACTTAGTGTTCCTATTAATGGTGGAGTTTTTTTTCTGCTGTTGGTGGAGTTAGTGATTCTGATGTTGTTGGCGGTGGTGTTTCTGTTGTTTGTGGTGGCTGTGTTCATGCTGTAGGTGGAATTGGTGTTCCGACTGTTGGTGGAGTTCGTGTTTCTGTTGTTGGTGGAGTTAGTGATTCTGATGTTGATGGCTGTGGTTTTCCTGTTGTTGGTGGTGGCTGTGTTCCTGGTGTAAGTGGAATTGGTGTTCCTGCTGTTGCTGGAGTTGGTGTTCCAGCTGCTGGTGGAGTTGGTGATCCTGCTGTTGGTGGAGTTGGTGCTCCTGCTGTTGGTGTATTTGGTGTTCCTGCTGTTGGTGGATTTGTTGCTACTGCTGTTGGTGGAGTTGGTGTTCCTGTTGTTGGTGGTGGTGGTGATCCTACTGCTGGTGGAGTTGTTGTTCCTGCTTTTGGTGGTGGCTGTGTTCCTTTTGTTACTTGTAGTGGTGTTTTTGCTAATGGTGGAGTTCGTGTTCCTGCTGTTGGTGGTGCTGGTGTTCCTGCTGTTTTTTGGAGATGGTGTTCCTGCTGTTGCTGGAGTTAGTTCTCCTGCTGTTGGTGGCAGTGTTCCTGCTTTTGGTGGCGGTGGTGTTACTGCTGTTGGTGGCGGTGGTGTTCCTGCTGTTGGTGGCAGTGGTGTTCCTACTGTTGGTGGTGGTGGTTTTCCTGCTGTTGTTGGTGGTGGTCTTCCTGCTGTTGGTGGTGTTGTTCTTCCTGCTGTTGTTGGCGGTGGTGTTCCTGCTTTTGGTGGAGTTTGTGTTCCTACTGTTGGTGGCTGTGTTCCTGCTGTTGGTGGCGGTGCTATTCCTGATGTTGGTGGCGGTGGTGTTCCTGTTGTTGGTGGAGTCATTGTCCCTGCTGTTGGTGGCGGTTGTGTTCCTTCTGTTGGTGGCAGCGGTGTTCCTGCTGTTGGTGGCGGTGATGTTCCTGCTTATGGTGACTGCAGTGTTCCTGCTGTTGGTGGAGTTTGCGTTCCTGCGATTGGTGGAGTTGGTGTTGCTTCTGTTGGTGGAGTTGGTGTTCCTTTTGTTGGTGTAGTTGGTGTTCCTGTTGTTGGTGGGGTTGGTATTCCTTTTGTTGGTGTAGTTGCTGTTTTTTGCTGTTGGTGGAGTTGGTATTCCTGCTGTTGGTGGAGTTGGTCATCCTGCTGTTGGTGGGGTTGGTTTTCCTGCTGTTGGTGAAGTTGGTGTTCCTGCTGTTGGTGGATTTGTTGCTACTGCTGTTGGTGGAGTTGGTGTTCCTGTTGTTGGTGGAGTTGGTGTTCCTGTTGTTGCTGGAGTTGGTATTCCTGCTGTTGGTGGAGTTGGTGTTCCTGATGTTGGTGGAGTTAGTTCTCCTGCTGTTGGTGGTGGTGGTGATCCTAAGGCTGGTGGAGTTGCTGTTCCTGCTTTTGGTGGTGGCTGTGTTCCTTCTGTTACTAGTAGTGGTGTTTTTGCTAAAGGTGGAGTTGGTGTTCCTGCTGTTGTTGGTGTTGGTGTTCCTGCTGTTTTTTGGAGTTGGTGTTCCTGCTGTTGCTGGAGTTAGTGTTCCTGCTGTTGGTGGCTGTGTTCCTGCTGTTGGTGGCGGAGGTGTTACTGCTGTTGGTGGCGGTGGTGTTCCTGCTGTTGGTGGCGGTGGTGTTCCTACTGTTGGTGGCGGTGGTTTTCCTGCTGTTGTTGGTTTTGGTCTTCCTGTTGTTGGTGGTGTTGTTCTTCCTGCTGTTGTTGGCGGTGGTGTTCCTGCTGTTGGTGGAGTTTGTGTTCCTACTGTTGGTGGCTGTGTTCCTGCTGTTGGTGGCGGTGCTATTTCTGATGTTGGTGGTGGTGGTGTTCCTGCTGTTGGTGGAGTCTTTGTTCCTGCTGTTGGTGGCGGTTGTGTTCCTTCTGTTGGTGGCGACGGTGTTACTGCTGTTGGTGGCGGTGATGTTCCTGCTTATGGTGACTGCAGTGTTCCTGCTGTTGGTGGAGTTTGCGTTCCTGCGATTGGAGGAGTTGGTGTTGCTGCTGTTGGTGGAGTTGGTGTTCCTGCTGTTGGTGCGGTTGGTATTCCTTTTGTTGGTGTAGTTGGTGTTCCTGCTGTTGGTGGAGTTGGTATTCCTGCTGTTGGTGGAGTTGGTCTTCCTGCTGTTGGTGGGGTTGGTTTTCCTGCTGTTGGAGGAGTTGGTGTTCCTGCTGTTGGTGAAGTTGGTGTTCCTGCTGTTGGTGGAATTGCTGTTCCTGCTGTTGGTGGCAGTGGCGGTGGTGTTCCTGCTGTTGTTTGCTGTGGTGTTCCTGTTTTTGGTGACAGCGGTGTTCCTGCTGCTGGTGGAGTTGGTGTTCCTGCTCTTGGTTTTGGTCGTGTTCCTGCTGTTGGTGGTGGTGGTTTCCTGCTGTTGTTGGCGGTGGTGTTCCTGCTGTAGTGGCGGGTGTGTTCCTGCTGTTTTTGGAGTTAATGTTCCTGCTGATGGTAGTGGTGGTGTTCATGCTGTTGGTTGCGGTTGTGTTCCTGCTGCTGGTGGCAGTGGTGTTCCTTCTGTTTGTGGAGTTAGTGTTCCTACTAATGGTGGAGTTGTTGTTCCTGCTGTTGGTGGAGTTAGTGATTCTGATGTTTGTGGTGGTGGTGTTCCTGTTGTTTGTGGTGGCTGTGTTCCTGCTGTAGGTGGCGGTGGTGTTCCTGCTGTTGTTGGATTTAATGTTCCTGCTGTTGGTGGCGGTGGTGTTCCTGCTCTTGGTGGTGGTGGTGTTCCTCATTCTGGTGGCGGTCGTGTTCCTGCTGTTGGTGGAGTTAGTGTTCCTACTACTGTTGGAGTTGTTTTTTCTGCTGTTCGTGGAGTTAGTTCTTCTGATGTTGATGGCGGTGGTGTTCCTGTTGTTGGTGGTGGATTTGTTCCTGCTGTATGTGGGATTGGTGTTCCTGCTGTTGCTGGAGTTGGTTTTCTTGCTGTTGGTGGGGTTGGTTTGGTTGGTGTTCCTGCTGTTGGTGGAGTTGGTATTCCTGCTTTTGGTGTAGCTGGTGTTCCTTCTGTTGGTGGAGTTGGTTTTCTACTGTTTGTGGTGGCTGTGTTTTAGCAGTGGGTGGTGGCTGTGTTCCTGCTGTTGGTGGTAGTGGTGTTCCATCTATTGGTGGAGTTGGTGTTCCTGCTTTGGTGGAGCTGGTGTTCCTGCTGTTTGTGGAGTTGGTGTTCCTGCAGTTGGTGGAGTTGGTGTTACTGCTTTTGTTGGAGTTGGTGTTCCTGAAGTTGTTGGAATTGGTAATCCTGCTGTTGGTGGCAGTTGCGGTGGTGTTCCTGCTCTTGGTGACAGTGGTGTTCATGTTTTAGGCGACGGCGGTGTTCCTGCTGTTGGTGGAGTTGGTGTTCATGCTGTTGGTGGACTTGGTGTTCCTGATGTTGGTGGAGTTGGTGTTCTTGCTGTTTTTTGAGTTTTTATTCCTGCTGTTTTATGGAGTTGGTGTTCCTGCTGTTGGTGGCGTTGTTGTTCCTGCTATTTGTGGAGTTGGTGATCCTGCTCTTTGTGGAGTTGGTGATCCTGCTGTTGGTGGTGGTTGTGTTCCTGCTGTTGGTGGCGGTGGTGTTCCTGCTGTTGTTGGAGTTAATGGTCCTGCTGTTGGTGGCGGTGGTGTTCCTGCTCTTGGTGGTGGTGGTGTTCCTGCTTCTGGTGGTGGTCGTGTTCCTGCTGTTGGTGGAGTTAATGTTCCTACTTTTGTTGGAGTTGTTTTTTCTGCTGTTGGTGGAGTTAGTTCTTCTGATGATGATGGCGGTGGTGTTCCTTTAGTTGGTGGTGGATTTGTTCCTGTTGTATGTGGGATTGGTGTTCCTGCTCTTGCTGGAGTTGTTTTCCAGCTCTTGGTGGATTTGGTGCTCTGGTGATGGTGGATTTGGTGTTCCTGCTGTTGTTGGATTTGATGTTCCTTTTGTTGGTGGAGTTAATGTTCCTGCTGTTGGTGGATTTGGTATTCCTGCTGTAGGTGGAGTTGGTGTTCCTGCTATTGGTGGAGTTGGTTTTCCTCCTGTTGGTGGTGGCTGTGTTCCTGCTATTGGTGGCGGTGGTGTTCCTGCTGTTGTTGCTGTTTATGTTCCTGCTCTTGGTGGCGGTGTTGTTCCTGCTCTTGGTGGCGGTGGTGTTCCTACTTCTGGTGGCGGTCGTGTTCCTGCTGTTGCTGGAGTTAATGTTCCTGCTTTTGGTGGAGTTGGTATTCCTGCTGTAGGTGGAGTTGGTGTTCCTGCTATTGGTGGAGTTGGTTTTCCTGCTGTTGGTGGTGGCTGTGTCCCTCCAGTTGGTGGTGGGTGTGTTCCTGCAGTTGGTGGTAGTGGTGTTCCTGCTATTGGTGGAGTTGGTGTTCCTGCTGATGGTGGAGCTGGTTCTCCTGCTGTTGGTGGAGTTGGTGTTCCTGCTGTTGTTTGAGTTGGTGTTCCTGCTGTTGGTGGAATTGTTGTTCCTGCTGTTGGTGGCTGTCGTGTTCCAGTTTTTGGTGATGGCAGTGTTAATGCTGTTGATTGAGAATGTGATCGTGCTGTTGGTGGAGTTTGTGTTCCTGGTGGTGTTGGAGTTGGTGTAGCTGCTTATGGTGGGGTTGGTTTGCTTGGTGTTCCTGCTGTGGGTGGAGTTGGTATTCCTGCTTTTGGTGTAGCTGGTGTTCCTTCTGTTGGTGGAGTTGGTTTTCCTGCAGTTGGTGGTGGCTGTGTTCTTGCAGTTGGTGGTGGCTGTGTTCCTGCTGTTGTTGGTAGTGGTTTTCCTGCTATTGGTGGAGTTGCTGTTCCTGGTTTTGGTGGAGCTGGTGTTCCTGCTGTTTGTGGTTTTGGTAATCATGCTGTTGGTGGAGTTGGTGTTGCTGCTGTTGTTGGAGTTGGTGTTCCAGCTGTTGGTGGAATTGGTAATCCTGCTGTTGGTTGTGGTGGTGTTCCTGCTCTTGGTGGTGGTGGTGTTCCTGCTTATGGTGGCGGTCGTGTTCCTGCTGTTGGTGGATTTAGTGTTCCTACTATTGTTGGAGTTGTTTTTTCTGCTGTTGGTGGAGTTAGTACTTCTGATGTTGATGGCGGTGGTGTTAATCTTGTTGGTGGTGGATTTGTTCCTGCTGTATGTGGGACTGGTGTTCCTGCTGTTGCTGGAGTTGGTTTTAAAGCTGTTGGTGGATTTGGTGCTCCGGTGATGGTGGATTTGGTGTTCATGCTGTTGTTGGATTTGGTGTTCCAGCTGTTGGTGGAATTGGTAATCCTGCTGTTGGTGGCAGTTGCGGTGGTGTTCCTGCTGTTGGTGACGGTGGTGTTCCTGTTTTAGGCGAAGGCGTTGTTCCTGCTGTTTGTGGAGTTGGTGTTCATGCTGTTGGTGGAGTTGGTGTTCCTGCTGTTGGTGGAGTTGGTGTTACTGCTTTTTTTGGAGTTGGTTTTGCTGCTGTTTTTTGAGTTTTTGATCCAGCTGTTTTTTGGAGTTGGTGTTCCTGCTGTTGGTGGTGTTGGTGTTCCTGCTGTTTGTGGAGTTGGTGATCCTGCTCTTTGTGGAGTTGGTGATCCAGCTGTTGGTGGTGGTTGTGTTCCTGCTGTTGGTGGCGTTGGTGTTCCTGCTCTTGGTGGTGGTGGTGTTCCTGCTTCTGGTGGCGGTCGTTTTCCTGCTGTTGGTGGAGTTAGTGTTCCTACTATTGTTGGAGTTGTTTTTTCTGCTGTTGGTGGAGTTAGTTCTTCTGATGTTGATGGCGGTGGTGTTCCGGTTGTTGGTTGTGGATTTGTTCCTGCTGTATGTGGGATTGGTGCTCCTGCTGTTGCTGGAGTTGTTTTTCTTGCTGTTGGAGGGGTTGGTTTGCTTGGTGTTCCTGCTGTTTGTGGAGTTTGTATTCCTGCTTTTGGTGTAGCAGGTGTTCCTTCTGTTGGTGGAGCTGGTTTTCCTACTCTTTGTGGTGGCTGTGTTCATGCAGATGGTGGTGGCTGTGTTCCTGCTGTTGGTGGTAGTGGTGTTCCTGCTTTTGGTGGAGTTGGTGTTCCTGCTTTTGATGGAGCTGGTGTTCCTGCTGTTTGCGGAGTTGGCGTTCCTGCTGTTGGTGTATTTGGTGTTCCTGCTGTTGTTGGAGTTGGTGTTCCTGAAGTTGGTGGAATTGGTAATCCTGCTGTTGGTGGCAGTTGCGGTAGTGTTCCTGCTCTTGGTGACGGTGGTATTCCTGTTTTAGGCGCCGGCAGTCTTCCTGCTGATGGTGGAGTTGGTGTTCATGCTCTTTGTGGAGTTGTTGATCCTGCTGTTGGTGGTGGTTGTGTTCCTGCTGTTGGTGGCGGTGGTGTTCCTGCTCTTGGTGGTGGTGGTGTTCCTGCTTCTGGTCACGGCTGTGTTCCTGCTGTTGGTGGAGTTAGTGTTCCTACTACTGTTGGAGTTGTTTTTTCTGCTGTTGGTGGAGTAATTTCTTCTGATGTTCATGGTGGTGGTGTTCCTTTTGTTGGTGGTGGATTTATTCATGCTGTATATGGGACTGGTGTTCCTGCTCTTGCTGGAGTTGGTTTTCCTGCTGTTGGTGGATTTAGTTTTACTGCTGTTGGTAGAGTTAATGTTCCTGCTGTTGATGGAGTTGTTGTTCCTGCTTTTGGTGGAATTGTTGTTCCTGCTGTTGGTGGCTGTCGTGTGCCAGTTCTTGGTGATGGTACTGTTTCTGCTATTGATGGAGAAGTTGATCGTGCTGTTGGTGGATTTGGTGTTCCTGGTGTTGGTGGAGTTGCTCTAGCTGCTGTTGGTGGGGTTGGTTTAGTTGTTGTTCCTGCTTTTGGTGGAATTGTTGTTCCTGCTGTTGGTGGCTGTCGTGTGCCAGTTCTTGGTGATGGTACTGTTTCTGCTATTGATGGAGAAGTTGATCGTGCTGTTGGTGGATTTGGTGTTCCTGGTGTTGGTGGAGTTGCTCTAGCTGCTGTTGGTGGGGTTGGTTTGGTTGTTGTTCCTGCTGTTGGTGGAGTTGGTATTCCTGCTTTTGATGTAGTTAGTGTTCCATCTGTTGGTGGAGTTGGTTTTCCTGCTGTTGGTGGTGGCTGTGTTCTTGCAGTTGGGGGTGGCTGTTTTCTGCTGTTGGTGCTAGTGGTGTTCCTCCTCTTGGTGGAGTTGGTGTTCCTGGTTTTGGTGGAGCTGGTGTTCCTGCTGTTGGTGGAGTTGGTGTTCCTGCTGTTGTTGGAGTTGGTGTTCCAGCTGTTGGTGGAATTGGTAATCCTGCTGTTGGTGGCAGTTGCGGTGGTGTTCCTGCTGTTGGTGACGGTGGTGTTCCATTTTTAGGCGACGGCGGTGTTCCTGCTGTTGGTGGAGTTGGTGTTCATGCTGTTGGTGGAGTTGGTGTTCCTGCTGTTGGTGGAGTTGGTCTTCCTGCTTTTTTTGGAGTTGGTTTTTCTGCTGTTTTTTTGAGTTTTTGTTCCTGCTGTTTTTTGGAGTTGGTGTTCCTGCTGTTGGTGGTGTTGGTGATCCTGCTCTTTTTGGAGTTGGTGATCCTGCTCTTTGTGGAGTTGGTGATCCAGCTGTTGGAGGTGGTTGTGTTCCTGCTGTTGGTGGTGGTTGTGTTCCTACTGTTATTGGATTTAATGTTCCTGCTGTTGGTGACGGTGGTGATCCTGCTCTTGGTGGTGGTGGTGTTCCTGCTTCTGGTGGTGATCGTGTTCCTGCTGTTGGTAGAGTTAATGTTCCTACTATTGTTGGATTTGTTTTTTCTGCTGTTGGTGGAGTTAATTATTCTGATGAGATGGCGGTGGTGTTCCTGTTGTTGGTGGTGGATTTGTTCCTGCTGTATGTGGGATTAGTGTTCCTGCTGTTGCTGGAGTTGGTTTTCTTGCTGTTGGTGGGATTGGTTTGCTTGGTGTTCCTGCTGTTGTTGGAGTTGGTATTCCTGCTTTTGGTGTAGCTGGTCTTCCTTCTGTTGGTGGAGTTGGTTTTCCTGCTGTTGGTGGTGGCTGTGTTCTTGCAGTTGGTCGTGGCTGTGTTCCTGCTGTTGGTGTTAGTGGTGTTCCTGCTATTGGTGGAGTTGGTGTTCCTGGTTTTGGTGGAGCTGGTGTTCCTGCTGTTTGTGGAGTTGGTGTTTCTGCTGTGGGTGGAGATGGTGTTCCTGCTGTTGTTGGATTTGGTGTTCCAGCTGTTGGTGGAATAGGTAATCCCGCTGTTGGTGGCAGTTGCGGTGGTGTTCCTGCTGTTGGTGACGGTGGTGTTCCTGTTTTAGGCGACGGCAGTGTTCCTGCTGTTTGTGGAGTTGGGGTTCATGCTGTTGGTGGAGTTGGTGTTCCTGCTGTTGGTGGAGTTGGTGTTACTGCTTTTTTTGGAGTTGGTTTTGCTGCTGTTTTTTGAGCTTTTGATCCAGCTGTTTTTTGGAGTTGGTGTTCCTGCTGTTGGTGGTGTTGGTGTTCCTCCTGTTTGTGGAGTTGGTGATCCTGATCTTTGTGGAGCTGGTGATCCAGCTGTTGGTGGTGGTTGTGTTCCTGCTGTTGGTGGCGGTGGTGTTCCTGCTGTTGTTGGATTTAATGTTCCTGCTTTTGGTGGCGGTGGTGTTCCTGCTCTTGGTGGTGGTGTTGTTCCTGCTTCTGGTGGCAGTCGTTTTCCTGCTGTTGGTGGAGTTAGTGTTCCTACTATTGTTGGAGTTGTTTTTTCTGCTGTTGGTGGAGTTAGTTCTTCTGATCTTGAAGGCGGTGGTGTTCCGGTTGTTGGTGGTGGATTTGTTCCTGCTGTATGTGGGATTGGTGCTCCTGCTGTTGCTGGAGTTGGTTTTCTTGCTGTTGGAGGGGTTGGTTTGGTTGGTGTTCCTGCTGTTGGTGGAGTTTGTATTCCTGCTTTTGGTGTAGCTGGTGTTCCTTCTGTTGGTGGAGCTGCTTTTCCAACTGTTTGTGGTGGCTGTGTTCATGCAGCTGGTGGTGGCTGTGTTCCTGCTGTTGGTGGTAGTGGTGTTCCTGCTTTTGGTGGAGTTGGTGTTCCAGCTTTTGGTGGAGCTGCTGTTCCTGCTGTTTGAGGAGTTGGCGTATCTGCTGCTGGTGTATTTGGTGTTCCTGCTGTTGTTGGAGTTGGTGTTCCTGAAGTTGTTGGAATTGGTAATCCTGCTGTTGGTGGCAGTTGCGGTAGTGTTCCTGCTCTTGGTGACAGTGGTGTTCCTGTTTTAGGCGCCGGCATTGTTCCTGCTGCTGGTGAAGTTGGTGTTCATGCTGTTGGTCGAGTTGGTGTTACTGCTGTTGGTGGAGTTGGTGTTCCTGCTGTTTTTGGAGTTGGTGTTTCTGCTGTTTTTTGAGTTTTTGTTCCTGCTGTTTTTTGGAGATGGTGTTCCTGCTGTTGGTGGCGTTGGTGTTCCTGCTGTTTGTGGAGTTGGTGATCCTGCTCTGTGTGGAGTTGTTGATCCTGCTGTTGGTGGTGGTTGTGTTCCTGCTGTTGGTGGCGGTGGTGTTCCTGCTCTTGGTGGTGGTGGTGTTCCTGCTTCTGGTCGCGGTTCTGTTCCTGCTGTTGGTGGAGTTAGTGTTCCTACTACTGTTGGAGTTGTTTTTTCTGCTGTTGGTGGAGTAAGTTCATCTGATGTTGATGGTGGTGGTGTTCCTGTTGTTGGTGGTGGATTTGTTCATGCTGTATATGGGACTGGTGTTCCTGCTCTTGCTGGAGTTGGTTTTCCTGCTGTTGGTGGAATTGGTGCTCCGGTGATGGTGGATTTGGTGTTCCTGCTGTTGGTGGATTTAGTTTTACTGCTGTTGGTTGAGTTAATGTTCCTGCTGTTGGTGGATTTGGTATTCCTGCTGTAGGTGGAGTTGGTGTTCCTGCTATTGGTGGAGTTGGTTTTCCTGCTGTTGGTGGTGGCTGTGTCCCTCCAGTTGGTGGTGGCTGTGTTCCTGCTGTTGGTGGTAGTGGTGTTCCTGCTATTGGTGGAGTTAGTGTTCCTGCTCATGGTGGAGGTGGTGCTCCTGCTGTTGGTGGAGTTGGTGTTCCTGCTGTTGATGGAGTTGTTGTTCCTGCTATCGGTGGAATTGTTGTTCCTGCTGTTGGTGGCTGTCGTGTTCCAGTTTTTGGCGATGGTACTGTTTCTGCTGTTGATGGAGAAGTTGATCGTGCTGTTGGTGGAGTTGGTGTTCCTGGTGTTGGTGGAGTTGGTGTAGCTGCTGTTGGTGGGTTTGGTTTGGTTGTTGTTCCTGCTGTTGGTGGAGTTGGTATTCCTGCTTTTGATGTAGTTAGTGTTCCTTCTGTTGGTGGAGTTGGTTTTCCTGCTGTTGGTGGTGGCTGTGTTCTTGCAGTTGGGGGTGGCTGTTTTCCTGCTGTTGGTGCTAGTGGTGTTCCTGCTCTTGGTGGAGTTGGTGTTCCTGGTTTTGGTGGAGCTGGTGTTCCGGCTGTTGGTGGAGTTGGTGTTCCTGCTGGTGTTGGAGTTGGTGTTCCAGCTGTTGGTGGAATTGGTAATCCTGCTGTTGGTGTCAGTTGCGGTGGTGTTCCTGCTGTTGGTGATGGTGGTGTTCCTGTTTTAGGCGACGGCGGTGTTCCTGCTGTTGGTGGAGTTGGTGTTCATGCTGTTGGTGGAGTTGGTGTTCCTGCTGTTGGTGGAGTTGGTGTTCCTGCTTTTTTTGGAGTTGGTATTTCTGCTGTTTTTTGAGTTTTTGTCCTGCTGTATTTTGGAGTTGGTGTTCCTGCTGTTGGTGGTGTTGGCGATCCTGCTCTTTGTGGTTTTGGTGATCCTGCTCTTTGTGGAGTTGGTGATCCAGCTGTTGGTGGTGGTTGTGTTCCTGCTGTTGGTGGTGGTGGTGTTCCTACTGTTGTTGGATTTAATGTTCCTGCTGTTGGTGGCGGTGGTGATCCTGCTCTTGGTGGTGGTGGTGTTCCTGCTTCTGGTGGTGATCGTGTTCCTGCTGTTGGTAGAGTTAATGTTCCTACTATTGTTGGAGTTGTTTTTTCTGCTGTTGGTGGAGTTAATTATTCTGATGTTGATGGCGGTCGTGTTCCTGTTGTTGGTGGTGGATTTGTTCCTGCTGTATGTGGGATTGGTGTTCCTGCTGTTGCTGGAGTTGGTTTTCCTGCTGGTGGCGGATTTGGTGCTCTGGTGATGGTGGATTTGGTGTTCCTGCTGTTGGTGGATTAGGTGTTCCTGCTGTTGGTGGAGTTAATGTTCCTGCTGCTGGTGGAGTTGGTATTCCTGCTGTTGTTGGAGTTGGTGTTCCAGCAGTTGGTGGGGTTGGTTTGGTTGGTGTTCCTGCTGTTGGTGGAGATGGTATTCCTGCTTTTGGTGTAGCTGGTGTTTCTTCTGTTGGTGGAGTTGGTTTTCCTGCTGTTGGTGGTGGCTGTGTACCTCCAGTTGTTGGTGGCTGTGTTCCTGCTATTGGTGGAGTTTGTGTTCCTGCTGATGGTGGAGCTGGTGCTCCTGCTGTTGGTGGAGTTGGTGTTCCTGCTGTTGTTGGAGTTGGTGTTCCTGCTGTTGGTGGAATTGTTGTTCCTGCTGTTGGTGGCTGTCGTGTTCCAGTTTTTATTGATGGCACTGTTCCTGCTGTTGATGGAGAAGGTGATCGTGCTGTTGGTGGAGTTGGTGTTCCTGGTGTTGGTGGAGTTGGTGTATCTGCTGTTGTTGGGGTTGGTTTGGTTGCTGTTCCTGCTGTTGGTGGAGTTGGTATTCCTTCTTTTGGAGTAGCTCGTGTTCCTTCTGTTGGTGGAGTTGGTTTTCTTGCTGTTGGTGGTGGCTGTGTTCTTGCAGTTGGTGGTGGCTGTGTTCCTGCTGTTGGTGGTAGTGGTGTTCCTGCTATTAGTGGAGTTGGCGTTCCTGGTTTTGGTGGAGCTGGTGTTCCTGCTGTTTGTGGAGTTGGTGTTCCTGCTGTTGGTGTATTTGGTGTTCCTGCTGTTGTTGGAGTTGGTATTCCTGAAGTTGGTGGAATAGGTAATCCTGCTTTGGTGGCAGTTGCGGTGGTGCTCCTGCTCTTGGTGAGAGTGGTGTTCCTGTTTAAGGCGACAGCAGTGTTCCTGCTGTTGGTGGAGTTGGTGTTCATGCTGTTGGTCGAGTTGGTGTTACTGCTGTTGGTTGAGTTCGTGTTCCTGCTGTTTTTGGAGTTGGTGTTTCTGCTGTTTTTTGAGTTTTTGTTCCTGCTGTTTTTTGGAGTTGGTGTTCCTGCTGTTGGTGGCGGTGGTGTTCCTGCTCTTGGTGGTGGTGGTGTTCCTGCTTCTGGTGGCGGTCGTGTTCCTGCTGTTGGTGGAGTTTGTTTTCCTATTATTGTTGGAGTTGTTTTTTTCTGCTGTTGGTGGAATAAGTTTTTCTGATGTTGATGGCGGTTGTGTTCCTGTTGTTGGTGGTGGATTTGTTCATGCTGTAGGTGGGATTGGTTTTCCTGATCTTGCTGGAGTTGGTTTTCCTGCTGTTGGTGGAATTGGTGCTCCGGTGATGGTGGATTTGGTGCACCTGCTGTTGGTGGATTTGGTGTTCCTGCTGTTGGTGGAGTTAATGTTCCGGCTGTTGGTGGATTTGGTATTCCTGCTGTAGGTGGAGTTCGTGTTCCTGCTATTGGTGAAGTTGGTTTTCCTGCTGTTGGTTTTGGCTGTGTCCTTACAGTTGGTGGTGGCTGTGTTCCTGCTGTTGGTGGTAGTGGTGTTCCTGCTATTGGTGGAGTCAGTGTTCCTGCTGATGGTGGAGGTGTTATTCCTGCTGTTGGTGGAGTTGATGTTCCTGCTGTTGTTGGAGTTGGTGTTCCTGCTGTTTTTGGAATTGTTGTTCCTGCTGTTGGTGGCTGTCGTGTTCCAGTTTTTGGTGATGGTACTGTTTCTGCTGTTGATGGAGAAGGTGATCATGCTGTTGGTGGATTTGGTGTTCCTGGTGTTGGTGGAGTTGGTTTAGCTGCTGTTGGTGGGGTTGGTTTGGTAGTTGTTCCTGCTGTTGGTGGAGTTGGTATTCCTGCTTTTGATGTAGTTAGTTTTCCTTCTGAAGGTGGAGTTGGTTTTCCTGCAGTTTGTGGTGGCTGTGTTCTTGCAGTAGGTGGCGGCTGTTTTCCTGCTGTTGCTGGTATTGGTGTTCCTGCTATTTTTGGAGTTGGTGTTCCAGGTTTTGGTGCAGCTGGTGTTCCTGCTGTTTGTGGAGTTGGTGTTCCTGCTGTTGGTGGAGTTGGTGTTCCTGCTGTTGTTGGGGTTGGTGTTCCAGCTGTTGGTGGAATTGGTAATCCAGCTGTTGGTGGCAGTTGCGGTGGTGTTCCTGCTGTTGGAGACGGTGGTGTTCCTGTTTTAGGCGACGGCGGTGTTCCTGCTGTTGGTGGAGTTGGTGTTCATGCTGTTGATGAAGTTAGAGTTACTGCTGTTGGTGGAGTTGGTCTTCCTGCTTTTTTTCAAGTTGTTTTTCTCTGCTGTTTTTTGAGTTTTTGTTGCTGCTGTTTTATGGAGTTGGTGTTCCTGCTGTTGGTGGTGTTGGTGTTCCTGCTGTTTGTGGAGTTGATGATCCAAATGTTGGTGGTGGTTGTGTTCCTGCTGTTGGTGGTGGTGTTGTTCCTAATGTTGTTGGAATTAATGTTCCTGCTGTTGTTGGCGGTGGTGTTCCTCCTCTTGGTGGTGGTGAGGTTCCTGCTTCTGGTGGTGGTCGTGTTCCTGCTGTTGGTAGAGTTAGTGTTCTTACTATTGTTGGATTTGTTTTTTCTGCTGTTGGTGGAGTTAGTTATTCTGATGTTGATGGCGGTGGTGTTACTGTTGTTGGTGGTGGATTTGTTCCTGCTGTATGTGGGATTGGTGTTCCTGCTGTTGCTGGAGTTGGTTTTCTTGCTGTTGGTGGGGTTGGTTTGGTTGGTGTCCCTGTTGTTGGTGGAGTTGGTATTCCTGCTTTTGGTGTAGCTGCTGTTCCTGCTGTTTGTGGAGTTGGTGTTCCTGCTGTTGGTGGATTTGGTGCTCCTGCTGTTGTTGGAGTTGGTGTTCCTGAAGTTGGTGGATTTGGTAATCCTGCTGTTGGTGGCAGTTGTGGTGGTGTGCCTGCTATTGGTGACAGTGGTGTTCCTGTTTTTGGCGACGGCGGTGTTCCTGCTGTTGGTGGATTTGGTGTTCATGCTGTTGGTGGATTTCGTGTTCATGCTGTTTGTGGAGTTGGTGTTCCTGCTGTTTTTGGATTTGGTGTTTCTGCTGTTTTTTGAGTTTTTGTTCCTGCTGCTTTTTTTAAGTTGGTGTTCCTGCTGTGGGTGGCGTTGTTGTTCCTGCTGTTTGTGGAGTTGGTGAACCTGCTCTTTGTGGAGTTGGTGATCCTGCTGTTGGTGGTGGTTGTGTTCCTGCTGTTGGTGGCTGTGTTGTCCCTGCTGTTGTTGGAGTTAATGTTCCTGATGTTGGTGGCGGTGGTGTTCCTGCTCTTGGTGCTGGTGGTGTTCCTGCTTCTGGTGGCGGTCGTGTTCCTGCTGCTGTTGGAGTTATTGTTCCTACTATTGTTGGAGTTGTTTTTTCTGCTGTTGGTGGAGTTAGTTCTTCTGATGTTGATGGCGGTGGTGTTACTCTTGTTGGTGGTGGATTTGTTCCTGCTGTACGTGGGATTGGTGTTCCTGCTCTTGCTGGAGTTGGTTTTCTTGCTGTTGGTGGGGTTGGTTTGGTTTGTGTTCCGGCTGTTGGTGGAGTTGGTGCTCCGGTGATGGTGGATTTGATGTTCCTGCTGTTGGTGGATTTGGTGTTCCTGCTGTTGGTGGAGTTAATGTTCCTGCTGTTGGTGGAGTTGGTATTCCTGCTGTAGGTGGAGTTTGTGTTCCTACTATTGGTGGAGATGGTTTTCCTGCTGTTGGTGGTGGCTGTGTACCTCCAGTTGGTTGTGTTCCTGCTGTTGGTGGCGGATTTGTTCCTGCTATATGTGGGATTGGTGTTCCTGCTCTTGCTAGAGTTGGTTTCCCTGCTGTTGGTGGATTTGGTGCTCCGGTGATGGTGGATTTGTTGTTCCTGCTGTTGGTGGATTTGGTGTTCCTGCTGTTGGTGGAGTTAATGTTCCTGCTGTTGGTGGAGTTGGTATTCCTGCTGCAGGTGGAGTTGGTGTTCCTACTATTGGTGGAGATGGATTTCCTGCTTTTGGTGGTGGCTGTGTACCTCCAGTTGGTGGTGGCTGTTTTCCTGCTGTTGGTGGAGTTGGTGTTCCTGCTGATGGTGGAGCTGGTGCTCCTGCTGTTGGTGGAGTTAGTTCTTCTGATGTTGATGGCGGTGGTGTTACTCTTGTTGGTGGTGGATTTGTTCCTGCTGAACGTGGGATTGGTGTTCCTGCTCTTGCTGGAGTTGGTTTTCTTGCTGCTGGTGGGGTTGGTTTGGTTGGTGTTCCTGCTGTTGGTGGAGTTGGTATTCCTGATTTTGGTGTAGCTGGTGTTGCTTCTGTTGGTGGAGTTTGTTTTCCTACTGTTTGTGGTGGATGTGTTCTTGCAGTTGGTGGTGGCTATGTTCCTGCTGTTGGTGTTATTGGTGTTCCTGCTATTGGTGGAGTTGTTGTTCCTGCTTTTGGTGGAGCTGGATTTCCTTCTGTTTGTGCACTTGGTGTTCCTGCTGTTGGTGGAGTTGGTGTTCGTGCTGTTGTTGGAGTTGGTGTTCCTGAAGTTGGTGGAATTGGTAATCCTGCTTTGGTGGCAGTTACGGTGGTGTTCCTGCTGTTGGTGATGGTGGTGTTCCTGTTTTAGGCCTCGGCGGTGTTCCTGCTGTTGGTGGAGTTGGTGTTCATGCTGTTGGTGGAGTTGGTGTTCCTGCTGTTGGTGGAGTTGGTCTTCCTGCTTTTTTTGGAGTTGTTTTTTCTGCTGTTGTTTGAGTTTTTGTTCCTGCTGTTTTTTGGAGTTGGTGTTCCTGCTGTTGGTGGTGTTGGTGTTCCTGCTGTTTGTGGTGTTGGTGATCCTGCACTTAGTGGAGTTGCTAATCCAGCTGTTGGTGGTGGTTGTGTTCCTGCTGTTGGTGGTGGTGTTGTTCCTGATGTTGTTGGATTTAATGTTCCTGCTGTTGTTGGCGGTGATGTTCCTGCTCTTGGTGGTGGTGGTGTTCCTGCTTCTGGTGGCGGTCGTGTTCCTGCTGTTGGTAGAGTTAGTGTTCCTACTATTGTTGGATTTGTTTTTTCTGCGGTTGGTGGAGTTAGTTATTCTGATGTTGATGGCGGTGGTGTTACTCTTGTTGGTCGTGGATTTGTTCCTGCTGTATGTGGGATTGGTGTTCCTGCTGTTGCTGGAGTTGGTTTTCTTGCTGTTGGTGGGGTTGGTTTGGTTGGTGTTCCTGCTGTTGGTGGAGTTGGTATTCCTGCTTTTGGTGTAGCTGGTGTTCCTGCTGTTTGTGGAGTTGGTGTTCCTGAAGTTGGTGGATTTGGTAATCCTGCTGTTGGTGGCAGTTGCGGTGGTGTTCCTGCTCTTGGTGACAGTGGTGTTCCTGTTTTAGGCGACGGCGGTGTTCCTGCTGTTGGTGGAGTTGGTGTTCATGTTGTTGGTGGAGTTGGTGTTCATGCTGTTGGTGGAGTTGGTGTTCCTGCTGTTTTTGGATTTGGTTTTTCTGCTGTTTTTTGAGTTTTTGTTCCTGCTGTTTTTTAAGTTGGTGTTCCTGCTGTTTGTAGAGTTGGTGATCCTGCTCTTTGTGGAGTTGGTGATCCTGCTGTTGAAGGTGGTTGTGTTCCTGCTGTTGGTGGCGGTGTTGTCCCTGCTGTTGTTGGAGTTAACGTTCCTGCTCTTGATGGCGGAGGTGTTCCTGCTCTTGGTGGTAGTTGTGTTCCTGCTTCTGGAGGCGGTCGTGTTCCTGCTGTTGGTGGAGTTAGTGTTCCTACTATTGTTGAAGATGTTTTTTCTGCTGTTGGTGGAGATAGTTCTTCTGATGGTGATGGCGGTGGTGTTCCTGTTGTTGGTGGCGGATTTGTTCCTGCTGTATGTGGGATTGGTGTTCCTGCTCTTTCTAGAGTTGGTTTTCCTGCTGTTGGTGGATTTGGTGCTCCGGTGATGGTGGATTTGTTGTTCCTGCTGTTGGTGGATTTGGTGTTCCTGCTGTTGGTGGAGTTAATGTTCCTGCTGTTGGTGGAGTTGGTATTCCTGCTGTAGGTGGAGTTGGTGCTCCTACTATTGGTGGAGATGGTTTTCCTGCTGCTGGTGGTGGCTGTGTACCTTTTGTTGGTGGTGGATGTGTTCCTGCTGTTGGTGGAGTTGGTGTTCCTGCTGACGGTGGAGCTGGTGCAGCTGATGTTGGTGGAGTTGGTGTTCCTGCTGTTGTTGGAGTTGGTGTTCCTGCTGTTGGTGGTGGTGTTGTCCCTGCTGTTGTTGGAGTTAACGTTCCTGCTCTTGATGGCGGAGGTGTTCCTGCTCTTGGTGGTAGTTGTGTTCCTGCTTCTGGAGGCGGTCGTGTTCCTGCTGTTGGTGGAGTTAGTGTTCCTACTATTGTTGAAGATGTTTTTTCTGCTGTTGGTGGAGATAGTTCTTCTGATGTTGATGGCGGTGGTGTTCCTGTTGTTGGTGGCGGATTTGTTCCTGCTGTATGTGGGATTGGTGTTCCTGCTCTTTCTAGAGTTGGTTTTCCTGCTGTTGGTGGATTTGGTGCTCCGGTGATGGTGGATTTGTTGTTCCTGCTGTTGGTGGATTTGGTGTTCCTGCTGTTGGTGGAGTTAATGTTCCTGCTGTTGGTGGAGTTGGTATTCCTGCTGTAGGTGGAGTTGGTGTTCCTATAATTGGTGGAGATGGTTTTCCTGCTGTTGGTGGTGGCTGTGTACCTCCAGTTGGTGGTGGCTGTGTTCCTGCTGTTGGTGGAGTTGGTGTTCCTGCTGATGGTGGAGCTGGCGCTCCTGCTGTTGGTGGAGTTGGTGTTCCTGCTGTTGTTGGAGTTGGTGTTCCTGCTGTTGGTGGAATTGCTATTCCTGCTGTTGGTGCCTGTCTTGTTATAGTTTTTATTGATGGCAGTGTTCCTGCTGTTGATGGAGAAGGTGATCGTGCTCTTGGTGGAGTTGGTGTTCCTGGTGTTGGTGGAGTTGCTGTAGCTGCTGTTGTTGGGGTTGGTTTGGTTGGTGTTCCAGCTGTTGGTGTAGTTGGTTTTCCTATTTTTGGTGTAGCTGGTGTTCCTTCTGTTGGTGGAGTTGGTTTTCCTGCTGTTGGTGGTGGCTGTGTTCTTGCAGTTGGTGGTGGCTGTGTTCCTGCTGTTGGTGGTAGTGGTGTTCCTGCTATTGGTGGAGTTGGTGTTCCTGGTTTTGGTGGAGCTGGTGTTCCTGCTGTTTGTGGAGTTGGTGTTCCTTCTGTTGGTGTATTTGGTGTTCCTGCTGTTGTTCGAGTTGGTGTTCCTGAAGTTGGTGGAATAGGTAATCCTGCTGTTGGTGGCAGTTGCGGTGGTGTTCCTGCTCTTGGTGACAGTGGTGTTCCTGTTTTAGGCGACGGCAGTTTTCCTGCTGTTGGTGGAATTGGTGTTCATGCTGTTGGTCGAGTTGGTGTTACTGCTGTTGGTTGAGTTGGTGTTCCTGCTGTTTTTGGAGTTGGTGTTTCTGCTGTTTTTTGAGTTTTTGTTCGTGCTGTTTTTTGGAGTTGGTGTTCCTGCTGTTGGTGGCGGTGGTGTTCCTGCTCTTGTTGGAGTTGGTGTTCCTGCTTCTGGTGGCGGTCGTGTTCCTGCTGTTGGTAGAGTTAATGTTCTTACTATTGTTAATTTGTTTTATCTGCTGTTGGTGGAGTTAGTTATTCTGATGTTGTTGGCGGTGGTGTTACTCTTGTTTTTTGTGGATTTGTTCCTGCTCTATGTGGGATTGGTGTTCCTGCTGTTGCTGGAGTTGGTTTTCTTGCTGTTGGTGGGGTTGGTTTGGTTGGTGTTCCTGCTGTTGGTGGAGTTGGTATTCCTGCTTTTGGTGTAGCTAGTGTTCCTGCTGTTCGTGGAGTTGGTGTTCCTGAAGTTGGTGGATTTGGTAATCCTGCTGTTGGTGGCAGTTGCGGTGGTGTTCCTGCTCTTGGTACAGTGGTGTTCCTGTTTAGGCGACGGCGGTGTTCCTGCTGTTGGTGGAGTTGGTGTTCATGTTGTTGGTGGAGTTGGTGTACATGCTGTTGGTGGAGTTGGTGTTCCTGCTGTTTTTGGATTTGGTGTTTCTGTTTTTTTTGAGTTTTTGTTCCTGCTGTTTTTTTAAGTTGGTGTTCCTGCTGGTGGTGGCGTTGGTGTTCCTGCTGTTTGTGGAGTTGGTGAACCTGCTCTTTGTGGAGTTGGTGATCCTGCTGTTGGAGGTGGTTGTGTTCCTGCTGTTGGTGGCGGTGTTGTCCCTGCTGTTGTTGGAGTTAACGTTCCTGCTCTTGATAGCGCAGGTGTTCCTGCTCTTGGTGGTAGTTGTGTTCCTGCTTCTGGAGGGGTCGTGTTCCTGCTGTTGGTGGAGTTAGTGTTCCTACTATTGTTGAAGATGTTTTTTCTGCTGTTGGTGGAGATAGTTCTTCTGATGTTGATGGCGGTGGTGTTCCTGTTGTTGGTGGCGGATTTGTTCCTGCTGTATGTGGGATTGGTGTTCCTGCTCTTGCTAAAGTTGGTTTTCCTGCTGTTGGTGGATTTGGTGCTCCGGTGATGGTGGATTTGTTGTTCCTGCTGTTGGTGGATTTGGTGTTCCTGCTGTTGGTGCAGTTAATGTTCCTGGTGTTGGTGGAGTTGGTATTCCTGCTGTAGGTGTAGTTGGTGCTCCTACTATTGGTGGAGATGGTTTTCCTGCTGTTGGTGGTGGCTGTGTACCTTTTGTTGGTGGTGGATGTGTTCCTGCTGTTGGTGGAGTTGGTGTTCCTGCTGATGGTGGAGCTGGTGCTCCTGCTGTTGGTGGAGTTGGTGTTCCTGCTGTTGTTGGAGTTGGTGTTCCTGCTGTTGGTGGAATTGCTATTCCTGCTGTTGGTGCCTTTCTTGTTATAGTTTTTATTGATGGCAGTGTTCCTGCTGTTGATGGAGAAGGTGATCGTGCTCTTCGTGGAGTTGGTGTTCCTGGTGTTGGTGGAGTTGCTGTAGCTGCTGTTGTTGGGGATGGTTTGGTTGGTGTTCCAGCTGTTGGTGGAGTTGGTATTCCTATTTTTGGTGTAGCTGGTGTTCCTTCTGTTGGTGGAGTTGGTTTTCCTGCTGTTGGTGGTGGCTGTGTTCTTGCAGTTGGTGGTGGCTGTGTTCCTGCTGTTGGTGGTAGTGGTGTTCCTGCTATTGGTGGAGTTGGTGTTCCTGGTTTTGGTGGAGCTGGTGTTCCTGCTGTTTGTGGAGTTGGTGTTCCTTCTGTTGGTGTATTTGGTGTTCCTGCTGTTGTTCGAGTTGGTGTTCCTGAAGTTGGTGGAATAGGTAATCCTGCTGTTGGTGGCAGTTGCGGTGGTGTTCCTGCTCTTGGTGACAGTGGTGTTCCTGTTTTAGGCGACGGCAGTTTTCCTGCTGTTGGTGGAATTGGTGTTCATGCTGTTGGTCGAGTTGGTGTTACTGCTGTTGGTTGAGTTGGTGTTCCTGCTGTTTTTGGAGTTGGTGTTTCTGCTGTTTTTTGAGTTTTTGTTCCTGCTGTTTTTTGGAGTTGGTGTTCCTGCTGTTGGTGGCGGTGGTGTTCCTGCTCTTGGTGGAGTTGGTGTTCCTGCTTCTGGTGGCGGTCGTGTTCCTGCTGTTGGTAGAGTTAGTGTTCCTACTATTGTTAATTTGTTTTATCTGCTGTTGGTGGAGTTAGTTATTCTGATGTTGTTGGCGGTGGTGTTACTGTTGTTGGTTGTGGATTTGTTCCTGCTGTATGTGGTATTGGTGTTCCTGCTGTTGCTGGAGTTGGTTTTCTTGCTGTTGGTGGGGTTGGTTTGGTTGGTGTTCCTGCTGTTGGTGGAGTTGGTATTCCTGCTTTTGGTGTAGCTGGTGTTCCTGCTGTTCGTGGAGTTGGTGTTCCTGAAGTTGGTGTATTTGGTAATCCTGCTGTTGGTGGCAGTTGCGGTGGTGTTCCTGCTCTTGGTGAAAGTGGTGTTCCTGTTTTAGGCGACGGCGGTGTTCCTGCTGTTGGTGGAGTTGGTGTTCATGTTGTTGGTGGAGTTGGTGTACATGCTGTTGGTGGAGTTGGTGTTCCTGCTTTTTGGATTTGGTGTTTCTGTTTTTTTTGAGTTTTTGTTCCTGCTGTTTTTTTAAGTTGGTGTTCCTGCTGGTGGTGGCGTTGGTGTTCCTGCTGTTTGTGGAGTTGGTGAACCTGCTCTTTGTGGAGTTGGTGATCCTGCTGTTGGAGGTGGTTGTGTTCCTGCTGCTGGTGGCGGTGTTGTCGCTGCTGTTGTTGGAGTTAACGTTCCTGCTCTTGATGGCGCAGGTGTTCCTGCTCTTGGTGGTAGTTGTGTTCCTGCTTCTGGAGGGGGTCGTGTTCCTGCTGTTGGTGGAGTTAGTGTTCTTACTATTGTTGAAGATGTTTTTTCTGCTGTTGGTGGAGATAGTTCTTCTGATGTTGATGGCGGTGGTGTTCCTGTTGTTGGTGGCGGATTTGTTCCTGCTGTATGTGGGATTGGTGTTCCTGCTCTTGCTAAAGTTGGTTTTCCTGCTGTTGGTGGATTTGGTGCTCCGGTGATGGTGGATTTGTTGTTCCTGCTGTTGGTGGATTTGGTGTTCCTGCTGTTGGTGGAGTTAATGTTCCTGGTGTTGGTGGAGTTGGTATTCCTTCTGTAGGTGTAGTTGGTGCTCCTACTATTGGTGGAGATGGTTTTCCTGCTGTTGGTGGTGGCTGTGTACCTTTTGTTGGTGGTGGATGTGTTCCTGCTGTTGGTGGAGTTGGTGTTCCTGCTGATGGTGGAGCTGGTGCTCCTGCTGTTGGTGGAGTTGGTGTTCCTGCTGTTGTTGGAGTTGGTGTTCCTGCTGTTGGTGGAATTGCTATTCCTGCTGTTGGTGCCTTTCTTGTTATAGTTTTTATTGATGGCAGTGTTCCTGCTGTTGATGGAGAAGGTGATCGTGCTCTTGGTGGAGTTGGTGTTCCTGGTGTTGGTGGAGTTGCTGTAGCTGCTGTTGTTGGGGTTGGTTTGGTTGGTGTTCCAGCTGTTGGTGGAGTTGGTATTCCTATTTTTGGTGTAGCTGGTGTTCCTTCTGTTGGTGGAGTTGGTTTTCCTGCTGTTGGTGGTGGCTGTGTTCTTGCAGTTGGTGGTGGCTGTGTTCCTGCTGTTGGTGGTAGTGGTGTTCCTGCTATTGGTGGAGTTGGTGTTCCTGGTTTTGGTGGAGCTGGTGTTCCTGCTGTTTGTGGAGTTGGTGTTCCTTCTGTTGGTGTATTTGGTGTTCCTGCTGTTGTTCGAGTTGGTGTTCCTGAAGTTGGTGGAATAGGTAATCCTGCTGTTGGTGGCAGTTGCGGTGGTGTTCCTGCTCTTGGTGACAGTGGTGTTCCTGTTTTAGGCGACGGCAGTTTTCCTGCTGTTGGTGGAATTGGTGTTCATGCTGTTGGTCGAGTTGGTGTTACTGCTGTTGGTTGAGTTGGTGTTCCTGCTGTTTTTGGAGTTGGTGTTTCTGCTGTTTTTTGAGTTTTTGTTCCTGCTGTTTTTTGGAGTTGGTGTTCCTGCTGTTGGTGGCGGTGGTGTTCCTGCTCTTGGTGGAGTTGGTGTTCCTGCTTCTGGTGGCGGTCGTGTTCCTGCTGTTGGTAGAGTTAGTGTTCCTACTATTGTTAATTTGTTTTATCTGCTGTTGGTGGAGTTAGTTATTCTGATGTTGTTGGCGGTGGTGTTACTGTTGTTGGTTGTGGATTTGTTCCTGCTGTATGTGGTATTGGTGTTCCTGCTGTTGCTGGAGTTGGTTTTCTTGCTGTTCGTGGGGTTGGTTTGGTTGGTGTTCCTGCTGTTGGTGGAGTTGGTATTCCTGCTTTTGGTGTAGCTGGTGTTCCTGCTGTTCGTGGAGTTGGTGTTCCTGAAGTTGGTGTATTTGGTAATCCTGCTGTTGGTGGCAGTTGCGGTGGTGTTCCTGCTCTTGGTGAAAGTGGTGTTCCTGTTTTAGGCGACGGCGGTGTTCCTGCTGTTGGTGGAGTTGGTGTTCATGTTGTTGGTGGAGTTGGTGTACATGCTGTTGGTGGAGTTGGTGTTCCTGCTTTTTGGATTTGGTGTTTCTGTTTTTTTTGAGTTTTTGTTCCTGCTGTTTTTTTAAGTTGGTGTTCCTGCTGGTGGTGGCGTTGGTGTTCCTGCTGTTTGTGGAGTTGGTGAACCTGCTCTTTGTGGAGTTGGTGATCCTGCTGTTGGAGGTGGTTGTGTTCCTGCTGCTGGTGGCGGTGTTGTCGCTGCTGTTGTTGGAGTTAACGTTCCTGCTCTTGATGGCGCAGGTGTTCCTGCTCTTGGTGGTAGTTGTGTTCCTGCTTCTGGAGGGGGTCGTGTTCCTGCTGTTGGTGGAGTTAGTGTTTTTACTATTGTTGAAGATGTTTTTTCTGCTGTTGGTGGAGATAGTTCTTCTGATGTTGATGGCGGTGGTGTTCCTGTTGTTGGTGGCGGATTTGTTCCTGCTGTATGTGGGATTGGTGTTCCTGCTCTTGCTAAAGTTGGTTTTCCTGCTGTTGGTGGATTTGGTGCTCCGGTGATGGTGGATTTGTTGTTCCTGCTGTTGGTGGATTTGGTGTTCCTGCTGTTGGTGCAGTTAATGTTCCTGGTGTTGGTGGAGTTGGTATTCCTGCTGTAGGTGTAGTTGGTGCTCCTACTATTGGTGGAGATGGTTTTCCTGCTGTTGGTGGTGGCTGTGTACCTTTTGTTGGTGGTGGATGTGTTCCTGCTGTTGGTGGAGTTGGTGTTCCTGCTGATGGTGGAGCTGGTGCTCCTGCTGTTGGTGGAGTTGGTGTTCCTGCTGTTGTTGGAGTTGGTGTTCCTGCTGTTGGTGGAATTGTTGTTCCTGCTGTTGTTGGAGTTGGTGTTCCTGAAGTTGGTGGATTTGGTAATCCTGCTGTTGGTGGCAGTTGTGGTGGTGTTCCTGCTCTTGGTGACAGTGGTGTTCCTGTTTTAGGCGACGGCAGTTTTCCTGCTGTTGGTGGAATTGTTGTTCATGCTGTTGGTGGAGTTGGTGTTCATGCTGTTGGTGGAGTTGGTGTTCCTGCTGTTTTTGGATTTGGTGTTTCTGCTGTTTTTTGAGTTTTTGTTCCTCCTGCTTTTTTAAGTTGGTGTTCCTGCTGTGGGTGGCGTTGTTGTTCCTGCTGTTTGTGGAGTTGGTGAACCTGCTCTTTGTGGAGCTAATGTTCCTGCTGTTGGTGGCGGTGGTGTTCCTGCTCTTGGTGGTGGTGGTGTTCCTGCTTCTGGTGGCGTTCGTGTTCCTGCTGTTGTTGGAGTTATTGTTCCTACTATTGTTGGATTTGTTTTTTCTGCTGTTGGTGGAGTTCGTTCTTCTGATGTTGATGGCGGTGGTGTTACTCTTGTTGGTGGTGGATTTGTTCCTGCTGTATGTGGGATTGGTGTTCCTGCTGTTGCTGGAGTTGGTTTTCTTGCTGTTGGTGGGGTTGGTTTGGTTGGTGTTCCTGCTGTTGGTGGAGTTGGTATTCCTGATTTTGGTGTAGCTGCTGTTGCTTCTGTTGGTGGTGTTGGTTTTCCTACTGTTTGTGGTGGATGTGTTCTTGCAGTTGGTGGTGGCTGTGTTCCTGCTGTTGGTGGTATTGGTGTTCCTGCTATTGGTGGATTTGTTGTTCCTGCTTTTGGTGGAGCTGGATTTCCTTCTGTTTGTGGAGTTGGTGTTCCTGCTGTTGGTGGAGTTGGTGTTCGTGCTGTTGGTGGAGTTGGTCTTCCTGCTTTTTTTGGAGTTGTTTTTTTCTGCTGTTTTTTGAGTTTTTGTTCCTGCTGTGTTTTGGAGTTGGTGTTCCTGCTGTTGGTGGTGTTGGTGTTCCTGCTGTTTGTGGAGTTGGTGATCCTGCACTTAGTGGAGTTGGTGATCCTGCTTTTGGTGGTGTTTGTGTTCCTGCTGTTGGTGGTGGTGTTGTTCCTGATGTTGTTGGATTTAATGTTCCTGCTGTTGGTGGCGGTGGTGCTCCTGCTTCTGGTGGCGGTCGTGTTCCTGCTGTTGGTAGAGTTAGTGTTCCTACTATTGTTGGATTTGTTTTTTCTGCTGTTGGTGGAGTTCGTTCTTCTGATGTTGATGGCGGTGGTGTTACTCTTGTTGGTGGTGGATTTGTTCCTGCTGTATGTGGGATTGGTGTTCCTGCTGTTGCTGGAGTTGGTTTTCTTGCTGTTGGTGGGGTTGGTTTGGTTGGTGTTCCTGCTGTTGGTGGAGTTGGTATTCCTGATTTTGGTGTAGCTGCTGTTGCTTCTGTTGGTGGTGTTGGTTTTCCTACTGTTTGTGGTGGATGTGTTCTTGCAGTTGGTGGTGGCTGTGTTCCTGCTGTTGGTGGTATTGGTGTTCCTGCTATTGGTGGATTTGTTGTTCCTGCTTTTGGTGGAGCTGGATTTCCTTCTGTTTGTGGAGTTGGTGTTCCTGCTGTTGGTGGAGTTGGTGTTCGTGCTGTTGGTGGAGTTGGTCTTCCTGCTTTTTTTGGAGTTGTTTTTTTCTGCTGTTTTTTGAGTTTTTGTTCCTGCTGTGTTTTGGAGTTGGTGTTCCTGCTGTTGGTGGTGTTGGTGTTCCTGCTGTTTGTGGAGTTGGTGATCCTGCACTTAGTGGAGTTGGTGATCCTGCTTTTGGTGGTGTTTGTGTTCCTGCTGTTGGTGGTGGTGTTGTTCCTGATGTTGTTGGATTTAATGTTCCTGCTGTTGGTGGCGGTGGTGCTCCTGCTTCTGGTGGCGGTCGTGTTCCTGCTGTTGGTAGAGTTAGTGTTCCTACTATTGTTGGATTTGTTTTTTCTGCTGTTGGTGGAGTTAGTTATTCTGATGTTGATGGCAGTGGTGTTACTGTTGTTGGTGGTGGATTTGTTCCTGCTGTATGAGGGATTGGTGTTCCTGCTGTTGCTGGAGTTGGTTTTCTTGCTGTTGGTGGGGTTGGTTTGGTTGGTGTTCCTGCTGTTGGTGGAGTTGGTATTCCTGCTTTTGGAGTAGCTGGTGTTCCTGCTGTTTGTGGAGTTGGTGTTCCTGCTATTGGTGGAGTTGCTATTCCGGCTGTTGTGGTGGCTGTGTCCCTACAGTTGGTGGTGGCTGTGTTCCTGCTGTTGGTGGTAGTGGTGTTCCTGCTATTGGTGGAGTTAGTGTTCCTGTTGATGGTGGAGGTGTTATTCCTGCTGTTGGTGGAGTTGATGTTCCTGCTGTTGTTGGAGTTGGTGTTCCTGCTGTTTTTGGAATTGTTGTTCCTGCTGTTGGTAGCTGTCGTGTTCCAGTTTTTGGTGATGGTACTGTTTCTGCTGTTGATGGAGAAGGTGATCGTGCTGTGGTGGAGTTGGTGTTCCTTGTGTTGGTGGAGATGGTTTAGCTGCTGTTGGTGGGGTTGGTTTGGTTGTTGTTCCTGCTGTTGGTGGAGTTGGTATTCCTGCTTTTGTTGTAGCTGGTGTTCCATCTGTTGGTGGAGTTGGTTTTCCTGCTGTTTGTGGTGGCTGTGTTCTTGCAGTTGGTGGCGGCTGTTTTTCTGCTGTTGGTGGTATTGGTGTTCCTGCTATTGGTGGAGTTGGTGTTCCAGGTTTTGGTGGAGCTGGTGTTCCTGCTGTTTGTGGAGTTGGTGTTCCTGCTGTTGGTGGAGTTGGTGTTCCTGCTGTTTTTGCGGTTGGTGTTCCAGCTGTTGGTGGAATTGGTAATCCAGCTGTTGGTGGCAGTTGCGGTGGTGTTCCTGCTCTTGGTGATTGTGGTGTTCCTGTTTTAGGTGACGGCGGTGTTCCTGCTGTTGGTGGAGTTGGTGTTCATGCTGTTGCTGAAGTTGGTGTTCCTGCTGTTGGTGGATTTGGTCTTCCTTTTTTTTTTTGGAGTTGTTTTTTTCTGCTGTTTTTTGAGTTTTTGTTCCTGCTGTTTTTTGGAGTTGGTGTTCCTGCTGTTGGTGGTGTTGGTGTTCCTGCTGTTTGTGGAGTTAGTGATCCTGCACTTAGTGAAGTTGGTGATCCAGCTGTTGGTGGTGATTGTGTTCCTGCTGTTCGTGGTGATGTTTTTCCTGGTGTTGTTGGATTTAATGTTCCTGCTGTTGGTGGCGGTGGTGTTCCTCCTCTTGGTGGGGTGGTGTTCCTGCTTCTGGTGGCAGTCGTGTTCCTGCTGTTGGTAGAGTTAGTGTTCCTACTATTGTTGGATTTGTTTTTTCTGCTGTTGGTGGAGTTAGTTATTCTGATGTTGATGGCGGTGGTGTTACTGTTGTTGGTGGTGGATTTGTACCTGCTGTATGTGGGATTGGTGTTCCTGCTGTTGCTGGAGTTGGTTTTCTTGCTGTTGGTGGGGTTGGTTTGGTTGGTGTTCCTGCTGATGGTGGAGTTGGTATTCCTGCTTTGGGTGTAGCTGGTGTTCCTGCTGTTTGTGGAGTTGGTGTTCCTGCTGTTGGTGGAGTTGTTGTTCCTGCTGTTGTTGGAGTTGGTGTTCCTAAAGTTGGTGGATTTGGTAATCCTGCTGTTTTTGGATTTGGTGTTTCTGCTGTTTTTTGAGTTTTTGTTCCTGCTGCTTTTTTAACTTGGTGTTCCTGCTGTGGGTGGCGTTGTTGTTCCTGCTGTTTGTGGATTTGGTTACATTGCTCTTTGTGGAGTTAATGTTCCTGCTGTTGGTGACAGTGGTGTTCCTGTTTTTGGCGACGGCGGTGTTCCTGCTGTTGGTGGAGTTGGTGTTCATGCTGTTGGTGGAGTTCGTGTTCATGCTGTTGGTGGAGTTGGTGTTCCTGCTGTTTTTGGATTTGGTGTTTCTGCTGTTTTTTGAGTTTTTGTTCCTGCTGCTTTTTTAACTTGGTGTTCCTGCTGTGGGTGGCGTTGTTGTTCCTGCTGTTTGTGGATTTGGTTAACTTGCTCTTTGTGGAGTTAATGTTCCTGCTGTTGGTGGCGGTGGTGTTCCTGCTCTTGGTGGTGGTGGTGTTCCTGCTTCTGGTGGCAGTCATTTTCCTGCTGTTGTTGGAGTTATTGTTCCTACTATTGTTGGAGTTGTTTTTTCTGCTGTTGGTGGAGTTAGTTCTTCTGATGTTGATGGCGGGGGTGTTACTCTTGTTGGTGGTGGATTTGTTCCTGCTGTATGTGGGATTGGTGTTCCTGCTGTTGCTGGAGTTGGTTTTCTTGCTGTTGGTGGGGTTGGTTTGGTTGGTGTTCCTGCTGTTGGTGGAGTTGGTATTCCTGACTTTGGTGTAGCTGGTGTTGCTTCCGTTGGTGGCGTTGGTTTTCCTTCTGTTTGTGGTAGATGTGTTCTTGCAGTTGGTGGCGGCTGTGTTCCTGCTGTTGGTGGTATTGGTGTTCCTGCTATTGGTGGAGTTTTTGTTCCTGCTTTTGGTGGAGCTGGATTTCCTTCTGTTTGTGGAGTTGGTGTTCCTGCTGTTGGTGGAGTTGGTGTTCGTGCTTTTTTTGGAGTTGTTTTTTCTGCTGTTTTTTGAGTTTTTGTTCCTGCTGTTTTTTGGAGTTGGTGTTCCTGCTCTTGGTGGTGTTGGTGTTCCTGCTGTTTGTGGAGTTGGTGATCCTGCACTTAGTGGAGTTGGTAATCCAGCTGTTGGTGGTGGTTCTGTTCCTGCTGTTGGTGGTGATGTTGTTCCTGATGTTGTTGGATTTAATGTTCCTGCTGTTGGTGGCGGTGGTGTTCCTGCTCTTGGTGGTCGTGGTGTTCCTGCTTCTGGTGGCGGTCGTGTTCCTGCTGTTGGTAGAGTTAGTGTTCCTACTATTGTTGGATTTGTTTTTTCTGCTGTTGGTGGAGTTAGTTATTCTGATGTTGATGGCGGTGGTGTTACTGTTGTTGGTTGTCGATTTGTTCCTGCTGTATGTGGGATTGGTGTTCCTGCTGTTGCTGGAGTTGGTTTTCTTGCTGTTGGTGGGGTTGGTTTGGTTGGTGTTCCTGCTGTTGGTGGAGTTGGTATTCCTGCTTTTGGTGTAGCTGGTGTTCCTGCTGTTTGTGGAGTTGGTGTTCCTGAAGTTGGTGGATTTGGTAATCCTGCTGTTGGTGGCAGTTGCGGTGGTGTTCCTGCTCTTGGTGGTGGTGGTGTTCCTGCTTCTGGTGGCGGTCGTGTTCCTGCTGTTGGTAGAGTTAGTGTTCCTAATATTGTTGGAGTTGTTTTTTTCTGCTGTTGGTGGAGTTGGTGTTCCTGCTGTTGTTGGAGTTGGTGTTCCTGAAGTTTTTTGGAATTGGTAATCCTGCTGTTGGTGGCAGTTGCGGTGGTGTTCCTGCTGTTGGTGACAGTGGTGTTCCTGTTTTAGGCAACGGCAGTGTTCCTGCTGTTGGTGGAGTTGGTGTTCATGCTGTTGGTGTAGTTGGTGTTCCTGCTGTTGGTGGAGTTGGTGTTCCTGCTGTTTTTGGAGTTGGTGTTTCTGCTGTTTTATGAGTTTTTGTTCCTGCTGTTTTTTGGAGTTGGTGTTCCTGCTGTTGATGGCATTGGTGTTCCTGCTGTTTGTGGAGTTGGTGATCCTGCTCTTTGTGGAGTTGGTTATCCAGCTGTTGGTGGTGGTTGTGTTCCTGCTGATGGTGGTGGTGGTGTCCCTGCTGTTGGTGGAGTTAATGTTCCTGCTGTTGGTGGCGGTGGTGTTCCTGCTCTTGGTGGTGGTGGTGTTCCTGCTGTTGGTGGCGGTCGTGTTCCTGCTCTTGGTGGAGTTAGTGTTCCTACTATGGTTGGAGTTGTTTTTTCTGCAATTGGTAGAGTTAGTTCATCTGATGTTGAAGGCGGTGGTGTTCCTGTTGTTGGTGGTGGATTTGTTCCTGCTGTATGTGGGATTGGTGTTCCTGCTGTTGCTGGAGTTGGTTTTAAAGCTGTTGGTGGATTTGGTGCTCCGGTGATGGTGGATTTGGTGTTCATGCTGTTGGTGGATTTGGTGTCCCTGCTGTTGGTGGAGTTAATGTTCCTGCTGTTGGTGGCGGTGGTGTTCCTGTTCTTGGTGGTGGTGGTGTTCCTGCTGTTGGTGGCGGTCGTGTTCCTGCTCTTGGTGGAGTTAGTGTTCCTACTATGGTTGGAGTTGTTTTTTCTGCAATTGGTAGAGTTAGTTCATCTGATGTTGAAGGCGGTGGTGTTCCTATTGTTGGTGGTGGATTTGTTCCTGCTGTATGTGGGATTGGTGTTCCTGCTGTTGCTGGAGTTGGTTTTAAAGCTGTTGGTGGATTTGGTGCTCCGGTGATGGTGGATTTGGTGTTCATGCTGTTGGTGGATTTGGTGTTCCTGCTGTTGATGGAGTTAATGTTCTTGCTGTTGGTGGAGTTGGTATTCCTGCTGTAGGTGGAGTTGGTGTTCTTGCTATTGGTGGAGTTAGTTTTCCTACTGTTGGTGGTTGCTGTGTCCCTCCAGTTGGTGGTAGCTGTGTTCGTGCTATTGGTGGTAGTGGTGTTCCTGCTATTGTTGGAGTTGGTGTTCCTGCTGATGGTGGAGTTGGTGTTCCTTCTGTTGTTGGATTTGGTGTTCCTGCTGTTGGTGGAATTGCTATTCCTGCTGTTGGTGGCTGTCGTGTTCCAGTTTTTGGTGATGGCAGTGTTCCTGCTGTTGATGGAGAAGGTGATCGTGCTGTTGGTGGAGTTTATGATCCTGCTGTTGGTGGAGTTGGTGATCCTGCTGTTGGTGGATTTGGTGTTCCTGCTGTTGGTGGAAATGGTGTTCCTGCTGTTTTTTGGAGTACGTTTTCCTGCTGTTGGTGGCTTTGGTGTTCCTGCTGTTGGTGATGTTGTTGTTCCTGCTGTTGGTGGTGTTCGTGTTCCTGCTGTTGGTGGAGATGGTGTTCCTGCTGTTGGTGGAGTTGGTGTTCCTGCTCTTGGTGGCGGTTGTTTTCCTGCTGCTGGTGGCTGTGGTGTTCCTGCTGGTGGTGACGGCGGTGTTCCTGCTGTTGGTGGAGTTGGTGTTCCTCCTGTTGGTTGAGTTGGTGTTCCTGCTGTTGGGGGGGTTGGTGCTCCTGCAGTTGGTGGAGTTTATGATCCTGCTGTTGGTGGAGTTGGATATCCTGCTGTTGATGGAGAAGGTGATCGTGCTGTTGGTGGAGTTTATGATCCTGCTGTTGGTGGAGTTGGAGATCCTGCTATTGGTGGAGTTGGTGATCCTGCTGTTGGTGGAGATGGTGTTCCTGCTGTTGGTGGAGTTGGTGTTCCTGCTGTTTTTTGGAGTTGGTTTTCCTGCTGTTGGTGGGTTTGGTGTTCCTGCTGTTGGTGATGTTGTTGTTCCTGCTGTTGGTGGTGTTCGTATTCCTGCTGTTGGTGGAGATGGTGTTCCTGCTGTTGGTGGAGTTGGTGTTCCTGCTGTTGGTGACGGTTGTTTTCCTGCTGTTGGTGGCGGTGGTGTTCCTGCTTGTGGTGACGGCGGTGTTCCTGCTGTTGGTGGAGTTGGTGTTCCTGCTGTTGGTTGAGTTGGTGTTCCTGCTGTTGGTGGAGTTGGTGCTCCTGCTGTTGGTGAAGTTGGTGTTCCTGCTGTTGGTGGAGTTGTTGTTCCTGCTGTTGGTGGAGTTGGTGTTCCTGCTATTGATGGTGCTGGTGTTCCTGCTGTTGGTGATGTCTGTGTTCCTGCTGTAGGTGGAGTTGGTATTCCTACTGTTGATGGAGTTGGTGTTCCTGCTGTTGGTGGTGGTGGTATTCCTGCTGCTGGTGGCGGTGGTGTTCATGCTGTTGTTAGTGACTGTGTTCTTGCTGTGGGTGTAGTTGGTGTTCCAACTGTTGGTGGTGGTGTTGCTCCTACTGTTGGTTCCGGTGGTGTTCCTGCTGTTGGTGGAGTTGCTGTGCCTGCTGTTGGTGGTGCAGGTGTTCCTGCTGTTGGCGGCGGAGTTGTTCCTGTTATTGGTCGCGGTTGTGTATCTGCTGTTGGTGGAGTTGGTGTTCCTGCTGTTGGTGGTAGGGGTGTTCCTGCTGTTGGTGGAGTTAGTGTTCCTGCTGTTGGTGGTTGTCCTCCTGCTGTTGGCGGTGGTGTTGTTCCTGCTGTTGGTGGGATTGGTGTTCCTGCTGTGGGTTGGGTTGGTGTTCCTGCTATTGGTGGAGTTGGTTTTCCTGCTGTTGGTGGTGGCTGTGTTCCTGCTGTTGGTGGTAGTGGTGTTCCTGCTATTGGTGGGGTTGGTGTTCCTGCTGATGGTGGAGTTAGTGTTCCTGCTGTTGGTGGAGGTGGCGGTGGTGTTCCTGCTGTTGTTGGAGTTGGTGTTCCTGCTGTTGGTGGAATAGGAAATCCTGCTGTTGGTTGCAGTTGTGGTGGTGTTCCTGCTGTTGGTGACAGTGGTGTTCCTGTTTTATGCGACGGTGGTGTTCCTGCTGTTGGTGGAGGTGGTGTTCAAGCTGTTGGTGGAGTTGGTGTTCCTACTATTGTTGGAGCTGGTGTTGCTGCTGTTGGTGGAGTTGGTTTTCCTGCTGTAGCTGGATGTGGAGTTACTGCTGATGGTGGAGTTGGTGTTCCTACTATTGTTGGAGTTGCTTTTTCTGCTGATGTTGGAATTAGTTATTCTGATGTTGATGGCGGTGGTCTTACTCTTGTTGGTGGTGGATTTGTTCCTGCCGTATGTGGGATTGGTGCTCCTGCTGTTGCCGGAGTTGGTTTTCCTGCTGTTGGTGGTGATGTTGTTCCTGATGTTGTTGGATTTAATGTTCCTGCTGTTGTTGGCGGTGGTGTTCCTGCTCTTGGTGGTGGTGGTGTTCCTGCTTCTGGTGGCGGTCGTGTTCCTGCTGTTGGTAGAGTTAGTGTTCCTACTATTGTTGGATTTGTTTTTTCTGCTGTTGGTGGAGTTAGTTATTCTGATGTTGATGGCGGTGGTGTTACTGTTGTTGGTTGTGGATTTGTTCCGGCTGTATGTGGGATTGGTGTTCCTGCTGTTGCTGGAGTTGGTTTTCTTGCTGTTGGTGGGGTTGGTTTGGTTGGTGTTCCTGCTGTTGGTGGAGTTGGTATTCCTGCTTTTGGTGTAGCTGGTGTTCCTGCTGTTTGTGGAGTTGGTGTTCCTGAAGTTGGTGGATTTGGTAATCCTGCTGTTGGTGGCAGTTGCGGTGGTGTTCCTGCTCTTGGTGGTGGTGGTGTTCCTGCTTCTGGTGGCGGTCGTGTTCCTGCTGTTGGTAGAGTTAGTGTTCCTACTATTGTTGGAGTTGTTTTTTTCTGCTGTTGGTGGAGTTGGTGTTCCTGCTGTTGTTGGAGTTGGTGTTCCTGAAGTTTTTTGGAATTGGTAATCCTGCTGTTGGTGGCAGTTGCGGTGGTGTTCCTGCTGTTGGTGACAGTGGTGTTCCTGTTTTAGGCAACGGCGGTGTTCCTGCTGTTGGTGGAGTTGGTGTTCATGCTGTTGGTGTAGTTGGTGTTCCTGCTGTTGGTGGAGTTGGTGTTCCTGCTGTTTTTGGAGTTGGTGTTTCTGCTGTTTTAAGAGTTTTTGTTCCTGCTGTTTTTTGGAGTTGGTGTTCCTGCTGTTGATGGCATTGGTGTTCCTGCTGTTTGTGGAGTTGGTGATCCTGCTCTTTGTGGAGTTGGTTATCCAGCTGTTGGTGGTGGTTGTGTTCCTGCTGATGGTGGTGGTGGTGTCCCTGCTGTTGGTGGAGTTAATGTTCCTGCTGTTGGTGGCGGTGGTGTTCCTGCTCTTGGTGGTGGTGGTGTTCCTGCTGTTGGTGGCGGTCGTGTTCCTGCTCTTGGTGGAGTTAGTGTTCCTACTATGGTTGGAGTTGTTTTTTCTGCAATTGGTAGAGTTAGTTCATCTGATGTTGAAGGCGGTGGTGTTCCTGTTGTTGGTGGTGGATTTGTTCCTGCTGTATGTGGGATTGGTGTTCCTGCTGTTGCTGGAGTTGGTTTTAAAGCTGTTGGTGGATTTGGTGCTCCGGTGATGGTGGATTTGGTGTTCATGCTGTTGGTGGATTTGGTGTCCCTGCTGTTGGTGGAGTTAATGTTCCTGCTGTTGGTGGCGGTGGTGTTCCTGCTCTTGGTGGTGGTGGTGTTCCTGCTGTTGGTGGCGGTCGTGTTCCTGCTCTTGGTGGAGTTAGTGTTCCTACTATGGTTGGAGTTGTTTTTTCTGCAATTGGTAGAGTTAGTTCATCTGATGTTGAAGGCGGTGGTGTTCCTGTTGTTGGTGGTGGATTTGTTCCTGCTGTATGTGGGATTGGTGTTCCTGCTGTTGCTGGAGTTGGTTTTAAAGCTGCTGGTGGATTTGGTGCTCCGGTGATGGTGGATTTGGTGTTCATGCTGTTGGTGGATTTGGTGTTCCTGCTGTTGATGGAGTTAATGTTCTTGCTGTTGGTGGAGTTGGTATTCCTGCTGTAGGTGGAGTTGGTGTTCTTGCTATTGGTGGAGTTAGTTTTCCTACTGTTGGTGGTTGCTGTGTCCCTCCAGTTGGTGGTAGCTGTGTTTCTGCTATTGGTGGTAGTGGTGTTCCTGCTATTGTTGGAGTTGGTGTTCCTGCTGATGGTGGAGTTGGTGTTCCTTCTGTTGTTGGATTTGGTGTTCCTGCTGTTGGTGGAATTGCTATTCCTGCTGTTGGTGGCTGTCGTGTTCCAGTTTTTGGTGATGGCAGTGTTCCTGCTGTTGATGGAGAAGGTGATCGTGCTGTTGGTGGAGTTTATGATCCTGCTGTTGGTGGAGTTGGTGATCCTGCTGTTGGTGGATTTGGTGTTCCTGCTGTTGGTGGAAATGGTGTTCCTGCTGTTTTTTGGAGTAGGTTTTCCTGCTGTTGGTGGCTTTGGTGTTCCTGCTGTTGGTGATGTTGTTGTTCCTGCTGTTGGTGGTGTTCGTGTTCCTGCTGTTGGTGGAGATGGTGTTCCTGCTGTTGGTGGAGTTGGTGTTCCTGCTCTTGGTGGCGGTTGTTTTCCTGCTGCTGGTGGCTGTGGTGTTCCTGCTGGTGGTGACGGCGGTGTTCCTGCTGTTGGTGGAGTTGGTGTTCCTCCTGTTGGTTGAGTTGGTGTTCCTGCTGTTGGGGGAGTTGGTGCTCCTGCAGTTGGTGGAGTTTATGATCCTGCTGTTGGTGGAGTTGGAGATCCTGCTGTTGATGGAGAAGGTGATCGTGCTGTTGGTGGAGTTTATGATCCTGCTGTTGGTGGAGTTGGAGATCCTGCTATTGGTGGAGTTGGTGATCCTGCTGTTGGTGGAGATGGTGTTCCTGCTGTTGGTGGAGTTGGTGTTCCTGCTGTTTTTTGGAGTTGCTTTTCCTGCTGTTGGTGGGTTTGGTGTTCCTGCTGTTGGTGATGTTGTTGTTCCTGCTGTTGGTGGTGTTCGTATTCCTGCTGTTGGTGGAGATGGTGTTCCTGCTGTTGGTGGAGTTGGTGTTCCTGCTGTTGGTGACGGTTGTTTTCCTGCTGTTGGTGGCGGTGGTGTTCCTGCTTGTGGTGACGGCGGTGTTCCTGCTGTTGGTGGAGTTGGTGTTCCTGCTGTTGGTTGAGTTGGTGTTCCTGCTGTTGGGGGAGTTGGTGCTCCTGCTGTTGGTGAAGTTGGTGTTCCTGCTGTTGGTGGAGTTGTTGTTCCTGCTGTTGGTGGAGTTGGTGTTCCTGCTATTGATGGTGCTGGTGTTCCTGCTGTTGGTGATGTCTGTGTTCCTGCTGTAGGTGGAGTTGGTATTCCTACTGTTGATGGAGTTGGTGTTCCTGCTGTTGGTGGTGGTGGTATTCCTGCTGCTGGTGGCGGTGGTGTTCATGCTGTTGTTAGTGACTGTGTTCTTGCTGTGGGTGTAGTTGGTGTTCCAACTGTTGGTGGTGGTGTTGCTCCTACTGTTGGTTCCGGTGGTGTTCCTGCTGTTGGTGGAGTTGCTGTGCCTGCTGTTGGTGGTGCAGGTGTTCCTGCTGTTGGCGGCGGAGTTGTTCCTGTTATTGGTCGCGGTTGTGTATCTGCTGTTGGTGGAGTTGGTGTTCCTGCTGTTGGTGGTAGGGGTGTTCCTGCTGTTGGTGGAGTTAGTGTTCCTGCTGTTGGTGGTTGTCCTCCTGCTGTTGGCGGTGGTGTTGTTCCTGCTGTTGGTGGGATTGGTGTTCCTGCTGTGGGTTGGGTTGGTGTTCCTGCTATTGGTGGAGTTGGTTTTCCTGCTGTTGGTGGTGGCTGTGTTCCTGCTGTTGGTGGTAGTGGTGTTCCTGCTATTGGTGGGGTTGGTGTTCCTGCTGATGGTGGAGTTAGTGTTCCTGCTGTTGGTGGAGGTGGCGGTGGTGTTCCTGCTGTTGTTGGAGTTGGTGTTCCTGCTGTTGGTGGAATAGGAAATCCTGCTGTTGGTTGCAGTTGTGGTGGTGTTCCTGCTGTTGGTGACAGTGGTGTTCCTGTTTTATGCGACGGTGGTGTTCCTGCTGTTGGTGGAGGTGGTGTTCAAGCTGTTGGTGGAGTTGGTGTTCCTACTATTGTTGGAGCTGGTGTTGCTGCTGTTGGTGGAGTTGGTTTTCCTGCTGTAGCTGGATGTGGAGTTACTGCTGATGGTGGAGTTGGTGTTCCTACTATTGTTGGAGTTGCTTTTTCTGCTGATGTTGGAATTAGTTATTCTGATGTTGATGGCGGTGGTCTTACTCTTGTTGGTGGTGGATTTGTTCCTGCCGTATGTGGGATTGGTGCTCCTGCTGTTGCCGGAGTTGGTTTTCCTGCTGTTGGTGGTGATGTTGTTCCTGATGTTGTTGGATTTAATGTTCCTGCTGTTGTTGGCGGTGGTGTTCCTGCTCTTGGTGGTGGTGGTGTTCCTGCTTCTGGTGGCGGTCGTGTTCCTGCTGTTGGTAGAGTTAGTGTTCCTACTATTGTTGGATTTGTTTTTTCTGCTGTTGGTGGAGTTAGTTATTCTGATGTTGATGGCGGTGGTGTTACTGTTGTTGGTTGTGGATTTGTTCCGGCTGTATGTGGGATTGGTGTTCCTGCTGTTGCTGGAGTTGGTTTTCTTGCTGTTGGTGGGGTTGGTTTGGTTGGTGTTCCTGCTGTTGGTGGAGTTGGTATTCCTGCTTTTGGTGTAGCTGGTGTTCCTGCTGTTTGTGGAGTTGGTGTTCCTGAAGTTGGTGGATTTGGTAATCCTGCTGTTGGTGGCAGTTGCGGTGGTGTTCCTGCTCTTGGTGGTGGTGGTGTTCCTGCTTCTGGTGGCGGTCGTGTTCCTGCTGTTGGTAGAGTTAGTGTTCCTACTATTGTTGGAGTTGTTTTTTTCTGCTGTTGGTGGAGTTGGTGTTCCTGCTGTTGTTGGAGTTGGTGTTCCTGAAGTTTTTTGGAATTGGTAATCCTGCTGTTGGTGGCAGTTGCGGTGGTGTTCCTGCTGTTGGTGACAGTGGTGTTCCTGTTTTAGGCAACGGCGGTGTTCCTGCTGTTGGTGGAGTTGGTGTTCATGCTGTTGGTGTAGTTGGTGTTCCTGCTGTTGGTGGAGTTGGTGTTCCTGCTGTTTTTGGAGTTGGTGTTTCTGCTGTTTTAAGAGTTTTTGTTCCTGCTGTTTTTTGGAGTTGGTGTTCCTGCTGTTGATGGCATTGGTGTTCCTGCTGTTTGTGGAGTTGGTGATCCTGCTCTTTGTGGAGTTGGTTATCCAGCTGTTGGTGGTGGTTGTGTTCCTGCTGATGGTGGTGGTGGTGTCCCTGCTGTTGGTGGAGTTAATGTTCCTGCTGTTGGTGGCGGTGGTGTTCCTGCTCTTGGTGGTGGTGGTGTTCCTGCTGTTGGTGGCGGTCGTGTTCCTGCTCTTGGTGGAGTTAGTGTTCCTACTATGGTTGGAGTTGTTTTTTCTGCAATTGGTAGAGTTAGTTCATCTGATGTTGAAGGCGGTGGTGTTCCTGTTGTTGGTGGTGGATTTGTTCCTGCTGTATGTGGGATTGGTGTTCCTGCTGTTGCTGGAGTTGGTTTTAAAGCTGTTGGTGGATTTGGTGCTCCGGTGATGGTGGATTTGGTGTTCATGCTGTTGGTGGATTTGGTGTCCCTGCTGTTGGTGGAGTTAATGTTCCTGCTGTTGGTGGCGGTGGTGTTCCTGCTCTTGGTGGTGGTGGTGTTCCTGCTGTTGGTGGCGGTCGTGTTCCTGCTCTTGGTGGAGTTAGTGTTCCTACTATGGTTGGAGTTGTTTTTTCTGCAATTGGTAGAGTTAGTTCATCTGATGTTGAAGGCGGTGGTGTTCCTGTTGTTGGTGGTGGATTTGTTCCTGCTGTATGTGGGATTGGTGTTCCTGCTGTTGCTGGAGTTGGTTTTAAAGCTGCTGGTGGATTTGGTGCTCCGGTGATGGTGGATTTGGTGTTCATGCTGTTGGTGGATTTGGTGTTCCTGCTGTTGATGGAGTTAATGTTCTTGCTGTTGGTGGAGTTGGTATTCCTGCTGTAGGTGGAGTTGGTGTTCTTGCTATTGGTGGAGTTAGTTTTCCTACTGTTGGTGGTTGCTGTGTCCCTCCAGTTGGTGGTAGCTGTGTTTCTGCTATTGGTGGTAGTGGTGTTCCTGCTATTGTTGGAGTTGGTGTTCCTGCTGATGGTGGAGTTGGTGTTCCTTCTGTTGTTGGATTTGGTGTTCCTGCTGTTGGTGGAATTGCTATTCCTGCTGTTGGTGGCTGTCGTGTTCCAGTTTTTGGTGATGGCAGTGTCCCTGCTGTTGATGGAGAAGGTGATCGTGCTGTTGGTGGAGTTTATGATCCTGCTGTTGGTGGAGTTGGTGATCCTGCTGTTGGTGGATTTGGTGTTCCTGCTGTTGGTGGAAATGGTGTTCCTGCTGTTTTTTGGAGTAGGTTTTCCTGCTGTTGGTGGCTTTGGTGTTCCTGCTGTTGGTGATGTTGTTGTTCCTGCTGTTGGTGGTGTTCGTGTTCCTGCTGTTGGTGGAGATGGTGTTCCTGCTGTTGGTGGAGTTGGTGTTCCTGCTCTTGGTGGCGGTTGTTTTCCTGCTGCTGGTGGCTGTGGTGTTCCTGCTGGTGGTGACGGCGGTGTTCCTGCTGTTGGTGGAGTTGGTGTTCCTCCTGTTGGTTGAGTTGGTGTTCCTGCTGTTGGGGGAGTTGGTGCTCCTGCAGTTGGTGGAGTTTATGATCCTGCTGTTGGTGGAGTTGGAGATCCTGCTGTTGATGGAGAAGGTGATCGTGCTGTTGGTGGAGTTTATGATCCTGCTGTTGGTGGAGTTGGAGATCCTGCTATTGGTGGAGTTGGTGATCCTGCTGTTGGTGGAGATGGTGTTCCTGCTGTTGGTGGAGTTGGTGTTCCTGCTGTTTTTTGGAGTTGCTTTTCCTGCTGTTGGTGGGTTTGGTGTTCCTGCTGTTGGTGATGTTGTTGTTCCTGCTGTTGGTGGTGTTCGTATTCCTGCTGTTGGTGGAGATGGTGTTCCTGCTGTTGGTGGAGTTGGTGTTCCTGCTGTTGGTGACGGTTGTTTTCCTGCTGTTGGTGGCGGTGGTGTTCCTGCTTGTGGTGACGGCGGTGTTCCTGCTGTTGGTGGAGTTGGTGTTCCTGCTGTTGGTTGAGTTGGTGTTCCTGCTGTTGGGGGAGTTGGTGCTCCTGCTGTTGGTGAAGTTGGTGTTCCTGCTGTTGGTGGAGTTGTTGTTCCTGCTGTTGGTGGAGTTGGTGTTCCTGCTATTGATGGTGCTGGTGTTCCTGCTGTTGGTGATGTCTGTGTTCCTGCTGTAGGTGGAGTTGGTATTCCTACTGTTGATGGAGTTGGTGTTCCTGCTGTTGGTGGTAGTGGTATTCCTGCTGCTGGTGGCGGTGGTGTTCATGCTGTTGTTAGTGACTGTGTTCTTGCTGTGGGTGTAGTTGGAGTTCCAACTGTTGGTGGTGGTGTTGCTCCTACTGTTGGTTCCGGTGGTGTTCCTGCTGTTGGTGGAGTTGCTGTGCCTGCTGTTGGTGGTGCAGGTGTTCCTGCTGTTGGCGGCGGAGTTGTTCCTGTTATTGGTCGCGGTTGTGTATCTGCTGTTGGTGGAGTTGGTGTTCCTGCTGTTGGTGGTAGGGGTGTTCCTGCTGTTTGTGGAGTTAGTGTTCCTGCTGTTGGTGGTTGTCCTCCTGCTGTTGGCGGTGGTGTTGTTCCTGCTGTTGGTGGGATTGGTGTTCCTGCTGTGGGTTGGGTTGGTGTTCCTGCTATTGGTGGAGTTGGTTTTCCTGCTGTTGGTGGTGGCTGTGTTCCTGCTGTTGGTGGTAGTGGTGTTCCTGCTATTGGTGGGGTTGGTGTTCCTGCTGATGGTGGAGTTAGTGTTCCTGCTGTTGGTGGAGGTGGCGGTGGTGTTCCTGCTGTTGTTGGAGTTGGTGTTCCTGCTGTTGGTGGAATAGGAAATCCTGCTGTTGGTTGCAGTTGTGGTGGTGTTCCTGCTGTTGGTGACAGTGGTGTTCCTGTTTTATGCGACGGTGGTGTTCCTGCTGTTGGTGGAGGTGGTGTTCAAGCTGTTGGTGGAGTTGGTGTTCCTACTATTGTTGGAGCTGGTGTTGCTGCTGTTGGTGGAGTTGGTCTTCCTGCTGTAGCTGGATGTGGAGTTACTGCTGATGTTGGAGTTGGTGTTCCTACTATTGTTGGAGTTGCTTTTTCTGCTGATGTTGGAATTAGGAATTCTGATGTTGATGGCGGTGGTCTTACTCTTGTTGGTGGTGGATTTGTTCCTGCCGTATGTGGGATTGGTGCTCCTGCTCTTGCCGGTGTTGGTTTTCCTGCTGTTGGTGGTGATGTTGTTCCTGATGTTGTTGGATTTAATGTTCCTGCTGTTGTTGGCAGTGGTGTTCCTGCTCTTGGTGGTGGTGGTGTTCCTGCTTCTGGTGGCGGTCGTGCTCCTGCTGTTGGTAGAGTTAGTGTTCCTACTATTGTTGGATTTGTTTTTTCTGCTGTTGGTGGAGTTAGTTATTCTGATGTTGATGGCGGTGGTGTTACTGTTGTTGGTTGTGGATTTGTTCCTGCTGTATGTGGGATTGGTGTTCCTGCTGTTGCTGGAGTTGGTTTTCTTGCTGTTGGTGGGGTTGGTGTGGTTGGTGTTCCTGCTGTTGGTGGAGTTGGTATTCCTGCTTTTGGTGTAGCTGGTGTTCCTGCTGTTTGTGGAGTTGGTGTTCCTGAAGTTGCTGGATTTGGTAATCCTGCTGTTGGTGGCAGTTGCGGTGGTGTTCCTGCTCTTGGTGGTGGTGGTGTTCCTGCTTCTGGTGGCGGTCGTGTTCCTGCTGTTGGTAGAGTTAGTGTTCCTACTATTGTTGGAGTTGTTTTTTTCTGCTGTTGGTGGAGTTGGTGTTCCTGCTGTTGTTGGAGTTGGTGTTCCTGAAGTTTTTTGGAATTGGTAATCCTGCTGTTGATGGCAGTTGCGGTGGTGTTCCTGCTGTTGGTGACAGTGGTGTTCCTGTTTTAGGCAACGGCAGTGTTCCTGCTGTTGGTGGAGTTGGTGTTCATGCTGTTGGTGTAGTTGGTGTTCCTGCTGTTGGTGGAGTTGGTGTTCCTGCTGTTTTTGGAGTTGGTGTTTCTGCTGTTGATGGCATTGGTGTTCCTGCTGTTTGTGGAGTTGGTGATCCTGCTCTTTGTGGAGTTGGTTATCCAGCTGTTGGTGGTGGTTGTGTTCCTGCTGATGGTGGTGGTGGTGTCCCTGCTGTTGGTGGAGTTAATGTTCCTGCTGTTGGTGGCGGTGGTGTTCCTGCTCTTGGTGGTGGTGGTGTTCCTGCTGTTGGTGGCGGTCGTGTTCCTGCTCTTGGTGGAGTTAGTGTTCCTACTATGGTTGGAGTTGTTTTTTCTGCAATTGGTAGAGTTAGTTCATCTGATGTTGAAGGCGGTGGTGTTCCTGTTGTTGGTGGTGGATTTGTTCCTGCTGTATGTGGGATTGGTGTTCCTGCTGTTGCTGGAGTTGGTTTTAAAGCTGTTGGTGGATTTGGTGCTCCGGTGATGGTGGATTTGGTGTTCATGCTGTTGGTGGATTTGGTGTCCCTGCTGTTGGTGGAGTTAATGTTCCTGCTGTTGGTGGCGGTGGTGTTCCTGCTCTTGGTGGTGGTGGTGTTCCTGCTGTTGGTGGCGGTCGTGTTCCTGCTCTTGGTGGAGTTAGTGTTCCTACTATGGTTGGAGTTGTTTTTTCTGCAATTGGTAGAGTTAGTTCATCTGATGTTGAAGGCGGTGGTGTTCCTGTTGTTGGTGGTGGATTTGTTCCTGCTGTATGTGGGATTGGTGTTCCTGCTGTTGCTGGAGTTGGTTTTAAAGCTGCTGGTGGATTTGGTGCTCCGGTGATGGTGGATTTGGTGTTCATGCTGTTGGTGGATTTGGTGTTCCTGCTGTTGATGGAGTTAATGTTCTTGCTGTTGGTGGAGTTGGTATTCCTGCTGTAGGTGGAGTTGGTGTTCTTGCTATTGGTGGAGTTAGTTTTCCTACTGTTGGTGGTTGCTGTGTCCCTCCAGTTGGTGGTAGCTGTGTTCCTGCTATTGGTGGTAGTGGTGTTCCTGCTATTGTTGGAGTTGGTGTTCCTGCTGATGGTGGAGTTGGTGTTCCTTCTGTTGTTGGATTTGGTGTTCCTGCTGTTGGTGGAATTGCTATTCCTGCTGTTGGTGGCTGTCGTGTTCCAGTTTTTGGTGATGGCAGTGTTCCTGCTGTTGATGGAGAAGGTGATCGTGCTGTTGGTGGAATTTATGATCCTGCTGTTGGTGGAGTTGGTGATCCTGCTGTTGGTGGATTTGGTGTTCCTGCTGTTGGTGGAAATGGTGTTCCTGCTGTTTTTTGGAGTAGGTTTTCCTGCTGTTGGTGGCTTTGGTGTTCCTGCTGTTGGTGATGTTGTTGTTCCTGCTGTTGGTGGTGTTCGTGTTCCGGCTGTTGGTGGAGTTGGTGTTCCTGCTCTTGGTGGCGGTTGTTTTCCTGCTGCTGGTGGCTGTGGTGTTCCTGCTGGTGGTGACGGCGGTGTTCCTGCTGTTGGTGGAATTGGTGTTCCTCCTGTTGGTTGAGTTGGTGTTCCTGCTGTTGGGGGAGTTGGTGCTCCTGCAGTTGGTGGAGTTTATGATCCTGCTGTTGGTGGAGTTGGAGATCCTGCTGTTGATGGAGAAGGTGATCGTGCTGTTGGTGGAGTTTATGATCCTGCTGTTGGTGGAGTTGGAGATCCTGCTATTGGTGGAGTTGGTGATCCTGCTGTTGGCGGAGATGTTGTTCCTGCTGTTGGTGGAGTTGGTGTTCCTGCTGTTTTTTGGAGTTGCTTTTCCTGCTGCTGGTGGGTTTGGTGTTCCTGCTGTTGGTGGAGTTGGTGTTCCTGCTGTTGGTGACGGTTGTTTTCCTGCTGTTGGTGGCGGTGGTGTTCCTGCTTGTGGTGACGGCGGTGTTCCTGCTGTTGGTGGAGTTGGTGTTCCTGCTGTTGGTTGAGTTGGTGTTCCTGCTGTTGGGGGAGTTGGTGCTCCTGCTGTTGGTGAACTTGGTGTTCCTGCTCTTGGTGGAGTTGTTGTTCCTGCTGTTGGTGGAGTTGGTGTTCCTGCTATTGATGGTGCTGGTGTTCCTGCTGTTGGTGATGTCTGTGTTCCTGCTGTAGGTGGAGTTGGTATTCCTACTGTTGATGGAGTTGGTGTTCCTGCTGTTGGTGGTAGTGGTATTCCTGCTGCTGGTGGCGGTGGTGTTCATGCTGTTGGTGGAGTTGCTGTGCCTGCTGTTGGTGGTGCAGGTGTTCCTGCTGTTGGCGGCGGAGTTGTTCCTGTTATTGGTCGCGGTTGTGTATCTGCTGTTGGTGGAGTTGGTGTTCCTGCTGTTGGTGGTAGGGGTGTTCCTGCTGTTGGTGGAGTTAGTGTTCCTGCTGTTGGTGGTTGTCCTCCTGCTGTTGGCGGTGGTGTTGTTCCTGCTGTTGGTGGGATTGGTGTTCCTGCTGTGGGTTGGGTTGGTGTTCCTGCTATTGGTGGAGTTGGTTTTCCTGCTGTTGGTGGTGGCTGTGTTCCTGCTGTTGGTGGTAGTGGTGTTCCTGCTATTGGTGGGGTTGGTGTTCCTGCTGATGGTGGAGTTAGTGTTCCTGCTGTTGGTGGAGTTGGTGTTCCTGCTCTTGTTGGAGTTGGTGTTCCTGCTTTTGGTGGAATTGTTGTTCCTGCTGTTGGTGGAGGTGGCGGTGGTGTTCCTGCTGTTTTTGGAGTTGGTGTTCCTGCTGTTGGTGGAATAGGAAATCCTGCTGTTGGTTGCAGTTGTGGTGGTGTTCCTGCTGTTGGTGACAGTGGTGTTCCTGTTTTAGGCGACGGTGGTGTTCCTGCTGTTGTTGGAGGTGGTGTTCAAGCTGTTGGTGGAGTTGGTGTTCCTACTATTGTTGGAGCTGGTGTTGCTGCTGTTGGTGGAGTTGGTCTTCCTGCTGTAGCTGGATGTGGAGTTACTGCTGATGGTGGAGTTGGTGTTCCTACTATTGTTGGAGTTGTTTTTTCTGCTGATGTTGGAATTAGTTATTCTGATGTTGATGGCGGTGGTCTTACTCTTGTTGGTGGTGGATTTGTTCCTGCCGTATATGGGATTGGTGCTCCTGCTGTTGCCGGAGTTGGTTTTCCTGCTGTTGGTGGTTTTGGTGCTCCGGCTGATGGTGGATTTGGTGTTCCTGCTGTTGGTGGTTTTGGTGTTCCTGGTGTTGTTGGAGGTAATGTTCCTGCTGTTGGTGGCGGTGGTGTTCCTGCTCTTGTTGGTGGTGGTGTTCCTGCTTCTGGTGGCGGTCGTGTTCCAGCAGTTCGTGGAGTTAGTGTTCCTACTATTGTTGGAGTTGTTGTTTCTGCTGTTGGTGGAGTTAGTTATTCTGATGTTGATGGCGGTGGTGTTACTGTTGTTGGTGGTGGATTTGTTCCTGCTGTATGTGGGATTTGTGTTCCTGCTGTTGCTGGAGTTGGTTTTCCTGCTGTTGGTGGGGTTGGTTTGGTTGGTGTTCCTGCTTTTGGTGGAGCTGGTGTTCCTGCTGTTTGTGGAGTTGGTGTTCCTGCTGTTGGTGGAGTTGGTGTTCCTGCTGTTGTTGGAGTTGGTGTTCCTGCTGTTGGTGGAATTGGAAATCCTGCTGTTGGTGGCAGTTGCGGTGGTGTTCCTGCTCTTGGTGATAGTAGTGTTCCTGTTTTAGGCGACGGTGGTGTTCCTGCTGTTGGTGGAGTTGGTGTTCATGCTGTTGGTGGAGTTGGTGTTCCTGCTGTTGGTGGAGTTGCTGTTCCTGCTGTTGGTGGCGTTGGTGTTCCTGCTGTTTGTGGAGTTTGTGATCCTGCTCTTGGTGGAGTTGGTGATCCTGCTGTTGGTGGTTGGTGTGTTCCTGCTGTTGGTGGCGGTTGTGTTCCAGCTGTTGTTGGAGTTAATGTTCCTGCTGTTGGTGGCGGTGGTGTTCCTGTTTCTGGTGGTGGTCGTGTTCCTGCTGTGGTGGAGTTAGTGTTCCTACTATTGTTGTAGTAGTTTTTTCTGCTGTTGGTGGAGTTAGTTCTTCTGATGTTGATAGCGGTGGTGTTCCTGTTGTTGGTGGTGGATTTGTTCCAGCTGTATGTGGGATTGGTGTTCCTGCTGTTGCTGTTGATGGTATTCCTGCTTTTGGTGTAGCTGGTGTTCCTTCTGTTGGTGGAGTTGGTTTGCCTACTCTTTGTGGTGGCTGTGTTCTTGCAGTTGGTGGTGGCTGTGTTCCTGCTGTTGGTGGTAGTGGTGTTCCTGCTGTTGGTGGAGTTGGTTTTCCTGCTTTTGGTGGAGCTGGTGTTCCTGCTGTTTGTGGTGTTGTTGTTCGTGCTGTTGGTGGATTTGGTGTTCCTGCTGTTGTTAGAGTTGCTGTTCCTGAAGTTGGTGGAATTGGTAGTCCTGCTGTTGGTGGCAGTTGCGGTGGTGTTCCTGCAGTTGGTGGAGTTGGTGTTCCTGCTGTTGGTGGAATTTTTGTTCCTGCTATTGATGGTGCTGGTGTTCCTGCTGTTGGTGATGTCTGTGTTCCTGCTGTAGGTGGAGTTGGTATTACTTCTGTTGATGGATTTGGTGTTCCTGCTGTTGGTGGTAGTGGTATTCCTGCTGTTGGTGGCGGTGGTGTTCATGCTGTTGTTGTTGACTGTGTTCTTGCTGTGGGTGTAGATGGTGTTCCAACTGTTGGAGGTGGTGGTGCTCCTACTGTTGGTTCTGGTGGTGTTCCTGCTGTTGGTGGAGTTGCTGAGCATGCTGTTGGTGGCGCAGGTGTTCCTGCTGTTGGCTGCGGTGGTGTTCCTGCTGTTGTTGGAGATGGTGTTCCTGCTGTTGGTGGAATTGGAAATCCTGCTGTTGGTTGCAGTTGCGGTGGTGTTCCTGCTGTTGGTGACAGAGGTGTTCCTGTTTTAGGCGACGGTGGTGTTCCTGCTGTTGGTGGAGTTGGTGTTTCTGCTGTTGTTGGAGTTGGTGTTCCTGCTGTTTTTGGAGTTGGTGTTTCTGCTGTTTTTTGAGTTTTTATTCCTGCTGTTTTTTGGAGTTGGTGTTCCTGCTGTTGGTGGTGTTGCTGTTCCAGCTGTTTGTTGAGTTGGTGATCCTGCTCTTTGTGGAGTTGGTGATCCATCTGTTGGTGGTGGTTGTCTTCCTGCTGTTGGTGGCGGTGGTGTTCCTGCTGTTGTTGGAGTTAATGTTCCTGCTGTTGGTGGCGGTGGTGTTCCTGCTCTTGGTGGTGTTGGTGTTCCTGCTTCTGGTGGCGGTCGTGTTCCAGCTGTTGGTGGAGTTAGTGTCCTACTATTGTTGGAGTTGTTTTTTTTGCTGTTGGTGGAGTTCGTTCTTCTGATGTTGATGGTGGTGGTTTTCCTGTTGATGGTGGTGGATTTGTTCCAGCTGTATGTGGGATTGGTGTTCCTGCTGTTGCTGGAGTTGATTTTCCTGCGGTTGGTGGATTTGGTGCTCCGTTTGATTGTGGATTTGGCGTTCCTGCTCTTGGTGGATTTGTGTTTCTGCTGTTGGTGGAGTTGGTGATCCTGCTGTTGGTGGAGTTGGTATTCCTGCTGTAGGTGGAGTTGGTGTTCCTGCTATTGGTGGAGTTGGTTTTCCTGCTGTTGGTGTTGGCTGTGTTCCTGCTGTTGGTGGTAGCGGTGTTCCTGCTATTGGTGGAGTTTGTGTTCCTGCTGATGGAAAAGCTGGTGTTCCTGCTATTGGTGGAGTTGGTGTTCCAGCTGTTGGTGGGGTTGGTTTCCAGCTGTTGGTGGAGTTGGTTATCCTGCTGTTGGTGGAGTTGGTTTTCCTGCTGTTGGTGGTGGCTGTGTCCCTCCAGTTGCTGGTGGCTTTGTTCCTGCTGTTGGTGGTAGTGGTGTTCCTGCTATTGGTGGCGTTGGTGTTCCTGCTGATGGTGGAGCTGGTGCTCCTGCTGTTGTTGGAGTTGGTGTTCTAGCTGTTGTTGGAGTTGGTCTTTCTGCTGTTGGTGGAATTGTTGTTCCTGCTGTTGGTGGCTGTCGTGTTCCAGTTTTTGGTGATGCAAGTGTTCCTGCTGTTGATGGAGAAGTTGATCGTGCTGTTGCTGGAGTTGGTGTTCCTGCTGATGGTGGAGCTGGTGCTCCTGCTGTTGGTGGAGTTGGTGTTCCTGCTGTTGTTGGAGTTGGTGTTCCTGCTGTTGGTGGAATTGTTGTTCCTGCTGTTGGTGGCGTTGATGTTCCTGCTGTTTGTGGAATTGGTGATCCTTCTCTTTGTGGAGTTGGTGATCCTGCTGTTGGTGGTGGTTGTGTTCCTGCTGTTGGTGGCGGTGGTGTCCCTGCTGTTGTTGTATTTAATTTTCCTGCTGTTGGTGGCGGTGGTGTTCCTGCTGTTGGTGGATTTATTGTTCCTACTATTGTTGGAGTTGTTTTTTCTGCTGTTGGTGGAGTTAGTTGTTCTGATGCTGATGGCGGTGGTGTTCCTGTTGTTGGTGGTCGATTTGTTCCTGCTGCATGTGGGATTGGTGTTCCTGCTGTTGCTGGAGTTGGTTTTCCTGCTGTTGGTGGATTTGGTGCTCCGGTGATGGAGGATTTGGTGTTCCTGCTGTTGGTGGATTTGGGTGTTCCTGCTGTTGGTGGAGTTAATGTTCCTGCTGTTGGTGGAGTTGGTATTCCTGCTGTAGGTGGAGTTGGTGTTCCTGCTATTTTTGGAGTTGGTTTTCCTGCAGTTGGTGGTAGCTGTGTCCCTCCAGTTGGTGGTGGCTGTGTTCCTGCTGTTGGTGGTAGTGGTGCTCCTGCTGTTGGTGGAGTTGGTGTTCCTGCTGATGGTGGAGCTGGTGCTCCTGCTTTTGGTGGAGTTGATGTTCCTGCTGTTGTTGGAGTTGGTGTTCGTGCTGTTGGTGGACTTGTTGTTCCTGCTGTTTTTTGTGATGGCAGTGTTCCTGCAGTTGATGGAGCAGGAGATCGTGCTGTTGGTGGAGTTTGTGTTCCTGCTGTTGTTGGGGTTGGAGATCCTGCTGTTGGTGGAGTTGGTGATCCTGCTGTTGTTGGGGTTGGAGATCCTGCTGTTGGTGGAGTTGGTGATCCTGCTGTTGGTGGAGTTGGTCTTCCTGCTCTTGGTGGAGTTGGTTTTCCTGCTTTTTTTTTGATTTGGTTGTCCTGCTGTTGTTGGCTTTGGTGTTCCTGCTGTTGGTGCTGTTGTTGTTTTTGCTGCTGGTGGTGTTGGTGTTCCTGCTGTTGTTGGAGATGGTGTTCCTGCTGTTGGTGGAGTTGGTGTTCCTGCTGTTGGTGAATTTGTTGTTCCTGCTGTTGGTGGCGGTGGTGTCACTGCTTTTGGTGGTGGTTGTGTTCCTGCTTCTGGTGGCGGTGATGTTTCTGCTGTTCGTGGAGTTAGTGTTCCTACTATTGTTGGAGTTGTTTTTTCTGCTGTTGGTGGAGTTACTTATTCTGATGTTGATGGCGGTTGTGTTCATGTTGCTGGTGGTGGATTTGTTCCTGCTGTATGTGGGTTTCGTGTTCCTGCTGTTGCTGTAGTTGGTTTTCCTGCTGTTGGTGGATTTGGTGCTCCGGTGATGGTGGATTTGGTGTTCCTGCTGTTGGTGGCTGTCGTGTTCCAGTTTTTGGTGATGGCAGTGTTCCTGCTGTTTATGGAGAAGGTGATCGTGCTGTTGGTGGAGTTTGTGTTCCTGCTGTTGGTGGAGTTGGAGATACTGCTGTTGGTCGAGTGGGTGATCCTGAAGTTGGTGGAGTTGGTGTTCCTGCTGTTGGTGGAGTTGGTGTTTATGCTGTTTTTTGGAGTTGGTTGTCCTGCTGTTGGTGGCTTTGGTGTTCCTGCTGTTGGTGGTGTTGTTGTTCCAGCTGTTGGTGGTGTTGGTGTTCCTGCTGTTGGTGGTGTTGGTGTTCCTGCTGTTGTTGGAGATGGTGTTCCTGCAGTTGGTGGAGTTGGTGTTCCTGCTGTTGGTGGCGATGGATTTCTTGCTGTTGGTGGCGGTGGTGTTCCTGCTGTTGGTTGAGTTGGTGTTCCTGCTGTTGGTGGAGTTGCTGTTCCTGCTGTTGCTGGAGTTGGTGTTCCTGCTATTGATGGTGCTGGTGTTCCTGCTGTTGGTGATGTCTGTGTTCCTGCTGTAGGTGGAGTTGGTATTCCTACTGTTGATGGAATTGGTGTTCCTGCTGTTGGTGGCAGTGGTATTCCTGCTGATGGTGGCGGTGGTGTTCATGCTGTTGTTGGTGATTGTGTTCTTGCTGTGGGTGTAGTTGGTGTTCCAACTGTTGGTGTTGGTGGTGCTCCTACTGTTGGTTCCGGTGGTGTTCCTGCTGTTGGTGGAGTTGCTGTGCCTGCTGTTGGTGGTGCAGGTGTTCCTGCTGTTGGCGGTGGTGGTGTTCCTGTTGTTGGTCGCGGTTGTGTATCTGCTGTTGGTGGAGTTGGTGTTCCTGCTGTTGTTGGTAGTGGTGTTCCTGCTGTTGGTGGATTTAGTGTTCCTGCTGTTGGTGGTTGTGTTCCTCCTGTTGGCGGTGGTGGTGTTCCTGCTGTTGGTGATAGTGGTGTTCCTGCTATTGGTGGGGTTGGTGTTCATGCTGATGGTGGAGTTAGTGTTCCTGCTGTTGGTGGAGTTGTTGTTCCTGCTGTTGGTGGAGGTGGCGGTGGTGTTCCTGCTGTTGGTGGAGTTTGTGTTCCTACTATTGTTGGAGTTGGTCTTCCTGCTGTTGCTGGATGTGGAGTTACTGCTGTTGGTCGAGTTGGTCTTCCTACTATTGTTGGAGTTGTTTTTTCTGCTAATGGTGGATTAGTTCTTCAGATGTTGATGGCGGTGGTGTTACTCTTGTTCTGTCGAAGGGTCATGAGGACTCGAAACGTCAACTCTTTTCTTCTCCGCCGATGCTGCCAGACCTGCTGAGTTTTTCCAGGTAATTCTGTTTTTGTTTTGGATTTCCAGCATCCGCAGTTTTTTTGTTTTTACTCTTGTTGGTGGTGGATTTGTTCCTGCTGTATGTGGGATTGGTGTTCCTGCTGTTGTTGGAGTTGGTTTTCCTGCTGTTGGTGGATTTGGTGCTCTGGCTGATGGTGGATTTGGTGTTCCTGCTGTTGGTGGATCTGGTGTTCCTGCTGTTGGTGGGGTTAATGTTCCTGCTGTTGGTGGCTGTGGTGTTCCTGCTCTTGGTGGTGGTGGTGTTCCTGCTTCTGGTGGCGGTCGTGTTGATGCTGTTGGTGGAGTTAGTGTTCCTACTATTGTTGGAGTTGTTTTTTCTGCTCTTCGTGGAGTTAGTTCTTCTGATGTTGATGGTGGTGGTGTTCCTGTTGTTGGTGGTGGATTTGTTCCTGCTGTATGTGGGATTGGTGTTCCTGCTGTTGCTGGAGTTGGTTTTCCTGCTGTTGTTGGGGTTGGTTTGGTTGGTGTTCCTGCTGTTGGTGGAGTTGGTCTTTTTGCTTTTGGTGTAGCTGGTGCTCCTTCTGTTGGTGGAGTTGATTTTCCTACTGTTGGTGGTGGCTGTGTTCTTGCAGTTGTTGGTGGATGTGTTCCTGCTGTTGGTGGTAGTGGTGTTCTGGCTATTGGTGGTGTTGGTGTTCCTGGTTTTGGTGGAGCTGGTGTTCCTGCTGTTTGTGGAGTTGGTGTTCCTGCTGTTGGTGGAGTTGGTGTTCCTGCTGTTGTTGGAGTTGGTGTTCCTGTTGTTGTTGGATTTGGAAATCCAGCTGTTGGTGGCAGTTGCGGTGTTGTTCCTGCTGTTGGTGACAGTGGTGTTCCTGTTTTAGGCGACGGTGGTGTTCCTGCTGTTAGTGGAGTTGGTGTTCCTGCTGTTGGTGGATTTGGTATTCCAGCTGTTTTTGGAATTGGTGTTTCTGCTGTTTTTTGAGTTTTTGTTCCTGCTGTTTTTTGGAGTTGTTTTTCCTGCTGTTGGTGGCGTTGGTGTTCCTGCTATTTGTGGATTTGGTGATCCTGCTCTTTGTGGAGTTGGTGATCTTGCTGTTGTTGGTGGTTGTGTTCCTGCTGTTGGTGGCGGTGGTGTTCCTGCTGTTGTTGGAGTTAATGTTCCTGCTGTTGGTTGCGTTGGTTTTCCTGCTGTTGGTGATATTTGTATTCCTGCTGTTCGTGGATTTGTGTTCCTGCTGTTTGTTGGAGTTGGAGATCCTGCTGTTGGTGGAGTTGGTAATCCTGCTGTTGGTGGAGTTGGTGTTCCTGCTGTTGGTGGAGTTGGTGTTCCTGCTGTTTTTTGGAGTTGGTTGTCCTGCTGTTGGTGGCTTTGGTGTTCCTGCTGTTGGTGGTGTTGTTGTTCCTGCTGTTGGTGGTGTTGGTGTTCATGCTGTTGTTGGAGATGGTGTTCCTGCTGTTGTTGGAGATGGTGTTCCTGCTGTTGGTGGCGGTGGTTTTCCTGCTGTTGGTGGCGGTAGTGTTCCTGCTGTTGGTGACGGCGGTGTTCCTGCTGTTGGTGGAGTTGGTGTTCCTGCTGTTGGTTGAGATGGTGTTCCTGCTGTTGGTGGAGTTGGTGCTCCTGCTGTTGGTGGAGTTGGTGTTCCTGCTGTTGGTGGTGGTGGTGTTCCTGCTTCTGGTGGCGGTCGTGTTGATGCTGTTGGTGGAGTTAGTGTTCCTACTATTGTTGGAGTTGTTTTTTCTGCTCTTCGTGGAGTTAGTTCTTCTGATGTTGATGGTGGTGGTGTTCCTGTTGTTGGTGGTGGATTTGTTCCTGCTGTATGTGGGATTATTGTTCCTGCTGTTGCTGGAGTTGGTTTTCCTGCTGTTGTTGGGGTTGGTTTGGTTGGTGTTCCTGCTGTTGGTGGAGTTGGTATTATTGCTTTTGGTGTAGCTGGTGCTCCTTCTGTTGGTGGAGTTGATTTTCCTACTGTTGGTGGTGGCTGTGTTCTTGCAGTTGTTGGTGGATGTGTTCCTGCTGTTGGTGGTAGTGGTGTTCCGGCTATTGGTGGTGTTGGTGTTCCTGGTTTTGGTGGAGCTGGTGTTCCTGCTGTTTGTGGAGTTGGTGTTCCTGCTGTTGGTGGAGTTGGTGTTCCTGCTGTTGTTGGAGTTGGTGTTCCTGTTGTTGTTGGATTTGGAAATCCAGCTGTTGGTGGCAGTTGCGGTGTTGTTCCTGCTGTTGGTGACAGTGGTGTTCCTGTTTTAGGCGACGGTGGTGTTCCTGCTGTTAGTGGAGTTGGTGTTCCTGCTGTTGGTGGATTTGGTATTCCAGCTGTTTTTGGAATTGGTGTTTCTGCTGTTTTTTTTGAGTTTTTGTTCCTGCTGTTTTTTGGAGTTGTTTTTCCTGATGTTGGTGGCGTTGGTGTTCCTGCTATTTGTGGATTTGGTGATCCTGCTCTTTTTGGAGTTGGTGATCTTGCTGTTGTTGGTGGTTGTGTTCCTGCTGTTGGTGGCGGTGGTGTTCCTGCTGTTGTTGGAGTTAATGTTCCTGCTGTTGGTTGCGTTGGTTTTCCTGCTGTTGGTGATATTTGTTTTCCTGCTGTTCGTGGATTTGTGTTCCTGCTGTTTGTTGGAGTTGGAGATCCTGCTGTTGGTGGAGTTGGTGATCCTGCTGTTGGTGGAGTTGGTGTTCCTGCTGTTGGTGGAGTTGGTGTTCCTGCTGTTTTTTGGAGTTGGTTGTCCTGCTGTTGGTGGCTTTGGTGTTCCTGCTGTTGGTGGTGTTGTTGTTCCTGCTGTTGGTGGTGTTGGTGTTCATGCTGTTGTTGGAGATGGTGTTCCTGCTGTTGTTGGAGATGGTGTTCCTGCTGTTGGTGGCGGTGGTTTTCCTGCTGTTGGTGGCGGTAGTGTTCCTGCTGTTGGTGACGGCGGTGTTCCTGCTGTTGGTGGAGTTGGTGTTCCTGCTGTTGGTTGAGATGGTGTTCCTGCTGTTGGTGGAGTTGGTGCTCCTGCTGTTGGTGGAGTTGGTGTTCCTGCTGTTGGTGGTGGTGGTGTTCCTGCTTCTGGTGGCGGTCGTGTTGATGCTGTTGGTGGAGTTAGTGTTCCTACTATTGTTGGATTTGTTTTTTCTGCTCTTCGTGGAGTTAGTTCTTCTGATGTTGATGGTGGTGGTGTTCCTGTTGTTGGTGGTGGATTTGTTCCTGCTGTATGTGGGATTGGTGTTCCTGCTGTTGCTGGAGTTGGTTTTCCTGCTGTTGTTGGGGTTGGTTTGGTTGGTGTTCCTGCTGTTGGTGGAGTTGGTCTTTTTGCTTTTGGTGTAGCTGGTGCTCCTTCTGTTGGTGGAGTTGATTTTCCTACTGTTGGTGGTGGCTGTGTTCTTGCAGTTGTTGGTGGATGTGTTCCTGCTGTTGGTGGTAGTGGTGTTCTGGCTATTGGTGGTGTTGGTGTTCCTGGTTTTGGTGGAGCTGGTGTTCCTGCTGTTTGTGGAGTTGGTGTTCCTGCTGTTGGTGGAGTTGGTGTTCCTGCTGTTGTTGGAGTTGGTGTTCCTGTTGTTGTTGGATTTGGAAATCCAGCTGTTGGTGGCAGTTGCGGTGTTGTTCCTGCTGTTGGTGACAGTGGTGTTCCTGTTTTAGGCGACGGTGGTGTTCCTGCTGTTGGTGGAGTTGGTGTTCCTGCTGTTGGTGGATTTGGTATTCCAGCTGTTTTTGGAATTGGTGTTTCTGCTGTTTTTTGAGTTTTTGTTCCTGCTGTTTTTTGGAGTTGTTTTTCCTGATGTTGGTGGCGTTGGTGTTCCTGCTATTTGTGGATTTGGTGATCCTGCTCTTTGTGGAGTTGGTGATCTTGCTGTTGTTGGTGGTTGTGTTCCTGCTGTTGGTGGCGGTGGTGTTCCTGCTGCTGTTGGAGTTAATGTTCCTGCTGTTGGTTGCGTTGGTTTTCCTGCTGTTGGTGATATTTGTTTTCCTGCTGTTCGTGGATTTGTGTTCCTGCTGTTTGTTGGAGTTGGAGATCCTGCTGTTGGTGGAGTTGGTGATCCTGCTGTTGGTGGAGTTGCTGTTCCTGCTGTTGGTGGAGTTGGTGTTCCTGCTGTTTTTTGGAGTTGGTTGTCCTGCTGTTGGTGGCTTTGGTGTTCCTGCTGTTGGTGGTGTTGTTGTTCCTGCTGTTGGTGGTGTTGGTGTTCATGCTGTTGTTGGAGATGGTGTTCCTGCTGTTGTTGGAGATGGTGTTCCTGCTGTTGGTGGCGGTGGTTTTCCTGCTGTTGGTGGCGGTAGTGTTCCTGCTGTTGGTGGCTTTGGTGTTCCTGCTGTTGGTGGAGTTGTTGTTCCTGCTGTTGGTGGTGTTGGTGTTCATGCTGTTGTTGGAGATGGTGTTCCTGCTGTTGTTGGAGATGGTGTTCCTGCTGTTGGTGGCGGTGGTTTTCCTGCTGTTGGTCGCGGTAGTGTTCCTGCTGTTGGTGACGGCGGTGTTCCTGCTGTTGGTGGAGTTGGTGTTCCTGCTGTTGGTTGAGATGGTGTTCCTGCTGTTGGTGGAGTTGGTGCTCCTGCTGTTGGTGGAGTTGGTGCTCCTGCTGTTGGTGGAGATGTTGTTCCTGCTGTTGGTGGAGTTGGTGTTCCTGCTGTTGGTGGAATTGTTGTTCCTGCTATTGATGATGCTGGTGTTTCTGCTGTTGGTGATGTCTGTGTTCCTGCTGTAGGTGGAGTTGGTATTCCTTCTGTTGATGGATTTGGTGTTCCTGCTGTTGGTGGTAGTGGTATTCCTGCTGTTGGTGGCGGTGGTGTTCATGCTGTTGCTGGTGACTGTGTTCTTGCTGTGGGTGCAGTTGGTGTTCCAACTGTTGATGGTGGTGGTGCTCCTACTGTTGGTTCCGGTGGTGTTCCTGCTGTTGGTGGAGTTGCTGTGCCTGCTGTTTGGGGCGCAGGTGTTCCTGCTGTTGGCGGCGGTGGTGTTCCTGTTTTTGGTCGCGATTGTGCATCTGCTGTTGGTGGAGTTGATGTTCCTACTGTTGGTGGTAGTGGTGTTCCTGCTGTTGGTGGTAGTGTTCCTGTTGTTGGCGGTGGTCGTGTTCCTGCTGTTGGTGCGATTGGTGTTCCTGCTGTGGGCTGGGTTGGTGTTCCTGCTATTGGTGGAGTTGGTTTTCCTGCTGTTGGTGGTGGCTGTGTTCCTGCTGTTGGTGGCGGACGTGTTCCTGCTATTGGTGGGGTTGGTGTTCCTGCTGATGGTGTAGTTAGTGTTCCTTCTGTTGGTGCAGTTTGTGTTCCTGCTCTTGTTGGAGTTGGTGTTCCTGTTGTTGGTGGAATTGTTGTTACTGCTGTTGGTGGAGGTGGCAGTGGTGTTCCTGCTGTTGGTGGAGTTTGTGTTCCTACTATTGTTGGAGTTGGTGTTGCTGATGTTGGTGGAGTTGGTCTTCCTGCTGTTGCTGGATGTGGAGTTAATGCTGTTGGTGGACTTGGTGTTCCTACTATTGTTGGAGTTGTTCTTTCTGCTAATGGTGGATTAAATTTTCCGATGCTGATGGCGGTGGTGTTACTCTTGTTGGTGGTGGATTTGTTCCTGCTCTATGTGGGATTGGTGTTCCTGCTGTTGTTGGAGTTGGTTTTCCTGCTGTTGGTGGATTTGGTGCTCCGGATGATGGTGGATTTGGTGTTCCTGCTGTTGGTGGATTTGTTGTTCCTGCTGTTGGTGGAGATAATGTTCCTGCTGTTGGTGGTGGTGGTGTTCCTGCTTCTGGTGGTGGTCGTGTTGTTGCTGTTGGTGGAGTTAGTGTTACTACTATTGTTGGAGTTGTTTTTTCTTCTGTTGGTGGAGTTAGTTATTCTGATGTTGATGACGGTGGTGTTACTGTTGTTGGTGGTGGATTTGTTGCTGCTGTATGTGGGATTGGTGTTCCTGCTGTTGCTGGAGTTGGTTTTACTGCTGCTGGTGGGGTTGGTTTGGTTGGTGTTCCTGCTGTTGGTGGAGTTGGTATTATTGCTTTTGATGTAGCCGGTCTTCCTTCTGTTTGTGGAGTTGATTTTCCTTCTGTTGGTGGTGGCTGTGTTCTTGCAGTTGTTGGTGGCTGAGTTCCTGCTGCTGGTGGTAGTGGTGTTCCTGCTATTTTTGGAGTTGGTATTCCTGGTTTTGGTGGAGCTGGTGTTCCTGCTGTTTGTGGTGTTGGTGTTCCTGCTGTTGGTGGAGTTGGTGTTCCTGCTGTTGTTGGAGTTGGTGTTCCTGCTGTTGTTGGAATTGGAAATCCTGCTGTTGGTTGCAGTTGCGGTGGTGTTCCTGCTGTTGGTGACAGTGGTGTTCCTGTTTTAGGCGACGGTGGTGTTCCTGCTGTTGGTGGAGTTGGTGTTCAAGCTGTTGGTGGAGTTGGTGTTCCTGCTGTTTTTTGAGTTTTTGTGCCTGCTGTTTTTTGGAGTTGGTGTTCCTGCTGTTGGTGGTGCTGGTGTTCCAGCTGTTTGTTGAGTTGGTGATCCTGCTCTTTGTGGAGTTGGTGATCCATCTGTTGGTGGTGGTTTTCTTCCTGCTGTTGGTGGCGGTGGTGTTCCTGCTGTTGTTGGAGTTAATGTTCCTGCTGTTGGTGGCGGTAGTGTTCCTGCTCTTGGTGGTGGTGGTGTTCCTGCTTCTGGTGGCGGTCGTGTTCCTGCTGTTGGTGGAGTTAGTGTTCCTACTATTGTTGGAGTTGTTTTTTCTGCTGTTGGTGGAGTTAGTTCTTCTGATGTTGATGGTGGTGGTGTTCCTGTTGTTGGTGGTGGGTTTGTTCCAGCTGTATGTGGGATTGGTGTTCCTGCTGTTGCTGGAGTTGGTTTTCCAGCGGTTGGTGGATTTGGTGCTCCGTTTTATGGTGGATTTGGCGTTCCTGCCCTTGGTGGATTTGTGTTCCTGCTGTTGGTGGAGTTGGTGATCCTGCTGTTGGTGGAGTTGGTATTCCTGCTGTAGGTGGATTTGGTGTTCCTGCTATTGGTGGAGTTGGTTTTCCTGCTGTTGGTGGTTGCTGTGTCCCTCCAGTTGGTGGTGGCTGTGTTCCTGCTGTTGGTGGTTGTGATGTTCCTGCTATTGGTGGAGTTGGTGTTCCTGCTGATGGTGGAGCTGGTGCTCCTGCTGTTGGTGGAGTTGGTGTTCTAGCTATTGTTGTAGTTGGTGTTCCTGCTGTTGTTGGAATTGTTGTCCCTGCTGCTGGTGGCTGTCGTGTTCCAGTTATTGGTGATGGCAGTGTTCCTGCTGTTGATGGAGAAGGTGATCGTGCTTTTGGTGGAGTTGGTGTTCCTGCTGTTGGTGGCATTGGTGTTCCTGCTGTTTGTGGAATTGGTGATCCTTCTCTTTGTGGAGTTGGTGATCCTGCTATTGGTGGTGGTTGTGTTCCTGCTGTTGGTGGCGGTGGTGTCCGTGCTGTTGTTGGATTTAATGTTCCTGCTGTTGGTGGCGGTGGTGTTCCTGCTCTTGGTCGTGGTTGTGTTCCTGCTTCTGGTGGCGGTCGTGTTCCTGCTGTTGGTGGATTTATTGTTCCTACTATTGTTGGAGTTGTTTTTTCTGCTGTTGGTGGATTAGTTCTTCTGATGTTGATGGCGGTGGTGTTCCTATTGTTGGTGGTGCATTTGTTCCTGCTGTATGTGGGATTGGTGTTCCTGCTGTTGCTGGAGTCGGTTTTCCTGCTGTTGGCGGATTTGGTGCTCCGGTGATGGTAGATTTGGTGTTCCTGCTGTTGGTGGATTTGGTGTTCCTGCTGTTGGTGGAGTTAATGTTCCTGCTGTTGGTGGAGTTGGTATTACTGCTGTAGGTGGAGTTGGTGTTCCTGCTATTGGTGGAGATGGTTTTCCTGCTGTTGGGTGTGGCTGTGTCCCTCCAGTTGGTGGTTGTGTTCCTTCTGTTGGTGATAGTGGTGTTCCTGCAATTGGTGGAGTTGGTGTTCCTGCTGATGGTGGAGCTGGTGCTCCTGCTGTTGGTGGAGTTGGTGTTCCTGCTGTTGTTGAATTGGTGTTCCTGCTGTTGGTGGAATTGTTGTTCCTGCTGTTGGTGGCTGTCGTGTTCCAGTTTTTTGGTGATGGCAGTGTTCCTGCTGTTGATGGAGAAGGTGATCGTGCTGTTGGTGGAGTTTGTGTTCCTTCTGTTGGTGGAGTTGGAGATCCTGCTGTTGGTGGAGTTGGTGATCCTGCTGTTGGTGGAGTTGGTGTTCCTGCTGTTTGTGGAGTTGGTGTTTAAGCTGTTTTATGGAGTTGGTTTTCCTGCTGGTGATGGCTTTGGTGTTCCTGCTGTTGGTGGTGTTGTTTTTGCTGTTGGTGGTGTTGGTGTTCCTGCGGTTGTTGGAGAGGTTGTTCCTGCTGTTGTTGGAGTTGGTGTTTCTGCTGTTGGTGGCGGTGGTTTTCCTGCTGTTGGTGGCGGTGGTGTTCCTGCAGTTGGTGACGGCGGTGTTCCTGCTGTTGTTGGACTTGGTGCTCCTGCTGTTGGTGGTGTTGGTGTTCCTGTTGTTGGTGGAGTTGTTGTTCCTGCTGTTGGTGGAGTTGGTGTTCCTGCTATTGATGGTGCTGGTGTTCCTGCTGTTGGTGATGTCTGTGTTCCTGGTGTAGGTTTAGTTGGTATCCCTACTGTTGATGGAGATGGTGTTCCTGCTGTTGGTGGCAGTGGTATTACTGCTGTTGGTGGCGGTGGTGTTCATGCTGTTGTTGGAGACTGTGTTATTGCTGTGGGTGTAGTTGGTGTTCCAACTTGTTGGTGGTGGTGGTGCTCCTACTGTTGGTTCCGGTGGTGTTCCTGCTGTTGGTGGAGTTGCTGTGCCTGCTGTTGGTGACGCAGGTGTTCCTGCTGTTGGCGGTGGTGGTGTTCCTGTTGTTGGTCGCGGTTGTGTATCTGCTGTTGGTGGAGTTGGTGTTCCTGCTGTTGGTGGTAGTGGTGTTCCTGCTGTTGGTGGAGTTAGTGTTCCGGCTGTTGGTGGTTGTGTTCCTGCTGTTGGCGGTGGTGGTGTTCCTGCTGTTAGTGGGATTGGTGTTCCTGCTGTGGGTTGGGTTGGTGTTCCTGCTATTGGTGGAGTTGGTTTTCCTGCTGTTGGTGGTGGCTGTGTTCCTGCTGTTGGTGGGGTTGGTGTTCCTGCTGATGGTGGAGTTAGTGCTCCTACTTTTGGTGGAGTTGGTGTTCCTGCTCTTGTTTGAGTTGGTGTTCATGCTGTTGGTGGAATTGTTGTTCCTGCTGTTGGTGGAGGTGGCGCTTGTGTTCCTGCTGTTGGTGGAGTTTGTGTTACTACTATTGTTGAAGTTGGTGTTGCTGCTGTTGGTGGAGTTGGTCTTCCTGCTGTTGCTGGATGTGGAGTTATTGCTTTTGGTGGAGTTGTTGTTCCCACTATTGTTGGAGTTGTTTTTTCTGCTAATGGTGGATTAGTTCTTCTGATGCTGATGGCGGTGGTGTTACTCTTGTTGGTGGTTGATTTGTTCCTGCTGTATGTGGGATTGATGTTCCTGCTGTTGCTGGAGTTGGTTTTCCTGCTGTTGGTGGATTTGGTGCTCCGGTGATGGTGGATTTGGTGTTCCTGCTGTTGGTGGATTTGGTGTTCCTGTTGTTGGTGGAGTTAATGTTCCTGCTGTTGGTGGAGTTGGTATTCCTGCTGTAGGTAGAGTTGGTGTTCCTGCTATTGGTGGAGTTGGTTTTCCTGCTGTTGGTGGTGGCTGTGTCCCTCCAGTTGGTGGTGGCTGTGTTCCTGCTGTTGGTGGTAGTGGTGTTCCTGCTATTGGTGGAGATGGTGTTCCTGCTGATGGTGGAGCTGGTGCTCCTGCTGTTGGTGGAGTTGGTGTTCCTGCTGTTGTTGGAGTTGGAGATCCTGCTGTTGGTGGAGTTGGTGATCCTGCTGTTGGTGGAGTTGGTGTTCCTGCTGTTGGTGGAGTTGGTGTTCCTGCTGTTTTTTGGAGTTGGTTGTCCTGCTGTTGGTGGCTTTGGTGTTCCTGCTGTTGGTGGTTTTGTTGTTCCTGCTGTTGGTGGTGTTGGTGTTCCTGCTGTTGTTGGAGATGGTGTTCCTGCTGTTGGTGGAGTTGGTGTTCCTGCTGTTGGTGGCTGTGGTTTTCCTGCTCTTGGTGGCGGTGGTGTTCCTGCAGTTGGTGATGACGGTCTTCCTGCTGATGGTGGAGTTGTTGTTCCTGCTGTTGGTTGAGTTGGTATTCCTGCTGTTGGTGGAGTTGTTGCTCCTGCTGTTGGTGGCGGTGGTGTCCCTGCTGTTGTTGGATTTAATGTTCCTGCTGTTGGTGGCGGTGGTGTTCCTGCTCTTGGTGGTGGTTGTGTTCCTGCTTCTGGTGGCGGTCGTGTTTCTGCTGTTGGTGGTTTTAGTATTCCTACTATTGTTGGAGTTGTTTTTTTCTGCTAATGGTGGAGTTAGTTCTTCTGATGTTGATGGCGGTTGTGTTCCTGTTGCTGGTGGTGGATTTGTTCCTGCTGTATGTGGGATTGGTGTTCCTGCTGTTGCTGTAGTTGGTTTTCCAGCTGTTGGTGGATTTGGTGCTCTGGTGATGGTGGATTTGGTGTTCCTGCTGTTGGTGGCTGTCGTGTTCCAGTTTTTGGTGATGGCTGTGCTCCTGCTGTTGATGGAGAAGGTGATCGTGCTGTTGGTGGAGTTTGTGTTCCTGCTGTTGGTGGAGTTGGATATCCTGCTGTTGGTGGAGTTGGTGGAGTTGGTGTTCCTGCTGTTGGTGTAGTTGGTGTTTATGCTGTTTTTTGGAGTTGGTTGTCCTGCTGTTGGTGGCTTTTGTGTTCCTGCTGTTGGTGGTGTTGTTGTTCCTGCTGTTGGTGGTGTTGGTGTTCCTGCTGTTGGTGGTGTTGGTGTTCCTGCTGTTGTTGGAGATGGTGTTCCTCCTTTTGGTGGCGTTGGTGTTCCTGCTGTTTGTGGAATTGGTGATCCTTCTCTTTGTGGAGTTGGTGATCCTGCTGTTGGTGGTGGTTGTGTTCCTGCTGTTGGTGGCGGTGGTGTCCCTGCTGTTGTTGGATTTAATGTTCCTGCTCTTGGTGGCGGCTGTGTTCTTGCTCTTGGTCGTGGTTGTGTTCCTGCTTCTGGTGGCAGTCGTGTTCCTGCTGTTGGTGGAGATATTGTTCCTACTATTGTTGTAGTTGTTTTTTCTGCTGTTGGTGGAGTTAGTTCTTCTGATGTTGATGGCGGTGGTGTTCCTGTTGTTGGTGGTGGATTTGTTCCTGCTGTATTTGGGATTGGTGTTCCTGCTGTTGCTGGAGTTGGTTTTCCTGCTGTTGGTGGATTTGGTGCTCCGGTGATGGTGGATTTGGTGTTCCTGCTGTTGGTGGATTTGGTGTTCCTCCTGTTGGTGGTTTTAATGTTCCTGCTGTTGGTGGAGTTGGTATTCCTGCTGTAGGTGGAGTTGGTGTTCCTGCTATTGGTGGAGTTGGGTTTCCTGCTGTTGGTGGAGGATGTGTCCCTCCAGTTGGTGGTGGCTGTGTTGATGCTGTTGGTGGTAGTGGTGTTACTGCAATTGGTGGAGTTGGTGTTCCTGCTGATGGTGGAGCTGGTGCTCCTGCTGTTGGTGGAGTTGGTGTTCCTGCTGTTGTTGAGTTGGTGTTCCTGCTGTTGGTAGAATTGTTTTTCCTGCTGTTGGTGGCTGTCGTGTTCAAGTTTTTGGTGATGGCAGTGTTCCTGCTGTTGATGGAGAAGGTGATCGTGCTGTTGGTGGAGTTTGTGTTCCTGCTGTGGTTGGAATTGGAGATCCTGCTGTTGGTGGAGTTGGTGATCCTGCTGTTGGTGGAGTTGGTGTTCCTGCTCTTGGTGGAGTTGTTGTTTATGCTGTTTTTTGGAGTTGGTTTTCCTGCTGTTGGTGGCTTTGGTGTTCCTGTTGTTGGTGATGTTGTTGTTTTTGCTGTTGTTGGTGTTGGTGTTCCTGCTGTTGGTGGTGTTGGTGTTCCTGCTGTTGTTGGAGATGGTGTTCCTGCTGTTGGTGGAGTTGGTGTTCCTGCTGTTGGTGGCGATGGTTTTCCTGCTGTTGTTGGCGGTGGTGTTCCTGCTGTTGGTTGATTTGGTGTTCCTGCTGTTGGTGGAGTTGTTGTTCCTGCTGTTGGTGGAGTTGGTGTTCCTGCTATTGATGGTGCTGGTGTTCCTGCTGTTGGTGATGTCTGTGTTCCTGCTGTAGGTGGAGTTGGCATTCCTACTGTTGATGGAGTTGGTGTTCCTGCTGTTGGTGGCAGTGGTATTCCTGCTGATGGTGGCGGTGGTGTTCATGCTGTTGTTGGTGATTGTGTTCTTGCTGTGGGTGTAGTTGGTGTTCCAACTGTTGGTGGTGGTGGTGCTCCTACTGTTGGTTCCGGTGGTGTTCCTGCTGTTGGTGGAGTTGCTGTGCCTGCTGTTGGTGGCGCAGGTGTTCCTGTTGTTGGCGGTGGTGGTGTTCCTGTTGTTGGTCGCGGTTGTGTATCAGCTGTTGGTGGAGTTGGAGTTCCTGCTGTTGGTGGTAGTGGTGTTCCTGCTGTTGGTGGATTTAGTGTTCCTGCTGTTGGTGGTTGTGTTCCTGCTGTTAGCGGTGGTGGTGTTCCTGCAGTTGGTGCGATTGGTGTTCCTGCTGTGGGTTGTGTTGGTATTCCTGCTATTGGTGGAGTTGGTTTTCCTGCTGTTGGTGGTGGCTGTGTTCCTGCTATTGGTGGTAGTGGTGTTCCTGCTATTGGTGGGGTTGGTGTTCCTGCTGATGGTGGAGTTAGTGTTCCTGCTGTTGGTGGAGTTGGTGTTCCTGCTCTTGTTGGAGTTGGTGTTCCTGCTGTTGGTGGAATTGTTGTTCCTGCTGTTGGTGGAGGTGGCGGTGGTGTTCCTGCTGTTAGTGGAGTTTGTGTTCCTACTATTGTTGGAGTTGGTGTTGCTGTTGTTGGTGGAGTTGGTCTTCCTACTATTGTTGGAGTTGTTTTTTCTGCTAATGGTGGATTAGTTCTTCTGATGTTGATGGCGGTGGTGTTACTCTTGTTGGTGGTGGATTTGTTCCTGCTGTATGTGGGATTGGTGTTCCTGCTGTTGCCGGAGTTGGTTTTCCTGCTGTTGGGTGCGCCGGCTGATGGTGGATTTGGTCTTCCTGCTCTTGGTGGATTTGTTGTTCCTGCTGTTGGTAAAGTTAATGTTCCTGCTGTTGGTGGCGGTGGTGTTCCTGCTCTTGGTGGTGGTGGTGTTCCTGCTTCTGGAAGCGGTCGTGTTGCTGCTGTTGGTGGAGTTAGTTTTCCTACTATTGTTGGAGTTTTCTGCTGTTGGTGGAGTTAGTTCTTCTGATGTTGATTGTGGTGATGTTCCTGTTGTTGGTGGTGGATTTGTTCCTGCTGTATGTGGGATTTGTGTTCCTGCTGTTGCTGGAGTTGGTTTTCCTGCTGTTGGTGGGGTTAGTTTGTTTGGTATTCCTGCTGTTGGTGGAGTTGGTATTATTGCTTTTGGTGTAGCTGGTGTTCCTTCTGTTGGTGGAGTTGATTTTCCTACTGTTGGTGGTGGCTGTGTTCTTGCAGTTGTTGGTGGATGTGTTCCTGCTGTTGGTGGTAGTGGAGTTCCGGCTATTTGTGGAGTTGGTGTTCCTGGTTTTGGTGGAGCTGGTGTTCCTGCTGTTTGTGGTGTTGGTGTTCCTGCTGTTGGTGGAGTTGGTGTTCCTGCTGTTGTTGGAGTTGCTCTTCCTGTTGTTGTTGGAATTGGAAATCCTGCTGTTGGTGGCAGTTGCGGTGTTGTTCCTTCTGTTGGTGACAGTGGTGTTCCTGTTTTAGGTGACGGTGGTGTTCCTGCTGTTAGTGGAGTTGGTTTTCCTGCTGTTGGTGGAGTTGGTGTTCCTGCTGTTTTTGGAGTTGGTGTTTCTGCTGTTTTTTGACTTTTTGTTCCTGCTGTTTATTGGAGTTGGTGTTCCTGCTGTTGGTGGCGTTGGTGTTCCAGCTGTTTGTTGAGTTGGTGATCCTGCTCTTTGTGGAGTTGGTGATCCATCTGTTGGTGATGGTTGTCTTCCTGCTGTTGGTGGCGGTGGTGTTCCTGCTGTTGTTGGAGTTAATGTTCCTGCTGTTGGTGGCGGTGGTGTTCCTGCTCTTGGTGGTGGTGGTGTTCCTGCTTCTGGTGGCGGTCGTGTTCCTGCTGTTGGTGGAGTTAGTGTTCCTACTATTGTTGGAGTTGTTTTTTCTGCTGTTGGTGGAGTTAGTTCTTCTGATGTTGATGGTGGTGGTGTTCCTGTTGTTGGTGGTGGATTTGTTCCTGCTGTATGTGGGATTGGTGTTCCTGCTGTTGCTGGAGTTGATTTTCCTGCGGTTGGTGGATTTGGTGCTCCGTTTGATGCTGGATTTGGCGCTCCTGCTCTTGGAGGATTTGTGTTCCTGCTGTTGGTGGAGTTGGTGATCCTGCTGTTGGTGGAGATGTTATTCCTGCTGTTGGTGGAGTTGGTGTTACTGCTATTGATGGAGTTGGTTTTCCTGCTGTTGGTGGTGGCTGTGTTCCTGCTGTTGGTGGTAGCGGTGTTCCTGCTATTGGTGGAGTTGGTGTTCCTGCTGTTGGTTGAGATGGTGTTCCTGCTGTTGGTGGAGTTGGTGCTCCTGCTGTTGGTGGAGTTGGTGTTCCTGCTGTTGGTGGAATTGTTGTTCCTGCTATTGATGATGCTGGTGTTTCTGCTGTTGGTGATGTCTGTGTTCCTGCTGTAGGTGGAGTTGGTATTCCTTCTGTTGATGGATTTGGTGTTCCTGCTGTTGGTGGTAGTGGTATTCCTGCTGTTGGTGGCGGTGGTGTTCATGCTGTTGCTGGTGACTGTGTTCTTGCTGTGGGTGCAGTTGGTGTTCCAACTGTTGATGGTGGTGGTGCTCCTACTGTTGGTTCCGGTGGTGTTCCTGCTGTTGGTGGAGTTGCTGTGCCTGCTGTTTGGGGCGCAGGTGTTCCTGCTGTTGGCGGCGGTGGTGTTCCTGTTTTTGGTCGCGATTGTGCATCTGCTGTTGGTGGAGTTGATGTTCCTACTGTTGGTGGTAGTGGTGTTCCTGCTGTTGGTGGTTGTGTTCCTGTTGTTGGCGGTGGTCGTGTTCCTGCTGTTGGTGCGATTGGTGTTCCTGCTGTGGGCTGGGTTGGTGTTCCTGCTATTGGTGGAGTTGGTTTTCCTGCTGTTGGTGGTGGCTGTGTTCCTGCTGTTGGTGGCGGACGTGTTCCTGCTATTGGTGGGGTTGGTGTTCCTGCTGATGGTGTAGTTAGTGTTCCTTCTGTTGGTGCAGTTTGTGTTCCTGCTCTTGTTGGAGTTGGTGTTCCTGTTGTTGGTGGAATTGTTGTTACTGCTGTTGGTGGAGGTGGCAGTGGTGTTCCTGCTGTTGGTGGAGTTTGTGTTCCTACTATTGTTGGAGTTGGTGTTGCTGATGTTGGTGGAGTTGGTCTTCCTGCTGTTGCTGGATGTGGAGTTAATGCTGTTGGTGGACTTGGTGTTCCTACTATTGTTGGAGTTGTTCTTTCTGCTAATGGTGGATTAAATTTTCCGATGCTGATGGCGGTGGTGTTACTCTTGTTGGTGGTGGATTTGTTCCTGCTCTATGTGGGATTGGTGTTCCTGCTGTTGTTGGAGTTGGTTTTCCTGCTGTTGGTGGATTTGGTGCTCCGGATGATGGTGGATTTGGTGTTCCTGCTGTTGGTGGATTTGTTGTTCCTGCTGTTGGTGGAGATAATGTTCCTGCTGTTGGTGGTGGTGGTGTTCCTGCTTCTGGTGGTGGTCGTGTTGTTGCTGTTGGTGGAGTTAGTGTTACTACTATTGTTGGAGTTGTTTTTTCTTCTGTTGGTGGAGTTAGTTATTCTGATGTTGATGACGGTGGTGTTACTGTTGTTGGTGGTGGATTTGTTCCTGCTGTATGTGGGATTTGTGTTCCTGCTGTTGCTGGAGTTGGTTTTCCTGCTGTTGGTGGGGTTAGTTTGTTTGGTATTCCTGCTGTTGGTGGAGTTGGTATTATTGCTTTTGGTGTAGCTGGTGTTCCTTCTGTTGGTGGAGTTGATTTTCCTACTGTTGGTGGTGGCTGTGTTCTTGCAGTTGTTGGTGGATGTGTTCCTGCTGTTGGTGGTAGTGGAGTTCCGGCTATTTGTGGAGTTGGTGTTCCTGGTTTTGGTGGAGCTGGTGTTCCTGCTGTTTGTGGTGTTGGTGTTCCTGCTGTTGGTGGAGTTGGTGTTCCTGCTGTTGTTGGAGTTGCTCTTCCTGTTGTTGTTGGAATTGGAAATCCTGCTGTTGGTGGCAGTTGCGGTGTTGTTCCTTCTGTTGGTGACAGTGGTGTTCCTGTTTTAGGTGACGGTGGTGTTCCTGCTGTTAGTGGAGTTGGTTTTCCTGCTGTTGGTGGAGTTGGTGTTCCTGCTGTTTTTGGAGTTGGTGTTTCTGCTGTTTTTTGACTTTTTGTTCCTGCTGTTTATTGGAGTTGGTGTTCCTGCTGTTGGTGGCGTTGGTGTTCCAGCTGTTTGTTGAGTTGGTGATCCTGCTCTTTGTGGAGTTGGTGATCCATCTGTTGGTGGTGGTTGTCTTCCTGCTGTTGGTGGCGGTGGTGTTCCTGCTGTTGTTGGAGTTAATGTTCCTGCTGTTGGTGGCGGTGGTGTTCCTGCTCTTGGTGGTGGTGGTGTTCCTGCTTCTGGTGGCGGTCGTGTTCCTGCTGTTGGTGGAGTTAGTGTTCCTACTATTGTTGGAGTTGTTTTTTCTGCTGTTGGTGGAGTTAGTTCTTCTGATGTTGATGGTGGTGGTGTTCCTGTTGTTGGTGGTGGATTTGTTCCTGCTGTATGTGGGATTGGTGTTCCTGCTGTTGCTGGAGTTGATTTTCCTGCGGTTGGTGGATTTGGTGCTCCGTTTGATGCTGGATTTGGCGCTCCTGCTCTTGGAGGATTTGTGTTCCTGCTGTTGGTGGAGTTGGTGATCCTGCTGTTGGTGGAGATGTTATTCCTGCTGTTGGTGGAGTTGGTGTTACTGCTATTGATGGAGTTGGTTTTCCTGCTGTTGGTGGTGGCTGTGTTCCTGCTGTTGGTGGTAGCGGTGTTCCTGCTATTGGTGGAGTTGGTGTTCCTGCTGTTGGTTGAGATGGTGTTCCTGCTGTTGGTGGAGTTGGTGCTCCTGCTGTTGGTGGAGTTGGTGTTCCTGCTGTTGGTGGAATTGTTGTTCCTGCTATTGATGATGCTGGTGTTTCTGCTGTTGGTGATGTCTGTGTTCCTGCTGTAGGTGGAGTTGGTATTCCTTCTGTTGATGGATTTGGTGTTCCTGCTGTTGGTGGTAGTGGTATTCCTGCTGTTGGTGGCGGTGGTGTTCATGCTGTTGCTGGTGACTGTGTTCTTGCTGTGGGTGCAGTTGGTGTTCCAACTGTTGATGGTGGTGGTGCTCCTACTGTTGGTTCCGGTGGTGTTCCTGCTGTTGGTGGAGTTGCTGTGCCTGCTGTTTGGGGCGCAGGTGTTCCTGCTGTTGGCGGCGGTGGTGTTCCTGTTTTTGGTCGCGATTGTGCATCTGCTGTTGGTGGAGTTGATGTTCCTACTGTTGGTGGTAGTGGTGTTCCTGCTGTTGGTGGTTGTGTTCCTGTTGTTGGCGGTGGTCGTGTTCCTGCTGTTGGTGCGATTGGTGTTCCTGCTGTGGGCTGGGTTGGTGTTCCTGCTATTGGTGGAGTTGGTTTTCCTGCTGTTGGTGGTGGCTGTGTTCCTGCTGTTGGTGGCGGACGTGTTCCTGCTATTGGTGGGGTTGGTGTTCCTGCTGATGGTGTAGTTAGTGTTCCTTCTGTTGGTGCAGTTTGTGTTCCTGCTCTTGTTGGAGTTGGTGTTCCTGTTGTTGGTGGAATTGTTGTTACTGCTGTTGGTGGAGGTGGCAGTGGTGTTCCTGCTGTTGGTGGAGTTTGTGTTCCTACTATTGTTGGAGTTGGTGTTGCTGATGTTGGTGGAGTTGGTCTTCCTGCTGTTGCTGGATGTGGAGTTAATGCTGTTGGTGGACTTGGTGTTCCTACTATTGTTGGAGTTGTTCTTTCTGCTAATGGTGGATTAAATTTTCCGATGCTGATGGCGGTGGTGTTACTCTTGTTGGTGGTGGATTTGTTCCTGCTCTATGTGGGATTGGTGTTCCTGCTGTTGTTGGAGTTGGTTTTCCTGCTGTTGGTGGATTTGGTGCTCCGGATGATGGTGGATTTGGTGTTCCTGCTGTTGGTGGATTTGTTGTTCCTGCTGTTGGTGGAGATAATGTTCCTGCTGTTGGTGGTGGTGGTGTTCCTGCTTCTGGTGGTGGTCGTGTTGTTGCTGTTGGTGGAGTTAGTGTTACTACTATTGTTGGAGTTGTTTTTTCTTCTGTTGGTGGAGTTAGTTATTCTGATGTTGATGACGGTGGTGTTACTGTTGTTGGTGGTGGATTTGTTGCTGCTGTATGTGGGATTGGTGTTCCTGCTGTTGCTGGAGTTGGTTTTACTGCTGCTGGTGGGGTTGGTTTGGTTGGTGTTCCTGCTGTTGGTGGAGTTGGTATTATTGCTTTTGATGTAGCCGGTCTTCCTTCTGTTTGTGGAGTTGATTTTCCTTCTGTTGGTGGTGGCTGTGTTCTTGCAGTTGTTGGTGGCTGAGTTCCTGCTGCTGGTGGTAGTGGTGTTCCTGCTATTTTTGGAGTTGGTATTCCTGGTTTTGGTGGAGCTGGTGTTCCTGCTGTTTGTGGTGTTGGTGTTCCTGCTGTTGGTGGAGTTGGTGTTCCTGCTGTTGTTGGAGTTGGTGTTCCTGCTGTTGTTGGAATTGGAAATCCTGCTGTTGGTTGCAGTTGCGGTGGTGTTCCTGCTGTTGGTGACAGTGGTGTTCCTGTTTTAGGCGACGGTGGTGTTCCTGCTGTTGGTGGAGTTGGTGTTCAAGCTGTTGGTGGAGTTGGTGTTCCTGCTGTTTTTTGAGTTTTTGTGCCTGCTGTTTTTTGGAGTTGGTGTTCCTGCTGTTGGTGGTGCTGGTGTTCCAGCTGTTTGTTGAGTTGGTGATCCTGCTCTTTGTGGAGTTGGTGATCCATCTGTTGGTGGTGGTTTTCTTCCTGCTGTTGGTGGCGGTGGTGTTCCTGCTGTTGTTGGAGTTAATGTTCCTGCTGTTGGTGGCGGTAGTGTTCCTGCTCTTGGTGGTGGTGGTGTTCCTGCTTCTGGTGGCGGTCGTGTTCCTGCTGTTGGTGGAGTTAGTGTTCCTACTATTGTTGGAGTTGTTTTTTTCTGCTGTTGGTGGAGTTAGTTCTTCTGATGTTGATGGTGGTGGTGTTCCTGTTGTTGGTGGTGGGTTTGTTCCAGCTGTATGTGGGATTGGTGTTCCTGCTGTTGCTGGAGTTGGTTTTCCAGCGGTTGGTGGATTTGGTGCTCCGTTTTATGGTGGATTTGGCGTTCCTGCTCTTGGTGGATTTGTGTTCCTGCTGTTGGTGGAGTTGGTGATCCTGCTGTTGGTGGAGTTGGTATTCCTGCTGTAGGTGGATTTGGTGTTCCTGCTATTGGTGGAGTTGGTTTTCCTGCTGTTGGTGGTTGCTGTGTCCCTCCAGTTGGTGGTGGCTGTGTTCCTGCTGTTGGTGGTTGTGATGTTCCTGCTATTGGTGGAGTTGGTGTTCCTGCTGATGGTGGAGCTGGTGCTCCTGCTGTTGGTGGAGTTGGTGTTCTAGCTATTGTTGTAGTTGGTGTTCCTGCTGTTGTTGGAATTGTTGTCCCTGCTGCTGGTGGCTGTCGTGTTCCAGTTATTGGTGATGGCAGTGTTCCTGCTGTTGATGGAGAAGGTGATCGTGCTTTTGGTGGAGTTGGTGTTCCTGCTGTTGGTGGCATTGGTGTTCCAGCTGTTTGTGGAATTGGTGATCCTTCTCTTTGTGGAGTTGGTGATCCTGCTATTGGTGGTGGTTGTGTTCCTGCTGTTGGTGGCGGTGGTGTCCGTGCTGTTGTTGGATTTAATGTTCCTGCTGTTGGTGGCGGTGGTGTTCCTGCTCTTGGTCGTGGTTGTGTTCCTGCTTCTGGTGGCGGTCGTGTTCCTGCTGTTGGTGGATTTATTGTTCCTACTATTGTTGGAGTTGTTTTTTCTGCTGTTGGTGGATTAGTTCTTCTGATGTTGATGGCGGTGGTGTTCCTATTGTTGGTGGTGCATTTGTTCCTGCTGTATGTGGGATTGGTGTTCCTGCTGTTGCTGGAGTCGGTTTTCCTGCTGTTGGCGGATTTGGTGCTCCGGTGATGGTGGATTTGGTGTTCCTGCTGTTGGTGGATTTGGTGTTCCTGCTGTTGGTGGAGTTAATGTTCCTGCTGTTGGTGGAGTTGGTATTACTGCTGTAGGTGGAGTTGGTGTTCCTGCTATTGGTGGAGATGGTTTTCCTGCTGTTGGGTGTGGCTGTGTCCCTCCAGTTGGTGGTTGTGTTCCTTCTGTTGGTGATAGTGGTGTTCCTGCAATTGGTGGAGTTGGTGTTCCTGCTGATGGTGGAGCTGGTGCTCCTGCTGTTGGTGGAGTTGGTGTTCCTGCTGTTGTTGAATTGGTGTTCCTGCTGTTGGTGGAATTGTTGTTCCTGCTGTTGGTGGCTGTCGTGTTCCAGTTTTTTGGTGATGGCAGTGTTCCTGCTGTTGATGGAGAAGGTGATCGTGCTGTTGGTGGAGTTTGTGTTCCTTCTGTTGGTGGAGTTGGAGATCCTGCTGTTGGTGGAGTTGGTGATCCTGCTGTTGGTGGAGTTGGTGTTCCTGCTGTTTGTGGAGTTGGTGTTTAAGCTGTTTTATGGAGTTGGTTTTCCTGCTGGTGATGGCTTTGGTGTTCCTGCTGTTGGTGGTGTTGTTTTTGCTGTTGGTGGTGTTGGTGTTCCTGCGGTTGTTGGAGAGGTTGTTCCTGCTGTTGTTGGAGTTGGTGTTTCTGCTGTTGGTGGCGGTGGTTTTCCTGCTGTTGGTGGCGGTGGTGTTCCTGCAGTTGGTGACGGCGGTGTTCCTGCTGTTGTTGGACTTGGTGCTCCTGCTGTTGGTGGTGTTGGTGTTCCTGTTGTTGGTGGAGTTGTTGTTCCTGCTGTTGGTGGAGTTGGTGTTCCTGCTATTGATGGTGCTGGTGTTCCTGCTGTTGGTGATGTCTGTGTTCCTGGTGTAGGTTTAGTTGGTATCCCTACTGTTGATGGAGATGGTGTTCCTGCTGTTGGTGGCAGTGGTATTACTGCTGTTGGTGGCGGTGGTGTTCATGCTGTTGTTGGAGACTGTGTTATTGCTGTGGGTGTAGTTGGTGTTCCAACTTGTTGGTGGTGGTGGTGCTCCTACTGTTGGTTCCGGTGGTGTTCCTGCTGTTGGTGGAGTTGCTGTGCCTGCTGTTGGTGACGCAGGTGTTCCTGCTGTTGGCGGTGGTGGTGTTCCTGTTGTTGGTCGCGGTTGTGTATCTGCTGTTGGTGGAGTTGGTGTTCCTGCTGTTGGTGGTAGTGGTGTTCCTGCTGTTGGTGGAGTTAGTGTTCCGGCTGTTGGTGGTTGTGTTCCTGCTGTTGGCGGTGGTGGTGTTCCTGCTGTTAGTGGGATTGGTGTTCCTGCTGTGGGTTGGGTTGGTGTTCCTGCTATTGGTGGAGTTGGTTTTCCTGCTGTTGGTGGTGGCTGTGTTCCTGCTGTTGGTGGGGTTGGTGTTCCTGCTGATGGTGGAGTTAGTGCTCCTACTTTTGGTGGAGTTGGTGTTCCTGCTCTTGTTTGAGTTGGTGTTCATGCTGTTGGTGGAATTGTTGTTCCTGCTGTTGGTGGAGGTGGCGCTTGTGTTCCTGCTGTTGGTGGAGTTTGTGTTACTACTATTGTTGAAGTTGGTGTTGCTGCTGTTGGTGGAGTTGGTCTTCCTGCTGTTGCTGGATGTGGAGTTATTGCTTTTGGTGGAGTTGTTGTTCCCACTATTGTTGGAGTTGTTTTTTCTGCTAATGGTGGATTAGTTCTTCTGATGCTGATGGCGGTGGTGTTACTCTTGTTGGTGGTTGATTTGTTCCTGCTGTATGTGGGATTGATGTTCCTGCTGTTGCTGGAGTTGGTTTTCCTGCTGTTGGTGGATTTGGTGCTCCGGTGATGGTGGATTTGGTGTTCCTGCTGTTGGTGGATTTGGTGTTCCTGTTGTTGGTGGAGTTAATGTTCCTGCTGTTGGTGGAGTTGGTATTCCTGCTGTAGGTAGAGTTGGTGTTCCTGCTATTGGTGGAGTTGGTTTTCCTGCTGTTGGTGGTGGCTGTGTCCCTCCAGTTGGTGGTGGCTGTGTTCCTGCTGTTGGTGGTAGTGGTGTTCCTGCTATTGGTGGAGATGGTGTTCCTGCTGATGGTGGAGCTGGTGCTCCTGCTGTTGGTGGAGTTGGTGTTCCTGCTGTTGTTGGAGTTGGAGATCCTGCTGTTGGTGGAGTTGGTGATCCTGCTGTTGGTGGAGTTGGTGTTCCTGCTGTTGGTGGAGTTGGTGTTCCTGCTGTTTTTTGGAGTTGGTTGTCCTGCTGTTGGTGGCTTTGGTGTTCCTGCTGTTGGTGGTTTTGTTGTTCCTGCTGTTGGTGGTGTTGGTGTTCCTGCTGTTGTTGGAGATGGTGTTCCTGCTGTTGGTGGAGTTGGTGTTCCTGCTGTTGGTGGCTGTGGTTTTCCTGCTCTTGGTGGCGGTGGTGTTCCTGCAGTTGGTGATGACGGTCTTCCTGCTGATGGTGGAGTTGTTGTTCCTGCTGTTGGTTGAGTTGGTATTCCTGCTGTTGGTGGAGTTGTTGCTCCTGCTGTTGGTGGCGGTGGTGTCCCTGCTGTTGTTGGATTTAATGTTCCTGCTGTTGGTGGCGGTGGTGTTCCTGCTCTTGGTGGTGGTTGTGTTCCTGCTTCTGGTGGCGGTCGTGTTTCTGCTGTTGGTGGTTTTAGTATTCCTACTATTGTTGGAGTTGTTTTTTTCTGCTAATGGTGGAGTTAGTTCTTCTGATGTTGATGGCGGTTGTGTTCCTGTTGCTGGTGGTGGATTTGTTCCTGCTGTATGTGGGATTGGTGTTCCTGCTGTTGCTGTAGTTGGTTTTCCAGCTGTTGGTGGATTTGGTGCTCTGGTGATGGTGGATTTGGTGTTCCTGCTGTTGGTGGCTGTCGTGTTCCAGTTTTTGGTGATGGCTGTGCTCCTGCTGTTGATGGAGAAGGTGATCGTGCTGTTGGTGGAGTTTGTGTTCCTGCTGTTGGTGGAGTTGGATATCCTGCTGTTGGTGGAGTTGGTGGAGTTGGTGTTCCTGCTGTTGGTGTAGTTGGTGTTTATGCTGTTTTTTGGAGTTGGTTGTCCTGCTGTTGGTGGCTTTTGTGTTCCTGCTGTTGGTGGTGTTGTTGTTCCTGCTGTTGGTGGTGTTGGTGTTCCTGCTGTTGGTGGTGTTGGTGTTCCTGCTGTTGTTGGAGATGGTGTTCCTCCTTTTGGTGGCGTTGGTGTTCCTGCTGTTTGTGGAATTGGTGATCCTTCTCTTTGTGGAGTTGGTGATCCTGCTGTTGGTGGTGGTTGTGTTCCTGCTGTTGGTGGCGGTGGTGTCCCTGCTGTTGTTGGATTTAATGTTCCTGCTCTTGGTGGCGGCTGTGTTCTTGCTCTTGGTCGTGGTTGTGTTCCTGCTTCTGGTGGCAGTCGTGTTCCTGCTGTTGGTGGAGATATTGTTCCTACTATTGTTGTAGTTGTTTTTTCTGCTGTTGGTGGAGTTAGTTCTTCTGATGTTGATGGCGGTGGTGTTCCTGTTGTTGGTGGTGGATTTGTTCCTGCTGTATTTGGGATTGGTGTTCCTGCTGTTGCTGGAGTTGGTTTTCCTGCTGTTGGTGGATTTGGTGCTCCGGTGATGGTGGATTTGGTGTTCCTGCTGTTGGTGGATTTGGTGTTCCTCCTGTTGGTGGTTTTAATGTTCCTGCTGTTGGTGGAGTTGGTATTCCTGCTGTAGGTGGAGTTGGTGTTCCTGCTATTGGTGGAGTTGGGTTTCCTGCTGTTGGTGGAGGATGTGTCCCTCCAGTTGGTGGTGGCTGTGTTGATGCTGTTGGTGGTAGTGGTGTTACTGCAATTGGTGGAGTTGGTGTTCCTGCTGATGGTGGAGCTGGTGCTCCTGCTGTTGGTGGAGTTGGTGTTCCTGCTGTTGTTGAGTTGGTGTTCCTGCTGTTGGTAGAATTGTTTTTCCTGCTGTTGGTGGCTGTCGTGTTCAAGTTTTTGGTGATGGCAGTGTTCCTGCTGTTGATGGAGAAGGTGATCGTGCTGTTGGTGGAGTTTGTGTTCCTGCTGTGGTTGGAATTGGAGATCCTGCTGTTGGTGGAGTTGGTGATCCTGCTGTTGGTGGAGTTGGTGTTCCTGCTCTTGGTGGAGTTGTTGTTTATGCTGTTTTTTGGAGTTGGTTTTCCTGCTGTTGGTGGCTTTGGTGTTCCTGTTGTTGGTGATGTTGTTGTTTTTGCTGTTGTTGGTGTTGGTGTTCCTGCTGTTGGTGGTGTTGGTGTTCCTGCTGTTGTTGGAGATGGTGTTCCTGCTGTTGGTGGAGTTGGTGTTCCTGCTGTTGGTGGCGATGGTTTTCCTGCTGTTGTTGGCGGTGGTGTTCCTGCTGTTGGTTGATTTGGTGTTCCTGCTGTTGGTGGAGTTGTTGTTCCTGCTGTTGGTGGAGTTGGTGTTCCTGCTATTGATGGTGCTGGTGTTCCTGCTGTTGGTGATGTCTGTGTTCCTGCTGTAGGTGGAGTTGGCATTCCTACTGTTGATGGAGTTGGTGTTCCTGCTGTTGGTGGCAGTGGTATTCCTGCTGATGGTGGCGGTGGTGTTCATGCTGTTGTTGGTGATTGTGTTCTTGCTGTGGGTGTAGTTGGTGTTCCAACTGTTGGTGGTGGTGGTGCTCCTACTGTTGGTTCCGGTGGTGTTCCTGCTGTTGGTGGAGTTGCTGTGCCTGCTGTTGGTGGCGCAGGTGTTCCTGTTGTTGGCGGTGGTGGTGTTCCTGTTGTTGGTCGCGGTTGTGTATCAGCTGTTGGTGGAGTTGGTGTTCCTGCTGTTGGTGGTAGTGGTGTTCCTGCTGTTGGTGGATTTAGTGTTCCTGCTGTTGGTGGTTGTGTTCCTGCTGTTAGCGGTGGTGGTGTTCCTGCAGATGGTGCGATTGGTGTTCCTGCTGTGGGTTGTGTTGGTATTCCTGCTATTGGTGGAGTTGGTTTTCCTGCTGTTGGTGGTGGCTGTGTTCCTGCTATTGGTGGTAGTGGTGTTCCTGCTATTGGTGGGGTTGGTGTTCCTGCTGATGGTGGAGTTAGTGTTCCTGCTGTTGGTGGAGTTGGTGTTCCTGCTGTTGGTGGAATTGTTGTTCCTGCTGTTGGTGGAGGTGGCGGTGGTGTTCCTGCTGTTAGTGGAGTTTGTGTTCCTACTATTGTTGGAGTTGGTGTTGCTGTTGTTGGTGGAGTTGGTCTTCCTACTATTGTTGGAGTTGTTTTTTCTGCTAATGGTGGATTAGTTCTTCTGATGTTGATGGCGGTGGTGTTACTCTTGTTGGTGGTGGATTTGTTCCTGCTGTATGTGGGATTGGTGTTCCTGCTGTTGCCGGAGTTGGTTTTCCTGCTGTTGGGTGCGCCGGCTGATGGTGGATTTGGTCTTCCTGCTCTTGGTGGATTTGTTGTTCCTGCTGTTGGTAAAGTTAATGTTCCTGCTGTTGGTGGCGGTGGTGTTCCTGCTCTTGGTGGTGGTGGTGTTCCTGCTTCTGGAAGCGGTCGTGTTGCTGCTGTTGGTGGAGTTAGTTTTCCTACTATTGTTGGAGTTTTCTGCTGTTGGTGGAGTTAGTTCTTCTGATGTTGATTGTGGTGATGTTCCTGTTGTTGGTGGTGGATTTGTTCCTGCTGTATGTGGGATTTGTGTTCCTGCTGTTGCTGGAGTTGGTTTTCCTGCTGTTGGTGGGGTTAGTTTGTTTGGTATTCCTGCTGTTGGTGGAGTTGGTATTATTGCTTTTGGTGTAGCTGGTGTTCCTTCTGTTGGTGGAGTTGATTTTCCTACTGTTGGTGGTGGCTGTGTTCTTGCAGTTGTTGGTGGATGTGTTCCTTCTGTTGGTGGTAGTGGAGTTCCGGCTATTTGTGGAGTTGGTGTTCCTGGTTTTGGTGGAGCTGGTGTTCCTGCTGTTTGTGGTGTTGGTGTTCCTGCTGTTGGTGGAGTTGGTGTTCCTGCTGTTGTTGGAGTTGCTCTTCCTGTTGTTGTTGGAATTGGAAATCCTGCTGTTGGTGGCAGTTGCGGTGTTGTTCCTTCTGTTGGTGACAGTGGTGTTCCTGTTTTAGGTGACGGTGGTGTTCCTGCTGTTAGTGGAGTTGGTTTTCCTGCTGTTGGTGGAGTTGGTGTTCCTGCTGTTTTTGGAGTTGGTGTTTCTGCTGTTTTTTGACTTTTTGTTCCTGCTGTTTATTGGAGTTGGTGTTCCTGCTGTTGGTGGCGTTGGTGTTCCAGCTGTTTGTTGAGTTGGTGATCCTGCTCTTTGTGGAGTTGGTGATCCATCTGTTGGTGGTGGTTGTCTTCCTGCTGTTGGTGGCGGTGGTGTTCCTGCTGTTGTTGGAGTTAATGTTCCTGCTGTTGGTGGCGGTGGTGTTCCTGCTCTTGGTGGTGGTGGTGTTCCTGCTTCTGGTGGCGGTCGTGTTCCTGCTGTTGGTGGAGTTAGTGTTCCTACTATTGTTGGAGTTGTTTTTTCTGCTGTTGGTGGAGTTAGTTCTTCTGATGTTGATGGTGGTGGTGTTCCTGTTGTTGGTGGTTTATTTGTTCCTGCTGTATGTGGGATTTGTGTTCCTGCTGTTGCTGGAGTTGATTTTCCTGCGGTTGGTGGATTTGGTGCTCCGTTTGATGCTGGATTTGGCGCTCCTGCTCTTGGAGGATTTGTGTTCCTGCTGTTGGTGGAGTTGGTGATCCTGCTGTTGGTGGAGATGTTATTCCTGCTGTAGGTGGAGTTGGTGTTCCTGCTATTGATGGAGTTGCTTTTCCTGCTGTTGGTGGTGGCTGTGTTCCTGCTGTTGGTGGTAGCGGTGTTCCTGCTATTGGTGGAGTTGGTTTTCCTGCTGTTGGTGGTGGCTGTGTCCCTCCAGTTGGTGGTGGCTGTGTTCCTGCTGTTGGTGGTAGTGGAGTTACTGCTATTGGTGGAGTTGGTTTTCCTGCTGATGGTGGAGCTGGTGCTCCTGCTGTTGGTGGAGTTGGTGTTCTAGCTGTTGTTGGAGTTGGTGTTCCTGCTGTTGATGGAATTGTTGTTCCTGCTGTTGGTGGCTGTCGTGTTCCAGTTTTTGGTGATGGCAGTGTTCCTGCTGTTGATGGAGCAGGTGATCGTGCTTTTGGTGGAGTTGGTTTCCTGCTGTTGGTGGCATTGGTGTTCCTGCTGTTTGTGGAATTGGTGATCCTTCTCTTAGTGGAGTTGGTGATCCTGTTGTTGGTGGTGGTTGTGTTCCTGCTGTTGGTGGCGGTGGTGTCCCTGCTGTTGTTGGATTTAATGTTCCTGCTGTTGGTGGCGGTGGTGTTCCTGCTGTTGGTGGTGTTAGTGTTCCTACTATTGTTGGAGTTGTTTTTTCTGCTGTTGGTGGAGTTAGTTCTTCTGATGTTGATGGCGGTGGTGTTCCTGTTGTTGGTGGTGGATTTGTTGCTGCTGTATGTGGAATTGGTGTTCCTGCAGTTGCTGGAGTTGGTTTTCCTGCTGTTGGTGGATTTGGTGCTCCGGTGATGGTGGATTTGGTGTTCCTGCTGTTGGTGGATTTGGTGATCGTGCTGTTGGTGGAGTTAATGTTCCTGCTGTTGGTGGAGTTGGTATTCCTGCTGTAGGTGGAGTTGGTATTCCTGCTATTGGTGGAGTTTGTTTTCCTGCTGTTGGTGGTGGCTGTGTACCTCCAGTTGGTGGTGGCTGTGTTCCTGCTGTTGGTCGTAGTGGTGTTCCTGCAATTGGTGGAGTTGGTGTTCCTGCTGATGGTGGAGCTGGTGCTCCTGCTGTTGGTGGAGTTGGTGTTCCTGCTGATGGTGGAATTGTTGTTCCTGCTGTTGGTGGCTGTCGTGTTCCAGTTTTTGGTGATGGCAGTGTTCCTGCTGTTGATGGAGAAGGTGATCATGCTGTTGGTGGAGTTTGTTTTCCTGCTGTTGGTGGAGTTGGAGATCCTGCTGTTGGTGGAGTTGGTGATCCTGCTGTTGGTGGAGTTGGTGTTCCTGCTGTTGTTGGAGTTGGTGTTTATGCTGTTTTTTGGAATGGTTTTCCTGCTGTTGGAGGCGCAGGTGTTCCTGCTGTTGGCGGCATTGGTGTTCCTGTTGTTGGTCGCGGTTGTGTATCTGCTGTTGGTGGAGTTGGTGTTCCTGCTGTTGGTGGTAGTGGTGTTCCTGCTGTTGGTGGAGTTAGTGTTCCTGCTGTTGGTGGTTGTGTTCCTGCTGTTGGCGGTGGTGGTGTTCCTGCTGTTAGTGGGATTGGTGTTCCTGCTGTGGGTTGGGTTGGTGTTCCTGCTATTGGTAGAGTTGGTTTTCCTGCTGTTGGTGGTGGCTGTGTTCCTGCTGTTGGTGGTAGTGGTGTTCCTGCTATTGGTGGAGTTGGTGTTCCTGCTGATGGTTGAGTTAGTGTTCCTGCTGTTGGTGGAGTTGGTGTTCCTGCTCTTGTTGGAGTTGGTGTTCCTGCTGTTGGTGGAATTGTTGTTCCTGCTGTTGGTGGAGGTGGCGGTGGTGTTCCTGCTGTTGGTGGAGTTTGTGTTCCTATTATTGTTGGAGTTGTTGTTGCGGCTGTTGGTGGAGTTGGTCTTCCTGCTGTTGCTGGATGTGGAGTTACTGCTGTTGGTGGAGTTGGTGTTCCTACTATTGTTGGAGCTGTTTTTTCTGCTAATGGTGGATTAGTTCTTCTGATGCTGATGGCGGTGGTGTTACTCTTGTTGGTGGTGGATTTGTTCCTGCTGTACGTGGGATTGGTGTTCCAGCTGTTGCTGGAGTTGGTTTTCCTGCTGTTGGTGGATTTGGTGCTCCGGTGATGGTGGATTTGGTGTTCCTGTTGTTGGTGGATTTGGTGTTCGTGCTGTTGGTGGAGTTAATGTTCCTGCTGTTGGTGGAGTTGGTATTCCTGCTGTAGGTGGAGTTGGTGTTCCTGCTATTGGTGGAGTTTGTTTTCCTGCTGTTGGTGGTGGCTGTGTACCTCCAGTTGGTGGTGGCTGCGTTCCTCCTGTTCGTGGTAGTTGTTTTCTTGCTATTGGTGGAGTTGGTCAACCTGCTTTTGGTGGAGCTGGTGTTCCTGCTGTTTGTGGAGTTGGTGTTCCTGCTTTTGGTGGAGTTGGTGTTCCTGCTGTTGTCGGAGTTGATGTTCCTGCTGTTGGTGGAATTGGAAATCCTTCTGTTGGTGGCACTTGTGGTGGTGTTCCTGCTGTTGGTGACTTTGCTGTTCCTGTTTTAGGCGACGGTGGTGTTCCTGCTGTTGGTGGAGTTGGTGTTCCTGCTGTTGGTGGAGTTCGTGTTCCTGCTGTTTTTGTAGCTGGTGTTTCTGCTGTTTTTGGAGTTTTTGTCCCTGTTGTTTTTCGGAGTTGGTGTTCCTGCTGTTTGTGGAGTTGGTGATCCTGCTCTTTGTGGAGTTGGTGATCCTGCTGTTGGTGGTGGTTGTGTGCCTGCTGTTGGTAGAGGTGGTGTTCCTGCTCTTGTTGGAGTTAACGTTCCTGCTGTTGGTGGCGGTGGTGTTCCTGCTCTTGGAGGTGGTGGTGTTCCTGGTTCAGGTGGCTGTCGTGTTCCTGCTGTTGGTAGAGTTAATGTTCCTACTATTGTTGGAGTTGTTTTTTCTGCTGTTGGTGGAGTTAGTTCTTCTGATGTTGATGGTGTTGGTGTTCCTGTTGTTGGTGGTGGATTTGTTCCAGCTGTATGTGGGATTGGTGTTCCTGCTGTTGCTGGAGTTGGTTTTACTGCTGTTGGTGGTTTTGGTGCACCGTTTGATGTTGGATTTGGTGTTCCTTCAGTTGGTGATGTCTGTGTTCCTGCTGCAGGTGGACTTGGTATTCCCACTCTTGATGGAGTTGGTGTTCCTGCTGTTGGTGGCAGCGGTATTCCTGCTGATGGTGGCGGTGGTGTTCATGCTGTTGTTGGTGACTGTGTTCTTGCTGTGGGTGTAGTTGGTGTTCCAACTGTTGGTGGTGGTGGTGCTCCTACTGTTGGTTCCGGTGGTGTTCCTGCTGTTGGTGGAGTTGCTCTGCCTGCTGTTGGTGGCGCAGGTGTTCCTGCTGTTGTCGGGGGTGGTGTTCCTGTTGTTGGTCGCGGTTGTGTATCTGCTGTTGGTGGAGTTGGTGTTCCTGCTGTTGGTGGTAGTGGTGTTCCTGCTGTTGGTGGATTTATTGTTCCTGCTGTTGGTGGTTGTGTTCCTGCTGATGGCGGTGGTGGTGTTCCTGCAGTTGGTGGGATTGGTGTTCCTGCTGTGGATTGGGTTGGTGTTCCTGCTATTGGTGGAGTTGGTTTTCCTGCTGTTGATGGATGCTGTGTTCCTGCTGTTGGTGGTAGTGGTGTTCCTGCTATTGGTGGGGTTGGTGTTCCTGCTGATGGCGGAGTTAGTGTTCCTGCTGTTGGTGTAGTTGTTGTTCCAGCTCTTGTTGGAGTTGGTGTTCCTGCTGTTGGTGGAATTGTTGTTCCTGCTGTTGGTGGAGGTGGCGGTGGTGTTCCTGCTGTTGGTGGAGTTTGAGTTCCTACTATTGTTGGAGTTGGTGTTGCTGCTGTTGGTGGAGTTGGTCTTCCTGCTGTTGCTGTATGTGGAGTTACTGCTGTTGGTGGAGTTGGTGTTCCTACTATTGTTGGAGTTGTTTTTTCTGCTAATCGTGGATTAGTTCTTCTGATGTTGATGGCGGTGGTGTTACTCTTGTTGGTGGTGGATTTGTTCCTGCTGTATGTGGGATTGGTGTTCCTGCTGTTGCTGGAGTTGGTTTTCCTGCTGTTGGTGGATTTGGTGATCCGTATGATGGCGGATTTGGTGTTCCTGCTGTTGGTGGATTTGTGTTCCTGCTGTTGGTGGAGTTAGTGATCCTGCTGTTGGTGGAGTTGGTATTCCTGCTGTAGGTGGAGTTGGTGTTCCTGCTATTGGTGGAGTTGGTTTCCCTGCTGTTGGTGTTGGCTGTGTTCCTGCTGTTGGTGGTAGTGGTGTTCCTGCTATTGGTGTAGTTTGTGTTCCTGCTGATGGAGGAGCTGGTGTTCCTGCTGTTGTTGGAGTTGATGTTCCAGCAGTTGGTGGGGTTGGTTTGGTTGGTGTTCCTGCTGTTGGTGGAGATGGTATTCCTGCTTTTGGTGTAGCTGGTGTTTCTTCTGTTGGTGGAGTTGGTTTTCCTACTGTTGGTGGTGGCTGTGTTCTTGCAGTTGGTGGTGGCTGTGTTCCTGCTGTTGTTGGTAGTGGTGTTCCTGCTATTGGTGGAGTTGGTGTTCCTGCTTTTGGTGGAGCTGGTGTTCCTGCTGTTTGTGGAGTTGGTGTTCCTGCTGTTGGTGGAATTGGTGTTCCTGCTGTTGTTGGAGCTGGTGTTCCTGCTGTTGGTGGAATTGGAAATCCTGCTGTTGGTGGCAGTTGCGGTGGTGTTCCTGCTCTTGGTGACAGTAGTGTTCCTGTTTTAGGCGACAACGGTGTTCCTGCTGTTGGTGGAGTTGCTGTTCATGCTCTTGGTGGAGTTGGTGTTCCCGCTGTTGGTGGATTTGGTGTTCCTCCTGTATTTGGAGTTGGTGTTCCTGCTGTTGGTGGCGTTGGTGTTCCAGCTGTTTGTGGCGTTGGTGATCCTGCTCTTGGTGGAGTTGGTGATCCTGCTCTTGGTGGTGGTTGTGTTCTTGCTGTTGTTTGAGTTAATGTTCCTGCTGTTGGTGGCGTTGGTGTTCCTGCTGTTTGTGGAGTTGGTGATCCTGCTCTTTTTGAAATTGGTGATCCTGCTGTTAGTTGTGGTTATGTTCCTGCTTTTGTTGGCCGTGGTGTTCCTGCTGTTGTTGGAGTTAATGTTCCTGATGTTGGTGGGGGTGGTGTTCCTGCTCTTGGTGGTGGTGGTGTTCCTGCTTCTGGTGGCTTTCGTGTTCCTGCTGTTGGTGGTGTTAGTGTTCCTACTATTGTTGGAGTTGTATCCTGCTGTTGGTGGAGGTGGCGGTGGTGTTCCTACTGTTGGTGGAGTTTGTGTTCCTACTATTGTTGGAGTAGGTGTTGCTGCTGTTGGTGGAGTTGGTCTTCCTGCTGTTGCTGGATGTGGAGTTACTGCTGTTGGTGGAGTTGGTGTTCCTACTATTGTTGGAGTTGTTTTTCTGCTAATGGTGGATTAGTTCTTCTGATGTTGATGGCGGTTGTGTTACTCTTGTTGGTGGGGGATTTGTTCCTGCCGTATGTGGGATTGGTGTTCCTGCTGTTGCTGGAGTTGGTTTTCCTGCTGTTGGTGGATTTGGTGCTCCGTATGATGGCGGATTTGGTGTTCCTGCTGTTGGTGGATATGTGTTCCTGCTGTTGGTGGAGTTGGTGATCCTGCTGTTGGTGGAGTTGGTATTCCTGCTGTAGGTGGAGTTTGTGTCCCTGCTATTGGTGGAGTTGGTTTCCCTGCTGTTGGTGGTGGCTGTGTTCCTGCTGTTGGTGGTAGTGGTGTTCCTGCTATTGGTGGAGTTTGTGTTCCTGCTGATGGAGGAGCTGCTGTTCCTGCTGTTGGTGGATTTGGTGTTCCTGCTCTTGGTGGGATTGGTTTGGTTGGTGTTCCTGCTGTTGGTGGAGATGGTATTCCTGCTTTTGGTGTAGCTGGTGTTTTTTCTGTTGGTGGAGTTGGTTTTCCTACTGTTGGTGGTGGCTGTGTTCTTGCAGTTGGTGGTGGCTGTGTTCCTGCTGTTGGTGGTAGTGGTGTTCCTGCTATTGGTGGAGTTGGTCTTCCTGCTTTTGGTGGAGCTGGTGTTCCTGCTGTTTGTGGAGTTGGTGTTCCTGCTGTTGGTGGAATTGGTGTTCCTGCTGTTGTTGGACTTGATGTTCCTGCTGTTGGTGGAATTGGAAATCCTGCTGTTGGTGGCAGTTGCGGTGGTGTTCCTGCTCTTGGTGACAGTGGTGTTCCTGTTTTAGGCGACGACGGTGTTCCTGCTGTTGGTGGAGTTGGTGTTCATGCTATTGGTGGAGTTTGTTTTCCTGCTGTTGGTGGTGGCTGTGTACCTCCAGTTGGTGGTGGCTGCGTTCCTCCTGTTCGTGCTAGTTGTTTTCCTGCTATTGGTGGAGTTGGTGTTCCTGCTTTTGGTGGAGCTGGTGTTCCTGCTGTTTGTGGAGTTGGTGTTCCTGCTTTTGGTGGAGTTGGTGTTCCTGCTGTTGTCGGAGTTGATTTTCCTGCTGTTGGTGGAATTGGAAATCCTTCTGTTGGTGGCAGTTGTGGTTGTGTTCCTGCTGTTGGTGACTTTGCTGTTCCTGTTTTAAGCGACGGTTTTGTTCCTGCTGTTTTTGTAGTTGGTGTTCATGCTGTTGGTGGAGTTGGTGTTCCTGCTGTTGGTGGAGTTCGTGTTCCTGCTGTTTTTGTAGGTGGTGTTTCTGCTGTTTTTTGAGTTTTTGTCCCTGCTGTTTTTCGGAGTTGGTGTTCCTGCTGTTGGTGGCGTTGGTGTTCCTGCTGTTTGTGGAGTTGGTGATACTGCTCTTTGTGGAGTTGGTGATCCTGCTGTTGGTGGTAGTTGTGTGCCTGCTGTTGGTGGCGGTGGTGTTCTTGCTCTTGTTGGAGTTAATGTTCCTGCTGTTGGTGGCGGTGGTGTTCCTGCTCTTGGAGGTGGTGGTGTTCCTGGTTCAGGTGGCGGTCGTGTTCCTGCTGTTGGTAGAGTTAGTGTTCCTACTATTGTTGGAGTTGTTTTTTCTGCTGTTGGTGGAGTTAGTTCTTCTGATGTTGATGGTGTTGGTGTTCCTGTTGTTGGTGGTGGATTTGTTCCAGCTGTATGTGGGATTGGTGTTCCTGCTGTTGCTGGAGTTGGTTTTCCTGCTGTTGGTGGTTTTGGTGCTCCGTTTGATGTTGGATCTGGTGTTCCTGCAGTTGGTGATGTCTGTGTTCCTGCTGCAGGTGGACTTGGTATTCCTACTCTTGATGGAGTTGGTGTTCCTGCTGTTGGTGGCGGTGGTGTTCATGCTGTTGTTGGTGACTGTGTTCTTGCTGTGGGAGTAGTTGGTGTTCCAACTGTTGGTGGTGGTGGTGCTCCTACTGTTGGTTCCGGTGGTGTTCCTGCTGTTGGTGGAGTTGCTGTGCCTGCTGTTGGTGGCGCAGGTGTTCCTGCTGTTGGCGGTGGTGGTGTTCCTGTTGTTGGTCGCGGTTGTGTATCTGCTGTTGGTGGAGTTGGTGTTCCTGCTGTTGGTGGTAGTGGTGTTCCTGCTGTTGGTGGATTTAGTGTTCCTGCTGTTGGTGGTTGTGTTCCTGCTGATGGCGGTGGTTGTGTTCCTGCAGTTGGTGGGATTGGTGTTCCTGCTGTGGATTGGGTTGGTGTTCCTGCTATTGGTGGAGTTGGTTTTCCTGCTGTTGATGGATGCTGTGTTCCTGCTGTTGGTGGTAGTGGTGTTCCTGCTATTGGTGGGGTTGGTGTTCCTGCTGATGGCGGAGTTAGTGTTCCTGCTGTTGGTGGAGTTGTTGGTCCTGCTCTTGTTGGAGTTGGTGTTCCTGCTGTTGGTGGAATTGTTGTTCCTGCTGTTGGTGGAGGTGGCGGTGGTGTTCCTGCTGTTGTTGGAGTTTGTGTTCCTACTATTGTTGGAGTTGGTGTTGCTGCTGTTGGTGGAGTTGGTCTTCCTGCTGTTGCTGTATGTGGAGTTACTGCTGTTGGTGGAGTTGCTGTTCCTACTATTGTTGGAGTTGTTTTTTCTGCTAATCGTGGATTAGTTCTTCTGATGTTGATGGCGGTGGTGTTACTCTTGTTGGTGGTGGATTTGTTCCTGCTGTATGTGGGATTGGTGTTCCTGCTGTTGCTGGAGTTGGTTTTCCTGCTGTTCGTGGATTTGGTGCTCCGTATGATGGCGGATTTGGTGTTCCGGCTGTTGGTGGATTTGTGTTCCTGCTGTTGGTGGAGTTAGTGATCCTGCTGTTGGTGGAGTTGGTAATCCTGCTGTAGGTGGAGTTGGTGTTCCTGCTATTGGTGGAGTTGGTTTCCCTGCTGTTGGTGTTGGCTGTGTTCCTGCTGTTGGTGGTAGTGGTGTTCCTGCTATTGGTGGAGTTTGTGTTCCTGCTGATGGAGGAGCTGGTGTTCCTGCTGTTGTTGGAGTTGGTGTTCCAGCAGTTGGTGGGGTTGGTTTGGTTGGTGTTCCTGCTGTTGGTGGAGATGGTATTCCTGCTTTTGGTGTAGCTGGTGTTTCTTCTGTTGGTGAAGTTGGTTTTCCTACTGTTGGTGGTGGCTGTGTTCTTGCAGTTGGTGGTGGCTGTGTTCCTGCTGTCGGTGGTAGTGGTGTTCCTGCTATTGGTGGAGTTGGTGTTCCTGCTTTTGGTGGAGCTGGTGTTCCTGCTGTTTGTGGAGTTGGTGATTTGCTTTTGGTGGAGTTGGTGTTCCTGCTGTTGTCGGAGTTGATGTTCCTGCTGTTGGTGGAATTGGAAATCCTTCTGTTGGTGGCAGTTGTGGTTGTGTTCCTGCTGTTGGTGACTTTGCTGTTCCTGTTTTAGGCAACGGTTTTGTTCCTGCTGTTGGTGGAGTTGGTGTTCATGCTGTTGGTGGAGTTGGTGTTCCTGCTGTTGGTGGAGTTCGTGTTCCTGCTGTTTTTGTAGCTGGTGTTTCTGCTGTTTTTTGAGTTTTTGTCCCTGCTGTTTTTCGGAGTTGGTGTTCCTGCTGTTGGTGGCGTTGGTGTTCCTGCTGTTTGTGGAGTTGGTGATCCTACTCTTTGTGGAGTTGGTGATCCTGCTGTTGGTGGTGGTGGTGTGCCTGCTGTTGGTGGCGGTGGTGTTCCTGCTCTTGTTGGAGTTAATCTTCCTGCTGTTGGTGGCGGTGGTGTTCCTGCTCTTGGAGGTGGTGGTGTTCCTGGTTCAGGTGGCGGTCGTGTTCCTGCTGTTGGTAGAGTTAGTGTTCCTACTATTGTTGGAGTTGTTTTTTCTGCTGTTGGTGGAGTTAGTTCTTCTGATGTTGATGGTGTTGGTGTTCCTGTTGTTGGTGGTGGATTTGTTCCAGCTGTATGTGGGATTGGTGTTCCTGCTGTTGCTGGAGTTGGTTTCCCTGGTGTTGGTGGTTTTGTTGCTCCGTTTGATGTTGGATTTGGTGTTCCTGCAGTTGGTGATGTCTGTGTTCCTGCTGCAGGTGGACTTGGTATTCCTACTCTTGATGGAGTTGGTGTTCCTGCTGTTGGTGGCAGTGGTATTCCTGCTGATGGTGGCGGTGGTGTTCATGCTGTTGTTGGTGACTGTGTTCTTGCTGTGGGTGTAGTTGGTGTTCCAACTGTTGGTGGTGGTGTTGCTCCTACTGTTGGTTCCGGTGGTGTTCCTGCTCTTGGTGGTGGTGGTGTTCCTGGTTCAGGTGGCGGTCGTGTTCCTGCTGTTGGTAGAGTTAGTGTTCCTACTATTGTTGGAGTTGTTTTTTCTGCTGTTGGTGGAGGTAGTTCTTCTGAAGTTGATGGTGTTGGTGTTCCTGTTGTTGGTGGTGGATTTGTTCCAGCTGTATGTGGGATTGGTGTTCCTGCTGTTGCTGGAGTTGGTTTTCCTGCTGTTGGTGGTTTTGGTGCTCCGTTTGATGTTGGATCTGGTGTTCCTGCAGTTGGTGATGTCTGTGTTCCTGCTGCAGGTGGACTTGGTATTCCTACTCTTGATGGAGTTGGTGTTCCTGCTGTTGGTGGCGGTGGTGTTCATGCTGTTGTTGGTGACTGTGTTCTTGCTGTGGGTGTAGTTGGTGTTCCAACTGTTGGTGGTGGTGGTGCTCCTACTGTTGGTTCCGGTGGTGTTCCTGCTGTTGGTGGAGTTGCTGTGCCTGCTGTTGGTGGCGCAGGTGTTCCTGCTGTTGGCGGTGGTGGTGTTCCTGTTGTTGGTCGCGGTTGTGTATCTGCTGTTGGTGGAGTTGGTGTTCCTGCTGTTGGTGGTAGTGGTGTTCCTGCTGTTGGTGGATTTAGTGTTCCTGCTGTTGGTGGTTGTGTTCCTGCTGATGGCGGTGGTGGTGTTCCTGCAGTTGGTGGGATTGGTGTTCCTGCTGTGGATTGGGTTGGTGTTCCTGCTATTGGTGGAGTTGGTTTTCCTGCTGTTGATGGATGCTGTGTTCCTGCTGTTGGTGGTAGTGGTGTTCCTGCTATTGGTGGGGTTGGTGTTCCTGCTGATGGCGGAGTTAGTGTTCCTGCTGTTGGTGGAGTTGTTGGTCCTGCTCTTGTTGGAGTTGGTGTTCCTGCTGTTGGTGGAATTGTTGTTCCTGCTGTTGGTGGAGGTGGCGGTGGTGTTCCTGCTGTTGTTGGAGTTTGTGTTCCTACTATTGTTGGAGTTGGTGTTGCTGCTGTTGGTGGAGTTGGTCTTCCTGCTGTTGCTGTATGTGGAGTTACTGCTGTTGGTGGAGTTGGTGTTCCTACTATTGTTGGAGTTGTTTTTCTGCTAATGGTGGATTAGTTCTTCTGATGTTGATGGCGGTGGTGTTACTCTTGTTGGTGGTGGATTTGTTCCTGCTGTATGTGGGATTGGTGTTCCTGCTGTTGCTGGAGTTGGTTTTCCTGCTGTTGGTGGATTTGGTGCTCCGTATGATGGCGGATTTGGTGTTCCGGCTGTTGGTGGATTTGTGTTCCTGCTGTTGGTGGAGTTAGTGATCCTGCTGTTGGTGGAGTTGGTAATCCTGCTGTAGGTGGAGTTGGTGTTCCTGCTATTGGTGGAGTTGGTTTCCCTGCTGTTGGTGTTGGCTGTGTTCCTGCTGTTGGTGGTAGTGGTGTTCCTGCTATTGGTGGAGTTTGTGTTCCTGCTGATGGACAGCTGGTGTTCCTGCTGTTGTTGGAGTTGGTGTTCCAGCAGTTGGTGGGGTTGGTTTGGTTGGTGTTCCTGCTGTTGGTGGAGATGGTATTCCTGCTTTTGGTGTAGCTGGTGTTTCTTCTGTTGGTGAAGTTGGTTTTCCTACTGTTGGTGGTGGCTGTGTTCTTGCAGTTGGTGGTGGCTGTGTTCCTGCTGTTGGTGGTAGTGGTGTTCCTGCTATTGGTGGAGTTGGTGTTCCTGCTTTTGGTGGAGCTGGTGTTCCTGCTGTTTGTGGAGTTGGTGATTTGCTTTTGGTGGAGTTGGTGTTCCTGCTGTTGTCGGAGTTGATGTTCCTGCTGTTGGTGGAATTGGAAATCCTTCTGTTGTTGGCAGTTGTGGTTGTGTTCCTGCTGTTGGTGACTTTGCTGTTCCTGTTTTATGCAACGGTTTTGTTCCTGCTGTTGGTGGAGTTGGTGTTCATGCTGTTGGTGGAGTTGGTGTTCCTGCTGTTGGTGGAGTTCGTGTTCCTGCTGTTTTTGTAGCTGGTGTTTCTGCTGTTTTTTGAGTTTTTGTCCCTGCTGTTTTTCGGAGTTGGTGTTCCTGCTGTTGGTGGCGTTGGTGTTCCTGCTGTTTGTGGAGTTGGTGATCCTACTCTTTGTGGAGTTGGTGATCCTGCTGTTGGTGGTGGTTGTGTGCCTGCTGTTGGTGGCGGTGGTGTTCCTGCTCTTGTTGGAGTTAATCTTCCTGCTGTTGGTGGCGGTGGTATTCCTGCTCTTGGAGGTGGTGGTGTTCCTGGTTCAGGTGGCGGTCGTGTTCCTGCTGTCGGTAGAGCTAGTGTTGCTACTATTGTTGGAGTTGTTTTTTCTGCTGTTGGTGGAGTTAGTTCTTCTGATGTTGATGGTGTTGGTGTTCCTGTTGTTGGTGGTGGATTTGTTCCAGCTGTATGTGGGATTGGTGTTCCTGCTGTTGCTGGAGTTGGTTTCCCTGGTGTTGGTGGTTTTGTTGCTCCGTTTGATGTTGGATTTGGTGTTCCTGCAGTTGGTGATGTCTGTGTTCCTGCTGCAGGTGGACTTGGTATTCCTACTCTTGATGGAGTTGGTGTTCCTGCTGTTGGTGGCAGTGGTATTCCTGCTGATGGTGGCGGTGGTGTTCATGCTGTTGTTGGTGACTGTGTTCTTGCTGTGGGTGTAGTTGGTGTTCCAACTGTTGGTGGTGGTGTTGCTCCTACTGTTGGTTCCGGTGGTGTTCCTGCTGTTGGTGGAATTGCTGTGCCTGCTGTTGGTGGCGCAGGTGTTCCTGCTGTTGGCGGTGGTGGTGTTCCTGTTGTTGGTCGCGGTTGTGTATCTGCTGTTGGTGGAGTTGGTGTTCCTGCTGTTGGTGGTAGTGGTGTTCCTGCTGTTGGTGGATTTAGTGTTCCTGCTGTTGGTGGTTGTGTTCCTGCTGATGGCGGTGGTGGTGCTCCTGCAGTTGGTGGGATTGGTGTTCCTGCTGTGGATTGGGTTGGTGTTCCTGCTATTGGTGGAGTTAGTTTTCCTGCTGTTGATGGATGCTGTGTTCCTGCTGTTGGTGGTAGTGGTGTTCCTGCTATTGGTGGGGTTGGTGCTCCTGCTGATGGCGGAGTTAGTGTTCCTGCTGTTGGTGGAGTTGTTGTTCCTGCTCTTGCTGGAGTTGGTGTTCCTGCTGTTGGTGGAATTGTTGTTCCTGCTGTTGGTGGAGGTGGCGGTGGTGTTCCTGCTGTTGTTGGAGTTTGTGTTCGTACTATTGTTGGAGTTGGTGTTGCTGCTGTTGGTGGAGTTGGTCTTCCTGCTGTTGCTGTATGTGGAGTTACTGCTGTTGGTGGAGTTGGTGTTCCTACTATTGTTGGAGTTGTTTTTTCTGCTAATGGTGGATTAGTTCTTCTGATGTTGATGGCGGTGGTGTTACTCTTGTTGGTGGTGGATTTGTTCCTGTTGTATGTGGGATTGGTGTTCCTGCTGTTGCTGGAGTTGGTTTTCCTGCTGTTGGTGGATTTGGTGCTCCGTATGATGGCGGATTTGGTGTTCCTGCTGTTGGTGGATTTGTGTTCCTGCTGTTGGTGGAGTTTGTGATCCTGCTGTTGGTGGACTTGGTATTCCTGCTGTAGTTGGAGTTAGTGATCCTGCTATTGGTGGAGTTGGTTTCCCTGCTGTTGGTGTTGGCTGTGTTCCTGCTGTTGGTGGTAGTGGTGTTCCTGCTATTGGTGGAGTTTGTGTTCCTGCTGATGGAGGAGCTGGTGTTCCTGCTGTTGTTGGAGTTGGTGTTCCAGCAGTTGGTGGGGTTGGTTTGGTTGGTGTTCCTGCTGTTGGTGGAGATGGTATTCCTGCTTTTGGTGTAGCTGGTGTTTCTTCTGTTGGTGGAGTTGGTTTTCCTACTGTTGGTGGTGGCTGTGTTCTTGCAGTTGGTGGTGGCTGTGTTCCTGCTGTTGGTGGTAGTGGTGTTCCTGCTATTGGTGGAGTTGATGTTCCTGCTTTTGGTGGAGCTGGTGTTCCTGCTGTTTGTGGAGTTGGTGTTCCTGCTGTTGGTGGAATTGGTGTTCCTGATGTTGTTGGAGCTGGTGTTCCTGCTGTTGGTGGAATTGGAAATCCTGCTGTTGGTGGCAGTTGCGGTGGTGTTCCTGCTCTTGGTGACAGTAGTGTTCCTGTTTTAGGCGACAACGGTGTTCCTGCTGTTGGTGGAGTTGCTGTTCATGCTGTTGGTGGAGTTGGTGTTCCCGCTGTTGGTGGATTTGGTGTTCCTCCTGTATTTGGAGTTGGTGTTCCTGCTGTTGGTGGCGTTGGTGTTCCAGCTGTTTGTGGAGTTGGTGATCCTGCTCTTGGTGGAGTTGGTGATCCTGCTGTTGGTGGTGGTTGTGTTCTTGCTGTTGTTTGAGTTAATGTTCCTGCTGTTGGTGGAGTTGGTGTTCCTGCTGTTTTTGGAGTTGTTGTTTCTGCTGTTGGTGGCGTTGGTGTTCCTGCTGTTTGTGGAGTTGGTGATCCTGCTCTTTGTGAAATTGGTGATCCTGCTGTTAGTTGTGGTTATGTTCCTGCTTTTGTTGGCCGTGGTGTTCCTGCTGTTGTTGGAGTTAATGTTCTTGATGTTGGTGGGGGTGGTGTTCCTGCTCTTGGTGGTGGTGGTGTTCCTGCTTCTGGTGGCTTTCGTGTTCCAGCTGTTGGTGGTGTTACTGTTCCTACTATTGTTGGAGTTGTTTCCTGCTGTTGGTGGAGGTGGCGGTGGTGTTCCTACTGTTGGTGGAGTTTGTGTTCGTACTATTGTTGGAGTAGGTGTTGCTGCTGTTGGTGGAGTTGGTCTTCCTGCTGTTGCTGGATGTGGAGTTACTGCTGTTGGTGGAGTTGGTGTTCCTACTATTGTTGGAGTTGTTTTTTCTGCTAATGGTGGATTAGTTCTTCTGATGTTGATGGCGGTGGTGTTATTCTTGTTGGTGGTGGATTTGTTCCTGCCGTATGTGGGATTGGTGTTCCTGCTGTTGCTGGAGTTGGTTTTCCTGCTGTTGGTGGATTTGGTGCTCCGTATGATGGCGGATTTGGTGTTCCTGCTGTTGGTGGATATGTGTTCCTGCTGTTGGTGGAGTTGGTGATCCTGCTGTTGGTGGAGTTGGTATTCCTGCTGTAGGTGGAGTTGGTATTCCTGCTGTAGGTGGAGTTGATGTTCCTGCTGTTGGTGGAATTGGAAATCCTGCTGTTGGTGGCAGTTGCAGTGGTGTTCCTGCTCTTGGTGACAGTGGTGTTCCTGTTTTAGGCGACGACGGTGTTCCTGCTGTTGGTGGAGTTGGTGTTCATGCTATTGGTGGAGTTTGTTTTCCTGCTGTTGGTGGTGGCTGTGTACCTCCAGTTGGTGGTGGCTGCGTTCCTCCTGTTCGTGGTAGTGGTTTTCCTGCTATTGGTGGAGTTGGTGTTCCTGCTTTTGGTGGAGCTGGTGTTCCTGCTGTTTGTGGAGTTGGTGTTCCTGCTTTTGGTGGAGTTGGTGTTCCTGCTGTTGTCGGAGTTGATGTTCCTGCTGTTGGTGGAATTGGAAATCCTTCTGTTGGTGGCAGTTGTGGTTGTGTTCCTGCTGTTGGTGACTTTGCTGTTCCTGTTTTAGGCGACGGTTTTGTTCCTGCTGTTGGTGGAGTTGGTGTTCATGCTGTTGGTGGAGTTGGTGTTCCTGCTGTTGGTGGAGTTCGTGTTCCTGCTGTTTTTGTAGCTGGTGTTTCTGCTGTTTTTTGAGTTTTTGTCCCTGCTGTTTTTCGGAGTTGGTGTTCCTGCTCTTGGTGGCGTTAGTGTTCCTGCTGTTTGTGGAGTTGGTGATCCTGCTCTTTGTGGAGTTGGTGATCCTGCTATTGGTGGTGGTTGTGTGCCTGCTGTTGGTGGCGGTGGTGTTCCTGCTCTTGTTGGAGTTAATGTTCCTGCTGTTGGTGGCGGTGGTGTTCCTGCTCTTGGAGGTGGTGGTGTTCCTGGTTCAGGTGGCGGTCGTGTTCCTGCTGTTGGTAGAGTTAGTGTTCCTACTATTGTTGGAGTTGTTTTTTCTGCTGTTGGTGGAGTTAGTTCTTCTGATGTTGATGGTGTTGATGTTCCTGTTGTTGGTGGTGGATTTGTTCCAGCTGTATGTGGGATTGGTGTTCCTGCTGTTGCTGGAGTTGGTTTTCCTGCTGTTGGTGGTTTTGGTGCTCCGTTTGATGTTGGATTTGGTGTTCCTGCAGTTGGTGATGTCTGTGTTCCTGCTGCAGGTGGACTTGGTATTCCTACTCTTGATGGAGTTGGTGTTCCTGCTGTTGGTGGCAGTGGTATTCCTGCTGATGGTGGCGGTGGTGTTCATGCTGTTGTTGGTGACTGTGTTCTTGCTGTGGGTGTAGTTGGTGTTCCAACTGTTGGTGGTGGTGGTGCTCCTACTGTTGGTTCCTGTGGTGTTCCTGCTGTTGGTAGAGTTGCTGTGCCTGCTGTTGGTGGTGCAGGTGTTCCTGCTTTTTGCGGTGGTGGTGTTCCTGTTGTTGGTCGCGGTTGTGTATCTGCTGTTGGTGGAGTTGGTGTTCCTGCTGTTGGTGGTACTGGTGTTCCTGCTGTTGGTGGATTTAGTGTTCCTGCTGTTGGTGGTTGTGTTCCTGCTGATGGCGGTGGTGGTGTTCCTGCAGTTGGTGGGATTGGTGTTCCTGCTGTGGATTGGGTTGGTGTTCCTGCTATTGGTGGAGTTGGTTTTCCTGCTGTTGATGGATGCTGTGTTCCTGCTGTTGGTGGTAGTGGTGTTCCTGCTGTTGGTGGAGTTGCTGTTCATGCTGTTGGTGGAGTTGGTGTTCCCGCTGTTGGTGGATTTGGTGTTCCTCCTGTATTTGGAGTTGGTGTTCCTGCTGTTGGTGGCGTTGGTGTTCCAGCTGTTTGTGGAGTTGGTGATCCTGCTCTTGGTGGAGTTGGTGATCCTGCTGTTGGTGGTGGTTGTGTTCTTGCTGTTGTTTGAGTTAATGTTTCTGCTGTTGGTGGAGTTGGTGTTCCTGCTGTTTTTGGAGTTGTTGTTTCTGCTGTTGGTGGCGTTGGTGTTCCTGCTGTTTGTGGAGTTGGTGATCCTGCTCTTTGTGAAATTGGTGATCCTGCTGTTAGTTGTGGTTATGTTCCTGCTTTTGTTGGCCGTGGTGTTCCTGCTGTTGTTGGAGTTAATGTTCCTGATGTTGGTGGGGGTGGTGTTCCTGCTCTTGGTGGTGGTGGTGTTCCTGCTTCTGGTGGCTTTCGTGTTCCAGCTGTTGGTGGTGTTACTGTTCCTACTATTGTTGGAGTTGTTTCCTGCTGTTGGTGGAGGTGGCGGTGGTGTTCCTACTGTTGGTGGAGTTTGTGTTCGTACTATTGTTGGAGTAGGTGTTGCTGCTGTTGGTGGAGTTGGTCTTCCTGCTGTTGCTGGATGTGGAGTTACTGCTGTTGGTGGAGTTGGTGTTCCTACTATTGTTGGAGTTGTTTTTCTGCTAATGGTGGATTAGTTCTTCTGATGTTGATGGCGGTGGTGTTACTCTTGTTGGTGGTGGATTTGTTCCTGCCGTATGTGGGATTGGTGTTCCTGCTGTTGCTGGAGTTGGTTTTCCTGCTGTTGGTGGATTTGGTGCTCCGTATGATGGCGGATTTGGTGTTCCTGCTGTTGGTGGATATGTGTTCCTGCTGTTGGTGGAGTTGGTGATCCTGCTGTTGGTGGAGTTGGTATTCCTGCTGTAGGTGGAGTTGGTGTTCCTGCTATTGGTGGAGTTGGTTTCCCTGCTGTTGGTGGTGGCTGTGTTCCTGCTGTTGGTGGTAGTGGTGTTCCTGCTATTGGTGGAGTTTGTGTTCCTGCTGATGGAGGAGCTGGTGTTCCTGCTGTTGGTGGATTTGGTTTTCCTGCTGTTGGTGGGATTGGTTTGGTTGGTGTTCCTGCTGTTGGTGGAGATGGTATTCCTGCTTTTGGTGTAGCTGGTGTTTCTTCTGTTGGCGGGGTTGGTTTTCCTACTGTTGGTGGTGGCTGTGTTCTTGCAGTTGGTGGTGGCTGTGTTCCTGCTGTTGGTGGTAGTGGTGTTCCTGCTACTGGTGGAGTTGGTGTTCCTGCTTTTGGTGGAGCTGGTGTTCCTGCTGTTTGTGGAGTTGGTGTTCCTGCTGTTGGTGGAATTGGTGTTCCTGCTGTTGTTGGAGTTGATGTTCCTGCTGTTGGTGGAATTGGAAATCCTGCTGTTGGTGGCAGTTGCAGTGGTGTTCCTGCTCTTGGTGACAGTGGTGTTCCTGTTTTAGGCGACGACGGTGTTCCTGCTGTTGGTGGAGTTGGTGTTCATGCTATTGGTGGAGTTTGTTTTCCTGCTGTTGGTGGTGGCTGTGTACCTCCAGTTGGTGGTGGCTGCGTTCCTCTAGTTCGTGGTAGTGGTTTTCCTGCTATTGGTGGAGTTGGTGTTCCTGCTTTTGGTGGAGCTGGTGTTCCTGCTGTTTGTGGAGTTGGTGTTCCTGCTTTTGGTGGAGTTGCTGTTCCTGCTGTTATCGGAGTTGATGTTCCTGCTGTTGGTGGAATTGGAAATCCTTCTGTTGGTGGCAGTTGTGGTTGTGTTCCTGCTGTTGGTGACTTTGCTGTTCCTGTTTTAGGCGACGGTTTTGTTCCTGCTGTTGGTGGAGTTGGTGTTCATGCTGTTGGTGGAGTTGGTGTTCCTGCTGTTGGTGGAGTTCGTGTTCCTGCTGTTTTTGTAGCTGGTGTTTCTGCTGTTTTTTGAGTTTTTGTCCCTGCTGTTTTTCGGAGTTGGTGTTCCTGCTCTTGGTGGCGTTAGTGTTCCTGCTGTTTGTGGAGTTGGTGATCCTGCTCTTTGTGGAGTTGGTGATCCTGCTATTGGTGGTGGTTGTGTGCCTGCTGTTGGTGGCGGTGGTGTTCCTGCTCTTGTTGGAGTTAATGTTCCTGCTGTTGGTGGCGGTGGTGTTCCTACTATTGTTGGAGTTGTTTTTTCTGCTAATGGTGGATTAGTTCTTCTGATGTTGATGGCGGTGGTGTTACTCTTGTTGGTGGTGGATTTGTTCCTGCCGTATGTGGGATTGGTGTTCCTGCTGTTGCTGGAGTTGGTTTTCCTGCTGTTGGTGGATTTGGTGCTCCGTATGATGGCGGATTTGGTGTTCCTGCTGTTGGTGGATATGTGTTCCTGCTGTTGGTGGAGTTGGTGATCCTGCTGTTGGTGGAGTTGGTATTCCTGCTGTAGGTGGAGTTGGTGTTCCTGCTATTGGTGGAGTTGGTTTCCCTGCTGTTGGTGGTGGCTGTGTTCCTGCTGTTGGTGGTAGTGGTGTTCCTGCTATTGGTGGAGTTTGTGTTCCTGCTGATGGAGGAGCTGGTGTTCCTGCTGTTGGTGGATTTGGTTTTCCTGCTGTTGGTGGGATTGGTTTGGTTGGTGTTCCTGCTGTTGGTGGAGATGGTATTCCTGCTTTTGGTGTAGCTGGTGTTTCTTCTGTTGGCGGGGTTGGTTTTCCTACTGTTGGTGGTGGCTGTGTTCTTGCAGTTGGTGGTGGCTGTGTTCCTGCTGTTGGTGGTAGTGGTGTTCCTGCTACTGGTGGAGTTGGTGTTCCTGCTTTTGGTGGAGCTGGTGTTCCTGCTGTTTGTGGAGTTGGTGTTCCTGCTGTTGGTGGAATTGGTGTTCCTGCTGTTGTTGGAGTTGATGTTCCTGCTGTTGGTGGAATTGGAAATCCTGCTGTTGGTGGCAGTTGCAGTGGTGTTCCTGCTCTTGGTGACAGTGGTGTTCCTGTTTTAGGCGACGACGGTGTTCCTGCTGTTGGTGGAGTTGGTGTTCATGCTATTGGTGGAGTTTGTTTTCCTGCTGTTGGTGGTGGCTGTGTACCTCCAGTTGGTGGTGGCTGCGTTCCTCTAGTTCGTGGTAGTGGTTTTCCTGCTATTGGTGGAGTTGGTGTTCCTGCTTTTGGTGGAGCTGGTGTTCCTGCTGTTTGTGGAGTTGGTGTTCCTGCTTTTGGTGGAGTTGCTGTTCCTGCTGTTATCGGAGTTGATGTTCCTGCTGTTGGTGGAATTGGAAATCCTTCTGTTGGTGGCAGTTGTGGTTGTGTTCCTGCTGTTGGTGACTTTGCTGTTCCTGTTTTAGGCGACGGTTTTGTTCCTGCTGTTGGTGGAGTTGGTGTTCATGCTGTTGGTGGAGTTGGTGTTCCTGCTGTTGGTGGAGTTCGTGTTCCTGCTGTTTTTGTAGCTGGTGTTTCTGCTGTTTTTTGAGTTTTTGTCCCTGCTGTTTTTCGGAGTTGGTGTTCCTGCTCTTGGTGGCGTTAGTGTTCCTGCTGTTTGTGGAGTTGGTGATCCTGCTCTTTGTGGAGTTGGTGATCCTGCTATTGGTGGTGGTTGTGTGCCTGCTGTTGGTGGCGGTGGTGTTCCTGCTCTTGTTGGAGTTAATGTTCCTGCTGTTGGTGGCGGTGGTGTTCCTACTATTGTTGGAGTTGTTTTTTCTGCTAATGGTGGATTAGTTCTTCTGATGTTGATGGCGGTGGTGTTACTCTTGTTGGTGGTGGATCTGTTCCTGCTGTATGTGGGATTGGTGTTCCTGCTGTTGCTGGAGTTGGTTTTCCTGCTGTTGGTGGATTTGGTGCTCCGTATGATGGCGGATTTGGTGTTCCTGCTGTTGGTGGATTTGTGTTCCTGCTGTTGGTGGAGTTTGTGATCCTGCTGTTGGTGGAGTTGGTATTCCTGCTGTAGGTGGAGTTGGTGTTCCTGCTATTGGTGGAGTTGGTTTCCCTGCTGTTGGTGTTGGCTGTGTTCCTGCTGTTGTTGGTAGTGGTGTTCCTGCTATTGGTGGAGTTTGTGTTCCTGCTGATGGAGGAGCTGGTGTTCCTGCTGTTGTTGGAGTTGGTGTTCCAGCAGTTGGTGGGGTTGGTTTGGTTGGTGTTCCTGCTGTTGGTGGAGATGGTATTCCTGCTTTTGGTGTAGCTGGTGTTTCTTCTGTTGGTGGAGTTGGTTTTCCTACTGTTGGTGGTGGCTGTGTTCTTGCAGTTGGTGGTGGCTGTGTTCCTGCTGTTGGTGGTAGTGGTGTTCCTGCTATTGGTGGAATTGGTGTTCCTGCTTTTGGTGGAGCTGGTGTTCCTGCTGTTTGTGGAGTTGGTGTTTTGCTTTTGGTGGAGTTGGTGTTCCTGCTGTTGTCGGAGTTGATGTTCCTGCTGTTGGTGGAATTGGAAATCCTTCTGTTGGTGGCAGTTGTGGTTGTGTTCCTGCTGTCGGTGACTTTGTTGTTCCTGTTTTAGGTGACGGTTTTGTTCCCGCTGTTGGTGGAGTTGGTGTTCATGCTGTTGGTGGAGTTGGTGTTCCTGCTGTTGGTGGAGTTCGTGTTCCTGCTGTTTGTGGAGTTGGTGATCCTGCTCTTTGTGGAGTTAGTGATCCTGCTGTTGGTGGTGGTTGTGTGCCTGCTGTTGGTGGCGGTGGTGTTCCTGCTCTTGTTGGAGATAATGTTCCTGCTGTTGGTGGCGGTGGTGTTCCTGCTCTTGGCGGTGGTGTTGTTCCTGGTTCAGGTGGCGGTCGTGTTCCTGCTGTTGGTAGAGTTAGTGTTCCTACTATTGTTGGAGTTGTTTTTTCTGCTGTTGGTGGAGTTAGTTTTTCAGATGTTGATGGTGTTGGTGTTCCTGTTGTTGGTGGTGGATTTGTTCCAGCTGTATGTGGGATTGGTGTTCCTGCTGTTGCTGGAGTTGGTTTTACTGCTGTTGGTGGTTTTGGTGCACCGTTTGATGTTGGATTTGGTGTTCCTGCAGTTGGTGATGTCTGTGTTCCTGCTGCAGGTGGACTTGGTATTCCTACTCTTGATGGAGTTGGTGTTCCTGCTGTTGGTGGCAGTGGTATTCCTGCTGATGGTGGCGGTGGTGTTCATGCTGTTGTTGGTGACTGTGTTCTTGCTGTGGGTGTAGTTGGTGTTCCAACTGTTGGTGGTGGTGGTGCTCCTACTGTTGGTTCCGGTGGTGTTCCTGCTGTTGGTGGAGTTGCTGTGCCTGTTGTTGGTGGCGCAGGTGTTCCTGCTGTTGGCGGTGGTGGTGTTCCTGTTGTTGGTCGCGGTTGTGTATCTGCTGTTGGTGGAGTTGGTGTTCCTGCTGTTGGTGGTAGTGGTGTTCCTGCTGTTGGTGGATTTAGTGTTCCTGCTGTTGGTGGTTGTGTTCCTGCTGTTAGCGGTGGTGGTGTTCCTGCAGTTGGTGGGATTGGTGTTCCTGCTGTGGATTGGGTTGGTGTTCCTGCTATTGGTGGAGTTGGTTTTCCTGCTGTTGATGGATGCTGTGTTCCTGCTGTTGGTGGTAGTGTTGTTCCTGCTATTGGTGGGGTTGGTGTTCCTGCTGATGGCGGAGTTAGTGTTCCTGCTGTTGGTGGAGTTGTTGTTCCTGCTCTTGTTGGAGTTGGTGTTCCTGCTGTTGGTGGAATTGTTGTTCCTGCTGTTGGTGGAGGTGGCGGTGGTGTTCCTGCTGTTGTTGGAGTTTGTCTTCCTGCTGTTGCTGTATGTGGAGTTACTGCTGTTGGTGGAGTTGGTGTTCCTACTATTGTTGGAGTTGTTTTTCCTGCTAATGGTGGATTAGTTCTTCTGATGTTGATGGCGGTGGTGTTACTCTTGTTGGTGGTGGATTTGTTCCTGCTGTATGTGGGATTGGTGTTCCTGCTGTTGCTGGAGTTGGTTTTCCTGCTGTTGGTGGATTTGGTGCTCCGTATGATGGCGGATTTGGTGTTCCTGCTGTTGGTGGATTTGTGTTCCTGCTGTTGGTGGAGTTAGTGATCCTGCTGTTGGTGGAGTTGGTATTCCTGCTGTAGGTGGAGTTGGTGTTCCTGCTATTGCTGGAGTTGGTTTCCCTGCTGTTGGTGTTGGCTGTGTTCCTGCTGTTGGTGGTAGTGGTGCTCCTGCTATTGGTGGAGTTTGTGTTCCTGCTGATGGAGGAGCTGGTGTTCCTGCTGTTGTTGGAGTTGGTGTTCCAGCAGTTGGTGGGGTTGGTTTGGTTGGTGTTCCTGCTGTTGGTGGAGATGGTATTCCTGCTTTTGGTGTAGCTGGTGTTTCTTCTGTTGGTGGAGTTGGTTTTCCTACTGTTGGTGGTGGCTGTGTTCTTGCAGTTGGTGGTGGCTGTGTTCCTGCTGTTGGTAGTAGTGGTGTTCCTGCTATTGGTGGAGTTGGTGTTCCTGCATTTGGTGGAGCTGGTGTTCCTGCTGTTTGTGGAGTTGGTGCTCCTGCTGTTGGTGGAATTGGTGTTCCTGCTGTTGTTGGAGCTGGTGTTCCTGCTGTTGGTGGAATTGGAAATCCTGCTGTTGGTGGCAGTTGCGGTGGTGTTCCTGCTCTTGGTGACAGTAGTGTTCCTGTTTTAGGCGACAACGGTGTTCCTGCTGTTGGTGGAGTTGCTGTTCATGCTGTTGGTGGAGTTGGTGTTCCCGCTGTTGGTAGATTTGGTGTTCCTCCTGTATTTGGAGTTGGTGTTCCTGCTGTTGGTGGCGTTGGTGTTCCTGCTGTTTGTGGAGTTGGTGATCCTGCTCTTGGTGGAGTTGGTGATCCTGCTGTTGGTGGTGGTTGTGTTCTTGCTGTTGGTGGCGGTGCTGTTCCTGCTGTTGTTTGAGTTAATGTTCCTGCTGTTGGTGGAGTTGGTGGTCCTGCTGTTTTTGGAGTTGGTGTTTCTGCTGTTGGTGGCGTTGGTCTTCCTGCTGTTTGTGGAGTTGGTGATCCTGCTCTTTGTGAAATTGGTGATCCTGCTGTTAGTTGTGGTTATGTTCCTGCTTTTGTTGGCCGTGGTGTTCCTGCTGTTGTTGGAGTTAATGTTCCTGATGTTGGTGGGGGTGGTGTTCCTGCTCTTGGTGGTGGTGGTGTTGCTGCTTCTGTTGGCTTTCGTGTTCCTGCTGTTGGTGGTGTTAGTGTTCCTACTATTGTTGGAGTTGTTTCCTGCTGTTGGTGGAGGTGGCGTTGTTGTTCCTACTGTTGGTGGAGTTTGTGTTCCTACTATTGTTGGAGTTGGTGTTGCTGCTGTTGGTGGAGTTGGTCTTCCTGCTGTTGCTGGATGTGGAGTTACTGCTGTTGGTGGAGTTGGTGTTCCTACTATTGTTGGAGTTGTTTTTCTGCTAATGGTGGTTTAGTTCTTCTGATGTTGATGGCGGTGGTGTTACTCTTGTTGGTGGTGGATTTGTTCCTGCTGTATGTGGGATTGGTGTTCCTGCTGTTGCTGGAGTTGGTTTTCCTGCTGTTGGTGGATTTTGTGCTCCGTATGATGGCGGATTTGGTTTTCCTGCTGTTGGTGGATTTGTGTTCCTGCTGTTGGTGGAGTTATTGATCCTGCTGTTGGTGGAGTTGGTATTCCTGCTGTAGGTGGAGTTGGTGTTCCTGCTATTGGTGGAGTTGGTTTCCCTGCTGTTGGTGTTGGCTGTGTTCCTGCTGTTGGTGGTAGAGGTGTTCCTGCTATTGGTGGAGTTTGTGTTCCTGCTGATGGAGGAGCTGGTGTTCCTGCTGTTGTTGGAGTTGGTGTTCCAGCAGTTGGTGGGGTTGGTTTGGTTGGTGTTCCTGCTGTTGGTGGAGATGGTATTCCTGTTTTTGGTGTAGCTGGTGTTTCTTCTGTTGGTGGAGTTGGTTTTCCTACTGTTGGTGGTGGCTGTGTTCTTGCAGTTGGTGGTGGCTGTGTTCCTGCTGTTGGTGGTAGTGGTGTTCTTGCTATTGGTGGAGTTGGTGTTCCTGCTTTTGTTGGAGCTGGTGTTCCTGCTGTTGTCGGAGTTGATGTTCCTGCTGTTGGTGCAATTGGAAATCCTTCTGTTGGTGGCAGTTGTGGTTGTGTTCCTGCTGTTGGTGACTTTGCTGTTCTTGTTTTAGGCGACGGTTTTGTTCCAGCTGTTGGTGGAGTTGGTGTTCATGCTGTTGGTGGAGTTGGTGTTCCTGCTGTTGGTGGAGTTCGTGTTCCTGCTGTTTTTGTAGCTGGTGTTTCTGCTGTTTTTTGAGTTTTTGTCCCTGCTGTTTTTCGGAGTTGGTGTTCCTGCTGTTGGTGGCGTTGGTGTTCCTGCTGTTTGTGGAGTTGGTGATCCTGCTCTTTGTGGAGTTGGTGATCCTGCTGTTGGTGGTGGTTGTGTGCCTGCTGTTGGTGGCGGTGGTGTTCCTGCTGTTGTTGGAGTTAATGTTTCTGCTGTTGGTGGCGGTGGTGTTCCTGCTCCTGGAGGTGGTGGTGTTCCTGGTTCAGGTGGGGGTCGTGTTCCTGCTGTTGGTAGAGTTAGTGTTCCTACTATTGTTGGAGTTGTTTTTTCTGCTGTTGGTGGAGTTAGTTCTTCAGATGTTGATGGTGTTGGTGTTCCTGTTGTTGGTGGTGGATTTGTTCCAGCTGTATGTGGGATTGGTGTTCCTGCTGTTGCTGGAGTTGGTTTCCCTGGTGTTGGTGGTTTTGTTGCTCCGTTTGATGTTGGATTTGGTGTTCCTGCAGTTGGTGATGTCTGTGTTCCTGCTGCAGGTGGACTTGGTATTCCTACTCTTGATGGAGTTGGTGTTCCTGCTGTTGGTGGCAGTGGTATTCCTGCTGATGGTGGCGGTGGTGTTCATGCTGTTGTTGGTGACTGTGTTCTTGCTGTGGGTGTAGTTGGTGTTCCAACTGTTGGTGGTGGTGGTGCTCCTACTGTTGGTTCCGGTGGTGTTCCTGCTGTTGGTGGAGTTGCTGTGCCTGCTGTTGGTGGCGCAGGTGTTCCTGCTGTTGGCGGTGGTGGTGTTCCTGTTGTTGGTCGCGGTTGTGTATCTGCTGTTGGTGGAGTTGGTGTTCCTGCTGTTGGTGGTAGTGGTGTTCCTGCTGTTGGTGGATTTAGTGTTCCTGCTGTTGGTGGTTGTGTTCCTGCTGATGGCGGTGGTGGTGTTCCTGCAGTTGGTGGGATTGGTGTTCCTGCTGTGGATAGGGTTGGTGTTCCTGCTATTGGTGGAGTTGGTTTTCCTGCTGTTGATGGATGCTGTGTTCCTGCTGTTGGTCGTAGTGGTGTTCCTGCTATTGGTGGAATTGTTGTTCCTGCTGTTGGTGGAGGTGGCGGTGGTGTTCCTGCTGTTGGTTGAGTTTGTGTTCCTACTATTGTTGGAGTTGGTGTTGCTGCTGTTGGTGGAGTTGGTCTTCCTGCTGTTGCTGTATGTGCAGTTACTGCTGTTGGTGGAGTTGGTGTTCCTACTATTGTTGGAGTTGTTTTTTCTGCTAATGGTGGATTAGTTCTTCTGATGTTGATGGCGGTGGTGTTACTCTTGTTGGTGGTGGATTTATTCCTGCTTTTTGTGGGATTGGTGTTCCTGCTGTTGCTGGAGTTGGTTTTCCTGCTGTTGGGGGATTTGGTGCTCCGTATGATGGCGGATTTGGTTTTCCTGCTGTTGGTGGATTTGTGTTCCTGCTTTTGGTGGAGTTAGTGATCCTGCTGTTGGTGGAGTTGGTATTCCTGCTGTAGGTGGAGTTGGTGTTCCTGCTATTGGTGGAGTTGGTTTCCCTGCTGTTGGTGTTGGCTGTGTTCCTGCTGCTGGTGGTAGTGGTGTTCCTGCTATTGGTGGAGTTTGTGTTCCTGCTGATGGAGGAGCTGGTGTTCCTGCTGTTGTTGGAGTTGGTGTTCCAGCAGTTGGTGGGGTTGGTTTGGTTGGTGTTCCTGCTGTTGGTGGAGATGGTATTCCTGCTTTTGGTGCAGCTGGTGTTTCTTCTGTTGGTGGAGTTGGTTTTCCTACTGTTGGTGGTGGCTGTGTTCTTGCAGTTGGTGGTGGCTGTGTTCCTGCTGTTGGTGGTAGTGGTGTTCCTGCTTTTGGTGGAGTTGGTGTTCCTGCTTTTGGTGGAGCTGGTGTTCCTGCTGTTTGTGGAGTTGGTGTTCCTGCTGTTGGTGGAATTGGTGTTCCTGCTGTTGTTGGAGCTTGTGTTCCTGCTGTTTTTGGAATTGGAAATCCTGCTGTTGGTGGCAGTTGCGGTGGTGTTCCTGCTCTTGGTGACAGTAGTGTTCCTGTTTTAGGCGACAATGGTGTTCCTGCTGTTGGTGGAGATGCTGTTCATGCTGTTGGTGGAGTTGGTGTTCCCGCTGTTGGTGGTTTTGGTGTTCCTCCTGTATTTGGAGTTGGTGTTCCTGCTGTTGGTGGCATTGGTGTTCCTGCTGTTTATGGAGTTGGTGATCCTGCTCTTGGTGGAGTTGGTGATCCTGCTGTTGCTGGTAGTTGTGTTCTTGCTGTTGGTGGCGGTGCTGTTCCTGCTGTTGTTTGAGTTAATGTTCCTGCTGTTGGTGGAGTTGGTGTTCCTGCTGTTTTTGGAGTTGGTGTTTCTGCTGTTGGTGGCGTTGGTGTTCCTCCTGTTTGTGGAGTTGGTGATCCTGCTCTTTGTGAAATTGGTGATCCTGCTGTTAGTTGTGGTTATGTTCCTGCTTTTGTTGGCCGTGGTGTTCCTGCTGTTGTTGGAGTTAATGTTCCGGATGTTGGTGGGGGTGGTGTTCCTGCTCTTGCTGGTGGTGGTGTTCCTGCTTCTGGTGGCTTTCATGTTCCTGCTGTTGGTGGTGTTAGTGTTCCTACTATTGTTGGAGTTGTTTCCTGCTGTTGGTGGAGGTGGCGTTGTTGTTCCTACTGTTGGTGGAGTTTGTGTTCCTACTATTGTTGGAGTTGGTGTTGCTGCTGTTGGTGGAGTTGGTCTTCCTGCTGTTGCTGGATGTGGAGTTACTGCTGTTGGTGGAGTTGGTGTTCCTACTATTGTTGGAGTTGTTTTTCTGCTAATGGTGGTTTAGTTCTTCTGATGTTGATGGCGGTGGTGTTACTCTTGTTGGTGGTGGATCTGTTCCTGCTGTATGTGGGATTGGTGTTCCTGCTGTTGCTGGAGTTGGTTTTCCTGCTGTTGGTGGATTTGGTGCTCCGTATGATGGCGGATTTGGTGTTCCTGCTGTTGGTGGATTTGTGTTCCTGCTGTTGCTGGAGTTATTGATCCTGCTGTTGGTGGAGTTGGTATTCCTGCTGTAGGTGGAGTTGGTGTTCCTGCTATTGGTGGAGTTGGTTTCCCTGCTGTTGGTGTTGGCTGTGTTCCTGCTGTTGGTGGTAGTGGTGTTCCTGCTATTGGTGGAGTTTGTGTTCCTGCTGATGGAGGAGCTGGTGTTCCTGCTGTTGTTGGAGTTGGTGTTCCAGCAGTTGGTGGGGTTGGTTTGGTTGGTGTTCCTGCTGTTGGTGGAGATGGTATTCCTGCTTTTGGTGTAGCTGGTGTTTCTTCTGTTGGTGGAGTTGGTTTTCCTACTGTTGGTGGTGGCTGTGTTCTTGCAGTTGGTGGTGGCTGTGTTCCTGCTGTTGGTGGTAGTGGTGTTCTTCCTATTGGTGGAGTTGGTGTTCCTGCTTTTGTTGGAGCTGGTGTTCCTGCTGTTTGTGGAGTTGGTGTTTTGCTTTTGGTGGAATTGGTGTTCCTGCTGTTGGTGGAATTGGAAATCCTTCTGTTGGTGGCAGTTGTGGTTGTGTTCCTGCTGTTGGTGACTTTGCTGTTCTTGTTTTAGGCGACAGTTTTGTTCCTGCTGTTGGTGGAGTTGGTGTTCATGCTGTTGGTGGAGTTGGTGTTCCTGCTGTTGGTGGAGTTCGTGTTCCTGCTGTTTTTGTAGCTGGTGTTTCTGCTGTTTTTTGAGTTTTTGTCCCTGCTGTTTTTCGGAGTTGGTGTTCCTGCTGTTGGTGGCGTTGGTGTTCCTGCTGTTGTTGGAGTTGGTGTTCCAGCAGTTGGTGGGGTTGGTTTGGTTGGTGTTCCTGCTGTTGGTGGAGATGGTATTCCTGCTTTTGGTGTAGCTGGTGTTTCTTCTGTTGGTGGAGTTGGTTTTCCTACTGTTGGTGGTGGCTGTGTTCTTGCAGTTGGTGGTGGCTGTGTTCCTGCTGTTGGTGGTAGTGGTGTTCTTCCTATTGGTGGAGTTGGTGTTCCTGCTTTTGTTGGAGCTGGTGTTCCTGCTGTTTGTGGAGTTGGTGTTTTGCTTTTGGTGGAGTTGGTGTTCCTGCTGTTGGTGGAATTGGAAATCCTTCTGTTGGTGGCAGTTGTGGTTGTGTTCCTGCTGTTGGTGACTTTGCTGTTCTTGTTTTAGGCGACGGTTTTGTTCCTGCTGTTGGTGGAGTTGGTGTTCATGCTGTTGGTGGAGTTGGTGTTCCTGCTGTTGGTGGAGTTCGTGTTCCTGCTGTTTTTGTAGCTGGTGTTTCTGCTGTTTTTTGAGTTTTTGTCCCTGCTGTTTTTCGGAGTTGGTGTTCCTGCTGTTGGTGGCGTTGGTGTTCCTGCTGTTGTTGGAGTTGGTGTTCCAGCAGTTGGTGGGGTTGGTTTGGTTGGTGTTCCTGCTGTTGGTGGAGATGGTATTCCTGCTTTTGGTGTAGCTGGTGTTTCTTCTGTTGGTGGAGTTGGTTTTCCTACTGTTGGTGGTGGCTGTGTTCTTGCAGTTGGTGGTGGCTGTGTTCCTGCTGTTGGTGGTAGTGGTGTTCTTCCTATTGGTGGAGTTCGTGTTCCTGCTTTTGTTGGATCTGGTGTTCCTGCTGTTTGTGGAGTTGGTGTTTTGCTTTTGGTGGAGTTGGTGTTCCTGCTGTTGGTGGAATTGGAAATCCTTCTGTTGGTGGCAGTTGTGGTTGTGTTCCTGCTGTTGGTGACTTTGCTGTTCTTGTTTTAGGCGACGGTTTTGTTCCTGCTGTTGGTGGAGTTGGTGTTCATGCTGTTGGTGGAGTTGGTGTTCCTGCTGTTGGTGGAGTTCGTGTTCCTGCTGTTTTTGTAGCTGGTGTTTCTGCTGTTTTTTGAGTTTTTGTCCCTGCTGTTTTTCGGAGTTGGTGTTCCTGCTGTTGGTGGCGTTGGTGTTCCTGCTGTTTGTGGAGTTGGTGATCCTGCTCTTTGTGGAGTTGGTGATCCTGCTGTTGGTGGTGGTTGTGTGCCTGCTGTTGGTGGCGGTGGTGTTCCTGCTGTTGTTGGAGTTAATGTTCCTGCTGTTGGTGGCGGTGGTGTTCCTGCTCTTGGAGGTGGTGGTGTTCCTGGTTCAGGTGGGGGTCGTGTTCCTGCTGTTGGTAGAGTTAGTGTTCCTACTATTGTTGGAGTTGTTTTTTCTGCTGTTGGTGGAGTTAGTTCTTCAGATGTTGATGGTGTTGATGTTCCTGTTGTTGGTGGTGGATTTGTTCCAGCTGTATGTGGGATTGGTGTTCCTGCTGTTGCTGGAGTTGGTTTTCCTGCTGTTGGTGGTTTTGGTGCTCCGTTTGATGTTGGATTTGGTGTTCCTGCAGTTGGTGATGTCTGTGTTCCTGCTGCAGGTGGACTTGGTATTCCTACTCTTGATGGAGTTGGTGTTCCTGCTGTTGGTGGCAGTGGTATTCCTGCTGATGGTGGCGGTGGTGTTCATGCTGTTGTTGGTGACTGTGTTCTTGCTGTGGGTGTAGTTGGTGTTCCAACTGTTGGTGGTGGTGGTGCTCCTACTGTTGGTTCCGGTGGTGTTCCTGCTGTTGGTGGAGTTGCTGTGCCTGCTGTTGGTGGCGCAGGTGTTCCTGCTGTTGGCGGTGGTGGTGTTCCTGTTGTTGGTCGCGGTTGTGTATCTGCTGTTGGTGGAGTTGGTGTTCCTACTATTGTTGGAGTTGTTTTTTCTGCTGTTGGTGGAGTTAGTTCTTTAGATGTTGATGGTGTTGGTGTTCCTGTTGTTGGTGGTGGATTTGTTCCAGCTGTATGTGGGATTGGTGTTCCTGCTGTTGCTGGAGTTGGTTTTCCTGCTGTTGGTGGTTTTGGTGCTCCGTTTGATGGTGGTAGTGGTGTTCCTGCTGTTGGTGGATTTAGTGTTCCTGCTGTTGGTGGTTGTGTTCCTGCTGATGGCGGTGGTGGTGTTCCTGCAGTTGGTGGGATTGGTGTTCCTGCTGTGGATTGGGTTGGTGTTCCTGCTATTGGTGGAGTTGGTTTTCCTGCTGTTGATGGATGCTGTGTTCCTGCTGTTGGTGGTAGTGGTGTTCCTGCTATTGGTGGGGTTGGTGTTCCTGCTGATGGCGGAGTTAGTGTTCCTGCTGTTGGTGGAGTTGTTGTTCCTGCTCTTGTTGGAGTTGGTGTTCCTGCTGTTGGTGGAATTGTTGTTCCTGCTGTTGGTGGAGGTGGCGGTGGTGTTCCTGCTGTTGGTGGAGTTTGTGTTCCTACTATTGTTGGAGTTGGCGTTGCTGCTGTTGGTGGAGTTGGTCTTCCTGCTGTTGCTGTATGTGCAGTTACTGCTGTTGGTGGAGTTGGTGTTCCTACTATTGTTGGAGTTGTTTTTTCTGCTAATGGTGGATTAGTTCTTCTGATGTTGATGGCGGTGGTGTTACTCTTGTTGGTGGTGGATTTATTCCTGCTTTATGTGGGATTGGTGTTCCTGCTGTTGCTGGAGTTGGTTTTCCTGCTGTTGGTGGATTTGGTGCTCCGTATGATGGCGGATTTGGTGTTCCTGCTGTTGGTGGATTTGTGTTCCTGCTGTTGGTGGAGTTAGTGATCCTGCTGTTGGTGGAGTTGGTATTCCTGCTGTAGGTGGAGTTGGTGTTCCTGCTATTGGTGCAGTTGGTTTCCCTGCTGTTGGTATTGGCTGTGTTCCTGCTGTTGGTGGTAGTGGTGTTCCTGCTATTGGTGGAGTTTGTGTTCCTGCTGATGGAGGAGCTGGTGTTCCTGCTGTTGTTGGAGTTGGTGTTCCAGCAGTTGGTGGGGTTGGTTTGGTTGGTGTTCCTGCTGTTGGTGGAGATGGTATTCCTGCTTTTGGTGTAGCTGGTGTTTCTTCTGTTGGTGGAGTTGGTTTTCCTACTGTTGGTGGTGGCTGTGTTCTTGCAGTTGGTGGTGGCTGTGTTCCTGCTGTTGGTGGTAGTGGTGTTCCTGCTATTGGTGGAGTTGGTGTTCCTGCTTTTGGTGGAGCTGGTGTTCCTGCTGTTTGTGGAGTTGGTGTTCCTGCTGTTGGTGGAATTGGTGTTCCTGCTGTTGTTGGAGCTGGTGTTCCTGCTGTTGGTGGAATTGGAAATCCTGCTGTTGGTGGCAGTTGCGGTGGTGTTCCTGCTCTTGGTGACAGTAGAGTTCCTGTTTTAGGCGACAACGGTGTTCCTGCTGTTGGTGGAGATGCTGTTCATGCTGTTGGTGGAGTTGGTGTTCCCGCTGTTGGTGGATTTGGTGTTCCTCCTGTATTTGGAGTTGGTGTTCCTGCTGTTGGTGGCATTGGTGTTCCTGCTGTTTATGGAGTTGGTGATCCTGCTCTTGGTGGAGTTGGTGATCCTGCTGTTGCTGGTGGTTGTGTTCTTGCTGTTGGTGGTGGTGCTGTTCCTGCTGTTGTTTGAGTTAATGTTCCTGCTGTTGGTGGAGTTGGTGTTCCTGCTGTTTTTGGAGTTGGTGTTTCTGCTGTTGGTGGCGTTTGTGTTCCTGCTGTTTGTGGAGTTGGTGATCCTGCTCTTTGTGAAATTGGTGATCCTGCTGTTAGTTGTGGTTATGTTCCTGCTTTTGTTGGCCGTGGTGTTCCTGCTGTTGTTGGAGTTAATGTTCCTGATGTTGGTGGGGGTGGTGTTCCTGCTCTTGCTGGTGGTGGTGTTCCTGCTTCTGGTGGATTTCGTGTTCCTGCTGTTGGTGGTGTTAGTGTTCCTACTATTGTTGGAGTTGTTTCCTGCTGTTGGAGGAGGTGGCAGTTGTGTTCCTACTGTTGGTGGAGTTTGTGTTCCTACTATTGTTGGAGTTGGTGTTGCTGCTGTTGGTGGAGTTGGTCTTCCTGCTGTTGCTGGATGTGGAGTTACTGCTGTTGGTGGAGTTGGTGTTCCTACTATTGTTGGAGTTGTTTTTCTGCTAATGGTGGATTAGTTCTTCTGATGTTGATGGCGGTGGTGTTACTCTTGTTGGTGGTGGATTTGTTCCTGCTGTATGTGGGATTGGTGTTGCTGCTGTTGCTGGAGTTGGTTTTCCTGCTGTTGGTGGATTTGGTGCTCCGTATGATGGCGGATTTGGTGTTCCTGCTGTTGGTGGATATGTGTTCCTGCTGTTGGTGGAGTTGGTGATCCTGCTGTTGGTGGAGTTGGTATTCCTGCTGTAGGTGGAGTTGGTATTCCTGCTGTAGGTGGAGTTGATGTTCCTGCTGTTGGTGGAATTGGAAATCCTGCTGTTGGTGGCAGTTGCAGTGGTGTTCCTGCTCTTGGTGACAGTGGTGTTCCTGTTTTAGGCGACGACGGTGTTCCTGCTGTTGGTGGAGTTGGTGTTCATGCTATTGGTGGAGTTTGTTTTCCTGCTGTTGGTGGTGGCTGTGTACCTCCAGTTGGTGGTGGCTGCGTTCCTCCTGTTCGTGGTAGTGGTTTTCCTGCTATTGGTGGAGTTGGTGTTCCTGCTTTTGGTGGAGCTGGTGTTCCTGCTGTTTGTGGAGTTGGTGTTCCTGCTTTTGGTGGAGTTGGTGTTCCTGCTGTTGTCGGAGTTGATGTTCCTGCTGTTGGTGGAATTGGAAATCCTTCTGTTGGTGGCAGTTGTGGTTGTGTTCCTGCTGTTGGTGACTTTGCTGTTCCTGTTTTAGGCGACGGTTTTGTTCCTGCTGTTGGTGGAGTTGGTGTTCATGCTGTTGGTGGAGTTGGTGTTCCTGCTGTTGGTGGAGTTCGTGTTCCTGCTGTTTTTGTAGCTGGTGTTTCTGCTGTTTTTTGAGTTTTTGTCCCTGCTGTTTTTCGGAGTTGGTGTTCCTGCTCTTGGTGGCGTTAGTGTTCCTGCTGTTTGTGGAGTTGGTGATCCTGCTCTTTGTGGAGTTGGTGATCCTGCTATTGGTGGTGGTTGTGTGCCTGCTGTTGGTGGCGGTGGTGTTCCTGCTCTTGTTGGAGTTAATGTTCCTGCTGTTGGTGGCGGTGGTGTTCCTGCTCTTGGAGGTGGTGGTGTTCCTGGTTCAGGTGGCGGTCGTGTTCCTGCTGTTGGTAGAGTTAGTGTTCCTACTATTGTTGGAGTTGTTTTTTCTGCTGTTGGTGGAGTTAGTTCTTCTGATGTTGATGGTGTTGATGTTCCTGTTGTTGGTGGTGGATTTGTTCCAGCTGTATGTGGATTGGTGTTCCTGCTGTTGCTGGAGTTGGTTTTCCTGCTGTTGGTGGTTTTGGTGCTCCGTTTGATGTTGGATTTGGTGTTCCTGCAGTTGGTGATGTCTGTGTTCCTGCTGCAGGTGGACTTGGTATTCCTACTCTTGATGGAGTTGGTGTTCCTGCTGTTGGTGGCAGTGGTATTCCTGCTGATGGTGGCGGTGGTGTTCATGCTGTTGTTGGTGACTGTGTTCTTGCTGTGGGTGTAGTTGGTGTTCCAACTGTTGGTGGTGGTGGTGCTCCTACTGTTGGTTCCTGTGGTGTTCCTGCTGTTGGTAGAGTTGCTGTGCCTGCTGTTGGTGGTGCAGGTGTTCCTGCTTTTTGCGGTGGTGGTGTTCCTGTTGTTGGTCGCGGTTGTGTATCTGCTGTTGGTGGAGTTGGTGTTCCTGCTGTTGGTGGTACTGGTGTTCCTGCTGTTGGTGGATTTAGTGTTCCTGCTGTTGGTGGTTGTGTTCCTGCTGATGGCGGTGGTGGTGTTCCTGCAGTTGGTGGGATTGGTGTTCCTGCTGTGGATTGGGTTGGTGTTCCTGCTATTGGTGGAGTTGGTTTTCCTGCTGTTGATGGATGCTGTGTTCCTGCTGTTGGTGGTAGTGGTGTTCCTGCTGTTGGTGGAGTTGCTGTTCATGCTGTTGGTGGAGTTGGTGTTCCCGCTGTTGGTGGATTTGGTGTTCCTCCTGTATTTGGAGTTGGTGTTCCTGCTGTTGGTGGCGTTGGTGTTCCAGCTGTTTGTGGAGTTGGTGATCCTGCTCTTGGTGGAGTTGGTGATCCTGCTGTTGGTGGTGGTTGTGTTCTTGCTGTTGTTTGAGTTAATGTTTCTGCTGTTGGTGGAGTTGGTGTTCCTGCTGTTTTTGGAGTTGTTGTTTCTGCTGTTGGTGGCGTTGGTGTTCCTGCTGTTTGTGGAGTTGGTGATCCTGCTCTTTGTGAAATTGGTGATCCTGCTGTTAGTTGTGGTTATGTTCCTGCTTTTGTTGGCCGTGGTGTTCCTGCTGTTGTTGGAGTTAATGTTCCTGATGTTGGTGGGGGTGGTGTTCCTGCTCTTGGTGGTGGTGGTGTTCCTGCTTCTGGTGGCTTTCGTGTTCCAGCTGTTGGTGGTGTTACTGTTCCTACTATTGTTGGAGTTGTTTCCTGCTGTTGGTGGAGGTGGCGGTGGTGTTCCTACTGTTGGTGGAGTTTGTGTTCGTACTATTGTTGGAGTAGGTGTTGCTGCTGTTGGTGGAGTTGGTCTTCCTGCTGTTGCTGGATGTGGAGTTACTGCTGTTGGTGGAGTTGGTGTTCCTACTATTGTTGGAGTTGTTTTTCTGCTAATGGTGGATTAGTTCTTCTGATGTTGATGGCGGTGGTGTTACTCTTGTTGGTGGTGGATTTGTTCCTGCCGTATGTGGGATTGGTGTTCCTGCTGTTGCTGGAGTTGGTTTTCCTGCTGTTGGTGGATTTGGTGCTCCGTATGATGGCGGATTTGGTGTTCCTGCTGTTGGTGGATATGTGTTCCTGCTGTTGGTGGAGTTGGTGATCCTGCTGTTGGTGGAGTTGGTATTCCTGCTGTAGGTGGAGTTGGTGTTCCTGCTATTGGTGGAGTTGGTTTCCCTGCTGTTGGTGGTGGCTGTGTTCCTGCTGTTGGTGGTAGTGGTGTTCCTGCTATTGGTGGAGTTTGTGTTCCTGCTGATGGAGGAGCTGGTGTTCCTGCTGTTGGTGGATTTGGTTTTCCTGCTGTTGGTGGGATTGGTTTGGTTGGTGTTCCTGCTGTTGGTGGAGATGGTATTCCTGCTTTTGGTGTAGCTGGTGTTTCTTCTGTTGGCGGGGTTGGTTTTCCTACTGTTGGTGGTGGCTGTGTTCTTGCAGTTGGTGGTGGCTGTGTTCCTGCTGTTGGTGGTAGTGGTGTTCCTGCTACTGGTGGAGTTGGTGTTCCTGCTTTTGGTGGAGCTGGTGTTCCTGCTGTTTGTGGAGTTGGTGTTCCTGCTGTTGGTGGAATTGGTGTTCCTGCTGTTGTTGGAGTTGATGTTCCTGCTGTTGGTGGAATTGGAAATCCTGCTGTTGGTGGCAGTTGCAGTGGTGTTCCTGCTCTTGGTGACAGTGGTGTTCCTGTTTTAGGCGACGACGGTGTTCCTGCTGTTGGTGGAGTTGGTGTTCATGCTATTGGTGGAGTTTGTTTTCCTGCTGTTGGTGGTGGCTGTGTACCTCCAGTTGGTGGTGGCTGCGTTCCTCTAGTTCGTGGTAGTGGTTTTCCTGCTATTGGTGGAGTTGGTGTTCCTGCTTTTGGTGGAGCTGGTGTTCCTGCTGTTTGTGGAGTTGGTGTTCCTGCTTTTGGTGGAGTTGCTGTTCCTGCTGTTATCGGAGTTGATGTTCCTGCTGTTGGTGGAATTGGAAATCCTTCTGTTGGTGGCAGTTGTGGTTGTGTTCCTGCTGTTGGTGACTTTGCTGTTCCTGTTTTAGGCGACGGTTTTGTTCCTGCTGTTGGTGGAGTTGGTGTTCATGCTGTTGGTGGAGTTGGTGTTCCTGCTGTTGGTGGAGTTCGTGTTCCTGCTGTTTTTGTAGCTGGTGTTTCTGCTGTTTTTTGAGTTTTTGTCCCTGCTGTTTTTCGGAGTTGGTGTTCCTGCTCTTGGTGGCGTTAGTGTTCCTGCTGTTTGTGGAGTTGGTGATCCTGCTCTTTGTGGAGTTGGTGATCCTGCTATTGGTGGTGGTTGTGTGCCTGCTGTTGGTGGCGGTGGTGTTCCTGCTCTTGTTGGAGTTAATGTTCCTGCTGTTGGTGGCGGTGGTGTTCCTACTATTGTTGGAGTTGTTTTTTCTGCTAATGGTGGATTAGTTCTTCTGATGTTGATGGCGGTGGTGTTACTCTTGTTGGTGGTGGATCTGTTCCTGCTGTATGTGGGATTGGTGTTCCTGCTGTTGCTGGAGTTGGTTTTCCTGCTGTTGGTGGATTTGGTGCTCCGTATGATGGCGGATTTGGTGTTCCTGCTGTTGGTGGATTTGTGTTCCTGCTGTTGGTGGAGTTTGTGATCCTGCTGTTGGTGGAGTTGGTATTCCTGCTGTAGGTGGAGTTGGTGTTCCTGCTATTGGTGGAGTTGGTTTCCCTGCTGTTGGTGTTGGCTGTGTTCCTGCTGTTGTTGGTAGTGGTGTTCCTGCTATTGGTGGAGTTTGTGTTCCTGCTGATGGAGGAGCTGGTGTTCCTGCTGTTGTTGGAGTTGGTGTTCCAGCAGTTGGTGGGGTTGGTTTGGTTGGTGTTCCTGCTGTTGGTGGAGATGGTATTCCTGCTTTTGGTGTAGCTGGTGTTTCTTCTGTTGGTGGAGTTGGTTTTCCTACTGTTGGTGGTGGCTGTGTTCTTGCAGTTGGTGGTGGCTGTGTTCCTGCTGTTGGTGGTAGTGGTGTTCCTGCTATTGGTGGAATTGGTGTTCCTGCTTTTGGTGGAGCTGGTGTTCCTGCTGTTTGTGGAGTTGGTGTTTTGCTTTTGGTGGAGTTGGTGTTCCTGCTGTTGTCGGAGTTGATGTTCCTGCTGTTGGTGGAATTGGAAATCCTTCTGTTGGTGGCAGTTGTGGTTGTGTTCCTGCTGTCGGTGACTTTGTTGTTCCTGTTTTAGGTGACGGTTTTGTTCCTGCTGTTGGTGGAGTTGGTGTTCATGCTGTTGGTGGAGTTGGTGTTCCTGCTGTTGGTGGAGTTCGTGTTCCTGCTGTTTGTGGAGTTGGTGATCCTGCTCTTTGTGGAGTTAGTGATCCTGCTGTTGGTGGTGGTTGTGTGCCTGCTGTTGGTGGCGGTGGTGTTCCTGCTCTTGTTGGAGATAATGTTCCTGCTGTTGGTGGCGGTGGTGTTCCTGCTCTTGGCGGTGGTGTTGTTCCTGGTTCAGGTGGCGGTCGTGTTCCTGCTGTTGGTAGAGTTAGTGTTCCTACTATTGTTGGAGTTGTTTTTTCTGCTGTTGGTGGAGTTAGTTTTTCAGATGTTGATGGTGTTGGTGTTCCTGTTGTTGGTGGTGGATTTGTTCCAGCTGTATGTGGGATTGGTGTTCCTGCTGTTGCTGGAGTTGGTTTTCCTGCTGTTGGTGGTTTTGGTGCACCGTTTGATGTTGGATTTGGTGTTCCTGCAGTTGGTGATGTCTGTGTTCCTGCTGCAGGTGGACTTGGTATTCCTACTCTTGATGGAGTTGGTGTTCCTGCTGTTGGTGGCAGTGGTATTCCTGCTGATGGTGGCGGTGGTGTTCATGCTGTTGTTGGTGACTGTGTTCTTGCTGTGGGTGTAGTTGGTGTTCCAACTGTTGGTGGTGGTGGTGCTCCTACTGTTGGTTCCGGTGGTGTTCCTGCTGTTGGTGGAGTTGCTGTGCCTGTTGTTGGTGGCGCAGGTGTTCCTGCTGTTGGCGGTGGTGGTGTTCCTGTTGTTGGTCGCGGTTGTGTATCTGCTGTTGGTGGAGTTGGTGTTCCTGCTGTTGGTGGTAGTGGTGTTCCTGCTGTTGGTGGATTTAGTGTTCCTGCTGTTGGTGGTTATGTTCCTGCTGTTAGCGGTGGTGGTGTTCCTGCAGTTGGTGGGATTGGTGTTCCTGCTGTGGATTGGGTTGGTGTTCCTGCTATTGGTGGAGTTGGTTTTCCTGCTGTTGATGGATGCTGTGTTCCTGCTGTTGGTGGTAGTGTTGTTCCTGCTATTGGTGGGGTTGGTGTTCCTGCTGATGGCGGAGTTAGTGTTCCTGCTGTTGGTGGAGTTGTTGTTCCTGCTCTTGTTGGAGTTGGTGTTCCTGCTGTTGGTGGAATTGTTGTTCCTGCTGTTGGTGGAGGTGGCGGTGGTGTTCCTGCTGTTGTTGGAGTTTGTCTTCCTGCTGTTGCTGTATGTGGAGTTACTGCTGTTGGTGGAGTTGGTGTTCCTACTATTGTTGGAGTTGTTTTTCCTGCTAATGGTGGATTAGTTCTTCTGATGTTGATGGCGGTGGTGTTACTCTTGTTGGTGGTGGATTTGTTCCTGCTGTATGTGGGATTGGTGTTCCTGCTGTTGCTGGAGTTGGTTTTCCTGCTGTTGGTGGATTTGGTGCTCCGTATGATGGCGGATTTGGTTTTCCTGCTGTTGGTGGATTTGTGTTCCTGCTGTTGGTGGAGTTAGTGATCCTGCTGTTGGTGGAGTTGGTATTCCTGCTGTAGGTGGAGTTGGTGTTCCTGCTATTGCTGGAGTTGGTTTCCCTGCTGTTGGTGTTGGCTGTGTTCCTGCTGTTGGTGGTAGTGGTGCTCCTGCTATTGGTGGAGTTTGTGTTCCTGCTGATGGAGGAGCTGGTGTTCCTGCTGTTGTTGGAGTTGGTGTTCCAGCAGTTGGTGGGGTTGGTTTGGTTGGTGTTCCTGCTGTTGGTGGAGATGGTATTCCTGCTTTTGGTGTAGCTGGTGTTTCTTCTGTTGGTGGAGTTGGTTTTCCTACTGTTGGTGGTGGCTGTGTTCTTGCAGTTGGTGGTGGCTGTGTTCCTGCTGTTGGTAGTAGTGGTGTTCCTGCTATTGGTGGAGTTGGTGTTCCTGCATTTGGTGGAGCTGGTGTTCCTGCTGTTTGTGGAGTTGGTGCTCCTGCTGTTGGTGGAATTGGTGTTCCTGCTGTTGTTGGAGCTGGTGTTCCTGCTGTTGGTGGAATTGGAAATCCTGCTGTTGGTGGCAGTTGCGGTGGTGTTCCTGCTCTTGGTGACAGTAGTGTTCCTGTTTTAGGCGACAACGGTGTTCCTGCTGTTGGTGGAGTTGCTGTTCATGCTGTTGGTGGAGTTGGTGTTCCCGCTGTTGGTAGATTTGGTGTTCCTCCTGTATTTGGAGTTGGTGTTCCTGCTGTTGGTGGCGTTGGTGTTCCTGCTGTTTGTGGAGTTGGTGATCCTGCTCTTGGTGGAGTTGGTGATCCTGCTGTTGGTGGTGGTTGTGTTCTTGCTGTTGGTGGCGGTGCTGTTCCTGCTGTTGTTTGAGTTAATGTTCCTGCTGTTGGTGGAGTTGGTGGTCCTGCTGTTTTTGGAGTTGGTGTTTCTGCTGTTGGTGGCGTTGGTCTTCCTGCTGTTTGTGGAGTTGGTGATCCTGCTCTTTGTGAAATTGGTGATCCTGCTGTTAGTTGTGGTTATGTTCCTGCTTTTGTTGGCCGTGGTGTTCCTGCTGTTGTTGGAGTTAATGTTCCTGATGTTGGTGGGGGTGGTGTTCCTGCTCTTGGTGGTGGTGGTGTTGCTGCTTCTGTTGGCTTTCGTGTTCCTGCTGTTGGTGGTGTTAGTGTTCCTACTATTGTTGGAGTTGTTTCCTGCTGTTGGTGGAGGTGGCGTTGTTGTTCCTACTGTTGGTGGAGTTTGTGTTCCTACTATTGTTGGAGTTGGTGTTGCTGCTGTTGGTGGAGTTGGTCTTCCTGCTGTTGCTGGATGTGGAGTTACTGCTGTTGGTGGAGTTGGTGTTCCTACTATTGTTGGAGTTGTTTTTCTGCTAATGGTGGTTTAGTTCTTCTGATGTTGATGGCGGTGGTGTTACTCTTGTTGGTGGTGGATTTGTTCCTGCTGTATGTGGGATTGGTGTTCCTGCTGTTGCTGGAGTTGGTTTTCCTGCTGTTGGTGGATTTTGTGCTCCGTATGATGGCGGATTTGGTTTTCCTGCTGTTGGTGGATTTGTGTTCCTGCTGTTGGTGGAGTTATTGATCCTGCTGTTGGTGGAGTTGGTATTCCTGCTGTAGGTGGAGTTGGTGTTCCTGCTATTGGTGGAGTTGGTTTCCCTGCTGTTGGTGTTGGCTGTGTTCCTGCTGTTGGTGGTAGAGGTGTTCCTGCTATTGGTGGAGTTTGTGTTCCTGCTGATGGAGGAGCTGGTGTTCCTGCTGTTGTTGGAGTTGGTGTTCCAGCAGTTGGTGGGGTTGGTTTGGTTGGTGTTCCTGCTGTTGGTGGAGATGGTATTCCTGTTTTTGGTGTAGCTGGTGTTTCTTCTGTTGGTGGAGTTGGTTTTCCTACTGTTGGTGGTGGCTGTGTTCTTGCAGTTGGTGGTGGCTGTGTTCCTGCTGTTGGTGGTAGTGGTGTTCTTGCTATTGGTGGAGTTGGTGTTCCTGCTTTTGTTGGAGCTGGTGTTCCTGCTGTTGTCGGAGTTGATGTTCCTGCTGTTGGTGCAATTGGAAATCCTTCTGTTGGTGGCAGTTGTGGTTGTGTTCCTGCTGTTGGTGACTTTGCTGTTCTTGTTTTAGGCGACGGTTTTGTTCCAGCTGTTGGTGGAGTTGGTGTTCATGCTGTTGGTGGAGTTGGTGTTCCTGCTGTTGGTGGAGTTCGTGTTCCTGCTGTTTTTGTAGCTGGTGTTTCTGCTGTTTTTTGAGTTTTTGTCCCTGCTGTTTTTCGGAGTTGGTGTTCCTGCTGTTGGTGGCGTTGGTGTTCCTGCTGTTTGTGGAGTTGGTGATCCTGCTCTTTGTGGAGTTGGTGATCCTGCTGTTGGTGGTGGTTGTGTGCCTGCTGTTGGTGGCGGTGGTGTTCCTGCTGTTGTTGGAGTTAATGTTTCTGCTGTTGGTGGCGGTGGTGTTCCTGCTCCTGGAGGTGGTGGTGTTCCTGGTTCAGGTGGGGGTCGTGTTCCTGCTGTTGGTAGAGTTAGTGTTCCTACTATTGTTGGAGTTGTTTTTTCTGCTGTTGGTGGAGTTAGTTCTTCAGATGTTGATGGTGTTGGTGTTCCTGTTGTTGGTGGTGGATTTGTTCCAGCTGTATGTGGGATTGGTGTTCCTGCTGTTGCTGGAGTTGGTTTCCCTGGTGTTGGTGGTTTTGTTGCTCCGTTTGATGTTGGATTTGGTGTTCCTGCAGTTGGTGATGTCTGTGTTCCTGCTGCAGGTGGACTTGGTATTCCTACTCTTGATGGAGTTGGTGTTCCTGCTGTTGGTGGCAGTGGTATTCCTGCTGATGGTGGCGGTGGTGTTCATGCTGTTGTTGGTGACTGTGTTCTTGCTGTGGGTGTAGTTGGTGTTCCAACTGTTGGTGGTGGTGGTGCTCCTACTGTTGGTTCCGGTGGTGTTCCTGCTGTTGGTGGAGTTGCTGTGCCTGCTGTTGGTGGCGCAGGTGTTCCTGCTGTTGGCGGTGGTGGTGTTCCTGTTGTTGGTCGCGGTTGTGTATCTGCTGTTGGTGGAGTTGGTGTTCCTGCTGTTGGTGGTAGTGGTGTTCCTGCTGTTGGTGGATTTAGTGTTCCTGCTGTTGGTGGTTGTGTTCCTGCTGATGGCGGTGGTGGTGTTCCTGCAGTTGGTGGGATTGGTGTTCCTGCTGTGGATAGGGTTGGTGTTCCTGCTATTGGTGGAGTTGGTTTTCCTGCTGTTGATGGATGCTGTGTTCCTGCTGTTGGTCGTAGTGGTGTTCCTGCTATTGGTGGGGTTGGTGTTCCTGCTGATGGCGGAGTTAGTGTTCCTGCTGTTGGTGGAGTTGTTGTTCCTGCTCTTGTTGGAGTTGGTGTTCCTGCTGTTGGTGGAATTGTTGTTCCTGCTGTTGGTGGAGGTGGCGGTGGTGTTCCTGCTGTTGGTTGAGTTTGTGTTCCTACTATTGTTGGAGTTGGTGTTGCTGCTGTTGGTGGAGTTGGTCTTCCTGCTGTTGCTGTATGTGCAGTTACTGCTGTTGGTGGAGTTGGTGTTCCTACTATTGTTGGAGTTGTTTTTTCTGCTAATGGTGGATTAGTTCTTCTGATGTTGATGGCGGTGGTGTTACTCTTGTTGGTGGTGGATTTATTCCTGCTTTATGTGGGATTGGTGTTCCTGCTGTTGCTGGAGTTGGTTTTCCTGCTGTTGGGGGATTTGGTGCTCCGTATGATGGCGGATTTGGTTTTCCTGCTGTTGGTGGATTTGTGTTCCTGCTTTTGGTGGAGTTAGTGATCCTGCTGTTGGTGGAGTTGGTATTCCTGCTGTAGGTGGAGTTGGTGTTCCTGCTATTGGTGGAGTTGGTTTCCCTGCTGTTGGTGTTGGCTGTGTTCCTGCTGCTGGTGGTAGTGGTGTTCCTGCTATTGGTGGAGTTTGTGTTCCTGCTGATGGAGGAGCTGGTGTTCCTGCTGTTGTTGGAGTTGGTGTTCCAGCAGTTGGTGGGGTTGGTTTGGTTGGTGTTCCTGCTGTTGGTGGAGATGGTATTCCTGCTTTTGGTGCAGCTGGTGTTTCTTCTGTTGGTGGAGTTGGTTTTCCTACTGTTGGTGGTGGCTGTGTTCTTGCAGTTGGTGGTGGCTGTGTTCCTGCTGTTGGTGGTAGTGGTGTTCCTGCTTTTGGTGGAGTTGGTGTTCCTGCTTTTGGTGGAGCTGGTGTTCCTGCTGTTTGTGGAGTTGGTGTTCCTGCTGTTGGTGGAATTGGTGTTCCTGCTGTTGTTGGAGCTTGTGTTCCTGCTGTTTTTGGAATTGGAAATCCTGCTGTTGGTGGCAGTTGCGGTGGTGTTCCTGCTCTTGGTGACAGTAGTGTTCCTGTTTTAGGCGACAATGGTGTTCCTGCTGTTGGTGGAGATGCTGTTCATGCTGTTGGTGGAGTTGGTGTTCCCGCTGTTGGTGGTTTTGGTGTTCCTCCTGTATTTGGAGTTGGTGTTCCTGCTGTTGGTGGCATTGGTGTTCCTGCTGTTTATGGAGTTGGTGATCCTGCTCTTGGTGGAGTTGGTGATCCTGCTGTTGCTGGTAGTTGTGTTCTTGCTGTTGGTGGCGGTGCTGTTCCTGCTGTTGTTTGAGTTAATGTTCCTGCTGTTGGTGGAGTTGGTGTTCCTGCTGTTTTTGGAGTTGGTGTTTCTGCTGTTGGTGGCGTTGGTGTTCCTCCTGTTTGTGGAGTTGGTGATCCTGCTCTTTGTGAAATTGGTGATCCTGCTGTTAGTTGTGGTTATGTTCCTGCTTTTGTTGGCCGTGGTGTTCCTGCTGTTGTTGGAGTTAATGTTCCGGATGTTGGTGGGGGTGGTGTTCCTGCTCTTGCTGGTGGTGGTGTTCCTGCTTCTGGTGGCTTTCATGTTCCTGCTGTTGGTGGTGTTAGTGTTCCTACTATTGTTGGAGTTGTTTCCTGCTGTTGGTGGAGGTGGCGTTGTTGTTCCTACTGTTGGTGGAGTTTGTGTTCCTACTATTGTTGGAGTTGGTGTTGCTGCTGTTGGTGGAGTTGGTCTTCCTGCTGTTGCTGGATGTGGAGTTACTGCTGTTGGTGGAGTTGGTGTTCCTACTATTGTTGGAGTTGTTTTTCTGCTAATGGTGGTTTAGTTCTTCTGATGTTGATGGCGGTGGTGTTACTCTTGTTGGTGGTGGATCTGTTCCTGCTGTATGTGGGATTGGTGTTCCTGCTGTTGCTGGAGTTGGTTTTCCTGCTGTTGGTGGATTTGGTGCTCCGTATGATGGCGGATTTGGTGTTCCTGCTGTTGGTGGATTTGTGTTCCTGCTGTTGCTGGAGTTATTGATCCTGCTGTTGGTGGAGTTGGTATTCCTGCTGTAGGTGGAGTTGGTGTTCCTGCTATTGGTGGAGTTGGTTTCCCTGCTGTTGGTGTTGGCTGTGTTCCTGCTGTTGGTGGTAGTGGTGTTCCTGCTATTGGTGGAGTTTGTGTTCCTGCTGATGGAGGAGCTGGTGTTCCTGCTGTTGTTGGAGTTGGTGTTCCAGCAGTTGGTGGGGTTGGTTTGGTTGGTGTTCCTGCTGTTGGTGGAGATGGTATTCCTGCTTTTGGTGTAGCTGGTGTTTCTTCTGTTGGTGGAGTTGGTTTTCCTACTGTTGGTGGTGGCTGTGTTCTTGCAGTTGGTGGTGGCTGTGTTCCTGCTGTTGGTGGTAGTGGTGTTCTTCCTATTGGTGGAGTTGGTGTTCCTGCTTTTGTTGGAGCTGGTGTTCCTGCTGTTTGTGGAGTTGGTGTTTTGCTTTTGGTGGAGTTGGTGTTCCTGCTGTTGGTGGAATTGGAAATCCTTCTGTTGGTGGCAGTTGTGGTTGTGTTCCTGCTGTTGGTGACTTTGCTGTTCTTGTTTTAGGCGACAGTTTTGTTCCTGCTGTTGGTGGAGTTGGTGTTCATGCTGTTGGTGGAGTTGGTGTTCCTGCTGTTGGTGGAGTTCGTGTTCCTGCTGTTTTTGTAGCTGGTGTTTCTGCTGTTTTTTGAGTTTTTGTCCCTGCTGTTTTTCGGAGTTGGTGTTCCTGCTGTTGGTGGCGTTGGTGTTCCTGCTGTTGTTGGAGTTGGTGTTCCAGCAGTTGGTGGGGTTGGTTTGGTTGGTGTTCCTGCTGTTGGTGGAGATGGTATTCCTGCTTTTGGTGTAGCTGGTGTTTCTTCTGTTGGTGGAGTTGGTTTTCCTACTGTTGGTGGTGGCTGTGTTCTTGCAGTTGGTGGTGGCTGTGTTCCTGCTGTTGGTGGTAGTGGTGTTCTTCCTATTGGTGGAGTTGGTGTTCCTGCTTTTGTTGGAGCTGGTGTTCCTGCTGTTTGTGGAGTTGGTGTTTTGCTTTTGGTGGAGTTGGTGTTCCTGCTGTTGGTGGAATTGGAAATCCTTCTGTTGGTGGCAGTTGTGGTTGTGTTCCTGCTGTTGGTGACTTTGCTGTTCTTGTTTTAGGCGACGGTTTTGTTCCTGCTGTTGGTGGAGTTGGTGTTCATGCTGTTGGTGGAGTTGGTGTTCCTGCTGTTGGTGGAGTTCGTGTTCCTGCTGTTTTTGTAGCTGGTGTTTCTGCTGTTTTTTGAGTTTTTGTCCCTGCTGTTTTTCGGAGTTGGTGTTCCTGCTGTTGGTGGCGTTGGTGTTCCTGCTGTTGTTGGAGTTGGTGTTCCAGCAGTTGGTGGGGTTGGTTTGGTTGGTGTTCCTGCTGTTGGTGGAGATGGTATTCCTGCTTTTGGTGTAGCTGGTGTTTCTTCTGTTGGTGGAGTTGGTTTTCCTACTGTTGGTGGTGGCTGTGTTCTTGCAGTTGGTGGTGGCTGTGTTCCTGCTGTTGGTGGTAGTGGTGTTCTTCCTATTGGTGGAGTTCGTGTTCCTGCTTTTGTTGGATCTGGTGTTCCTGCTGTTTGTGGAGTTGGTGTTTTGCTTTTGGTGGAGTTGGTGTTCCTGCTGTTGGTGGAATTGGAAATCCTTCTGTTGGTGGCAGTTGTGGTTGTGTTCCTGCTGTTGGTGACTTTGCTGTTCTTGTTTTAGGCGACGGTTTTGTTCCTGCTGTTGGTGGAGTTGGTGTTCATGCTGTTGGTGGAGTTGGTGTTCCTGCTGTTGGTGGAGTTCGTGTTCCTGCTGTTTTTGTAGCTGGTGTTTCTGCTGTTTTTTGAGTTTTTGTCCCTGCTGTTTTTCGGAGTTGGTGTTCCTGCTGTTGGTGGCGTTGGTGTTCCTGCTGTTTGTGGAGTTGGTGATCCTGCTCTTTGTGGAGTTGGTGATCCTGCTGTTGGTGGTGGTTGTGTGCCTGCTGTTGGTGGCGGTGGTGTTCCTGCTGTTGTTGGAGTTAATGTTCCTGCTGTTGGTGGCGGTGGTGTTCCTGCTCTTGGAGGTGGTGGTGTTCCTGGTTCAGGTGGGGGTCGTGTTCCTGCTGTTGGTAGAGTTAGTGTTCCTACTATTGTTGGAGTTGTTTTTTCTGCTGTTGGTGGAGTTAGTTCTTCAGATGTTGATGGTGTTGATGTTCCTGTTGTTGGTGGTGGATTTGTTCCAGCTGTATGTGGGATTGGTGTTCCTGCTGTTGCTGGAGTTGGTTTTCCTGCTGTTGGTGGTTTTGGTGCTCCGTTTGATGTTGGATTTGGTGTTCCTGCAGTTGGTGATGTCTGTGTTCCTGCTGCAGGTGGACTTGGTATTCCTACTCTTGATGGAGTTGGTGTTCCTGCTGTTGGTGGCAGTGGTATTCCTGCTGATGGTGGCGGTGGTGTTCATGCTGTTGTTGGTGACTGTGTTCTTGCTGTGGGTGTAGTTGGTGTTCCAACTGTTGGTGGTGGTGGTGCTCCTACTGTTGGTTCCGGTGGTGTTCCTGCTGTTGGTGGAGTTGCTGTGCCTGCTGTTGGTGGCGCAGGTGTTCCTGCTGTTGGCGGTGGTGGTGTTCCTGTTGTTGGTCGCGGTTGTGTATCTGCTGTTGGTGGAGTTGGTGTTCCTACTATTGTTGGAGTTGTTTTTTCTGCTGTTGGTGGAGTTAGTTCTTTAGATGTTGATGGTGTTGGTGTTCCTGTTGTTGGTGGTGGATTTGTTCCAGCTGTATGTGGGATTGGTGTTCCTGCTGTTGCTGGAGTTGGTTTTCCTGCTGTTGGTGGTTTTGGTGCTCCGTTTGATGGTGGTAGTGGTGTTCCTGCTGTTGGTGGATTTAGTGTTCCTGCTGTTGGTGGTTGTGTTCCTGCTGATGGCGGTGGTGGTGTTCCTGCAGTTGGTGGGATTGGTGTTCCTGCTGTGGATTGGGTTGGTGTTCCTGCTATTGGTGGAGTTGGTTTTCCTGCTGTTGATGGATGCTGTGTTCCTGCTGTTGGTGGTAGTGGTGTTCCTGCTATTGGTGGGGTTGGTGTTCCTGCTGATGGCGGAGTTAGTGTTCCTGCTGTTGGTGGAGTTGTTGTTCCTGCTCTTGTTGGAGTTGGTGTTCCTGCTGTTGGTGGAATTGTTGTTCCTGCTGTTGGTGGAGGTGGCGGTGGTGTTCCTGCTGTTGGTGGAGTTTGTGTTCCTACTATTGTTGGAGTTGGCGTTGCTGCTGTTGGTGGAGTTGGTCTTCCTGCTGTTGCTGTATGTGCAGTTACTGCTGTTGGTGGAGTTGGTGTTCCTACTATTGTTGGAGTTGTTTTTTCTGCTAATGGTGGATTAGTTCTTCTGATGTTGATGGCGGTGGTGTTACTCTTGTTGGTGGTGGATTTATTCCTGCTTTATGTGGGATTGGTGTTCCTGCTGTTGCTGGAGTTGGTTTTCCTGCTGTTGGTGGATTTGGTGCTCCGTATGATGGCGGATTTGGTGTTCCTGCTGTTGGTGGATTTGTGTTCCTGCTGTTGGTGGAGTTAGTGATCCTGCTGTTGGTGGAGTTGGTATTCCTGCTGTAGGTGGAGTTGGTGTTCCTGCTATTGGTGCAGTTGGTTTCCCTGCTGTTGGTATTGGCTGTGTTCCTGCTGTTGGTGGTAGTGGTGTTCCTGCTATTGGTGGAGTTTGTGTTCCTGCTGATGGAGGAGCTGGTGTTCCTGCTGTTGTTGGAGTTGGTGTTCCAGCAGTTGGTGGGGTTGGTTTGGTTGGTGTTCCTGCTGTTGGTGGAGATGGTATTCCTGCTTTTGGTGTAGCTGGTGTTTCTTCTGTTGGTGGAGTTGGTTTTCCTACTGTTGGTGGTGGCTGTGTTCTTGCAGTTGGTGGTGGCTGTGTTCCTGCTGTTGGTGGTAGTGGTGTTCCTGCTATTGGTGGAGTTGGTGTTCCTGCTTTTGGTGGAGCTGGTGTTCCTGCTGTTTGTGGAGTTGGTGTTCCTGCTGTTGGTGGAATTGGTGTTCCTGCTGTTGTTGGAGCTGGTGTTCCTGCTGTTGGTGGAATTGGAAATCCTGCTGTTGGTGGCAGTTGCGGTGGTGTTCCTGCTCTTGGTGACAGTAGAGTTCCTGTTTTAGGCGACAACGGTGTTCCTGCTGTTGGTGGAGATGCTGTTCATGCTGTTGGTGGAGTTGGTGTTCCCGCTGTTGGTGGATTTGGTGTTCCTCCTGTATTTGGAGTTGGTGTTCCTGCTGTTGGTGGCATTGGTGTTCCTGCTGTTTATGGAGTTGGTGATCCTGCTCTTGGTGGAGTTGGTGATCCTGCTGTTGCTGGTGGTTGTGTTCTTGCTGTTGGTGGCGGTGCTGTTCCTGCTGTTGTTTGAGTTAATGTTCCTGCTGTTGGTGGAGTTGGTGTTCCTGCTGTTTTTGGAGTTGGTGTTTCTGCTGTTGGTGGCGTTTGTGTTCCTGCTGTTTGTGGAGTTGGTGATCCTGCTCTTTGTGAAATTGGTGATCCTGCTGTTAGTTGTGGTTATGTTCCTGCTTTTGTTGGCCGTGGTGTTCCTGCTGTTGTTGGAGTTAATGTTCCTGATGTTGGTGGGGGTGGTGTTCCTGCTCTTGCTGGTGGTGGTGTTCCTGCTTCTGGTGGATTTCGTGTTCCTGCTGTTGGTGGTGTTAGTGTTCCTACTATTGTTGGAGTTGTTTCCTGCTGTTGGAGGAGGTGGCAGTTGTGTTCCTACTGTTGGTGGAGTTTGTGTTCCTACTATTGTTGGAGTTGGTGTTGCTGCTGTTGGTGGAGTTGGTCTTCCTGCTGTTGCTGGATGTGGAGTTACTGCTGTTGGTGGAGTTGGTGTTCCTACTATTGTTGGAGTTGTTTTTCTGCTAATGGTGGATTAGTTCTTCTGATGTTGATGGCGGTGGTGTTACTCTTGTTGGTGGTGGATTTGTTCCTGCTGTATGTGGGATTGGTGTTGCTGCTGTTGCTGGAGTTGGTTTTCCTGCTGTTGGTGGATTTGGTGCTCCGTATGATGGCGGATTTGCTGTTCCTGCTGTTGGTGGATATGTGTTCCTGCTGTTGGTGGAGTTGGTGATCCTGCTGTTGGTGGTGTTGGTATTCCTGCTGTAGGTGGAGTTGGTGTTCCTGCTATTGGTGGAGTTGGTTTCCCTGCTGTTGGTGGTGGCTGTGTTCCTGCTGTTGGTGGTAGTGGTGTTCCTGCTATTGGTGGAGTTTGTGTTCCTGCTGATGGAGGAGCTGGTGTTCCTGCTGTTGGTGGATTTGGTGTTCCTGCTGTTGGTGGGATTGGTTTGGTTGGTGTTCCTGCTGTTGGTGGAGATGGTATTCCTGCTTTTGGTGTAGCTGGTATTTCTTCTGTTGGTGGAGTTGGTTTTCCTACTGTTGGTGGCGGCTGTGTTCTTGCAGTTGGTGGTGGCTGTGTTCCTGCTGTTGGTGGTAGTGGTTTTCCTGCTATTGGTGGAGTTGGTGTTCCTGCTTTTGGTGGAGCTGGTGTTCCTGCTGTTTGTGGAGTTGGTGTTCCTGCTGTTGGTGGAATTGGTGTTCCTGCTGTTGTTGGAGTTGATGTTCCTGCTGTTGGTGGAATTGGAAATCCTGCTGTTGGTGGCAGTTGCGGTGGTGTTCCTGCTCTTGGTGACAGTGGTGTTCCTGTTTTAGGCGACAACAGTGTTCCTGCTGTTGGTGGAGTTGGTGTTCATGCTGTTGGTGGAGTTGGTGTTCCTGCTGTTGGTGGATTTGGTGTTGCTCCTGTTTTTGGAGTTGGTTTTCCTGCTGTTGGTGGCGTTGGTGTTCCTGCTTTTTGTGGAGTTGGTGATCCTGCTCTTGGTGGAGTTGGTGATTCTGTTGTTGGTGGTGGTTGTGTTCTTGCTGTTGGTGGCGGTAGTGTTCCTGCTGTTGTTTGAGTTAATGTTCCTGCTGTTGGTGGAGTTGGTGTTCCTGCTGTTTTTGGAGTTGGTGTTTCTGCTGTTGGTGGCGTTGGTGTTCCTGCTGTTTGTGGATTTGGTGATCCTGCTCTTTGTGAAATGGGTGATCCTGCTTTTGGTTGTGGTTGTGTTCCTGCTTTTGTTGGCCGTGGTGTTCCTGCTGTTGTTGGAGTTAATGTTCCTGATGTTGGTGGCGGTGGTGTTCCTGCTCTTGGTGGTGGTGGTGTTCCTGCTTCTGGTGGCGGTCGTTTTCCTGCTGTTGGTGGTGTTAGTATTCCTACTATTGTTGGAGTTGTTTTATCTTCTGTTGGTGGTGTTAGATCTTCTGATGATGATGGCGGTGGTGTTCCTGTTGGTGGTGGTGGATTTGTTCCTGCTCTATGTGGGATTGATGTTCCTGCTGTTGCTGGAGTTTGTCTTCCTGCTGTTGGTGGATTTCGTGCTCCGGCTGATGGTGGATTTGGTGTTCCTGCTTTTGGTGGATTTGGTGTTCCTGCTGTTGGTGGAGTTGGTGATCCTGCTGTTGGTGGAGTTGGTATTCCTGCTGTAGGTGTAGTTGGTGTTCCTGCTATTTGTGGAGTTAGTTTTCCTGCTGTTGATTGTGACTGTGTACCTCCAGTTGTTGGTGGCTGTGTTCCTGCTGTTGGTGGTAGTGGTGTTCCCGCTATTGGTGGAGTTGGTGTTCCTGCTGATGGTGGAGCTGGTGTTCCTGCTGTTGGTGGGGTTGGTGTTCCTGCTGTTGTTGGAGTTGGTGTTCCTGCTGTTGGTCGAATTGTTGTCCCTGCTGCTGGTGGCTGTCGTGTTCCAGTTTTTGGTGATGGCAGTGTTCCTGCTGTTGATGGAGAAGGTGATCGTGCTGTTGGTGGAGTTTGTGTTCCTGCTGTTGGTGGAGTTGGAGATCCTGCTGTTGGTGGAGTTGGTGGTCCTGCTGTTGGTGGAGTTGGTGTTCCTGCTGTTGTGGGATTTGGTGTTCCTCCTGTTTTTGGAGTTGGTGTTCCTGCTCTTGGTGGAGTTGGTGATCCGGCTGTTGGTGGTGGTTGTGTTCCTGCTGTTGGTGGCTGTTGTGTTCCTGCTGTTTTTTGAGTTAATGTTCCTGCTGTTGGTCGAGTTGGTGTTCCTGTTGTTTATGGAGTTGGTGTTTCTGCTGTTGGTGGCATTGGTGTTCCTGCTGTTTGTGGAGTTGGTGATCCTGCTCTTTGTGAAATTGGTGATCCTGCTGTTTGTTGTGGTTGTGTCCCTGCTTTTGGTGGCCGTGGTGTTCCTGCTGTTGTTGGAGTTAATGTTCCTGATGTTGGTGGCGGTGGTGTTCCTGCTCTTGGTAGTGGTGGTGTTCCTGCTTCAGGTGGCGGTCGTGTTCCTGCTGTTGTGGTGTTAGTGTTCCTACTATTGTTGGAGTTGTTTTTTCTTCTGTTGGTGGAGTTAGTTCTTCTGATGATGATGGCGGTGGTGTTCCTGTTGTTGGTGGTGGATTTGTTCCTGCTGTATGTGGGATTGGTGTTCCTGCTGTTGCTGGAGTTGGTTTTCCTACTGTTGGTGGAGTTGGAGATCTGCTGTTGGTGGAGTTGGTGATCCTGAATTTGGTGGAGTTGGTGTTCCTGCTGTTCGTGGAGTTGGTGTTTATATTGTTTTTTGGAGTTGGTTGTCCTGCTGTTCGTGGCTTTGGTGTTCCTGCTGTTGGTGGTGTTGTTGTTCCTGCTGTCGGTGGTGTTGGTGTTCCTGCTGTTGGTGGAGTTTTTGTTCCTGCTGCTGGTGGCGATGGTTTTCCTGCTGTTGGAGGCGGTGGTGTTCCTGCTGTTGGTTGAGTTGGTGTTCCTGCTGTTGGTGGAGTTGTTGTTCCTGCTGTTGGTGGAGTTGGTGTTCCTGCTTTTGATGGTGCTGGTGTTCCTGCTGTTGGTGATGTCTGTGTTCCTGCTGTAGGTGGAGTTTGTATTCCTACTGTTGATGGAGTTGGTGTTCCTGCTGTTGGTGGCAGTGGTATTCCTGCTGATGGTGGCGGTGGTGTTCATGCTGTTGTTGGTGACTGTATTCTTGCTGTGGGTGTAGTTGGTGTTCCAACTGTTGGTGGTGGTGGTGCTCCTACTGTTGGTTCCGGTGGTGTTCCTGCTGTTGGTGGAGTTGCTGTGCCTGCTGTTGGTGGTGCAGGTGTTCCTGCTGTTGGCAGTGGTGGTGTTCCTGTTCTTGGTCGCGGTTGTGTATCTGCTGTTGGTGGAGTTGGTGTTCCTGCTGTTGGTGGTAGTGGTGTTCCTGCTGTTGGTGGATTTAGAGTTCCTGCTGTTGGTGGTTGTGTTCCTGCGGTGGGCGGTGGTGGTGTTACTGCTGTTGGTGGGAATGGTGTTCCTGCTGTGGGTTGGGTTGGTGTTCCTGCTATTGGTGGAGGTGGTTTTCCTGCTGTTGATGGATGCTGTGTTCCTGCTGTTGGTGGTAGTGGTGTTCCTGCTATTGGTGGGGTTGGTGTTCCTGCTGATGGTGGAGTTAGTGTTCCTGCTGTTGGTGGAGTTGTTGTTCCTGCTCTTGTTGGAGTTGGTGTTCCTGCTGTTAGTGGAATTGTTGTTCCTGCTGTTGGTGGAGGTGGCGGTGGTGTTCCTGCTGTTGGTGGAGTTTGTGTTCCTACTATTGTTGGAGTTGGTGTTGCTGCTGTTGGTGGAGTTGGTCTTCCTGCTGTTGCTGTATGTGGAGTTACTGCTGTTGGTGGAGTTGGTGTTCCTACTATTGTTGGAGTTGTTTTTTCTGCTAATGGTGGATTAGTTCTTCTGATGTTGATGGCGGTGGTGTTACTCTTGTTGGTGGTGGACTTGTTCCTGCTGTACGTGGGATTGGTGTTCCTGCTGTTGCCGGAGATGATTTTCCTGCTGTTGGTGGATTTGGTGCTCCGGCTGATGGTGGATTTGGTGTTCCTGCTGTTGGTGGATTTGGTGTTCATGCTGTTGGTGGATTTGGTGTTCCTGCTGTTGGTGGAGTTAATGTTCCTGCTGTTGGTGGCGGTGGTGTTCCTGCTCTTGGTGGTGGTGTACCTGCTTCTGGTGGCGGTCGTGTTGCTGCTGTTGGTGGAGTTAGTTTTCCTACTACTGTTGGAGTTGTTTTTTCTGCTGTTGGTGGAGTTATTTCTTCTGATGTTGATGGTGGTGGCGTTCCTGTTGTTGGTGGTGGATTGGTTCCTGCTGTATGTGGGATTGGTGTTCCTGCTGTTGCTGGAGTTGTTTTTCCTCCTGTTGGTGGGGGTGGTTTGGTTGGTGTTCCTGCTGTTGGTGGAGTTGGTATTCCTGATGTTGGTGTAGCTGGTGTTGCTTCTGTTGGTGGAGTTTGTTTTCCTACTGTTTCTGGTGGATGTGTTCTTGCAGTTGGTGGTGGCTGTGTTCCTGCTGTTGGTGGTAGTGGTGTTCCTGCTATTGGTGGAGTTGGTGTTCCTGGTTTTGTTGGAGCTGGTGTTCCTGCTGTTTGTGGAGTTGGTGTTCCTGCTGTTGGTGTATTTGGTGTTCCTGCTGTTGTTCGAGTTGGTGTTCCTGAAGTTGGTTGAATAGGTAATCCTGCTGTTGGTGGCAGTTGCGGTGGTGTTCCTGCTCTTGGTGACAGTGGTGTTCCTGTTTTATGCGACGGCAGTGTTCCTGCTGTTGGTGGAATTGGTGTTCATGCTGTTGGTCGAGTTGGTGTTACTGCTGCTGGTTGAGTTGGTGTTCCTGCTGTTTTTGGAGTTGGTGTTTCTGCTGTTTTTTGAGTTTTTGTTCCTGCTGTTTTTTTGGAGTTGGTGTTCCTGCTCTTGGTGGTGGTGGTGTTCCTGCTTCTGGTGGCGGTCATGTTCCTGCTGTTGGTAGAGTTAATGTTCCTACTATTGTTGGATTTGTTTTTTCTGCTGTTGGTGGAGTTAGTTATTCTGATGTTGATTGCGGTGGTGTTACTCTTGTTGGTTTTGGATTTGTTCCTGCTGTACGTGGGATTGGTGTTCCTGCTGTTGCTGGAGTTGCTTTTCTTGCTGTTGGTGGGGTTGGTTTGGTTGGTGTTCCTTCTGTTGGTGGAGTTGGTATTCCTGCTTTTGGTGTAGCTGGTGTTCCTGCTGTTTGTGGAGTTGGTGTTCCTGAAGTTTGTGGATTTGGAAATCCTGCTGTTGGTGGCAGTTGCGGTGGTGTTCCTGCTCTTGGTGACAGTGGTGTTCCTGTTTTAGGCGACGGCGGTGTTCCTGCTGTTGGTGGAGTTGGTGTACATACTGTTGGTGGAGTTGGTGTTCCTGCTGTTTTTGGATTTGGTGTTTCTGTTTTTTTTGAGTTTTTGTTCCTGCTGTTTTTTTAAGTTGGTGTTCCTGCTGGTGGTGGCGTTGGTGTTCCTGCTGTTTGTGGAGTTGGTGAACCTGCTCTTTGTAGAGTTGGTGATCCTGCTGTTGGAGGTGGTTGTGTTCCTGCTGTTGGTGGCGGTGTTGTCCCTGCTGTTGTTGGAGTTAACGTTCCTGCTCTTGATGGCGGAGGTGTTCCTGCTCTTGGTGGTAGTTGTGTTCCTGCTTCTGGAGGGGGTCGTGTTCCTGCTGTTGGTGGAGTTAGTGTTCCTACTATTGTTGAAGATGTTTTTTCTGCTGTTGGTGGAGATAGTTCTTCGGATGTTGATGGCGGTGGTGTTCCTGTTGTTGGTGGCGGATTTGTTCCTGCTGTATGTGGGATTGGTGTTCCTGCTCTTGCTAGAGTTGGTTTTCCTGCTGTTGGTGGATTTGGTGCTCCGGTGATGGTGGAAATGTTGTTCCTGCTGTTGGTGGATTTGGTGTTCCTGCTGTTGGTGGAGTTAATGTTCCTGCTGTTGGTGGAGTTGGTATTCCTGCTGTAGGTGGAGTTGGTGCTCCTACTATTGGTGGAGATGGTTTCCCTGCTGTTGGTGGTGGCTGTGTACCTCCAGTTGGTGGTGGCTGAGTTCCTGCTGTTGGTGGAGTTGGTGTTCCTGCTGATGGTGGAGCTGGTGCTCCTGCTGTTGGTGGAGTTGGTGTTCCTGCTGTTGTTGGAGTTGGTGTTCCTGCTGTTGGTGGAATTGTTGTTCCTGCTGTTGGTCGCTGTCTTGTTCCAGTTTTTATTGATGGCAGTGTTCCTGCTGTTGATCGAGAAGGTGATCGTGCTGTTGGTGGAGTTGGTGTTCCTGGTGTTGGTGGAGTTGCTGTAGCTGCTGTTGTTGGTGTTGGTTTGGTTGGTGTTCCAGCTGTTGGTGGAGTTGGTTTTCCTGCTGTTGGTGGTGGCTGTGTTCTTGCAGTTGGTGGTGGCTGTGTTCCTGCTGTTGGTGGTAGTGGTGTTCCTGCTATTGGTGGAGTTGGTGTTCCTGCTTTTGGTGGAGCTGGTGTTCCTGCTGTTTGTGGAGTTGGTGTTCCTGCTGCTGGTGTATTTGGTGTTCCTGCTGTTGTTCGAGTTGGTGTTCCTGAAGTTGGTGGAATAGGTAATCCTGCTGTTGGTGGCAGTTGCGGTAGTGTTCCTGCTCTTGGTGACAGTGGTGTTCCTGTTTTAGGCGACGGCAGTTTTCCTGCTGTTGGTGGAATTGGTGTTCATGCTGTTGGTCGAGTTGGTGTTACTGCTGTTGGTTGAGTTGGTGTTCCTGCTGTTTTTCGAGTTGGTGTTTCTGCTGTTTTTTGAGTTTTTGTTGCTGCTGTTTTTTGGAGTTGGTGTTCCTGCTGTTGGTGGCGGTGGTGTTCCTGCTCTTGGTGGTGGTGGTGTTCCTGCTTCTGGTGGCGGTCGTGTTCCTGCTGTTGGTAGAGTTAGTGTTCCTACTATTGTTAATTTGTTTTATCTGCTGTTGTTGGAGTTAGTTATTCTGATGTTGATGGCGGTGGTGTTACTCTTGTTGGTTGTGGATTTGTTCCTGCTGTATGTGGGATTGGTGTTCCTGATGTTGCTGGAGTTGGTTTTCTTGCTGTTGGTGGAGTTGGTTTGGTTGGTGTTCCTGCTGTTGGTGGAGTTGGTATTCCTGCTTTTGGTGTAGCTGGTGTTCCTGCTGTGTGTGGAGTTGGTGTTCCTGAAGTTGGTGGATTTGGTAATCCTGCTGTTGGTGGCAGTTGCGGTGGTGTTCCTGCTCTTGGTGACAGTGGTGTTCCTGTTTTAGGCGACGGCGGTGTTCCTGCTGTTGGTGGAGTTGGTGTTCATGTTGTTGGTGGAGTTGGTGTAAATGCTGTTGGTGGAGTTGGTGTTCCTGCTGTTTTTGGATTTGGTGTTTCTGTTTTTTTTGAGTTTTTGTTCCTGCTGTTTTTTTAAGTTGGTGTTCCTGCTGGTGGTGGCGTTGGTGTTCCTGCTGTTTGTGGAGTTGGTGAACCTGCTCTTTGTGGAGTTGGTGATCCTGCTGTTGGAGGTGGTTGTGTTCATGCTGTTGGTGGCGGTGTTGTCCCTGCTGTTGTTGGAGTTAACGTTCCTGCTCTTGATGGCGGAGGTGTTCCTGCTCTTGGTGGTGGTTGTGTTCCTGCTTCTGGAGGGGGTCGTGTTCCTGCTGTTGGTGGAGTTAGTGTTCCTTCTATTGTTGAAGATGTTTTTTCTGCTGTTGGTGGAGATAGTTCTTCTGATGTTGATGGCGGTGGTGTTCCTGTTGTTGGTGGCGGATTTGTTCCTGCTGTATGTGGGATTGGTGTTCCTGCTCTTGCTAAAGTTGGTTTTCCTGCTGTTGGTGGATTTGGTGCTCCAGTGATGGTGGATTTGTTGTTCCTGCTGTTGGTGGATGTGGTGTTCCTGCTGTTGGTGGAGTTAATGTTCCTGCTGTTGGTGGAGTTGGTATTCCTGCTGTAGGTGGGGTTGGTGTACCTACTATTGGTGGAGATGGTTTTTCTGCTGTTGGTGGTGGCTGTGTACCTCCAGTTGGTGGTGGCTGTGTTCCTGCTGTTGGTGGAGTTGGTGTTCCTGCTGATGGTGGAGCTGGTGCTGCTGCTGTTGGTGGAGTTGGTGTTCCTGCTGTTGTTGGAGTTGGTGTTCCTGCTGTTGGTGGAATTGTTGTTCCTGCTGTTGGTGGCTGTCTTGTTCCAATTTTTATTGATGGCAGTGTTCCTGCTGTTGATCGAGAAGGTGATCGTGCTGTTGGTGGAGTTGGTGTTCCTGGTGTTGGTGGAGTTGCTGTAGCTGCTGTTGTTGGTGTTGCTTTGGTTGGTTTTCCAGCTGTTGGTGGAGTTGGTATTCCTATTTTTGGTGTAGCTGGTGTTCCTTCTTTTGGTGGAGTTGGTTTTCCTGCTGTTGGTGGTGGCTGTGTTCTTGCAGTTGGTGGTGGCTGTGTTCCTGCTGTTGGTGGTAGTGGTGTTCCTGCTATTGGTGGAGTTGGTGTTCCTGGTTTTGGTGGAGCTGGTGTTCCTGCTGTTTGTGGAGTTGGTGTTCCTGCTGTTGGTGTATTTGGTGTTCCTGCTGTTGTTCGAGTTGGTGTTCCTGAAGTTGGTGGAATAGGTAATCCTGCTGTTGGTGGCAGTTGCGGTGGTGTTCCTGCTCTTGGTGACAGTGGTGTTCCTGTTTTATGCGACGGCAGTGTTCCTGCTGTTGGTGGAATTGGTGTTCATGCTGTTGGTCGAGTTGGTGTTACTGCTGCTGGTTGAGTTGGTGTTCCTGCTGTTTTTGGAGTTGGTGTTTCTGCTGTTTTTTGAGTTTTTGTTCCTGCTGTTTTTTTGGAGTTGGTGTTCCTGCTGTTGGTGGCGGTGGTGTTCCTGCTCTTGGTGGTGGTGTTGTTCCTGCTTCTGGTGGCGGTCATGTTCCTGCTGTTGGTAGAGTTACTGTTCCTACTATTGTTGGATTTGTTTTTTCTGCTGTTGGTGGAGTTAGTTATTCTGATGTTGATGGTGGTGGTGTTACTGTTGTTGGTTGTGGATTTGTTCCTGCTTTATGTGGGATTGGTGTTCCTGCTGTTTTTGGAGTTGTTTTTCTTGCTTTTGGTGGGGTGGTTTGGTTGGTGTTCCTGCTCTTGGTGGAGTTGGTATTCCTGCTGTTGCTGTATTTGGAGTTACTGCTGTTGGTGGAGTTGGTGTTCCTACTATTGTTGGAGTATTTTTTCTGCTGATGGTGGAGTTAGTTCTTCTGATGTTGATGGCGGTGGTGTTCCTGTTGTTGGTGGTGGCTTTGTTCCTGCTGTATGTGGGATTGGTGTTCCTGCTGTTGCTGGAGTTGGTTTTCTTGCTGTTGGTGGGGTGGGTTTGGTTGGTGTTCCTGCTGTTGGTGGAGTTGGTATTCCTGCTTTTGATGTAGCTGGTGTTCCTGCTGTGTGTGGAGTTGGTGTTCCTGCTGTTGGTGGAGTTTGTGTTCCTGCTGTTGGTGGCGGTGGTGTTCCTGCTCTTGGTGGTGGTGGTGTTCCTGCTTCTGGTGGCGGTCCTGTTCCTGCTGTTGGTGGAGTTAGTGTTCCTATTATTGTTGGAGTTGTTTTTTCTGCTGTTGGTGGAATAAGTTTTTCTGATGTTGATGGCGGTTGTGTTCCTGTTGTTGGTGGTGGATTTGTTCATGCTATATGTGGGATTGGTTTTCCTGCTCTTGCTGGAGTTGGTTTTCCTGCTGTTGGAGGAATTGGTGCTCCGGTGATGGTGGATTTGGTGCACCTGCTGTTGGTGGATTTGGTGTTCCTGCTGTTGGTTGAGTTAATGTTCCTGCTGTTGGTGGATTTGGTATTCCTGCTGTAGGTGGAGTTGGTGTTCCTGCTATTGGTGGAGTTGGTTTTCCTGCTGTTGGTGTTGGCTGTGTCCCTACAGTTGGTGGTGGCTGTGTTCCTGCTGTTGGTGGTAGTGGTGTTCCTGCTATTGGTGGAGTTAGTGTTCCTGCTGATGGTGGAGGTGTTATTCCTGCTGTTGGTGGATTTGATGTTCCTGCTGTTGTTGGAGTTGGTGTTCCTGTTGTTTTTGGAATTGTTGTTCCTGCTGCTGGTGGCTGTCGTGTTCCAGTTTTTGGTGATGGTACTGTTTCTGCTGTTGATGGAGAAGGTGATCGTGTTGTTGGTGGAGTAGGTTTTCCTGATGTTGGTGGAGTTGGTGTAGCTGCTGTTGGTGGGGTTGGTTTGGTTGTTGTTCCTGCTGTTGGTGCAGCTGGTATTCCTGCTTTTGATGTAGCTGGTGTTCCTTCTGTTGGTGGAGTTGGTTTTCCTGCTGTTTATGGTGGCTGTGTTCTTGCAGTTGGTGGCGGCAGTTTTCCTGCTGCTGGTGGTATTGGTGTTCCTGCTATTGGTGGAGTTGCTGTTCCAGGTTTTGCTGGAGCTGGTGTTCCTGCTGTTTGTGGAGTTGGTGTTCCTGCTGTTGGTGGAGTTGGTGTTCCTGCTGTTGTTGGGGTTGGTGTTCCAGCTGTTGGTGGAATTGGTAATCCTGCTGTTGGTGGCAGTTGCGGTGGTGTTCCTGCTGTTGGTGACGGTGGTGTTCCTGTTTTAGGCGACGGCGTTTTTCCTGCTTTTGGTGGAGTTGGTGTTCATGCTTTTGGTGAAGTTGGTGTTCCTGCTGTTGGTGGAGTTGGTCTTCCTGCTTTTTTTGGAGTTGTTTTTTTCTGCTCTTTTTTGAGTTTTTGTTCCTGCTGTTTTTTGGAGTTGGTGTTCCTGCTGTTGGTGGTATTGGTGTTCCTGCTGTTTGTGGAGTTGGTGATCCTGCACTTAGTGGAGTTGGTGATCCAGTTGTTGGTGGTGGTTGTGTTCCTGCTGTTTGTGGTGGTGTTGTTCCTGATGTTGTTGGATTTAATGTTCCTGCTGTTGGTGGCGGTGGTGTTCCTGCTTCTGGTGGCGGTCGTGTTCCTGCTGTTGGTAGTGTTAGTGTTCCTACTATTGTTGGATTTGTTTTTTCTGCTGTTGGTGGAGTTAGTTATTCTGATGTTGATGGCGGTGGTGTTACTGTTGTTGGTGGTGGATTTGTTCCTGCTGTATGTCGGATTGGTTTTCCTGCTGTTGCTGGAGTTGGTTTTCTTGCTGTTGGTGGTGTTGGTTTCGTTGGTGTTCCTGCTGTTGGTGGAGTTGGTATTCCTGCTTTTGGTGTAGCTGGTGTTCCTGCTGTTTGTGGAGTTGGTGTTCCTGCTATTGGTGGAGTTGGTGTTCCTGTTGATGGTGGAGGTGTTATTCCTGCTGTTGGTGGAGTTGATGTTCCTGCTGTTGTTGGAGTTGGTGTTCCTGCTGTTTTTGGAATTGTTGTTCCTGCTGTTGGTGGCTGTCGTGTTCCAGTTTTTGGTGATGGTACTGTTTCTGCTGTTGATGGAGAAGGTGATCGTGTTGTTTGTGGAGTTGGTGTTCCTGGTGTTGGTGGAGTTGGTGTTGCTGCTGTTGGTGGGGTTGGTTTGGTTGTTGTTCCTGCTGTTGGTGCAGTTGGTATTCCTGCTTTTGATGTAGCTGGTGTTCCTTCTGTTGGTGGAGTTGGTTTTCCTGCTGTTTGTGGTGGCTGTGTTCTTGCAGTAGATGGCGGCTGTTTTCCTGCTGTTGGTGGTATTGGTGTTCCTGCTATTGGTGGAGTTGGTGTTCCAGGTTTTGGTGGAGCTGGTGTTCCTGCTGTTTGTGGAGTTGGTGTTCCTGCTGTTGGTGGAGATGGTGTTCCTGCTGTTGTTGTGGTTGGTGTTCCAGCTGTTGGTGGAATTGGTAATCCTGCTGTTGGTGGCAGTTGCGGTGGTGTTCCTGCTGTTGGTGACGGTGGTGTTCCTGTTTTAGGCGACGGCGGTGTTCCTGCTGTTGGTGGAGTTGGTGTTCGTGCTATTGGTGGAGCTGGTTTTCCTGCTGTTTGTGGTGGCTGTGTTCTTGCAGTAGGTGGCGGCTGTTTTCCTGCTGTTGGTGGTATTGGTGTTCCTGCTATTGGTGGAGTTGCTGTTCCAGGTTTTGGTGGAGCTGGTGTTCCTGCTGTTTGTGGAGTTGGTGTTCCTGCTGTTGGTGGAGTTGGTGTTCCTGCTGTTGTTGGGGTTGGTGTTCCAGCTGTTGGTGGAATTGGTAATCCTGCTGTTGGTGGCAGTTGCGGTGGTGTTCCTGCTGTTGGTGACGGTGGTGTTCCTGTTTTAGGCGACTTCGTTTTTCCTGCTTTTGGTGGAGTTGGTGTTCATGCTTTTGGTGAAGTTGGTGTTCCTGCTGTTGGTGGAGTTGGTCTTCCTGCTTTTTTTGGAGTTGTTTTTTTCTGCTGTTTTTTGAGTTTTTGTTCCTGCTGTTTTTTGGAGTTTGTGTTCCTGCTGTTGGTGGTATTGGTGTTCCTGCTGTTTGTGGAGTTGGTGATCCTGCACTTAGTGGAGTTCGTGATCCAGTTGTTGGTGGTGGTTGTGTTCCTGCTGTTTGTGGTGGTGTTGTTCCTGATGTTGTTGGATTTAATGTTCCTGCTGTTGGTGGCGGTGGTGTTCCTGCTTCTGGTGGCGGTCGTGTTCCTGCTGTTGGTAGTGTTAGTGTTCCTACTATTGTTGGATTTGTTTTTTCTGCTGTTGGTGGAATTAGTTATTCTGATGTTGATGGCGGTGGTGTTACTGTTGTTGGTGGTGGATAAGTTCCTGCTGTATGTCGGATTGGTTTTCCTGCTGTTGCTGGAGTTGGTTTTCTTGCTGTTGGTGGTGTTGGTTTGGTTGGTAATCCTGCTGTTGGTGGCAGTTGCGGTGGTGTTCCTGCTGTTGGTGACGGTGGTGTTCCTGTTTTAGGCGACGGCGGTGTCCCTGCTGTTGGTGGAGTTGGTGTTCATGCTGTTGGTGAAGTTGGTGTTCCTGCTGTTGGAGGATTTGGTCTTCCTGCTTTTTTTGGAGTTGTTTTTTTTGCTGTTTTTTGAGGTTTTGTTCCTGCTGTTTTTTGGAGTTGGTGTTCCTGCTGTTGGTGGTGTTGGAGTTCCTGCTGTTTGTGGAGTTGGTGATCCTGCTCTTAGTGGAGTTGGTGATCCAGCTGTTGGTGGTGGTTGTGTTCCTGCTGTTGGTGGTGGTGTTGTTCCTGATGCTGTTGGATTTAATGTTCCTGCTGTTGGTGGCGGTGGTGTTCCTGCTTCTGGTGGCGGTCGTGTTCCTGCTGTTGGTAGTGTTAGTGTTCCTACTATTGTTGGATTTGTTTTTTCTGCTGTTGGTGGAGTTAGTTATTCTGATGTTGATGGCGGTGGTGTTACTGTTGTTGGTGGTGGATTTGTTCCTGCTGTATGTCGGATTGGTTTTCCTGCTGTTGCTGGAGTTGGTTTTCTTGCTGTTGGTGGTGTTGGTTTGGTTGGTAATCCTGCTGTTGGTGGCAGTTGCGGTGGTGTTCCTGCTGTTGGTGACGGTGGTGTTCCTGTTTTAGGCGACGGCGGTGTCCCTGCTGTTGGTGGAGTTGGTGTTCATGCTGTTGGTGAAGTTGGTGTTCCTGCTGTTGGAGGATTTGGTCTTCCTGCTTTTTTTGGAGTTGTTTTTTTTGCTGTTTTTTGAGTTTTTGTTCCTGCTGTTTTTTGGAGTTGGTGTTCCTGCTGTTGGTGGTGTTGGTGTTCCTGCTGTTTGTGGAGTTGGTGATCCTGCTCTTAGTGGAGTTGGTGATCCAGCTGTTGGTGGTGGTTGTGTTCCTGCTGTTGGTGGTGGTGTTGTTCCTGATGTTGTTGGATTTAATGTTCCTGCTGTTGGTGGCGGTGGTGTTCCTCCTCTTGGTGGTGGTGGTGTTCCTGCTTCTGGTGGCGGTCGTGTTCCTGCTGTTGGTAGAGTTTGTGTTCCTACTATTGTTGGATTTGTTTTTTCTGCTGTTGGTGGAGTTAGTTATTCTGATGTTGATGGCGGTGGTGTTACTGTTGTTGGTGGTGGATTTGTACCTGCTGTATGTGGGATTGGTGTTCCTGCTGTTGCTGGAGTTGGTTTTCTTGCTGTTGGTGGGGTTGGTTTGGTTGGTGTTCCTGCTGTTGGTGGAGTTGGTATTCCTGCTTTTGGTGTAGCTGGTGTTCCTGCTGTTTGTGGAGTTGGTGTTCCTGCTGTTGGTGGAGTTGTTGTTCCTGCTGTTGTTGGAGTTGGTGTTCCTGAAGTTGGTGGATTTGGTAATCCTGCTGTTGGTGGCAGTTGCGGTGGTGTTCCTGCTATTGGTGACAGTGGTGTTCCTGTTTTTGGCGACGGCGGTGTTCCTGCTGTTGGTGGAGTTGGTGTTCAGGCTGTTGGTGGAGCTGGTGTTCCTGCTGTTTTTGGATTTGGTTTTTCTGCTGTTTTTTGAGTTTTTGTTCCTGCTGCTTTTTTAACTTGGTGTTCCTGCTGTGGGTGGCGTTGTTGTTCCTGCTGTTTGTGGAGTTGGTGAACCTGCTTTTTGTGGAGTTGGTGATCCTGCTGTTGGTGGTGGTGGTGTTCCTGCTGTTGGTGGCTGTGTTGTCCCTGCTGTTGTTGGAGTTAATGTTCCTGCTGTTGGTGGCGGTGGTGTTCCTGCTCTTGGTGGTGGTGGTGTTCCTGCTTCTGGTGGCGGTCGTGTTCCTGCTGTTGTTGGAGTTATTGTTCCTAATATTGTTGGAGTTGTTTTTTCTGCTGTTGGTGGAGTTAGTTCTTCTGATGTTGATGGCGGTGGTGTTACTGTTGTTGGTGGTGGATTTGTTCCTGCTGTATGTGGGTTTGGTGTTCCTGCTGTTGCTGGAGTTGGTTTTCTTGCTGTTGGTGGGGTTGGTTTGGTTGGTGTTCCTGCTGTTGGTGGAGTTGGTATTCCTGATTTTGGTGTAGCTGGTGTTGCTTCTGTTGGTGGAGTTTGTTTTCCTACTGTTTGTGGTGGCTGTGTTCTTGCAGTAGGTGGCGGCTGTTTTCCTGCTGTTGGTGGTATTGGTGTTCCTGCTATTGGTGGAGTTGGTGTTCCAGGTTTTGGTGGAGCTGGTGTTCCTGCTGTTGTTGTGGTTGGTGTTCCAGCTGTTGGTGGAATTGGTAATCCTGCTGTTGGTGGCAGTTGCGGTGGTGTTCCTGCTGTTGGTGACGGTGGTGTTCCTGTTTTAGGCGACGGCGGTGTCCCTGCTGTTGGTGGAGTTGGTGTTCATGCTGTTGGTGAAGTTGGTGTTCCTGCTGTTGGAGGATTTGGTCTTCCTGCTTTTTTTGGAGTTGTTTTTTCTGCTGTTTTTTGAGTTTTTGTTCCTGCTGTTTTTTGGAGTTGGTGTTCCTGCTGTTGGTGGTGTTGGTGTTCCTGCTGTTTGTGGAGTTGGTGATCCTGCTCTTAGTGGAGTTGGTGATCCAGCTGTTGGTGGTAGTTGTGTTCCTGCTGTTGGTGGTGGTGTTGTTCATGATGTTGTTGGATTTAATGTTCCTGCTGTTGGTGGCGGTGGTGTTCCTCCTCTTGGTGGTGGTGGTGTTCCTGCTTCTGGTGGCGGTTGTGTTCCTGCTGTTGGTAGAGTTAGTGTTCCTACTATTGTTGGATTTGTTTTTTCTGCTGTTGGTGGAGTTAGTTATTCTGATGTTGATGGCGGTGGTGTTACTGTTGTTGGTGCTGGATTTGTACCTGCTGTATGTGGGATTGGTGTTCCTGCTGTTGCTGGAGTTGGTTTTCTTGCTGTTGGTGGGGTTGGTTTGGTTGGTGTTCCTGCTGTTGGTGGAGTTGGTATTCCTGCTTTTGGTGTAGCTGGTGTTCCTGCTGTTTGTGGAGTTGGTGTTCCTGCTGTTGGTGGAGTTGTTGTTCCTGCTGTTGTTGGAGTTGGTGTTCCTGAAGTTGGTGGATTTGGTAATCCTGCTGTTGGTGGCAGTTGCGGTGGTGTTCCTGCTATTGGTGACAGTGGTGTTCCTGTTTTTGCGACGGCGGTGTTCCTGCTGTTGGTGGAGTTGGTGTTCAGGCTGTTGGTGGAGCTCGTGTTCCTGCTGTTTTTGGATTTGATTTTTCTGCTGTTTTTTGAGTTTTTGTTCCTGCTGCTTTTTTAACTTGGTGTTCCTGCTGTGGGTGGCGTTGTTGTTCCTGCTGTTTGTGGAGTTGGTGAACCTGCTTTTTGTGGAGTTGGTGATCCTGCTGTTGGTGGTGGTGGTGTTCCTGCTGTTGGTGGCTGTGTTGTCCCTGCTGTTGTTGGAGTTAATGTTCCTGCTGTTGGTGGCGGTGGTGTTCCTGCTCTTGGTGGTGGTGGTGTTCCTGCTTCTGGTGGCGGTCGTGTTCCTGCTGTTGTTGGAGTTATTGTTCCTACTATTGTTGGAGTTGTTTTTTCTGCTGTTGGTGGAGTTAGTTCTTCTGATGTTGATGGCGGTGGTGTTACTGTTGTTGGTGGTGGATTTGTTCCTGCTGTATGTGGGTTTGGTGTTCCTGCTGTTGCTGGAGTTGGTTTTCTTGCTGTTGGTGGGGTTGGTTTGGTTGGTGTTCCTGCTGTTGGTGGAGTTGGTATTCCTGGTTTTGGTGTAGCTGGTGTTGCTTCTGTTGGTGGAGTTTGTTTTCCTACTGTTTGTGGTGTCTGTGTTCCTGCAGTTGGTGGTGGCTGTGTTCCTGCTGTTGGTGGTATTGGTGTTCCTGCTATTGGTGGAGTTGTTGTTCCTGCTTTTGGTGGAGCTGGATTTCCTTCTGTTTGTGGAGTTGGTGTTCCTGCTGTTGGTGGAGTTGGTGTTCGTGCTGTTGTTGGAGTTTGTGTTCCTGAAGTTGGTGGAATTGGTAATCCTGCTGTTGGTGGCAGTTGCGGTGGTGTTCCTGCTGTTGGTGACGGTGGTGTTCCTGTTTTAGGCGACAGCGGTGTTCCTGCTGTTGGTGGAGTTGGTGTTCATGCTGTTGGTGGAGTTGGTGTTCCTGCTGTTGGTGGACTTGGTCTTCCTGCTGTTTTTGGAGTTGTTTTTTCTGCTGTTTTTTGAGTTTATGTTCCTGCTGTTGGTGGTGGTGGTGTTCCTTCTTCTGGTGGCGGTCGTGTTCCTGCTGTTGGTAGTGTTAGTGTTCCTACTATTGTTGGATTTGTTTTTTCTGCTGTTGGTGGAGTTAGTTATTCTGATGTTGATGGCGGTGGTGTTACTGTTGTTGGTTGTGGATTTGTTCCTGCTGTATGTGGGATTGGTGTTCCTGCTGTTGCTGGAGTTGGTTTTCTTGCTGTTGGTGGAGTTGGTTTGGTTGGTGTTCCTGCTGTTGGTGGAGTTGGTATTCCTGCTTTTGGTGTAGCTGGTGTTCCTGCTGTTTGTGGAGTTGGTGTTCCTGAAGTTGGTGGATTTGGTAATCCTGCTGTTGGTGGCAGTTGCGGTGGTGTTCCTGCTCTTGGTGACAATGGTGTTCCTGTTTTAGGCGACGGCGGTGTTCCTGCTGTTGGTGGAGTTGGTGTTCATGCTGTTGGTGGAGTTGGTTTTCCTGCTGTTGGTAGTGTCTCTGTCCCTACAGTTGGTGGTGGCTGTGTTCCTGCTGTTGGTGGTAGTGGTGTTCCTGCTATTTCTGGAGTTAGTGTTCCTGTTGATGGTGGAGGTGTTATTCCTGCTGTTGGTGGAGTTGATGTTCCTGCTGTTGTTGGAGTTGGTGTTCCTGCTGTTTTTGGAATTGTTCTTCCTGCTGTTGGTGGCTGTCGTGTTCCAGTTTTTGTTGATGGTTCTTTTTCTGCTGTTGATGAGAAGGTGATCGTGCTGTTGGTGGAGTTGGTGTTCCTGGTGTTGGTGGAGTTGGTGTAGCTGCTGTTGGTGGGGTTGGTTTGGTTGTTGTTCCTGCTGGTGGTGGAGTTGGTATTCCTGCTTTTGATGTAGCTGGTGTTCCTTCTGTTGGTGGAGTTGGTTTTGCTGCTCTTTGTGGTGGCTGTGTTCTTGCAGTTGGTGGCGGCTGTTTTCCTGCTGTTGGTGGTATTGGTGTTCCTGCTATTGGTGGAGTTGGTGTTCCAGGTTTAGGTGGAGCTGGTGTTCCTGCTGTTTGTGGAGTTGGTGTTCCTGCTGTTGGTGGAGTTGGTGTTCCTGCTGTTTTTGGGGTTGGTGTTCCAGCTGTTGGTGGAATTGGTAATCCTGCTGTTGGTGGCAGTTGCGGTGGTGTTCCTGCTGTTGGTGACGGTGGTGTTCCTGTTTTAGGCGACGGCGGTGTTCCTGCTGTTGGTGGAGTTGGTTTTCATGCTTTTGGTGAAGTTGGTGTTCCTGCTGTTGGTGGAGTTGGTCTTCCTGCTTTGTTTGGAGTTGTTTTTTTCTTCTGTTTTTTTGAGTTTTTGTTCCTGCTGTTTTTTGGAGTTGGTGTTCCTGCTGTTGGTGGTGTTGGTGTTCCTGCTGTTTGTGGAGTTGGTGATCCTGCACTTAGTGGAGTTGGTGATCCTATTGTTGGTGGTGGTTGTGTTCCTGCTGTTGGTGGTGGTGTTGTTCCTGATGTTGTTGGATTTAATGTTCCTGCTGTTGGTGGCGGTGGTTTTCCTGCTTCTGGTGGCGGTCGTGTTCCTGCTGTTGGTAGAGTTAGTGTTCCTACTATTGTTGGATTTGGTTTTTCTGCTGTTGGTGGAGTTAGTTATTCTGATGTTGATGGCGGTGGTATTACTGTTGTTGGTGGTGGATTTGTTCCTGCTTTATGTGGGATTGGTGTTCCTGCTGTTGCTGGAGTTGGTTTTCTTGCTTTTGGTGGGGTTGGTTTGGTTGGTGTTCCTGCTTTTGGTGGAGTTGGTATTCCTGCTTTTGGTGTAGATGGTGTCCCTGCTGTTTGTGGAGTTGGTGTTCCTGCTATTGGTGGAGTTGGTTTTCCGGCTGTTGTGGTGGCTGTGTCCCTACAGTTGGTGGTGGCTGTGTTCCTGCTGTTGGTGGTAGTGGTGTTCCTGCTATTGGTGGAGTTAGTGTTCCCGTTGATGGTGGAGGTGTTATTCCTGCTGTTGGTGGAGTTGATGTTCCTGCTGTTGTTGGTGTTGGTGTTCCTGCTGTTTTTGGAATTGTTGTTCCTGCTCTTGGTGGCTGTCGTGTTCCAGTTTTTGGTGATGGTACTGTTTCCGCTGTTAATGGAGAAGGTGATCGTGCTGTTGGTGGAGTTGGTGTTCCTGGTGTTGGTGGAGTTGGTGTAGCTGCTGTTGGTGGGGTTGGTTTGGTTGTTGTTCCTGCTGTTGGTGGAGATGGTATTCCTGCTTTTGTTGTACCTGGTGTTCCTTCTGCTTGTGGAGTTGTTTTTCCTGCTGTTTGTGGTGGCTGTGTTCTTGCAGTTGGTGGTGGCTGTTTTCCTGCTGTTGGTGGTATTGGTGTTCCTGCTGTTGGTGGAGTTGTTGTTCCTGCTGTTGGTTGAGTTGGTGTTCCTGCTGTTGGTGGAGTTGTTGCTCCTGCTGTTGGTGGAGTTGGTGTTCCTGCTGTTGGTGGATTTGTTGTTCCTGCTGTTGGTGGCGGTGGTGTCCCTGCTGTTGTTGGATTTAATGTTCCTGCTGTTGGTGGCGGTGGTGTTCCTGCTTTTGGTGGTGGTTGTGTTCCTGCTTCTGGTGGCGGTGATGTTTGTGCTGTTCGTGGAGTTAGCTTTCCTACTATTGTTGAAGTTGTTTTATCTGCTGTTGGTGAAGTTACTTATTCTGATGTTGATGGCGGTTGTGTTCCTGTTGCTGGTGGTGGATTTCTTCCTGCTGTATGTGGGTTTGGTGTTCCTGCTGTTGCTGTAGTTGGTTTTCCTGCTGTTGGTGGATTTGGTGCTCCGATGATGGTGGATTTGGTGTTCCTGCTGTTGGTGGCTGACGTGTTCCAGTTTTTGGTGATGGCAGTGTTCCTGCTGTTTATGGACAAGATGATCGTGCTGTTGGTGGAGTTTGTGTTCCTGCTGTTGGTGGAGTTGGAGATCCTGCTGTTGGTCGAGTTGATGATCCTGAAGTTGGTGGAGTTGGTGTTCCTGCTGTTGGTGGTGTTGTTGTTCCTGCAGTTGGTGGAGTTGGTGTTCCTGCTGTTGGTGGCGATGGATTTCTTGCTGTTGGTGGCGGTGGTGTTCCTGCTGTTGGTTGAGTTGGTGTTCTTACTGTTGGTGGAGTTGCTGTTCCTGCTGTTTCTGGAGTTGGTGTTCCTGCTATTGATGGTGCTGGTGTTCCTGCTGTTGGTGATGTCTGTGTTCCTGCTGTAGGTGGAGTTGGTATTCCTACTGTTGATGGAGTTGGTGTTCCTGCTGTTGGTGGCAGTGGTATTCCTGCTGATGGTGGCGGTGGTGTTCATGCTGTTGTTGGTGATTGTGTTCTTGCTGTGGGTGTAGTTGGTGTTCCAACTGTTGGTGGTGGTCGTGCTCCTACTGTTGGTTCCGGTGGTGTTCCTGCTGTTGGTGGAGTTGCTGTGCCTGCTGTTGGTGGTGCAGGTGTTCCTGCTGTTGGCGGTGGTGGTGTTCCTGTTGTTGGTCGCGGTTGTGTATCTGCTGTTGGTGGAGTTGGTGTTCCTGCTGTTGGTGGTAGTGGTGTTCCTGCTGTTGGTGGATTTAGTGTTCCTGCTGTTGGTGGTTGTGATCCTCCTGTTGGCGGTGGTGGTGTTCCTGCAGTTGGTGGGATTGGTGTTCCTGCTGTGGGTTGGGTTGGTGTTCCTGCTATTGGTGGAGTTGGTTTTGTGCTTTGGTGGTGGCTGTGTTCCTGCTGTTGGTGATAGTGGTGTTCCTGCTATTGGTGGGGTTGGTGTTCATGCTGATGGTGGAGTTAGTGTTCCTGCTGTTGGTGGAGTTGCTGTTCCTGCTCTTGTTGGAGTTGGCGTTCCTGCTGTTGGTGGAATTGTTGTTCCTGCTGTTGGTGGAGGTGGCGGTGGTGTTCCTGCTGTTGGTGGAGTTTGTGTTCCTACTATTGTTGGAGTTGGTCTTCCTGCTGTTGCTGGATGTGGAGTTACTGCTGTTGGTCGAGTTGGTCTTCCTACTATTGTTGGAGTTGTTTTTTCTGCTAATGGTGGATTAGTTCTTCTGATGTTGATGGCGGTGGTGTTACTCTTGTTGGTGGTGGATTTGTTCCTGCTGTATGTGGGATTGGTGTTCCTGCTGTTGTTGGAGTTGGTTTTCCTGCTGTTGTTGGGGATGGTTTGGTTGGTGTTCCTGCTGTGGGTGGAGTTGGTATTATTGCTTTTGGTGTAGCTGGTGCTCCTTCTGTTGGTGGAGTTGATTTTCCTACTGTTGGTGGTGGCTGTGTTCTTGCAGTTGTTGGTGGATGTGTTCCTGCTGTTGGTGGTAGTGGTGTTCCGGCTATTGGTGGTGTTGGTGTTCCTGGTTTTGGTGGAGCTGGTGTTCCTGCTGTTTGTGGAGTTGGTGTTCCTGCTGTTGGTGGAGTTGGTGTTCCTGCTGTTGTTGGAGTTGGTGTTCCTGTTGTTGTTGGATTTGGAAATCCAGCTGTTGGTGGCAGTTGCGGTGTTGTTCCTGCTGTTGGTGACAGTGGTGTTCCTGTTTTAGGTGACGGTGGTGTTCCTGCTGTTAGTGGAGTTGGTGTTCCTGCTGTTGGTGGATTTGGTATTCCAGCTGTTTTTGGAATTGGTGTTTCTGCTGTTTTTTGAGTTTTTGTTCCTGCTGTTTTTTGGAGTTTTTTTTTCCTGCTGTTTGTGGCGTTGGTGTTCCTGCTATTTGTGGATTTGGTGATCCTGCTCTTTGTGGAGTTGGTGATCTTGCTGTTTTTGGTGGTTGTGTTCCTGCTGTTGGTGGCGGTGGTGTTCCTGCTCTTGGTGGATTTGTTGTTCCTGCTGTTGGTAAAGTTAATGTTCCTGCTGTTGGTGGCGGTGGTGTTCCTGCTCTTGGTGGTGGTGGAGTTCCTGCTTCTGGAAGCGGTCGTGTTGCTGCTGTTGGTGGAGTTAGTTTTCCTACTATTGTTGGAGTTTTCTGCTGTTGGTGGAGTTAGATCTTCTGATGTTGATGGTGGTGGTGTTCCTGTTGTTGGTGGTGGATTTGTTCCTGCTGTATGTGGGATTTGTGTTCCTGCTGTTGCTGGAGTTGGTTTTCCTGCTGTTGGTGGGGTTAGTTTGATTGGTATTCCTGCTGTTGGTGGAGTTGGTATTATTGCTTTTGGTGTAGCTGGTGTTCCTTCTGTTGGTGGAGTTGATTTTCCTACTGTTGGTGCTGGCTGTGTTCTTGCAGTTGTTGGTGGATGTGTTCCTGCTGTTGGTGGTAGTGGTGTTCCGGCTATTGGTGGAGTTGGTGTTCCTGGTTTTGGTGGAGCTGGTGTTCCTGCTGTTTGTGGTGTTGGTGTTCCTGCTGTTGGTGGAGTTGGTGTTCCTGCTGTTGTTGGAGTTGCTCTTCCTGTTGTTGTTGGAATTGGAAATCCTGCTGTTGGTGGCAGTTGCGGTGTTGTTCCTTCAGTTGGTGACCGTGGTGTTCCTGTTTTAGGTGACGGTGGTGTTCCTGCTGTTAGTGGAGTTGGTTTTCCTGCTGTTGGTGGAGTTGGTGTTCCTGCTGTTTTTGGTGTTGGTGTTTCTGCTGTTTTTTGACTTTTTGTTCCTGCTGTTTATTGGAGTTGGTGTTCCTGCTGTTGGTGGCGTTGGTGTTCCAGCTGTTTGTTGAGTTGGTGATCCTGCTCTTTGTGGAGTTGGTGATCCATCTGTTGGTGGTGGTTGTCTTCCTGCTGTTGGTGGCGGTGGTGTTCCTGCTGTTGTTGGAGTTAATGTTCCTGCTGTTGGTGGCGGTGGTGTTCCTGCTCTTGGTGGTGGTGGTGTTCCTGCTTCTGGTGGCAGTCGTGTTCCTGCTGTTGGTGGAGTTAGTGTTCCTACTATTGTTGGAGTTGTTTTTTCTGCTGTTGGTGGAGTTAGTTCTTCTGATGTTGATGGTGGTGGTGTTCCTGTTGTTGGTGGTGGATTTGTTCCAGCTGTATGTGGGATTGGTGTTCCTGCTGTTGCTGGAGTTGATATTCCTGCGGTTGGTGGATTTGGTGCTCCGTTTGATGGTGGATTTGGCGCTCCTGCTCTTGGTGGATTTGTGTTCCTGCTGTTGGTGGAGTTGGTGATCCTGCTGTTGGTGGAGATGGTATTCCTGCTGTAGGTGGAGTTGGTGTTCCTGCTATTGATGGAGTTGGTTTTCCTGCTGTTGGTGGTGGCTGTGTTCCTGCTGTTGGTGGTAGCGGTGTTCCTGCTATTGGTGGAGTTGGTTTTCCTGCTGTTGGTGGTGGCTGTGTACCTCCAGTTGGTGGTGGCTGTGTTCCTGCTGTTGGTGGTAGTGGTGTTACTGCTATTGGTGGCGGTGGTGTTCCTGCTGTTGTTGGAGTTAATGTTCCTGCTGTTGGTGGCGGTGGTGTTCCTGCTCTTGGTGGTGGTGGTGTTCCTGCTTCTGGTGGCAGTCGTGTTCCTGCTGTTGGTGGAGTTAGTGTTCCTACTATTGTTGGAGTTGTTTTTTCTGCTGTTGGTGGAGTTAGTTCTTCTGATGTTGATGGTGGTGGTGTTCCTGTTGTTGGTGGTGGATTTGTTCCAGCTGTATGTGGGATTGGTGTTCCTGCTGTTGCTGGAGTTGATATTCCTGCGGTTGGTGGATTTGGTGCTCCGTTTGATGGTGGATTTGGCGCTCCTGCTCTTGGTGGATTTGTGTTCCTGCTGTTGGTGGAGTTGGTGATCCTGCTGTTGGTGGAGATGGTATTCCTGCTGCAGGTGGAGTTGGTGTTCCTGCTATTGATGGAGTTGGTTTTCCTGCTGTTGGTGGTGGCTGTGTTCCTGCTGTTGGTGGTAGCGGTGTTCCTGCTATTGGTGGAGTTGGTTTTCCTGCTGTTGGTGGTGGCTGTGTACCTCCAGTTGGTGGTGGCTGTGTTCCTGCTGTTGGTGGTAGTGGTGTTACTGCTATTGGTGGAGTTGGTGTTCCTGCTGATGGTGGAGCTGGTGCTCCTGCTGTTGGTGGAGTTGGTGTTCTAGCTGTTGTTGGAGTTGGTGTTCCTGCTGTTGATGGAATTGTTGTTCCTGCTGTTGGTGGCTGTCGTGTTACAGTTTTTGGTGATGGCAGTGTTCCTGCTGTTGTTGGAGAAGGTGATCGTGCTGTTGGTGGAGTTGGTTTCCTGCTGTTGGTGGCATAGGTGTTCCTGCTGTTTGTGGAATTGGTGATCCTTCTATTTGTGAAGTTGGTGATCCTGCTGTTGGTGGTGGTTGTGTTCCTGCTGTTGGTGGCGGTGGTGTCCCTGCTGTTGTTGGATTTAATGTTCCTGCTGTTGGTGGCGGTGGTGTTCCTGCTGTTGGTGGAGTTATTGATCCTCCTATTGTCGGAGTTGTTTTTTCTGCTGTTGGTGGAGTTAATTCTTCTGATGTTGATGGCGGTGGTGTTCCTGTTGTTGGTGGTGGATTTGTTCCTGCTGTATGTGGGATTGGTGTTCCTGCAGTTGCTGGAGTTGGTTTTCCTGCTGTTGGTGGATTTGGTGCTCCGGTGATGGTGGATTTGGTGTTCCTGCTGTTGGTGGATTTGGTGATCGTGCTTTTGGTGGAGTTAATGTTCCTGCTGTTGGTGGAGTTGGTATTCCTGCTGTAGGTGGAGTTGGTGTTCCTGCTATTGGTGGAGTTTGTTTTCCTGCTGTTGGTGGTGGCTGTGTACCTCCAGTTGGTGGTGGCTGTGTTCCTGCTGTTGGTCGTAGTGGTGTTCCTGCAATTGGTGGAGTTGGTGTTCCTTCTGATGGTGGAGCTGGTGCTCCTGCTGTTGTTGGAGTTGGTGTTCATGCTGTTGTTGGAGTTGGTGTTCCTGCTGTTGGTGGAATTGTTGTTCCTGCTGTTGGTGGCTGTCGTGTTCCAGTTTTTGGTGATGGCAGTGTTCCTGCTGTTGATGGAGAAGGTGATCGTGCTGTTGGTGGAGTTTGTGTTCCTGCTGTTGGTGGAGTTGGAGATCCTGCTGTTGGTGGAGTTGGTGATCCTGCTGTTGGTGGAGTTGGTGTTCCTGCTGTTGGTGGAGTTGGTGTTTATGCTGTTTTTTTGATTTGGTTTTCCTGCTGTTGGTGGCGCAGGTGTTCCTGCCTTTGGCGGCATTGGTGTTCCTGTTGTTGGTCGCGGTTGTGTATCTGCTGTTGGTGGAGTTGGTGTTCCTGCTGTTGGTGGTAGTGGTGTTCCTGCTGTTGGTGGAGTTAGTGTTCCTGCTGTTGGTGGTTGTGTTCCTGCTGTTGGCGGTGGTGGTGTTCCTGCTGTTAGTGGGATTGGTGTTCCTGCTGTGGGTTGGGTTGGTGTTCCTGCTATTGGTAGAGTTGGTTTTCCTGCTGTTAGTGGTGGCTGTGTTCCTGCTATTGGTGGTAGTGGTGTTCCTGCTATTGGTGGAGTTGGTGTTCCTGCTGATGGTTGAGTTAGTGTTCCTGCTGTTGGTGGAGTTGGTGTTCCTGCTCTTGTTGGAGTTGGTGTTCCTGCTGTTGGTGGAATTGTTGTTCTTGCTGTTGGTGGAGGTGGCGGTGGTGTTCCTGCTGTTGGTGGAGTTTGTTATCCTACTATTGTTGGAGTTGTTGTTGCTGCTGTTGGTGGAGTTGGTCTTCCTGCTTTTGCTGGATGTGGAGTACCTGCTGTTGGTGGAGTTGGTGTTCCTACTATTGTTGGAGTTGTTTTTACTGCTAATGGTGGATTAGTTCTTCTGATGCTGATGGCGGTGGTGTTACTCTTGTTGGTGGTGGATTTGTTCCTGCTGTATGTGGGATTGGTGTTCCTGCTGTTGCTGGAGTTGGTTTTCCTGCTGTTGGTGGATTTGGTGCTCCGGCTGATGGTGGATTTGGTGTTCCTGTTGTTGGTGGATTTGGTGTTCGTGCTGTTGGTGGAGTTAATGTTCCTGCTGTTGGTGGAGTTGGTATTCCTGCTGTAGGGGGAGTTGGTGTTCCTGCTATTGGTGGAGTTTGATTTCCTGCTGTTGGTGGTGGCTCTGTACCTCCAGTTGGTGGTGGCTGCGTTCCTCCTGTTCGTGGTAGTTGTTTTCCTGCTATTGGTGGAGTTGGTCTTCCTGCTTTTGGTGGAGCTGGTGGTCCTGCTGTTTGTGGAGTTGGTGTTCCTGCTTTTGGTGGAGTTGGTGTTCCTGCTGTAGTTGGAGTTGATGTTCCTGCTGTTGGTGGAATTGGATATCCTTCTGTTGGTGGCAGTTGTGGTGGTGTTCCTGCTGTTGGTGACATTGCTGTTCCTGTGTTAGGCGACGGTGGTGTTCCTGCTGTTGGTGGAGTTGGTGTTCATGCTGTTGGTGGAGTTGGTGTTCCTGCTGTTGGTGGAGTTCGTGTTCCTGCTGTTTTTGTAGCTGGTGTTTCTGCTTTTTTTTGAGTTTTTGTCCCTGCTGTTTTTCGGAGTTGGTGTTCCTGCTGTTGGTGGCGTTGGTGTTCCTGCTGTTTGTGGAGTTGGTGATCCTGCTCTTTGTGGAGTTGGTGATCCTACTGTTGGTGGTGGTTGTGTGCCTGCTGTTGGTGGCGGTGGTGTTCCTGCTCTTGTTGGAGTTAATGTTCCTGCTGTTGGTGGCGGTGGTGTTCCTGCTCTTGGAGGTGGTGGTGTTCCTGGTTCAGGTGGCGGTCGTGTTCCTGCTGTTGGTAGAGTTAGTGTTCCTACTATTGTTGGAGTACTTTTTTCGGCTGTTTGAGGAGTTAGTTCTTCTGATGTTGATGGTGTTGGTGTTCCTGTTGTTGGTGGTGGATTTGTTCCAGCTGTATGTGGGATTGGTGTTCCTGCTGTTGCTGGAGTTGGTTTCCCTGCTGTTGGTGGTTTTGGTGCTCCGTTTGATGTTGGATTTGGTGTTCCTGCAGTTGGAGATGTCTGTGTTCCTGCTGCAGGTGGACTTGGTATTCCTACTCTTGATGGAGTTGGTGTTCCTGCTGTTGGTGGCAGTGGTATTCCTGCTGATGGTGGCGGTGGTGTTCATGCTGTTGTTGGTGACTGTGTTCTTGCTGTGGGTGTAGTTGGTGTTCCAACTGTTGGTGGTGGTGGTGCTCCTACTGTTGGTTCCGGTGGTGTTCCTGCTGTTGGTGGAGTTGCTGTGCCTGCTGTTGGTGGTGCAGGTGTTCCTGCTGTTGGCGGTGGTGGTGTTCCTGTTGTTGGTCGCGGTTGTGTATCTGCTGTTGGTGGAGTTGGTGTTCCTGCTGTTGGTGGTAGTGGTGTTCCTGCTGTTGGTGGATTTAGTGTTCCTGCTGTTGGTGGTTGTGTTCCTGCTGTTAGCGGTGGTGGTGTTCCTGCAGTTGGTGGGATTGGTGTTCCTGCTGTGGATTGGGTTGGTGTTCCTGCTATTGGTGGAGTTGGTTTTCCTGCTGTTGATGGATGCTGTCTTCCAACTATTGGTGGTAGTGGTGTTCCTGCTATTGGTGGGGTTGGTGTTCCAGCTGATGGCGGAGTTAGTGTTCCTGCTGTTGGTGGAGTTGTTGTTCCTGCTCTTGTTGGAGTTGGTGTTCCTGCTGTTGGTGGAATTGTTGTTCCTGCTGTTGGTGGAGGTGGCGGTGGTGTTCCTGCTGTTGGTGGAGTTTGTGTTCCTACTATTGTTGGAGTTGGTGTTGCTGCTGTTGGTGGAGTTGGACTTCCTGCTGTTGCTGTATGTGGAGTTACTGCTGTTGGTGGAGTTGGTGTTCCTACTATTGTTGGAGTTGTTTTTTCTGCTAATGGTGGATTAGTTCTTCTGATGTTGATGACGGTGGTGTTAGTCTTGTTGGTGGTGGATTTGTTCCTGCTGTATGTGGGATTGGTGTTCCTGCTGTTGCTGGAGTTGGTTTTCCTGCTGTTGGTGGATTTGGTGCTCCGTATTATGGCGGATTTGGTGTTCCTGCTGTTGGTGGATTTGTGTTCCTGCTGTTGGTGGAGTTAGTGATCTTGCTGTTGGTGGAGTTGGTATTCCTGCTGTAGGTGGAGTTGGTGTTCCTGCTATTGGTGGAGTTGGTTTCCCTGCTGTTGGTGTTGGCTGTGTTCCTGCTGTTGGTGGTAGTGGTGTTCCTGCTATTGGTGGAGTTTGTGTTCCTGCTGATGGAGGAGCTGGTGTTCCTGCTGTTGGTGGATTTGGTGTTCCTGCTGTTGGTGGGATTGGTTTGGTTGGTGTTCCTTCTGTTGGTGGAGATGGTATTCCTGCTTTTGGTGTAGCTGGTGTTTCTTCTGTTGGTGGAGTTGGTTTTCCTACTGTTGGTGGTGGCTGTGTTCTTGCAGTTGTTGGTGGCTGTGTTCCTGCTGTTGGTGGTAGTGGTGTTCCGGCTATTGGTGGAGTTGGTGTTCCTGCTTTTGGTGGAGCTGGTGTTCCTGCTGTTGGTGGAATTGGTGTTCCTGCTGTTGTTGGAGTTGATGTTCCTGCTGTTGGTGGAATTGGAAATCCTGCTGTTGGTGTCAGTTGCGGTGGTGTTCCTGCTCTTGGTGACAGTGGTGTTCCTGTTTTAGGCGACGAAGGTCTTCCTGCTGTTGTTGGAGTTGGTGTTCATGCTGTTGGTGGAGTTGGTGTTCCTGCTGTTGGTGGATTTGGTGTTGCTCCTGTTTTTGGAGTTGGTTTTCCTGCTGTTGGTGGCGTTGGTGTTCCTGCTGTTTGTGGAGTTGGTGATCCTGCCCTTGGTGGAGTTGGTGATCCTGCTGTTGGTGGTGGTTGTGTTCTTGCTGTTGGTGGCGGTGGTGTTCCTGCTGTTGTTTGAGTTAATGTTCCTGCTGTTGGTGGAGTTGGTGTTCCTGCTGTTTTTGGAGTTGGTGTTTCTGCTGTTGGTGGCGTTGGTGTTCCTGCTGTTTGTGGATTTGGTGATCCTGCTCTTTGTGAAATGGGTGATCCTGCTTTTGGTTGTGGTTGTGTTCCTGCTTTTGTTGGCCGTGGTGTTCCTGCTGTTGTTGGACTTAATGTTCCTGATGTTGGTGGCGGTGGTGTTCCTGCTCTTGGTGGTGGTGGTGTTCCTGCTTCTGGTGGTGGTCGTTTTCCTGCTGTTGGTGGTGTTAGTGTTCCTACTATTGTTGGAGTTGTTTTATCTTCTGTTGGTGGAGTTAGATCTTCTGATGATGATGGCGGTGGTGTTCCTGTTGTTGGTGGTGGATTTGTTCCTGCTCTATGTGGGATTGATGTTCCTGCTGTTGCTGGAGTTTGTTTTCCTGCTGTTGGTGGATTTCGTGCTCCGGCTGATGGTGGATTTGGTGTTCCTGCTTTTGGTGGATTTGGTGTTCCTGCTGTTGGTGGAGTTGGTGATCCTGCTGTTGGTGGAGTTGGTATTCCTGCTGTAGGTGTAGTTGGTGTTCCTGCTATTTGTGGAGTTGGTTTTCCTGCTGTTGATTGTGGCTGTGTACCTCCAGTTGTTGGTCGCTGTGTTCCTGCTGTTGGTGGTAGTGGTGTTCCCGCTATTGGTGGAGTTGGTGTTCCTGCTGATGGTGGAGCTGGAGTTCCTGCTGTTGGTGGGGTTGGTGTTCCTGCTGTTGTTGGAATTGGTGTTCCTGCTGTTGGTGGAATTGTTGTCCCTGCTGCTGGTGGCTGTCGTGTTCCAGTTTTTGGTGATGGCAGTGTTCCTGCTGTTGATGGAGAAGGTGATCGTGCTGTTGGTGGAGTTTGTGTTCCTGCTGTTGGTGGAGTTGGAGATCCTGCTGTTGGTGGCGTTGGTGTTCCTGCTGTTTGTGGAGTTGGTGATCCTGCTCTTGGTGGAGTTGGTGATCCGGCTGTTGGTCGTCGTTGTGTTCCTGCTGTTGGTGGCTGTTGTGTTCCTGCTGTTTTTTGAGTTAATGTTCCTGCTGTTGGTCGAATGGTGTTCCTGTTGTTTATGGAGTTGGTGTTTCTGCTGTTGGTAGCGTTGGTGCTCCTGCTGTTTATGGAGTTGGTGATCCTGCTCTTTGTGAAATTGGTGATCCTGCTGTTGGTTGTGGTTGTGTCCCTGCTTTTGGTGGCCGTGGTGTTCCTGCTGTTGTTGGAGTTAATGTTCCTGCTGTTGGTGGAGGTGGCGGTGGTATTCCTGCTGTTGGTGGAGTTTGTGTTCCTACTATTGTTGGAGTTGGTGTTGCTGCTGTTGGTCGAGTTGGTCTTCCTGCTGCTGCTGGATGTGCAGTTACTGCTTTTGGTGCAGTTGGTGATCCTAAAATTGTTGGAGTTGTTTTTTTCTGCTAATGGTGGATTAGTTCTTCTGATGTTGATGGCGGTGGTGTTACTCTTGTTGGTGGTGGATTTGTTCCTGCTGTATGTGGGATTGGTGTTCCTGCTGTTGCTGGAGTTGGTTTTCCTGCTGTTGGTGGATTTGGTGCTCCGTATGATGGCGGATTTGGTGTTCCTGCTGTTGGTGGATTTGGGTTCCTGCTGTTGGTGGAGTTGGTGATCCTGCTGTTGGTGGATTTGGTATTCCTGCTCTAGGTGGAGTTGGTGTTCCTGCTATTGGTGGAGTGGGTTTCCCTGCTGTTGGTGGTGGCTGTGTTCCTGCTGTTGGTGGTAGTGGTGTTCCTGCTATTGGTGGAGTTTGTGTTCCTGCTGATGGAGGAGCTGGTGTTCCTGCTGTTGTTGGAGTTGGTGTTCCTGCAGTTGGTGGGGTTGGTTTGGTTGGAGTTCCTGCTGTTGGTGCAGATGGTATTCCTGCTTTTGGTGTAGCTGGTGTTTCTTCTGTTTGTGGAGTAGGTTTTCCTACTGTTGGTGGTGGCTGTGTTCTTGCAGTTGGTGGTGGCTGTGTTCCTGCTGTTGGTGGTAGTGGTGTTCCTGCTATTGGTGGAGTTGGTGTTCCTGCTTTTGGTGGAGCTGGTGTTCCTGCTGTTTGTGGAGTTGGTGTTCCTGCTGTTGGTGGAATTGGTGTTCCTGCTGTTGTTGGAGTTGGTGTTCCTGCTGTTGGTGGATTTGGTGCTCCGTATGATGGCGGATTTGGTGTTCCTGCTGTTGTTGGATTTGTGTTCCTGCTGTTGGTGGAGTTGGTGATCCTGCTGTTGGTGGAGTTGTTATTCCTGCTGTAGGTGGAGTTGGTGTTCCTGCTATTGGTGGAGTTGGTTTCCCTGCTGTTGGTGGTGGCTGTGTTCCTGCTGTTGGTGGTAGTGGTGTTCCTGCTATTGGTGGAGTTTGTGTTCCTGCTGATGGAGGAGCTGGTGTTCCTGCTGTTGGTGGTTTTGTTGTTCCTGCTGTTGGTGGGGTTGGTTTGGTTGGTGTTCCTGCTGTTGGTGGAGATGCTCTTTCTTTTTTTGGTGTAGCTGGTGTTTCTTCTGTTGGTGGAGTTGGTTTTCTACTGTTGGTGGTGGCTGTGTTCTTGCAGTTGGTGGTGGCTGTGTTCCTGCTGTTGGTGGTAGTGGTGTTCCTGCTATTGGTGGAGTTGGTGTTCCTGCTTTTGGTGGAGCTGGTGTTCCTGCTGTTTGTGGAGTTGGTGTTCCTGCTGTTGGTGGAGTTGTTGTTCCTGCTGATGGTGCAGTTGGTGCTCCTGCTATTAATGGTGCTGGTGTTCCTGCTGTTAGTGATGTCTGTGTTCCTGCTGTAGGTGGAGCTGGTGTTCCTACTGTTGATGAAGTTGGTGTTCCTGCTGTTGGTGGTGGTGGTATTCCTGCTGTTGCTGGCGGTGGTGTTCATGCTGTTGTTGGTGACTGTGTTCCTGCTTTGGGTGTGGTTGGTGTTCCAACTGTTGTTAGTGCTGGTGCTCCTACTTTTGGTTCCGGTGGTGTTTCTGCTGTTGGTGGAGTTGCTGTGCCTGCTGTTGGTGTCGCAGCTGTTCCTGCTGTTGGCGGCGGTGGTGTTCCTGTTGTTGGTCGCTGTTGTGTTCCTGCTGTTGGTGGAGTTGTTGTTCCTGCTGTTGGTGGTAGTGGTGTTCCTACTGTTGGTGGAGGTAGTGTTCCTGCTGTTGGTGGTTGTGTTCCTGCTGTTGGCGGTGTTGTTGTTCCTGCTGTTAGTGGGATTGGTGTTCCTGCTGTGGGTTTGGTTGGTGTTCTTGCTATTGGTGGAGTTGGTTTTCCTGCTGTTCGTGGTTGCTGTGTTCCTGCTGTTGGTGGTAGTGGGGTTCCTGCTATTGGTGGAGTTGGTGTTCCTGCTGATGGTGGAGTTGGTGTTCCTGCTGATGGTTGGAGTTGGTGTTCCTGCTGTTGGTGGAATTGTTGTTCCTGCTGTTGGTGGAGTGGCGGTGGTGCTCCTGCTGTTGGTGGAGTTTGTGTTCCTAATATTGTTGGAGTTGGTGTTGCTGCTGTTGGTGGAGTTGGTCTTCCTGCTGTTGCTGGATTTGGAGTTACTGCTGTTGGTGGAGTTGGTGATCCTGCTGTTGGTGGAGTTGTTGAGCATGCTTTTGGTGGAGTTGGTATTCCTGCTGTACGTGGAGTTGGTGTTTCTGCTATTGGTGGAGTTGGTTTTCCTGCTGTTGGTGGTGGCTGTGTCCCTCCATTTTGTGGTGGCTGTGTTCCTGCTGTTTGTGGTAGTTGTGATCCTGCTATTGGTGGAGTTGGTGTTCCTACTGATGGTGGAGCTGGTGTTCCTGCTGTTGGTGGAGTTGGTGTACCTGCTCTTGTTGTAGTTGGTGTTCCTGCTGTTGGTGGAGTTGATGTTCCTGCTGCTGGTGACTGTCGTGTTCCAGTTTTTGGTGATTGCAGTGTTCCTGCTGTTGATGGAGAAGGTGATTGTGCTGTTGGAGGAGATTGTGTTCCTGCTGTTGGTGGAGTTGGAGATCCTGCTGTTGGTGGCGTTGGTGATCCTGCTGTTGGTGGAGTTGGTGTTCCTACTGTTGGTGGAGTTGGTGTTCCTGCTGTTTTTTGGAGTTGGCGTTCCTGCTGTTGGTGGTGTTGGTGTTCCTGCTGTTGGTGGTGTTGGTGTTCCTGCTGTTGGTGGAGATGGTGTTCCTGCTGTTGGTGGAGTTGGTGTTCCTGCTGTTGGCGGCGGTGGTTTTCCTGCTGTTGGTGGCGGTGGTGTTCCTGCTGTTGGTGATGGCGGTGTTCCTGCTGTTGGCGGAGTTGGTGATCCTGCTGTTGGTTGAGTTGGTGTTCCTGCTGTTGGTGGAGTTGGTTCTCCTGCTGTTGGTGGAGTTGGTGTTCCTGCTTTTTGTGGAGTTGTTCTTCCTGCTGATGGTGGAGTTGGTGTTCCTGCTATTGGTGGTGCTGGTGTTCCTGCTGTTGGTGATGACTGTGTTCCTGCTGTAGGTGGAGTTGGTGTTCCCAATGCTGATGGAGTTGGTGTCCCTGCTGTTGGTGGCGGTGGTATTCCTGCTGTTGGTGGCGGTGGTGTTCATGCTGTTTTTGGTGACTGTGTTCTTGCTGTGGGTGTAGTTGGTGTTCCAACTGTTGGTGTTGCTGGTGCTCCTACTGTTGGTTCTGGTGGTATTCCTGCTGTTGGTGGAGTTGCTGTGACTGCTGTTGGTTGGATTGGTGTTCCTGCTGTGGGTTGGGTTGGTGTTCCTGCTATTGGTGGAGTTGGTTTTCCTGCTGTTGGCAGTGGCTGTGTTCCTGCTGCTGGTGGTAGTCGTGTTCCTGCTATTGGTGCAGTTGGTGTTCCTGCTGATGGTGGAGTTGGTGTTCCTGTTGTTGGTGGAGTTGGTGTTCCTGCTCTTGTTGGAGTTGGTGTTCCTGCTGTTGGTGGAATGGTTGTCCCTGCTGTTGGTGGAGGTGACGGTGGTGTTCCTGCTGTTGGTGGAGTATGTGTTCGTACTATTGTTGGAGTTGGCGTTGCTGCTGTTGGTGGAGTTTATCTTCCTGCTGTTGCTGGATTTGGAGTTACTGCTGTTGGTGGAGTTGGTGTTCCTACTATTGTTGGAGTAGTTTTTTCTGCTGATCGAGGATTTAGTTCTTCTGATGTTGATGGCGGTGGTGTTCCTGTTGTTGGTGGTGGCTTTGTTCCTGCTGTATGTGGGATTGGTGTTCCTGCTGTTGCTGGAGTTGGTTTTCCTGCTGTTGGTGGATTTGGTGCTCCGGCTGTTGGTGGATTTGATGTTCCTGCTGTTGGTGGATTTGTATTCCTGCTGTTGGTGGAGTTGGTGATCCTGCTGCTGGTGGAGTTGGTATTCCTGCTGTAGGTGGAGTTGGTGTTCCTGCTATTGGTGGAGTTGGTTTTCCTGCTGTTGGAGGTGGCTGTGTTCCTCCAGTTGGTGGTGGCTGTGTTCCTGCTGTTGGTGGTAGTGGTGTTCCTGCTATTGGTGGAGTTGGTGTTCCTGCTGATGGTGGAGCTGGTGTTCCTGCTGTTGGTGGAGTTGGTGTTCCTGCTGTTGTTGGAGTTGTTGTTGCTGCTGTTGGTGGAATTGTTGTTCCTGCTGATGGTGGCGTTGGCATGGTGTTCCTGCTGTTGGTGGCTGTGGTGTTGCAATTTTTGGATATGGCAGTGTTCCTGCTGTTGGTGGAGAAGGTGATCGCGCTGTTGGTGGTGTTTGTGTTCCTGCTTTTAGTGGAGTTGGTGTTCCGGCTGTTGGTGGAGTTGGTGTTCCTGCTGATTTTAGGAGTTGGTGTTCCTGCAGTTGGAGGCTTTGGTGTTCCTACTGTTGGTGGTGTTGGTGTTCCTGCTGTTGGTGGTGTTGGTGTTACGGCGGTTGGTGGAGATGGTGTTCCTGCTGTTGCAGGAGTTGGTGTTCCTGCTGTTGGTGGCGGTGGTTTTCCTGCTGTTGGTGGCGATGGTTTTCCTGCTGTTGGTGATGGCGGGGTTCCTGCTGTGGTGGAGTTGGTGTTCCTGCTGTTGGTGGAGTTAGTGTTCCTGCTGTTGGTGGAGTTGGTGTTCCTGCTGTTGGTGGAGTTGGTGTTCCTGCTGTTCGTTGAGCTGTTGTTCCAGCTGTTGGTGTAGTTGGTGTTCCTAATATTGATGTTGCTGGTGTTCCTGCTGTTGGTGATGTCTGTGTTCTTGCTGTAGGTGGAGTTAGTGTTCCTACTGTTGATGGAGTTGGTGTTCCTGCTGTTGGTGGGGGTGGTATTCCTGCTGTTGGTGGCGGTGGTGTTCCTGCAGTGTTTGACGGCGGTGTTCCTGCTGTTGGTGGATTTGGTGTTCCTGCTGCTGGTGGATTTGGTATTCCTGCTGTTGGTGGAGTTGGTGAGCCTGCTCTTGGTGGAGTTGGTATTTCTGCTGTAGGTGGAGTTGGTGTTCCTGCTATTGGTGGAGTTGGTTTTCCTGCTGTTGGTGGTGGCTGTGTCCCTCCATTTGGTGGTGGCTGTGTTCCTGCTGTTGGTGGTAGTGGTGTTCCTGCTATTGGTGGAGAGGGTGTTCCTGCTGATGGTGGAGCTGGTGTTCCTGCTGTTGGAGGAGTTGGTGTACCTGCTGTTGTTGTAGTTGGTGTTCCTGCTGTTGGTGGAATTGTTGTTCCTGCTGCTTGGTGGCTGTCGTGTTCCAGTTTTTGGTGATGGCAGTGTTCCTGCTGTTGATGGAGAATGTGATCGTGCGGTTGGATGAGTTTGCATTCCTGCTGCTGGTGGATTTGGAGATCCTGCTGTTGGTGGCATTGGTGATCCTGCTGTTGGTGGAGTTGGTGTTCCTGCTGTTGGTGGTGTTGGTGTTCCTGCTGTTTTTTGGAGTTGGTGTTCCTGCTGTTGGTGGCTTTGGTGTTCCTGCTGTTGGTGGTGTTGGTGTTCCTGCTGTTGGTGGTGTTGGTGTTCCTGCTGTTGGTGGAGATGGTGTTCCTGCCGTTAGTGGATTTGGTGTTCCTGCTGTTGGTGGCGGTGGTTTTCCTGCTGTTGGTGGCGGTTTTGTTCCTGCTGTTGGTGACGGCGGTGTTCCTGCTGTTGGTGGAGTTGGTGTTCCTGCTGTTCGTTGAGTTGGTGTTCCTGCTGTTGTTGGAGTTGGTGCTCCTGCTGTTGGTGGAGTTGGTGTTCCTGCTGTTGGTGGAGTTGTTGTTCCTGCTGATGGTGTTGTTGGTGTTCCTGCTGTTGATGGTGCTGGTGTTCCTGCTGTTGGTGATGTCTGTGTTCCTGCTGTAGGTGGAGTTGGTGTTCCTAATGTTGATGGAGTTGGTGTTCCTGCTATTGGTGACGGTGGTTTTCCTGATGATGTAGGCGGTGGTGTTCATGCTGTTGTTGGTGACTGTGTTTTTGCTGTGGGTGTAGTTGGTGTTCCAACTGCTGGTGGTGCTCGTGCTCCTACTGTTGGTTCCGGTGTTGTTCCTGCTGTTGGTGGAGTTGCTGTGCCTGCTGTTGGTGGGATTGGTGTTCCTGCTATTGGTGGCGGTGGTGTTCCTGTTGTTGGTCGCGGTTGTGTTCTTGCTGTTGGTGGATTTGCTGTTCCTGCTGTTAGTGGTAGTGGTGTTCCTGCTGTTGGTGGAGTTAGTGTTCCTGCTGTGGGTTGGGTTGGTGTTCCTGCTATTGGTGGAGTTGGTTTTCCTGCTGTTGACGGTGTTGGTGCACCTGCTGTTGCTGGAGATGGTGTTCCTGCTTTTGGTGGAGTTGGTGGTCCTGCTGTTGGTGGCGGTGGTTTTCCTGCTCTTGGTGGCGGTGGTGTTCCTGCTGTTGGTGACGGCGGTGTTCCTGCTGTTGGTGGAGATGTTGTTCCTGCTGTTGGTGGAGTTGGTGTTCCTGCTGTTGGTGGCGGTGGTTTTCCTGATGTCGGTGGCGGTGGTGCTCTTGCTGTTGGTGACGCCGGTGTTCCTGCTGTTGGTGGAATTGGTTTTCCTGCTGTTGGTGGATTTGGTGCTCCTTCTGATGGTGGATTTGGTGTTCCTGCTGTTGGTGGATTTGGTGTTCCTGCTGTTGGTGGAGTTGTTGAGCATGCTTTTGGTGGAGTTGGTATTCCTGTTGTACGTGGAGTTGGTGTTCCTGCTATTGGTGGAGTTGGTTTTCCTGCAGTTGGTGGTGGCTGTGTCCCTCCATTGTTGGTGGCTGTGTTCCTGCTGTTGGTGGTAGTTGTTTTCCTGCTATTGGTGGAGTTGGTGTTCCTGCTGATGGTGGAGCTGGTGTTCCTGCTGTTGGTGGAGTTGGTGTACCTGCTCTTGTTGTAGTTGGTGTTCCTGCTGTTGGTGGAGTTGTTGTTCCTGCTGCTGGTGGCTGTCGTGTTCCAATTTTTGGTGATGGCAGTGTTCCTGCTGTTGATGGAGAAGGTGATTGTGCTGTTGGAGGAGTTTGTGTTCCTGCTGTTGGTGGAGTTGGAGATCCTGCTGTTGGTGGCGTTGGTGATCCTGCTGTTGGTGGAGTTGGTGTCCCTGCTGCTGGTGGTGTTGGTGTTCCTGCTGTTGGTGGAGATGGTGTTCCTGCTGTTGGTGGAGTTGGTGTACCTGCTGTTGGTGGCGGTGGTTTTCCTGCTGTTGGTGGCGGTGGTGGTCCTGCTGTTGGTGACGGCGGTGTTCCTGCTGTTGGTGGAGTTGGTGTTCCTGCTGTTGGTTGAGTTGGTGTTCCTGCTGTTGGTGGAGTTGGTGCTCCTGCTGTTGGTGGAGTTGGTGTTCCTGCTGTTGGTGGAGTTGTTCTTCCTGCTGATGTTCGAGTTGGTGTTCCTGCTATTGATGGTGCTGGTGTTCCTGCTGTTGGTGATGACTGTGTTCCTGCTGTAGGTGGAGTTGGTGTTCCTAATGCTGATGGAGTTGGTGTCCCTGCTGTTGGTGGCGGTGGTATTCCTGCTGTTGGTGGCGGTGGTGTTCATGCTGTTGTTGGTGACTGTGATCTTGCTGTGGGTGTAGTTGGTGTTCCAACTGTTGGTGGTGCTGGTGCTCCTACTGTTGGTTCTGGTGGTATTCCTGCTGTTGGTGGAGTTGCTGTGCCTGCTGTTGGTGGCGCAGGTGTTCCTGCTGTTGGCGACGGTGGTCTTCCTGTTGTTGGTCGCGGTTGTGTTCCTGCTGTTGGTGGATTTGGTGTTCCTGCTGTTGGTGGTAGTGGTGTTCCTGCTGTTGGTGGAGTTAGTGTTCCTGCTGCTGCTGGTTGTGTTCCTGTTGTTGGCGGTGGTGGTGTTCCTGCTGTTGGTGGGATTGGTGTTCCTGCTGTGGGTTGGGTTGGTGTTCCTGCTATTGTTGGAGTTGGTTTTCCTGCTCTTGTTGGAGTAGGTGTTCCTGCTGTTGGTGGAATTGTTGTTCCTGCTGTTGGTGGAGGTGACGGTGGTGTTCCTGCTGTTGGTGGAGTTTGTGTTCGTACTATTGTTGGAGTTGGTGTTGCTGCTGTTGGTGGAGTTTATATTCCTGCTGTTGTTGGATTTGGAGTTACTGCTGTTGGTGGAGATGGTGTTCCTACTATTGTTGGTGTAGTTTTTTCTGCTGATGGTGGAGTTAGTTCTTCTGATGTTGATGGCGGTGGTGTTCCTGTTGTTGGTGGTGGCTTTGTTCCTGCTGTATGTGGGATTGGTGTTCCTGCTGTTGCTGGAGTTGGTTTTCCTGCTGTTGGTGGATTTGGTGCTCTGGCTGATGGTGGATTTGGTGTTCCTGCTGTTGGTGGATTTGGTATTCCTGCTGTTGGTTGAGTTGGTGATCCTGCATTGTTGGAGTTGGTATTCCTGCTGTAGGTGGAGTTGGTGGAATTGGTTTTCCTGCTGTTGGTGGTGGCTGTGTTCCTCCAGTTGGTGGTGGCTGTGTTAATGCTGTTGGTGGTAGTGGTGTTCCTGCTATTGATGGAGTTGGTGTTCATGCTGTTGTTGGAGTTGGTGTTCCTGCTGTTGGTGGAAATGTTGATCCTGCTGATGGTGGTGGTGGTCATGATGTTCCTGCTGTAGATGGCTGTTGTGTTCCAGTCTTTGGTGATGGCTGTGTTCCTGCTGTTGGTGGAGTTGGTGATCATGCTGTTGGTGGAGTTATTGTTCCTGCTGTTGGTGGAGTTGGAGATACTGCTGTTGGTGGAGTTGGTGATCCTGCTGTTGGTGGCTTTGATGTTCCTGCTTTTGGTGGTGTTGGAGTTCCTGCTGTTGGTGGAGTTGGTGGTCCTGCTCTTGGTGGCAGTGGTTTTCCTGCTGTTGGTGGCGGTGGTGTTCCTGCTGTTTTTTGGAGTTGGTGTTCCTGCAGTTGGTGGCTTTTGTGTACCTGCTTTTGGTGGTGTTGGTGTTCCTGCTGTTGGTTGAGTTGGTGGTCCTGCTCTTGGTGGCGGTGGTTTTCCTGCTGTTGGGGGCGGTGGTGTTCCTGCTGTTGGTGTCGGCGGTGTTCCTGCTGTTGGTGGAGATGGTGTTGCTGCTGTTGGTGGAGTTGGTGTTCCTGCTGTTGGTGGCGGTGGTGTTCCTGCTGTTGGTGGCTGTGGTGTTCCAGTTTTTGTTGATGGCAGTGTTCCTGCTGTTGGTGGAGTTTATCTTCCTGCTGTTGCTGGATTTGGAGTTACTGCTGTTGGTGGATTTGGTGTTCCTACTATTGTTGGAGTATTTTTTTCTGCTGATGGTGGAGTTAATTCTTCTGATGTTGATGGCGGTGGTGTTCCTGTTGTTGGTTGTGGCTTTGTTCCTGCTGTATGTGGGATTGGTGTTCCTGCTGTTGCTGGAGTTGATTTTCCTGCTGTTGGTGGATTTGGTGCTCCGGCTGATGGTGGATTTGGTGTTCCTGCTGTTGGTGGATTTGGTATTCCTGCTGTTGGTGGAGTTGGTGATCCTGCATTGGTGGAGTTGGTATTCCTGCTGTAGGTGGAGATGGTTTTCCTGCTATTGGTGGAATTGGTTTTCCTGATGTTGGTGGTGGCTGTGTTCCTCCAGTTGGTGGTGGCTGTGTTCCTGTGGTAGTGGTGTTCCTGCAATTGGTGGAGTTGGTGTTCCTGCTGATGGTGGAGCTGGTTTTCCTGCTGTTGGTGGAGTTGGTGTTCCTGCTGTTGCTGGAGTTGGTTTTCCTGCAGTTGGTGGAGTTGGTGCTCCGGCTGATGGTGAATTTGGTGTTCCTGCTCTTGGTGGCTGTGGAGTTGTTTTTCCTGCTGTTGGTGGTGGCTGTGTTCCTCCAGTTGGTGGTGGCTGTGTTCCTGCTGTTGGTGGTAGTGGTGTTCCTGCTATTGGTGGAGTTGGTGTCACTGCTGAAGGTGGAGCTGGTGTTCCTGCTGTTGGTGGAGTTGCTGTTCCTGCTGTTGTTGGAGTTGGTGTTCCTGCTGTTGGTGGAATTGTTGATCCTGCTGATGTTGGTGGTGGTGGTGGTGTTCCTGCTGTTGGTGGAGTTTGTGGTCCTGCTCTTGGTGGCGGTGGTTTTCCTGCTGTTGGTGGCGGTGGTGTTCCTGCTGTTGGTGTCGGCGGTGTTCCTGCTGTTGGTGGAGATGTTGTTGCTGCTGTTGGTGGAGTTGTTGTTCCTGCTGTTGGTGGCGGTGGTGTTCCTGCTGTTGGTGGCTGTGGTGTTCCAGCTTTTGTTGATGGCAGTGTTCCTGCTGTTTGTGGAGTTTATCTTCCTGCTGTTGCATGATTTGGAGTTACTGCTGTTGGTGGAGTTGGTGTTGCTACTATTGTTGGAGTAGTTTTTTCTGCTGATGGTGGAGTTAGTTCTTCTGATGTTGATGGCGGTGGTGTTCCTGTTGTTGGTTGTGGCTTTGTTCCTGCTGTATGTGGGATTGGTGTTCCTGCTGTTGCTGGAGTTGGTTTTCCTGCTGTTGGTGGATTTGGTGCTCCGGCTGTTGGTGGCTTTTGTGTTCCTGCTGTTGGTGGATTTGGTATTCCTGCTGTTGGTGGAGTTGGTGATCCTGCATTGGTGGAGTTGGTATTCCTACTGTAGGTGGAGATTGTTTTCCTGCTATTGGTGGAATTGGTTTTCCTGATGTTGGTGGTGGCTGTGTTCCTCCAGTTTGTGGAGGCTGTGTTCCTGTTGTTGGTGGTACTGGTGTTCCTGCAATTGGTGGAGTTTGTGTTCCTGCTGATGGTGGAGCTGGTGTTCCTGCTGTTGGTGGAGTTGGTTTTCCTGCTGTTGCTGGAATTGGTTTTCCTGCTGTTGATGGAGTTGGTGCTCCGGCTGATGGTGAATTTGTTGCTCCTGCTCTTGGTGGAGTTGGTTTTCCTGCTGTTGGTGGTGGCTTAGTTCCTCCAGTTGGTGGTGGCAGTGTTCCTGCTGTTGGTGGTCGTGGTGTTCCTGCTATTGGTGGAGTTGGTGTCCCTGCTGAAGGTGGAGCTGGTGTTCTTGCTGTTGGGGGAGTTGCTGTTCCTGCTGTTGTTGGAGTTGGTGTTCCTGCTGCTGGTGGAATTGTTGGTCCTGCTGATGTTGGTGGTGGTGGTGATGTTCCTGCTGTTGGTGGCTGTTGTGTTCCAGTTTTTGGTGATGGCTGTGTTCCTGCTGTTGGTGGAGAATTTGATCGTGGTGTTGGTGGAGTTAGTGTTCCTGCTGTTGGTGGAGTTGGAGATCTTGCTGTTGGTGGAGTTGGTGATCCTGCTGTTGATGGAGTTGGTGTTCCTTCTGTTGGTGGCGTTGGTGTTCCTGCTGTTTTTGGGAGTTGGTGTTCCTGCTGATGGTGGAGCTGGTTTTCCTGATGTTGGTGGAGTTGGTGTTCCTGCTGTTGCTGGAGTTGGTTTTCCTGCAGTTGGTGGAGTTGGCGCTCCGGCTGATGGTGAATTTGGTGTTCCTGCTCTTGGTGGCTGTGGAGTTGTTTTTCCTGCTGTTGGTGGTGGCTGTGTTCCTCCAGTTGGTGGTGGCTGTGTTCCTGCTGTTGGTGGTAGTGGTGTTCCTGCTATTGGTGGAGTTGGTGTCACTGCTGAAGGTGGAGCTGGTGTTCCTGCTGTTGGTGGAGTTGCTGTTCCTGCTGTTGTTGGAGTTGGTGTTCCTGCTGTTGGTGGAATTGTTGATCCTGCTGATGTTGGTGGTGGTGGTGGTGTTCCTGCTGTTGGTGGAGTTTGTGGTCCTGCTCTTGGTGGCGGTGGTTTTCCTGCTGTTGGTGGCGGTGGTGTTCCTGCTGTTGGTGTCGGCGGTGTTCCTGCTGTTGGTGGAGATGTTGTTGCTGCTGTTGGTGGAGTTGGTGTTCCTGCTGTTGGTGGCGGTGGTGTTCCTGCTGTTGGTGGCTGTGGTGTTCCAGCTTTTGTTGATGGCAGTGTTCCTGCTGTTGGTGGAGTTTATCTTCCTGCTGTTGCAGGATTTGGAGTTACTGCTGTTGGTGGAGTTGGTGTTCCTACTATTGTTGGAGTAGTTTTTTCTGCTGATGGTGGAGTTAGTTCTTCTGATGTTGATGGCGGTGGTGTTCCTGTTGTTGGTTGTGGCTTTGTTCCTGCTGTATGTGGGATTGGTGTTCCTGCTGTTGCTGGAGTTGGTTTTCCTGCTGTTGGTGGATTTGGTGCTCCGGCTGTTGGTGGCTTTGGTGTTCCTGCTGTTGGTGGATTTGGTATTCCTGCTGTTGGTGGAGTTGGTGATCCTGCATTGGTGGAGTTGGTATTCCTACTGTAGGTGGAGATTATTTTCCTGCTATTGGTGGAATTGGTTTTCCTGATGTTGGTGGTGGCTGTGTTCCTCCAGTTTGTGGAGGCTGTGTTCCTGTTGTTGGTGGTACTGGTGTTCCTGCAATTGGTGGAGTTTGTGTTCCTGCTGATGGTGGAGCTGGTGTTCCTGCTGTTGGTGGAGTTGGTTTTCCTGCTGTTGCTGGAGTTGGTTTTCCTGCTGTTGACGGAGTTGGTGCTCCGGCTGATGGTGAATTTGTTGCTCCTGCTCTTGGTGGAGTTGGTTTTCCTGCTGTTGGTGGTGGCTGTGTTCCTCCAGTTGGTGGTGGCAGTGTTCCTGCTGTTGGTGGTCGTGGTGTTCCTGCTATTGGTGGAGTTGGTGTCCCTGCTGAAGGTGGAGCTGGTGTTCCTGCTGTTGGTGGAGTTGCTGTTCCTGCTGTTGTTGGAGTTGGTGTTCCTGCTGCTGGTGGAATTGTTGGTCCTGCTGATGTTGGTGGTGGTGGTGATGTTCCTGCTGTTGGTGGCTGTTGTGTTCCAGTTTTTGGTGATGGCTGTGTTCCTGCTGTTGGTGGAGAAGGTGATCGTGGTGTTGGTGGAGTTAGTGTTCCTGCTGTTGGTGGAGTTGGAGATCTTGCTGTTGGTGGAGTTGGTGATCCTGCTGTTGATGGAGTTGGTGTTCCTTCTGTTGGTGGCGTTGGTGTTCCTGCTGTTTTTGGGAGTTGGTGTTCCTGCAGTTGGTGGCTTTGGTGTTCCTGCTGTTGGTGGTGTTGGTGTTCCTGCTGTTGGTGGAGATGGTGTTCCTGCTCTTGGTGGAGTTGGTGGTCCTGCTGTTGGTGGCAGTGGTTTTCCTGCTGTTGATGGTGGTGGTGTTGCTGCTGTTGGTGACGGCGGTGTTCCTGCTGTTGGTGGAGATCGTGTTGCTTCTGTCGGTGGAGTTGGTGTTCCTGCTGTTGGTGGCGGTGGTGATCCTGCTGTTGGTGGCTGTGGTGTTCCAGTTTTTGTTGATGGCAGTGTTCCTGCTGTTGGTGGAGTTTATCTTCCTGCTGTTGCTGGATGTGGAGTTACTGCTTTTGGTGGAGTTGGTGTTCCTAAAATTGTTGGAGTTGTTTTTTCTGCTAATGGTGGATTAGTTCTTCTGATGTTGATGGCGCTGGTGTTACTCTTGTTGGTGGTGGATTTGTTCCTGCTGTATGTGGGATTGGTGTTCCTGCTGTTGCTGGAGTTGGTTTTCCTGCTGTTGGTGGATTTGGTGCTCCGGCTGATGGTGGATTTGGTGTTCTTGCTGTTGGTGGATATGGTATTCTTGCTGTTGGTGGAGTTGGTTTTCCTGCTACGGTGGTGGCTGTGTTCCTCCAGTTGGTGGTGGCTGTGTTCCTGAAGTTGGTGGTAGTGGTGTTCCTGCTTTGGTGGAGTTGGTGTCCCTGCTGATGGTGGAGCTGGTGTTCCTGCTGTTGGTGGTAGTGGTGTTCATGCTGTTGTTGGTGTTGCTGTTCCTGCTGTTGGTCGAATTGTTGACCCTGCTGATGGTGTTGGTGGTCATGATGTTCCTGCTGTTGGTGGCTTTTGTTTTCCAGTTTTTGGTGATGGCTGTGTTCCTGCTGTTGGTGGAGAAGGTGTTCCTGCTGTTGGTGGATTTGGTGGTCCTGCTCTTGGTGGCGGTGGTTTTCCTGCTGTTGTTGGCGGTGGTGTTCCTGCTGTTGGTGACGGCGGTGTTCCTGCTGTTGGTGGAGATGGTGTTGCTTCTGTTGGTGGAGTTGGTGTTCCTGCTGTTGGTGGCGGTGGTGTTCCTGCTGTTGGTGGCTGTGGTGTTCCAGTTTTTGTTGATGGCAGTGTTCCTGCTGTTGGTGGAGTTTATCTTCCTGCTGTTGCTGGATTTGGAGTTACTGCTGTTGGTGGAGTTGGTGTTCCTACTATTGTTGGAGTAGTTTTTTCTGCTGATGGTGAAGTTAGTTCTTCTGATGTTGATGGCGGTGGTGTTCCTGTTGTTGGTGGTGGCTTTGTTCCTGCTGTATGTGGGATTGGTGTTCCTGCTGTTGCTGGAGTTGGTTTTCCTGCTGTTGGTGGATTTGGTGCTCCGGCTGATGGTGGATTTGGTGTTCCTGCTGTTGGTGGATTTGGTATTCCTGCTGTTGGTGGAGTTGGTGATCCTGCATTGATGGAGTTGGTATTCCTGCTGTAGGTGGAGTTGGTGTTCCTGCTATTGGTGGAATTGGTTTTCCAGCTGTTGGCGGTGGCTGTGTTCCTCAAGTTGGTGGTGGCTGATTTCCTGCTGTTGGTGGTAGTGGTGTTCCTGCAATTGGTGGAGTTGGTGTTCCTGCTGATGGTGGAACTGGTGTTCCTGCTGTTGGTGGAGTTGGTGGTCCTGCTGTTGCTTGATTTGGTTTTCCTGCTGTTGGTGGGGTTGGTGCTCCAGCTGCTGGTAAATTTGGTGTTCCTGCTCTTGGTGGAGTTGGTTTTCCTGCTGTTGGTGGTGGCTGTGTTCCTCCAGTTGGTGGTGGCTGTGTTCCGACTGTTGGTGGTAGTGGTGTTCCTGCTATTGGTGGAGTTGGTGTCCCTGCTGATGGTGGAGCTGGTGTTCCTGCTGTTGGTGGAGTTGGTGTTCCTGCTGTTGTTGGAGTTGGTGTTCCTGCTGTTGGTGGAATTGTTGATCCTGCTGATGGTGGTGGTGGTGGTGATGTTCCTGCTGTTGGTGGCTGTTGTGTTCCAGATTTTGGTGGTGGCTGTGTTCCTGCTGTTGGTGGAAAAGATGATCGTGCTGTTGGAGGTGTTAGTGTTCCTGCTGTTGGTGGATTTGGAGTTACTGCTGTTGGTGGAGTTGGTGTTCCTAATATTGTTGGAGTGGTTTTTTCTGCTGATGGTGGAGTAAGTTCTTCTGATGTTGATGGCGGTGGTGTTCCTGTTGTTGGTGGTGGCTTTGTTCCTGCTGTATGTGGGATTGGTGTTCCTGCTGTTGCTGGAGTTGGTTTTCCTGCTGTTGGTGGATTTGGTATTCCTGCTGTTGGTGGAGTTGGTGATCCTGCATTGGTGGAGTTGGTATTCCTGCTGTAGGTGGAGTTGGTGTTCCTGCTGTTGGTGGAATTGGTTTTCCTGCTGTTGTTGGTGGCTGTGTTCCTCCAGTTTGTGTTGGCTGTTTTCCTGCTGTTGGTGGAGTTGGTGTACCTGCTCTTGTTGTAGTGGGTGTTCCTGCTGTTGGTGGAGTTGTTTTTCCTGCTGCTGGTGGCTGTTGTGTTCCAGTTTTTTTGTGATGGCAGTGTACCTGCTGTTGATGGAGAAGGTGCTCGTGCTGTTGGAGGAGTTTGTGTTCCTGCTGTTGGTGGAGTTGGAGAACCTGCTGTTGGTGGCGTAGGTGATCCTGCTGTTGGTCTAGTTGGTGTTCTAGCTGTTGGTGGAGTTGTTGTTCCTGCTGTTTTTTGGAGTTGGTGTTCCTGCTGTTGTTGGCTTTGGTGTTCCTGCTGTTGGTGGTGTTGGTGTTCCTGCTGTTGGTGGTGTTGGTGTTCCTGCTGTTGGTGGAGATGGTGTTCCTGCTGTTGGTGGAGTTGGTGTTCCTGCTGTTGGTGGCGGTGGTTTTCCTGCTGTTGGTGGCGGTGGTGTTCCTGCTGTTGGTGACCGCGGTGTTCCTGCTGTTGGTGGAGTTGGTGTTCCTGCTGTTGGTTGAGTTGGTTTTCCTGCTGTTGGCGGTGGCTGTGTTCCTCAAGTTGGTGGTGGCTGATTTCCTGCTGTTGGTGGTAGTGGTGTTCCTGCAATTGGTGGAGTTGGTGTTCCTGCTGATGGTGGAGCTGGTGTTCCTGCTGTTGGTGGAGTTGGTGGTCCTGCTGTTGCTGGATTTGGTTTTCCTGCTGTTGGTGGAGTTGGTGCTCCAGCTGCTGGTAAATTTGGTGTTCCTGCTCTTGGTGGAGATAGTTTTCCTGCTGTTGGTGGTGGCTGTGTTCCTCCAGTTGGTGGTGGCTGTGTTCCGACTATTGGTGGTAGTGGTGTTCCTGCTATTGGTGGAGTTGGTGTCCCTGCTGATGGTGGAGCTGGTGTTCCTGCTGTTGGTGGAGTTGGTGTTCCTGCTGTTGTTGGAGTTGGTGTTCCTGCTGTTGGTGGAATTGTTGATCCTGCTGATGGTGGTGGTGGTGGTGATGTTCCTGCTGTTGGTGGCTGTTGTGTTCCAGTTTTTGGTGATGGCGGTGTTCCTGCTGTTGGTGGAGATGATGTTGCTGCTGTTGGTGGAGTTGGTGTTCCTCCTGTTGGTGGCGGTGGTGTTCCTGCTGTTGGTGGCTGTGGTGTTCCAGTTTTTGTTGATGGCAGTGTTCCTGCTGTTGGTGGAGTTTATCTTCCTGCTGTTGCTGGATTTGGAGTTACTGCTGTTGGTGGAGTTGGTGTTCCTACTATTGTTGGAGTAGTTTTTTCTGCTGATGGTGGAGTTAGTTCTTCTGATGTTGATGGCGGTGGTGTTCCTGTTGTTGGTGGTGGCTTTGTTCCTGCTGTATGTGGGATTGGTGTTCCTGCTGTTGCTGGAGTTGGATTTCCTGCTGTTCGTGGATTTGGTGCTCCGGCTGATGGTGGATTTGGTATTCCTGCTGCTGGTGGAGATGGTGATCCTGCATTGGTGGAATTGGTATTCCTGCTGTAGGTGGAGTTGGTTTTCCTGCTATTGGTGGAATTGGTTTTCCTGCTGTTGGTGGAGCTGGTGGTCCTGCTGTTGGTGGAGTTGGTGTTCCTGCTGATGGTGGAGCTGGTTGTCCTGCTGTTGGTGGAGTTGGTGTTCCTGCTGTTGCTGGAATTGGTTTTCCTGCTGTTGGTGGAGTTGGTGCTCCGGCTGATGGTGAATTTTTTGTTCCTGCTCTTGGTGGAGTTGGTTTTCCTGCTGTTGGTGGTGGCTAAGTTCCTCCAGTTGGTGGTGGCTGTGTTCCTGCTGTTGGTGGTAGTGGTGTTCCTGCTTTGGTGGTGTTGGTGTCACGGCTGAAGGTGGAGCTGGTGTTCCTGCTGTTGGTGGAGTTTCTGTTCCTGCTGTTGGTGGCAGTGGTGTTCCTGCTGTTGGTGGCGGTAGTTTTCCTGCTGTTGGAGGCAGTGGTGTTCCTGCTGTTGGTGACGGCGGTGTTCCTGCTGTTGGTGGAGTTGGTGTTCCTGCTGTTGGTTGAGTTGGTGTTCCTGCTGTTGGTGGAGTTGGTGCTCCTGCTGTTGGTGGAGTTGGTGTTCCTGCTGTTGGTAGAGTTGGTGTTCCTGCTGTTGGTGGAATTGGTGCTCCTGCTGTTGGTGGAGTTGTTGTTCCTGCTGATGGTCGAGTTGGTGTTCCTGCTATTGATGGTGAAGGTGTTCCTGCTGTTGGTGATGACTGTGTTCCTGCTGTAGGTGGAGTTGGTGTTCCTAATGCTGATGGAGTTGGTGTCCCTGCTGTTGGTGGCGGTGGTATTCCTGCTGTTGGTGGCGGTGGTGTTCATGCTGTTGTTGGTGACTGTGATCTTGCTGTGGGTGTAGTTGGTGTTCCCACTATTGGTGGTGCTGGTGCTCCTACTGTTGGTTCTGGTGGTATTCCTGCTGTTGGTGGAGTTGCTGTGCCTGCTTTTGGTGGCACAGGTGTTCCTGCTGTTGGCGGCGGTGGTCTTCCTGTTGTTGGTCGCGGTTGTGTTCCTGCTGTTGGTGGATTTGGTGTTCCTGCTGTTGGTGGTAGTGGTGTTCCTGCTGTTGGTGGAGTTAGTGTTCCTGCTGTTGCTGGTTGTGTTCCTGTTGTTGGCGGTGGTGGTGTTCCTGCTGTTGGTGGGATTGGTGTTCCTGCTGTGGGTTGGGTTGGTGTTCCTGCTATTGTTGGAGTTGGTTTTCCTGCTGTTGGCAGTGGCTGTGTTCCTGCTGCTGGTGGTAGTCGTGTTCCTGCTATTGGTGGAGTTGGTGTTCCTGCTGATGGTGGAGTTAGTGTTCCTGCTGTTGGTGGAGTTGGTGTTCCTATTATTGTTGGAGTAGTTTTTTTCTGCTGATGGTGGAGTTAGTTCTTCTGAGGTTGATGGCGGTGGTGTTCCTGTTGTTGGTGGTGGCTTTGTTCCTGCTGTATGTGGGATTGGTGTTCCTGCTGTTTCTGGAGTTTGTTTTCCTGCTGTTGGTGGATTTGGTGCTCCGGCTGATGGTGGATTTGGTGTTCCTGCTGTTGGTGGATTTGGTATTCCTGCTGTTGGTGGAGTTGGTGATCCTGCATTGGTGGAGTTGTTATTCCTGCTGTAGGTGGAGTTGGTGTTCCTGCTATTGGTGGAATTGGTTTTCCTGCTGTTGGTGGTGGCTGTGTTCCTCCAGTTGGTGGTGGCTGTGTTCCTGCTGTTGGTGGTAGTGGTGTTCCTGCTATTGGTGTAGCTGGTGTTCCTGATGTTGGTGGAGTTGGTGTTCATGCTGTTGCTGGAGTTGGTGTTCCTGCTGTTGGTGGAATTGTTGATCCTGCTGATGGTGGTGGTGGTCATGATGTTCCTGCTGTTGGTGGCTGTTGTGTTCCAGTTTTTGGTGATGGCTGTGTTCCTGCTGTTGGTGGAGAAGGTGATCGTGCTGTTGGTGGAGTTATTGTTCCTGCTGTTGGTGGAGTTGGAGATACTGCTGTTGCTGGAGTTGGTGATCCTGCTGTTGGTGGAGTTGGTGTTCCTGCTGTTGGTGGCGTTGGTGTTCCGGCTGTTTTTTGGAGTTGGTGTTCCTGCAGTTGGTGGCTTTGGTTTTTCTGCTTTTGGTGGTGTTGGTGTTCCTGCTGTTGGTGGAGTTGGTGGTCCTGCTCTTGGTGGCGGTGGTTTTCCTGCTGTTGGTGGCGGTGGTGTTCCTGCTGTTGGTATCGGCGGTGTTCCTGCTGTTGGTGGAGATGGAGTTGCTGCTGTTGGTGGAGTTGGTGTTCCTGCTGTTGGTGGCGGTGGTGTTCCTGCTGTTGGTGGCTGTGGTGTTCCAGTTTTTGTTGATGGCAGTGTTCCTGCTGTTGGTGGAGTTTATCTTCCTGCTGTTGCTGGATTTGGAGTTACTGCTGTTGGTGGAGTTGGTGTTCCTACTATTGTTGGAGTAGTTTTTTCTGCTGATGGTGGAGTTAGTTCTTCTGATGTTGATGGCGGTGGTGTTCCTGTTGTTGGTGGTGGCTTTGTTCCTGCTGTATGTGGGATTGGTGTTCCTGCTGTTGCTGGAGTTGGTTTTCCTGCTGTTCGTGGATTTGGTGCTCCGGCTGATGGTGGATTTGGTATTCCTGCTGTTGGTGGAGATGGTGATCCTGCATTGGTGGAATTGGTATTCCTGCTGTAGGTGGAGTTGGTTTTCCTGCTATTGGTGGAATTGGTTTTCCTGCTGTTGGTGGAGCTGGTGGTCCTGCTGTTGGTGGAGTTGGTGTTCCTGCTGATGGTGAAGCTGGTTGTCCTGCTGTTGGTGGAGTTGGTGTTCCTGCTGTTGCTGGAATTGGTTTTCCTGCTGTTGGTGGAGTTGGTGCTCCGGCTGATGGAGAATTTTTTGTTCCTGCTCTTGGTGGAGTTGGTTTTCCTGCTGTTGGTGGTGGCTATGTTCCTCCAGTTGGTGGTGGCTGTTTCCTGCTGTTGGTGGTAGTGGTGTTCCTGCTTTGGTGGAGCTGGTGTCACTGCTGAAGGTGGAGCTGGTGTTCCTGCTGTTGGTGGAGTTTCTGTTCCTGCTGTTGGTGGCAGTGGTGTTCCTGCTGTTGGTGGCGGTGGTTTTCCTGCTGTTGGAGGCGGTGGTGTTCCTGCTGTTGGTGACGGCGGTGTTCCTGCTGTTGGTGGAGTTTGTGTTCCTGCTGTTGGTTGAGTTGGTGTTCCTGCTGTTGGTGGAGTTGGTGCTCCTGCTGTTGGTGGAGTTGGTGTTCCTGCTGTTGGTGGAGTTGTTGTTCCTGCTGATGGTCGAGTTGGTGTTCCTGCTATTGATGGTGCTGGTGTTCCTGCTGTTGGTGATGACTGTGTTCCTGCTATAGGTGGAGTTGGTGTTCCTAATGCTGATGGAGTTGGTGTCCCTGCTGTTGGTGGCGGTGGTATTCCTGCTGTTGGTGGCGGTGGTGTTCATGCTGTTGTTGGTGACTGTGATCTTGCTGTGGGTGTAGTTGGTGTTCCCACTATTGGTGGTGCTGGTGCTCCTACTGTTGGTTCTGGTGGTATTCCTGCTGTTGGTGGAGTTGCTGTGCCTGCTTTTGGTGGCACAGGTGTTCCTGCTGTTGGCGGCGATGGTCTTCCTGTTGTTGGTCGCGGTTGTGTTCCTGCTGTTGGTGGATTTGGTGTTCCTGCTGTTGGTGGTAGTGGTGTTCCTGCTGTTGGTGGAGTTAGTGTTCCTGCTGTTGCTGGTTGTGTTCCTGTTGTTGGCGGTGGTGGTGTTCCTGCTGTTGGTGGGATTGGTGTTCCTGCTGTGGGTTGGGTTGGTGTTCCTGCTATTGTTGGAGTTGGTTTTCCTGCTGTTGGCAGTGGCTGTGTTCCTGCTGCTGGTGGTAGTCGTGTTCCTGCTATTGGTGGAGTTGGTGTTCCTGCTGATGGTGGAGTTAGTGTTCCTGATGTTGGTGGAGTTGGTGTTCCTGCTCTTGTTGGAGTTGGTGTTCCTGCTGTTGGTGGAATTGTTGTTCCTGCTGTTGGTGGAGGTGACGGTGGTGTTCCTGCTGTTGGTGGAGTTTGAGTTCGTACTATTGTTGGAGTTGGTGTTGCTGCTGTTGGTGGAGTTTATCTTCCTGCTGTTGCTGGATTTGGAGTTACTGCTGCTGGTGGAGTTGGTGTTCCTAATATTGTTGGAGTAGTTTTTTCTGCTGATGGTGGAGTTAGTTCTTCTGAGGTTGATGGCGGTGGTGTTCCTGTTGTTGGTGGTGGCTTTGTTCCTGCTGTATGTGGGATTGGTGTTCCTGCTGTTGCTGGAGTTTGTTTTCCTGCTGTTGGTGGATTTGGTGCTCCGGCTGATGGTGGATTTGGTGTTCCTGCTGTTGGTGGATTTGGTATTCCTGCTGTTGGTGGAGTTGGTGATCCTGCATTGGTGGAGTTGGTATTCCTGCTGTAGGTGGAGTTGGTGTTCCTGCTATTGGTGGAATTGGTTTTCCTGCTGTTGGTGGTGGCTGTGTTCCTCCAGTTGGTGGTGGCTGTGTTCCTGCTGTTGGTGGTAGTGGTGTTCCTGCTATTGGTGGAGCTGGTGTTCCTGCTGTTGGTGGAGCTGGTGTTCATGCTGTTGCTGGAGTTGGTGTTCCTGCTGTTGGTGGAATTGTTGATCCTGCTGATGGTGGTGGTGGTCATGATGTTCCTGCTGTTGGTGGCTGTTGTGTTCCAGTTTTTGGTGATGGCTGTGTTCCTGCTGTTGGTGGAGAAGGTGATCGTGCTGTTGGTGGAGTTATTGTTCCTGCTGTTGGTGGAGTTGGAGATACTGCTGTTGGTGGAGTTGGTGATCCTGCTGTTGGTGGAGTTTGTGTTCCTGCTGTTGGAGGCGTTGGTGTTCCGGCTGTTTTTTGGAGTTGGTGTTCCTGCAGTTGGTGGCTTTGGTTTTTCTGCTTTTGGTGGTGTTGGTGTTCCTGCTGTTGGTGGAGTTGGTGGTCCTGCTCTTGGTGGCGGTGGTTTTCCTGCTGTTGGTGGCGGTGGTGTTCCTGCTGTTGGTATCGGCGGTGTTCCTGCTGTTGGTGGAGATGGTGTTGCTGCTGTTGGTGGAGTTGGTGTTCCTGCTGTTGGTGGCGGAGGTGTTCCTGCTGTTGGTGGCTGTGGTGTTCCAGTTTTTGTTGATGGCAGTGTTCCTGCTGTTGGTGGAGTTTATCTTCCTGCTGTTGCTGGATTTGGAGTTACTGCTGTTGGTGGAGTTGGTGTTCCTAATATTGTTGGAGTAGTTTTTTCTGCTGATGGTGGAGTTAGTTCTTCTGATGTTGATGGCGGTGGTGTTCCTGTTTTTGGTGGTGGCTTTGTTCCTGCTGTATGTGGGATTGGTGTTCCTGCTGTTACTGGAGTTGGTTTTCCTGCTGTTGGTGGATTTGGTGCTCCGGCTGATGGTGGATTTGGTGTTCCTGCTGTTGGTGGATTAGGTATTCCTGCTGTTGGTGGAGTTGGTGATCCTGCATTGATGGAGTTGGTATTCCTGCTGTCGGTGGAGTTGGTGTTCCTGCTATTGGTGGAATTGGTTTTCCTGCTGTTGGCGGTGGCTGTGTTCCTCAAGTTGGTGGTGGCTGATTTCCTGCTGTTGGTGGTAGTGGTGTTCCTGCAATTGGTGGAGTTGGTGTTCCTGCTGATGGTGGAACTGGTGTTCCTGCTGTTGGTGGAGTTGGTGGTCCTGCTGTTGCTGGATTTGGTTTTCCTGCTGTTGGTGGAGTTGGTGCTCCAGCTGCTGGTAAATTTGGTGTTCCTGCTCTTTTTGGAGTTGGTTTTCCTGCTGTGGGTGGTGGCTGTGTTCCTCCAGTTGGTGGTGGCTGTGTTCCGACTGTTGGTGGTAGTGGTGTTCCTGCTATTGGTGGAGTTGGTGTCCCTGCTGATGGTGGAGCTGGTGTTCCTGCTGTTGGTGGAGTTGGTGTTCCTGCTGTTGTTGGAGTTGGTGTTCCTGCTGTTGGTGGAATTGTTGATCCTGCTGATGGTGGTGGTGGTGGTGATGTTCCTGCTGTTGGTGGCTGTTGTGTTCCAGTTTTTGGTGATGGCTGTGTTCCTGCTGTTGGTGGAAAAGGTGATCGTGCTGTTGGAGGTGTTAGTGTTCCTGCTGTTTTTGGAGTTGGAGATCCTGCTGTTGGTGGAGTTGGTTACCTGCTTTTGTTGGAGTTGGTGTTCCTGCAGATGGTGGCTTTGGTGTTCCTGCTGTTGGTGGTGTTGGTGTTCCTGCTGTTGATGGAGATGGTGTTCCTGCTCTTGGTGGAGTTGGTGGTCCTGCTCTTGGTGGCGCTGCTTTTCCTGCTGTTGGTGGCGGTGGTGTTCCTGCTGTTGGTGATGGCGGTGTTCCTGCTGTTGGTGGAGATGGTGTTGCTGCTGTTGGTGGAGTTGTTGTTCCTCCTGTTTGTGGCGGTGGTGTTCCTGCTGTGGGTGGCTGTGGTGCTCCAGTTTTGTTGATGGCAGTGTTCCTGCTGTTGGTGGAGTTTATCTTCCTGCTGTTGCTGGATTTGGAGTTACTGCTGTTGGTGGAGTTGGTGTTCCTAATATTGTTGGAGTGGTTTTTTCTGCTGATGGTGGAGTAAGTTCTTCTGATGTTGATGGCGGTGGTGTTCCTGTTGTTGGTGGTGGCTTTGTTCCTGCTGTATGTGGGATTGGTGTTCCTGCTGTTGCTGGAGTTGGTTTTCCTGCTGTTGGTGGATTTGGTATTCCTGCTGTTGGTGGAGTTGGTGATCCTGCATTGGTGGAGTTGGTATTCCTGCTGTTGGTGGAATTGGTTTTCCTGCTGTTGGTGGAATTGGTTTTCCTGCTGTTGTTGGTGGCTGTGTTCCTCCAGTTTGTGTTGGCTGTTTTCCTGCTGTTGGTGGAGTTGGTGTACCTGCTCTTGTTGTAGTGGGTGTTCCTGCTGTTGGTGGAGTTGTTTTTCCTGCTGCTGGTGGCTGTTGTGTTCCAGTTTTTTGTGATGGCAGTGTACCTGCTGTTGATGGAGAAGGTGCTCGCGCTGTTGGTGGAGTTTGTGTTCCTGCTGTTGGTGGAGTTGGAGATCCTGCTGTTGGTGGCGTAGGTGATCCTGCTGTTGGTGGAGTTGGTGTTCCTGCTGTTGGTGGAGTTGGTGTTCCTGCTGTTTTTTGGAGTTGGTGTTCCTGCTGTTGTTGGCTTTGGTGTTCCTGCTGTTGGTGTTGTTGGTATTCCTGCTGTTGGTGGTGTTGGTGTTCCTGCTGTTGGTGGAGATGGTGTTCCTGCTGTTGGTGGAGTTGGTGTTCCTGCTGTTGGTGGCGGTGGTTTTCCTGCTGTTGGTGGTGGTGGTGTTCCTGCTGTTGGTGACGGCGGTGTTCCTGCTGTTGGTGGAGTTGGTGTTCCTGCTGTTGGTTGAGTTGGTTTTCCTGCTGTTGGCGGTGGCTGTGTTCCTCAAGTTGGTGGTGGCTGATTTCCTGCTGTTGGTGGTAGTGGTGTTCCTGCAATTGGTGGAGTTGGTGTTCCTGCTGATGGTGGAGCTGGTGTTCCTGCTGTTGGTGGAGTTGGTGGTCCTGCTGTTGCTGGATTTGGTTTTCCTGCTGTTGGTGGAGTTGGTGCTCCAGCTGCTGGTAAATTTGGTGTTCCTGCTCTTGGTGGAGTTGGTTTTCCTGCTGTTGGTGGTGGCTGTGTTCCTCCAGTTGGTTGTGGCTGTGTTCCGACTGTTGGTGGCAGTGGTGTTCCTGCTATTGGTGGAGTTGGTGTCCCTGCTGATGGTGGAGCTGGTGTTCCTGCTGTTGGTGGAGTTGGTGTTCCTGCTGTTGTTGGAGTTGGTGTTCCTGCTGTTGTTGGAATTGTTGATCCTGCTGATGGTGGTGGTGGTGGTGATGTTCCTGCTGTTGGTGGCTGTTGTGTTCCAGTTTTTAGTGATGGCGGTGTTCCTGCTGTTGGTGGAGATGGTGTTGCTGCTGTTGGTGGAGTTGGTGTTCCTCCTGTTGGTGGCGGTGGTGTTCCTGCTGTTGGTGGCTGTGGTGTTCCAGTTTTTGTTGATGGCAGTGTTCCTGCTGTTGGTGGAGTTTATCTTCCTGCTGTTGCTGGATTTGGAGTTACTGCTGTTGGTGGAGTTGGTGTTCCTACTATTGTTGGAGTAGTTTTTTCTGCTGATGGTGGAGTTAGTTCTTCTGATGTTGATGGCGGTGGTGTTCCTGTTGTTGGTGGTGGCTTTGTTCCTGCTGTATGTGGGATTGGTGTTCCTGCTGTTGCTGGAGTTGGTTTTCCTGCTGTTCGTGGATTTGGTGCTCCGGCTGATGGTGGATTTGGTATTCCTGCTGTTGGTGGAGTTGGTGATCCTGCATTGGTGGAATTGGTATTCCTGCTGTAGGTGGAGCTGGTGGTCCTGCTGTTGGTGGAGTTGGTGTTCCTGCTGATGGTGGAGCTGGTTGTCCTGCTGTTGGTGTTGTTTGTATTCCTGCTGTTGGTGGTGTTGGTGTTCCTGCTGTTGGTGGAGATGGTGTTCCTGCTGTTGGTGGAGTTGGTGTTCCTGCTGTTTGTGGCGGTGGTTTTCCTGCTGTTGGTGGTGGTGGTGTTCCTGCTGTTGGTGACGGCGGTGTTCCTGCTGTTGGTGGAGTTGGTGTTCCTGCTGTTGGTTGAGTTGGTTTTCCTGCTGTTGGCGGTGGCTTTGTTCCTCAAGTTGGTGGTGGCTGATTTCCTGCTGTTGGTGGTAGTGGTGTTCCTGCAATTGGTGGAGTTTCTGTTCCTGCTGATGGTGGAGCTGGTGTTCCTGCTGTTGGTGGAGTTGGTGGTCCTGCTGTTGCTGGATTTGGTTTTCCTGCTTTTGGTGGAGTTCGTGCTCCAGCTGCTGGTAAATTTGGTGTTCCTGCTCTTGGTGGAGTTGGTTTTCCTGCTGTTGGTGGTGGCTGTGTTCCTCCAGTTGGTTGTGGCTGTGTTCCGACTGTTGGTGGCAGTGGTGTTCCTGCTATTGGTGGAGTTGGTGTCCCTGCTGATGGTGGAGCTGGTGTTCCTGCTGTTGGTGGAGTTGGTGTTCCTGCTGTTGTTGGAGTTGGTGTTCCTGCTGTTGGTGGAATTGTTGATCCTGCTGATGGTGGTGGTGGTGGTGATGTTCCTGCTGTTGGTGGCTGTTGTGTTCCAGTTTTTAGTGATGGCGGTGTTCCTGCTGTTGGTGGAGATGGTGTTGCTGCTGTTGGTGGAGTTGGTGTTCCTCCTGTTGGTGGCGGTGGTGTTCCTGCTGTTGGTGGCTGTGGTGTTCCAGTTTTTGTTGATGGCAGTGTTCCTGCTGTTGGTGGAGTTTATCTTCCTGCTGTTGCTGGATTTGGAGTTACTGCTGTTGGTGGAGTTGGTGTTCCTACTATTGTTGGAGTAGTTTTTTCTGCTGATGGTGGAGTTAGTTCTTCTGATGTTGATGGCGGTGGTGTTCCTGTTGTTGGTGGTGGCTTTGTTCCTGCTGTATGTGGGATTGGTGTTCCTGCTGTTGCTGGAGTTGGTTTTCCTGCTGTTCGTGGATTTGGCGCTCCGGCTGATGGTGGATTTGGTATTCCTGCTGTTGGTGGAGTTGGTGATCCTGTATTGGTGGAATTGGTATTCCTGCTGTAGGTGGAGCTGGTGGTCCTGCTGTTGGTGGAGTTGGTGTTCCTGCTGATGGTGGAGCTGGTTGTCCTGCTGTTGGTGTTGTTGGTATTCCTGCTGTTGGTGGTGTTGGTGTTCCTGCTGTTGGTGGAGATGGTGTTCCTGCTGTTGGTGGAGTTGGTGTTCCTGCTGTTTGTGGCGGTGGTGTTCCTGCTGTTGGTGACGGCGGTGTTCCTGCTGTTGGTGGAGTTGTGTTCCTGCTGTTGGTTGGGTTGGTGTTCCTGCTGTTGGTGGAGTTGGTGCTCCTGCTGTTGGTGGAGTTGGTGTTCCTGCTGTTGGTGGAGTTGTTGTTCCTGCTGATGGTCGAGTTGGTGTTCCTGCTATTGATGGTGCTGGTGTTCCTGCTGTTGGTGATGACTGTGTTCCTGCTGTAGGTGGAGTTGGTGTTCCTAATGCTGATGGAGTTGGTGTCCCTGCTGTTGGTGGCGGTGGTATTCCTGCTGTTGGTGGCGGTGGTGTTCATGCTGTTGTTGGTGACTGTGATCTTGCTGTGGGTGTAGTTGGTGTTCCCACTGTTGGTGGTGCTGGTGCTCCTACTGTTGGTTCTGGTGGTATTCCTGCTGTTGGTGGAGTTGCTGTGCCTGCTGTTGGTGGCGCAGGTGTTCCTGCTGTTGGCGGCGGTGGTCTTCCTGTTGTTGGTCGCGGTTGTGTTCCTGCTGTTGGTGGATTTGGTGTTCCTGCTGTTGGTGGTAGTGGTGTTCCCGCTGTTGGTGGAGTTAGTGTTCCTGCTGTTGCTGGTTGTGTTCCTGTTGTTGGCGGTGGTGGTGTTCCTGCTGTTGGTGGGATTGGTGTTCCTGCTGTGGGTTGGGTTGGTGTTCCTGCTATTGTTGGAGTTGGTTTTCCTTTTGTTGGCAGTGGCTGTGTTCCTGCTGCTGGTGGTAGTCGTGCTCCTGCTATTGGTGGAGTTGGTGTTCCTAATATTGTTGGAGTGGTTTTTTCTGCTGATGGTGGAGTAAGTTCTTCTGATGTTGATGGCGGTGGTGTTCCTGTTGTTGGTGGTGGCTTTGTTCCTGCTGTATGTGGGATTGGTGTTCCTGCTGTTGCTGGAGTTGGTTTTCCTGCTGTTGGTGGATTTGGTATTCCTGCTGTTGGTGGAGTTGGTGATCCTGCATTGGTGGAGTTGGTATTCCTGCTGTTGGTGGAATTGGTTTTCCTGCTGTTGGTGGAATTGGTTTTCCTGCTGTTGTTGGTGGCTGTGTTCCTCCAGTTTGTGTTGGCTGTTTTCCTGCTGTTGGTGGAGTTGGTGTACCTGCTCTTGTTGTAGTGGGTGTTCCTGCTGTTGGTGGAGTTGTTTTCCCTGCTGCTGGTGGCTGTTGTGTTCCAGTTTTTTGTGATGGCAGTGTACCTGCTGTTGATGGAGAAGGTGCTCGCGCTGTTGGTGGAGTTTGTGTTCCTGCTGTTGGTGGAGTTGGAGATCCTGCTGTTGGTGGCGTAGGTGATCCTGCTGTTGGTGGAGTTGGTGTTCCTGCTGTTGGTGGAGTTGGTGTTCCTGCTGTTTTTTGGAGTTGGTGTTCCTGCTGTTGTTGGCTTTGGTGTTCCTGCTGTTGGTGTTGTTGGTATTCCTGCTGTTGGTGGTGTTGGTGTTCCTGCTGTTGGTGGAGATGGTGTTCCTGCTGTTGGTGGAGTTGGTGTTCCTGCTGTTGGTGGCGGTGGTTTTCCTGCTGTTGGTGGTGGTGGTGTTCCTGCTGTTGGTGACGGCGGTGTTCCTGCTGTTGGTGGAGTTGGTGTTCCTGCAGTTGGTTGAGTTGGTTTTCCTGCTGTTGGCGGTGGCTGTGTTCCTCAAGTTGGTGGTGGCTGATTTCCTGCTGTTGGTGGTAGTGGTGTTCCTGCAATTGGTGGAGTTGGTGTTCCTGCTGATGGTGGAGCTGGTGTTCCTGCTGTTGGTGGAGTTGGTGGTCCTGCTGTTGCTGGATTTGGTTTTCCTGCTGTTGGTGGAGTTGGTGCTCCAGCTGCTGGTAAATTTGGTGTTCCTGCTCTTGGTGGAGTTGGTTTTCCTGCTGTTGGTGGTGGCTGTGTTCCTCCAGTTGGTTGTGGCTGTGTTCCGACTGTTGGTGGCAGTGGTGTTCCTGCTATTGGTGGAGTTGGTGTCCCTGCTGATGGTGGAGCTGGTGTTCCTGCTGTTGGTGGAGTTGGTGTTCCTGCTGTTGTTGGAGTTGGTGTTCCTGCTGTTGTTGGAATTGTTGATCCTGCTGATGGTGGTGGTGGTGGTGATGTTCCTGCTGTTGGTGGCTGTTGTGTTCCAGTTTTTAGTGATGGCGGTGTTCCTGCTGTTGGTGGAGATGGTGTTGCTGCTGTTGGTGGAGTTGGTGTTCCTCCTGTTGGTGGCGGTGGTGTTCCTGCTGTTGGTGGCTGTGGTGTTCCAGTTTTTGTTGATGGCAGTGTTCCTGCTGTTGGTGGAGTTTATCTTCCTGCTGTTGCTGGATTTGGAGTTACTGCTGTTGGTGGAGTTGGTGTTCCTACTATTGTTGGAGTAGTTTTTTCTGCTGATGGTGGAGTTAGTTCTTCTGATGTTGATGGCGGTGGTGTTCCTGTTGTTGGTGGTGGCTTTGTTCCTGCTGTATGTGGGATTGGTGTTCCTGCTGTTGCTGGAGTTGGTTTTCCTGCTGTTCGTGGATTTGGTGCTCCGGCTGATGGTGGATTTGGTATTCCTGCTGTTGGTGGAGTTGGTGATCCTGCATTGGTGGAATTGGTATTCCTGCTGTAGGTGGAGCTGGTGGTCCTGCTGTTGGTGGAGTTGGTGTTCCTGCTGATGGTGGAGCTGGTTGTCCTGCTGTTGGTGTTGTTTGTATTCCTGCTGTTGGTGGTGTTGGTGTTCCTGCTGTTGGTGGAGATGGTGTTCCTGCTGTTGGTGGAGTTGGTGTTCCTGCTGTTTGTGGCGGTGGTTTTCCTGCTGTTGGTGGTGGTGGTGTTCCTGCTGTTGGTGACGGCGGTGTTCCTGCTGTTGGTGGAGTTGGTGTTCCTGCTGTTGGTTGAGTTGGTTTTCCTGCTGTTGGCGGTGGCTTTGTTCCTCAAGTTGGTGGTGGCTGATTTCCTGCTGTTGGTGGTAGTGGTGTTCCTGCAATTGGTGGAGTTTCTGTTCCTGCTGATGGTGGAGCTGGTGTTCCTGCTGTTGGTGGAGTTGGTGGTCCTGCTGTTGCTGGATTTGGTTTTCCTGCTTTTGGTGGAGTTCGTGCTCCAGCTGCTGGTAAATTTGGTGTTCCTGCTCTTGGTGGAGTTGGTTTTCCTGCTGTTGGTGGTGGCTGTGTTCCTCCAGTTGGTTGTGGCTGTGTTCCGACTGTTGGTGGCAGTGGTGTTCCTGCTATTGGTGGAGTTGGTGTCCCTGCTGATGGTGGAGCTGGTGTTCCTGCTGTTGGTGGAGTTGGTGTTCCTGCTGTTGTTGGAGTTGGTGTTCCTGCTGTTGGTGGAATTGTTGATCCTGCTGATGGTGGTGGTGGTGGTGATGTTCCTGCTGTTGGTGGCTGTTGTGTTCCAGTTTTTAGTGATGGCGGTGTTCCTGCTGTTGGTGGAGATGGTGTTGCTGCTGTTGGTGGAGTTGGTGTTCCTCCTGTTGGTGGCGGTGGTGTTCCTGCTGTTGGTGGCTGTGGTGTTCCAGTTTTTGTTGATGGCAGTGTTCCTGCTGTTGGTGGAGTTTATCTTCCTGCTGTTGCTGGATTTGGAGTTACTGCTGTTGGTGGAGTTGGTGTTCCTACTATTGTTGGAGTAGTTTTTTCTGCTGATGGTGGAGTTAGTTCTTCTGATGTTGATGGCGGTGGTGTTCCTGTTGTTGGTGGTGGCTTTGTTCCTGCTGTATGTGGGATTGGTGTTCCTGCTGTTGCTGGAGTTGGTTTTCCTGCTGTTCGTGGATTTGGCGCTCCGGCTGATGGTGGATTTGGTATTCCTGCTGTTGGTGGAGTTGGTGATCCTGTATTGGTGGAATTGGTATTCCTGCTGTAGGTGGAGCTGGTGGTCCTGCTGTTGGTGGAGTTGGTGTTCCTGCTGATGGTGGAGCTGGTTGTCCTGCTGTTGGTGTTGTTGGTATTCCTGCTGTTGGTGGTGTTGGTGTTCCTGCTGTTGGTGGAGATGGTGTTCCTGCTGTTGGTGGAGTTGGTGTTCCTGCTGTTTGTGGCGGTGGTGTTCCTGCTGTTGGTGACGGCGGTGTTCCTGCTGTTGGTGGAGTTGTGTTCCTGCTGTTGGTTGGGTTGGTGTTCCTGCTGTTGGTGGAGTTGGTGCTCCTGCTGTTGGTGGAGTTGGTGTTCCTGCTGTTGGTGGAGTTGTTGTTCCTGCTGATGGTCGAGTTGGTGTTCCTGCTATTGATGGTGCTGGTGTTCCTGCTGTTGGTGATGACTGTGTTCCTGCTGTAGGTGGAGTTGGTGTTCCTAATGCTGATGGAGTTGGTGTCCCTGCTGTTGGTGGCGGTGGTATTCCTGCTGTTGGTGGCGGTGGTGTTCATGCTGTTGTTGGTGACTGTGATCTTGCTGTGGGTGTAGTTGGTGTTCCCACTGTTGGTGGTGCTGGTGCTCCTACTGTTGGTTCTGGTGGTATTCCTGCTGTTGGTGGAGTTGCTGTGCCTGCTGTTGGTGGCGCAGGTGTTCCTGCTGTTGGCGGCGGTGGTCTTCCTGTTGTTGGTCGCGGTTGTGTTCCTGCTGTTGGTGGATTTGGTGTTCCTGCTGTTGGTGGTAGTGGTGTTCCCGCTGTTGGTGGAGTTAGTGTTCCTGCTGTTGCTGGTTGTGTTCCTGTTGTTGGCGGTGGTGGTGTTCCTGCTGTTGGTGGGATTGGTGTTCCTGCTGTGGGTTGGGTTGGTGTTCCTGCTATTGTTGGAGTTGGTTTTCCTTTTGTTGGCAGTGGCTGTGTTCCTGCTGCTGGTGGTAGTCGTGCTCCTGCTATTGGTGGAGTTGGTGTTCCTGCTGATGGTGGAGTTGGTGTTCCTGCTGTTGCTGGAGTTGTTGTTCCTGCTCTTGTTGGAGTTGGTGTTCCTGCTGTTGGTGGAATTGTTGTTCCTGCTGTTGGTGGAGGTGACGGTGGTGTTCCTGTTGGTGGAGTTTGAGTTCGTACTATTGTTGGAGTTGGTGTTGCTGCTGTTGGTGGAGTTTATCTTCCTGCTGTTGCTGGATTTGGAGTTACTGCTGTTGGTGGAGTTGGTGTTCCTAATATTGTTGGAGTAGTTTTTTCTGCTGATGGTGGAGTTAGTTCTTCTGATGTTGATGGCGGTGGTGTTCCTGTTGTTGGTGGTGGCTTTGTTCCTGCTGTATGTGGGATTGGTGTTCCTGCTGTTGCTGGAGTTTGTTTTCCTGCTGTTGGAGGATTTGGTGCTCCGGCTGATGGTGGATTTGGTGTTCCTGCTGTTGGTGGTAGTGGTGTTCCTGCTATTGGTGGAGCTGGTGTTCCTGCTGTTGGTGGAGTTGGTGTTCATGCTGTTGCTGGAGTTGGTGTTCCTGCTGTTGGTGGAATTGTTGATCCTGCTGATGGTGGTGGTGGTCATGATGTTCCTGCTGTTGGTGGCTGTTGTGTTCCAGTTTTTGGTGATGGCTGTGTTCCTGCTGTTGGTGGAGAAGGTGATCGTGCTGTTGGTGGAGTTATTGTTCCTGCTGTTGGTGGAGTTGGAGATACTGCTGTTGGTGGAGTTGGTGATCCTGCTGTTGGTGGAGTTGGTGTTCCTGCTGTTGGAGGCGTTGGTGTTCCGGCTGTTTTTTGGAGTTGGTGTTCCTGCAGTTGGTGGCTTTGGTTTTTCTGCTTTTGGTGGTGTTGGTGTTCCTGCTGTTGGTAGAGTTGGTGGTCCTGCTCTTGGTGGCGGTGGTTTTCCTGCTGTTGGTGGCGGTGGTGTTCCTGCTGTTGGTATCGGCGGTGTTCCTGCTGTTGGTGGAGATGGTGTTGCTGCTGTTGGTGGAGTTGGTGTTCCTGCTGTTGGTGGCGGTGGTGTTCCTGCTGTTGGTGGCTGTGGTGTTCCAGTTTTTGTTGATGGCAGTGTTCCTGCTGTTGGTGGAGTTTATCTTCCTGCTGTTGCTGGATTTGGAGTTACTGCTGTTGGTGGAGTTGGTGTTCGTACTATTGTTGGAGTAGTTTTTTTCTGCTGATGGTGGAGTTAGTTCTTCTGAAGTTGATGGCGGTGGTGTTCCTGTTGTTGGTGGTGGCTTTGTTCCTGCTGTATGTGGGATTTGTTTTCCTACTGTTGCTGGAGTTGGTTTTCCTGCTGTTGGTGGATTTGGTGCTCCGGCTGATGGTGGATTTGGTGTTCCTGCTGTTGGTGGATTTGGTATTCCTGCTGTTGGTGGAGTTGGTGATCCTGCATTGGTGGAGTTGGTATTCCTGCTGTAGGTGGAGTTGGTGTTCCTGCTATTGGTGGAAATGGTTTTCCTGATGTTGGTGGTGGCTGCGTTCCTCCAGCTGGTGGTGGCTGTGTTCCTGTTGTTGGTGGTAGTGGTGTTCCTGCAATTGTTGGAGTTGGTGTTCCTGCTGATGGTGGAGCTCGTGTTCCTGCTGTTGCTGGAGTTGGTTTTCCTGCTGTTGGTGGAGTTGGTGCTCCGGCTGATGGTGAATTTGGTGTTCCTGCCTTTGGTGGAGTTCGTTTTCCTGCTGTTGGTGGTGTCTCTGTTCCTCCAGTTGGTGGTGGCTGTGTTCCTGCTGTGGGTGGTAGTGGTGTTCCTGCTATTGGTGGAGTTGGTGTCCCTGCTGAAGGTGGAGCTGGTGTTCCTGCTGTTGGTGGAGTTGCTGTTCCTGCTGTTGTTGGAGTTTGTGTTCCTGCTGTTGGTGGAATTGTTGATCCTGCTGATATTGTTGGTGGTGGTGATGTTCCTGCTGTTGGTGGCTGTTGTGTTCCAGTTTGTGGTGATGGCTGTGTTCCTGATGTTGGTGGAGAAGATGATCGTGCTGTTGGTGGAGTTATTGTTCCTGCTGTTTGTGGAGTTGGAGATCTTGCTGTTGGTGGAGTTGGTGATCCTGCTGTTGGTGGAGTTGGTTTCCCTGCTGTTGGTGGCGTTGGTGTTCCTGCTGCTTTTGGGAGTTGGTGTTCCTGCAGTTGGTGGCTTTGTTGTTCCTGCTGTTGGTGGTGTTGATGTTCCTGCTGTTGGTGGAGATGGTGTACCTGCTCTTGGTGGAGTTTGTGGTCCTGCTCTTCGTGGCAGTGGTTTTCCTGCTGTTGGTGGCGGTGGTGTTCCTGCTGTTGGTGACGGCAGTGTTCCTGCTGTTGGTGGAGATGGTGTTGCTGCTGTCCGTGGAGTTGGTGTTCCTGCTGTTGGTGGCGGTGGTGATCCTGCTGTTGGTGGCTGTGGTGTTCCAGTTTTTGTTGATGGCAGTGTTCCTGCTGCTGGTGGAGTTTATCTTCCTGCTGTTGCTGGATTTGGAGTTACTGCTGTCGGTGGAGTTGGTGTTTCTACTATTGTTGGAGTATTTTTTTCTGCTGATGCTGGAGTTAGTTCTTCTGATGTTGATGGCGGTGGTGTTCCTGTTGTTGGTGGTGGCTTTGTTCCAGCTGTATGTGGGATAGGTGTTCCTGCTGTTGCTGGAGTTGGTTTTCCTGCTGTTGGTGGATTTGGTGCTCCCGCTGATGGTGGATTTGGTTTTCTTGCTGTTGGTGGATATGGTATTTTTGCTGTTGGTGGAGTTGGTTTTCCTGCTGTTGGTGGTGGCTGTGTTCCTCCAGTTGGTGGTGGCTGTGTTCCTGCTGTTGGTGGTAGTGGTGTTCCTGCTGTTGTTGGAGTTGGTGTTCCTGCTGTTGTTGGAATTGTTGATCCTGCTTATGGTGGTGGTGGTCATGATGTTCCTGCTGTTGGTGGCTGTTGTGTTCTAGTTTTTGGTGATGGCTTTGTTCCTGCTGTTGGTGGAGAAGGTGATCGTGCTGTTGGTGGAGTTTGTGTTCCTGCTGTTGGTGGAGTTGGAGATCCTGCTGTTGTGGAGTTGGTGATCCTGCTGTTGGTGGAGTTGGAGATCCTGCTGTTGGTGGAGTTGGTTACCTGCTTGTGTTGGAGTTGGTGTTCCTGCTGTATTTTGGAGTTGGTGTTCCTGCAGATGTTGGCTTTGGTGTTCCTGCTGTTGGTGGTGTTGGTGTTCCTGCTGTTGGTGGAGATGGTGTTCCTGCTGTTGGTGGAGTTGGTGGTCCTGCTCTTGGTGGCGCTGCTTTTCCTGCTGTTGGTGGCGGTGGTGTTCCTGCTGTTGGTGACGGCGTTGTTCCTGCTGTTGGTGGAGATGGTGTTGCTGCTGTTGGTGGAGTTGGTGTTCCTGCTGTTGGTGGCGGTGGTGTCCCTGCTGTTGGTGGCTGTGGTGTTCCAGTTTTTGTTGATGGCAGTGTTCCTGCTGTTGGTGGAGTTTATCTTCCTGCTGTTGCTGGATTTGGAGTTACTGCTGTTGGTGGAGTTGGTGTTCCTACTATTGTTGGAGTAGTTTTTTCTGCTGATGGTGGAGTTAGTTCTTCTGATGTTGATGGCGGTGGTGTTCATGTTGTTGGTGGTGGCTTTGTTCCTGCTGTATGTGGGATTGGTGTTCCTGCTGTTGCTGGAGTTGGTTTTCCTGCTGTTGGTGGATTTGGTGCTCCGGCTGATGGTGGATTTGGTATTCTTGCTGTTGGTGGAGTTGGTGATCCTGCATTGGTGGAGTTGGTATTCCTGCTGTAGGTGGAGTTGGTGTTCCTGCTATTGGTTGAATTGGTTTTCCTGCTGTTGGTGGTGGCTGTGTTCCTCCATTTTGTGGTGGCTGTGTTCCTGCTGTTGGTGGTAGTGGTGTTCCTGCTATTGGTGGAGTTGGTGTTCCTGCTGATGGCAGAGTTGGTGTTCCTGCTGATGGTGGAGCTGGTGTTCCTGCTGTTGGTGGCGTTGGTGTTCCTGCTGTTGCTGGAGTTGATTTTCCTGCTGTTGGTGGATTTGGTGCTCCGGCTGATGTTGAATTTTGTGTTCCTGCTCTTGGTGGAGTTGGTTTTCCTGCTGTTGGTGGTGGCTCTGTTCCTCCAGTTGGTGGTGGCTGTGTTCCTGCTGTTGGCGGTAGTGGTGCACCTGCTATTTTTGGAGTTGGTGTCCCTACTGATGCTGGAGCAGGTGTTCCTGCTGTTGGTGGAGTTGGTGTTCATGCTGTTGTTGGAGTTGTTGTTCCTGCTGTTGGTGGAATTGTTGTTCCTGCTGATGGTGGTGGTGGTGGTGATGTTCCTGCTGTTGGTGGCTGTTGTGTTCCAGTTTTTGTTGATGGCTGTGATCCTGCTGTTGGTGGAGAAGGTGATCGTGCTGTTGGTGGAGTTAGTGTTCCTGCTGTTGGTGGAGTTGGAGATCCTGCTGTTGGTGGAGTTGGTGTTCCTGCTGTTTTTGGCGTTGGTGTTCCTGCTGTTTTTTGGAGTTGGTGTTCCTGCAGTTGGTTGCTTTGGTGTTTCTGCTGTTTGTGTTGTTGGTGTACCTGCTGTTGGTGGAGATTGTGTTCCTGCTGTTGGTGGAATTGGTGGTCCTGCTGTTGGTGGCGGTGGTTTTCCTGCTCTTGGTGGCGGTGGTGTTCCTGCTGTTGGTGACGGCGGTGTTCCTGTTGTTGGTGGAGATGGTGTTACTGCTGTTGGTGGAGTTGGTGTTCCTGCTGTTGGTGGCGGTGGTTTTCCTGCTGTTGGTGCCGGTGGTGTTCCTGCTGTTGGTGACGGCGGAGTTCCTGCTGTTGGTGGAATTGGTTTTCCTGCTGTTGGTGGATTTGGTGCTCCTTCTGATGGTGGATTTGGTGTTCCTGCTGTTGGTGGATTTGGCGTTCCTGCTGTTGGTGGAGTTGGTGAGCCTGCTCTTGATGGAGTTGGTATTCCTGCTGTAGGTGGAGTTGGTGTTCCTGCTATTGGTCGAGTTGGTTTTTCTGCTGTTGGTGGTGGCTGTGTCCCTCCATTTGGTGGTGGCTGTGTTCCTGCTGTTGGTGGTAGTGGTGTTCCTGCTATTGGTGGAGTTGGTGTTCCTGCTGATGGTGGAGCTGGTGTTCCTGCTGTTGGTGGAGTTGGTGTACCTGCTGTTGTTGTTGTTGGTGTTCCTGCTGTTGGTGGAATTGTTGTTGCTGCTGTTGGTGGCTGTCGTGTTTCAGTTTTTGGTGATGGCAGTGTTCCTGCTGTTGATGGACAAGGTTATCGTGCTGTTGGAGGAGTTTGTGTTCCTCCTGTTGGTGGAGTTGGAGATCCTGCTGTTGGTGGCGTTGGTGATCCTGCTGTTGGTGGAGTTGGTGTTAATGCTGTTGGTGGAGTTGGTGTTCCTGCTGTTTTTTGGAGTTGGTGTTCCTGCTGTTGGTGGCTTTGGTGTTCCTGCTGTTGGTGGTGTTCGTGTTCCTGCTGTTGGTGGTGTTGGTGTTCCTGCTGTTGGTGGAGATCATCTTCCTGCTGTTGGTGGAGTTGGTGTTCCTGCTGTTGGTGGCGGTGGTTTTCCTGCTGTAGGTGGCGGTGGTGTTCCTGCTGTTGGTGACGGCGGTGTTCCTGCTGTTGGTGGAGTTGGTGTTCCTGCAGTTGGTTGAGTTGGTGTTCCTGCTGTTGGTGGAGTTGGTGCTCCTGCTGTTGGTGGAGTTGGTGTTCCTGCTGTTGGTGGAGTTGGTGTTCCTGCTATTGTTGATGCTGGTGTTCCTGCTGTTGTTGTTGTCGGTGTTCCTGCTGTGGGTGGAGTTGATGTTCCTAATGTTGATGGAGTTGGTGTTCCTGCTGTTGGTGGCGGTGGTATTCCTGTTGTTGGTGGCGGTGCTGTTTGTGCTGTTGTTGGTGACTTTGTTCTTGCTGTGGGTGTAGTTGGTGTTCCAACTGTTGTTGGTTGTGGTGCTCCTACTGTTGGTTCCGGTCGTGTTCCTGCTGTTGTTGGAGTTGCTGTGCCTGCTGTTGGTGGCGCAGGTGTTCCTGCTGTTGGCGGCCGTGGTGTTCCTGTTGTTGATCGTGGTTGTGTTCCTGCTGTTGGTGGAGTTAGTGTTCCTGCTGTTGCTGGTTGTGTTCTGTTTTTGGCGTTGGTGGTGATCCTGCTGTTGGTGGGATTGGTGTTCCTGCTGTGGGTTGGGTTGGTGTTCCTGCTATTGGTGGAGTTGGTTTTCCTGCTGTTGGCGGTGGATATGTTCCTGCTGCTGGTGGTAGTCGTGTTCCTGCTATTGGTGGAGTTGGTGTTCCTGCTGATGGTGGAGTTGGTGTTCCTGCTGATGGTGGAGTTGGTGTTCCTGCTCCTGTTGGAGTTGGTGTTCCTGCTGTTGGTGGAATTGTTGTTCGTGCTGTTGGTGGAGGTGGCGGTGGTGTTCCTGCTGTTGGTGGAGTTTGTGTTCATGCTATTGTTAGAGTTGGTGTTGCTGCTGTTGGTGGAGTTTATCTTCCTGCTGTTGCTGGATTTGGAGTTACTGCTGTTGGTCGAGTTGGTGTTCCTACTATTGTTGGAGTAGTTTTTTCTGCTGATGGTGGAGATAGTTCTTCTGATGTTGATGGCGGTGGTGTTCCTGTTGTTGGTGGTGGCTTTGTTCCTGCTGTATGTGGGATTGGTGTTCCTGCTGTTGCTGGAGTTGGTTTTCCTGCTGTTGGTGGATTTGGTGCTCCGGTTGATGGTGGATTTGGTGTTCCTGCTGTTGGTGGATTTGGTATTCCTGCTGTTGGTGGATTTGGTGATCCTGCTGTTGGTGGAATTGGTTTTCCTGCTGTTGGTTTTAGTGGTGTTCCTGCTATTGGTGGAGTTGGTGTTCCTGCTGATGGTGGAGCTGGTGTTCCTGCTGTTGGTGGATTTGGTGTTCTTGCTGTTGTTGGCGTTGGTGTTCCTGCTGTTGGTGGAATTGTTGTTCCTGCTGATGGTGGCGGTGGTGTTCCTGCTGTTGGTGGCTGTGGTGATCCAGTTTTTGTTGATTTCAGTGTTCCTGCTGTTGGTGGAGAAGGTGATCGTGCAGTTTGTGTTGTTTGTGCTCCTGCTGATGGTGGAGTTGGAGATCCTGCTGTTGGTGGAGTTGGTGTTCCTGTTGATTTTTGGAGTTGGTGTTCCTGCAGTTGGTGGCTTTGGTGTTCCTACTGTTGGTGGTGTTGGTGTTCCTGCTGTTGGTGGTGTCTGTGTTCCTGCTGTAGGTGGAGTTGGTGTTCCTACTGTTGATGGATTTGGTGTTCCTGCTGTTGGTGGTGGTGGTATTCCTGCTGTTGGTGGCGGTGGTGTTCCTGCTGTTGTTGGAGTTGGTGTTCCTGCTGTTGGTGGCGGTGGTTTTCCTTCTGTTGGTGGCGGTGGTGTTTCTGCTGTTGGTGACGGTGGTGTTCCTGCTGTTGGTGGAGTTGGTGTTCCTGCTGTTGGTGGAGTTGGTGTTCCTGCTGTTGGTGGAGATGGTGGTCCTGCTGTTGGCGGAGTTGGTGTTCCTGCTGTTCGTTGAGTTGTTGTTCCTGCTGTTGGTGATGTCTGTGTTCCTGCTGTAGGTGGAGTTGGTGATCCTACTGTTGATGGAGTTGGTGTTCCTGCTGTTCGTTGAGTTGTTGTTCCTGCTGTTGGTGGCGTTGGTGTTCCTGCTATTGATGGTTTTGGTGTTCCTGCGGTTAGTGATGTCTGTGTTCCTGCTCTAGTTGGAGTTGGTGTTCCTACTGTTGATGGAGTTGGTGTTCCTGCTGTTGGTGGTGGTGGTATTCCTGCTGTTGGTGGCGGTGGTGTTGCTGCTGTTGTTGGTGACTGTGTTCTTGCTGTGGGTGTAGTTGGTGTTCCAACTGTTGGTGGTGGTGGTGGTGCTCCTACTGTTGGTTCCGGTGCTGTTCCTGCTTTTGGTGGAATTGTTGTTCCAGCTGTTGGTGGAGGTGGCGGTGGTCTGCCTGCTGTTTGTGGAGTTTGTGTTCCTACTATTGTTGGAGTTGGTGTTGCTGCTGTTGGTGGAGTTGGTCTTCCTGCTGTTGCTGGAATTGGAGCTCCTGCTGTTGGTAGAGTTGGTGTTCCTACTATTGTTGAATTGATTTTTCTGCTGTTGGTGGAGATAGTTCTTCTGATGTTGATGGCGGTGGTGTTCCTGTTGTTGGTGGTGGCTTTGTTCCTGCTGTATGTGGGATTTGTGTTCCTGCTGTTGCTGGAGTTGGTGTTCCTGCTGTTGGTGGAATTGTTGATCCTGCTGATGGTGGTGGTGGTGGTGATGTTTCTGCTGTTGGTGGCTGTTGTGTTCCAGTTTTTGGTGATGGCTGTGTTCCTGCTGTTGGTGGAGAAGGTGATCGTGCTGTTGGTGGAGTTAGTGTCCCTGCTATTGGTGGAGTTGGAGATCCTGCTGTTGGTGGAGTTGGTGATCCTGCTGTTGGTGGAGTTGGTGTTCCTGCTGTTGGTGGTGTTGGTGTTCCTGCTGTTGGTGGTGTCTGTGTTCCTGCTGTAGGTGGAGTTGGTGTTCCTACTGTTGATGGATTTGGTGTTCCTGCTGTTGGTGGTGGTGGTATTCCTGCTGTTGGTGGCGGTGGTGTTCCTGCTGTTGTTGGAGTTGGTGTTCCTGCTGTTGGTGGCGGTGGTTTTCCTTCTGTTGGTGGCGGTGGTGTTTCTGCTGTTGGTGACGGTGGTGTTCCTGCTGTTGGTGGAGTTGGTGTTCCTGCTGTTTTTTGGAGTTGGTGTTCCTGCTGTTGGTGGCTTTGGTGTTCCTGCTGTTGGTGGTGTTCGTGTTCCTGCTGTTGGTGGTGTTGGTGTTCCTGCTGTTGGTGGAGATCATCTTCCTGCTGTTGGTGGAGTTGGTGTTCCTGCTGTTGGTGGCGGTGGTTTTCCTGCTGTAGGTGGCGGTGGTGTTCCTGCTGTTGGTGACGGCGGTGTTCCTGCTGTTGGTGGAGTTGGTGTTCCTGCAGTTGGTTGAGTTGGTGTTCCTGCTGTTGGTGGAGTTGGTGCTCCTGCTGTTGGTGGAGTTGGTGTTCCTGCTGTTGGTGGAGTTGGTGTTCCTGCTATTGATGATGCTGGTGTTCCTGCTGTTGTTGATGTCTGTGTTCCTGCTGTGGGTGGAGTTGATGTTCCTAATGTTGATGGAGTTGGTGTTCCTGCTGTTGGTGGCGGTGGTATTCCTGTTGTTGGTGGCGGTGCTGTTTGTGCTGTTGTTGGTGACTTTGTTCTTGCTGTGGGTGTAGTTGGTGTTCCAACTGTTGTTGGTTGTGGTGCTCCTACTGTTGGTTCCGGTCGTGTTCCTGCTGTTGTTGGAGTTGCTGTGCCTGCTGTTGGTGGCGCAGGTGTTCCTGCTGTTGGCGGCCGTGGTGTTCCTGTTGTTGATCGTGGTTGTGTTCCTGCTGTTGGTGGAGTTAGTGTTCCTGCTGTTGCTGGTTGTGTTCTGTTTTTGGCGTTGGTGGTGATCCTGCTGTTGGTGGGATTGGTGTTCCTGCTGTGGGTTGGGTTGGTGTTCCTGCTATTGGTGGAGTTGGTTTTCCTGCTGTTGGCGGTGGATATGTTCCTGCTGCTGGTGGTAGTCGTGTTCCTGCTATTGGTGGAGTTGGTGTTCCTGCTGATGGTGGAGTTGGTGTTCCTGCTGATGGTGGAGTTGGTGTTCCTGCTCCTGTTGGAGTTGGTGTTCCTGCTGTTGGTGGAATTGTTGTTCGTGCTGTTGGTGGAGGTGGCGGTGGTGTTCCTGCTGTTGGTGGAGTTTGTGTTCATGCTATTGTTAGAGTTGGTGTTGCTGCTGTTGGTGGAGTTTATCTTCCTGCTGTTGCTGGATTTGGAGTTACTGCTGTTGGTCGAGTTGGTGTTCCTACTATTGTTGGAGTAGTTTTTTCTGCTGATGGTGGAGATAGTTCTTCTGATGTTGATGGCGGTGGTGTTCCTGTTGTTGGTGGTGGCTTTGTTCCTGCTGTATGTGGGATTGGTGTTCCTGCTGTTGCTGGAGTTGGTTTTCCTGCTGTTGGTGGATTTGGTGCTCCGGTTGATGGTGGATTTGGTGTTCCTGCTGTTGGTGGATTTGGTATTCCTGCTGTTGGTGGATTTGGTGATCCTGCTGTTGGTGGAATTGGTTTTCCTGCTGTTGGTTTTAGTGGTGTTCCTGCTATTGGTGGAGTTGGTGTTCCTGCTGATGGTGGAGCTGGTGTTCCTGCTGTTGGTGGATTTGGTGTTCTTGCTGTTGTTGGCGTTGGTGTTCCTGCTGTTGGTGGAATTGTTGTTCCTGCTGATGGTGGCGGTGGTGTTCCTGCTGTTGGTGGCTGTGGTGATCCAGTTTTTGTTGATTTCAGTGTTCCTGCTGTTGGTGGAGAAGGTGATCGTGCAGTTTGTGTTGTTTGTGCTCCTGCTGATGGTGGAGTTGGAGATCCTGCTGTTGGTGGAGTTGGTGTTCCTGTTGATTTTTGGAGTTGGTGTTCCTGCAGTTGGTGGCTTTGGTGTTCCTACTGTTGGTGGTGTTGGTGTTCCTGCTGTTGGTGGTGTCTGTGTTCCTGCTGTAGGTGGAGTTGGTGTTCCTACTGTTGATGGATTTGGTGTTCCTGCTGTTGGTGGTGGTGGTATTCCTGCTGTTGGTGGCGGTGGTGTTCCTGCTGTTGTTGGAGTTGGTGTTCCTGCTGTTGGTGGCGGTGGTTTTCCTTCTGTTGGTGGCGGTGGTGTTTCTGCTGTTGGTGACGGTGGTGTTCCTGCTGTTGGTGGAGTTGGTGTTCCTGCTGTTGGTGGAGTTGGTGTTCCTGCTGTTGGTGGAGATGGTGGTCCTGCTGTTGGCGGAGTTGGTGTTCCTGCTGTTCGTTGAGTTGTTGTTCCTGCTGTTGGTGATGTCTGTGTTCCTGCTGTAGGTGGAGTTGGTGATCCTACTGTTGATGGAGTTGGTGTTCCTGCTGTTCGTTGAGTTGTTGTTCCTGCTGTTGGTGGCGTTGGTGTTCCTGCTATTGATGGTTTTGGTGTTCCTGCGGTTAGTGATGTCTGTGTTCCTGCTCTAGTTGGAGTTGGTGTTCCTACTGTTGATGGAGTTGGTGTTCCTGCTGTTGGTGGTGGTGGTATTCCTGCTGTTGGTGGCGGTGGTGTTGCTGCTGTTGTTGGTGACTGTGTTCTTGCTGTGGGTGTAGTTGGTGTTCCAACTGTTGGTGGTGGTGGTGGTGCTCCTACTGTTGGTTCCGGTGCTGTTCCTGCTTTTGGTGGAATTGTTGTTCCAGCTGTTGGTGGAGGTGGCGGTGGTCTGCCTGCTGTTTGTGGAGTTTGTGTTCCTACTATTGTTGGAGTTGGTGTTGCTGCTGTTGGTGGAGTTGGTCTTCCTGCTGTTGCTGGAATTGGAGCTCCTGCTGTTGGTAGAGTTGGTGTTCCTACTATTGTTGAATTGATTTTTCTGCTGTTGGTGGAGATAGTTCTTCTGATGTTGATGGCGGTGGTGTTCCTGTTGTTGGTGGTGGCTTTGTTCCTGCTGTATGTGGGATTTGTGTTCCTGCTGTTGCTGGAGTTGGTGTTCCTGCTGTTGGTGGAATTGTTGATCCTGCTGATGGTGGTGGTGGTGGTGATGTTTCTGCTGTTGGTGGCTGTTGTGTTCCAGTTTTTGGTGATGGCTGTGTTCCTGCTGTTGGTGGAGAAGGTGATCGTGCTGTTGGTGGAGTTAGTGTCCCTGCTATTGGTGGAGTTGGAGATCCTGCTGTTGGTGGAGTTGGTGATCCTGCTGTTGGTGGAGTTGGTGTTCCTGCTGTTGGTGGTGTTGGTGTTCCTGCTGTTTTTTGGAGTTGGTGTTCCTGCATTTGGTGGCTTTGGTGTTCCTGCTGTTGGTGGTGTTGGTGTTCCTGCTTTTGGTGGAGATGATGTTCCTGCTGTTGTTGGAATTGGTGGTCCTGCTGTTGGTGGCGGTGGTTTTCCTGCTGTTGGTGGCGGTGGTGTTCCTGCTGTTGGTGACGGCGGTGTTCCTGCTGTTGGTGGAGATGGTGTTCCTGCTGTTGGTGGAGTTGGTGTTCCTGCTGTTGGTGGTGGTGGTGTTCCTGCTGTTGGTGGCTGTGGTGTTCCAGTTTTTGTTGATGGCAGTGTTCCTGCTGTTGGTGGAGTTTATCTTACTGCTGTTCCTGGGTTTGGAGTTACTGCTGTTGGTGGAGTTGGTGTTCCTACTATTGTTGGAGTAGTTTTTTCTGCCAATGGTGGAGTTAGGTCTTCTGATGTTGATGGCGGTTGTGTTCCTGTTGTTGGTGGTGGCTTTGTTCCTGCTGTATGTGGGATTGGTGTTCCTGCTGTTGCTGGAGTTGGTTTTCCTGCTGTTGGTGGATTTGGTGCTCCGGCTGATGGTGGATTTGGTGTTCTTGCTGTTGGTGTATTTGGTATTCTTGCTGTTGTTGGAGTTGGTGATCCTGCATTGGTGGAGTTGGTATTCCTGCTGTAGGTGGAGTTGGTGTTCCTGCTATTGGTGGAATTGGTTTTCCTGTTGTTGGTGGTGGCTGTGTTCCTAAAGTTGGTGGTGGCTGAGTTCCTGCTGTTGGTGGTAGTGGTGTTCCTGCTATTGGTGGAGTTGGTGTTCCTGCTGATGGTGGAGCTGGTGTTCCTGCTGTTGGTGTAGTTGGTGTTCCTGCTCTTGGTGGAGTTGATTTTCCTGCTGTTGTTGAATTTGGAGTTCCTGCTGTTGGTGGAGTTGTTGTTCCTACTATTGTTGAATTGATTTTTCTGCTGTTGGTGGAGTTAGTTCTTCTGATGTTGATGGCGGTGGTGTTCCTGTTGTTTCTGGTGGCTTTGTTCCTGCTGTATGTGGGAATGGTGTTTCTGCTGTCACTGGAGTTGGTTTTCCTACTGTTGGTGGATTTGGTGCTCCGGCTGTTGTTCGATTTGGTGTTCCTGCTGTTGGTCGATTTTTTGTTCCTGCTGTTGGTGGATTTGGTGATCCTGATGTTGGTGGAGTTGGTATTCCTGCTGTTGGTGGAGTTGGTGTTCCTGCTATTGGTGGAGTTGGTTTTCCTGCTGTTTATTGTTGCTGTGTTCCTCCAGTTGGTGGTGGCTTTGTTCCTGCTGTTTGTGGTAGTGGTGTTCCTGTTATTGATGGAATTGGTGTCCCTGCTGATGGTGGAGCTGGTGTTCCTGCTGTTGGTGCAGTTGGAGTCCCTGCTGTTGATGGAGTTGGTGTTCCTGCTGTTGGTGGAATTGTTGTTCCTGCTGACGGTGGTGGTGGCGGTGGTGTTCTTGCTGTTGGTGGCAGTGGTGTTCCAGTTTATTTTTGATGGCAGTGTTCCTGCTGTTGGTGGAGATGGTGATCATGCTGTTGTTGTAGTTTGTGTTCCCGCTGTTGGTGGATTTGGTGATCCTGCTGTTGGTGTGGTTGGTGTTCCTGCTGTTGGTGAAGTTGGTGTTCCTGCTGTTTTTTGGAGTTGGTGTTCCTGCAGTTGGTGTCTTTGCTGTTCCTGCTGTTGGTGGTGTTGGTGTTCCTGCTGCTGGTGGAGATGGTGTTCCTGCGGTTGGTGGAGTTGGTGGTCCTGCAGTTGATGGAGGTGGTTTTCCTGCTGTTGGTGGCGGTGGTGTTCCTGTTGTTGGTGACGGCGGTGTTCCTGCTGTTGGTGGAGATGCTGTTTTTGCTGTTGCTGGAGTTGGTGTTCCTGCTGTTGGTGGTGGCTGTGTCCCTCCAGTTGGTGGTGGCTGTGTTCCTGCTGTTGGTGGTAGTGGTGTTCCTGCTATTGGTGGAGTTGGTGTTCCTGCTGATGGTGGATTTGGTGATCCTGCTGTTGGTGGATCTGGTGTTCCTGCTGTTGGTGGAGTTGGTTTTCCTGCTGTTGGTGGTGGCTGTGTCCCGCCAGTTGGTGGTGGCTGTGTTCCTGCTGTTGGTGGTAGTGGTGTTCCTGCTATTGGTGGAGTTGATGTTCCTGCTGATGGTGGAGTTAGTGTTCCTGCTGTTGGTGGTTTTGGTGTTCCTGCTGTTGTTGGAGTTGGTGTTCCTGCTGTTGGAGGAATTGTTGTTCCTGCTGCTCGTGGCTGTTGTCTTCCTGTTTTTGGTGATGGCAGTGTCCCTGCTATAGATGGAGAAGGTGATCGTGCTGTTGGTGGAGTTTGTGTTCCTGCTGTTGGTGGAGTTGGTGTTCCTGCTGTTTTTTGGAGTTGGTGTTACTGCTGTTGGTGGCTTTGTTGTTCCTGCTGTTGGTGCTGTTGGTGTTCCTGCAGTTGGTGGTGTTGGTGTTCCTGCTGTTGGTGGAGATGGTGTTCCTGCTGTTGGTGGAGATGGTGTTCCTGCTGTTGGTGGCGGTGGTTTTCCTGCTGTTGGTGGCGGTGGTCTTCCTGCTGTTGGTGGAGTTGGTGTCCCTGCTGTTGGTTGACTTGGTGCTCCTGCTGTTGGTGGAGTTGTTGTTCCTGCTGTTGGTGGAGTTGTTGTACCTGCTGATGGTGCAGTTGGTGTTCCTGCTATTGACGGTGCTGATGTTCCTGCTGTTGGTGATGTCAGTGCTCCCGCTGTAGGTGGAGATGGTGCTCCTACTGTTGATGGAGTTGGTGTTCCTGCCGTTGGTGGCGGTTTTATTCCTGCTGTTGGTGGCAGTGGTGTTCATGCTGTTGTTGGTGACTGTTTTCTTGCTGTTGGTGTAGTTGGTGTTCCAATTGTTGGTGGTGCTGATGCTCCTACTGTTGGTTCCGGTGGTGTTCCCGCTGTTGGTGGAGTTGCTGTGCCTGCTGTTGGTGGCGCAGGTGTTCCTGCTGTTGGCGGCGGTGGTGTTCCTGTTGTTGGTCGCGGTTGTGTTCCTGCTGTTGGTGGAGTTGGTGTTCCTGCTGTTGGTGGTAGTGGTGTTCCTGCTGTTGGTGGAGTTAGTGTTCCTGCTGTTGGCGGTGGTGGTGTTCCTGCTGTTGGTAGGATTGGTGTTCCTGCTGTTGGTGGGGTTGGTGTTCCTGAATGTTGGTCGAGTTAGTGGTTCTGCTGTTGGTGGAGTTGGTGTTTCAGCTGTTGTTGGCGCCGATTTTCCTGCTGTTGCTGGCGGCGGGGTTCCTGCTGTTGGTGGTGGTTGAGTTCCTGCTCTTGATGGAGTAGGTGTTCCTGCTGCCCATGGCTGTAGTGATTCTGCTGTTGCTGGCAGTGGTGTTCCTGCTTTTGGTGGAATTGGTGTTTCTGCTGGTAGTGGAGGTGGTGTTCCTGCTGTTGGTGGAATTGTTGTTCCTGCTGCAGGTGGAGTTGGTGTTCCTGCTGTTGGTGGAGTTGTTGTTTCTGCTGTTGGTGGAGATAGTGTTTCTGCTGTTGGTCGCGACGATTTTCCTGCTGTTGGTGGCGGTGGTGTTCCTGCTGTTGATTGCGGCGGTGTTCCTGCTGTTCATGGCTGTACTGTTTCTGCTGTTGGTGGCGGTGGTGTACCTTCTGTTGTTGATGTTGTTCCTGCTGTTGGTGGAGTTGGTCTTCCTGCTGTTGCTGGAGTTGGAGTTCCTGCTGTTGGTCGTGGTGGTGTTCCTGCTGTTGGTGGAGTTAGTGTTCCTGCTGTTCTATGGAGTTGGTGTTCCTGCTGAGGGTGGCGTATGTGTTCCTGCTGTTGGTGGCGGTGTTGTACCTGCTGTTGGTGGAGTTGTTGTTCCTGCTGTTGATGGATTTGGTCTTCCTGCTGTTGGTGGAGTTGGAGGTCCTGCAGTTGGTGGCGGTGGTGTTCCTGCTTTTGGTGGGGTTGGTGTTCCTGCTGTTGGTAGAGATGGTGTTCCTGCTGTTGGTGGAGTTGTTTTTCCTGCTGTTGGTGGTGTTGGTGTTCCTGCTGTTGGTGGAGTTGGAGGTCCTGCAGTTGGTGGCGGTGGTGTTCCTGCTTTTGGTGGGGTTGGTGTTCCTGCTGTTGGTAGAGATGGTGTTCCTGCTGTTGGTGGAGTTGTTTTTCCTGCTGTTGGTGGTGTTGGTGTTCCTGCTGTTGGTGGAGATGCTGTTCCTCATGTTAGTGGAGTTGTTGTTCCTGCTGTTGGTGGTTTTGGTGATCATGCTGTTGCTGGAGTTGGTCTTCCTGCTGTGGATGAAGTTTGAGTTCCTGCTATGGGTGGTGTTAGTGTTCCTGCTGTTTTTTGGAGTTGGTGTTCCTGCTGTTGTTGGTGTTGGTGTTCCTGCTGTTGGTGGAGTTGGTGTTCCTGCTATTAGTGGAATTTTTGTTCGTGCTGTTGGTGGAGTTGTTGTTCCTGATGTTGGCGGAGTTGTTGTCCCTACTGTTGGCAGAGTTGTTGTCCCCGCTGTTGGTGGAGTTGAAGGTCCAGATGTTGTTGGAGTTGGTGTTCCAGCTGTTGGTGGAGTTGGTGTTCCTGCTGTTGGTGGAGTTGGTGTATCTCCTGTTGGTGGACTTGGTGTTCATGCTGTTGGTGGAGTTGGTGGTCCTGCTGTTGGTGGAGTTGGAGTTCCAGCTCTTGGTGGAGTTGGTGTTCCTGCTGTTGGTGGAGGTGGTGTTCCTGTTGTTGGTCGCGGTTGTGTTCCTGCTGTTGGTGGAGTTGGAGTTACTGCTGTTGCTGTTAGTGGTGCTCCTGCTGTTGTTGGTGGTGGTGCCTCTGCTGTTGTTGGTGGCGGTGCTCCTGCTGTTGATGTTGGCGTTGTTCCTTCTGTTGTTGGTGGCGGTGTTCCTGCTGTTGTTGGTGGCGTTGTTCCTGCTGTTGCTGTTGGTGGTGTTTTCCGGTTGTTGGTGGCCGTGTTCGTGCTGTTGTTTGAGACATTGTTCCTGCTGTTGGTGGAGGCGGTGGTCCTGCTGTTGTTGGTGGCGTTGTTCCTGCTATTTTGTTGGCGGTGTTCCTACTGTAGTTGGTGGGGGATTTGATGCCGTAGTTGGTGGCGGTGTTCATGCGGTGGCTGGTGGCGGTGTTCCTGCTGCTGTTGGTGACAGTGTTCCTGCTTTTGTTGGTGGTAGTGTTCCTGCTGTTGTTGTTGGTGGTGTTCCTGCTGTTGTTGGTGGCGGTGTTTGTCCTGTTGTTGCTGTTGGTGTTCCAGCTGTTGATGGCGGCGGTGTTCCTGCTGTTCATGGCTGTACTATTTCTGCTGTTGGTGGAAGTGGTGTTCCAGCTGTTGGAGGCAGTGGTGTACCTGCTGTTGGTGGTGTTGTTGTTCCTGCTGTTGGTGGATCCGTCTTCTTGCTGTTGGTGAGTTGGAGGTCCTGCTGTTGGTGGCGGTGGTGTTCCTGCTATTGGCGGCGGTGGTGTAGCTGCTGTTGGTGGAGTTGTTGTTCCTGCTGTTGGTGGAGTTGGTCTTCCTGCTGTTGGTGGAGCTGGAGCTCCTGCTGTTGGTGGAGTGGGTTTTCCTGCTGTTGGTGTAGTTGAAGCTCCTGCTGTTTTTTGGTGTTGGTGTTCCTGCTGTTGGTGGTGTTGGTGTTCCTGCTGTTGGTGGTATTGGTGTTCCTGATGTTGGAGGAGCTGTTGTTCCTGATGTTAGTGGAGTTGTTGTTCCTGCTGTTGGTGGAGTTGTTGTTCCTGCTGTTGGGGGAGTTGGTGGTCCAGCTCTTAGTGGAGTTGTTGTTCCAGATGTTGATGGAGTTGGTGTTCCTGCTGTTGATTGAGTTGGTATTCCTGCTGTTGGTGGACTTGGTGTTTCTACTTTTGGTGGAGTTGGTGTTGTTGCTGGTGGTGGAGTTGTTGTTTCTGCTGTTGGTGGAGTTGGTGTTTCTGCGGTTGTTGGCGCCAATTTTCCTGCTGTTGCTGTTGACAGTGTTCCTGCTGTTGGTGGCGGTGGTGTTCCCGCTGTTGGTGGAGTTGCTGTGCCTGCTGTTGGTGGCGCAGGTGTTCCTGCTGTTGGCGGCGGTGGTGTTCCTGTTGTTGGTCGCGGTTGTGTTCCTGCTGTTGGTGGAGTTGGTGTTCCTGCTGTTGGTGGTAGTGGTGTTCCTGCTGTTGGTGTAGTTAGTGTTCCTGCTGTTGGCGGTGGTGGTGTTCCTGCTGTTGGTAGGATTGGTGTTCCTGCTGTTGGTGGGGTTGGTGTTCCTGAATGTTGGTCGAGTTAGTGGTTCTGCTGTTGGTGGAGTTGGTGTTTCAGCTATTGTTGGCGCCGATTTTCCTGCTGTTGCTGGCGGCAGTGTTCCTGCTGTTGGTGGCGGTGGAGTTCCTGCTGTTGATGGAGTAGGTGCTCCTGCTGTCCATGGCTGTAGTGTTTCTGCTGTTGGTGGCGGTGGTGTTCCTGCTTTTGGTGGAATTGTTTTTTCTGCTGGTAGTTGAGGTGTTGTTCCTGCTGTTGGTGGAATTGGTGTTCCTGCTGCAGGTGGAGTTGGTGTTCCTGCTGTTGGTGGAGTTGTTGTTTCTGCTGTTGGTGGAGATAGTGTTTCTGCTGTTGGTCGCGACGATTTTCCTGCTCTTGGTGGCGGTGGTGTTCCTGCTGTTGATTGCGGCGGTGTTCCTGCTGTTCATGGCTGTACTGTTTCTGCTGTTGGTGGCGGTGGTGTTCCAGCCGCTGGTGGCGGTGGTGTACCTTCTGTTGTTGATGTTGTTCCTGCTGTTGGTGGAGTTGGTCTTCCTGCTGTTGCTGGAGTTCGAGTTCCTGCTGTTGGTGGTGGTGGTGTTCCTGCTGTTGAAGGAGTTAGTGTTCCTGCTGTTCTATGGAGTTGGTGTTCCTGCTGATGGCGGCGTTGGTGTTCCTGCTGTTGGTGGGGTTGGTGTTCCTGCTGTTGGTCGAGTTGGTGTTCCTGCTGTTGGTGAAGTTGGTTTTCCTGCTGTTGGTGCAGTTGCAGCCTCTGCTGTTTTTTGGAGTTGGTGTTCCTGCTGTTGCTGGTGTTGGTGTTCCTGCTGTTGTTGAAGTTGGTTTTCCTGCTGTTGGTGGAGTTCGTGTTCTTGCTGTTGGTGGTGTTGGTGTTCCTGCTGTTGGTGGAGATGTTGTTCCTGATGTCAGTGGAGCTGTTGTTCCTGCTGTTGGTGGCGGTGTTGTACCTGCTTTTGGTGGAGTTGTTGTTCCTGCTGTTGATGGATATGGTCTTCCTGCTGTTGGTGGAGTTGGAGTTCCTGCAGTTGGTGGCGGTGGTGTTCCTTCTTTTGGTGGGGTTGGTGTTCCTGCTGTTGGTAGAGTTGGTGTTCATGCTGTTGGTGGAGTTGTTATTCCTGCTGTTGGTGGTGTTGGTGTTCCTGCTGTTGGTGGAGATGCTGTTCCTGATGTCAGTGGAGTCGTTGTTCCTGCTGTTGGTGGCGATCTTGTACCTGCTGTTGGTGGCTTTGGTGTTCCTGCGGTTGGTGGTGTTGTTGTTCCTGCTGTTGGTGGTGTTGGTGTTCCTGCTGTTGGTGTTGTTGGTGTTCCTGCTGTTGTTGGAGTTGGTGTTCCTGCTGTTGGTGGAGATGGTCTTCCTGCTGTTGGTGGAGTTGGAGTTCCTGCAGTTGGTGGCGGTGGTGTTCCTACTTTTGGTGGGGTTGGTGTTCCTGCTGTAGGTAGAGTTGGTGTTCCTGCTGTTGGTGGAGTTGTTGTTCCTGCTGTTGGTGGAGTTGATGTTCCAGCTATTGGTGGAGTTGGTGTTCCTGCTGTTGGTGGAGGTGGTGTTGCTGAATGTTTGAGGAGTTGTTGTTCCTGCTGTTGGTGGAGTTGCTGTGCCTGCTGTTGGTGGCGCAGGTGTTCCTGCTGTTGGCGGCGGTGGTGTTCCTGTTGTTGGTCGCGGTTGTGTTCCTGCTGTTGGTGGAGTTGGTGTTCCTGCTGTTGGTGGTAGTGGTGTTCCTGCTGTTGGTGGAGTTAGTATTCCTGCTGTTGGCGGTGGTGGTGTTCCTGCTGTTGGTAGGATTGGTGTTCCTGCTGTTGGTGGGGTTGGTGTTCCTGAATGTTGGTCGAGTTAGTGGTTCTGCTGTTGGTGGAGTTGGTGTTTCAGCTGTTGTTGGCGCCGATTTTCCGGCTGTTGCTGGCGGCGGTGTTCCTGCTGTTGGTGGCGGTTGTGTTCCTGCTGTTGATGGAGTAGGTGTTCCTGCTGTCCATGGCTGTAGTGTTTCTGCTGTTGGTGGCGGTGGTGTTCCTGCTTTTGGTGGAATTGGTGTTTCTGCTGGTAGTCGAGGTGGTGTTCCTGCTGTTGGTGGAATTGGTGTTCCTGCTGCAGGTGGGGTTGGTGTTCCTGCTGTTGGTGGCGTTGTTGTTTCTGCTGTTGGTGGAGATAGTGTTTCTGCTGTTGGTCGCGACGATTTTCCTGCTGTTGGTGACGGTGGTGTTCCTGCTGTTGATTGCGGCGGTGTTCCTGCTGTTCATGGCTGTACTGTTTCTGCTGTTGGTGGCGGTGGTGTTCCTGCCGCTGGTGGCGGTCGTTTACCTTCTGTTGTTGATGTTGTTCCTGCTGTTGGTGGAGTTGGTCTTCCTGCTGTTGCTGGAGTTGGAGTTCCTGCTGTTGGTGGTGGTGGTGTTCCTGCTGTTGGTGGAGTTGATGTTCCAGCTATTGGTGGAGTTGGTGTTCCTGCTGTTGGTGGAGGTGGTGTTGCTGAATGTTTGAGGAGTTGTTGTTCCTGCTGTTGGTGGAGTTGCTGTGCCTGCTGTTGGTGGCGCAGGTGTTCCTGCTGTTGGCGGCGGTGGTGTTCCTGTTGTTGGTCGCGGTTGTGTTCCTGCTGTTGGTGGAGTTGGTGTTCCTGCTGTTGGTGGTAGTGGTGTTCCTGCTGTTGGTGGAGTTAGTATTCCTGCTGTTGGCGGTGGTGGTGTTCCTGCTGTTGGTAGGATTGGTGTTCCTGCTGTTGGTGGGGTTGGTGTTCCTGAATGTTGGTCGAGTTAGTGGTTCTGCTGTTGGTGGAGTTGGTGTTTCAGCTGTTGTTGGCGCCGATTTTCCGGCTGTTGCTGGCGGCGGTGTTCCTGCTGTTGGTGGCGGTTGTGTTCCTGCTGTTGATGGAGTAGGTGTTCCTGCTGTCCATGGCTGTAGTGTTTCTGCTGTTGGTGGCGGTGGTGTTCCTGCTTTTGGTGGAATTGGTGTTTCTGCTGGTAGTCGAGGTGGTGTTCCTGCTGTTGGTGGAATTGGTGTTCCTGCTGCAGGTGGGGTTGGTGTTCCTGCTGTTGGTGGCGTTGTTGTTTCTGCTGTTGGTGGAGATAGTGTTTCTGCTGTTGGTCGCGACGATTTTCCTGCTGTTGGTGACGGTGGTGTTCCTGCTGTTGATTGCGGCGGTGTTCCTGCTGTTCATGGCTGTACTGTTTCTGCTGTTGGTGGCGGTGGTGTTCCTGCCGCTGGTGGCGGTCGTTTACCTTCTGTTGTTGATGTTGTTCCTGCTGTTGGTGGAGTTGGTCTTCCTGCTGTTGCTGGAGTTGGAGTTCCTGCTGTTGGTGGTGGTGGTGTTCCTGCTGTTGGTGGAGTTAGTGTTCCTGCTGTTCTATGGAGTTGGTGTTCCTGCTGATGGCGGCGTTGGTGTTCCTGCTGTTGGTGGGGTTGGTGTTCCTGCTGTTGGTGGAGTTGGTGTTCCTGCTGTTGGTGAAGTTGGTTTTCCTGCTGTTGGTGCAGTTGCAGCCTCTGCTGTTTTTTGGAGTTGGTGTTCCTGCTGTTGCTGGTGTTGGTGTTCCTGCTGTTGGTGAAGTTGGTTTTTCCTGCTGTTGGTGGAGTTCGTGTTCTTGCTGTTGGTGGTGTTGGTGTTCTTGCTGTTTGGTGGAGATGCTGTTCCTGATGTCAGTGGAGTTCTTATTCCTGCTGTTGGTGGCAGTGTTGTACCTGCTGTTGGTGGAGTTGTTGTTCCTGCTGTTGATAGATTTGGTCTTCCTGCTGTTGGTGGAATTGGAGTTCCTGCAGTTGGTGGCGGTGGTAATCCTGCTTTTGGTGGGGCTGGTGTTCCTGCTGTTGGTAGAGTTGGTGTTCCTGCTGTTGGTGGAGTTGTTTTTCCTGCTGTTGGTGGTGTTGGTGTTCCTGCTGTTGGTGGAGATGCTGTTCCTGATGTTAGTGGAGTTGTTGTTCCTGCTGTTGGTGGTTTTGGAGTTCCTGCTGTTGGTGGCGGTGGTGTTCCTGCTATGGGTGGTGTTAGTGTTCCTGCTGTTTTTTGGAGTTGGTGTTCCTGCTGTTGTTGGTGTTGGTGGTCCTGCTGTTGGTGGAGTTGTTGTTCCTGCTGTTAGTGGACTTTTTGTTCGTGCTGTTGGTGGAGTTGTTGTTCCTGATGTTGGCGGAGTTGTTGTCCCTACTGTTGGCGGAGTTGTTGTCCCCGCTGTTGGTGGAGTTGAAGGTCCAGTTGTTGTTGGAGTTGGTGTTCCAGCTGTTGGTGGAGTTGGTGTTCCTGCTGTTGGTGGTGTTGGTGTACCTCCTGTTGGTGGACTTGGTGTTCCTGCTGTTGGTGGAGTTGGTGTTCCTGCTGTTGGTGGATTTGGTGTTCCTGAATGTTTGAGGAGTTGGTGTTCCTGCTGTTGGTGGAGTTGCTGTGCCTGCTGTTGGTGGCGCAGGTGTTCCTGCTGTTGGCGGCGGTGGTGTTCCTGTTGTTGATCGCGGTTGTGTTCCTGCTGTTGGTGGAGTTGGTGTTCCTGCTGTTGGTGGTAGTGGTGTTCCTGCTGTTGGTGGAGTTAGTGTTCCTGCTGTTGGCGGTGGTGGTGTTCCTGCTGTTGGTAGGATTGGTGTTCCTGCTGTTGGTGGGGTTGGTGTTCCTGAATGTTGGTCGAATTACTGGTTCTGCTGTTGGTGGAGTTGGTGTTTCAGCTCTTGTTTGCGCCAATTTTCCTGCTGTTGCTGGCGGCGGTGTTCCTGCTGTTGGTGGCGGTTGAGATCCTGCTGTTGATGGAGTAGGTGTTTCTGCTGTCCATGGCTGTAGTGTTTCTGCTGTTGGTGGCGGTGGTGTTCCTGCTTTTGGTGGAATTGGTGTTTCTGTTGGTAGTGGAGGTGGTGTTCCTGCTGTTGGTGGAATTGTTGTTCCTGCTGCAGGTGGAGTTCGTGTTCCTGCTGTTGGTGGAGTTGTTCTTTCTTCTGTTGGTGGAGATAGTGTTTCTGCTGTTGGTCACGACGATTTTCCTGCTGTTGGTGGCGGTGTTGTTCCTGCTGTTGATTGCGGCGTTGTTCCTGCTGTTCATGGCTGTACTGTTTCTGCTGTTGGTGGCGGTGGTGTTCCTGCTGCAGGTGGCGGTGATGTACCTTCTGTTGTTGATGTTGTTCCTGCTGTTGGTGGTTTTGGTCTTCCTGCTGTTGGTGGAGTTGGAGATCGTGCTGTTGTTGGTGGTGGTGTTCCAGCTGTTGGTGGAGTTAGTGTTCCTGCTGTTCTATGGAGTTGGTGTTCCTGCTGTTGGTGGGGTTGGTGTTCCTGCTGTTGGTGGGGTTGGTGTTCCTGCTGTTGGTGGAGTTGGTGTTCCTGCTGTTGGTGAAGTTGGTTTTCCTGCTGTTGGTGCAGTGGCAGCCTCTGCTGTTTTTTGGAGTTGGTGTTCCTTCTGTTGCTGGTGTTGGTGTTCCTGCTGTTGGTGAAGTTGGTTTTCCTGCTGTTGGTGGAGTTCGTCTTCTTGCTGTTGGTGGTGTTGGTGTTCCTGCTGTTGGTGGAGATGCTGTTCCTGATGTCAGTGGAGTTCTTATTCCTGCTGTTGGTGGCGGTGTTGTACCTTCTGTTGGTGGAGTTGTTGTTCCTGCTATTGATGGATTTGGTCTTCCTGCTGTTGGTGGAGTTGGAGTTCCTGCAGTTGGTGGCGGTGGTAATCCTGCTTTTGGTGGGGTTGGTGTTCCTGCTGTTGGTAGAGTTGGTGTTCCTGCTGTTGGTGGAGTTGTTTTTCCTGCTGTTGGTGGTGTTGGTGTTCCTGCTGTTGGTGGAGATGCTGTTCCTGATGTTAGTGGAGTTGTTGTTCCTGCTGTTGGTGGTTTTGGTGATCATGCTGTTGGTGGAGTTGGTCTTCCTGCTGTGGATGGAGTTTGAGTTCCTGCTGTTGGTGGCGGTGGTGTTCCTGCTATGGCTGGTGCTAGTGTTCCTGCTGTTTTTTGGAGTTCGTGTTCCTGCTGTTGTTGTTGTTGGTGTTCCTGCTGTTGGTCGAGTTGGTGTTCCTGCTGTTAGTGGACTTTTTGTTCGTGCTGTTGGTGGAGTTGTTGTTCCTGATGTTGGTGGAGTTGTTGTCCCTACTGTTGGCGGAGTTGATGTCCCCGCTGTTGGTGGAGTTGAAGGTCCAGATGTTGTTGGAGTTGGTGTTCCAGCTGTTGGTGGACTTGGTGTTCCTGCTGTTGGTGGAGTTGGTGGTCCTGCTGTTGGTGGAGTTGGTGTTCCAGCTATTGGTGGAGTTGTTGTTCCTGATGTTGGCGGAGTTGTTGTCCCTAGTGTTGGCGGAATTGTTGTCCCCGCTGTTGGTGGAGTTGAAGGTCCAGATGTTGTTGGAGTTGGTGTTCCAGCTGTTGGTGGACTTGGTGTTCCTGCTGTTGGTGGAGTTGGTGGTTCTGCTGTTGGTGGAGTTGGTGTTCCAGCTATTGTTGGAGTTGGTGTTCCTGCTGTTGGTGGAGGTGGTGTTCATGAATGTTTGAGGAGTTGGTGTTCCTGCTGTTGTTGGAGTTCGTGATCCTGCTGAAGGTGGAGTTGGAGTTACTGCTGTTGCTGTTAGTGGTGCTCCTGCTGTTGTTGGTGGTGGTGCCCCTGCTGTTGTTGGTGGCGGTGCTCCTGCTGTTGCTGTTGGCGTTGTTCCTTCTGTTGTTGGTGGCGGTGTTCCTGCTGTTGTTGGTGGCGGTGTTCCTGCTGTTGCTGGTGGTGGTGTTTTCCGGTTGTTGGTGGCTTGTTCGTGCTGTTGTTTGAGACATTCTTCCTGCTGTTGGTGGAGGCGGTGGTCCGACTGTTGTTGGTGGCGTTGTTCCTGCTATTGTTGTTGGCGGTGTTCCTGCTGTAGTTGGTGGGGGATTTGATGCCGTAGTTGGTGGCGGTGTTCATGCTGTGGCTGGTGGCGGTGTTCCTGCTGCTGTTGGTGACAGTGTTCCTGCTTTTGATGGTGGCAGTGTTCCTGCTGTTGTTGTTGGTGGTGTTCCTGCTGTTGTTGGTGGCGGTGTTTGTCCTCTTGTTGGTGTTGGTGTTCCTGCTGTTGATGGCAGCGGTGTTCCTGCTGTTCATGGCTGTACTATTTCTGCTGTTGGTGGCGGTGGTGTTCCAGCTGTTGGAGGCAGTGGTGTACCTGCTGTTGGTGGTGTTGTTGTTCCTGCTGTTGGTGGATCCGTCATCTTGCTGTTGGTGGAGTTGGAGGTCCTGCTGTTGGTGGCGGTGGTGTTCCTGCAATTGGCGGCGGTGGTGTAGCTGCTGTTGGTGGAGTTGTTGTTCCTGCTGTTGGTGGAGTTGGTCTTCCTGCTGTTTGTGGAGCTGGAGCTCCTGCTGTTGGTGGAGTTGGTTTTCCTGCTGTTGGTGTAGTTGAAGCTCCTGCTGTTTTCTGGTGTTGGTGTTCCTGCTGTTGGTGGTGTTGGTGTTCCTGCTGTTGGTGTTATTGGTGTTCCTGATGTTGGAGGAGCTGTTGTTCCTGATGTTAGTGGAGTTGTTGTTCCAGATGTTGATGGAGTTGGTGTTCCTGCTGTTGATTAAGTTGATTTTCCTGCTGTTGGTGGACTTGGTGTTTCTGCTGTTGGTGGAGTTGGTGTTGTTGCTGGTGGTGGAGTTGTTGTTTCTGCTGTTGGTGGAGTTGGTGTTTCTGCGGTTGTTGGCACCGATTTTCCTGCTGTTGCTGGTGACGGTGTTCCTGCTGTTGGTGGCGGTGGTGTTCCCGCTGTTGGTGGAGTTGCTGTGCCTGCTGTTGGTGGCGCAGGTGTTCATGCTGTTGGCGGCGGTGGTGTTCCTGTTGTTGGTCGCGGTGGTGTTCCTGCTGTTGGTGGAGTTGGTGTTCCTGCTGTTGGTGGTAGTGGTGTTCCTGCTGTTGGTGGAGTTAGTATTCCTGCTTTTGGCGGTGGTGGTGTTCCTGCTGTTGGTAGGATTGGTGTTCCTGCTGTTGGTGGGGTTGGTGTTCCTGAATGTTGGTCGAGTTAGTGGTTCTGCTGTTGGTGGAGTTGGTGTTTCAGCTGTTTTTGGCGCCGATTTTCCTGCTGTTGCTGGCGGCAGTGTTCATGCTGTTGGTGGCGGTGGAGTTCCTGCTGTTGATGGAGTAGGTGCTCCTGCTGTCCATGGCTGTAGTGTTTCTGCTGTTGGTGGTGGTGGTGTTCCTGCTTTTGGTGGAATTGGTGTTTCTGCTGGTAGTGGAGGTGGTGTTCCTGCTGTTGGTGGAATTGGTGTTCCTGCTGCAGGTGGAGTTGGTGTTCCTGCTGTTGGTGGAGTTGTTGTTTCTGCTGTTGGTGGAGATAGTGTTTCTGCTGTTGGTCGCGACGATTTTCCTGCTGTTGGTGGCGGTGGTGTTCCTGCTGTTGATTGCGGCGGTGTTCCTGCTGTTCATGGCTGTACTGTTTCTGCTGTTGGTGGCGGTGGTGATCCTGCTGCTGGTGGCGGTGGTGTACCTTCTGTTGTTGATGTTGTTCCTGCTGTTGGTGGAGTTGGTCTTCCTGCTGTTGCTGGAGTTGGAGTTCCTGCTGTTGGTGGTGGTGGTGTTCCTGCTGTTGGTGGAGTTAATGTTCCTGCTGTTCTATGGAGTTGGTGTTCCTGCTGATGGCGGCGTTGGTGTTCCTGCTGTTGGTGGGGTTGGTGTTCCTGCTGTTGGTGGAGTTGGTGTTCCTGCTGTTGGTGAAGTTGGTTTTCCTGCTGTTGGTGCAGTTGCAACCTCTGCTGTTTTTTGGAGTTGGTGTTCCTGCTGTTGCTGGTGTTGGTGTTCCTGCTGTTGTTGAAGTTGGTTTTCCTGCTGTTGGTGGAGTTCGTGTTCTTGCTGTTGGTGGTGTTGGTGTTCCTGCTGTTTGGTGGAGATGCTGTTCCTGATGTCAGTGGAGTTGTTGTTCCTGCTGTTGGTGGCAGTGTTGTACCTGCTGTTGGTTGAGTTGTTGTTCCTGCTGTTGATGGAGTTGGAGTTCCTGCAGTTGGTGGCGGTGGTGTTCCTGCTTTTGGTGGGGTTGGTGTTCCTGCTGTTGGTAGAGTTGGTGTTCCTGATGTTGGTGGAGTTGTTTTTCCTGCTGTTGGTGGTGTTGGTGTTCCTGCTGTTGGTGGATATGCTGTTCCTGATATCAGTGGAGTTGTTGTTCCTGCTCTTGGTGGCGGTCTTGTACCTGCTGTTGGTGGCTTTGGTGTTCCTGCTGTTGGTGGTGTTGTTGCTCCTGCTGTCGGTGTTGTTGGTGTTCCTGCTGTTGGTGGTGTTGGTGTTCCTGCAGTTGGTGGCGGTGGTGTTCCTGCTTTTGGTCGGGTTGGTGTTCCTGCTTTTGGAAGAGTTGTTGTTCCTGCTGTTGGTGGAGTTGTTTTTCCTGCTGTTGGTGGTGTTGGTGTTCCTGCTGTTGCTGGAGATGCTGTTCCTGATGTTAGTGGAGTTGTTGTTCCTGCTGTTGTTGGAGTTGCTGATCATGCTGTTGGTGGAGTTGGTCTTTCTGCTGTGGATGAAGTTTGAGTTCCTACTGTTGGTGGCGGTGGTGTTCCTGCTATGGGTGGTGTTAGTGTTCCTGCTGTTTTTTGGAGTTGGTGTTCCTGCTGTTGGTGGAGTTGGTGTTCCTGCTGTTAGTGGAGTTTTTGTTCGTGCTGTTGGTGGAGTTGTTGTTCCTGATGTTGGCGGAGTTGTTGTCCCTACTGTTGGCGGAGTTGTTGTCCCCGCTGTTGGTGTAGTTGAATTTCCAGATGTTGTTGGAGTTGGTGTTCCAGCTGTTGGTGGACTTGGTGTTCCTGCTGTTGGTGGAGTTGGTGTACCTCCTGTTGGTGGACTTGGAGTTCCTGCTGTTGGTGGAGTTGGTGGTCCTGCTGTTGGTGGAGTTGGTGTTCCAGCTATTGGTGGAGTTGGTGTTCCTGCTGTTGGTGGAGGTGGTGTTCCTGAATGTTTGAGGATTTGGTGTTCCTGCTGTTGGTGGAGTTGGTGATCCTGCTGAATGTGGAGTTGGAGTAACTGCTGTTGCTGTTAGTGGAGCTCCTGCTGTTGTTGATGGTGGTGCCCCTGCTGTTGTTGGTGACGGTGCTCCTGCTGTTGCTGTTGGCGTTGTACCTTCTGTTGTTGGTGGCGGTGTTCCTTCTGTTGTTGGTGGCGATGTTCCTGCTGTTGCTGGTGGTGGTGTTTTCTGGTTATTGGTGGCCGTGTTCGTGCTGTTGTTTGAGACATTGTTCCTGCTGTTGGTGGAGGCGGTGGTCCTGCTGTTGTTGGTGGCGTTGTTCCTGCTATTGTTGTTGGCGGTGTTCCTGCTGTAGTTGGTGGAGTTTTGATGCCGTAGTTGGTGGCGGTGTTCATGCTGTGGCTGGTGGTGGTGTTCCTGCTGCTGTTGGTGACAGTGTTCCTGCTTTTGTTGGTGGCAGTGTTCCTGCTGTTGTTGTTGGTGGTGTTCCTGCTGTTGTTGGTGGCGGTGTTTGTCCTGTTGTTGGTGTTCGTGTTCCTGCTGTTGATGGCGGCGGTGTTCCTGCTGTTCATGGCTGTACTGTTTCTGCTGTTGGTGGAAGTGGTGTTCCTGCTGTTGGTGGTGGTGGTGTTCCTGCTGTTGGAGGCGGTGGTGTACCTGCTGTTGGTGGTGTTGTTGTTCCTGCTGTTGGTGGATTCGTCTTCTTGCTGTTGGTGGAGTTGGAGGTCCTGCTGTTGATGGCGGTAGTGTTCCTGCTATTGGCGGCGGTGGTGTACCTGCTGTTGGTGGAGTTGTTGTTCCTGCTGTTGGTGGAGTTGGTCTTCCTGCTGTTGGTGGAGCTGGAGCTCCTGCTGTTGGTGGAGTTGGTTTTCCTGCTGTTGGTGTAGTTGAAGCTCCAGCTGTTTTTTGGTGTTGGTGTTCCTGCTGTTGGTGGTGTTGGTGTTCCTGCTGTTGGTGTTATTGGTGTTCCTGATGTTGGAGGAGCTGTTGTTCCTGATGTTAGTGGAGTTGTTTTTCCTGCTGTTGGTGGAGTTGTTGTTCCTGCTGTTGGGGGAGTTGGTGGTCCAGCACTTAGTGGAGTTGTTGTTCCAGATGTTGATGGAGTTGGTGTTCCTGCTGTTGATTGAGTTGGTATTCCTGCTGTTGGTGGACTTGTTGTTTCTGCTGTTGGTGGAGTTGGTGTTGTTGCTGGTGGTGGAGATGTTGTTCCTTCTGTTGATTGAGTTGGTAGTCCTGCTGTTGGTGGACTTCTTGTTTCTGCTGTTGGTGGAGTTGGTGTTGTTGCTGGTGGTGGAGTTGTTGTTTCTGCTGTTGGTGGAGTTGGTGTTTCTGCGGTTGTTGGCACCGATTTTCCTGCTGTTGCTGGTGCCGGTGTTCCTGCTGTTGGTGGCGGTGGTGTTCCTGCTGTTGATGGAGGAGGTGTTCCTGCTGTCCATGGCTGTACTGTTTCTGCTGTTGGTTGCGGTGGTGTTCCTGCTTTTGGTGGAATTGGTGTTCCTGCTGGTAGTGGAGTTGGTGATCCTGCTGTTGGTGGATTTGGTGTTCCTGCTGCGGGTGGAGTTGGTGTTCCTGCTTTTGGTGGAGTTGTTGTTTCTGCTGTTGTTGGCGCATATTTTCCTGCTGTTGCTGGCGGCGGTGTTCCTGCTGTTGGTGGCGGTGGTGTTCCTGCTGTTGGTGGCGGTGGTGTACCTTCTGTTGTTGATGCTGTTCCTGCTGTTGGTGGAGTTTTTCTTCCTGCTGTTGGTGGAGTTGGAGTTCCTGCTGTTGGTGGCGGTGGTGTTCCTGCTGTTGGTGGCGTTAGTGTTCCTGCTCTTCTTTGGAGTTGGTCTTACTGCTGTTGGCGGCGTTGGTGTTCCTGCTGTTGGTGGGGTTGGTGTTCCTGCTGTTGGTGGAGTTGGTGTTCCTGCTGTTGGTGAAGTTGGTTTTCCTGCTGTTGGTGGAGTTCCAGCTCCTGCTGTTTTTTGGAGTTGGTGTTCCTGCTGTTGGTGGTGTTGGTGTTCCTTCTGTTGGTGGTGTTGGTGTTCCTGCTGTTGGTGGAGCTGTTGTTCCTGATGTTAGTGGAGCTGTTGTTCCTGCTTTTGGTGGATTTTTGGTTCCTGCTGTAGGGTTAGTTGGTGGTCCAGCTGTTGGTGGAGTTGTTGTTCCAGTTGTTGGTGGCGTTGGTGTTCCTGCTGTTGGTTGAGTTGGTATTCCTACTGTTGGTGGAATTGTTTTTCCAGCTGTTGGAGGTGTTCATGTTCCTGCTGGTGGTGGAGTTGTTGTTTCTGCTGTTGGTGGAGTTATTGTTTCTGCTGTTGTTGGCGCCGATTTTCCTGCCGTTGCTGGCGGCGGTGTTCCTGCTGTTGGTGGCGGTGTTGTACCAGCTGTTGTTGGAGTTGTTTATCCAGCTGTTGTTGGAGTTGGTGTTCCAGCTGTTGGTGGAGTTGTTGTTCCTGCTGTTGGTGGAATTGGTATACCTCCTGTTGGTGGACTTGGTGTTCCTGCTGTTGGTGCAGTTGGTGGTCCTGCTGTTGGTGGAGTTGGTGTTCCAGCTATTGGTGGAGTTGGTTTTCCTGCTATTGGTGGAGTTGGTGTTCCTGAATGTTCGTGGAGTTGGTGTTCCTGTGTTGGTGGAGTTAGTGATCCTGCTGAAGGTGGAGTTGTAGTTCCTGCTTTTGCTGGTAGTGGTGCTCCTGCTGCTGTTGGTGGCGGTTCTCCTGCTGTTGTTGGTGGCAGTGCTCCTGCTGTTGCTGGTGGTGGTGTTTTCCGGTTGTTGGTGGCCGTGTTCGTGCTGTTTTTTGAGACATTGTTCCTGCTGTTGGTGGAGGCGGTGGTCCTGCTGTTGTTGGTGGCGTTGTTCCTGCTTTTGTTGTTGACGCTGTTCCTGCTGTAGTTGCTGGAGGGTTTGATGCCGTAGTTGGTGGCGGTGTTCATGCTGTGGCTGGTGGCGGTGTTCCTGCTGCTGTTGCTGTCAGTGTTCCTGCTGTTGTTGGTGGCGGTGCTACTGCTGTTGTTGGTGACAGTGTTCCTGCTGTTGTTGGTGGCAGGTTTCCTGCTGTTGGTTGCGGTGGTGTACCTTCTGTTGTTGATGTTGTTCCTGCTGTTGGTGGAGTTGGTCTTCCTGCAGTTGGTGGAGTTGGAGTTCCTGCTGCTTTTGGCGGTGGTGTTCCTGCTGTTGGTGGAGTTAGTGTTCCTGCTGTTCTTTGGTGTTGGTGTTCCTGCTGTTGGTGGCGTTGGTGTTCCTGCTGTTGGTGGAGTTGGTGTTCCTGCTATTGGTGGAGTTGGTGTTCCTGCTGTTGGTGAAGTTGGTTTTCCTGCTGTTGGTGGAGTTGCAGCTCCTGCTGTTTTTTGGAGTTGGTGTTCCTGCTGTTGCTGGTGTTGGCGTTCCTGCTGTTGGTGATATTGTTGTTCCTGCTTTTGGTGGAGTGGTTGATCCTGATGTTAGTGGAGCTGTTGTTCCTGCTGTTGGTGGAGTTTTTGTTCCTGCTGTTGGGGGAGTTGGTGGTCCTGCTGTTGGTGGAGTTGTTTTTCCAGATGTTGGTGTAGTTGGTGTTCCTGCTGTTGGTTGAGTTGGTATTCCTACTGTTGGTGGAATTGTTTTTCCTGCTGTTGGAGTTCGTGTTCCTGCTGGTGGTGGAGTTGTTGTTTCTGCTGTTGTTGGCGCGGATTTTCCTGCTGTTGCTGGCGGCGGTGTTCCTGCTGTTGGTGGCGGTGGTGTTCCAGCTCTTGGTGGCAGTGGTGTACCTTCTGTTGCTGATGTTGTTCCTGCTGTTGGTGGAGTTGGTCTTCCTGCTGTAGGTGGAGTTGGAGTAACTGCTGTTGGTGGCGGTGGTGTTCCTGCTGTAGGTGGCGTTAGTGTTCCTGCTCTTCTTTGGAGTTGGTGTTCCTGCTGTTGGTGAAGTTGGTTTTCCTGCTGTTGGTGGAGTTGCAGCTCCTGCTGTTTTTTGGAGTTGGTGTTCCTGCTGTTGGTGGTGTTGGTGTTCCTTCTGTTGGTGGTGTTGGTGTTCCTGCTGTTGGTGGAGCTGTTGTTCCTGATGTTAGTGGAGCTGTTGTTCCTGCTGTTGCTGGAGTTTTTGTTCCTGCTGTAGGGGGAGTTGGTGGTCCAGCTGTTGGTGGAGTTGTTGTTCCAGTTGTTGGTGGACTTGGTGTTCCTGCTGTTGGTTGAGTTGGTATTCCTACTGTTGGTGGAATTGTTTTTCCTGCTGTTGGTGGAGTTCATGTTCCTGCTGGTGGTGGAGTTGTTGTTTCTGCTGTTGGTGGAGTTGTTGTTTCTGCTGTTGTTGGAGCTGTTTTTCCTGCTGTTGCTGGCGGCGGTGTTCCTGCTGTTGGTGGTGGTGCTTTACCTGCTGTTGTTGGAGTTGTTGATCCAGCTGTTGATGGATTTGGTCTTCCTACTGTTGGTGGAGTTGGAGTTCCTGCTGTTGAAGGCGGTGGTGTTCCTGCTTTTGGTGGGGTTGGTGTTCCTGCTGTTGGTAGAGTTGTTGTTCTTGCTGTTTGTGGAGTTGGTTTTCCTGCTGTTGGTGAAGTCGGTTTTCCTGCTGTTGTTGGAGTTGGTGTTCCTGCTTTTGGTGGAGATACTGGTCCTGATGTTAGTGGAGTTGTTGTTCCTGCTGTTGGTGGTGTTGGTGATCATGCTGTTGGTGGAGGTGGTCTTCCTGGGGTGGATGGAGTTGGAGTTCCTGCTGTTGGTGGCGGTGTTGTTCCTGCTATGGGTGGAGTTAGTGTTCCTGCTGTTTTTTGGAGTTGGTGTTCCTGCTGTTGTTGGTGTTGGTGTTCCTGCTGTTGGTGGAGTTGGTGTTCCTGCTGTTAGTAGAGTTTTTGTTCGTGCTGTTGGTGGAGTTGTTGTTCCTGCTGTTGGCAGAGTTGTTGTCCCTGCTGTTGGCGGAGTTGTTGTCCCTGCTGTTGGTGGAGTTGAAGGTCCAGATGTTGTTGGAGTTGGTGTTCCAGGTGTTGGTGGAGTTGGTGTTCCTGCTGCTGTTGGTGTTGGTATTCCTGCTGTTGGTGGAGTTGGTGTTCCTGCTGTTAGTGGAGTTTTTGTTCGTGCTGTTGGTGGAGTTGTTGTTCCTGCTGTTGGCAGAGTTGTTTTCCCTGCTGTTGGCAGAGTTGTTGTCCCTGCTGTTGGTGGAGTTGAAGGTCCAGATGTTGTTGGAGTTGGTGTTCCAGCTGTTGGTGGAGTTGGTGTTCCTGCTGTTGGTGGAGTTGTTATACCTCCTGTTGGTGGACTTGGTGTTCCTGCTGTTGGTGGTGTTGGTTTTCCTGAATGTTTGCGGAATTGGTGTTAGTGCTGTTGGTGGAGTTAGTGTCCCTGCTGAAGGTGGTGTTTTAGTTCCTGCTTTTGCTGGTAGTGGTGCTCCTGCTGTTGTTGGTGGCGGTGCTCCTGCTGTTGTTGGTGGCGGTGCTCCTGCTGTTGCTGTTGGCGTTGTTCCTGCTGTTGTTGGTGGCAGTGTTCCTGCTGTTGTTGGTGGTGTTCCTGCTGTTGCTGGTGGTGGTTTTTTCCGCTTGTTGGTGGCCGTTTTCGGCTGTTGTATGAGACATTGTTCCTGCTGTTGTTGGTGGCGGTGCTCCTGCTGTTGTTTTTTGGCGGTGCTCCTGCTGTTGTTGTTGGTGGCGTTCCTGCTGTTGTTGCTGGCAGTGTTTGTCCTGTTGTTGGTGTTGGTGTTCCTGCTGTTGATGGCGACGGTGTTCCTGCTGTTGGTGGAGATAATGTTTCTGCTGTTGCTCGCGACGATTTTGCTGCTGTTGTTGGCGGTGGTGTTCCTGCTGTTGATTGCGGCAGTGTTACTGATGTTCATGGCTGTACTGTTTCTGCTGTTGGTGGCGGTGGTGTTCCTGCTGTTGCTGGCGGTGGTGTTCCTGCTGCTGGTGGCGGTGGTGTACCTTCTGTTGTTGATGTTGTTCCTGCTGTTGGTGGAGTTGGTCTTCCTGCTGTTGGTGGAGTTGGAGTTCCTGCTGTTGGTGATGGTGGTGTTCCTGCTGTTGGTGGAGATATTGTTCCTGCTGTTCTTTGGAGTTGGTGTTCCTGCTGTTGGCGGCGTTGGTGTTCCTGCTGTTGGCGGCGTTGGTGTTCCTGCTGTTGGTGGGCTTGGTGTTCCTGCTGATGGTGGTGTTGGTCTTCCTGCTGTTGGTGGATCTGTTGTTCCTGATGATAGTGGAGCTGTTGTTCCTGCTGTTGGTGGAGTTTTTGTCCCTGCTGTTGGCGGAGTTGTTGGTCCAGCTGTTGGTGGAGCTGTTGTTCCAGATGTTGGTGGAGTTGGTGTTCCTGCTGTTGGTTGTGTTGGTATTCCTACTGTTGGAGGAATTGTTTTTCCTGCTGTTGGTGGAGTTCGTGTTCCTGCTGGTGGTGGAATAATTGTTTCTGCTGTTGGTGGGGTTTTTGTTTCTGCTGTTGATAGCGCCGATTTTCCTGCTGTTGCTGGCAGTGTTGTTCCTGCTGTTGGTGGCTGTGGTGTTCCTGCTCTTGGTGGCTGTGTTGTACCTGCTGTTAGTGGAGTTGTTGTTCCTGCTGTTGATGGAGAAGGTCTTCCTGCTGTTGGTGGAGTTGCAGTTCCTGCTGTTGGTGAAGTTGGTTTTCCTGCTGTTGGTGGAGTTTGTGTTCCTGCTGTTGGTGGTGTTGGTGTACCTGCTGTTGGTGGAGATGCTGTTCCTGATGTTACTGGAGTTGTTGTTCCTGCTGTTGGGGGTGTTGGTGATCCTGCTGTTGGTGGAGTTGGTCTTCCTGCTGTGGATGGAGTTGGAGTTCCTGCTGTTGGTGGCGGTGTTGTTCCTGCTATGGGTGGAGTTAATGTTCCTGCTGTTTTTTGGAGTTGGTGTTCCTGCTCTTGTTGGTGTTGGTGTTCCTGCTGTTGGTGGAGTTGGTGTTCCTCCTGTTAGTGGAGTTTTTGTTCCTGCTGTTGGTGGAGTTGTTGTTCCTGCTGTTGGCAGAGTTGTTGTCCCTGCTGTTGGCGGAGTTGTTGTCCCCGCTGTTTGTGGAGTTGAAAGTCCAGATGTTGTTGGAGTTGGTGGTCCTGCTGTTGGTGGAGTTGGTGTACCTCCTGTTGGTGGAGTTGGTGTTCCTGAATGTTTGTGGAGTTTGTGTTCCTGCTGTTGGTGGAGTTGATGTTCCAGCTGAAGGTGGAGTTGGAGATCCTGCTGTTGCTGGTAGTGGTGTTCCTGCAGTTGTTGGTGGCGGTGCTCCTGCTGTTGCTGTTGGCGGTGTTCCTGCTGTTGTTGGTGGCGGGGATCCTGCTGTTGTTGGTGGCGGTGTTCCTGCTGTTGCTGGTGGTAGAGTTTTCCAGTTGTAGGTGGCTGTGTTCGTGCTGTTGTTTGAGACATTGTTCCTGCTGTTGGTGGAGGCGGTGGTCCGGCTGATGTTGGTGGTGTTGTTCCTACTGTTGTTGTTGGTGGTGTTCCTGCTGTAGTTGGTGGGGGGTTTGATGCCGAAGTTGGTGGTGGTGTTCATGCTGTGGCTGGTAGCGGTGTTCCTGCTGTTGTTGGTGACAGTGCTCCTGCTGTTGTTGGTGGCGGTGCTCCTGCTGTTGTTGGTGGCAGTGCTCCTGGTGTTGTTGGTGGCAGTGTTCCAGCTGTTGTTGTTGGTGGTTTTCCTGCTATTGGTGGTGTTGTTTTTCCTGCTGTTGGTGGGTTGTTATTCTTGCTGTTGGTGGAGTTGGAGTTCCTGCTGTTGGTGGCGGTGGTGTTCCTGAAGTTGGCGGCGGTGGTGTACCTGCTTTTGGTGGAATTGTTGTTCCTGCTGTTGGTGGAGTTGGTCTTCCTGCTGTTGGTGGATTTGGAGTTCCTGCTGTTGGTGTACTTGGTTTTCCTGCTTTTGGTGGAGTTGAAGCTCCAGCTGTTTTTTGGAGTTGGTGTTCCTGCTGTTGGTGGTGTTGGTGTTCCTGCTTTTGGTGGTGTTGGTGTTCCTGCTGTTGGTGGAGCTGTTGTTCCTGATGTTAGTGGAGTTGATGTTCCTGCTGTTGGGGGACTTGGTGGTCCAGCTGTTGGTGGAGATGTTGTTCCAGATGTTGATGGAGTTGGTGTTCCTGCTGTTGGTTGAGTTGGTATTCCTGCTGTTGGTGGACTTGTTGTTCCTGCTGTTGGTGGAGTTGGTGTTCTTGCTGGTGGTGGAAGTGTTGTTTCTGCTGTTGGTAGAGTTGGTGTTTCTGCCGTTGTTGGCGCCGATTTTCCTGCTGTTGCTGGCGGCAGTATTCCTGCTGTTGGTGGCGGTGGTGTCCCTGCTGTTGATGGAGGAGGTGTTCCTGCTGTCCATGGCTGTAGTGTTTCTGCTGTTGTTGGCTGTGTTGTTCCTGCTGTTGGTGGAATTGGTGTTCCTGCTGGTAGTGGAGTTGGTGTTCCTGCTGTTGGTGGATTTGGTGTTCCTGCTGCAGGTGGAGAGGGTGTTCCTTCTTTTGGTGGAGTTGTTGTTTCTGCTGTTGGTGGAGCAAGTGTTTCTGCTGTTGGTCGCGACGATTTTCCTGCTGTTGGTGGCGGTGGTGTTACTGCTGTTGATTGCAGTGGTGTTACTGCTGTTCATGGCTGTACTGTTTCTGCTGTTGGTGGCGGTGGTGTTCCTGCTGTTGGTGGCGGTGGTTTTCCTGCTGTTGGTGGCGGTGGTGTACCCTCTGTTGTTGATGTTGTTTCTGCTGTTGGTGGAGTTTGTCTTCCTGCTGTTGGTGGAGTTGGAGTTCCTGCTGTTGGTTGCGGTGGTGTTCCTCCTGTTGGTGGCGGTGGTGTACACTCTGTTGTTGATGTTGTTTCTGCTGTTGGTGGAGTTGGTCTTCCTGCTGTTGGTGGAGTTGGAGTTCCTGCTGTTGCTGGCGGTGGTGTTCCTGCTGTTGGTGGAGTTAGTGTTCCTGCTGTTTTTTGGAGTTGGTGTTCCTGCTGTTGTTGGTCTTGGTGTTCCGGCTGTTGGTGGAGTTTGTGTTCCTCCTGTTAGTGGAGTTTTTGTTCCTGCTGTTGGTGGAGTTGTTGTTCCTGCTGTTGGCGGAGTTGTAGTCCTTGCTGTTGCCGGAGTTGTTGTCCCCGCTGTTGGTGGAGTTGAAGGTCCAGATGTTGTTGGAGTTGGTGTTCCAGCTGTTGGTGGAGTTGGTTTTCCTGCTGTTGGTGGAGTTGGTGTACCTCCTGTTGGTGGACTTGCTGTTCCAGCTGTTGGTTGAGTTTGTGGTCCTGCTGTTGGTGGAGTTGGTGTTCCTGTATGTTTGTGGAGTTGGTGTTCCTGCTGTTGGTGGAGTTGGAGTTCCTGCTGAAGGTGGAGTTGGAGTTCCTGCTGTTGTTGGTGTTGGTGTTCCTGCTGTTGATGGCGACGGTGTTCCTGCTGTTGGTGGAGATAGTGTTTCTGCTGTTGGTCGCGACGATTTTGCTGCTGTTGGTGGCGGTGGTGTTCCTGCTGTTGATTGCGGCGGTGTTACTGATGTTCATGGCTGTACTGTTTCTGCTGTTGGTGGCGGTGGTGTTCCTGCTGTTGCTGGCGGTGGTGTTCCTGCTGTTGGTGGCGTTGGTGTACCTTCTGATGTTGATGTTGTTCCTGCTGTTGGTGGAGTTGGTCTTCCTGCTGTTGGTGGAGTTGGAGTTCCTGCTGTTGGTGATGGTGGTGTTCCTGCTGTTGGTGGAGATATTGTTCCTGCTGTTCTTTGGAGTTGGTGTTCATGCTGTTGGCAGCGTTGGTGTTACTGCTGTTGGTGGGCTTGGTGTTCCTGCTGATGGTGATGTTGGTGTTCCTGCTGTTGGTGGAGCTGCTGTTCCTGATGATAGTGGAGCTGTTGTTCCTGCTGTTGGCGGAGTTGTTGGTCCAGCTGTTGGTGGAGTTGTTGTTCCAGATGTTGGTGGAGTTGGTGTTCCTGCTGTTGGTTGAGTTGGTATTCCTACTGTTGGTGGAATTGTTTTTCCTGCTGTTGGTGGAGTTCGTGTTCCTGCTGGTGGTGGAATAATTGTTTCTGCTGTTGGTGGGGATTTTGTTTCTGCTGTTGATGGCGCCGATTTTCCTGCTGTTGCTGGCAGTGGTGTTCCTGCTGTTGGTGGCTGTGGTGTTCCTGCTCTTGGTGGCTGTGTTGTACCTGCTGTTAGTGGAGTTGTTGTTCCTGCTGTTGATGGAGAAGGTCTTCCTGCTGTTGGTGGAGTTGGTTTTCCTGCTGTTGGTGGAGTTTGTGTTCCTGCTGTTGGTGGTGTTGGTGTTCCTGCTGTTGGTGGAGATGCTGTTGCTGATGTTACTGGAGTTGTTGTTCCTGCTGTTGGGGGTGTTGGTGATCGTGCTGTTGGTGGATTTGGTCTTCCTGCTGTGGTTGGAGTTGGAGTTCCTGCTGTTGGTGGAGTTGGTGTACCTCCTGTTGGTGGAGTTGGTGTTCCTGAATGTTTGTGGAGTTTGTGTTCCTGCTGTTGGTGGAGTTGATGTTCCAGCTGAAGGTGGAGTTGGAGATCCTGCTGTTGCTGGTAGTGGTGTTCCTGCAGTTGTTGGTGGCGGTGCTCCTGCTGTTGCTGTTGGCGGTGTTCCTGCTGTTGTTGGTGGCGGGGATCCTGCTGTTGTTGGTGGCGGTGTTCCTGCTGTTGCTGGTGGTAGATTTTTCCAGTTGTAGGTGGCTGTGTTCGTGCTGTTGTTTGAGACATTGTTCCTGCTGTTGGTGGAGGCGGTGGTCCGGCTGATGTTGGTGGTGTTGTTCCTACTGTTGTTGTTGGTGGTGTTCCTGCTGTAGTTGGTGGGGGGTTTGATGCCGAAGTTGGTGGTGGTGTTCATGCTGTGGCTGGTAGCGGTGTTCCTGCTGTTGTTGGTGACAGTGCTCCTGCTGTTGTTGGTGGCGGTGCTCCTGCTGTTGTTGGTGGCAGTGCTCCTGGTGTTGTTGGTGGCAGTGTTCCAGCTGTTGTTGTTGGTGGTTTTCCTGCTATTGGTGGTGTTGTTTTTCCTGCTGTTGGTGGGTTGTTATTCTTGCTGTTGGTGGAGTTGGAGTTCCTGCTGTTGGTGGCGGTGGTGTTCCTGAAGTTGGCGGCGGTGGTGTACCTGCTTTTGGTGGAATTGTTGTTCCTGCTGTTGGTGGAGTTGGTCTTCCTGCTGTTGGTGGATTTGGAGTTCCTGCTGTTGGTGTACTTGGTTTTCCTGCTTTTGGTGGAGTTGAAGCTCCAGCTGTTTTTTGGAGTTGGTGTTCCTGCTGTTGGTGGTGTTGGTGTTCCTGCTTTTGGTGGTGTTGGTGTTCCTGCTGTTGGTGGAGCTGTTGTTCCTGATGTTAGTGGAGTTGATGTTCCTGCTGTTGGGGGACTTGGTGGTCCAGCTGTTGGTGGAGATGTTGTTCCAGATGTTGATGGAGTTGGTGTTCCTGCTGTTGGTTGAGTTGGTATTCCTGCTGTTGGTGGACTTGTTGTTCCTGCTGTTGGTGGAGTTGGTGTTCTTGCTGGTGGTGGAAGTGTTGTTTCTGCTGTTGGTAGAGTTGGTGTTTCTGCCGTTGTTGGCGCCGATTTTCCTGCTGTTGCTGGCGGCAGTATTCCTGCTGTTGGTGGCGGTGGTGTCCCTGCTGTTGATGGAGGAGGTGTTCCTGCTGTCCATGGCTGTAGTGTTTCTGCTGTTGTTGGCTGTGTTGTTCCTGCTGTTGGTGGAATTGGTGTTCCTGCTGGTAGTGGAGTTGGTGTTCCTGCTGTTGGTGGATTTGGTGTTCCTGCTGCAGGTGGAGAGGGTGTTCCTTCTTTTGGTGGAGTTGTTGTTTCTGCTGTTGGTGGAGCAAGTGTTTCTGCTGTTGGTCGCGACGATTTTCCTGCTGTTGGTGGCGGTGGTGTTACTGCTGTTGATTGCAGTGGTGTTACTGCTGTTCATGGCTGTACTGTTTCTGCTGTTGGTGGCGGTGGTGTTCCTGCTGTTGGTGGCGGTGGTTTTCCTGCTGTTGGTGGCGGTGGTGTACCCTCTGTTGTTGATGTTGTTTCTGCTGTTGGTGGAGTTTGTCTTCCTGCTGTTGGTGGAGTTGGAGTTCCTGCTGTTGGTTGCGGTGGTGTTCCTCCTGTTGGTGGCGGTGGTGTACACTCTGTTGTTGATGTTGTTTCTGCTGTTGGTGGAGTTGGTCTTCCTGCTGTTGGTGGAGTTGGAGTTCCTGCTGTTGCTGGCGGTGGTGTTCCTGCTGTTGGTGGAGTTAGTGTTCCTGCTGTTTTTTGGAGTTGGTGTTCCTGCTGTTGTTGGTCTTGGTGTTCCGGCTGTTGGTGGAGTTTGTGTTCCTCCTGTTAGTGGAGTTTTTGTTCCTGCTGTTGGTGGAGTTGTTGTTCCTGCTGTTGGCGGAGTTGTAGTCCTTGCTGTTGCCGGAGTTGTTGTCCCCGCTGTTGGTGGAGTTGAAGGTCCAGATGTTGTTGGAGTTGGTGTTCCAGCTGTTGGTGGAGTTGGTTTTCCTGCTGTTGGTGGAGTTGGTGTACCTCCTGTTGGTGGACTTGCTGTTCCAGCTGTTGGTTGAGTTTGTGGTCCTGCTGTTGGTGGAGTTGGTGTTCCTGTATGTTTGTGGAGTTGGTGTTCCTGCTGTTGGTGGAGTTGGAGTTCCTGCTGAAGGTGGAGTTGGAGTTCCTGCTGTTGTTGGTGTTGGTGTTCCTGCTGTTGATGGCGACGGTGTTCCTGCTGTTGGTGGAGATAGTGTTTCTGCTGTTGGTCGCGACGATTTTGCTGCTGTTGGTGGCGGTGGTGTTCCTGCTGTTGATTGCGGCGGTGTTACTGATGTTCATGGCTGTACTGTTTCTGCTGTTGGTGGCGGTGGTGTTCCTGCTGTTGCTGGCGGTGGTGTTCCTGCTGTTGGTGGCGTTGGTGTACCTTCTGATGTTGATGTTGTTCCTGCTGTTGGTGGAGTTGGTCTTCCTGCTGTTGGTGGAGTTGGAGTTCCTGCTGTTGGTGATGGTGGTGTTCCTGCTGTTGGTGGAGATATTGTTCCTGCTGTTCTTTGGAGTTGGTGTTCATGCTGTTGGCAGCGTTGGTGTTACTGCTGTTGGTGGGCTTGGTGTTCCTGCTGATGGTGATGTTGGTGTTCCTGCTGTTGGTGGAGCTGCTGTTCCTGATGATAGTGGAGCTGTTGTTCCTGCTGTTGGCGGAGTTGTTGGTCCAGCTGTTGGTGGAGTTGTTGTTCCAGATGTTGGTGGAGTTGGTGTTCCTGCTGTTGGTTGAGTTGGTATTCCTACTGTTGGTGGAATTGTTTTTCCTGCTGTTGGTGGAGTTCGTGTTCCTGCTGGTGGTGGAATAATTGTTTCTGCTGTTGGTGGGGATTTTGTTTCTGCTGTTGATGGCGCCGATTTTCCTGCTGTTGCTGGCAGTGGTGTTCCTGCTGTTGGTGGCTGTGGTGTTCCTGCTCTTGGTGGCTGTGTTGTACCTGCTGTTAGTGGAGTTGTTGTTCCTGCTGTTGATGGAGAAGGTCTTCCTGCTGTTGGTGGAGTTGCAGTTCCTGCTGTTGGTGAAGTTGGTTTTCCTGCTGTTGGTGGAGTTTGTGTTCCTGCTGTTGGTGGTGTTGGTGTTCCTGCTGTTGGTGGAGATGCTGTTGCTGATGTTACTGGAGTTGTTGTTCCTGCTGTTGGGGGTGTTGGTGATCGTGCTGTTGGTGGATTTGGTCTTCCTGCTGTGGTTGGAGTTGGAGTTCCTGCTGTTGGTGGAGTTGGTGTACCTCCTGTTGGTGGAGTTGGTGTTCCTGAATGTTTGTGGAGTTTGTGTTCCTGCTGTTGGTGGAGTTGATGTTCCAGCTGAAGGTGGAGTTGGAGATCCTGCTGTTGCTGGTAGTGGTGTTCCTGCAGTTGTTGGTGGCGGTGCTCCTGCTGTTGCTGTTGGCGGTGTTCCTGCTGTTGTTGGTGGCGGGGATCCTGCTGTTGTTGGTGGCGGTGTTCCTGCTGTTGCTGGTGGTAGAGTTTTCCAGTTGTAGGTGGCTGTGTTCGTGCTGTTGTTTGAGACATTGTTCCTGCTGTTGGTGGAGGCGGTGGTCCGGCTGATGTTGGTGGTTTTGTTCCTACTGTTGTTGTTGGTGGTGTTCCTGCTGTAGTTGGTGGGGGGTTTGATGCCGAAGTTGGTGGTGGTGTTCATGCTGTGGCTGGTAGCGGTGTTCCTGCTGTTGTTGGTGACAGTGCTCCTGCTGTTGTTGGTGGCGGTGCTCCTGCTGTTGTTGGTGGCAGTGCTCCTGGTGTTGTTGGTGGCAGTGTTCCAGCTGTTGTTGTTGGTGGTGTTCCTGCTATTGGTGGTGTTGTTGTTTCTGCTGTTGTTGGAGCTGTTTTTCCTGCTGTTGCTGGCGGCGGTGTTCCTGCTGTTGGTGGTGGTGCTTTACCTGCTGTTGTTGGAGTTGTTGATCCAGCTGTTGATGGATTTGGTCTTCCTACTGTTGGTGGAGTTGGAGTTCCTGCTGTTGAAGGCGGTGGTGTTCCTGCTTTTGGTGGGGTTGGTGTTCCTGCTGTTGGTAGAGTTGTTGTTCTTGCTGTTTGTGGAGTTGGTTTTCCTGCTGTTGGTGAAGTCGGTTTTCCTGCTGTTGTTGGAGTTGGTGTTCCTGCTTTTGGTGGAGATACTGGTCCTGATGTTAGTGGAGTTGTTGTTCCTGCTGTTGGTGGTGTTGGTGATCATGCTGTTGGTGGAGGTGGTCTTCCTGGGGTGGATGGAGTTGGAGTTCCTGCTGTTGGTGAAGTTGGTTTTCCTGCTGTTGGTGGAGTTGCAGCTCCTGCTGTTTTTTGGAGTTGGTGTTCCTGCTGTTGCTGGTGTTGGCGTTCCTGCTGTTGGTGATATTGTTGTTCCTGCTTTTGGTGGAGTGGTTGATCCTGATGTTAGTGGAGCTGTTGTTCCTGCTGTTGGTGGAGTTTTTGTTCCTGCTGTTCGGGGAGTTGGTGGTCCTGCTGTTGGTGGAGTTGTTTTTCCAGATGTTGGTTTAGTTGGTGTTCCTGCTGTTGGTTGAGTTGGTATTCCTACTGTTGGTGGAATTGTTTTTCCTGCTGTTGGAGTTCGTGTTCCTGCTGGTGGTGGAGTTGTTGTTTCTGCTGTTGTTGGCGCGGATTTTCCTGCTGTTGCTGGCGGCGGTGTTCCTGCTGTTGGTGGCGGTGGTGTTCCAGCTCTTGGTGGCAGTGGTGTACCTTCTGTTGCTGATGTTGTTCCTGCTGTTGGTGGAGTTGGTCTTCCTGCTGTAGGTGGAGTTGGAGTAACTGCTGTTGGTGGCGGTGGTGTTCCTGCTGTAGGTGGCGTTAGTGTTCCTGCTGTTGGTGGAGTTGGTCTTCCTGCTGTTGGTGAAGTTGGTTTTCCTGCTGTTGGTGGAGTTGCAGCTCCTGCTGTTTTTTGGAGTTGGTGTTCCTGCTGTTGGTGGTGTTGGTGTTCCTTCTGTTGGTGGTGTTGGTGTTCCTGCTGTTGGTGGAGCTGTTGTTCCTGATGTTAGTGGAGCTGTTGTTCCTGCTGTTGCTGGAGTTTTTGTTCCTGCTGTAGGGGGAGTTGGTGGTCCAGCTGTTGGTGGAGTTGTTGTTCCAGTTGTTGGTGGACTTGGTGTTCCTGCTGTTGGTTGAGTTGGTATTCCTACTGTTGGTGGAATTGTTTTTCCTGCTGTTGGTGGAGTTCATGTTCCTGCTGGTGGTGGAGTTGTTGTTTCTGCTGTTGGTGGAGTTGTTGTTTCTGCTGTTGTTGGAGCTGTTTTTCCTGCTGTTGCTGGCGGCGGTGTTCCTGCTGTTGGTGGTGGTGCTTTACCTGCTGTTGTTGGAGTTGTTGATCCAGCTGTTGATGGATTTGGTCTTCCTACTGTTGGTGGAGTTGGAGTTCCTGCTGTTGAAGGCGGTGGTGTTCCTGCTTTTGGTGGGGTTGGTGTTCCTGCTGTTGGTAGAGTTGTTGTTCTTGCTGTTTGTGGAGTTGGTTTTCCTGCTGTTGGTGAAGTCGGTTTTCCTGCTGTTGTTGGAGTTGGTGTTCCTGCTTTTGGTGGAGATACTGGTCCTGATGTTAGTGGAGTTGTTGTTCCTGCTGTTGGTGGTGTTGGTGATCATGCTGTTGGTGGAGGTGGTCTTCCTGGGGTGGATGGAGTTGGAGTTCCTGCTGTTGGTGGCGGTGTTGTTCCTGCTATGGGTGGAGTTAGTGTTCCTGCTGTTTTTTGGAGTTCGTGTTCCTGCTGTTGTTGGTGTTGGTGTTCCTGCTGTTGGTGGAGTTGGTGTTCCTGCTGTTAGTAGAGTTTTTGTTCGTGCTGTTGGTGGAGTTGTTGTTCCTGCTGTTGGCAGAGTTGTTGTCCCTGCTGTTGGCGGAGTTGTTGTCTCTGCTGTTGGTGGAGTTGAAGGTCCAGATGTTGTTGGAGTTGGTGTTCCAGGTGTTGGTGGAGTTGGTGTTCCTGCTGCTGTTGGTGTTGGTATTCCTGCTGTTGGTGGAGTTGGTGTTCCTGCTGTTGGTGGTGTTGGTTTTCCTGAATGTTTGCGGAATTGGTGTTAGTGCTGTTGGTGGAGTTAGTGTCCCTGCTGAAGGTGATGTTTTAGTTCCTGCTTTTGCTGGTAGTGGTGCTCCTGCTGTTGTTGGTGGCGGTGCTCCTGCTGTTGTTGGTGGCGGTGCTCCTGCTGTTGCTGTTGGCGTTGTTCCTGCTGTTGTTGGTGGCAGTGTTCCTGCTGTTGTTGGTGGTGTTCCTGCTGTTGCTGGTGGTGGTTTTTTCCGCTTGTTGGTGGCCGTTTTCGGCTGTTGTATGAGACATTGTTCCTGCTGTTGTTGGTGGCGGTGCTCCTGCTGTTGTTTTTTGGCGGTGCTCCTGCTGTTGTTGTTGGTGGCGTTCCTGCTGTTGTTGCTGGCAGTGTTTGTCCTGTTGATGGTGTTGGTGTTCCTGCTGTTGATGGCGACGGTGTTCCTGCTGTTGGTGGAGATAATGTTTCTGCTGTTGCTCGCGACGATTTTGCTGCTGTTGTTGGCGGTGGTGTTCCTGCTGTTGATTGCGGCAGTGTTACTGATGTTCATGGCTGTACTGTTTCTGCTGTTGGTGGCGGTGGTGTTCCTGCTGTTGCTGGCGGTGGTGTTCCTGCTGCTGGTGGTGGTGGTGTACCTTCTGTTGTTGATGTTGTTCCTGCTGTTGGTGGAGTTGGTCTTCCTGCTGTTGGTGGAGTTGGAGTTCCTGCTGTTGGTGATGGTGGTGTTCCTGCTGTTGGTGGAGATATTGTTCCTGCTGTTCTTTGGAGTTGGTGTTCCTGCTGTTGGCGGCGTTGGTGTTCCTGCTGTTGGCGGCGTTGGTGTTCCTGCTGTTGGTGGGCTTGGTGTTCCTGCTGATGGTGGTGTTGGTCTTCCTGCTGTTGGTGGATCTGTTGTTCCTGATGATAGTGGAGCTGTTGTTCCTGCTGTTGGTGGAGTTTTTGTCCCTGCTGTTGGCGGAGTTGTTGGTCCAGCTGTTGGTGGAGCTGTTGTTCCAGATGTTGGTGGAGTTGGTGTTCCTGCTGTTGGTTGAGTTGGTATTCCTACTGTTGGAGGAATTGTTTTTCCTGCTGTTGGTGGAGTTCGTGTTCCTGCTGGTGGTGGAATAATTGTTTCTGCTGTTGGTGGGGTTTTTGTTTCTGCTGTTGATAGCGCCGATTTTCCTGCTGTTGCTGGCAGTGTTGTTCCTGCTGTTGGTGGCTGTGGTGTTCCTGCTCTTGGTGGCTGTGTTGTACCTGCTGTTAGTGGAGTTGTTGTTCCTGCTGTTGATGGAGAAGGTCTTCCTGCTGTTGGAGGAGTTGCAGTTCCTGCTGTTGGTGAAGTTGGTTTTCCTGCTGTTGGTGGAGTTTGTGTTCCTGCTGTTGGTGGTGTTGGTGTTCCTGCTGTTGGTGGAGATGCTGTTCCTGATGTTACTGGAGTTGTTGTTCCTGCTGTTGGGGGTGTTGGTGATCCTGCTGTTGGTGGAGTTGGTCTTCCTGCTGTGGATGGAGTTGGAGTTCCTGCTGTTGGTGGCGGTGTTGTTCCTGCTATGGGTGGAGTTAATGTTCCTGCTGTTTTTTGGAGTTGGTGTTCCTGCTCTTGTTGGTGTTGGTGTTCCTGCTGTTGGTGGAGTTGGTGTTCCTCCTGTTAGTGGAGTTTTTGTTCCTGCTGTTGGTGGAGTTGTTGTTCCTGCTGTTGGCAGAGTTGTTGTCCCTGCTGTTGGCGGAGTTGTTGTCCCCGCTGTTTGTGGAGTTGAAAGTCCAGATGTTGTTGGAGTTGGTGGTCCTGCTGTTGGTGGAGTTGGTGTACCTCCTGTTGGTGGAGTTGGTGTTTCTGAATGTTTGTGGAGTTTGTGTTCCTGCTGTTGGTGGAGTTGATGTTCCAGCTGAAGGTGGAGTTGGAGATCCTGCTGTTGCTGGTAGTGGTGTTCCTGCAGTTGTTGGTGGCGGTGCTCCTGCTGTTGCTGTTGGCGGTGTTCCTGCTGTTGTTGGTGGCGGGGATCCTGCTGTTGTTGGTGGCGGTGTTCCTGCTGTTGCTGGTGGTAGAGTTTTCCAGTTGTAGGTGGCTGTGTTCGTGCTGTTGTTTGAGACATTGTTCCTGCTGTTGGTGGAGGCGGTGGTCCGGCTGATGTTGGTGGTGTTGTTCCTACTGTTGTTGTTGGTGGTGTTCCTGCTGTAGTTGGTGGGTGGTTTGATGCCGAAGTTGGTGGTGGTGTTCATGCTGTGGCTGGTAGCGGTGTTCCTGCTGTTGTTGGTGACAGTGCTCCTGCTGTTGTTGGTGGCGGTGCTCCTGCTGTTGTTGGTGGCAGTGCTCCTGGTGTTGTTGGTGGCAGTGTTCCAGCTGTTGTTGTTGGTGGTGTTCCTGCTATTGGTGGTGTTGTTGTTCCTGCTGTTGGTGGGTTGTTATTCTTGCTGTTGGTGGAGTTGGAGTTCCTGCTGTTGGTGGCGGTGGTGTTCCTGAAGTTGGCGGCGGTGGTGTACCTGCTTTTGGTGGAATTGTTGTTCCTGCTGTTGGTGGAGTTGGTCTTCCTGCTGTTGGTGGATTTGGAGTTCCTGCTGTTGGTGTACTTGGTTTTCCTGCTTTTGGTGGAGTTGAAGCTCCAGCTGTTGGGGGACTTGGTGGTCCAGCTGTTGGTGGAGATGTTGTTCCAGATGTTGATGGAGTTGGTGTTCCTGCTGTTGGTTGAGTTGGTATTCCTGCTGTTGGTGGACTTGTTGTTCCTGCTGTTGGTGGAGTTGGTGTTCTTGCTGGTGGTGGAAGTGTTGTTTCTGCTGTTGGTAGAGTTGGTGTTTCTGCCGTTGTTGGCGCCGATTTTCCTGCTGTTGCTGGCGGCAGTATTCCTGCTGTTGGTGGCGGTGGTGTCCCTGCTGTTGATGGAGGAGGTGTTCCTGCTGTCCATGGCTGTAGTGTTTCTGCTGTTGTTGGCTGTGTTGTTCCTGCTGTTGGTGGAATTGGTGTTCCTGCTGGTAGTGGAGTTGGTGTTCCTGCTGTTGGTGGATTTGGTGTTCCTGCTGCAGGTGGAGAGGGTGTTCCTTCTTTTGGTGGAGTTGTTGTTTCTGCTGTTGGTGGAGCAAGTGTTTCTGCTGTTGGTCGCGACGATTTTCCTGCTGTTGGTGGCGGTGGTGTTACTGCTGTTGATTGCAGTGGTGTTACTGCTGTTCATGGCTGTACTGTTTCTGCTGTTGGTGGCGGTGGTGTTCCTGCTGTTGGTGGCGGTGGTTTTCCTGCTGTTGGTGGCGGTGGTGTACCCTCTGTTGTTGATGTTGTTTCTGCTGTTGGTGGAGTTTGTCTTCCTGCTGTTGGTGGAGTTGGAGTTCCTGCTGTTGGTTGCGGTGGTGTTCCTCCTGTTGGTGGCGGTGTTGTACACTCTGTTGTTGATGTTGTTTCTGCTGTTGGTGGAGTTGGTCTTCCTGCTGTTGGTGGAGTTGGAGTTCCTGCTGTTGGTGGCGGTGGTGTTCCTGCTGTTGGTGGAGTTAGTGTTCCTGCTGTTTTTTGGAGTTGGTGTTCCTGCTGTTGTTGGTCTTGGTGTTCCGGCTGTTGGTGGAGTTTGTGTTCCTCCTGTTAGTGGAGTTTTTGTTCCTGCTGTTGGTGGAGTTGTTGTTCCTGCTGTTGGCGGAGTTGTAGTCCTTGCTGTTGCCGGAGTTGTTGTCCCCGCTGTTGGTGGAGTTGAAGGTCCAGATGTTGTTGGAGTTGGTGTTCCAGCTGTTGGTGGAGTTGGTTTTCCTGCTGTTGGTGGAGTTGGTGTACCTCCTGTTGGTGGACTTGCTGTTCCAGCTGTTGGTTGAGTTTGTGGTCCTGCTGTTGGTGGAGTTGGTGTTCCTGTATGTTTGTGGAGTTGGTGTTCCTGCTGTTGGTGGAGTTGGAGTTCCTGCTGAAGGTGGAGTTGGAGTTCCTGCTGTTGTTGGTGTTGGTGTTCCTGCTGTTGATGGCGACGGTGTTCCTGCTGTTGGTGGAGATAGTGTTTCTGCTGTTGGTCGCGACGATTTTGCTGCTGTTGGTGGCGGTGGTGTTCCTGCTGTTGATTGCGGCGGTGTTACTGATGTTCATGGCTGTACTGTTTCTGCTGTTGGTGGCGGTGGTGTTCCTGCTGTTGCTGGCGGTGGTGTTCCTGCTGTTGGTGGCGTTGGTGTACCTTCTGATGTTGATGTTGTTCCTGCTGTTGGTGGAGTTGGTCTTCCTGCTGTTGGTGGAGTTGGAGTTCCTGCTGTTGGTGATGGTGGTGTTCCTGCTGTTGGTGGAGATATTGTTCCTGCTGTTCTTTGGAGTTGGTGTTCATGCTGTTGGCAGCGTTGGTGTTACTGCTGTTGGTGGGCTTGGTGTTCCTGCTGATGGTGATGTTGGTGTTCCTGCTGTTGGTGGAGCTGCTGTTCCTGATGATAGTGGAGCTGTTGTTCCTGCTGTTGGCGGAGTTGTTGGTCCAGCTGTTGGTGGAGTTGTTGTTCCAGATGTTGGTGGAGTTGGTGTTCCTGCTGTTGGTTGAGTTGGTATTCCTACTGTTGGTGGAATTGTTTTTCCTGCTGTTGGTGGAGTTCGTGTTCCTGCTGGTGGTGGAATAATTGTTTCTGCTGTTGGTGGGGACTTTGTTTCTGCTGTTGATGGCGCCGATTTTCCTGTTGTTGCTGGCAGTGGTGTTCCTGCTGTTGGTGGCTGTGGTGTTCCTGCTCTTGGTGGCTGTGTTGTACCTGCTGTTAGTGGAGTTGTTGTTCCTGCTGTTGATGGAGAAGGTCTTCCTGCTGTTGGTGGAGTTGCAGTTCCTGCTGTTGGTGAAGTTGGTTTTCCTGCTGTTGGTGGAGTTTTTGTTCCTGCTGTTGGTGGTGTTGGTGTTCCTGCTGTTGGTGGAGATGCTGTTGCTGATGTTACTGGAGTTGTTGTTCCTGCTGTTGGGGGTGTTGGTGATCGTGCTGTTGGTGGATTTGGTCTTCCTGCTGTGGTTGGAGTTGGAGTTCCTGCTGTTGGTGGAGTTGGTGTACCTCCTATTGGTGGAGTTGGTGTTCCTGAATGTTTGTGGAGTTTGTGTTCCTGCTGTTGGTGGAGTTGATGTTCCAGCTGAAGGTGAAGTTGGAGATCCTGCTGTTGCTGGTAGTGGTGTTCCTGCAGTTGTTGGTGGCGGTGCTCCTGCTGTTGCTGTTGGCGGTGTTCCTGCTGTTGTTGGTGGCGGGGATCCTGCTGTTGTTGGTGGCGGTGTTCCTGCTGTTGCTGGTGGTAGAGTTTTCCAGTTGTAGGTGGCTGTGTTCGTGCTGTTGTTTGAGACATTGTTCCTGCTGTTGGTGGAGGCGGTGGTCCGGCTGATGTTGGTGGTGTTGTTCCTACTGTTGTTGTTGGTGGTGTTCCTGCTGTAGTTGGTGGGGGGTTTGATGCCGTAGTTGGTGGTGGTGTTCATGCTGTGGCTGGTAGCGGTGTTCCTGCTGTTGGTGGTGACAGTGCTCCTGCTGTTGTTGGTGGCGGTGCTCCTGCTGTTGTTGGTGGCAGTGCTCCTGGTGTTGTTGGTGGCAGTGTTCCAGCTGTTGTTGTTGGTGGTGTTCCTGCTATTGGTGGTGTTGTTGTTCCTGCTGTTGGTGGGTTGTTATTCTTGCTGTTGGTGGAGTTGGAGTTCCTGCTGTTGGTGGCGGTGGTGTTCCTGAAGTTGGCGGCGGTGGTGTACCTGCTTTTGGTGGAATTGTTGTTCCTGCTGTTGGTGGAGTTGGTCTTCCTGCTGTTGGTGGATTTGGAGTTCCTGCTGTTGGTGTACTTGGTTTTCCTGCTTTTGGTGGAGTTGAAGTTCCAGCTGTTTTTTGGAGTTGGTGTTCCTGCTGTTGGTGGTGTTGGTGTTCCTGCTTTTGGTGGTGTTGGTGTTCCTGCTGTTGGTGGAGCTGTTGTTCCTGATGTTAGTGGAGTTGATGTTCCTGCTGTTGGGGGACTTGGTGGTCCAGCTGTTGGTGGAGATGTTGTTCCAGATGTTGATGGAGTTGGTGTTCCTGCTGTTGGTTGAGTTGGTATTCCTGCTGTTGGTAGACTTGTTGTTCCTGCTGTTGGTGGAGTTGGTGTTCTTGCTGGTGGTGGAGGTGTTGTTTCTGCTGTTGGTAGAGTTGGTGTTTCTGCCGTTGTTGGCGCCGATTTTCCTGCTGTTGCTGGCGGCAGTATTCCTGCTGTTGGTGGCGGTGGTGTCCCTGCTGTTGATGGAGGAGGTGTTCCTGCTGTCCATGGCTGTAGTGTTTCTGCTGTTGTTGGCTGTGTTGTTCCTGCTGTTGGTGGAATTGGTGTTCCTGCTGGTAGTGGAGTTGGTGTTCCTGCTGTTGGTGGATTTGGTGTTCCTGCTGCAGGTGGAGAGGGTGTTCCTTCTTTTGGTGGAGTTGTTGTTTCTGCTGTTGGTGGAGCAAGTGTTTCTGCTGTTGGTCGCGACGATTTTCCTGCTGTTGGTGGCGGTGGTGTTACTGCTGTTGATTGCGGTGGTGTTACTGCTGTTCATGGCTGTACTGTTTCTGCTGTTGGTGGCGGTGGTGTTCCTGCTGTTGGTGGCGGTGGTTTTCCTGCTGTTGGTGGCGGTGGTGTACCCTCTGTTGTTGATGTTGTTTCTGCTGTTGGTGGAGTTTGTCTTCCTGCTGTTGGTGGAGTTGGAGTTCCTGCTGTTGGTTGTGGTGGTGTTCTTGCTGTTGGTGGCGGTGGTGTACCCTCTGTTGTTGATGTTGTTTCTGCTGTTGGTGGAGTTGGTCTTCCTGCTGTTGGTGGAGTTGGAGTTCCTGCTGTTGCTGGCGGTGGTGTTCCTGCTGTTGGTGGAGTTAGTGTTCCTGCTGTTTTTTGGAGTTGGTGTTCCTGCTGTTGTTGGTCTTGGTGTTCCGGCTGTTGGTGGAGTTTGTGTTCCTCCTGTTAGTGGAGTTTTTGTTCCTGCTGTTGGTGGAGTTGTTGTTCCTGCTGTTGGCGGAGTTGTAGTCCTTGCTGTTGCCGGAGTTGTTGTCCCCGCTGTTGGTGGAGTTGAAGGTCCAGATGTTGTTGGAGTTGGTGTTCCAGCTGTTGGTGGAGTTGGTTTTCCTGCTGTTGGTGGAGTTGGTGTACCTCCTGTTGGTGGACTTGCTGTTCCAGCTGTTGGTTGAGTTTGTGGTCCTGCTGTTGGTGGAGTTGGTGTTCCTGTATGTTTGTGGAGTTGGTGTTCCTGCTGTTGGTGGAGTTGGAGTTCCTGCTGAAGGTGGAGTTGGAGTTCCTGCTGTTGTTGGTGTTGGTGTTCCTGCTGTTGATGGCGACGGTGTTCCTGCTGTTGGTGGAGATAGTGTTTCTGCTGTTGGTCGCGACGATTTTGCTGCTGTTGGTGGCGGTGGTGTTCCTGCTGTTGATTGCGGCGGTGTTACTGATGTTCATGGCTGTACTGTTTCTGCTGTTGGTGGCGGTGGTGTTCCTGCTGTTGCTGGCGGTGGTGTTCCTGCTGTTGGTGGCATTGGTGTACCTTCTGATGTTGATGTTGTTCCTGCTGTTGGTGGAGTTGGTCTTCCTGCTGTTGGTGGAGTTGGAGTTCCTGCTGTTGGTGATGGTGGTGTTCCTGCTGTTGGTGGAGATATTGTTCCTGCTGTTCTTTGGAGTTGGTGTTCATGCTGTTGGCGGCGTTGGTGTTGCTGCTGTCGGTGGGCTTGGTGTTCCTGCTGATGGTGATGTTGGTGTTCCTGCTGTTGGTGGAGCTGCTGTTCCTGATGATAGTGGAGCTGTTGTTCCTGCTGTTGGCGGAGTTGTTGGTCCAGCTGTTGGTGGAGTTGTTGTTCCAGATGTTGGTGGAGTTGGTGTTCCTGCTGTTGATTGAGTTGGTATTCCTACTGTTGGTGGAATTGTTTTTCCTGCTGTTGGTGGAGTTCGTGTTCCTGCTGGTGGTGGAATAATTGTTTCTGCTGTTGGTGGGGATTTTGTTTCTGCTGTTGATGGCGCCGATTTTCCTGCTGTTGCTGGCAGTGGTGTTCCTGCTGTTGGTGGCTGTGGTGTTCCTGCTCTTGGTGGCTGTGTTGTACCTGCTGTTAGTGGAGTTGTTGTTCCTGCTGTTGATGGAGAAGGTCTTCCTGCTGTTGGTGGAGTTGCAGTTCCTGCTGTTGGTGAAGTTGGTTTTCCTGCTGTTGGTGGAGTTTGTGTTCCTGCTGTTGGTGGTGTTGGTGTTCCTGCTGTTGGTGGAGATGCTGTTGCTGATGTTACCGGAGTTGTTGTTCCTGCTGTTGGGGGTGTTGGTGATCGTGCTGTTGGTGGATTTGGTCTTCCTGCTGTGGATGGAGTTGGAGTTCCTGCTGTTGGTGGCGGTGTTGTTCCTGCTATGGGTGGAGTTAATGTTCCTGCTGTTTTTTGGAGTTGGTGTTCCTGTTCTTGTTGGTGTTGGTGGTCCTGCTGTTGGTGGAGTTGGTGTTCCTCCTGTTAGTGGAGCTTTTGTTCCTGCTGTTGGTGGAGTTGTTGTTCCTGCTGTTGGCAGAGTTGTTGTCCCTGCTGTTGGCGGAGTTGTTGTCCCCGCTGTTTGTGGAGTTGAAAGTCCAGATGTTGTTGGCGTTGGTGTTCCAGCTGTTGGTGGAGTTGGTTTTCCTGCTGTTGGTGGAGTTGGTGTACCTCCTGTTGGTGGACTTGGTGTTCCTGCTGTTGGTGGAGTTGGTGGTCCTGCTGTTGGTGGAGTTGGTGTTCCAGCTATTGGTGGAGTTGGTGTTCCTGCTGTTGGTGGAGTTGGTGTTCCTGAATGTTTGTGGAGTTTGTGTTCCTGCTGTTGGTGGAGTTGATGTTCCAGCTGAAGGTGGAGTTGGAGATCCTGCTGTTGCTGGTAGTGGTGTTCCTGCAGTTGTTGGTGGCGGTGCTCATGCTGTTGTTGGTGGCGGTGCTCCTTCTGTTGCTGTTGGCGGTGTTCCTGCTGTTGTTGGTGGCGGGGATCCTGCTGTTGTTGGTGGCGGTGTTCCTGCTGTTGCTGGTGGTAGTGTTTTCCAGTTGTAGTTGCGGTGGCTGTGTTCGTGCTGTTGTTTGAGACATTGTTCCTGCAGTTGGTGGAGGCGGTGGTCCAGCTGATGTTGGTGGTGTTGTTCCTACTGTTGTTGTTGGTGGTGTTCCTGCTGTAGTTGGTGGGGGGTTTGATGCCGTAGTTGGTGGTGGTGTTCATGCTGTGGCTGGTAGCGGTGTTCCTGCTGTTGTTGCTGACAGTGCTCCAGCTGTTATTGGTGGCAGTGCTCCTGGTGTTGTTGGTGGAAGTGTTCCTGCTGTTGTTGTTGGTGGTGTTCCTGCTGTTGTTGGAGGCGGTGTTTGTCCTGTTGTTGGTGTTGGTGTTCCTGCTGTTGGTGGTGTTGTTGTTCCTGCTGTTGGTGGGTTGTTTTTCTTGCTGTTGGTGGAGTTGGAGTTCCTGCTGTTGGTGGCGGTGGAGTTCCTGATGTTGGCGGCGGTGGTGTACCTGCTTTTGGTGGAATTGTTGTTCCTGCTGTTGGTGGAGTTGGTCTTCCTGCTGTTGGTGGATTTGGAGTTCCTGCTGTTGGTGTACTTGGTTTTCCTGCTTTTGGTGGAGTTGAAGCTCCAGCTGTTTTTTGGAGTTGGTGTTCCTGCTGTTGGTGGTGTTGGTGTTCCTGCTTTTGGTGGTGTTGGTGTTCCTGCTGTTGGTGGAGCTGTTGTTCCTGATGTTAGTGGAGTTGATGTTCCTGCTGTTGGTGGAGTTGTTGTTCCTGCTGTTGGTGGACTTGGTGGTCCAGCTGTGGGTGGAGATGTTGTTCCAGATGTTGATGGAGTTGGTGTTCCTGCTGTTGGTTGAGTTGGTATTCCTGCTGTTGGTGGACTTGTTGTTCCTGCTGTTGGTGGAGTTGGTGCTCTTGCGGGTGGTGGAGGTGTTGTTTCTGCTGTTGGTAGAGTTGGTGTTTCTGCCGTTGTTGGCGCCGATTTTCCTGCTGTTGCTGGCGGCAGTATTCCTGCTGTTGGTGGCGGTGGTGTCCCTGCTGTTGATGGAGGAGGTGTTCCTGCTGTCCATGGCTGTAGTGTTTCTGCTGTTGTTGGCGGTGTTGTTCCTGCTGTTGGTGGAATTGTTGTTCCTGCTGGTAGTGGAGTTGGTGTTCCTGCTGTTGGTGGATTTGGTGTTCCTGCTGCAGGTGGAGAGGGTGTTCCTTCTTTTGGTGGAGTTGTTGTTTCTGCTGTTGGTCGCGACGATTTTCCTGCTGTTGGTGGCGGTGGTGTTACTGCTGTTGATTGCGGTGGTGTTACTGCTGTTCATGGCTGTACTGTTTCTGCTGTTGGTGGCGGTGGTGTTCCTGCTGTTGGTGGCGGTGGTTTTCCTGCTGTTGGTGGCGGTGGTGTACCCTCTGTTGTTGATGTTGTTTCTGCTGTTGGTGGAGTTGGTCTTCCTGCTGTTGGTGGAGTTGGAGTTCCTGCTGTTGGTTGCGGTGGTGTGCCTGCTGTTGGTGGCGGTGGTGTACCCTCTGTTGTTGATGTTGTTTCTGCTGTTGGTGGAGTTGGTCTTCCTGCTGTTGGTGGAGTTGGAGTTCCTGCTGTAGGTGGCGGTGGTGTTCCTGCTGTTGGTGGAGTTAGTGTTCCTGCTGTTTTTTGGAGTTGGTGTTCCTGCTGTTGTTGGTCTTTGTGTTCCGGCTTTTGGTGGACTTTGTGTTCCTCCTGTTAGTGGAGTTTTTGTTCCTGCTGTTGGTGGAGGTGTTGTTCCTGCTGTTGTCGGAGTTGTAGTCCCTGCTGTTGCCAGAGTTGTTGTCCCCGCTGTTGGTGGAGTTGAAGGTCCAGATGTTGTTCGAGTTGGTGTTCCAGCTGCTGGTGGAGTTGGTTTTCCTGCTGTTGGTGGAGTTGGTGTACCTCCTGTTGGTGGACTTGCTGTTCCAGCTGTTGGTTGAGTTGGTGGTCCTGCTGTTGGTGGAGTTGGTGTTCCTGTATGTTTGTGGAGTTGGTGTTCCTGCTGTTGGTGGAGTTGGAGTTCCTGCTGAAGGTGGAGTTGGAGTTCCTGCTGTTGCTGGTAGTGGTGCTCCTGCTGTTGTTGCTGGCGGTGCTCCTGCTGTTGCTGTTGGCGGTGTTCCTGCTGTTGTTTGGTGGCGGTGTTCCTGCTGTTGCTGGTGGTGCTGTTTTCCAGTTGTTGGTGGCCGTGTTCGTGCTGTTGTTAGAGACATTGATGCTGCTGTTGGTGGAGGCCGTGGTCCTGCTGTTGTTGGTGGCGTTGTTCCTGCTGTTGTTGTTTGTGGTGTTCCTGCTGTAGTTGGTGGGGGGTTTGATGCCGTAGTTGGTGGCGCTTTTCATGCTGTGGCTGGTGGCGGTGTTCCTGCTGTTGTTGGTGACAGTGTTCCTGCTGTTGTTGGTGGCAGTGCTCCTGCTTTTGTTGGTGGCGGTGCTCCTGCTGTTGTTGGTGGCAGTGTTCCTGCTGTTGTTGTTGGTGGTGCTCCTGCTGTTGTTGGTGGCGGTGTTTGTCCTGTTGTTGGTGTTGTTGTTCCTGCTGTTGATAGCGGCGGTGTTCCTCCTGTTCATGGCTGTACTGTTTCTGCTGTTGGTGGTGTTGTTGTTCCAGATGTTGATGGAGTTGGTGTTCCTGCTGTTGGTTGAGTTGGTACTCCTGCTGTTGTTGGACTTGTTGTTCCTGCTGTTGGTTGATTTGGTGTTCCTGCTGTTGGTGGAGTTGGTGTTCCTCCTTTTAGTGGAGTTTTTGTTCCTGCTGTTGGCGGAGTTGTTGTCCCTGCTGTTTGGCGGAGTTGTTGTCCCCGCTGGAGGTGGAGTTGAAGGTCCAGATGTTGTTGGAGTTTGTGTTCCAGCTGTTGGTGGAGTTGGTTTTCCTGCTTTTGGTGGAGTTGGTGTACCTCCTGTTGGTGGATTTGCTGTTCCTGCTGTTGGTTGAGTTGGTGGTCCTGCTGTTTTTGGAGTTGGTGTTCCAGCTATTGGTGGAGTTGGTGTTCCTGCTGTTGGTGGCGGTGGTGTTCCTGCTGTTGGTGGCGGTGGTGTACCTGCTGTTGGTGGTGTTGTTGTTCCTGCTGTTGGTGGATTTTTTCTTCTTGCTGTTGGTGGAGTTGGAGTTCCTGCTGTTGTTGGCGCGGAATTTCCTGCTGTTGCTGGCGGCGGTTTTCCTGCTGTTGGTGGCAGTGGTGTTGCAGCTTTTGGTGGCGGTGGTGTACCTTCTGTTGTTGATGTTGTTCCTGATGTTGTTGGAGTTGGTCTTCCCGCTGTTGGTGGAGTTGGAGTAACTGCTGTTTGTGGCGGTGGTGTTCCTGCTGTAGGTGGCGTTAGTGTTCCTGCTCTTCTTTGGAGTTGGTGTTCCTGCTTTTGGTGAAGTTTGTTTTCCTGCTGTTGGTGGAGTTGCAGCTCCTGCTGTTTTTTGGAGTTGGTGTTCCTGCTGTTGGTGGTGTTGGTGTTCCTTCTGTTGGTGGTGTTGGTGTTCCTGCTGTTGGTGGAGCTGTTGTTCCTGATGTTAGTGGAGCTGTTGTTCCTGCTGTTGCTGGAGTTATTGTTCCTGCTGTAGGGGGAGTTGGTGGTCCAGCTGTTGGTGGAGTTGTTGTTCCAGTTGTTGGTGTATTTGGTGTTCCTCAAGTTGGTTGAGTTGGTATTCCTACCGTTGGTGGAATTGTTTTTCCTGCTGTTGGTGGAGTTCATGTTCCTGCTGGTGGTGGAGTTGCTGTTTCTGCTGTTGGTGGAGTGGTTGTTTCTGCTGTTGTTGGCGCTGTTTTTCCTGCTGTTGCTGGCGGCAGTGTTCCTGCTGTTGGTGGTGGTGTTGTACCTGCTGTTGTTGGAGTTTTTGATCCAGCTGTTGATGGAGTTGGTCTTCCTACCGTTGGTGGAGTTGGAGTTCCTGCTGTTGAAGGCGGTGGTGTTCCTGCTTTTGGTGGGGTTGGTGTTCCTGCTGTTGGTAGAGTTGTTGTTCCTGCTGTTTGTGGAGTTGGTTTTCCTGCTTTTGGTGAAGTCGGTTTTCCTGCTGTTGGTGGAGTTGGTGTTCCTGCTCTTGGTGGAGATGCTGTTCCTGATGTTAGTGGAGTTGTTGTTCCTGCTGTTGGTGGTGTTGGTGATCATGCTGTTGGCGTAGGAGGTCTTCCTGGGGTGGATGGAGTTGGAGTTCCTGCTGTTGGTGGCGGTGTTGTTCCTGCTATGGGTGGAGTTAGTGTTCCTGCTGTTTTTTGGAGTTGGTGTTCCTGCTGTTGTTGGTGTTGGTGTTCCTGCTGTTGGTGGAGTTGGTGTTCGTGCTGTTAGTAGAGTTTTTGTTCGTGCTGTTGGTGGAGTTGTTGTTCCTGCTGTTGGCAGTGTTGTTGTCCCTGCTGTTGGCGGAGTTGTTGTACCTGCTTTTGGTGGAGTTGAAGGTCCAGATGTTGTTGGAGTTGGTGTTCCAGCTGTTGGTGGAGTTGGTGTTCCTGCTGCTGTTGGTGTTGGTGTTCCTGCTGTTGGTGGAGTTGGTGTTCCTGCTGTTGGTGCAGCTGTTGTTCCTGATGTTGCTGGAGTTTTTGTTCCTGCTTTAGGGGGAGTTGGTGGTCCTGCTGTTGGTGGAGTTGTTGTTCCTGCTGTTGGCAGAGTTGTTGTCCCTGCTGTTGGCGTAGTTTTTGTCCCTGCTGTTGGTGGAGTTGAAGGTCCAGATGTTGTTGGAGTTGGTTTTCCAGCTGTTGGTGGAGTTGGTGTTCCTGCTGTTGGTGGAGCTGTTGTTCCTGATGTTAGTGGAACTGTTGTTCCTGCTGTTGGTGGAGTTTTTGTTCCTGCTGTAGGGGGAGTTGGTGGTCCAGCTGTTGGTGGAGCTGTTGTTCCAGTTGTTGGTGGATTTGGTGTTCCTCAAGTTGGTGGAGTTGGTATTCCTACCTTTGGTGGAATTGTTTTTCCTGCTGTTGGTGGAGTTCATGTTCCTGCTGGTGGTGGAGTTGCAGTTTCTGCTGTTGGCGGAGTGGTTGTTTCTGCTGTTGTTGGCGCTGTTTCTCCTGCTGTTGCTGGTGGCTGTGTTCCTGCTGTTGGTGGCGGTGTTGTACCTGCTGTTGTTGGAGTTGTTGATCCAGCTGCTGATGGAGTTGGTCTTCCTACTGTTGGTTGAGTTGGAGTTCCTGCTGTTGAAGGCGGTGGTGTTCCTGCTTTTGGTGGGGTTGGTGTTCCTGCTGTTGGTAGAGTTGTTGTTCCTGCTGTTGGTGGAGTTGGTTTTCCTGCTTTTTGTGAAGTCGGTTTTCCTGCTGTTGGTGGAGTTGGTGTTCCTGTTGTTGGTGGAGATGCTGCTCCTGATGTTAGTGGAGCTGTTGTTCCTGCTGTTGGTGGTGTTGGTGATCATGCTGTTGGTGGAGGTGGTCTTCCTGGGGTGGATGGAGTTGGAGTTCCTGCTGCTGGTGGCGGTGTTGTTCCTGCTATGGGTGGAGTTAGTGTTCCTGCTGTTTTTTGGAGTTGGTGTTCCTGCTGTTGTTGGTGTTGGTGTTCCTGCTGTTGGTGGAGCTGGTGTTCCTGCTGTTAGTGGAGTTTTTGTTCGTGCTGTTGGTGGACTTGTTGTTCCTGCTGTTGGCAGAGTTGATGTCCCTGCTGTTGGCGGAGTTGTTGTCCCTGCTGTTGGTGGAGTTGAAGGTCCAGATGTTGTTGGAGTTGGTGTTCCAGCTGTTGGTGGAGTTGGTGTTCCTGCTGCTGTTGGTGTTGGTGTTCCTGATGTTAGTGGAGCTGTTGTTCCTGCTGTTGCTGGAGTTTATGTTCCTGCTGTAGGGGGAGTTGGCGGTCCAGCTGTTGGTGGAGTTTTGTTCCTGCTGTTGGCAGAGTTGTTGTCCCTGCTTTTGGCGGATTATTGTCCCTGCTGTTGGTGGAGTTGAAGGTCCAGATGTTGTTGGAGCTGGTGTTCCAGCTGTTGGTGGAGTTGGTGTTCCTGCTGCTGTTGGTGTTGGTGTTCCTGCTGTTGGTGGAGTTGGTGTTCCTGCTGTTGGTGGAGCTGTTGTTCCTGATGTTAGTGGAGCTGTTGTTCCTGCTGTTGCTGGAGTTTTTGTTCCTGCTGTAGGGGGAGTTGGTGGTCCACCTGTTGGTGGCGTTGTTGTTCCAGTTGTTGGTGGAGTTGGTGTTCCTGCTGTTGGTTGAGTTGGTATTCCTACCGTTGGTGGAATTGTTTTTCCTGCTGTTGGTGGAGTTCATGTTCCTGCTGGTGGTGGAGTTGCTTTTTCTGCTGTTGGTGGAGTGGTTGTTTCTGCTGTTGTTGGCGCTGTTTTTCGTGCTGTTGCTGGCGGCGGTGTTCCTGCTGTTAGTGGAGGTGTTGTACCTGCTGTTGTTGGAGTTGTTGATCCAGCTGTTGATGGAGTTGGTCTTCCTACTGTTGGTGGAGTTGGAGTTCCTGCTGTTGAAGGCGGTGGTGTTCCTGCTTTTGGCGGCGTTGGTGTACCTGCTATTTGTGGAATTGTTGTTCCTGCTGTTGGTGGAGTTGGTCTTCCTGCTGTTTTTGGATTTGGAGTTCCTGCTGTTGGTGTACTTGGTTTTCCTGCTTTTGGTGGAGTTGAAGCTCCAGCTGTTTTTTGGAGTTGGTGTTCCTGCTGTTGGTGGTGTTGGTGTTCCTGCTGTTGGTGGAGCTGTTGTTCCTGATGTTAGTGGAGCTGTTGTTCCTACTGTTGCTGGAGTTATTGTTCCTGCTGTAGGGGCAGTTGGTGGTCCAGCTGTTGGTGGAGTTGTTGTTCCAGTTGTTGGTGTATTTGGTGTTCCTCAAGTTGGTTGAGTTGGTATTCCTACCGTTGGTGGAATTGTTTTTCCTGCTGTTGGTGGAGTTCATGTTCCTGCTGGTGGTGGAGTTGCTGTTTCTGCTGTTGGTGGAGTGGTTGTTTCTGCTGTTGTTGGCGCTGTTTTTCCTGCTGTTGCTGGCGGCAGTGTTCCTGCTGTTGGTGGTGGTGTTGTACCTGCTGTTGTTGGAGTTGTTGATCCAGCTGTTGATGGAGTTGGTCTTCCTACTGTTGGTGGAGTTGGAGTTCCTGCTGTTGAAGGCGGTGGTGTTCCTGTTTTTGGTGGGGTTGGTGTTCCTGCTGTTGGTAGAGTTGTTGTTCCTGCTGTTTGTGGAGTTGGTTTTCCTGCTTTTGGTGAAGTCGGTTTTCCTGCTGTTGGTGGAGTTGGCGTTCCTGCTGTTGGTGGAGATGCTGTTCCTGATGTTAGTGGAGTTGTTGTTCCTGCTCTTGGTGGTGTTGGTGATCATGCTGTTGGCGTAGGTGGTCTTCCTGGGGTGGATGGAGTTGGAGTTCCTGCTGTTGGTGGCGGTGTTGTTCCTGCTATGGGTGGAGTTAGTGTTCCTGCTGTTTTTTGGAGTTGGTGTTCCTGCTGTTGTTGGTGTTGGTGTTCCTGCTGTTGGTGGAGTTGGTGTTCCTGCTGTTAGTGGAGCTTTTGTTCGTGCTGTTGGTGGAGTTGTTGTTCCTGCTGTTGGCAGAGTTGTTGTCCCTGCTGTTGGCGGAGTTGTTGTACCTGCTGTTGGTGGAGTTGAAGGTCCAGATGTTGTTGGAGTTGGTGTTCCAGCTGTTGGTGGAGTTGGTGTTCCTTCTGCTGTTGGTGTTGGTGTTCCTGCTGTTGGTGGAGTTGGTGTTCCTGCTTTTGGTGGAGCTGTTGTTCCTGATGTTCCTGGAGTTTTTGTTCCTGCTGTAGGGGCAGTTGGTGGTCCTGCTGTTGGTGGAGTTGTTGTTTCTCCTTTTGGTGGAGTGGTTGTTTCTGCTGTTGTTGGCGCTGTTTTTCCTGCTGTTGCTGGCGGTGGTGTCCCTTCTGTTGATGGAGGAGGTGTTCCTGCTGTCCATGGCTGTAGTGTTTCTGCTATTGTTGGCGGTGTTGTTCCTGCTGTTGGTGGAATTGGTGTTCCTGCTGGTAGTGGAGTTGGTGTTCCTGCTGTTGTTGGATTTGGTGTTCCTGCTGCAGGTGGAGAGGGTGTTCCTTCTTTTGGTGGAGTTGTTGTTTCTGCTGTTGGTGGAGATAGTGTGTCTGCTGTTGGTCGCGACGATTTTCCTGCAGTTGGTGGCGATGGTGTTACTGCTGTTTATTGCGGTGGTGTTACTGCTGTTCATGGCTGTACTGTTTCTGCTGTTGGTGGCAGTGGTTTTCCTGCTGTTGGTGGCGGTGGTGTACACTCTGTTGTTGATGTTGTTTCTGATGTTGGTGGAGTTGGTCTTCCTGCTGTTGGTGGAGTTGGAGTTCCTGCTGTTGGTTGCGGTCGTGTTCCTGCTGTTGGTGGCGGTGGTGTACCCGCTGTTGTTGATGTTGTTTCCGCTGTTGGTGGAGTTGGTCTTCCTGCTGTTGTTGGAGTTGGAGTTGCTGCTGTTGGTGGCGGTGGTGTTCCTGCTGTTGGTGGAGTTAGTGTTCCTGCTGTTTTTTGGAGTTGGTGTTCCTGCTGTTGTTGGTGTTGGTGTTCCTGCTGTTGGTGGAGTTTGTGTTCCTCCTGTTAGTGGAGTTTTTGTTCCTGCTGTGGGTGGAGTTGTTGTTCCTGCTGTTGTCGGAGTTGTAGTCCCTGCTGTTGCCGGAGTTGTTGTCCCCGCTGTTGATGGAGTTGAAGGTCCAGATGTGGTTGGAGTTGGTGTTCCAGCTGCTGGTGGTGTTGGTTTTCCTGCTGTTGGTGGAGTTGGTGTACCTCCTGTTGGTGGACTTGCTGTTCCAGCTGTTGGTTGAGTTGGTGGTCCTGCTGTTGGTGGAGTTGGTTTTCCTGTATGTTTGTGGAGTTGGTGTTCCTGCTGTTGGTGGAGTTGGAGTTCCTGCTGAAGGTGGAGTTGGAGTTCCTGCTTTTGCTGGTAGTGGTGCTCCTGCTGTTGTTGCTGGCGGTGCTCCTGCTGTTGTTTGTGGCGGTGCTCCTGCTGTTGCTGTTGGCGGTGTTCCTGCTGTTGTTGGTGGCGGGGTTCCTGCTGTTGTTGTTGGCGGTGTTCCTGCTGTTGCTGGTGGTGGTGATTTCCAGTTGTTGGTGGCCGTGTTCGTGCTGTTGTTTGAGGCATTGATGCTGCTGTTGGTGGAGGCCGTGGTCCTGCTGTTGTTGGTGGCGTTGTTCCTGCTGTTGTTGTTTGTGGTGTTCCTGCTGTAGTTGGTAGGGGGTTTGATGCCGTAGTTGGTGGCGCTGTTCATGCTGTGGCTGGTGGCGGTGTTCCTGCTTTTGTTGTTGACAGTGTTCCTGCTGTTGTTGGTGGCAGTGCTCCTGCTTTTGTTGGTGGCGGTGCTCCTGCTGTTGTTGGTGGCAGTGTTCCTGCTGTTGTTGTTGGTGGTGCTCCTGCTGTTGTTGGTGGCGGTGTTTGTCCTGTTGTTGGTGTTGGTGTTCCTGCTGTTGATGGCGGCGGTGTTCCTGCTGTTCATGGCTGTACTGTTTCTGCTGTTGGTGGTGTTGTTGTTCCAGATGTTGATGGAGTTGGTGTTCCTGCTGTTGGTTCAGTTGGTATTCCTGCTGTTGTTGGACTTTTTGTTCCTGCTGTTGGTGGATTTGGTGTTCCTGCTGTTGGTTTAGTTGGTGTTCCTCCTTTTAGTGGAGTTTTTGTTCCTGCTGTTGGCGGAGTTGTTGTCCCTGCTGTTTGGAGGAGTTGTTGTCCCCGCTGTAGGTGGAGTTGAAGGTCCAGATGTTGGTGGATTTGCTGTTCCTGCTGTTGGTTGAGTTGGTGGTCCTGCTGTTTTTGGAGTTGGTGTTCCAGCTATTGGTGGAGTTGGTGTTCCTGCTGTTGGTGGAGTTGGTGTTCCTATATGTTTGTGGAGTTGGTGTTCCTGCTGTTGGTGGAGTTGGAGTTCCTGCTGAAGGTGGAGTTGGAGTTCCTGCTGTTGCTGGTAGTGGTGCTCCTGCTGTTGTTGGTGGCGGTGCTCCTGCTGTTGTTGGTGGCGGTGCTCCTGCTGTTGTTGGTGGCGGTGTTCCTGCTGTTGCTGGTGGTGGTGTTTTCCAGTTGTTGGTGGCCGTGTTTGTGCTGTTGTTTGAGACATTGCTCCTGCTGTTGGTGGAGGCGGTGGTCCTGCCGTTGTTGGTGGCATTGTTCCTGCTGTTGTTGTTGGCGGTGTTCCTGCTGTAGTTGGTGGGGGGTTTGATGCCGTAGTTGGTGGCGGTGTTCATGCTGTGGCTGGTGGCGGTGTTCCTGCTGTTGTTGGTGACAGTGTTCCTGCTGTTGCTGGTGTCAGTGCTCCTGCTTTTGTTGGTGGCTGTGCTCCGGCTGTTGTTGGTGGCAGCGTTCCTGCAGTTGTTGCTGGTGGTGTTCCTGCTGTTGTTGGTGGCGGTATTTGTCCTGTTGTTGGTGTTGGTGTTCCCGCTGTTGATGGCGGCGGTGTTCCTGCTGTTCATGGCTGTACAGTTTCTGCTGTTGGTGGAAGTGGTGTTCCTGCTGTTGGTGGCGGTGGTGTTCCTGCTGTTGGTGGCGGTGGTGTACCTGCTGTTGGTGGTGTTGTTGTTCCTGCTGTTGGTGGATTTTTTCTTCTTGCTGTTGGTGGAGTTGGAGTTCCTGCTGTTGTTGGCGCGGATTTTCCTGCTGTTGCTGGCGGCGGTGTTCCTGCTGTTGGTGGCGGTGGTGTTGCAGCTTTTGGTGGCGGTGGTGTACCTTCTGTTGTTGATGTTGTTCCTGCTGTTGTTGGAGTTGGTCTTCCCGCTGTTGGTGGAATTGGAGTAACTGCTGTTGGTGGCGGTGGTGTTCCTGCTGTAGGTGGCGTTAGTGTTACTGCTCTTCTTTGGAGTTGGTGTTCCTGCTGTTGGTGAAGTTTGTTTTCCTGCTGTTGGTGGAGTTGCAGCTCCTGCTGTTTTTTGGAGATGGTGTTCCTGCTGTTGGTGGTGTTGGTGTTCCTTCTGTTGGTGGTGTTGGTGTTCCTGCTGTTGGTGGAGCTGTTGTTCCTGATGTTAGTGGAGCTGTTGTTCCTGCTGTTGGTGGAGTTTTTGTTCCTGCCGAAGGGGGAGTTGGTGGTCCAGCAGTTGGTGGAGTTGTTGTTCCAGTTGTTGGTGGAGTTGGTGTTCCTGCTGTTGGTTGAGTTGCTATTCCTACCGTTGGTGGAATTGTTTTTCCTGCTGTTGGTGGAGTTCATGTTCCCGCTGGTGGTGGCGTTGCTGTTTCTGCTGTTGGTGGAGTGGTTGTTTCTGCTGTTGTTGGCGCTGTTTTTCCTGCTGTTGCTGGCGGCGGTGTTCCTGCTGTTGGTGGCGGTGTTGTACCTGCTGTTGTTGGAGTTGTTGATCCAGCTGTTGATGGAGTTGGTCTTCCTACTGTTGGAGGAGTTGGAGTTCCTGCTGTTGAAGGCGGTGGTGTTCCTGCTTTTGGTGGGGGTGGTGTTCCTGCTGTTGGTCGAGTTGTTGTTCCTGCTGTTGGTGGAGTTGGTTTTCCTGCTTTTGGTGAAGTCGGTTTTCCTGCTGTTGGTGGAGTTGGTGTTCCTGCTGTTGGTGGAGATGCTGTTCCTGATGTTAGTGGAGTTGTTGTTCCTGCTGTTGGTGGTGTTGGTGATCATGCTGTTGGTGGAGGTGGTCTTCCTGGGGTGGATGGAGCTGGAGTTCCTGCTGTTGGTGGCGGTGTTGTTCCTGCTATGGGTGGAGTTATTGTTCCTGCTGTTTTTTGGAGTTTGTGTTCCTGCTGTTGTTGGTGTTGGTGTTCCTGCTGTTGGTGGAGTTGGTGTTCGTGCTGTTAGTGGAGTTTTTGTTCGTGCTGTTGGTGGAGGTGTTGTTCCTGCTGTTGGCAGAGTTGTTGTCCCTGCTGTTGGCGGAGTTGTTGTCCCTGCAGTTGGTGGAGTTGAAGGTCCAGATGTTGTTGGAGTTGGTGTTCCAGCTGTTGGTGGGGTTGGTGTTCCTGCTGCTGTTGGTGTTGGTGTTCCTGCTGTTGGTGGAGTTTGTGTTCTTGCTGTTGGTGGAGCTGTTGTTCCTGATGTTAGTAGAGCTGTTGTTCCTGCTGTTGGTGGAGTTTTTGTTCCTGCTTTAGGGTGAGTTGGTTGTCCAGCTGTTGGTGGAGTTGTTGTTCCAGTTGTTGGTGGAGTTGGTGTTCCTGCTGTTGGTTGAGTTGGTATTCCTACTGTTGGTGGAATTGTTTTTCCTGCTGTTGGTGGAGTTCATGTTCCTGCTAGTGGTGGAGTTGTTTCTGCTGTTGGTGGAGTTGTTGTTTCTGCTGTTATTGGCGCTGTTTTTACAAATGTTGCTGGCGGCGGTGTTCCTGCTGTTGGTGGCGTTGTTGTACTTGCTGTTGTTGGATTTGTTGATCCAGCTGTTGATGGAGTTGGTCTTCCTACTGTTGGTGGAGTTGGAGTTCCTGCTGTTGAAGGCGGTGGTGTTCCTTCTTTTGGTGGGGTTGGTGTTCCTGCTGTTGGTAGAGTTGTTGTTCCTGCTGTTGGTGGAGATGCTGTTCCTGATGTTAGTGGAGTTGTTGTTCCTGCTGTTGGTGGTGTTGGTGATCATGCTGTTGGTGGAGGTCGTCTTCCTGGGGTGGATGGAGCTGGAGTTCCTGCTGTTGGTGGCGGTGTTGTTCCTGCTATGGGTGGAGTTAGTGTTCCTGCTGTTTTTTGGAGTTTGTGTTCCTGCTGTTGTTGGTGTTGGTGTTCCTGCTGTTGGTGGAGTTGGTGTTCCTGCTCTTAGTGGAGTTTTTGTTCGTGCTGTTGGTGGAGTTGTTGTTCCTGCTGTTGGCAGAGTTGTTGTCCCTGCTTTTGGCGGAGTTTTTGTCCCTGCTGTTGGTGGAGTTGAAGGTCCAGATGTTGTTGGAGTTGGTGTTCCAGTTGTTGGTGGAGTTGCTGTTCCTGCTGTTGGTTGAGTTGGTATTCCTACTGTTGGTGGAATTGTTTTTCCTGCTGTTGGTGGAGTTCATGTTCCTGCTGGTGGTGGAGTTGTTGTTTCTGCTGTTGGTGGAGTTGTTGTTTCTGCTGTTATTGGCGCTGTTTTTCCTGCTGTTGCTGGCGGCGGTGTTCCTGCTGTTGGTGGCGGTGTTGTACTTGCTGTTGTTGGAGTTGTTGATCCAGCTGTTGATGGAGTTGGTCTTCCTACTGTTGGTGGAGTTGGAGTTCCTGCTATTGAAGGCGGTGGTGTTCGGCTTTTGGTGGGGTTGGTGTTCCTGCTGTTGGTAGTGTTTTTGTTCCTGCTGTTGGTGGAGTTGGTTTTCCTGCTGTTGGTGAAGTCGGTTTTCCTGCTGTTGGTGGAGTTGGTGTTCCTGCTGTTGGTGGAGATGCTGTTCCTGATGTTAGTGGAGTTGTTGTTCCTGCTGTTGGTGGTGTTGGTGATCATGCTGTTGGTGGAGGTGGTCTTCCTGGGGTAAATGGAGTTGGAGTTCCTGCTGTTGGTGGAGGTGTTGTTCCTGCTATGGGTGGAGTTAGTGTTCCTGCTGTTTTTTGGAGTTGGTGTTCCTGCTGTTGTTGGTGTTGGTGTTCCTGCTGTTGGTGGAGTTGGTGTTCGTGCTGTTAGTGGAGTTTTTGTTCGTGCTGTTGGTGGAGTTGTTGTTCCTGCTGTTGGCAGAGTTGTTGTCCCTGCTGTTGGCGGAGTTGTTGTCCCTGCTGTTGGTGGAGTTGAAGGTCCAGATGTTGTTGGAGTTGGTGTTCCAGCTGTTGGTGGAGTTGGTGTTCCTGCTGCTGTTGGTGTTGGTGTTCCTGCTGTTGGTGGAGTTGGTGTTCCTGCTGTTGGTGGAGCTGTTGTTCCTGATGTTAGTGGAGCTTTTGTTCCTGCTGTTGCTGGAGTTTTTGTTCCTGCTGTAGGGGGAGTTGGTGGTCCAGCTGTTGGTGGAGTTGTTGTTCCAGTTGTTGGTGGAGTTGGTGTTCCTGCTGTTGGTTGAGTTGGTATTCCTACCGTTGGTGGAATTGTTTTTCCTGCTGTTGGTGGAGTTCATGTTCCTGCTGGTGGTGGAGTTGCTGTTTCTGCTGTTGGTGCAGTGGTTGTTTCTGCTGTTGTTGGCGCTGTTTTTCCTGCTGTTGCTGGCGGCGGTGTTCCTGCTGTTGGTGGAGGTGTTGTACCTGCTGTTGATGGAGTTGTTGATTCAGCTGTTGATGGAGTTGGTCTTCCTGCTGTTGGTGGAGTTGGAGTTCCTGTTGTTGAAGGCGGTGGTGTTCCTGATGCTGGCGGCGTTGGTGTACCTGCTATTGGTGGAATTGTTGTTCCTGCTGTTGGTGGAGTTGGTCTTCCTGCTGTTGGTGGATTTGGAGTTCCTGCTGTTGGTGTACTTGGTTTTCCTGCTTTTGGTGGAGTTGAAGCTCCAGCTGTTTTTTTGAGTTGGTGTTCCTGCTGTTGGTGGTGTTGGTGTTCCTGCTTTTGGTGGTGTTGGTGTTCCTGCTGTTGGTGGAGCTGTTGTTCATGATGTTAGTGGAGTTCATGTTCCTGCTGTTGGTGGAGTTGTTGTTCCTGCTGTTGGGGGACTTGGTGGTCCAGCTGTTGGTGGAGATGTTGTTCCAGATGTTGATGGAGCTGGTGTTCCTGCTGTTGGTTGAGTTGGTATTCCTGCTGTTGGTGGACTTGTTGTTCCTGCCGTTGGTGGAATTGGTGTTCTTGCTGCTGGTGGAGGTGTTGTTTCTGCTGTTGATAGAGTTGGTGTTTCTGCCGTTGTTGGCGCCGATTTTCCTGCTGTTGCTGGCGGCAGTATTCCTGCTGTTGGTGGCGGTGGTGTCCCTGCTGTTGATGGAGGAGGTGTTCCTGCTGTCCATGGCTGTAGTGTTTCTGCTGTTGTTGGCGGTGTTGTTCCTGCTGTTGGTGGAATTGTTGTTCCTGCTGGTAGTGGAGTTGGTGTTCCTGCTGTTGGTGGATTTGGTGTTCCTGCTGCAGGTGGAGAGGGTGTTCCTTCTTTTGGTGGAGTTGTTGTTTCTGCTGTTGGTCGCGACGATTTTCCTGCTGTTGGTGGCGGTGGTGTTACTGCTGTTGATTGCGGTGGTGTTACTGCTGTTCATGGCTGTACTGTTCCTGCTGTTGGTGGCGGTGGTGTTCCTGCTGTTGGTGGCGGTGGTTTTCCTGCTGTTGGTGGCGGTGGTGTACCCTCTGTTGTTGATGTTGTTTCTGCTGTTGGTGGAGTTGGTCTTCCTGCTGTTGCTGGAGTTCGAGATCCTGCTGTTGGTTGCGGTGGTGTTCCTGCTGTTGGTGGCGGTGGTGTACCCTCTGTTGTTGATGTTGTTTCTGCTGTTGGTGGAGTTGGTCTTCCTGCTGTTGGTGGAGTTGGAGTTCCTGCTGTTGGTGGCTGTGGTGTTCCTGCTGTTGGTGGAGTTAGTGTTCCTGCTGTTTTTTGGAGTTGGTGTTCCTGCTGTTGTTGGTCTTGGTGTTCCGGCTGTTGGTGGAGTTTGTGTTCCTCCTGTTAGTGGAGTTTTTGTTCCTGCTCTTGGTGGAGTTGTTGTTCCTGCTGTTGGCGGAGTTGTAGTCCCTGCTGTTGCCGGAGTTGTTGTCCCCGCTGTTGGTGGAGTTGAAGGTCCAGATGTTGTTGGAGTTGGTGTTCCAGCTGTTGGTGGAGTTGGTTTTCCTGCTGTTGGTGGAGTTGGTGTACCTCCTGTTGGTGGACTTGCTGTTCCAGCTGTTGGTTGAGTTGGTGGTCCTGCTGTTGGTGGAGTTGGTGTTCCTGTATGTTTGTGGAGTTGGTGTTCCTGCTGTTGGTGGAGTTGGAGTTCCTGCTGAAGGTGGAGTTGGAGTTCCTGCTGTTGCTGGTAGTGGTGTTCCTGCTGTTGTTGCTGGCGGTGCTCCTGCTGTTGTTGGTGGCGGTGCTCCTGCTGTTGCTGTTGGCGGCGTTCCTGCTGTTGTTGGTGGCGGGGTTCCTGCCGTTGTTGGTGGCGGTGTTCCTGCTGTTGCTGGTGGTGGTGTTTTCCAGTTGTTGGTGGCCGTGTTCGTGCTGTTGTTTGAGACATTGATGCTGCTGTTGGTGGAGGCGGTGGTCCTGCTGTTGTTGGTGGCGTTGTTAGTGCTGTTGTTGTTTGTGGTGTTCCTGCTGTAGTTGGTGGGGGGTTTGATGCCGTAGTTGGTGCCTCTGTTCATGCTGTGGCGGGTGGCGGTGTTCCTGCTGTTTTTGGTGACAGTGTTCCTGCTGTTGTTGGTGGCAGTGCTCCTGCTTTTGTTGGTGGCGGTGCTCCTGCTGTTGTTGGTGGCAGTGTTCCTGCTGTTGTTGTTGGTGGTGCTCCTGCTGTTGTTGGTGGCGATGTTTGTCCTGTTGTTGGTGTTGGTGTTCCTGCTGTTGATGGCGGCGGTGTTCCTGCTGTTCATGGCTGTACTGTTTCTGCTGTTGGTGTTGTTATAGTTCCAGATGTTGATGGAGTTTGTGTTCCTGCTGTTGGTTGAATTGGTATTCCTGCTGTTGTTGGACTTGTTGTTCCTGCTGTTGGTGGATTTGGTGTTCCTGCTGTTGGTGGAGTTGGTGTTCCTCCTTTTAGTGGAGTTTTTGTTCCTGCTGTTGGCGGAGTTGTTGTCCCTGCTGTTTGGCGGAGTTGTTGTCCCGCTGTAGGTGGAGTTGAAGGTCCAGATGTTGTTGGAGTTGGTGTTCCAGCTGTTGGTGGAGTTGGTTTTCCTGCTTTTGGTGGAGTTGGTGTACCTCCTGTTGGTGGATTTGCTGTTCCTGCTGTTGGTTGAGTTGGTGGTCCTGCTGTTTTTGGAGTTGGTGTTCCAGCTATTGGTGGAGTTGGTGTTCCTGCTGTTGGTGGAGTTGGTGTTCCTGTATGTTTGTGGAGTTGGTGTTCCTGCTGTTGGTGGAGTTGGAGTTCCTGCTAAAGGTGGAGTTGGAGTTCCTGATGTTGCTGGTATTGGTGTTCCAGCTGTTGTTGGTGGCGGTGCTCCTGCTGTTGTTGGTGGCGGTGCTCCTGCTGTTGCTGTTGCTGGTGTTCCTGCTGTTGTTGGTGGCGGGGTTCCTGCTGTTGTTGGTGGCGGTGTTCCTGCTGTTGCTGGTGGTGGTGTTTTCCAGTTGTTGGTGGCCGTGTTTGTGCTGTTGTTTGAGACATTGTTCCTGCTGTTGGTGGAGGCGGTGGTCCTGCTGTTGTTGGTGGCGTTGTTCCTGCTGTTGTTGTTGGCGGTGTTCCTGCTGTAGTTGGTGGGGGGTTTGATGCCTTAGTTGGTGGCGGTGTTCATGCTGTGGCTGGTGGCGGTGTTCCTGCTGTTGTTGGTGACAGTGTTCCTGCTGTTGTTGATGTCAGTGCTCCTGCTTTTGTTGGTGTCTGTGCTCCGGCTGTTATTGGTGGCAGCGTTCCTGCTGTTGTTGTTGGTGGCGTTCCTGCTGTTGTTGGTGGCGGTGTTTGTCCTGTTGTTGGTGTTGGTGTTCCCGCTGTTGATTGCGGCGGTGTTCCTGCTGTTCATGGCTGTACCTTTCTGCTGTTGGTGGAAGTGGTGCTCCTGCTGTTGGTGGCGGTGGTGTTCCTGCTGTTGGTGGCGGTGGTGTACCTTCTGTTGGTGGTGTTGTTGTTCCTGCTGTTGGTGGATTTTTTCTTCTTGCTGTTGGTGGAGTTGGAGTTCCTGCTGTTGTTGCCGTGGATTTTCCTGCTGTTGCTGGCGGCGGTGTTCCTGCTGTGGGTGGCGGTGGTGTTGCAGCTTTTGGTGGCGGTGGTGTACCTTCTCTTGTTGATGTTGTTCCTGCTGTTGTTGGAGTTGGTCTTCCCGCTGTTGGTGGAGTTGGATAACTGCTGTTGGTGGCGGTGGTGTTCCTGCTGTAGGTGGCGTTAGTGTTCCTGCTCTTCTTTGGAGTTGGTGTTCCTGCTGTTGGTGAAGGTTGTTTTCCTGCTGTTGGTGGAGTTGCAGCTCCTGCTGTTTTTTGGAGTTGGTGTTCCTGCTGGTGGTGGAGTTGGTGTTCCTGCTGTTGGTGGAGATGCTGTTCCTGATGTTAGTGGAGTTGTTGTTCCTGCTGTTGGTGGTGTTGGTGATCATGCTGTTGGTGGAGGTGGTCTTCCTGGGGTAAATGGAGTTGGAGTTCCTGCTATTGGTGGAGGTGTTGTTCCTGCTATGGGTGGAGTTAGTGTTCCTGCTGTTTTTTGGAGTTGGTGTTCCTGCTGTTGTTGGTGTTGGTGTTCCTGCTGTTGGTGGAGTTGGTGTTCGTGCTGTTAGTGGAGTTTTTGTTCGTGCTGTTGGTGGAGTTGTTGTTCCTGCTGTTGGCAGAGTTGTTGTCCCTGCTGTTGGCGGAGTTGTTGTCCCTGCTGTTGGTGGAGTTGAAGGTCCAGATGTTGTTGGAGTTGGTGTTCCAGCTGTTGGTGGAGTTGGTGTTCCTGCTGCTGTTGGTGTTGGTGTTCCTGCTGTTGGTGGAGTTGGTGTTCCTGCTGTTGGTGGAGCTGTTGTTCCTGATGTTAGTGGAGCTTTTGTTCCTGCTGTTGCTGGAGTTTTTGTTCCTGCTCTAGGGGGAGTTGGTGGTCCAGCTGTTGGTGGAGTTGTTGTTCCAGTTGTTGGTGGAGTTGGTGTTCCTGCTGTTGGTTGAGTTGGTATTCCTACCGTTGGTGGAATTGTTTTTCCTGCTGTTGGTGGAGTTCATGTTCCTGCTGGTGGTGGAGTTGCTGTTTCTGCTGTTGGTGCAGTGGTTGTTTCTGCTGTTGTTGGCGCTGTTTTTCCTGCTGTTGCTGGCGGCGGTGTTCCTGCTGTTGGTGGAGGTGTTGTACCTGCTGTTGATGGAGTTGTTGATTCAGCTGTTGATGGAGTTGGTCTTCCTGCTGTTGGTGGAGTTGGAGTTCCTGTTGTTGAAGGCGGTGGTGTTCCTGATGCTGGCGGCGTTGGTGTACCTGCTATTGGTGGAATTGTTGTTCCTGCTGTTGGTGGAGTTGGTCTTCCTGCTGTTGGTGGATTTGGAGTTCCTGCTGTTGGTGTACTTGGTTTTCCTGCTTTTGGTGGAGTTGAAGCTCCAGCTGTTTTTTTGAGTTGGTGTTCCTGCTGTTGGTGGTGTTGGTGTTCCTGCTTTTGGTGGTGTTGGTGTTCCTGCTGTTGGTGGAGCTGTTGTTCATGATGTTAGTGGAGTTCATGTTCCTGCTGTTGGTGGAGTTGTTGTTCCTGCTGTTGGGGGACTTGGTGGTCCAGCTGTTGGTGGAGATGTTTTTCCAGATGTTGATGGAGCTGGTGTTCCTGCTGTTGGTTGAGTTGGTATTCCTGCTGTTGGTGGACTTGTTGTTCCTGCCGTTGGTGGAATTGGTGTTCTTGCTGCTGGTGGAGGTGTTGTTTCTGCTGTTGATAGAGTTGGTGTTTCTGCCGTTGTTGGCGCCGATTTTCCTGCTGTTGCTGGCGGCAGTATTCCTGCTGTTGGTGGCGGTGGTGTCCCTGCTGTTGATGGAGGAGGTGTTCCTGCTGTCCATGGCTGTAGTGTTTCTGCTGTTGTTGGCGGTGTTGTTCCTGCTGTTGGTGGAATTGTTGTTCCTGCTGGTAGTGGAGTTGGTGTTCCTGCTGTTGGTGGATTTGGTGTTCCTGCTGCAGGTGGAGAGGGTGTTCCTTCTTTTGGTGGAGTTGTTGTTTCTGCTGTTGGTGGCGGTGGTGTTCCTGCTGTTGGTGGCGGTGGTTTTCCTGCTGTTGGTGGCGGTGGTGTACCCTCTGTTGTTGATGTTGTTTCTGCTGTTGGTGGAGTTGGTCTTCCTGCTGTTGCTGGAGTTCGAGATCCTGCTGTTGGTTGCGGTGGTGTTCCTGCTGTTGGTGGCGGTGGTGTACCCTCTGTTGTTGATGTTGTTTCTGCTGTTGGTGGAGTTGGTCTTCCTGCTGTTGGTGGAGTTGGAGTTCCTGCTGTTGGTGGCTGTGGTGTTCCTGCTGTTGGTGGAGTTAGTGTTCCTGCTGTTTTTTGGAGTTGGTGTTCCTGCTGTTGTTGGTCTTGGTGTTCCGGCTGTTGGTGGAGTTTGTGTTCCTCCTGTTAGTGGAGTTTTTGTTCCTGCTCTTGGTGGAGTTGTTGTTCCTGCTGTTGGCGGAGTTGTAGTCCCTGCTGTTGCCGGAGTTGTTGTCCCCGCTGTTGGTGGAGGTGAAGGTCCAGATGTTGTTGGAGTTGGTGTTCCAGCTGTTGGTGGAGTTGGTTTTCCTGCTGTTGGTGGAGTTGGTGTACCTCCTGTTGGTGGACTTGCTGTTCCAGCTGTTGGTTGAGTTGGTGGTCCTGCTGTTGGTGGAGTTGGTGTTCCTGTATGTTTGTGGAGTTGGTGTTCCTGCTGTTGGTGGAGTTGGAGTTCCTGCTGAAGGTGGAGTTGGAGTTCCTGCTGTTGCTGGTAGTGGTGTTCCTGCTGTTGTTGCTGGCGGTGCTCCTGCTGTTGTTGGTGGCGGTGCTCCTGCTGTTGCTGTTGGCGGCGTTCCTGCTGTTGTTGGTGGCGGGGTTCCTGCCGTTGTTGGTGGCGGTGTTCCTGCTGTTGCTGGTGGTGGTGTTTTCCAGTTGTTGGTGGCCGTGTTCGTGCTGTTGTTTGAGACATTGATGCTGCTGTTGGTGGAGGCGGTGGTCCTGCTGTTGTTGGTGGCGTTGTTAGTGCTGTTGTTGTTTGTGGTGTTCCTGCTGTAGTTGGTGGGGGGTTTGATGCCGTAGTTGGTGCCTCTGTTCATGCTGTGGCGGGTGGCGGTGTTCCTGCTGTTTTTGGTGACAGTGTTCCTGCTGTTGTTGGTGGCAGTGCTCCTGCTTTTGTTGGTGGCGGTGCTCCTGCTGTTGTTGGTGGCAGTGTTCCTGCTGTTGTTGTTGGTGGTGCTCCTGCTGTTGTTGGTGGCGATGTTTGTCCTGTTGTTGGTGTTGGTGTTCCTGCTGTTGATGGCGGCGGTGTTCCTGCTGTTCATGGCTGTACTGTTTCTGCTGTTGGTGTTGTTATAGTTCCAGATGTTGATGGAGTTTGTGTTCCTGCTGTTGGTTGAATTGGTATTCCTGCTGTTGTTGGACTTGTTGTTCCTGCTGTTGGTGGATTTGGTGTTCCTGCTGTTGGTGGAGTTGGTGTTCCTCCTTTTAGTGGAGTTTTTGTTCCTGCTGTTGGCGGAGTTGTTGTCCCTGCTGTTTGGCGGAGTTGTTGTCCCGCTGTAGGTGGAGTTGAAGGTCCAGATGTTGTTGGAGTTGGTGTTCCAGCTGTTGGTGGAGTTGGTTTTCCTGCTTTTGGTGGAGTTGGTGTACCTCCTGTTGGTGGATTTGCTGTTCCTGCTGTTGGTTGAGTTGGTGGTCCTGCTGTTTTTGGAGTTGGTGTTCCAGCTATTGGTGGAGTTGGTGTTCCTGCTGTTGGTGGAGTTGGTGTTCCTGTATGTTTGTGGAGTTGGTGTTCCTGCTGTTGGTGGAGTTGGAGTTCCTGCTAAAGGTGGAGTTGGAGTTCCTGATGTTGCTGGTATTGGTGTTCCTGCTGTTGTTGGTGGCGGTGCTCCTGCTGTTGTTGGTGGCGGTGCTCCTGCTGTTGCTGTTGCTGGTGTTCCTGCTGTTGTTGGTGGCGGGGTTCCTGCTGTTGTTGGTGGCGGTGTTCCTGCTGTTGCTGGTGGTGGTGTTTTCCAGTTGTTGGTGGCCGTGTTTGTGCTGTTGTTTGAGACATTGTTCCTGCTGTTGGTGGAGGCGGTGGTCCTGCTGTTGTTGGTGGCGTTGTTCCTGCTGTTGTTGTTGGCGGTGTTCCTGCTGTAGTTGGTGGGGGGTTTGATGCCTTAGTTGGTGGCGGTGTTCATGCTGTGGCTGGTGGCGGTGTTCCTGCTGTTGTTGGTGACAGTGTTCCTGCTGTTGTTGATGTCAGTGCTCCTGCTTTTGTTGGTGTCTGTGCTCTGGCTGTTATTGGTGGCAGCGTTCCTGCTGTTGTTGTTGGTGACGTTCCTGCTGTTGTTGGTGGCGGTGTTTGTCCTGTTGTTGGTGTTGGTGTTCCCGCTGTTGATTGCGGCGGTGTTCCTGCTGTTCATGGCTGTACCTTTCTGCTGTTGGTGGAAGTGGTGTTCCTGCTGTTGGTGGCGGTGGTGTTCCTGCTGTTGGTGGCGGTGGTGTACCTGCTGTTGGTGGTGTTGTTGTTCCTGCTGTTGGTGGATTTTTTCTTCTTGCTGTTGGTGGAGTTGGAGTTCCTGCTGTTGTTGGCGTGGATTTTCCTGCTGTTGCTGGCGCCGGTGTTCCTGCTGTGGGTGGCGGTGGTGTTGCAGCTTTTGGTGGCGGTGGTGTACCTTCTCTTGTTGATGTTGTTCCTGCTGTTGTTGGAGTTGGTCTTCCCGCTGTTGGTGGAGTTGGATAACTGCTGTTGGTGGCGGTGGTGTTCCTGCTGTAGGTGGCGTTAGTGTTCCTGCTCTTCTTTGGAGTTGGTGTTCCTGCTGTTGCTGAAGGTTGTTTTCCTGCTGTTGGTGGAGTTGCAGCTCCTGCTGTTTTTTGGAGTTGGTGTTCCTGCTGGTGGTGGTGTTGGTGTTCCTTCTGTTGGTGATGTTGGTGTTCCTGCTGTTGGTGGAGCTGTTGTTCCTGATGTTAGTGGAGCTATTGTTCCTGCTGTTGGTGGAGCTGTTGTTCCTGATGTTAGTGGAGCTATTGTTCCTGCTGCTGGTGGAGTTTTTCTTCCTGCTGTAAGGGGAGTTGGTGGTCCAGCTGTTGGTGGAGTTGTTGTTCCAGTTGTTGGTGGAGTTGGTGTTCCTGCTGTTGGTTGAGTTGGTATTCCTACCGTTGGTGGAATTGTTTTTCCTGCTGTTGGTGGAGTTCATGTTCCCGCTGGTGGTGGAGTTGCTGTTTCTGCTGTTGGTGGAGTGGTTATTTCTGCTGTTGTTGGCGCTGTTTTTCCTGCTGTTGCTGGAGGCGGTGTTCCTGCTGTTGGTGGCGGTGTTGTACCTGCTGTTGTTGGAGTTGTTGATCCAGCTGTTGATGGAGTTGGTCTTCCTACTGTTGGTGGAGTTGGAGTTCCTGCTGTTGAAGGCGGTGGTGTTCCTGCTTTTGGTGGGGTTGGTGTTCCTGCTGTTGGTAGAGTTGTTGTTCCTGCTGTTGGTGGAGTTGGTTTTCCTGCTTTTAGTGAAGTCAGTTTTCCTGCTGTTGGTGGAGTTGGTGTTCCTGCTGTTGGTGGAGATGCTGTTCCTGATGTTAGTGGAGTTGTTGTTCCTGCTGTTGGTGGTGTTGGTGATCGTGCTGTTGGTGGAGGTGGTCTTCCTGGGGTGGATGGAGTTGGAGTTCCTGCTGTTGGTGGCGGTCTTGTTCCTGCTATGGGTGGAGTTAGTGTTCCTGCCTTTTTTTGGAGTTGGTGTTCCTGCTGTTGTTGGTGTTGGTGTTCCTGCTGTTGGTGGAGTTGGTGTTCCTGCTGTTAGTGGAGATTTTGTTCGTGCTGTTGGTGGAGTTGTTGTTCCTGCTGTTGGCAGAGTTGTTGTCCCTGCTGTTAGCGGAGTTGTTGTCCCTGCTGTTGGTGGAGTTGAAGCTCCAGATGTTGTTGGAGTTGGTGTTCCAGCTGTTGGTGGAGTTGGTGTTCCTGCTGCTGTTGGTGTTGGTGTTACTGCTGTTGGTGGAGTTGGTGTTCCTGCTGTTGGTGGAGCTGCTGTTCCTGATGTTAGTGGAGCTGTTGTTCCTGCTGTTGGTGGAGTTTTTGTTCCTGCTGTAGGGGGAGTTGGTGGTCCAGCTGTTGGTGGAGTTGTTGTTCCAGTTGTTGGTGGAGTTGGTGTTCCTGCTGTTGGTTGAGTTGGTATTCCTACTGTTGGTGGAATTGTTTTTCATGCTGTTGGTGGAGTTCATGTTCCTACTGGTGGTGGAGTTGTTGTTTCTGCTGTTGGTGGAATTGTTGTTTCTGCTCTTGTTGGCGCTGTTTTTACTGCTGTTGCTGGCGGCGGTGTTCCTGCTGTTGGTGGTGGTGTTGTACCTGCTGTTGTTGGAGTTGTTGATCCAGCTGTTGATGGAGTTGGTCTTCCTACTGTTGGTGGAGTTGGAGTTCCTGCTGTTGAAGGCGGTGGTGTTCCTGCTTTTGGTGGGGTTGGTGTTCCTGCTGTTGGTCGAAATGTTGTTCCCGCTGTTGGTGGAGTTGGTGGTCCTGCTGTTGGTGGAGTTGGTGTTCCAGCTATTGGTGGAGTTGGAGTTCCTGCTGTTGGTGGAGTTGGTGTTCCTGAATGTTTGTTGAGTTGATGTTCTTGCTGCTGGTGGAGTTGGTGTTCCTGCTGAAGGTGGAGTTGGAGTTCCTGCTGTTGCTGGTAGTGGTGCTCCTGCTGTTGTTGGTGGCGGTGCTCCTGCTGTTGTTGCTGGCGGTGCTCCTGCTGTTGTTTGTGGCGGTGTTCCTGCTGTTGCTGGTGGTGGTGTTTTCCAGTTGTTGCTGGCCGTGTTTGTGCTGTTGTTTGAGACATTGTTCCTGCTGTTGGTGGAGGCGGTGGTCCTGCTGTTGTTGGTGGCGTTGTTCCTGCTGTTGTTGTTGGTGGTGTTCCTGCTGTAGTTGGTGGGGGGTTTGATGCCGTAGTTGGTGGCGGTGTTCATGCTGTGGCTGGTGGCGGTGTTCCTGCTGTTGTTGGTGAGAGTGTTCCTGCTGTTGTTGGTGTCAGTGCTCCTGCTTTTGTTGGTGTCTGTGCTCCGGCTGTTATTGGTGGCAGCGTTCCTGCTGTTGTTGTTGGTGGCGTTCCTGCTGTTGTTGGTGGCGGTGTTTGTCCTGTTGTTGGTGTTGGTGTTCCCGCTGTTGATTGCGGCGGTGTTCCTGCTGTTCATGACTGTACTGTTTCTGCTGTTGGTGGAAGTGGTGTTCCTGCTGTTGGTGGCGGTGGTGTTCCTGCTGTTGGTGGCGGTGGTGTACCTGCTGTTGGTGGATTTTTTCTTCTTGCTGTTGGTGGAGTTGGAGTTCCTGCTGTTGTTGGCGCGGATTTTCCTGCTGTTGCTGGCGGCGGTGTTCCTGCTGTGGGTGGCGGTGGTGTTGCAGCTTTTGGTGGCGGTGGTGTACCTTCTGTTGTTGATATTGTTCCTGCTGTTGTTGGAGTTGGTCTTCCCGCTGTTGGTGGAGTTGGATAACTGCTGTTGGTGGCGTTGGTGTTCCTGCTGTAGGTGGCGTTAGTGTTCCTGCTCTTCTTTGGAGTTGGTGTTCCTGCTGTTGGTGAAGGTTGTTTTCCTGCTGTTGGTGGAGTTGCAGCTCCTGCTGTTTTTTGGAGTTGGTGTTCCTGCTGGTGGTGGTGTTGGTGTTCCTTCTGTTGGTGGTGTTGGTGTTCCTGCTGTTGGTGGAGCTGTTGTTCCTGATGTTAGTGGAGCTGTTGTTCCTGCTGTCGGTGGAGTTTTTGTTCCTGCTGTAAGGGGAGTTGGTGGTGCAGCTGTTGGTGGAGTTGTTGTTCCAGTTGTTGGTGGAGTTGGTGTTCCTGCTGTTGGTTGAGTTGGTATTCCTACCGTTGGTGGAATTGTTTTTCCTGCTGTTGGTCGAGTTCATGTTCCCGCTTGTGGTGGAGTTGCTGTTTCTGCTGTTGGTGGAGTGGTTGTTTCTGCTGTTGTTGGCGCTGTTTTTCCTGCTGTTGCTGGCGGCGGTGTTCCTGCTGTTGGTGGCGGTGTTGTACCTGCTGTTGTTGGAGTTGTTGATCCAGCTGTTGATGGAGTTGGTCTTCCTACTGTTGGTGGAGTTGGAGTTCCTGCTGTTGAAGGCGGTGGTGTTCCTGCTTTTGGTGGGGTTGGTGTTCCTTCTGTTGGTAGAGTTGTTGTTCCTGCTGTTGGTGGAGTTGGTTTTCCTGCTTTTGGTGAAGTCGGTTTTCCTGCTGTTGGTGGAGTTGGTGTTCCTGCTGTTGGTGGAGATGTTGTTCCTGATGTTAGTGGAGTTGTTGTTCCTGCTGTTGGTGGTGTTGGTGATCATGCTGCTGGTGGAGGTCGTCTTCCTGGGGTGGATGGAGTTGGAGTTCCTGCTGTTGGTGGCGGTGTTGTTCCTGCTATGGGTGGAGTTAGTCTTCCTGCTGTTTTTTGGAGTTGGTGTTCCTGCTGTTGTTGGTGTTGGTGTTCCTGCTGTTGGTGGAGTTGGTGTTCCTGCTGTTAGTGGAGTTTTTGTTCGTGCTGTTGGTGGAGTTGTTGTTCCTGCTGTTGGCAGAGTTGTTGTCCCTGCTGTTAGCGGAGTTGTTGTCCCTGCTGTTGGTGGAGTTGAAGGTCCAGATGTTGTTGGAGTTGGTGTTCCAGCTGTTGGTGGAGTTGGTGTTCCTGCTGCTGTTGGTGTTGGTGTTACTGCTGTTGGTGGAGTTGGTGTTCCTGCTGTTGGTGGAGCTGTTGTTCCTGATGTTAGTGGAGCTGTTGTTCCTGCTGTAGGGGGAGTTGGTGGTCCAGCTGTTGGTGGAGTTGTTGTTCCAGTTGTTGGTGGAGTTGGTGTTCCTGCTGTTGGTTGAGTTGGTATTACTACTGTTGGTGGAATTGTTTTTCCTGCTGTTGGTGGAGTTCATGTTCCTGCTGATGGTGGAGTTGTTGTTTCTGCTGTTGGTGGAGTTGTTGTTTCTGCTGTTGTTGGCGCTGTTTTTCCTGCTGTTGCTGGCGGCGGTGTTCCTGCTGTTGGTGGCGGTGTTGTACCTGCTGTTGTTGGAGTTGTTGATCCAGCTGTTGATGGAGTTGGTCTTCCTACTGTTGGTGGAGTTGGAGTTCCTGCTGTTGAAGGCGGTGGTGTTCCTGCTTTTGGTGGGGTTGGTGTTCCTGCTGTTGGTCGAGTTGTTGTTCCCGCTGTTGGTGGAGTTGGTGGTCCTGCTGTTGGTGGAGTTGGTGTTCCAGCTATTGGTGGAGTTGGTGTTCCTGCTGTTGGTGGAGTTGGTGTTCCTGAATGTTTGTTGAGTTGATGTTCCTGCTGTTGGTGGTGTTGTTGATCATGCTGTTGGTGGAGGTGGTCTTCCTGGGGTGGATGGAGTTGGAGTTCCTGCTGTTGGTGGCGGTGGTGTTCCTGCTGTAGGTGGTGTTAGTGTTCCTGCTCTTCTTTGGTGTTGGTGTTCCTGCCGTTGGTGAAGTTTGTTTTCCTGCTGTTGGTGGAGTTGCAGCTCATGCTGTTTTTTGGAGTTGGTGTTCCTGCTGCTGTTGGTGTTGGTGTTCCTGCTGTTGGTGGAGTTGTTGTTCCAGTTGTTGGTGGAGTTGGTGTTCCTGCTGTTGGTTGAGTTGGTATTCCTACCGTTGGTGGAATTGTTTTTCCTGCTGTTGGTGGAGTTCATGTTCCCGCTGGTGGTGGAGTTGCTGTTTCTGCTGTTGGTGGAGTGGTTGTTTCTGCTGTTGTTGGCACTGTTTTTCCTGCTGTTGCTGGCGGCGGTGTTCCTGCTGTTGGTGGTGGTGTTGTACCTGCTGTTGTTGGAGTTGTTGATCCAGCTGTTGATGGAGTTGGTCTTCCTACTGTTGGTGGAGTTGGAGTTCCTGCTGTTGAAGGCGATGGTGTTCCTGCTTTTGGTGGGGTTGGTGTTCCTGCTGTCGGTAGAGTTGTTGTTCCTGCTGTTGGTGGAGTTGGTTTTCCTGCTTTTAGTGAAGTCAGTTTTCCTGCTGTTGGTGGAGTTGGTGTTCCTGCTGTTGGTGGAGATGCTGTTCCTGATGTTAGTGGAGTTGTTGTTCCTGCTGTTGGTGGTGTTGGTGATCGTGCTGTTGGTGGAGGTGGTCTTCCTGGGGTGGATGGAGTTGGAGTTCCTGCTGTTGGTGGCGGTCTTGTTCCTGCTATGGGTGGAGTTAGTGTTCCTGCCTTTTTTGGGAGTTGGTGTTCCTGCTGTTGTTGGTGTTGGTGTTCCTGCTGTTGGTGGAGTTGGTGTTCCTGCTGTTAGTGGAGTTTTTGTTCGTGCTGTTGGTGGAGTTGTTGTTCCTGCTGTTGGCAGAGTTGTTGTCCCTGCTGTTAGCGGAGTTGTTGTCCCTGCTGTTGGTGGAGTTGAAGCTCCAGATGTTGTTGGAGTTGGTGTTCCAGCTGTTGGTGGAGTTGGTGTTCCTGCTGCTGTTGGTGTTGGTGTTACTGCTGTTGGTGGAGTTGGTGTTCCTGCTGTTGGTGGAGCTGCTGTTCCTGATGTTAGTGGAGCTGTTGTTCCTGCTGTTGGTGGAGTTTTTGTTCCTGCTGTAGGGGGAGTTGGTGGTGCAGCTGTTGGTGGAGTTGTTGTTCCAGTTGTTGGTGGAGTTGGTGTTCCTGCTGTTGGTTGAGTTGCTATTCCTACTGTTGGTGGAATTGTTTTTCCTGCTGTTGGTGGAGTTCATGTTCCTACTGGTGGTGGAGTTGTTGTTTCTGCTGTTGGTGGAGTTGTTGTTTCTGCTCTTGTTGGCGCTGTTTTTACTGCTGTTGCTGGCGGCGGTGTTCCTGCTGTTGGTGGTGGTGTTGTACCTGCTGTTGTTGGAGTTGTTGATCCAGCTGTTGATGGAGTTGGTCTTCCTACTGTTGGTGGAGTTGAAGTTCCTGCTGTTGAAGGCGGTGGTTTTCCTGCTTTTGGTGGGGTTGGTGTTCCTGCTGTTGGTCGAGTTGTTGTTCCTGCTGTTGGTGGAGTTGGTGGTCCTGCTGTTGGTGGAGTTGGTGTTCCAGCTATTGGTGGAGTTGGTGTTCCTGCTGTTGGTGGAGTTGGTGTTCCTGAATGTTTGTTGAGTTGATGTTCTTGCTGTTGGTGGAGTTGGTGTTCCTGCTGAAGGTGGAGTTGGAGTTCCTGCTGTTGCTGGTAGTGGTGCTCCTGCTGTTGTTGGTGGCGGTGCTCCTGCTGTTGTTGGTGGCGGTGCTCCTGCTGTTGTTTGTGGCGGTGTTCCTGCTGTTGCTGGTGGTGGTGTTTTCCAGTTGTTGGTGGCCGTGTTTGTGCTGTTGTTTGAGACATTGTTCCTGCTGTTGGTGGAGGGGGTGGTCCTGCTGTTGTTGGTGGCGTTGTTCCTGCTGTTGTTGTTGGTGGTGTTCCTGCTGTAGTTGGTGGGGGGTTTGATGCCGTAGTTGGTGGCGGTGTTCATGCTGTGGCTGGTGGCGGTGTTCCTGCTGTTGTTGGTGAGAGTGTTCCTGCTGTTGTTGGTGTCAGTGCTCCTGCTTTTGTTGGTGTCTGTGCTCCGGCTGTTATTGGTGGCAGCGTTCCTGCTGTTGTTGTTGGTGGCGTTCCTGCTGTTGTTGGTGGCGGTGTTTGTCCTGTTGTTGGTGTTGGTGTTCCCGCTGTTGATTGCGGCGGTGTTCCTGCTGTTCATGGCTGTACTGTTTCTGCTGTTGGTGGAAGTGGTGTTCCTGCTGTTGGTGGCGGTGGTGTTCCTGCTGTTGGTGGCGGTGGTGTACCTGCTGTTGGTGGTGTTGTTGTTCCTGCTGTTGGTGGATTTTTTCTTCTTGCTGTTGGTGGAGTTGGAGTTCCTGCTGTTGTTGGCGCGGATTTTCCTGCTGTTGCTGGCGGCAGTGTTCCTGCTGTGGGTGGCGGTGGTGTTGCAGCTTTTGGTGGCGGTGGTGTACCTTCTGTTGTTGATGTTGTTCCTGCTGTTGTTGGAGTTGGTCTTCCCGCTGTTGGTGGAGTTGGATAACTGCTGTTGGTGGCGTTGGTGTTCCTGCTGTAGGTGGCGTTAGTGTTCCTGCTCTTCTTTGGAGTTGGTGTTCCTGCTGTTGGTGAAGGTTGTTTTCCTGCTGTTGGTGGAGTTGCAGCTCCTGCTGTTTTTTGGAGTTGGTGTTCCTGCTGGTGGTGGTGTTGGTGTTCCTTCTGTTGGTGGTGTTGGTGTTCCTGCTGTTGGTGGAGCTGTTGTTCCTGATGTTAGTGGAGCTGTTGTTCCTGCTGTTGGTGGAGTTTTTGTTCCTGCTGTAAGGGGAGTTGGTGGTCCAGCTGTTGGTGGAGTTGTTGTTCCAGTTGTTGGTGGAGTTGGTGTTCCTGCTGTTGGTTGAGTTGGTATTCCTACCGTTGGTGGAATTGTTTTTCCTGCTGTTGGTCGAGTTCATGTTCCCGCTTGTGGTGGAGTTGCTGTTTCTGCTGTTGGTGGAGTGGTTGTTTCTGCTGTTGTTGGCGCTGTTTTTCCTGCTGTTGCTGGCGGCGGTGTTCCTGCTGTTGGTGGCGGTGTTGTACCTGCTGTTGTTGGAGTTGTTGATCCAGCTGTTGATGGAGTTGGTCTTCCTACTGTTGGTGGAGTTGGAGTTCCTGCTGTTGAAGGCGGTGGTGTTCCTGCTTTTGGTGGGGTTGGTGTTCCTGCTGTTGGTAGAGTTGTTGTTCCTGCTGTTGGTGGAGTTGGTTTTCCTGCTTTTGGTGAAGTCGGTTTTCCTGCTGTTGGTGGAGTTGGTGTTCCTGCTGTTGGTGGAGATGTTGTTCCTGATGTTAGTGGAGTTGTTGTTCCTGCTGTTGGTGGTGTTGGTGATCATGCTGTTGGTGGAGGTCGTCTTCCTGGGGTGGATGGAGTTGGAGTTCCTGCTGTTGGTGGCGGTGTTGTTCCTGCTATGGGTGGAGTTAGTGTTCCTGCTGTTTTTTGGAGTTGGTGTTCCTGCTGTTGTTGGTGTTGGTGTTCCTGCTGTTGGTGGAGTTGGTGTTCCTGCTGTTGGTGGAGTTGGTGTTCCTGCTGTTAGTGGAGTTTTTGTTCGTGCTGTTGGTGGAGTTGATGTTCCTGCTGTTGGCAGGGTTGTTGTCCCTGCTGTTAGCGGAGTTGTTGTCCCTGCTGTTGGTGGAGTTGAAGGTCCAGATGTTGTTGGAGTTGGTGTTCCAGCTGTTGTAGGAGTTGGTGCTCCTGCTGCTGTTGGTGTTGGTGTTACTGCTGTTGGTGGAGTTGGTGTTCCTGCAGTTGGTGGAGCTGTTGTTCCTGATGTTAGTGGAGCTGTTGTTCCTGCTGTTGGTGGAGTTTTTGTTCCTGCTGTAGGGGGAGTTGGTGGTCCAGCTGTTGGTGGAGTTGTTGTTCCAGTTGTTGGTGGAGTTGGTGTTCCTGCTGTTGGTTGAGTTGGTATTCCTACTGTTGGTGGAATTGTTTTTCCTGCTGTTGGTGGAGTTCATGTTCCTGCTGATGGTGGAGTTGTTGTTTCTGCTGTTGGTGGAGTTGTTGTTTCTGCTGTTGTTGGCGCTGTTTTTCCTGCTGTTGCTGGCGGCGGTGTTCCTGCTGTTGGTGGCGGTGTTGTACCTGCTGTTGTTGGAGTTGTTGATCCAGCTGTTGATGGAGTTGGTCTTCCTACTGTTGGTGGAGTTGGAGTTCCTGCTGTTGAAGGCGGTGGTGTTCCTGCTTTTGGTGGGGTTGGTGTTCCTGCTGTTGGTCGAGTTGTTGTTCCCGCTGTTGGTGGAGTTGGTGGTCCTGCTGTTGGTGGAGTTGGTGTTCCAGCTATTGGTGGAGTTGGTGTTCCTGCTGTTGGTGGAGTTGGTGTTCCTGAATTTTTGTTGAGTTGATGTTCCTGCTGTTGGTGGTGTTGGTGATCATGCTGTTGGTGGAGGTGGTCTTCCTGGGGTGGATGGAGTTGGAGTTCCTGCTGTTGGTGGCGGTGGTGTTCCTGCTGTAGGTGGTGTTAGTGTTCCTGCTCTTCTTTGGTGTTGGTGTTCCTGCCGTTGGTGAAGTTTGTTTTCCTGCTGTTGGTGGAGTTGCAGCTCATGCAGTTTTTTGGAGTTGGTGTTCCTGCTGCTGTTGGTGTTGGTGTTCCTGCTGTTGGTGGAGTTGGTGTTCCAGCTGTTGGTGGAGTTGGTGTTCCTGCTGTTGGTGGAGTTGTTTTACCTCCTGCTGGTATACTTGGTGTTACTGCTGTTGGTGGAGTTGGTGGTCCTGCCGTTGGTGGAGTTGGTGTTCCAGCTATTGGTGGAGTTGGTGTTCCCACTGTTGGTGGAGTTGGTGTTCCTGAATGTTTGTGGAATTGGTGTTCCTGCTGTTGGTGGAGTTAGTGTTCCTGCTGAAGGTCGTGTTGGAGTTCCTGCTTTTGCTGATAGTGATGCTCCTTCTTTTGTTGGTGGCGGTGCTCCTGCTATTGTTGGTGGCGGTGCTCCTGCAGTGGCTGTTGGCGTTGTTCCTGCTGTTGTTGGTGGCGGTGTTCCTGCTGTTGTTGGTGGCGTTGTTCCTGCTGTTGCTGGTGGTGGTGTTTGCCGGTTGTTGGTGGCCGTATTCGTGCTGTTGTTTAAGACATTGTTCCTGCTGTTGGTGGAGGCGGTGGTCCTGCTGTTGTTGGTGGCGTTGTTCCTGCTGTTGTTGTTGGCGGTGTTCCTGCTGTAGTTGGTGGGGGGTTTGATGCCGTAGTTGGTGGCAGTGTTCATGCTGTGGCTGGTGGCGGTGTTCCTGCTGTTGTTGGTGACAGTGTTCCTGCTGTTGTTGGTGGCGTTGCTCCTGCTGTTGTTTTTTGGTGGTGCTCCTGCTGTTATTGGTGGCAGTGTTCCTGCTGTTGTTGGTGGCTTTCCTGCTATTGTTGGTGGCGGTGTTTGTCCTGTTGTTGGTATTGGTGTTCCTGCGTTTGATGGCGGCGGTGTTCCTGCTGTTCATGGCTGTACTGTTTCTGCTGTTGGTGGAAGTGGTGATCCTGCTGTTGGTGGCAGTGGTGTTCCTGCTGTTGGCGGCGTTGGTGTACCTGCTGTTGGTGGTGTTGTTGTTCCTGCTGTTGGTGGATTGTTCTTCTTGCTGTTGGTGGAGTTGGAGTTCCTGCTGTTGGTGGTGGTGTTCCTGCTGTTGGCGGCGGTGGTGTACCTGCTGTTGGTGGAATTGTTGTTCCTGCTGTTGGTGGAGTTGGTTTTCCTGCTGTTGGTGAATTCGGTTTTCCTGCTGTTGGTGGAGTTGGTGTTCCTGCTGTTAGTGGAGATGCTGTTCCTGATGTTAGTGGAGTTGTTGTTCCTGCTGTTGTTGGTGTTGGTGATCATGCTCTTGGTGGAGGTGGTCTTCCTGCTGTGGATGGAGTTGGAGTTCCTGCTGTTGGTGGTGGTGTTTTTCCTGCCATGTGTGGAGTTAGTGTTCCTGCTGTTTTTTGGAGTTGGTGTTCCTGCTGTTGTTGGTGTTGGTGTTCCTGCTGTTGGTGGAGTTGGTGTTCCTGCTGTTAGTGGAGTTTTTGTTCGTGCTGTTGGTGGAGTTGTTGTTCCTGCTGTTGGCAGAGTTGTTGTCCCTGCTGTTGGCGGTGTTGTTGTCCCTGCTGTTGGTGGAGTTGGAGGTCCAGATGTTCTTGGAGTTGGTGTTCCAGCTGTTGGTGGAGTTGGTGTTCCTGCTGTTGGTGGAGTTGGTATACCTCCTGTTGGTGGAATTGGTGTTCCTGCTGTTGTTGGAGTTGGTGGTCCTGCTGTTGGTGGAGTTGGTGTTCCAGCTATTGGTGGAGTTGGTGTTCCTGCTGTTGGTGGAGTTGGTGTTCCTGAATGTTTGTGGAATTGGTGTTCCTGCTGTTGGTGGAGTTAGTGAACCTGCTGAAGGTGGAGTTGGTGTTCCTGCTTTTGCTGGTAGTGGTGCTCCTGCTGTTGTTGGTGGCGGTGCTCCTGCTGTTGTTGGTGGCGGTGCTCCTGCTGTTGCTGTTGGCGTTGTTCCTGCTGTTGTTGGTGGTGGTGTTCCTGCTGTTGTTGGTGGCGGTGTTCCTGCTGTTGCTGGTGGTGGTGTTTTCCGGTTGTTGGTGGCTGTTTTCGTGCTGTTGTTTGAGACATTTTTCCTGCTGTTGGTGGAGGCGGTGGTCCTGCTGTTGTTGGTGGCGTTGTTCCTGCTGTTGTTTTTGGCGGTGTTCCAGCTGTAGTTGGTGGGGGGTTTGATGCCATAGTTGGTGGCGGTGTTCATGCTGTGGCTCGTGGCGGTGTTCCTGCTGTTGTTGGTGACAGTGTTCCTGCTGTTGTTGGTGGCGGTGCTACTTCTGTTGTTTTTTGGCGGTGTTTGTCCTGTTTTTGGTGTTGGTGTTCCTGCTGTTGATGTTCGTGGCGTTCCTGCCTATCATGGCTGTACTGTTTCTGCTGTTGGTGGAAGTTGTGTTCCTGCTGTTGGTGTTGGTGGTGTTCCTGCTGTTGGTGGCGGTGCTGTACCTGCTGTTGGTGGTGTTGTTCCTGCTGTTGGTGGATTGTTCTTCTTGCTGTTGGTGGAGTTGGAGTTCCTGCTGTTTGCGGCGGTGGTGTACCTGCTGTTGGTGGTGTTGTTGTTCCTGCTGTTGGTGGATTTTTTCTTCTTGCTGTTGGTGGAGTTGGAGTTCCTGCTGTTGTTGGTGCGGATTTTCCTGCTGTTGCTGGCGGCGGTGTTCCTGCTGTTGGTGGCGGTGGTGTTGCAGCTTTTGGTGGCGGTGGTGTACCTTCTGTTGTTGATGTTGTTCCTGCTGTTGTTGGAGTTGGTCTTCCTGCTGTTGGTGGAGTTGGAGTAACTGCTGTTGGTGGCGGTGGTGTTCCTGCTGTAGGTGGCGGTAGTGTTCCTGCTCTTCTTTGGAGTTGGTGTTCCTGCTGTTGGTGAAGTTGGTTTTCCTGCTGTTGGTGGAGTTGCAGCTCCTGCTGTTTTTTGGAGTTGGCGTTCCTGCTGTTGGTGGTGTTGGTGTTCCTGCTGTTGGTGGTGTTGGTGTTCCTGCTGTTGGTGGAGCTGTTGTTCCTGATGTTAGTGGAGCTGTTGTTCCTGCTGTTGGTGGAGTTTTTGTTCCTGCTGTAGGGGGAGTTGGTGGTCCAGCTGTTGGTGGAGTTGTTGTTCCAGTTGTTGGTGGAGTTGGTGTTCCTGCTGTTGGTTGAGTTGGTATTCCTACTGTTGGTGGAATTGTTTTTCCTGCTGTTGGTGGAGTTCATGTTCCTGCTGGTGGTGGAGTTGTTGTTTCTGCTGTTGGTGGAGTTGTTGTTTCTGCTGTTGTTGGCGCTGTTTTTCCTGCTGTTGCTGGCGGCGGTGTTCCTGCTGTTGGTGGCGGAGTTGTACCTGCTGTTGTTGGAGTTGTTGATCCAGCTGTTGATGGAGTTGGTCTTCCTACTGTTGGTGGAGTTGGAGTTCCTGCTGTTGAAGGCGGTGGTGTTCCTGCTTTTGATGGGTTTGGTGTTCCTGCTGTTGGTAGAGTTGTTGTTCCTGCTGTTGGTGGAGTTGGTTTTCCTGCTTTTGGTGAAGTCGGTTTTCCTGCTGTTGGTGGAGTTGGTGTTCCTGCTGTTGGTGGAGATGCTTCTCCTGATGTCAGTGGAGTTGTTGTTCCTGCTGTTGGTGGTGTTGGTGATCATGCTGTTGGTGGAGGTGGTCTTCCTGGGGTGGATGGAGTTGGAGTTCCTGCTGTTGGTGGCGGTGTTGTTCCTGCTATGGGTGGAGTTAGTGTTCCTGCTGTTTTTTGGAGTTGGTGTTCCTGCTGTTGTTGGTGTTGGTGTTCCTGCTGTTGGTGGAGTTGGTGCTCCTGCTGTTAGTGGAGTTTTTGTTCGTGCTGTTGGTGGAGTTGTTGTTCCTGCTGTTGGCAGAGTTGTTTTCCCTGCTGTTGGCGGAGTTGTTGTCCCTGCTGTTGGTGGAGTTGAAGGTCCAGATGTTGTTGGAGTTGGTGCTCCAGCTGTTGGTGGAGTTGGTGTTCCTGCTGCTGTTGGTGTTGGTGTTCCTGCTGTTGGTGGAGTTGGTGTTCCTGCTGTTAGTGGAATTTTTGTTCGTGCTGTTGGTGGAGTTGTTGTTCCTGCTGTTGGGAAAGTTGTTGTCCCTGCTGTTGGCAGAGTTGTTGTCCCTGCTGTAAGTGGAGTTGAAGGTCCAGATGTTGTTGGAGTTGGTGTTCCAGCTGTTGGTGGAGTTGGTGTTCCTGCTGTTGGTAGTGTTGGTTTACCTCCTGTTGGTGGACTTGGTGTTACTGCTGTTGGTGGAGTTGGTGGTCCTGCTGTTGGTGGAGTTGGTGTTCCAGCTATTGGTGGAGTTGGTGTTCCCGCTGTTGGTGGAGTTGGTGTTCCTGAATGTTTGTGGAATTGGTGTTCCTGCAGTTCGTGGAGTTAGTGTTCCTGCTGAAGGTGGTGTTGGAGTTCCTGCTTTTGCTGGTAGTGGTCCTCCTTCTTTTGTTGGTGGCGGTGCTCCTGCTGTTGCTGTTGGCGTTGTTCCTGGTGTTGTTGGTGGCGGTGTTCCTGCTGTTTTTGGTGGCGGGGTTCCTGCTGTTGCTGGTGGTGGTGTTTTCCGGTTGTTGGTGGCCGTATTCGTGCTGTTGTTTAAGACATTGTTCCTGCTGTTGGTGGAGGCGGTGGTCCTGCTGTTGTTGTTGGTGCCGTTCCTGCTGTTGTTGGTGGCAGTGATTGTCCTGTTGTTGGTATTGGTGTTCCTGCTGTTGATGGCGGCGGTGTTCCTGCTGTTCATGGCTTTACTGTTTCTGCTGTTGGTGGAAGTGGTTTTCCTGCTGATGGTGGCGGTGGTGTTCCTCCTGTTGGCGGCGGTGGTGTACCTGTTGTTGGTGGTGTTGTTGTTCCTGCTGTTGGTGGATTGTTCTTCTTGCTGTTGGTGGAGTTGGAGTTCCTGCCGTTGGTGGAGTTGGTTTTCCTGCTGTTGGTGAATTCGGTTTTCCTGCTGTTGGTGGAGTTGGTGTTCCTGCTGTTAGTGGAGATGCTGTTCCTGATGTTAGTGGAGTTGTTGTTCCTGCTGTTGGTGGTGTTGGTGTTCATGCTGTTGGTGGAGGTGGTCTTCCTGTTGTGGATGGAGTTGGAGTTCCTGCTGTTGGTGGCGGTGTTTTTCCTGCCATGGGTGGAGTTAGTGTTCCTGCTGTTTTTTGGAATTGGTGTTCCTGCTGTTGTTGGTGTTGGTGTTCCTGCTGTTGGTGGAGTTGGTGTTCGTGCTGTTAGTGGAGTTTTTGTTCGTGCTGTTGGTGGAGTTGTTGTTCCTGCTGTTGGCAGAGTTGTTGTCCCTGCTGTTGGCGGAGCTGTTGTCCCTGCTGTTGGTGGAGTTGAAGGTCCAGATGTTGTTGGAGTTGGTGTTCCAGCTGTTGGTGGATTTGGAGTTGCTGCTGCTGTTGGTGTTGGTGTTCCTGCTGTTGGTGAAGTTGGTGTTCCTGCTGTTGGTGGAGCTGTTGTTCCTGATGTTAGTGGAGCTGTTGTTACTGCTGTTGGTGGAGTTTTTGTTCCTGCTGTAGGGGGAGTTGGTGGTCCAGCTGTTGGTGGAGTTGTTGTTCCTGCTGTTGGCAGAGTTGTTGTCCCTGCTGTTGGTGGAGTTGTTGTCCCTGCTGTTGGTGGAGTTGGAGGACCAGATGTTGTTGGAGTTGGTGTTCCAGCTGTTGGTGGGGTCGGTGTTCCTGCTGTTGGCGGAGTTGTTGTCCCTGCTCTTGGTGGAGTTGGAGGTCCAGATGTTGTTGGAGTTGGTGTTCCAGCTGTTGGTGGAGTTGGTGGTCCTGCTGTTGGTGGAGTTGGTGTTCCAGCTATTGGTGGAGTTGGTGTTCCTGCTGTTGGTGGATTTGGTGTTCCTGAATGTTTGTGGAATTGGTGTTCCTGCTGTTGGTGGAATTAGTGATCCTGCTGAAGGTGGAGTTGGAGTTCCTGCTTTTGCTGGTAGTGGTGCTCCTGCTGTTGTTGCTGGCGGTGCTCCTGCTGTTGTTGGTGGCGGTGCTCCTGCTCTTGCTGTTGGCGTTGTTCCTGCTGTTGTTGGTGGTGGTGTTCCTGCTGTTGTTGGTGGCGGTGTTCCTGCTGTTGCTGGTGGTGGTGTTTTCCGGTTGTTGGTGGCCGTTTTCGTGCTGTTGTTTGAGACATTGTTCCTGCTGTTGGTGGAGGCGGTGGTCCTGCTGTTGTTGGTGGCGTTGTTCCTGCTGTTGTTGTTGGCAGTGTTCCTGCTGTGGTTGGTGGGGGGTTTGATGCCATAGTTGGTGGCGGTGTTCATGCTGTGGCTGGTGGCGGTGTTCCTGCTGTTGTTGGTGACAGTGTTCCTGCTGTTGTTGGTGGCGGTGCTACTTCTGTTGTTTTTTGGCGGTGCTCCTGCTGTTGTTGGTGGCAGTGTTCCTGCTGTTGTTGTTGGTGGCGTTCCTGCTGTTGTTGGTGGCGGTGTTTGTCCTTTTGTTGGTGTTGGTGTTCCTCCTGTTGATGGCGACGGTGTTCCTGCTTTTCATGGCTGTACTGTTTCTGCTGTTGGTGGAGTTGTTGTTCCTGCTGTTGGGGGAGTTGCTGGTCCAGCTGTTGGAGGAGATGTTGTTGCAGATGTTGATGGAGTTGGTGTTCCTGCTGTTGGTTGAGTTGGTATTCCTGCTGTTGGTGGAAATGTTGTTCCTGCTGTTGCTGGAGTTGGTGTTCTTGCTGGTGGTGGAGGTGTTGTTTCTGCTCTTGGTGGAGTCGGTGTTTCTGCCGTTGTAGGCGCCGTTTTTCCTGCTGTTGCTGGCAGCAGTGTTCCTGCTGTTGGTGGCGGTGGTGTCCCTGCTGTTGATGGAGGAGGTGTTCCTGCTGTCCATGGCTGTAGTGTTTCTGCTGTTGTTGGCGGTATTGTTCCTGCTGTTGGTGGAATTGGTGTTCCTGCTGGTAGTGGAGTTGGTGTTCCTGCTGTTGGTGGATTTGGTGTTCCTGCTGCAGGTGGAGAGGGTGTTCCTTCTTTTGGTGGAGTTGTTGTTTCTGCTTTTGGTGGAGATAGTGTTTCTGCTGTTGGTCGCGATGATTTTCTTGCTGTTGGTGGTGGTGGTGTTCCTGCTGTTGATTGCGGTGGTGTTACTGCTGTTCATGGCTGTACTGTTTCTGCTGTTGGTGGCGGTGGTGTTCCTGCTGTTGGTGGCAGTGGTGTTACTGCTGCTGGTGGCGGTGGTGTACCCACTGTTGTTGATGTTGTTTCTGCTGTTGGTGGAGTTGGTCTTCCTGCTGTTGGCGGAGTTGTTGTCCCTGCTGTTGGTGGAGTTGAAGTTCCAGATGTTGTTGGAGTTGGTGTTCCAGCTGTTGGTGGAGTTGGTGTTCCTGCTGTTGTTGGAGTTGGTATACCTCCTGTTGGTGGACTTGTTGTTCCTGCTGTTGGTGGAGTTGGTGGTCCTGCTGTTGGTGGACTTGGTGTTTAAGCGATTGGTGGAGTTGGTGTTCCTGCTGTTGGTGGAGTTGGTGTTCCTGAATGTTTGTGGAATTGGTATTCCTGCTGTTGGTGGAGTTAGTGATCCTGCTGTTGGTGGAGTTGGAGTTGCTGCTTTTGCTGGTAGTGGTGCTCCTGCTGTTGTTGGTGGCGGTGCTCCTGCTGTCGTTGGCGGCGCTGCTCCTGCTGTTGCTGTTAGATTTGTTCCTGCTGTTGTTGGTGGCGGTGTTCCTGCTGTTGTTGGTGGCGGTTTTCCTGCTGTTGCTGGTGGTGGTTTTTTCCGGTTGTTGGTGGCCGTATTCGTGCTGTTGTTTAAGACATTGTTCCTGCTGTTGGTGGAGGCGGTGGTCCTGCTGTTGTTGGTGGCGTTGTTCCTGCTGTTGTTGTTGGCGGTGTTCCTGCTGTAGTTGGTGGGTGGTTTGATGCCGTAGTTGGTGGCGGTGTTCATGCTGTGGCTGGTGGCGGTGTTCCTGCTGTTGTTGGTGACAGTGTTCCTGCTGTTGTTGGTGGCGGTGCTCCAGCTGTTGTTTTTTGACGGTGCTCCTGCTGTTATTGGTGGCAGTGTTCCTGCTGTTGTTGTTGGTGGCGTTCCTGCTGTTGTTGGTGGCGGTGTTTGTCCTGTTGTTGGTATTGGTGTTCCTGCTGTTGATGGCGGCCGTGTTCCTGCTGTTCATGGCTGTACTGTTTCTGCTGTTGGTGAAAGTGTTGTTCCTGCTGATGGTGGCAGTGGTGTTCCTCCTGTTGGCAGCGGTGGTGTACCTGCTGTTGGTTGTGTTGTTGTTCCTGCTGTTGGTGGATTGTTCTTCTTGCTGTTGGTGGAGTTGGAGCTCCTGCTGTTGGTGGCGGTGGTGTTCCTGCTGTTGGCGACGGTGGTGTACCTGCTGTTGGTGGAATTGTTGTTGCTGCTGTTGGTGGAGTTGGTTTTCCTGCTGTTGGTGAATTCGGTTTTCTTGCTGTTGGTGGAGTTGGTGTTCCTGCTTTTAGTGGAGATGCTGTTCCTGATGATAGTGGAGTTGTTGTTCCTGCTGTTGGTAGCGGTGGTGTCCCTGCTGTTGATGGAGGAGGTGTTCCTGCTGTCCATGGCTGTAGTGTTTCTGTTGTTGTTGGCGGTATTGTTCCTGCTGTTGGTGGAATTGGTGTTCCTGCTGGTAGTGGAGTTGGTGTTCCTGCTGTTGGTGGATTTGGTGTTCCTGCTGCAGGTGGAGAGGGTGTTCCTTCTTTTGGTGGAGTTGTTGTTTCTGCTGTTGGTGGAGATAGTGTTTCTGCTGTTGGTCGCGATGATTTTCCTGCTGTTGGTGGCGGTGGTGTTCCTGCTGTTGATTGCGGTGGTGTTACTGCTGTTCATGACTGTACTGTTTCTGCTGTTGGTGGCGGTGGTGTTCCTGCTGTTGGTGGCGGTGGTGTTACTGCTGTTGGTGGCGGTGGTGTACCCACTGTTGTTGATGTTGTTTCTGCTGTTGGTGGAGTTGGTTTTCCTGCTGTTGGTGGAGTTGGAGTTCCTGCTGTTGGCGGAGTTGTTGTCCCTGCTGTTGGTGGAGTTGAAGGTCCAGATGTTGTTGGAGTTGGTGTTCCAGCTGTTGGTGGAGTTGGTGTTCCTGCTGTTGGTGGAGTTGGTATACCTCCTGTTGGTGGACTTGGTGTTCCTGCTGTTGGTGGAGTTGGTGGTCCTGCTGTTGGTAGACTTGATGTTTCAGCTATTGGTGGAGTTGGTGTTCCTGCTGTTGGTGGTGGTGGTGTTTTCCGGTTGTTGGTGGCCGTATTCGTGCTGTTGTTTAAGACATTGTTCCTGCTGTTGGTGGAGGCGGTGGTCCTGCTGTTGTTGGTGGTGTTGTTCCTGCTGTTGTTGTTGGCGCTGTTCCTGCTGTAGTTGGTGGGTGGTTTGTTGCCGTAGTTGGTGGCGGTGTTCATGCTGTGGCTGGTGGTGGTGTTCCTGCTGTTGTTGGTGACAGTGTTCCTGCTGTTGTTGGTGGCGGTGCTCCTGCTGTTGTTTTTTGGTGGAGCTCCTGCTGTTATTGGTGGCAGTGTTCCTGCTGTTGTTGTTGGTGGCGTTCCTGCTGTTGTTGGTGGCGGTGTTTCTCCTGTTGTTGGTATTGGTGTTCCTGCTGTTGATGGCGGTGGTGTTCCTGCTGTTCATGGCTGTACTGTTTCTGCTGTTGGTGGAAGTGTTGTTCCTGCTGATGGTGGCGGTGGTGTTCCTCCTGTTGGCGGTGGTGGTTTACCTGCTGTTGGTTGTGTTGTTGTTCCTGCTGTTGGTGGATTGATCTTCTTGCTGTTGGTGGAGTTGGAGTTCCTGCTGTTGGTGGCGGTGGTGTTCCTGCTGTTGGCGGTGGTGGTGTACCTGCTGTTGGTGGAATTGTTGTTCCTGCTGTTGGTGGAGTTGGATTCCCTGCTGTTGGTGAAGTCGGTCTTCCTGCTGTTGGTGGAGTTGGTGTTCCTGCTGTTAGTGGAGAGCCTGTTCCTGATGTTAGTGGAGATGTTGTTCCTGCTGTTGGTGGTGTTAGTGATCATGCTGTTGGTGGAGGTGGTCTTCCTGCTGTTGGTGGAGTTGGAGTTCCTGCTGTTGGTGGCGGTGTTGTTCCTGCTATGGGTGGAGTTAGTGTTCCTGCTGTTTTTTGGAGTTGGTGTTCCTGCTGTTGTTGGTGTTGGTGTTCCTGCTGTTGGTGGAGTTGGTGTTCCTGCTATTAGTGGAGTTTTTGTTTGTGCTGTTGGTGGAGTTGTTGTCCCTGCTGTTGGCAGAGTTGTTGTCCCTGCTGTTGGTGGAGTTGAAGGTCCAGATGTTGTTGGAGTTGGTGTTCCAGCTGTTGGTGGAGTTGGTGTTCCTGCTGTTGGTGGAGTTGGTCTACCTCCTGTTGGTGGACTTGGTGTTCCTGCTGTTGGTGGAGTTGGTGGTCCTGCTGTTGTTGGAGTTGGTGTTCCAGCTATTGGTGGAGTTGGTGTTCCTGCTGTTGGTGGACTTAGTGATCCTGCTGAAGGTGGAGTTGGAGTTCCTGCTTTTGCTGGTAGTGGTGCTCCTGCTGTTGTTGCTGGCGGTGCTCCTGCTGTTGTTGGTGGCGGTGCTCCTGCTGTTGCTGTTGGCGGTGTTCCTGCTGTTGTTGGTGGCGGTGTTTGTCCTGTTGGTGGATGTTTTGTTCCTGCTGATGGTGGCGGTGGTGTTCCTCCTGTTGGCGGCGGTGGTGTACCTGCTGTTGCTTGTGTTGTTGTTCCTGCTGTTGGTGGATTGTTCTTCTTGCTGTTGGTGGAGTTGGAGTTCCTGCTGTTGGTGACGGTGGTGTTCCTGCTGTTGGCGGCGGTGGTGTACCTGCTGTTGGTGGAATTGTTGTTCCTGCTGTTGGTGGAGTTGTTTTCCCTGCTGTTGGTGAATTCGGTGTTCCTGCTGTTAGTGGAGATGCTGTTCCTGATGTTAGTGGAGATGTTGTTCCTGCTGTTGGTGGTGTTGGTGATCATGCTGTTGGTGGAGGTGGTCTTCCTGCTGTTGGTGGAGTTGGAGTTCCTGCTGTTGGTGGCGGTGTTGTTCCTGCTATGGGTGGAGTTAGTGTTCCTGCTGTTTTTTGGAGTTGGTGTTCCTGCTGTTGTTGGTGTTGGTGTTCCTGCTGTTGGTGGAGTTGGTGTTCCTGCTGTTAGTGGAGTTTTTGTTCGTGCTGTTGGTGGAGTTGTTGTTCCTGCTGTTAGCAGAGTTGTTGTCCCTGCTGTTGGCGGAGTTGTTGTCCCTGCTGTTGGTGGAGTTGAAGGTCCAGATGTTGTTGGAGTTGGTGTTCCAGCTGTTGGTGGAGTTGGTGTTCCTGCTGTTGGTGGAGTTGGTGTACCTCCTGTTGGTGGACTTGGTGTTCCTGCTGTTGGTGGAGTTGGTGGTCCTGCTGTTGGTGGAGTTGGTGTTCCAGCTATTGGTGGAGTTGGTGTTCCTGCTGTTGGTGGAGTTATTGATCCTGCTGAAGGTGGAGTTGGATTTCCTGCTTTTGCTGGTAGTGGTGCTCCTGCTGTTGTTGCTGGCGGTGCTCCTGCTGTTGTTGGTGGCGGTGCTCCTGCTGTTGCTGTTGGCGGTGTTCCTGCTGTTGTTGGTGGCGCTGTTCCTGCTGTTGTTGGTGGCGGTGTTCCTGCTGTTGCTGGTGGTGGTGTTTTCCGGTTGTTGGTGGCCGTTTACGTGCTGTTGTTTGAGACATTGTTCCTGCTGTTGGTGGAGGCGGTGGTCCTGCTGTTGGTTGACTTGGTATTCCTGCTGTTGGTGGACTTGTTGTTCCTGCTGTTGTTGGAGTTGATGTTCTTGCTGGTGGTGGAGGTGTTGTTTCTGCTGTTGGTGGAGTTGGTGTTTCTGCCGTTGTTGGCGCCGATTTTCCTGCTGTTGCTGGCGGCATTGTTCCTGCTGTTGGTGGCGGTGGTGTCCCTGCTGTTGATGGAGGAGGTGTTCCTGCTGTCCATGGCTGTAGTGTTTCTGTTGTTGTTGGCGGTATTGTTTCTGCTGTTGGTGGAGTTTTTGTTTCTGCTGTTGATGGTGCCGATTTTCCTGCTGTTGCTGGTGGTGGTGTTCCTGCTGTTGGTGGCGGTGGTGTTCCTGCTCTTGGTGGCTGTGTTGTACCAGCTGTTGGTGGAGTTGTTTTTCCTGCTGTTGATGGAGAAGGTCTTCCTGCTGTTGGTGGAGCTGCAGTTCCTGCTGTTGGTGAAGTTGGTTTTCCTGCTGTTGGTGGAGTTCGTGTTCCTGCTGTTGGTGGTGTTGGTGTTCCTGCTGTTGGTGGAGATGCTGTTCCTGATGTTACTGGAGTTGTTGTTCCTGCTGTTGGGGGTGCTGGTGATCCTGCTGTTGGTGGAGTTGGTCTTCCTGCTGTGGATGGAGTTGGAGTTCCTCCTGTTGGTGGCGGTGTTGATCCTGCTATGGGTGGAGTTAGTGTTCCTGCTGCTTTTTGGTGTTGGTGTTCCTGCTCTTGTTGGTGTTGGTGTTCCTGCTGTTGGTGGAGTTGGTGTTCCTCTTGTTAGTGGAGTTTTTGTTCCTGCTGTTGCTGGAGTTGTTGTTCCTGCTGTTGGCAGAGTTGTTGTCCCTGCTGTTGGCGGAGTTGTTCTCCCCGCTGTTGGTGGAGTTGAAAGTCCAGATGCTGTTGGATTTGGTGTTCCAGCTGTTGGTGGAGTTAGTTTTCCTGCTGTTGGTGGAGTTGGTGGACCTCCTGTTGGTGGACTTGGTGTTCCTGCTGTTGGTGGAGTTGGTGGTCCTGCTGTTCGTGGAGTTGGTGTTCCAGCTATTGGTGGAGTTGGTGTTCCTGCTGTTGGTGGAGTTGGTGTTCCTGAATGTTTGTGGAGTTGGTGTTCCTGCTGTTGGTGGAGTTGGTGTTCCTGCTGAAGGTGGAGTTGGAGTTCCTGCTGTTGCTGTTAGTGGTGTTCTTGCAGTTGTTAGTGGCGGTTCTCCTGCTGTTGTTGGTATCGGTGCTCCTGCTGTTGCTGTTGGCGGTGTTCCTGCTGTTGTTGGCGCCGTGATCCTGCTGTTGTTGGTGGCGGTGTTCCTGCTGCTGCTGCTGGTAGTTTTTTCCAGTTGTAGGTGGCTGTGTTCGGGCTGTTGTTTGAGACATTGTTCCTGCTGTTGGTGGAGGCGGTGGTCCAGCTGATGTTGGTGGTGTTGTTCCTGCTGTTGTTGTTGGTGGTGTTCCTGCTGTAGTTGGTGGGGGGTTTGATGCCGTAGTTGGTGGTCGTGTTCATGCTGTGGCTGGTGGCGGTGTTCCTGCTGTTGTTTGTGACAGTGCTCCTGCTGTTGTTGGTGGCGGTACTCCTGCTGTTGTTGGTGGCAGTGCTCCTGCTGTTGTTGGTGGCAGTATTCCTGCTGCTCTTGTTGGTGGTGTTCCTGCTGTTGTTGGTGGCGGTGTTTGTCCTGTTGTTGGTGTTGGTGCTCCTGCTGTTGGTGGTGTTGTTGTTCCTGCTGTTGGTGGCTTGTTCTTCTTGCTGTTGGTGGAGTTGGAGTTCCTGCTGTTGGTGGCGGTGGTGTTCCTGCTGTTGGCGGCGGTGGTGTACCTGCTGTTGGTGGAATTGTTGTTCCTGCTGTTGGTGGAGTTGGTCTTCCTGCTGTTGGTGGATTTGGAGTTCCTGCTGTTGGTGTACTTGGTTTTCGTGCTTTTGGTGGAGTTGAAGCTCCAGCTGTTTTTTGGAGTTGGTGTTCCTGCTGTTGGTGGTGTTGGTGTTCCTGCTGTTGGTGGTGTTGGTGGAGCTGTTGTTCCTGATGTTAGTAGTGTTGATGTTCCTGCTGTTGGTGGAGCTGTTGTTCCTGCTGTTGCGGGACTTGGTTGTCCAGCTGTTGGTGGAGATGTTCTTCCAGATGTTGATGGAGTTGGTGTTCCTGCTGTTGGTTGAGATGGTATTCCTGCTGTTGGTGGACTTGTTGTTCCTGCTGTTGGTGGAGTTGGTGTTCTTGCTGGTGGTGGAGGTGTTGTTTCTGCTGTTGGTGGAGTTGGTGTTTCTGCCGTTGTTGGCGCCGATTTTCCTGCTGTTGCTGGCGGCAGTGTTCCTGCTGTTGTTGGCGGTGGTGTCCCTGCTGTTGATGGAGGAGGTGTTCCTGCTGTCCATGGCTGTACTGTTTCTGCTGTTGTTGGCGGTATTGTTCCTGCTGTTGTTGGAATTGGTGTTCCTGCTGGTAGTGGAGTTGGTGTTCCTGCTGTTGGTGGATTTGGTGTTCCTGCTGCAGGTGGAGAGGCTGTTCCTTCTTTTGGTGGAGTTGTTGTTTCTGCTGTTGGTGGAGATAGCATTTCTGCTGTTGGTCGCGATGATTTTCCTGCTGTTGGTGGCGGTGGTGTTCCTGCTGTTGATTGCGGTGGTGTATCTGCTGTTCATGGCTGTACCGTTTCTGCTGTTGGTGGCGGTGGTGTTCCTGCTGTTGGTGGCGGTGGTGTTCCTGCTGTTTGTGGCGGTGGTGTACCCTCTGTTGTTGATGTTGCTTCTGCTGTTGGTGGAGTTTGTCTTCCTGCTGTTGGTGGAGTTGGAGTTCCTGCTTTTGGTGGCGGTGGTGTTCCTGCTGTTGGTAGCGGTGGTGTACCCTCTGTTGTTGATGTTGTTTCTGCTGTTGGTGGAGTTGGTCTTCCTGCTGTTGGTGGAGTTGGAGTTCCTGCTGTTGGTGGCGGTGGTGTTCCTGCTTTTTGTGGAGTTAGTGTTCCTGCTGTTTTTTGGAGTTGGTGTTCCTGCTGTTGTTGGTGTTGGTGTCTGGCTGTTGGTGGAGTTTGTGTTCCTCCTGTTAGTGGAGTTTTTGTTCCTGCTGTTGGTGGAGTTGTTGTTCCTGCTGTTGGCGGAGTTGTTGTCCCTGCTGTTGGCGGAGTTGTTGTCCCCGCTGTAGGTGGAGTTGAAGGTCCAGATGTTGTTGGTGTTTGTGTTCCAGCTGTTGGTGGAGTTGGTTTTCATGCTTTTGGTAGAGTTGGTGTACCTCCTGTTGGTGGACTTGCTGTTCCTGCTGTTGATTGAGTTGGTGGTCCTGCTGTATTTGGAGTTGGTGTTCCAGCTATTGGTGGAGTTGTTGTTCCTGCTGTTGGTGGAGTTGGTGTTATTGTATGTTTGTGGAGTTGGTGTTCCTGCTGTTGGTGGAGTTGGAGATACTGCTAAAGGTGGAGTTGGAGTTCCTGATGTTGCTGGTAGTGGTGTTCCTGATGTTGTTGGTGGCGGTGCTCCTGCTGTTGTTGGTTGCGGTGCTCCTGCTGTTGCTGTTGGTGGTGTTCCTGCTGTTGTTGGTGGCGGGGTTCCTGCTGTTGTTGGTGGCGGTGTTCCTGCTGTTGCTGGTGGTGGTGTTTTCCAGTTGTTGGTGGCCGTATTTGTGCTGTTGTTTGAGACATTGTTCCTGCTGTTGGTGGAGGCGGTGGTCCTGCTGTTGTTGGTGGTGTTCCTGCTGTAGTTGTTGGGGAATTTGATGCCGTAGTTGGTGCCGGTGTTCATGCTGTGGCTGGTGGCGGTGTTCCTGCTGTTGTTGGTGACAATGTTCCTGCTGTTGTTGGTGTCAGTGCTCCTGCTTTTGTTGGTGGCGGTGCTCCTGCTGTTGTTGGTGGCAGTGTTCCTGCTGTTGTTGTTGGTGGTGTTCCTGCTGTTGTTGGTGGCGGTGTTGATCCTGCTATGGGTGGAGTTAGTGTTCCTGCTGCTTTTTGGTGTTGGTGTTCCTGCTCTTGTTGGTGTTGGTGTTCCTGCTGTTGGTGGAGTTGGTGTTCCTCTTGTTAGTGGAGTTTTTGTTCCTGCTGTTGCTGGAGTTGTTGTTCCTGCTGTTGGCAGAGTTGTTGTCCCTGCTGTTGGCGGAGTTGTTCTCCCCGCTGTTGGTGGAGTTGAAAGTCCAGATGCTGTTGGATTTGGTGTTCCAGCTGTTGGTGGAGTTAGTTTTCCTGCTGTTGGTGGAGTTGGTGGACCTCCTGTTGGTGGACTTGGTGTTCCTGCTGTTGGTGGAGTTGGTGGTCCTGCTGTTCGTGGAGTTGGTGTTCCAGCTATTGGTGGAGTTGGTGTTCCTGCTGTTGGTGGAGTTGGTGTTCCTGAATGTTTGTGGAGTTGGTGTTCCTGCTGTTGGTGGAGTTGGTGTTCCTGCTGAAGGTGGAGTTGGAGTTCCTGCTGTTGCTGTTAGTGGTGTTCTTGCAGTTGTTAGTGGCGGTTCTCCTGCTGTTGTTGGTATCGGTGCTCCTGCTGTTGCTGTTGGCGGTGTTCCTGCTGTTGTTGGCGCCGTGATCCTGCTGTTGTTGGTGGCGGTGTTCCTGCTGCTGCTGCTGGTAGTTTTTTCCAGTTGTAGGTGGCTGTGTTCGGGCTGTTGTTTGAGACATTGTTCCTGCTGTTGGTGGAGGCGGTGGTCCAGCTGATGTTGGTGGTGTTGTTCCTGCTGTTGTTGTTGGTGGTGTTCCTGCTGTAGTTGGTGGGGGGTTTGATGCCGTAGTTGGTGGTCGTGTTCATGCTGTGGCTGGTGGCGGTGTTCCTGCTGTTGTTTGTGACAGTGCTCCTGCTGTTGTTGGTGGCGGTACTCCTGCTGTTGTTGGTGGCAGTGCTCCTGCTGTTGTTGGTGGCAGTATTCCTGCTGCTCTTGTTGGTGGTGTTCCTGCTGTTGTTGGTGGCGGTGTTTGTCCTGTTGTTGGTGTTGGTGCTCCTGCTGTTGGTGGTGTTGTTGTTCCTGCTGTTGGTGGCTTGTTCTTCTTGCTGTTGGTGGAGTTGGAGTTCCTGCTGTTGGTGGCGGTGGTGTTCCTGCTGTTGGCGGCGGTGGTGTACCTGCTGTTGGTGGAATTGTTGTTCCTGCTGTTGGTGGAGTTGGTCTTCCTGCTGTTGGTGGATTTGGAGTTCCTGCTGTTGGTGTACTTGGTTTTCGTGCTTTTGGTGGAGTTGAAGCTCCAGCTGTTTTTTGGAGTTGGTGTTCCTGCTGTTGGTGGTGTTGGTGTTCCTGCTGTTGGTGGTGTTGGTGGAGCTGTTGTTCCTGATGTTAGTAGTGTTGATGTTCCTGCTGTTGGTGGAGCTGTTGTTCCTGCTGTTGCGGGACTTGGTGGTCCAGCTGTTGGTGGAGATGTTCTTCCAGATGTTGATGGAGTTGGTGTTCCTGCTGTTGGTTGAGATGGTATTCCTGCTGTTGGTGGACTTGTTGTTCCTGCTGTTGGTGGAGTTGGTGTTCTTGCTGGTGGTGGAGGTGTTGTTTCTGCTGTTGGTGGAGTTGGTGTTTCTGCCGTTGTTGGCGCCGATTTTCCTGCTGTTGCTGGCGGCAGTGTTCCTGCTGTTGTTGGCGGTGGTGTCCCTGCTGTTGATGGAGGAGGTGTTCCTGCTGTCCATGGCTGTACTGTTTCTGCTGTTGTTGGCGGTATTGTTCCTGCTGTTGTTGGAATTGGTGTTCCTGCTGGTAGTGGAGTTGGTGTTCCTGCTGTTGGTGGATTTGGTGTTCCTGCTGCAGGTGGAGAGGCTGTTCCTTCTTTTGGTGGAGTTGTTGTTTCTGCTGTTGGTGGAGATAGCATTTCTGCTGTTGGTCGCGATGATTTTCCTGCTGTTGGTGGCGGTGGTGTTCCTGCTGTTGATTGCGGTGGTGTATCTGCTGTTCATGGCTGTACCGTTTCTGCTGTTGGTGGCGGTGGTGTTCCTGCTGTTGGTGGCGGTGGTGTTCCTGCTGTTTGTGGCGGTGGTGTACCCTCTGTTGTTGATGTTGCTTCTGCTGTTGGTGGAGTTTGTCTTCCTGCTGTTGGTGGAGTTGGAGTTCCTGCTTTTGGTGGCGGTGGTGTTCCTGCTGTTGGTAGCGGTGGTGTACCCTCTGTTGTTGATGTTGTTTCTGCTGTTGGTGGAGTTGGTCTTCCTGCTGTTGGTGGAGTTGGAGTTCCTGCTGTTGGTGGCGGTGGTGTTCCTGCTTTTTGTGGAGTTAGTGTTCCTGCTGTTTTTTGGAGTTGGTGTTCCTGCTGTTGTTGGTGTTGGTGTCCGGCTGTTGGTGGAGTTTGTGTTCCTCCTGTTAGTGGAGTTTTTGTTCCTGCTGTTGGTGGAGTTGTTGTTCCTGCTGTTGGCGGAGTTGTTGTCCCTGCTGTTGGCGGAGTTGTTGTCCCCGCTGTAGGTGGAGTTGAAGGTCCAGATGTTGTTGGTGTTTGTGTTCCAGCTGTTGGTGGAGTTGGTTTTCATGCTTTTGGTAGAGTTGGTGTACCTCCTGTTGGTGGACTTGCTGTTCCTGCTGTTGATTGAGTTGGTGGTCCTGCTGTATTTGGAGTTGGTGTTCCAGCTATTGGTGGAGTTGTTGTTCCTGCTGTTGGTGGAGTTGGTGTTATTGTATGTTTGTGGAGTTGGTGTTCCTGCTGTTGGTGGAGTTGGAGATACTGCTAAAGGTGGAGTTGGAGTTCCTGATATTGCTGGTAGTGGTGTTCCTGCTGTTGTTGGTGGCGGTGCTCCTGCTGTTGTTGGTTGCGGTGCTCCTGCTGTTGCTGTTTTTGGTGTTCCTGCTGTTGTTGGTGGCGGGGTTCCTGCTGTTGTTGGTGGCGGTGTTCCTGCTGTTGCTGGTGGTGCTGTTTTCCAGTTGTTGGTGGCCGTAGTTGTGCTGTTGTTTGAGACATTGTTCCTGCTGTTGGTGGAGGCGGTGGTCCTGCTGTTGTTGGTGGTGTTCCTGCTGTAGTTGTTGGGGAATTTGATGCCGTAGTTGGTGGCGGTGTTCATGCTGTGGCTGGTGGCGGTGTTCCTGCTGTTGTTGGTGACAATGTTCCTGCTGTTGTTGGTGTCAGTGCTCCTGCTTTTGTTGGTGGCGGTGCTCCTGCTGTTGTTGGTGGCAGTGTTCCTGCTGTTGTTGTTGGTGGTGTTCCTGCTGTTGTTGGTGGCGGTGTTTGTCCTGTTGTTGGTGTTGGTGTTCCCGCTGTTGATGGCGGCGGTGTTCCTGCTGTTCATGGCTGTACTGTTTCTGCTGTTGGTGGAAGTGGTGTTCCTGCTGTTGGTGACGGTGGTGTTCCTGCTGTTGGTGGTGGTGGTGTACCTGCTGTTGGTGGTGTTGTTGTTCCTGCTGTTGGTGGATTTTGTCTTCTTGCTGTTGGTGGAGTTGGAGTTCCTGCTGTTGGTGGCGGTGGTGTTCCGGCTGTTGGTGGCGGTGGTGTACCTGCTGTTGGTGTAATTGTTGTTCCTGCTGTTGGTGGAGTTGTTGTTCCAGATGTTGATGGAGTTGGTGTTCCTGCTGTTGGTTGAGTTGGTATTCCTGCTGTTGTTGGACTTGTTGTTCCTGCTGTTGGTGGATTTGTTGTTCTTGCTGGTGGTGGAGGTGTTGTTTCTGCTGTTGGTGGAGTTGGTCATTCTGCCGTTGTTGGCGCCAATTTTCCTGCTTTTGCTGGCGGCAGTGTTCCTGCTGTTGGTGGCGGTGGTGTCCCTGCTGTTGATGGAGGAGATGTTTCTGCTGTCCATGGCTGTAGTGTTTCTGCTGTTGTTGGTGGTGTTGTTCCTGCTGTTGGTGGAATTGGTGTTCCTGCTGGTAGTGGAGTTGGTGTTCCTGCTGTTGGTGGATTTGGTGTTCCTGCTGCAGGTGGTGAGGGTGTTCCTTCTTTTTGTGGAGTTGTTGTTTCTGCTGTTGGTGGAGCTAGTGTTTCTGCTGTTGGTCGCGACGATTTTCCTGCTGTTGGTGGCGGTGCTGTTCCTGCTGTTGATTGCGGCGGTGTTACTGCTGTTCATGGCTGTACTGTTTCTGCTGTTGTTGTTGCCGATTTTCCTGCTGTTGCTGGCGGCGGTGTTCCTGCTGTTTGTGGCGGTTGTGTTCCTGCTGTTGGTGGCAGTGCTGTAGCTGCTGTTGGTGGAGTTGTTGTTCCTGCTGTTAATGGAGTTGGTCTTCCTGCTGCTGGTGGAGTTGGAGTTCCTGCTGTTGTTGGCGGTGGTGTTCCTGCTTTTGGTGGGTTTGGTGTTCCTGCTGTTGGTAGAGTTGGTGTTCCTGCTGTTGGTGGAGTTGGTTTTCCTGCTGTTGGTGAAGTTGGTTTTCCTGCTGTTGGTGGAGTTCGTGCTCCTGCTGTTGGTGGTGTTGGTGTTCCTGCTGTTGGTGGAGATTCTGTTCCTTATGTTACTGGAGTTGTTGTTCCTGCTGTTGGGGGTGTTGGTGATCCTGCTGTTGTTGGAGTTGGTCTTCCTGCTGTGGATGGAGTTGGAGTTCCTGCTGTTGGTGGCGGTGGTGATCCTGATATGGGTGGAGTTAGTGTTCCTGCTGTTTTTTGGAGTTGGTGTTCCTGCTGTTGTTGGTGTTGTTGTTCCTGCTGTTGGTGGAGTTGGTGTTCCTTCTGTTAGTGGAGTTATTGTTCCTGCTGTAGGTGATGTTGTTTTTCCCGCTGTTGGCAGAGTTGTTGTCCATGCTGTTGACGGAGTTTTTCTCCCCGCTGTTGGTGGAGTTGGAGGTCCAGACGTTGTTGGAGTTGGTGTTCCAGCTGTTGGTGGAGTTGGTTTTCATAATGTTGGTGGAGTTGGTGTACCTCCTGTTGGTGGACTTTGTGTTCCTGCTGTTGGTGGAGTTGGTGGTCCTGCTGTTGGTGGAGTTGGTGTTCCAGCTATTGGTGGAGTTGGTGTTCCTGCTGTTGGTGGAGTTGGTGTTCCTGAATGTTGTGGAGTTGGTGTTCCTGCTGTTGGTGGAGTTGTTGTTCCTGCTGTTGGCGGAGTTGTTGTCCCTGCTGCTGGCGGAGTTGTTGTCCCCGCTATTGGTGCAGTTGAAAGTCCAGATATTGTTGGAGTTGGTGTTCCAGCTGTTGGTGGAGTTGGTTTTCCTGCTGTTGGTGTAGTTGGTGTACCTCCTGTTGGTGGACTTGCTGTTCCTGCTGTTGGTGGAGTTGGTGGTCCTGCTGTTGGTGGAGTTGGTGTTCCAGCTATTGGTGGAGTTGTTGTTCCTGCTGTTGGTGGAGTTGGTGTTCCTGTATGTTTGTGGAGTTGGTGTTCCTGCTGAAGGTGGATTTGGAGTTCCTGATGTTGTTGGTAGTGGTGTTCCTGCTGTTGTTGGTGGCGGTGCTCCTGCTGTTGTTGGTGGCGGTGTTCCTGCTGTTGCTGGTGGTGGTGTTTTCCAGAAGTTGGTGGCTGTGTTCGTGCTGTTGTTTGAGACATTGTTCCTGCTGTTGGTGGAGGCGGTGGTCCTGCTGTTGTTGGTGGCGTTGTTCCTGCTGTTGTTGTTGGTGGTGTTCCTGCTGTAGTTGGTGGGGGGTTTGTTGGCTTATTTGGTGGCGGTGTTCATGCTGTGGCTGGTGGCGGTGTTCCTGCTGTTGTTGGTGACAGTATTCCTGCTGTTGTTGGTGGCGGTGCTCCTGCTTTGGTTGGTGGCAGTGCTCCTGATGTTGTTGGTGGCAGTGTTCCTGCTGTTGTTGGTGGTGGCATTCCTGCCGTTGTTGGTGGTGGTGTTTGTCCTGTTGTTGGTGTTGGTGTTCCTGCTGTTGATGACGGCGGTGTTCCTGCTGTTCAAGCATGTACTGTTTCTGCTGTTGGTGGAAGTGGTGTTCCTGCTGTTGGTGGCGGTGGTGTACCTGCTGTTGGTGGTGTTGTTGTTCCAGATGTTGGTGGATTTTTTCTTCTTGCTGTTGGTGGAGTTGGAGTTCCTGCTGTTGTTGGCAGCGGTGTTCTGCTGTGGGCGGCGGTGGTGTACCTGCTGTTGGTGGAATTGTTGTTCCTGCTGTTGGGGGAGTTGGTCATCCTGCTGTTGGTGGAGTTGGAGTTCCTGCTGTTGGTGTAGTTGGTTTTCCTGCAGTTGGTGGAGTTGAAGCTCCTGCTGTTTTTTGGAGTTGGTGTTCCTGCTGTTGGTGGTGTTGGTGTTCCTGCTGTTGGTGGTGTTGGTGTTCCTGCTGTTGGTGGAGCTGTTGTTCCTGATGTTAGTGGAGTTGTTGTCCCTGCTCTTGGCGGAGGTGTTGTCCCCGCTGTAGGTGGAGTTGAAGGTCCAGATATTGTTGGAGTTGGTGTTCCTGCAGTTGGTGGAGTTGGTGGTCCTGCTGTTGCTAGAGTTGGTGTAAAACCTGTTGGTGGAGTTGGTGTGACTGCTGTTGGTGGAGTTGGTGTTCCTGTATGTTTATGGAGTTGGTGTTCCTGCTGTAGGTGGAGTTGGTGTTCCTGCTGAAGGTGGAGTTGGAGTTCCTGGTGTTGCTGGTAGTGGTGTTCCTGCTGTTGTTGGTGGCGGTGTTCCTGCTGTTGTTGGTGGCGGTGCTCCTGCTGTTGCTGTTGGCGGTGTTCCTGCTATTGTTGGTGGCGGGGTTCCTGCTGTTTTTGGTGGCGGTGTTCCTGCTGTTGCTGGTGGTGGTGGTTTTTTCCAGTTGTTGGCAGCCGTGTTTGTGCTGTTGTTTGAGACATTGTTCCTGCTGTTGGTGGAGGCGGTGCTCCTGCTGTTGTTGGCGGCGTTGTTCCTGCTGTTGTTGTTGGTGGTGTTCCTGCTGTAGTTGGTGGGGGGTTTGATGGCTTATTTGGTGGCGGAGTTCATGCTGTGGCTGGTGGCGGTGTTCCTGCTGTTGTTGGTGACAGTATTCCTGCTGTTGTTGGTGGCGGTGCTCCTGCTTTTGTTGGTGGCAGTGCTCCTGCTGTTGTTGGTGGCAGTGTTCCTGCTGTTGTTGTTGGTGGCGTTCCTGCTGTTGTTGGTGGCGGTGTTTGTCCTGTTGTTGGTGTTGGTGTTCCTGCAGTTGATGGCGGCATTGTTCCTGCTGCTCATGGCTGTACTGTTTCTGCTGTTGGTGGCGGTTGTGTGCCTGCTGTTGGTGGTGTTATTGTTCCTGATGTTGGTGGATTTTTTCTTCTTGCTGTTGGTGGAGTTGGAGATCCTGCTGCTGGTGGCGGTGGTGTTCCTGCTGTTGGCGGCGGTGGTGTACCTGCTGTTGGTGGTATTGTTGTTCCTGCTGTTGGTGGAATTGGTCTTCCTGCTGTTGGTGGAGTTGGTGTAAAACCTGTTGGTGGAGTTGGTGTTCCTGTTGTTGGTGGAGTTGGTGTTCCTGTATGTTTGTGGAGTTGGTGTTCCTGCTGTAGGTGGAGTTGGTGTTCCTGCTGAAGGTGGAGTTGGAGTTCCTGCTGTTCCTGGTAGTGGTGTTCCTGCTGTTGTTGGTGGCGGTGCTCCTGCTGTTGTTGGTGGCGGTGCTCCTGCTGTTGCTGTTGGCGGTGTTCCTGCTGTTGTTGGTGGCGGGGTTCCTGCTGTTGTTGGTGGCGGTGTTCCTGCTGTTGCTGGTGGTGGTGTTTTCCAGTTGTTGGCGGCCATGTTTGTGCTGTTGTTTGAAACATTTTTCCTGCTGTTGGTGGAGGCGGTGGTCCTGCTGTAGTTGGTGGCGTTGTTCCTGCTGTTGATGTTGGTGGTGTTACTGCTGTAGTTCGTGGGGGGTTTGATGGCTTATTTGGTGGCGGTGTTCATGCTGTGGCTGGTGGCGGTGTTCCTGCTGTTGTTGGTGACAGTATTCCTGCTGTTGTTGGTGGCGGTGCTCCTGCTTTGGTTGATGGCCGTGCTCCTGCTGTTGTTGGTGGCAGTGTTCCTGCTGTTGTTGGTGGTGGCGTTCCTGCCGTTGTTGGTGGCAGTGTTTGTCCTGTTGTTGGTGTTGGTGTTCCTGCTGTTGATGGCGGCGCTGTTCCTGCTGTTCATGCCTGTACTGTTTGTGCTGCTGGTGGAAGTGGTGTTCCTGCTGTTGGTGGCGGTGGTGTTCCTGCTGTTGGTGGCGGTGGTGTACCTGCTGTTGGTGGTGTTGTTGTTCCTGATGTTGGTGGATTTTTTCTTCTTGCTGTTGGTGGAGTTGGAGTTCCTGCTGTTGGTGGCGGCGGTGTTCTGCTGTGGGCGGCGGTGGTGTACCTGCTGTTGGTGGAATTGTTGTTCCTGCTGTTGGTGGAGTTGGTAATCCTGCTGTTGGTGGAGTTGGAGTTCCTGCTGTTGGTGTAGTTGGTTTTCCTGCTGTTGGTGGAGTTGAAGCTCCTGCTGTTTTTTGGTGTTGGTGTTCCTGCTGTTGGTGGTGTTGGTGTTCCTGCTGTTGGTGGTGTTGGTGTTCCTGCTGTTGGTGGAGCTGTTGTTCCTGATGTTAGTGGAGTTGTTGTCCCTGCTGTTGGCGGAGTTGTTGTCCCCGCTGTTGGTGGAGTTGAAGGTCCAGATATTGTTGGAGTTGGTGTTCCTGCTGTTGGTGGAGTTGGTGGTCCTGCTGTTGGTGGAGTTGGTGTAAAACCTGTTGGTGGAGTTGTTGTTCCTGCTGTTGGTGGAGTTGGTGTTCCTGTATGTTTGTGGAGTTGGTGTTCCTGCTGTAGGTGGAGTTGGTGTTCCTGCTGAAGGTGGAGTTGGAGTTCCTGCTGTTGCTTGTAGTGGTGTTCCTGCTGTTGTTGGTGGCGGTGCTCCTGCTGTTGTTGGTGGCGGTGCTCCTGCTGTTGCTGTTGGCGGTGTTCCTGCTGTTGTTGGTGGCGGGGTTCCTGCTGTTGTTGGTGGCGGTGTTCCTGCTGTTGCTGGTGGTGGTGTTTTCCAGTTGTTGGCGGCCATGTTTGTGCTGTTGTTTGAAACATTTTTCCTGCTGTTGGTGGAGGCGGTGGTCCTGCTGTAGTTGGTGGCGTTGTTCCTGCTGTTGATGTTGGTGGTGTTACTGCTGTAGTTCGTGGGGGGTTTGATGGCTTATTTGGTGGCGGTGTTCATGCTGTGGCTGGTGGCGGTGTTCCTGCTGTTGTTGGTGACAGTATTCCTGCTGTTGTTGGTGGCGGTGCTCCTGCTTTGGTTGTTGGCCGTGCTCCTGCTGTTGTTGGTGGCAGTGTTCCTGCTGTTGTTGGTGGTGGCGTTCCTGCCGTTGTTGGTGGCGGTGTTTGTCCTGTTGTTGGTGTTGGTGTTCCTGCTGTTGATGGCAGCGCTGTTCCTGCTGTTCATGCCTGTACTGTTTCTGCTGTTGGTGGAAGTGGTGTTCCTGCTGTTGGTGGCGGTGGTGTTCCTGCTGTTGGTGGCGGTGGTGTACCTGCTGTTGGTGGTGTTGTTGTTCCTGATGTTGGTGGATTTTTTCTTCTTGCTGTTGGTGGAGTTGGAGTTCCTGCTGCTGGTGGCGGCGGTGTTCTGCTGTGGGCGGCGGTGGTGTACCTGCTGTTGGTGGAATTGTTGTTCCTGCTGTTGGTGGAGTTGGTAATCCTGCTGTTGGTGGAGTTGGAGTTCCTGCTGTTGGTGTAGTTGGTTTTCCTGCTGTTGGTGGAGTTGAAGCTCCTGCTGTTTTTTGGTGTTGGTGTTCCTGCTGTTGGTGGTGTTGGTGTTCCTGCTGTTGGTGGTGTTGGTGTTCCTGCTGTTGGTGGAGCTGTTGTTCCTGATGTTAGTGGAGTTGTTGTCCCTGCTGTTGGCGGAGTTGTTGTCCCCGCTGTTTTTGGAGTTGAAGGTCCAGATATTGTTGGAGTTGGTGTTCCTGCTGTTGGTGGAGTTGGTGGTCCTGCTGTTGGTGGAGTTGGTGTAAAACCTGTTGGTGGAGTTGTTGTTCCTGCTGTTGGTGGAGTTGGTGTTCCTGTATGTTTGTGGAGTTGGTGTCCCTGCTGTAGGTGGAGTTGGTGTTCCTGCTGTTGCTTGTATTGGTGTTCCTGCTGTTGTTGGTGGCGATGCTCCTGCTGTTGTTGGTGGCGGTGCTCCTGCTGTTGCTGTTGGCGGTGTTCCTGCTGTTGTTGGTGGCGGGGTTCCTGCTGTTGTTGGTGGCGGTGTTCCTGCTCTTGCTGGTGGTGGTGTTTTCCAGTTGTTGGCGGCCGTGTTTGTGCTGTTGTTTGAGACATTGCTCCTGCTGTTGGTGGAGGCTTTGTTCCTGCTGTTGTTGGTGGCGTTGTTCCTGCTGTTGTTGTTGGTGGTGTTCCTGCTGTAGTTTGTGGGGGGTTTGATGGCTTATTTGGTGGCAGTGTTCATGCTGTGGCTGGTGGTGGTGTTCCTGTTGTTGTTGGTGACAGTATTCCTGCTTTTGTTGGTGGCGGTGCTCCTGCTTTGGTTGGTGGCAGTGCTCCTGCTGTTGTTGGTGGCAGTGTTCCTGCTGTTGTTGTTGGTGGCGTTCCTGCTGTTGTTGGTGGCGGTGTTTGTCCTGTTGTTGGTGTTGGTGTTCCTGCTGTTGATGGCGGCGGTGTTCCTGCTGTTCATGGCTGTACTGTTTCTGCTGTTGGTGGAAGTGGTGTTCCTGCTGTTGGTGGCGGTGGTCTTCCTGCTGTTGGTGGCGGTTGTGTACCTGCTGTTGGTGGTGTTGTTGTTCCTGATGTTGGTGGATTTTTTCTTCTTGCTGTTGGTGGTGTTGGAGTTCCTGCTGTTGGTGGCAGTGGTGTTCCTGCTGTTGGCGGCGGTGGTGTACCTGCTGTTGGTGGAATTGTTGTTCCTGCTGTTGGTGTAGTTGGTTTTCCTGCTGTTGGTGGAGTTGGAGTTCCTGCTTTTGGTGTAGTTGGTTTTCCTGCTGTTGGTGGAGTTGAAGCTCCTGCTGTTTTTTGGAGTTGGTTTTCCTGCTGTTGGTGGTGTTGGTGTTCCTGCTGTTGGTGGTGTTGGTGTACCTGCTGTTGGTGGAGCAGTTGTTCCTGATGTTAGTGGAGTTGTTGTCCCTGCTGTTGGCGGAGATGTTGTCCCCGCTGTTGGTGGAGTTGAAGGTCCAGATATTGTTGGAGTTGGTGTTCCAGCTGTTGGTGGAGTTGGTTTTCCTGCTGTTGGTGTAGTTGGTGTACCTCCTGTTGGTGGACTTGCTGTTCCTGCTGTTGGTGGAGTTGGTGGTCCTGCTGTTGCTGGTAGTGGTGTTCCTGCTGTTGTTGGTGGCAGTGCTCCTGCTGTTGTTGGTGGCGGTGCTCTTGCTGATGCTGTTGGCGGTGTTCCTGCTTTTGTTGCTGGTGGGGTTCCTGCTGTTGTTTGTGGCGGTGTTCCTGCTGTTGCTGGTGGTGGTGTTTTCCAGTTGTTGGTGGCCGTGTTTGTGCTGTTGTTTGAGACATTGTTCCTGCTGTTGGTGGAGGCGGTGGTCCTGCTGTTGTTGGTGGCGTTGTTCCTGCTGTTGTTGTTGGTTGTGTTCCTGCTGTAGTTGGTGGGGGGTTTGATGCCTTAGTTGGTGGCGGTGTTCCTGCTGTTGTTGGTGACAGTATTCCTGCTATTGTTGGTGGCGGTGCTCCTGCTTTTGTTGGTGGCAGTGCTCCTGCTGTTGTTGGTGGCAGTGTTCCTGCTGTTGTTGTTGGTGGCGTTCCTGCTGTTGTTGGTGGCGGTGTTTGTCCTGTTGTTGGTGTTGGTGTTCCTGCTGTTGATGGCGGAGGTGTTCCTGCTGATCATGGCTGTACTGTTTCTGCTGTTGGTGGAAGTGGTGTTCCTGCTGTTGGTGGCAGTGGTGTTCCTGCTGTTGGTGGCGGTTGTGTACCTGCTGTTGGTGATGTTGTTGTTCCTGATGTTGGTGGATTTTTTCTTCTTGCTGTTGGTGGAGTTGGAGTTCCTGCTGTTGGTGGCGGTGGTGTTCCTGCTGTTGGTGGCGGTGGTGTACCTGCTGCTGGTGGAATTGCTGTTCCTGCTGTTGGTGGAGTTGGTCTTCCTGCTGTTGGTGGGGTTGGAGTTCCTGCTGTTGGTGTAGTTGGTTTTCCTGCTGTTGGTGGAGTTGAAGCTTCTGCTGTTTTTTGGAGTTGGTGTTCCTGCTGTTGGTGGTGTTGGTGTTCCTGCTGTTGGTGGTGTTGGTGTTCCAGATGTTGATGGAGTTGGTGTTCCTGCTTTTGGTTGAGTTGGTATTCCTGCTGTTGGTGGACTTCTTGTTCCTGCTGTTGGTGGAGTTGGTGTTCTTGCTGGTGGTGGAGGTGTTGTTTCTGCTGTTGGTGGAGTTGGTGATTCTGCCGTTGTTGGCGCCAATTTTCCTGCTTTTGCTGGCGGCAGTGTTCCTGCTGTTGGTGGCGGTGGTGTATCTGCTGTTGATGGAGGAGGTGTTCCTGCTGTCCATGGCTGTAGTGTTTCTTCTGTTGTTGGCGGTGTTGTTCCTGCTGTTGGAGGAATTGGTTTCCTGCTGGTAGTGGAGTTGGTGTTCCTGCTGTTGGTGGATTTGGTGTTCCTGCTGCAGGTGGAGAGGCTGTTCCTTCTTTTGGTGGGGTTGTTGTTTCTGCTGTTGGTGGAGATAGAGTTTCTGCTGTTGGTCGCGACGATTTTCCTGCTGTTGGTGGCGGTGGTGTTCCTGCTGTTGATTGCAGTGGTGTTACTGCTGTTCATGGCTGTACTGTTTCTGCTGTTGGTGGCGGTGGTGTTCCTGCTGTTGGTGGCAGTGGTGTTCCTGCTGTTCGTAGCTGTTGTATTTCTGCTGTTGGTGGCAGTAGTGTTCCGGCTGTTGGTGGTGGTGGTGTTCCTGCTGTTGGTGTTGGTGGTGTTCCTGCTGTTGGTGTTGTTTGTGTTCCTGCTGTTGGTGGAGTTGGAGTTCCTGCTGTTGTTTGTAGTCGTGTTCCTGCTGTAGGTGTATTTATTGTTCCTGCTGTTTTTTGGAGTTGGTGTTCATGCTGTTGGTGTAGTTGGTATTCCTGCTGTTGGGTGTGTTGGTGTTCCTGCTGTTGGTGGAGCTGTTGTTCCAGATGTTAGTGGAGTTGGTGTTCATGCTGTTGGTGGAGTTGTTGTTCGTGCTGCTGGGGGAGTTTGTAGTCCAGCTGTTGGTGGAGTTCTTGTTCCAGATGTTGGTGAAGTTGGTCTTCCTGCCATTGGTTGAGTTGGTGTTCCTGCTGTTGGTGGACATGTTGTTCCTGCTGTTGGTGGAGCTGGTGTTCCTGCTGGTTGTGGAGTTGTTTTTTTCTGCTGTTGGTGGAGTTGGTGTTCATGCTGTCGTTGGCACCAATTTTCCTGATGTTGCTGGCGGTGGTGTTCCTGCTGTTCGTGGCTGTTGTGTTTCTGCTGTTCGTGGCAGTAGTGTTCCGGCTGTTGGTGGAGGTGGTGTTCCTGCTGTTGTTGGTGGTGATGTTCCTCCTGTTGGTGGCGGTTGTGTTCCTGCTGTTGGTGGAGTTGGTGTTCCTGCTGTTGGTGGTGTTGGTCTTTGTGCTGTTGGTGGAGTTCGTTTTCCTGCTGTTGGTGCTGTTGGTTTTACTGCTTTTGGTGATGTTGCTGCCCCTGCTGTTTTTTGGAGTTGGTGTTCCTGCTGTTGTTGGTGTTGGTGTTCCTGCTGTTGGTGGATTTGTTGTTCCTGCTGCAGGTGCAGTTGTTGTTCCTGCTGTTGGTGGAGTTAGTGCTTCTGCTTTTGGTGGCGACGATTTTCCTGCTGTGGATGGCGTTGGTTTTCCTGTTGTTGGTGGCGGTGGTGTTCCTGCAGTTGATGGCTGTAGTGTTCCTGCTGTTGGTGGCAGTGGTGTTCCTGCTGTTGGTAGCGGTGGTGTACCTGCTGTTGGTGGAGTTGGAGTTCCTGCTGTTGTTTGTAGTCGTGTTCCTGCTGTAGGTGTATTTATTGTTCCTGCTGTTTTTTGGAGTTGGTGTTCATGCTGTTGGTGTAGTTGGTATTCCTGCTGTTGGGTGTGTTGGTGTTCCTGCTGTTGGTGGAGCTGTTGTTCCAGATGTTAGTGGAGTTGGTGTTCATGCTGTTGGTGGAGTTGTTGTTCGTGCTGCTGGGGGAGTTTGTAGTCCAGCTGTTGGTGGAGTTCTTGTTCCAGATGTTGGTGAAGTTGGTCTTCCTGCCATTGGTTGAGTTGGTGTTCCTGCTGTTGGTGGACATGTTGTTCCTGCTGTTGGTGGAGCTGGTGTTCCTGCTGGTTGTGGAGTTGTTTTTTTCTGCTGTTGGTGGAGTTGGTGTTCATGCTGTCGTTGGCACCAATTTTCCTGATGTTGCTGGCGGTGGTGTTCCTGCTGTTCGTGGCTGTTGTGTTTCTGCTGTTCGTGGCAGTAGTGTTCCGGCTGTTGGTGGAGGTGGTGTTCTTGCTGTTGTTGGCGGTGATGTTCCTCCTGTTGGTGGCGGTTGTGTTCCTGCTGTTGGTGGAGTTGGTGTTCCTGCTGTTGGTGGTGTTGGTCTTTGTGCTGTTGGTGGAGTTCGTTTTCCTGCTGTTGGTGCTATTGGTTTTACTGCTTTTGGTGATGTTGCTGCCCCTGCTGTTTTTTGGAGTTGGTGTTCCTGCTGTTGTTGGTGTTGGTGTTCCTGCTGTTGGTGGATTTGGTGTTCCTGCTGCAGGTGCAGTTGTTGTTCCTGCTGTTGGTGGAGTTAGTGCTTCTGCTTTTGGTGGCGACGATTTTCCTGCTGTGGATGGCGTTGGTTTTCCTGTTGTTGGTGGCGGTGGTGTTCCTGCAGTTGATGGCTGTAGTCTTCCTGCTGTTGGTGGCGGTGGTGTTCCTGCTGTTGGTAGGTGTGGTGTACCTGCTGTTGGTGGGGTTGGTGTTCCTGCTGTTGGTGGAGTTGTGGTTTTTGCTGTTGGTGGAGTTGGAGTTACTGCTGTTGGTGGCGGTTGTGTTCCTGCTGTTGGTGGAGTTAGTGTTCCTGCTGTTTTTTGGAGTTGGTGTTCTTGCTGTTGGCGGAGTTGGTGTTCCTACTGTTCGTGGAGTTGGTGTTCCTGCTGTCGGTGGGGTTGGTGTTCCTACTGTTGGTGGATTTGCAGCTCCTGCTGTTTTTTGGAGTTGGTATTCCTGCTGTTGGTGGAGTTCGTGTTCCTGCTGGTGTTGGAGTTGCTGTTTCTGCTGTTGGTGGAGTTGGTGTTTCTGCTGTTGTTGTTGCCGATTTTCCTGCTGTTGCTGGCGGCGGTGTTCCTGCTGTTGGTGGTGGCGGTGTTCCTGCTGTTGATGGCAGTGGTGTTCCTGCTGTTCGTGGCTGTTGTGTATCTGCTGTTGGTGGCAGTAGTGTTCCGGCGGTTGGTGGTGGTGGTGTTCCTGCTGTTGGTGGTGGTGTTGTTCCTGATATTGGTGGTGTTTGTGTTCCTGCTGTTGGTGGAGTTGGAGTTCCTGATGTTGGTGGAGTTGGTCTTTTTGCTGTAGTTGGAGTTGGAGCTCCTGCTGTTGGTGGAGTTTGTGTTCCTTCTGTTGGAGGAATTGGTGTTCATGCTGTTGGTGGAGTTCGTTTTCCTGCTGTTGGTGCAGTTGGTTTTAATGCTTTTGGTAATGTTGCGGCTCCTGCTGTTTTTTGGAGTTGGTGTTCCTGCTGTTGTTGGTGTTGGTGTTCCTGCAGTTGGTGGAGTTGGTGTTCATGCTGTTGGTGGAGTTCGTTTTCCTGCTGTTGGTGCAGTTGATTTTACTGCTTTTGGTGATGTTGCTGCTCCTGCTGTTTTTTGGAGTTGGTGTTCCTGCTGTTGGTGGTGTTGGTGTTCCTGCCGTTGGTGGAGCTGTTGTTCCTGATGTTAGTGGAGTTGTTGTTCCTGCTGTTGGTGGAGTTGTTGTTTCTGCTGTTGGGGGAGTTGGTGGTCCAGCTGTTGGTGGAGTTGTTGTTCCAGATGTTGGTGGATTTGGTGTTCCTGCTGTTGGTGGAGTTGGTATTCCTGCTGTTGGTGGAGTTGGTGTTTCTGCTGGTGGTAGAGTTGTTGTTTCTGCTGTTGGTGGAGTTGGTGTTTCTGCTGTTGTTGTTGCCGATTTTCCAGCTGTTGCTGGCGACGGTGTTCCTGCTGTTGGTGGTGGCGGTGTTCCTGCTGTTGATGGCGGTGGTGTTCCTGCTGTTCGTAGCTGTTGTGTTTCTGCTGTTGGTGGCAGTAGTGTTCCGGCTGTTGGTGGTGGTGGTGTTCCTGCTGTTGGTGTTGGTGGTTTTCCTGCTGTTGGTGTTGTTTGTGTTCCTGCTGTTGGTGGAGTTGGAGTTCCTGCTGTTGTTTGTAGTCGTGTTCCTGCTGTAGGTGTATTTATTGTTCCTGCTGTTTTTTGGAGTTGGTGTTCATGCTGTTGGTGGAGTTGGTATTCCTGCTGTTGGGTGTGTTGGTGTTCCTGCTGTTGGTGGAGTTGGTGTTCCTGCTGTTGGTGGTGTTGGTCTTTGTGCTGTTGGTGGAGTTCGTTTTCCTGCTGTTGGTGCTGTTGGTTTTACTGCTTTTGGTGATGTTGCTGCCCCTGCTGTTTTTTGGAGTTGGTGTTCCTGCTGTTGTTGGTGTTGGTGTTCCTGCTGTTGGTGGATTTGGTGTTTCAGCGGTTAGTGGAGTTTTTGTTCCTGCTGCTGGTGGAGTTGTTGTTCCTGCTGTTGGCAGAGTTGTTTACCCTGCTGTTGGCGGAGTTGTTGTCCCTGCTGTTTGTGGAGTTGGTGGTCAGATGTTGGTGGATTTGGTGTTCAGGCTGTTGGTGGATTTGGTGTTCCTGCTGTTGGTGGAGTTGGTGTACCTCCTGTTGGTAGTTTTTGTGTTCCTGCTGTTGGTGGAGTTGGTGTTCCAGCTGTTGGTGGAGTTGGTGTTCATGCTGTTGGTGGAGTTCGTTTTCCTGATGTTGGTGCAGTTGGTTTTACTGCTTTTGGTGATGATGCTGCCCCTGCTGTTTTTTGGAGTTGGTGTTCCTGCTGTTGATGGTGTTGGTGTTCCTGCTGTTGGTGGAGTTGGTGTTCCTGCGGTTAGTGGAGTTTTTGTTCCTGCTGCTGGTGGAGTTGTTGTTCCTGCTGTTGGCGGAGTTGTTTACCCTGCTGTTGGCGGAGTTGATGTCCCTGCTGTTTGTGGAGTTAGTGGTCCAGATGTTGGTGGATTTGGTGTTCCAGCTGTTGGTGGATTGGGTGTTCCTGCTGTTGGTGGTGTTGGTGTTCCTGCCGTTGGTGGAGCTGCTGTTCCTGATGTTAGTGGAGTTGTTGTTCCTGCTGTTGGTGGAGTTGTTGTTTCTGCTGTTGTGGGAGTTGGTGGTCCAGCTGTTGGTTGAGTTGTTGTTCCAGAAGTTGGTGGAGTTGGTGTTCCTGCTGTTGGTTGAGTTGGTATTCCTGCTGTTGGTGGAGTTGTTGTTTCTGCTGGTGGTAGAGTTGTTGTTTCTGCTGTTGGTGGATTTGGTGTTTCTGCTGTTGTTGTTGCCGATTTTCCTGCTGTTGCTGGCGACGTTGTTCCTGCTGTTGGTGGTGGCGGTGTTCCTGCTGTTGATGGCAGTGGTGTTCCTGCTGTTCGTAGCTGTTGTATTTCTGCTGTTGGTGGCAGTAGTGTTCCGGCTGTTGGTGGTGGTGGTGTTCCTGCTGTTGGTGTTGGTGGTGTTCCTGCTGTTGGTGTTGTTTGTGTTCCTGCTGTTGGTGGAGTTGGAGTTCCTGCTGTTGTTTGTAGTCGTGTTCCTGCTGTAGGTGTATTTATTGTTCCTGCTGTTTTTTGAGTTGGTGTTCATGCTGTTGGTGTAGTTGGTATTCCTGCTGTTGGGTGTGTTGGTGTTCCTGCTGTTGGTGGAGCTGTTGTTCCAGATGTTAGTGGAGTTGGTGTTCATGCTGTTGGTGGAGTTGTTGTTCGTGCTGCTGGGGGAGTTTGTAGTCCAGCTGTTGGTGGAGTTCTTGTTCCAGATGTTGGTGAAGTTGGTCTTCCTGCCATTGGTTGAGTTGGTGTTCCTGCTGTTGGTGGACATGTTGTTCCTGCTGTTGGTGGAGCTGGTGTTCCTGCTGGTTGTGGAGTTGTTTTTTTCTGCTGTTGGTGGAGTTGGTGTTCATGCTGTCGTTGGCGCCAATTTTCCTGATGTTGCTGGCGGTGGTGTTCCTGCTGTTCGTGGCTGTTGTGTTTCTGCTGTTCGTGGCAGTAGTGTTCCGGCTGTTGGTGGAGGTGTTGTTCCTGCTGTTGTTGGCGGTGATGTTCCTCCTGTTGGTGGCGGTTGTGTTCCTGCTGTTGGTGGAGTTGGTGTTCCTGCTGTTGGTGGTTTTGGTCTTTGTGCTGTTGGTGGAGTTCGTTTTCCTGCTGTTGGTGCTGTTGGTTTTACTGCTTTTGGTGATGTTGCTGCCCCTGCTGTTTTTTGGAGTTGGTGTTCCTGCTGTTGTTGGTGTTGGTGTTCCTGCTGTTGGTGGATTTGGTGTTCCTGCTGCAGGTGCAGTTGTTGTTCCTGCTGTTGGTGGAGTTAGTGCTTCTGCTTTTGGTGGCGACGATTTTCCTGCTGTGGATGGCGTTGGTTTTCCTGTTGTTGGTGGCGGTGGTGTTCCTGCAGTTGATGGCTGTAGTGTTCCTGCTGTTGGTGGCAGTGGTGTTCCTGCTGTTGGTAGCGGTGGTGTACCTGCTGTTGGTGGAGTTGGAGTTCCTGCTGTTGTTTGTAGTCGTGTTCCTGCTGTAGGTGTATTTATTGTTCCTGCTGTTTTTTGGAGTTGGTGTTCATGCTGTTGGTGTAGTTGGTATTCCTGCTGTTGGGTGTGTTGGTGTTCCTGCTGTTGGTGGAGCTGTTGTTCCAGATGTTAGTGGAGTTGGTGTTCATGCTGTTGGTGGAGTTGTTGTTCGTGCTGCTGGGGGAGTTTGTAGTCCAGCTGTTGGTGGAGTTCTTGTTCCAGATGTTGGTGAAGTTGGTCTTCCTGCCATTGGTTGAGTTGGTGTTCCTGCTGTTGGTGGACATGTTGTTCCTGCTGTTGGTGGAGCTGGTGTTCCTGCTGGTTGTGGAGTTGTTTTTTTCTGCTGTTGGTGGAGTTGGTGTTCATGCTGTCGTTGGCGCCAATTTTCCTGATGTTGCTGGCGGTGGTGTTCCTGCTGTTCGTGGCTGTTGTGTTTCTGCTGTTCGTGGCAGTAGTGTTCCGGCTGTTGGTGGAGGTGGTGTTCTTGCTGTTGTTGGCGGTGATGTTCCTCCTGTTGGTGGCGGTTGTGTTCCTGCTGTTGGTGGAGTTGGTGTTCCTGCTGTTGGTGGTGTTGGTCTTTGTGCTGTTGGTGGAGTTCGTTTTCCTGCTGTTGGTGCTGTTGGTTTTACTGCTTTTGGTGATGTTGCTGCCCCTGCTGTTTTTTGGAGATGGTGTTCCTGCTGTTGTTGGTGTTGGTGTTCCTGCTGTTGGTGGATTTGGTGTTCCTGCTGCAGGTGCAGTTGTTGTTCCTGCTGTTGGTGGAGTTAGTGCTTCTGCTTTTGGTGGCGACGATTTTCCTGCTGTGGATGGCGTTGGTTTTCCTGTTGTTGGTGGCGGTGGTGTTCCTGCAGTTGATGGCTGTAGTCTTCCTGCTGTTGGTGGCGGTGGTGTTCCTGCTGTTGGTAGCGGTGGTGTACCTGCTGTTGGTGGGGTTGGTGTTCCTGCTGTTGGTGGAGTTGTGGTTTTTGCTGTTGGTGGAGTTGGAGTTACTGCTGTTGGTGGCGGTTGTGTTCCTGCTGTTGGTGGAGTTAGTGTTCCTGCTGTTTTTTGGAGTTGGTGTTCTTGCTGTTGGCGGAGTTGGTGTTCCTACTGTTCGTGGAGTTGGTGTTCCTGCTGTCGGTGGGGTTGGTGTTCCTGCTGTTGGTGGATTTGCAGCTCCTGCTGTTTTTTGGAGTTGGTGTTCCTGCTGTTGGTGGTGTTGGTGTTCCCGCTGTTGGTGGTGTTCATGTTCCTTCCGTTGGTGGAGCTGTTGTTCCTGATGTTAGTGGAGTTGTTGTTCCTGCTGTTGGTGGAGTTGTTGTTCCTGCTGTTGGGGGTGTTGGTGGTCCAGCTGTTGGTGGAGTTGTTGTTCCAAATGTTGGTAGAGTTGGTCTTCCTGCTGTGGGTTGAGTTGGTATTCCTGCTGTTGGTGGACTTGTTGTTCCTGCTGTTGGTGGAGTTGGTGTTCCTGCTGGTGGTGGAGTTGTTGTTTCTGCTGTTGGTGGAGTTGGTGTTTCTGCTGTTGTTGTTGCCGATTTTCCTGCTGTTGCTGGAGGCGGTGTTCCTGTTGTTGGTGGTGGCTGTGTTCCTGCTGTTGATGGCGGTGGTGTTCCTGCTGTTCGTTGCTTTTGTGTTTCTGCTGTTGGTGGCATTAGTGTTCCTGCTGTTGGTGGTGGTGGTGTTCCTGCTGTTGGTGGCGGTCGTGCTCCTACTGTTGGTGGCAGTTGTGTACCTGCTGTTGGTGGAGTTGGTGTTCCTTCTGTTGGTGGAATTCGTCTTCCTGATGTTGGTGGAGCTGGGGTTCCTGCTGTTGGTGGTGGTGTTGTTCCTGCTGTGGGTGGAGTTATTGTTCCTACAGATTTTGGAGTTGGTGTTCCTGCTGTTGGTGGAGTTGGCGTTCCTGCTGTTGGTGGAGTTGGTGTTCCTGCTGTTGGTGGATTGGTGTTCATGCCGTTGGTGGAGTTCGTTTTCCTGCTGTTGGTGCAGTTGGTTTTACTGCTTTTGGTGATGTTGCTGCTCCTGCTGTTTTTTGGAGTTGGTGTTCCTGCTGGAGGTGGAGTTGGTGTTCCTGCTGTTCGTGGAGTTGGTGTTCCTGCGCTTAGTGGAGGTTTTGTTCTTGCTGCTGGTGGAGTTGTTGTTCCTGCTGTTGGAGGAATTGGTGTTCCTGCTGGTAGTGGAGTTGGTGTTCATGCTATTGGTGGATTTGGTGTTCCAGCTGCATGTGCAGTTGTTGTTCCTGCTGTTGGTGGAGTTAGTGCTTCTGCTTTTGGTGGCGACGATTTTCCTGCTGTGGATGGCGGTGGTTTTCCTCTGTTGGTGGCGGTGGTGTTCCTGCAGTTGATGGGTGTAGTGTTCCTGCTGTTGGTGGCGGTGGTGTTCCTGCTGTTGGTAGCGGTGGTGTACCTGCTGTTGGTGGGGTTGGTGTTCCTGCTGTTGGTGGAGTTGTGGTTTTTGCTGTTGGTGGAGTTGGAGTTACTGCTGTTGGTGGCGGTTGTGTTCCTGCTGTTGGTGGAGTTAGTGTTCCTGCTGTTTTTTGGTGTTGGTGTTCTTGCTGTTGGTTGAGTTGGTGTTCCTACTGTTCGTGGAGTTGGTGTTCCTGCTGTTGGTGGGGTTGGTGTTCCTGCTGTTGGTGGATTTGCAGCTCCTGCTGTTTTTTGGAGTTGGTGTTCCTGCTGTTGGTGGTGTTGGTGTTCCTGCTGTTGGTGGTGTTGGTGTTCCTTCCGTTGGTGGAGCTGTTGTTCCTGATGTTAGTGGAGTTGTTGTTCCTGCTGTTGGTGGAGTTGTTGTTCCTGCTGTTGTGGTTGTTGGTGGTCCAGCTGTTGGTGGAGTTGTTGTTCCAGATGTTGTTAGAGTTGGTGTTCCTGCTGTTGGTTGAGTTGGTATTCCTGCTGCTGGTGGACTAGTTGTTCCTGCTGTTGGTGGAGTTCGTGTTCCTGCTGGTGGTGGAGTTGTTGTTTCTGCTGTTGGTGGAGCTGGTGTTTCTGCTGTTGTTTTTGCCAATTTTCCTGCTGTTGTTGGCGGCGGTGTTCCTGTTGTTGGTGGTGGCTGTTTTCCTGCTGTTGATGGCGGTGGTGTTCCTGCTGTTCGTGGCTGTTGTGTTTCTGCTGTTGGTGGCATTAGTGTTCCTGCTGTTGGTGGTGGTGGTGTTCCTGCTGTTGGTGGCGGTGGTGTTCCTACTGTTGGTGGAGGTTGTGTTCCTGCTGTTGGTGGTGTTGGAGTTCCTTCTGTTGGTGGAATTCGTCTTCCTGATGTTGGTGGATTTGGGGTTCCTGCTGTTGGTGGTGGTGTTGTTCCTGCTGTGGGTGGAGTTATTGTTCCTGCAGATTTTGGAGTTGGTGTTCCTGCTGTTGGTGGAGTTGGTGTTCCTGCTGTTGGTGGAGTTGGTGTTCATGCTGTTGGTCGAGTTCGTTTTCCTGCTGTTGGTGCAGTTGGTTTTAATGCTTTTGGTGATGTTGCTGCTCCTGCTGTTTTTTGGAGTTGGTGCTCCTGCTGTTGTTAGTGTTGGTGTTCCTGCTGTTGGTGGAGTTGGTGTTCTTGCGGTTAGTGGAGTTGTTGTTCCTGCTGTTGGTGGAGTTCTTGTTCTTGCTGTTGGCGGAGTTGTTTTACCTGCTGTTGGCGGAGTTGTTGTCCCTGCTGTTTGTGCAGTTGGTGGTCCAGATATTGGTGGAGTTGGTGTTCCAGCTGTTGGTGGAGTTGGTGTTCCTGCTGTTGGTGGAGTTGGAGTTCCTCCTGTTGGTGGTTTTGGTGTTCCTTCTGTTGATGGAGTTGGTGTTCCAGCTGTTGGTGGAGTTGGTGTCACAGCTATTGGTGCAGTTGGTGTTCCAGCTGTTGGTGGAGTTGGTGTTCCCGAATGTTTGTGGAGTTGGTGTTCCTGCTGTTGGTGGCAGTTGTGTTCCTGCTGTTGGTGGAGCTGTTGTTCCTGCTGGTAGTGGAGTTGTTGTTTCTGCTCTTGGCGGAGTTGGTGTTTCTGCTGTCGTTGGCGCCAATTTTCCTGCTGTTGCTGGCGGCGGTGTTTCTGCTGTTTGTGGGGACGCTGTTCCTGATGTTCGTGGCTGTAGTGTTTCTGCTGCTGGTGGCGGGAGTGTTCCAGCTGTTGGTGGAGGTGGTGATATTGCTGTTGATTGCGGTGATGTTCCTTCTGTTGATGGCGGTTGTGTTCCTGCTGTTGGTGGAGTTGGTGTTCCTGCAGTTGGTGGAGTTGGTATTTGTGCTGTAGGTGGAGTTGGAGTTCCTGCTGTTGGTGGAGCTGGTGTTCCTGCTGTTGGTGGAGTTGGTGTTCATGCTGTTGGTGGAGTTCGTTTTCCTGCTGTTGGTGCAGTTGGTTTTACTGCATTTGGTGATGTTGCTGCTCCTGCTGTTTTTTGGAGTTGGTGTTCCTGCTGATGGTGGAGTTGGTGTTCCTGCTGTTCGTGGAGTTGGTGTTCCTGCGGTTAGTGGAGTTTTTGTTCCTGCTGCTGGTGGAGTTGTTGTTCCTGCTGTTGGCGGAGTTGTTTACCCTGCTGTTGGCGGAGTTGTTGTCCCTGCTGTTTGTGGAGTTGTTGGTCCAGATGTTGGTGGATTTGGTGTTCCAGCTGTTGGTTGATTTGGTGTTCCTGCTGTTGGTGGAGTTGGTGTACCTCCTGTTGGTGGTTTTCGTGTTCCTGCTGTTGGTGGAGTTGGTGTTCCATTTATTGGTGGAGTTGGTGTTCCAGCTGTTGGTGCAGCTGGTGTTCTTGAATGTTTGGGGAGTTGGTGTTCCTGCTGTTGGTGGCAGTGGTGTTCGTGCTGTTGGTGTAGATGCTGTTCCTGCTGTTGGTGGAGTTGGATTTCCTGCTGATGGTATTTGTGTTCCTGCTGTTGGTGGGTTTATTGTTCCTGCTGTTTTTTGGAGTTGGTGTTCCTACTAATGGTGGAGTTGGTGTTCATGCTGTTGGTGGAGTTGGTGTTCCTGCTGTTGGTGGAGTTGGTGGTCCTGCTGCTGGTGGTGGAGTTGGTGTTCCTGCTGCAGGTGGAGTTTGTGTTCCTGCTGTTGGTGGATTTGTTGTTTCTGCTGTTGGTGGCGGTAGTTTTCCTGCTGTTGGTGGCGGTGGTGTTCCTGCTGTTAGTGGCGGTGGTGTTCCTGCTGTTGGAGGCGGTGGTGTACCTGCTGTTGGAGGAGTTGGTGTTCCCGCTGTTTGTGGAGTTGGTCTTCCTGCTGTTGGTGGAGTTGGAGTTCCTGCTGTTGGTGGCGGTGGTGTTCCTTCTGTTTTATGGTGTTGGTGTTCCTGCTGTTGGTGGAGTTGGTGTTCCTGCTGTTGGTGGAGTTTGTGTTCCTACTGTTGGTGTGGTTGGTGTTCCTGCTGTTGGTGGAGTTGATGTTCCTGCTGTTGGTGATGTTGGATTTCCTGCTGTTGCTGGAGTTGCAGCTCCTTCTGTTTTTTGCAGTTGTTGTTCCTGCTGTTCGTGGTGTTGGTGTTCCTGCTGTAGTTGGAGTTGGTGTTCCTGCTGTTGGTTGAGTTGGTGTTTCTGCTGTTGGTGGCGCCGATTTCCCTGCTGATGGTGGCAGTGGTGTTCCTGCTGTTGGTGCAATTCGTGTTCCTGCTGGTAGTGAAGTTGATGTTCCTGCTGTTGGTGGATTTGGTGTTCCTGCTGCAGGTGCAGTTGTTGTTCCTGCTGTTGGTGGAGTTAGTGCTTCTGCTTTTGGTGGCGACAATTTTCCTGCTGTGGGTGGCGGTGGTTTTCCTGTTGCTGGTGGCGGTGGTGTTCCTGCAGTTGATGGCTGTAGTGTTCCTGCTGTTGGTGGCAGTGGTGTTCCTGCTGTTGGTAGCGGTGGTGTACCTGCTGTTGGTGGGGTTGGTCTTCCTGCTGTTGGTGGAGTTGTTGTTTCTGCTGTTGGTGGAGTTGGAGTTACTGCTGTTGGTGGCAGTTGTGTTCCTGCTGTTGGTGGAGTTAGTGTTCCTGCTGTTTTTTGGAGTTGGTGTTCCTGCTGTTGGGAGAGTTGGTGTTCCAGCTGTTGGTGGAGTTGGTGTTTCTGCTGTTGGTGGCGTTGGTGTTCCTGCTGTTGGTGTAGTTGATGTTCCTGCTGTTGGTTGCGTTGGTGTTCCTGCTGTTGGTGACGTTTGTTTTCCTGCTGTTGGTGGATTTGCAGCTCCTGCTGTTTTTTGGAGTTGGTGTTCCTGCTGTTGGTGGTGTTGGTGTTCCTGCTGTTGGTGGTGTTGGTGTTCCTGCCGTTGGTGGAGCTGTTCTTCCTGATGTTAGTGGAGTTGTTGTTCCTGCTGTTGGTGGAGTTGTTGTTCCTGCTGTTGGGGGAGTTGGTGGTCCAGCTGTTGGTGGAGTTGTTGTTCCAGATGTTGGTGGAGTTGTTGTTCCTGCCGTTGGTGGAGCTGTTCTTCCTGATGTTAGTGGAGTTGTTGTTCCTGCTGTTGGTGGACTTGTTGTTCCTGCTGTTGGTGGAGTTGTTGTTCCTGCTGGTGGTGGAGTTGTTGTTTCTGCTGTTGGTGGAGTTGGTGTTTCTGCTGTTGTTGTTGCCGATTTTCCTGCTGTTGCTGGCGGCGGTGTTCCTCTTGTTGGTGGTGGCTGTGTTCCTGCTGTTCGTGGCTGTTGTGTTTCTACTGTTGGTTGCATTAGTGTTCCTGCTGTTGGTGGTGGTGGTGGTGTTCCTGCTGTTGGTGGAGTTGGTGTTCCTTCTGTTGGTGGAATTCGTCTTCCTGATGTTCGTGGAGTTGGGGTTCCTTCTGTCGGTGGTGGTGTTGTTCCTCCTGTGGGTGGAGTTATTGTTCCTGCAGATTTTGGAGTTGGTGTTCCTGCTGTTGGTGGAGTTGGTGGTCCTGCTGTTGGTGGAGATGGTGTTCATGCTGTTGGTGGAGTTCGTTTTCCTGCTGTTGGTGCATTTGGTTTTACTGCTGTTGGTGATGTTGCTGCTCCTGCTGTTTTTTGGAGTTGGTGTTCCTGCTGTTGTTAGTGTTGGTGTTCCTGCTGTTGGTGGAGATGGTGTTCCTGCGGTTAGTGGAGTTTTTGTTCCTGCTGTTGGTGGAGTTGTTTTACCTGCTGTTGGCGGAGTTGTTGTCCCTGCTGTTTGTGCAGTTGGTGGTCCAGATGTTGGTGGAGTTGGTGTTCCAGCTGTTGGTGGAGTTGTTATTCCTGCTGTAGGTGGAGTTGGAGTTCCTCCTGTTGCTGGTTTTGGTGTTCCTTCTGTTGATGGAGTTGGTGTTCCAGCTGTTGGTGGAGTTGGTGTTCCAGCTATTGGTGCAGTTGGTGTTCCATCTGTTGGTGGAGTTGGTGTTCCTGCTGTTGGTGGGGTTGGTGTTCCTGCTGTTGTTGTAGTTGATGATCCTGCTGTTGGTTGCGTGGGTTTTCCTGCTGTTGCTGACTTTTGTTTTCCTGCTGTTGGTAGACTTGCAGCTCCTGCTGTTTTTTGGAGTTGGTGATCCTGCTGTTGGTGGTGTTGGTGTTCCTGCTGTTGGTGGTTTTGGTGTTCCTGCCGTTGGTGGAGTTGTTGTTCCTGCTGTTGGGGGAGTTGGTGGTCCAGCTGTTGGTGGAGTTGTTGTTCCAGATGTTGGTGGAGTTGGTGTTCCTGCTGTTGGTTGAGTTGGTATTCCTGCTGTTGGTGGACTTGTTGTACCTGCTCTTGGTGGAGTTGGTGTTCCTGCTGTGGGTGGAGTTGTTGTTTCTGCTGTTGGCGTAGTTGTTTACCCTGCTGTTGGCGGAGTTGTTGTCCCTGCTGTTTGTGGACTTGGTGGTCCAGATGTTGGTGGATTTGGTGTTCCAGCTGTTGGTTGATTTGGTGTTCCTGCTGTTGGTGGAGTTGGTGTACCTCCTGTTGTTGGTTTTCGTGTTCCTGCTGTTGATGGAGTTGGTATTCCAGCTGTTGGTGGAGTTGGTGTTCCAGCTGTTGGTGGAGCTGGTGTTCTTGAATGTTTGTGGAGTTGGCGTTCCTGCTGTTGGTGGCGGTGGTGTTCGTGCTGTTGGTGGAGTTGCTGTTCCTGCTGTTGGTGGAGTTGGTTTTCCTGCTGATGGTAGTCGTGTTCCTGCTCTTGGTGGGTTTATTGTTCCTGCTGTTTTTTGGAGTTGGTGTTCCTACTGATGGTGGAGTTGGTGTTCATGCTGTTGGTGGAGTTGGTGTTCCTGCTGTTGGTGGAGTTGGTGGTCCTGCTGCTGGTGGTGGAGTTGGTGTTCCTGCTGCAGGTGGAGTTTGTGTTCCTGCTGTTGGGGTTTTGTTGTTTCTGCTGTTGGTGGCGGTAGTTTTCCTGCTGTTGGTGGCGGTGGTGTTCTTGCTGTTGGAGCGGTGGTGTTCCTGCTGTTGGTGGCGGTGGTGTACCTGCTGTTGGTGGAGTTGGTGTTCCTGCTGTTGGTGGCGGTGGTGTTCCTTCTGCTTTTTGGTGTTGGTGTTCCTGCTGTTGGTGGAGTTGGTGTTCCTGCTGTTGGTGGAGTTGTTGTTCCTGCTGTTGGTGGAGTTTGTGTTCCTGCTGTTGGTGTGGTTTGTGTTCCTGTGGTGGTGGAGTTGATGTTCCTGCTGTTGGTGATGTTGGATTTCCTGCTGTTGGTGGAGTTGCAGCTCCTGCTGTTTTTTGGGGTTGTTGTTCCTGCTGTTCGTGGTGTTCGTGTTCCTCCTGTAGTTGGAGATGGTGTTCCTGCTGTTGGTGATGTTGGATTTCCTGCTGTTGGTGGAGTTGCAGCTCCTGCTGTTTTTTGGGGTTGTTGTTCCTGCTGTTCGTGGTGTTCGTGTTCCTGCTGTAGTTGGAGATGGTGTTCCTGCTGTTGGTTGAGTTGGTGTTTCTGCTGTTGGTGGCGCCGATTTTCCTGCTGATGGTGGCAGTGGTGTTCCTGCTGTTGGTGGAATTGGTGTTCCTGCTGGTAGTGAAGTTGGTGTTCCTGCTGTTGGTGGATTTGGTGTTCCTGCTGCAGGTGCAGTTGTTGTTCCTGCTGTTGGTGGAGTTAGTGCTTCTGCTTTTGGTGGCGACGATTTTCCTGCTGTGGGGGGCGGTGGTTTTCCTGTTGTTGGTGGCGGTGGTGTTCCTGCAGTTCATGGCTGTAGTGTTCCTGCTGTTGGTGACGGTGGTGTTCCTGCTGTTGTTAGCGGTGGTGTACCTGCTGTTGGTGGGGTTGGTGTTCCTGCTGTTGGTGGAGTTGTTGTTTCTGCTGTTGGTGGAGTTGGAGTTACTGCTGTTGGTGGCGGTTGCGTTCCTGCTGTTGGTGGAGTTAGTGTTCCTGCTGTTTTTTGGAGTTGGTGTTCCTGCTGTTGGGAGAGTTGGTGTTCCAGCTGTTGGTGGAGTTGGTGTTCCTGCTGTTGGTGGGGTTGATGTTCCTGCTGTTGGTGTAGTTGATGTTCTTGCTGTTGGTTGCGTTGGTTGTCCTGCTGTTGGTGACGTTTGTTTTCCTGCTGTTGGTGGATTTGCAGCTCCTGCTGTTTTTTGGAGTTGGTGTTCCTGCTGTTGGTGGTGTTGGTGTTCCTGCTGTTGGTGGTGTTGGTGTTCCTGCCGTTGGTGGAGCTTTTGTTCCTGATGTTGGTGGAGTTGTTGTTCCTGCTATTGGTGGAGTTGTTGTTCCTGCTGTTGGGGGAGTTGGTGGTCCAGCTGTTGGTGGAGTTGTTGTTCCAGATGTTGGTGGAGTTGGTGTTCCTGCTGTTGGTTGAGTTGGTATTCCTGCTGTTGGTGGACTTGTTGTTCCTGCTGTTGGTGGAGTTGGTGTTCCTGCTGGTGGTGGAGTTGTTGTTTCTGCTGTTGGTTGATTTGTTGTTTCTGCTGTTGTTGTTGCCAATTTTCCTGCTGTTGCTGGCGGCGGTGTTCCTGTTGTTGGTGGTTGCTGTGTTCCTGCTGTTGATGGCAGTGGTGTTCCTGCTGTTCGTCGCTGTTGTGTTTCTACTGTTGGTGGCATTAGTGTTCCGGCTGTTGGTGCTGGTGGTGTTCCTGCTGCTTTTTGCGGTGTTGTTCCTACTGTTGGCGGCGGTTGTGTTCCTGCTGTTGGTGGAGTTGGTGTTCCTTCTGTTGGTGGAATTCGTCTTCCTGATGTTGATGGAGTTGGGGTTCCTGCTGGTGGTGGTGGTGTTGTTCCTGCTGTGGGTGGAGTTATTGTTTCTGCAGATTTTGGAGTTGGTGTCCCTGCTGTTGGTGGAGTTGGTGTTCCTGCTGTTGGTGGAGTTGGTGTTCATGCTGTTGCTGGAGATGGCTTTCCTGCTGTTGGTGCAGTTGGTTTTACTGTTTTTGGTGATGTTGATGCTCCTGCTTTTTTTGGAGTTGGTGTTCCTGCTGTTGTTAGTGTTGGTGTTCCTGCTGTTGGTGGAGTTGGTGTTCCTGCGGTTAGTGGAGTTGTTGTTCCTGCTGTTGGTGGAGTTGTTGTTCCTGCTGTTGGCGGAGTTGTTTTACCTGCTGTTGGCGGAGTTGTTGTCCCTGCTGTTTGTGCAGTTGGTGGTCCAGATGTTGGTGGAGTTGGTGTTCCAGCTGTTGGTGGAGTTGGTTTTCCTGCTGTTGGTGGAGTTGGTGTTCCTGCTGCTGGTGGAGTTGGAGTTCCTCCTGTTGGTGGTTTTGGTGTTCCTTCTGTTGATGGAGTTGGTGTTCCAGCTGTAGGTGGAGTTGGTGTTCCAGCTATAGTTGGAGTTGGTGTTCCCGAATGTTTGTGGAGTTGGTGTTACTGCTGTTGGTGGCAGTTGTGTTCCTGCTGTTGGTGGAGTTGGTGTTCCTGCTGTTGGTGGAGATCGCCTTCCTGCCATTGGTGGAGTTGGAGTTCCTGCTGTTGGTGGTGGTGTTGTTCCTGCTGTGGGTGGAGTTAGTGATCCTGCAGTTTTTTGGAGTTGGTGTTCCTGCTGTTGGTCTAGTTGGTATTCCTGCTGTTGGTGGAGTTCGTTTTCCTGCTGTTGGTGCAGTTGGTTTTACAGCTTTTGGTGATGATGCTGCTCCTGCTGTTTTTTGGAGTTGTTGTTCCTGCTGTTGTAAGTGTTGGTGTTCCTGCTGTTGGTGGAGTTGGTGTTCCTGTGGTTAGTGGAGTTTTTGTTCCTGCTGTTGGTGGAGTTGTTGTTCCTGCTGTTGGTGGAGTTGTTGTTCCTGCTGTTGGGAGAGTTGTTGGTCCAGCTGTTGGTGGAGTTGTTGTTCCAGATGTTGTTGGAGTTGGTGTTCCTGCTGTTGGTTGAGTTGGTATTCCTGCTGTTGGTGGACTTGTTGTTCCTGCTTTTGGTGGAGTTGGTGTTCCTGCTGGTGGTGGAGTTGTTGTTTCTGCTGTTGGTGGAGTTGGTGTTTCTGCTGTTGTTGTTGCCGATTTTCCTGCTGTTGCTGGCGGCGGTGTTCCTCTTGTTGGTGGTGGCTGTGTTTCTGCTGTTGGTGGGGGCGGTGTTCCTGTTGTTCGTGGCTGTAGTGTTTCTGCTGTTGGTGGCGGTAGTCTTCCGGCTGTTGGTGGAGGTGGTGTTCCTGCTGTTGGTGGCGGTGATGTTCCTTCTGTTGGGGACGGTTGTGTTCCTGCTGTTGCTGGAGTTCGTGGTCCAGATGTTGGTGGATTTGGTGTCCCAGCTGTTGGTGGATTTGTTGTTCCTGCTGTTGGTGGAGTAGGCGTTCCTCCTGTTGGTGGTTTTCATGGTCCTGCTGTTGGTGGAGTTGGTGTTCCAGCTGTTGGTGGAGTTGGTGTTCCATTTATTGGTGGAGTTGGTGTTCCAGCTGTTGGTGGAGTTGGTGTTCCTGAATGTTTGTGGAGTTGGTGTTCCTGCTGTTGTTGGCGGAAGTGTTCGTGCTGTTGGTGGAGTTGGTGTTCCTGCTGTTGGTGGTGTTTGTGTTCCTGCTGTTGGTGGATTTGGAGTTCCTTCTGTTGGTGGAATTCGTCTTCCTGATGTTGGTGGAGTTGGGGTTCCTGCTGTTGGTGGTGGTTATGTTCCTGCTGTGGGTGGAGTTGTTGTTCCTGCTGTTGGTGGAGTTGTTGTTCCCGCTGTTGGGGGAGTTGGTGGTCCAGCTGTTGGTGGAGTTGTTGTTCCAGATGTTGGTGGTTGGTGTTCCTGCTGTTGGTGGAGTTGGTAATCCTGCTGTTGGTGGACTTGTTGTTCCTGCTGTTGGTGGAGTTGGTGTTCCTGCTGGTGGTGGAGTTGTTGTTTCTGCTGTTGGTGGAGTTGGTGTTTCTGCTGTTGTTGTTGCCGATTTTCCTGCTGTTGCTGGCGGCGGTGTTTCTGCTGTTGGTGGGGGCGGTGTTCCTGCTCTTGATGGCGGTGGTGTTCCTGCTGTTCGTGGCTGTTGTGTTTCTGCTGTTGGTGGCATTAGTGTTCCAGCTGTTGGTGGTGGTGGTGTTCCTGCTGTTGGTGGCGGTGGTGTTCCTACTGTTGGTGGCGGTTGTGTTCCTGCTGTTGGTGGAGTTGGTGTTCCTTCTGTTGGTGGCGGTGGTGTTCCTACTGTTGGTGGCGGTTGTGTTCCTGCTGTTGGTGCAGTTGGTTTTACTGCTTTTGGTGATGTTGCTGCTCCTGCTTTTTTTTGGAGTTGGTGTTCCTGCTGTTGTTAGTGTTGGTGTTCCTGCTGTTGGTGGAGTTGGTGTTCCTGCTGTTGGTGGAGTTGGTGTTCCTGCGGTTAGTGGAGTTGTTGTTCCTGCTGTTGGTGGAGTTGTTGTTCCTGCTGTTGGCGGAGTTGTTTTACCTGCTGTTGGCGGAGTTGTTGTCCCTGCTGTTTGTGCAGTTGGTGGTCCAGATGTTGGTGGAGTTGGTGTTCCAGCTGTTGGTGGAGTTGGTTTTCCTGCTGTTGGTGGAGTTGGTGTTCCTGCTGCTGGTGGAGTTGGAGTTCCTCCTGTTGGTGGTTTTGGTGTTCCTTCTGTTGATGGAGTTGGTGTTCCAGCTGTAGGTGGAGTTGGTGTTCCAGCTATTGTTGGAGTTGGTGTTCCCGAATGTTTGTGGAGTTGGTGTTACTGCTGTTGGTGGCAGTTGTGTTCCTGCTGTTGGTGGAGTTGGTGTTCCTGCTGTTGGTGGAGATCGCCTTCCTGCCATTGGTGGAGTTGGAGTTCCTGCTGTTGGTGGTGGTGTTGTTCCTGCTGTGGGTGGAGTTAGTGATCCTGCAGTTTTTTGGAGTTGGTGTTCCTGCTGTTGGTCTAGTTGGTATTCCTGCTGTTGGTGGAGTTCGTTTTCCTGCTGTTGGTGCAGTTGGTTTTACAGCTTTTGGTGATGTTGCTGCTCCTGCTGTTTTTTGGAGTTGTTGTTCCTGCTGTTGTAAGTGTTGGTGTTCCTGCTGTTGGTGGAGTTGGTGTTCCTGTGGTTAGTGGAGTTTTTGTTCCTGCTGTTGGTGGAGTTGTTGTTCCTGCTGTTGGTGGACTTGTTGTTCCTGCTGTTGGGAGAGTTGTTGGTCCAGCTGTTGGTGGAGTTGTTGTTCCAGATGTTGTTGGAGTTGGTGTTCCTGCTGTTGGTTGAGTTGGTATTCCTGCTGTTGGTGGACTTGTTGTTCCTGCTTTTGGTGGAGTTGGTGTTGCTGCTGGTGGTGGAGTTGTTGTTTCTGCTGTTGGTGGAGTTGGTGTTTCTGCTGTTGTTGTTGCCGATTTTCCTGCTGTTGCTGGCGGCGGTGTTCCTCTTGTTGGTGGTGGCTGTGTTTCTGCTGTTGGTGGGGGCGGTGTTCCTGTTGTTCGTGGCTGTAGTGTTTCTGCTGTTGGTGGCGGTAGTCTTCCGGCTGTTGGTGGAGGTGGTGTTCCTGCTGTTGGTGGCGGTGATGTTCCTTCTGTTGGGGACGGTTGTGTTCCTGCTGTTGCTGGAGTTCGTGGTCCAGATGTTGGTGGATTTGGTGTCCCAGCTGTTGGTGGATTTGTTGTTCCTGCTGTTGGTGGAGTAGGCGTTCCTCCTGTTGGTGGTTTTCATGGTCCTGCTGTTGGTGGAGTTGGTGTTCCAGCTGTTGGTGGAGTTGGTGTTCCATTTATTGGTGGAGTTGGTGTTGCAGCTGTTGGTGGAGTTGGTGTTCCTGAATGTTTGTGGAGTTGGTGTTCCTGCTGTTGTTGGCGGAAGTGTTCGTGCTGTTGGTGGAGTTGGTGTTCCTGCTGTTGGTGGTGTTTGTGTTCCTGCTGTTGGTGGATTTGGAGTTCCTTCTGTTGGTGGAATTCGTCTTCCTGATGTTGGTGGAGTTGGGGTTCCTGCTGTTGGTGGTGGTGTTGTTCCTGCTGTGGGTGGAGTTATTGTTCCTGCAGATTTTGGAGTTGGTGTCCCTGCTGTTGGTGGAGTTGGTGTTCCTGCTGTTGGTGGAGTTGGTGTTCATGCTGTTGCTGGAGTTCGCTTTCCTGCTGTTGGTGCAGATGGTTTTACTGCTTTTGGTGATGTTGATGCTGCTGCTTTTTTTTGGAGCTGGTGTTCCTGCTGTTGTTAGTGTTGGTGTTCCTGCTGTTGGTGGAGTTAGTGTTCCTGCGGTTAGTGGAGTTGTTGTTCCTGCTGTTGGTGGAGTTGTTGTTCCTGCTGTTGGCGGAGTTGTTTTACCTGCTGTTGGCGGAGTTGTTGTCCCTGCTGTTTGTGCAGTTGGTGGTCCAGATGTTGGTGGAGTTGGTGTTCCAGCTGTTGGTGGAGTTGGTGTTCCTGCTGTTGGTGGAGTTGGAGTTCCTCCTGTTGGTGGTTTTGGTGTTCCTTCTGTTGATGGAGTTGGTGTTCCAGCTGTAGGTGGAGTTGGTGTTCCAGCTATTGGTGGAGTTGGTGTTCCCGAATGTTTGTGGAGTTGGTGTTTCTGCTGTTGGTGGCAGTTGTGTTCCTGCTGTTGGTGGAGTTGGTGTTCCTGCTGTTGGTGGAGATCGTCTTCCTGCCATTGGTGGAGTTGGAGTTCCTGCTGTTGGTGGTGGTGTTGTTCCTGCTGTGGGTGGAGTTAGTGATCCTGCAGTTTTTTGGAGTTGGTGTTCCTGCTGTTGGTGGAGTTGGTGTTCCTGCTGTTGGTGGAATTGGTATTCATGCTGTTGGTGGAGTTCGTTTTCCTGCTGTTGGTGCAGTTGGTTTTACAGCTTTTGGTGATGTTGCTGCTCCTGCTGTTTTTTGGAGTTGGTGTTCCTGCTGTTGTAAGTGGTGGTGTTCCTGCTGTTGGTGGAGTTGGTGTTCCTGTGGTTAGTGGAGTTTTTGTTCCTGCTGTTGGTGGAGTTGTTGTTCCTGCTGTTGGTGGAGTTGTTGTTCCCGCTGTTGGGGGAGTTGGTGGTCCAGCTGTTGGTGGAGTTGTTGTTCCAGATGTTGGTGGTTGGTGTTCCTGCTGTTGGTGGAGTTGGTAATCCTGCTGTTGGTGGACTTGTTGTTCCTGCTGTTGGTGGAGTTGGTGTTCCTGCTGGTGGTGGAGTTGTTGTTTCTGCTGTTGGTGGAGTTGGTGTTTCTGCTGTTGTTGTTGCCGATTTTCCTGCTGTTGCTGGCGGCGGTGTTTCTGCTGTTGGTGGGGGCGGTGTTCCTGCTCTTGATGGCGGTGGTGTTCCTGCTGTTCGTGGCTGTTGTGTTTCTGCTGTTGGTGGCATTAGTGTTCCAGCTGTTGGTGGTGGTGGTGTTCCTGCTGTTGGTGGCGGTGGTGTTCCTACTGTTGGTGGCGGTTGTGTTCCTGCTGTTGGTGGAGTTGGTGTTCCTTCTGTTGGTGGTGGTGGTGTTCCTACTGTTGGTGGCGGTTGTGTTCCTGCTGTTGGTGCAGTTGGTTTTACTGCTTTTGGTGATGTTGCTGCTCCTGCTTTTTTTTGGAGTTGGTGTTCCTGCTGTTGTTAGTGTTGGTGTTCCTGCTGTTGGTGGAGTTGGTGTTCCTGCTGTTGGTGGAGTTGGTGTTCCTGCGGTTAGTGGAGTTGTTGTTCCTGCTGTTGGTGGAGTTGTTGTTCCTGCTGTTGGCGGAGTTGTTTTACCTGCTGTTGGCGGAGTTGTTGTACCTGCTGTTTGTGCAGTTGGTGGTCCAGATGTTGGTGGAGTTGGTGTTCCAGCTGTTGGTGGAGTTGGTTTTCCTGCTGTTGGTGGAGTTGGTGTTCCTGCTGCTGGTGGAGTTGGAGTTCCTCCTGTTGGTGGTTTTGGTGTTCCTTCTGTTGATGGAGTTGGTGTTCCAGCTGTAGGTGGAGTTGGTGTTCCAGCTATTGTTGGAGTTGGTGTTCCCGAATGTTTGTGGAGTTGGTGTTCCTGCTGTTGGTGGAGATCGCCTTCCTGCCATTGGTGGAGTTGGAGTTCCTGCTGTTGGTGGTGGTGTTGTTCCTGCTGTGGGTGGAGTTAGTGATCCTGCAGTTTTTTGGAGTTGGTGTTCCTGCTGTTGGTCTAGTTGGTATTCCTGCTGTTGGTGGAGTTCGTTTTCCTGCTGTTGGTGCAGTTGGTTTTACAGCTTTTGGTGATGTTGCTGCTCCTGCTGTTTTTTGGAGTTGTTGTTCCTGCTGTTGTAAGTGTTGGTGTTCCTGCTGTTGGTGGATTTGGAGTTCCTTCTGTTGGTGGAATTCGTCTTCCTGATGTTGGTGGAGTTGGGGTTCCTGCTGTTGGTGGTGGTGTTGTTCCTGCTGTGGGTGGAGTTATTGTTCCTGCAGATTTTGGAGTTGGTGTCCCTGCTGTTGGTGGAGTTGGTGTTCCTGCTGTTGGTGGAGTTGGTGTTCATGCTGTTGCTGGAGTTCGCTTTCCTGCTGTTGGTGCAGATGGTTTTACTGCTTTTGGTGATGTTGATGCTGCTGCTTTTTTTTGGAGCTGGTGTTCCTGCTGTTGTTAGTGTTGGTGTTCCTGCTGTTGGTGGAGTTAGTGTTCCTGCGGTTAGTGGAGTTGTTGTTCCTGCTGTTGGTGGAGTTGTTGTTCCTGCTGTTGGCGGAGTTGTTTTACCTGCTGTTGGCGGAGTTGTTGTCCCTGCTGTTTGTGCAGTTGGTGGTCCTGATGTTGGTGGAGTTGGTGTTCCAGCTGTTGGTGGAGTTGGTGTTCCTGCTGTTGGTGGAGTTGGAGTTCCTCCTGTTGGTGGTTTTGGTGTTCCTTCTGTTGATGGAGTTGGTGTTCCAGCTGTAGGTGGAGTTGGTGTTCCAGCTATTGGTGGAGTTGGTGTTCCCGAATGTTTGTGGAGTTGGTGTTTCTGCTGTTGGTGGCAGTTGTGTTCCTGCTGTTGGTGGAGTTGGTGTTCCTGCTGTTGGTGGAGATCGTCTTCCTGCCATTGGTGGAGTTGTTGTTCCTGCTGTTGGTGGTGGTGTTGTTCCTGCTGTGGGTGGAGTTAGTGATCCTGCAGTTTTTGGAGTTGGTGTTCCTGCTGTTGGTGGAGTTGGTGTTCCTGCTGTTGGTGGAATTGGTATTCATGCTGTTGGTGGAGTTCGTTTTCCTGCTGTTGGTGCAGTTGGTTTTACAGCTTTTGGTGATGTTGCTGCTCCTGCTGTTTTTTGGAGTTGGTGTTCCTGCTGTTGTAAGTGTTGGTGTTCCTGCTGTTGGTGGAGTTGGTGTTCCTGTGGTTAGTGGAGTTTTTGTTCCTGCTGTTGGTGGAGTTGTTGTTCCTGCTGTTGGTGGAGTTGTTGTTCCCGCTGTTGGGGGAGTTGGTGGTCCAGCTGTTGGTGGAGTTGTTGTTCCAGATGTTGGTGGTTGGTGTTCCTGCTGTTGGTGGAGTTGGTAATCCTGCTGTTGGTGGACTTGTTGTTCCTGCTGTTGGTGGAGTTGGTGTTCCTGCTGGTGGTGGAGTTGTTGTTTCTGCTGTTGGTGGAGTTGGTGTTTCTGCTGTTGTTGTTGCCGATTTTCCTGCTGTTGCTGGCGGCGGTGTTTCTGCTGTTGGTGGGGGCGGTGTTCCTGCTCTTGATGGCGGTGGTGTTCCTGCTGTTCGTGGCTGTTGTGTTTCTGCTGTTGGTGGCATTAGTGTTCCAGCTGTTGGTGGTGGTGGTGTTCCTGCTGTTGGTGGCGGTGGTGTTCCTACTGTTGGTGGCGGTTGTGTTCCTGCTGTTGGTGGAGTTGGTGTTCCTTCTGTTGGTGGCGGTGGTGTTCCTACTGTTGGTGGCGGTTGTGTTCCTGCTGTTGGTGCAGTTGGTTTTACTGCTTTTGGTGATGTTGCTGCTCCTGCTTTTTTTTGGAGTTGGTGTTCCTGCTGTTGTTAGTGTTGGTGTTCCTGCTGTTGGTGGAGTTGGTGTTCCTGCTGTTGGTGGAGTTGGTGTTCCTGCGGTTAGTGGAGTTGTTGTTCCTGCTGTTGGTGGAGTTGTTGTTCCTGCTGTTGGCGGAGTTGTTTTACCTGCTGTTGGCGGAGTTGTTGTCCCTGCTGTTTGTGCAGTTGGTGGTCCAGATGTTGGTGGAGTTGGTGTTCCAGCTGTTGGTGGAGTTGGTTTTCCTGCTGTTGGTGGAGTTGGTGTTCCTGCTGCTAGTGGAGTTGGAGTTCCTCCTGTTGGTGGTTTTGGTGTTCCTTCTGTTGATGGAGTTGGTGTTCCAGCTGTAGGTGGAGTTGGTGTTCCAGCTATTGTTGGAGTTGGTGTTCCCGAATGTTTGTGGAGTTGGTGTTACTGCTGTTGGTGGCAGTTGTGTTCCTGCTGTTGGTGGAGTTGGTGTTCCTGCTGTTGGTGGAGATCGCCTTCCTGCCATTGGTGGAGTTGGAGTTCCTGCTGTTGGTGGTGGTGTTGTTCCTGCTGTGGGTGGAGTTAGTGATCCTGCAGTTTTTTGGAGTTGGTGTTCCTGCTGTTGGTCTAGTTGGTATTCCTGCTGTTGGTGGAGTTCGTTTTCCTGCTGTTGGTGCAGTTGGTTTTACAGCTTTTGGTGATGTTGCTGCTCCTGCTGTTTTTTGGAGTTGTTGTTCCTGCTGTTGTAAGTGTTGGTGTTCCTGCTGTTGGTGGAGTTGGTGTTCCTGTGGTTAGTGGAGTTGTTGGTCCAGCTGTTGGTGGAGTTGTTGTTCCAGATGTTGTTGGAGTTGGTGTTCCTGCTGTTGGTTGAGTTGGTATTCCTGCTGTTGGTGGACTTGTTGTTCCTGCTTTTGGTGGAGTTGGTGTTCCTGCTGGTGGTGGAGTTGTTGTTTCTGCTGTTGGTGGAGTTGGTGTTTCTGCTGTTGTTGTTGCCGATTTTCCTGCTGTTGCTGGCGGCGGTGTTCCTCTTGTTGGTGGTGGCTGTGTTTCTGCTGTTGGTGGGGGCGGTGTTCCTGTTGTTCGTGGCTGTAGTGTTTCTGCTGTTGGTGGCGGTAGTCTTCCGGCTGTTGGTGGAGGTGGTGTTCCTGCTGTTGGTGGCGGTGATGTTCCTTCTGTTGGGGACGGTTGTGTTCCTGCTGTTGCTGGAGTTCGTGGTCCAGATGTTGGTGGATTTGGTGTCCCAGCTGTTGGTGGATTTGTTGTTCCTGCTGTTGGTGGAGTAGGCGTTCCTCCTGTTGGTGGTTTTCTTGGTCCTGCTGTTGGTGGAGTTGGTGTTCCAGCTGTTGGTGGAGTTGGTGTTCCATTTATTGGTGGAGTTGGTGTTCCAGCTGTTGGTGGAGTTGGTGTTCCTGAATGTTTGTGGAGTTGGTGTTCCTGCTGTTGTTGGCGGAAGTGTTCGTGCTGTTGGTGGAGTTGGTGTTCCTGCTGTTGGTGGTGTTTGTGTTCCTGCTGTTGGTGGATTTGGAGTTCCTTCTGTTGGGGGAATTCGTCTTCCTGATGTTGGTGGAGTTGGGGTTCCTGCTGTTGGTGGTGGTGTTGTTCCTGCTGTGGGTGGAGTTATTGTTCCTGCAGATTTTGGAGTTGGTGTCCCTGCTGTTGGTGGAGTTGGTGTTCCTGCTGTTGGTGGAGTTGGTGTTCATGCTGTTGCTGGAGTTCGCTTTCCTGCTGTTGGTGCAGATGGTTTTACTGCTTTTGGTGATGTTGATGCTGCTGCTTTTTTTTGGAGCTGGTGTTCCTGCTGTTGTTAGTGTTGGTGTTCCTGCTGTTGGTGGAGTTAGTGTTCCTGCGGTTAGTGGAGTTGTTGTTCCTGCTGTTGGTGGAGTTGTTGTTCCTGCTGTTGGCGGAGTTGTTTTACCTGCTGTTGGCGGAGTTGTTGTCCCTGCTGTTTGTGCAGTTGGTGGTCCAGATGTTGGTGGAGTTGGTGTTCCAGCTGTTGGTGGAGTTGGAGTTCCTCCTGTTGGTGGTTTTGGTGTTCCTTCTGTTGATGGAGTTGGTGTTCCAGCTGTAGGTGGAGTTGGTGTTCCAGCTATTGGTGGAGTTGGTGTTCCCGAATGTTTGTGGAGTTGGTGTTTCTGCTGTTGGTGGCAGTTGTGTTCCTGCTGTTGGTGGAGTTGGTGTTCCTGCTGTTGGTGGAGATCGTCTTCCTGCCATTGGTGGAGTTGGAGTTCCTGCTGTTGGTGGTGATGTTGTTCCTGCTGTGGGTGGAGTTAGTGATCCTGCAGTTTTTTGGAGTTGGTGTTCCTGCTGTTGGTGGAGTTGGTGTTCCTGCTGTTGGTGGAATTGGTATTCATGCTGTTGGTGGAGTTTGTTTTCCTGCTGTTGGTGCAGTTGGTTTTACAGCTTTTGGTGATGTTGCTGCTCCTGCTGTTTTTTGGAGTTGGTGTTCCTGCTGTTGTAAGTGTTGGTGTTCCTGCTGTTGGTGGAGTTGGTGTTCCTGTGGTTAGTGGAGTTTTTGTTCCTGCTGTTGGTGGAGTTGTTGTTCCTGCTGTTGGTGGAGTTGTTGTTCCCGCTGTTGGGGGAGTTGGTGGTCCAGCTGTTGGTGGAGTTGTTGTTCCAGATGTTGGTGGTTGGTGTTCCTGCTGTTGGTGGAGTTGGTAATCCTGCTGTTGGTGGACTTGTTGTTCCTGCTGTTGGTGGAGTTGGTGTTCCTGCTGGTGGTGGAGTTGTTGTTTCTGCTGTTGGTGGAGTTGGTGTTTCTGCTGTTGGTGGGGGCGGTGTTCCTGCTCTTGATGGCGGTGGTGTTCCTGCTGTTCGTGGCTGTTGTGTTTCTGCTGTTGGTGGCATTAGTGTTCCAGCTGTTGGTGGTGGTGGTGTTCCTGCTGTTGGTGGCGGTGGTGTTCCTACTGTTGGTGGCGGTTGTGTTACTGCTGTTGGTGGAGTTGGTGTTCCTTCTGTTGGTGGCGGTGGTGTTCCTACTGTTGGTGGCGGTTGTGTTCCTGCTGTTGGTGCAGCTGGTTTTACTGCTTTTGGTGATGTTGCTGCTCCTGCTTTTTTTTGGAGTTGGTGTTCCTGCTGTTGTTAGTGTTGGTGTTCCTGCTGTTGGTGGAGTTGGTGTTCCTGCTGTTGGCGGAGTTGTTTTACCTGCTGTTGGCGGAGTTGTTGTCCCTGCTGTTTGTGGAGTTGTTGGTCCAGATGTTGGTGGATTTGGTGTTCCAGCTGTTGTTTGATTTGGTGTTCCTGCTGTTGGTGGAGTTGGTGTACCTCCTGTTGGTGGTTTTCGTGTTCCTGCTGTTGGTGGAGTTGGTGTTCCATTTATTGGTGGAGTTGGTGTTCCAGCTGTTGGTGCAGCTGGTGTTCTTGAATCTTTGGGGAGTTGGTGTTCCTGCTGTTGGTGGCAGTGGTGTTCGTGCTGTTGGTGTAGATGCTGTTCCTGCTGTTGGTGGAGTTGGATTTCCTGCTGATGGTATTTGTGTTCCTGCTGCTGGTGGGTTTATTGTTCCTGCTGTTTTTTGGAGTTGGTGTTCCTACTAATGGTGGAGTTGGTGTTCATGCTGTTGGTGGAGTTGGTGTTCCTGCTGTTGGTGGAGTTGGTGGTCCTGCTGCTGGTGGTGGAGATGGTGTTCCTGCTGCAGGTGGAGTTTGTGTTCCTGCTGTTGGTGGATTTGTTGTTTCTGCTGTTGGTGGCGGTAGTTTTCCTGCTGTTGATGGCGGTGGTGTTCCTGCAGTTAGTGGCGGTGGTGTTCCTGCTGTTGGAGGCGGTGGTGTACCTGCTGTTGGTGGAGTTGGTGTTCCTGCTGTTTGTGGAGTTGGTCTTCCTGCTGTTGGTGGAGTTGGAGTTCCTGCTGTTGGTGGCGGTGGTGTTCCTTCTGTTTTACGGTGTTGGTGTTCCTGCTGTTGGTGGATTTGGTGTTCCTGCTGCAGGTGCAGTTGTTGTTCCTGCTGTTGATGGAGTTAGTGCTTCTGCTTTTGGTGGCGACAATTTTCCAGCTGTGGGTGGCGGTGGTTTTCCTGTTGCTGGTGGCGGTGGTGTTCCTGCAGTTGATGGCTGTAGTGTTCCTGCTGTTGGTGGCAGTGGTGTTCCTGCTGTTGGTAGCGGTGGTGTACCTGCTGTTGGTGGGGTTGGTGTTCCTGCTGTTGGTGGAGTTGTTGTTTCTGCTGTTGGTGGAGTTGGAGTTACTGCTGTTGGTGGCGGTTGTGTTCCTGCTGTTGGTGGAGTTAGTGTTCCTGCTGTTTTTTGGAGTTGGTGTTCCTGCTGTTGGGAGAGTTGGTGTTCCAGCTGTTGGTGGAGTTGGTGTTTCTGCTGTTGGTGGCGTTGGTGTTCCTGCTGTTGGTGTAGTTGATGTTCCTGCTGTTGGTTGCGTTGGTGTTCCTGCTGTTGGTGACGTTTGTTTTCCTGCTGTTGGTGGATTTGCAGCTCCTGCTGTTTTTTGGAGTTGGTGTTCCTGCTGTTGGTGGTGTTGGTGTTCCTGCTGTTGGTGGTGTTGGTGTTCCTGCCGTTGGTGGAGCTGTTCTTCCTGATGTTAGTGGAGTTGTTGTTCCTGCTGTTGGTGGAGTTGTTGTTCCTGCTGTTGGGGGAGTTGGTGGTCCAGCTGTTGGTGGAGTTGTTGTTCCAGATGTTGGTGGAGTTGTTGTTCCTGCCGTTTGTGGAGCTGTTCTTCCTGATGTTAGTGGAGTTGTTGTTCCTGCTGTTGGTGGACTTGTTGTTCCTGCTGTTGGTGGAGTTGGTGTTCCTGCTGGTGGTGGAGTTGTTGTTTCTGCTGTTGGTGGAGTTGGTGTATCTGCTGTTGTTGTTGCCGATTTTCCTGCTGTTGCTGGCGGCGGTGTTCCTCTTGTTGGTAGTGGCTGTGTTCCTGCTGTTCGTGGCTGTTGTGTTTCTGCTATTGGTGGCATTAGTGTTCCTGCTGTTGGTGGTGGTGGTGGTGTTCCTGCTGTTGGTGGAGTTGGTGTTCCTTCTGTTGGTGGAATTCGTCTTCCTGATGTTCGTGGAGTTGGGGTTCCTTCTGTCGGTGGTGGTGTTGTTCCTCCTGTGGGTGGAGTTATTGTTCCTGCAGATTTTGGAGTTGGTGTTCCTGCTGTTGGTGGAGTTGGTGGTCCTGCTGTTGGAGGAGATGGTGTTCATGCTGTTGGTGGAGTTCGTTTTCCTGCTGTTGGTGCATTTGGTTTTACTGCTGTTGGTGATGTTGCTGCTCCTGCTGTTTTTTGGAGTTGGTGTTCCTGCTGTTGTTACTGTTGGTGTTCCTGCTGTTGGTGGAGATGGTGTTCCTGCGGTTAGTGGAGTTTTTGTTCCTGCTGTTGGTGGAGTTGTTTTACCTGCTGTTGGCGGAGTTGTTGTCCCTGCTGTTTGTGCAGTTGGTGGTCCAGATGTTGGTGGAGTTGGTGTTCCAGCTGTTGGTGGAGTTGGTATTCCTGCTGTAGGTGGAGTTGGAGTTCCTCCTGTTGCTGGTTTTGGTGTTCCTTCTGTTGATGGAGTTGGTGTTCCAGCTGTTGGTGGAGTTGGTGTTCCAGCTATTGGTGCAGTTGGTGTTCCATCTGTTGGTGGAGTTGGTGTTCCTGCTGTTGGTGGGGTTGGTGTTCCTGCTGTTGTTGTAGTTGATGATCCTGCTGTTGGTTGCGTGGGTTTTCCTGCTGTTGCTGACTTTTGTTTTCCTGCTGTTGGTGGACTTGCAGCTCCTGCTGTTTTTTGGAGTTGGTGATCCTGCTGTTGGTGGTGTTGGTGTTCCTGCTGTTGGTGGTGTTGGTGTTCCTGCCGTTGGTTGAGCTGTTGTTCCTGATGTTAGTGGAGTTGTTGTTCCTGCTGTTGGTGGAGTTGTTGTTCCTGCTGTTGGGGGAGTTGGTGGTCCAGCTGTTGGTGGAGTTGTTGTTCCAGATGTTGGTGCAGTTGGTGTTCCTGCTGTTGGTTGAGTTGGTATTCCTGCTGTTGGTGGACTTGTTGTACCTGCTCTTGGTGGAGTTGGTGTTCCTGCTGTGGGTGGAGTTGTTGTTTCTGCTGTTGGCGTAGTTGTTTACCCTGCTGTTGGTGGAGTTGTTGTCCCTGCTGTTTGTGGAGTTGGTGGTCCAGATGTTGGTGGATTTGGTGTTCCAGCTGTTGGTTGATTTGGTGTTCCTGCTGTTGGTGGAGTTGGTGTACCTCCTGTTGTTGGTTTTCGTGTTCCTGCTGTTGATGGAGTTGGTATTCCAGCTGTTGGTGGAGTTGGTGTTCCAGCTGTTGGTGGAGCTGGTGTTCTTGAATGTTTGTGGAGTTGGTGTTCCTGCTGTTGGTGGCTGTGGTGTTCGTGCTGTTGGTGGAGTTGCTGTTCCTGCTGTTGGTGGAGTTGGTTTTCCTGCTGATGGTAGTGGTGTTCCTGCTCTTGGTGGGTTTATTGTTCCTGCTGTTTTTTGGAGTTGGTGTTCCTACTGATGGTGGAGTTGGTGTTCATGCTTTTGGTGGAGTTGGTGTTCCTGCTGTTGGTGGAGTTGGTGGTCCTGCTGCTGGTGGTGGAGTTGGTGTTCCTGCTGCAGGTGGAGTTTGTGTTCCTGCTGTTGGTGTTTTGTTGTTTCTGCTGTTGGTGGCGGTAGTTTTCCTGCTGTTGGTGGCGGTGGTGTTCTTGCTGTTGGAGCGGTGGTGTTCCTGCTGTTGGAGGCGGTGGTGTACCTGCTGTTGGTGGAGTTGGTGTTCCTGCTGTTGGTGGCGGTGGTGTTCCTTCTGCTTTTTGGTGTTGGTGTTCCTGCTGTTGGTGGAGTTGGTGTTCCTGCTGTTGGTGGAGTTTGTGTTCCTGCTGTTGGTGTGGTTGGTGTTCCTGCTGTTGGTGGAGTTGATGTTCCTGCTGTTGGTGATGTTGGATTTCCTGCTGTTGGTGGAGTTGCAGCTCCTGCTGTTTTTTGGGGTTGTTGTTCCTGCTGTTCGTGGTGTTGGTGTTCCTGCTGTAGTTGGAGTTGGTGTTCCTGCTGTTGGTTGAGTTGGTGTTTCTGCTGTTGGTGGCGCCGATTTTCCTGCTGATGGTGGCAGTGGTGTTCCTGCTGTTGGTGGAATTGGTGTTTCTGCTGGTAGTGAAGTTGGTGTTCCTGCTGTTGGTGGATTTGGTGTTCCTGCTGCAGGTGCAGTTGTTGTTCCTGCTGTTGGTGGAGTTAGTGCTTCTGCTTTTGGTGGCGACGATTTTCCTGCTGTGGGGGGCGGTGGTTTTCCTGTTGTTGGTGGCGGTGGTGTTCCTGCAGTTCATGGCTGTAGTGTTCCTGCTGTTGGTGACGGTGGTGTTCCTGCTGTTGTTAGCGGTGGTGTACCTGCTGTTGGTGGGGTTGGTGTTCCTGCTGTTGGTGGAGTTGTTGTTTCTGCTGTTGGTGGAGTTGGAGATACTGCTGTTGGTGGCGGTTGTGTTCATGCTGTTGGTGGAGTTAGTGTTCCTGCTGTTTTTTGGAGTTGGTGTTCCTGCTGTTGGGAGAGTTGGTGTTCCAGCTGTTGGTGGAGTTGGTGTTCCTGCTGTTGGTGGGGTTGATGTTCCTGCTGTTGGTGTAGTTGATGTTCTTGCTGTTGGTTGCGTTGGTTGTCCTGCTGTTGGAGACGTTTGTTTTCCTGCTGTTGGTGGATTTGCAGCTCCTGCTGTTTTTTGGAGTTGGTGTTCCTGCTGTTGGTGGTGTTGGTGTTCCTGCTGTTGGTGGTGTTGGTGTTCCTGCCGTTGGTGGAGCTTTTGTTCCTGATGTTGGTGGAGTTGTTGTTCCTGCTATTGGTGGAGTTGTTGTTCCTGCTGTTGGGGGAGTTGGTGGTCCAGCTGTTGGTGGAGTTGTTGTTCCAGATGTTGGTGGAGTTGGTGTTCCTGCTGTTGGTTGAGTTGGTATTCCTGCTGTTGGTGGACTTGTTGTTCCTGCTGTTGGTGGAGTTGGTGTTCCTGCTGGTGGTGGAGTTGTTGTTTCTGCTGTTGGTGGAGTTGGTGTTTCTGCTGTTGTTATTGCCAATTTTCCTGCTGTTGCTGGCGGCGGTGTTCCTGTTGTTGGTGGTTGCTGTGTTCCTGCTGTTGATGGCAGTGGTGTTCCTGCTGTTCGTGGCTGTTGTGTTTCTACTGTTGGTGGCATTAGTGTTCCGGCTGTTGGTGCTGGTGGTGTTCCTGCTGCTTTTTGCGGTGTTGTTCCTACTGTTGGTGGCGGTTGTGTTCCTGCTGTTGGTGGAGTTGGTGTTCCTTCTGTTGGTGGAATTTGTCTTCCTGATGTTGATGGAGTTGGGGTTCCTGCTGCTGGTGGTGGTGTTGTTCCTGCTGTGGGTGGAGTTATTGTTTCTGCAGATTTTGGAGTTGGTGTCCCTGCTGTTGGTGGAGTTGGTGTTCCTGCTGTTGGTGGATTTGCTGTTCATGCTGTTGCTGGAGTTCGCTTTCCTGCTGTTGGTGCAGTTGGTTTTATTGCTTTTGGTGATGTTGATGCTCCTGCTTTTTTTGGAGTTGGTGTTCCTGCTGTTGTTAGTGTTGGTGTTCCTGCTGTTGGTGGAGTTGGTGTTCCTGCGGTTAGTGGAGTTGTTGTTCCTGCTGTTGGTGGAGTTGTTGTTCCTGCTGTTGGCGGAGTTGTTTTACCTGCTGTTGGCGGAGTTGTTGTCCCTGCTGTTTGTGCAGTTGGTGGTCCAGATGTTGGTGGAGTTGGTGTTCCAGCTGTTGGTGGAGTTGGTTTTCCTGCTGTTGGTGGAGTTGGTGTTCCAGCTATTGTTGGAGTTGGTGTTCCCGAATGTTTGTGGAGTTGGTGTTACTGCTGTTGGTGGCAGTTGTGTTCCTGCTGTTGGTGGAGTTGGTGTTCCTGCTGTTGGTGGAGATCGCCTTCCTGCCATTGGTGGAGTTGGAGTTCCTGCTGTTGGTGGTGGTGTTGTTCCTGCTGTGGGTGGAGTTAGTGATCCTGCAGTTTTTTGGAGTGGGTGTTCCTGCTGTTGGTGGAGTTGGTGTTCCTGCTGTTGGTGGAGTTGGTATTCATGCTGTTGGTGGAGTTCGTTTTCCTGCTGTTGGTGCAGTTGGTTTTACAGCTTTTGGTGATGTTGCTGCTCCTGCTGTTTTTTGGAGTTGCTGTTCCTGCTGTTGTAAGTGTTGGTGTTCCTGCTGTTGGTGGAGTTGGTGTTCCTGTGGTTAGTGGAGTTTTTGTTCCTGCTGTTGGTGGAGTTGTTGTTCCTGCTGTTGGTGGAGTTGTTGTTCCTGCTGTTGGGAGAGTTGTTGGTCCAGCTGTTGGTGGAGTTGTTGTTCCAGATGTTGTTGGAGTTGGTGTTCCTGCTGTTGGTTGAGTTGGTATTCCTGCTGTTGGTGGACTTGTTGTTCCTGCTGTTGGTGGAGTTGGTGTTCCTGCTGGTGGTGGAGTTGTTGTTTCTGCTGTTGGTGGAGTTGGTGTTTCTGCTGTTGTTGTTGCCGATTTTCCTGCTGTTGCTGGCGGCGGTGTTCCTCTTGTTGGTGGTGGCTGTGTTTCTGCTGTTGGTGGGGGCGGTGTTCCTGTTGTTCGTGGCTGTAGTGTTTCTGCTGTTGGTGGCGGTAGTCTTCCGGCTGTTGGTGGAGGTGGTGTTCCTGCTGTTGGTGGCGGTGATGTTCCTTCTGTTGGGGACGGTTGTGTTCCTGCTGTTGCTGGAGTTCGTGTTCCTGCTGTTGGTGGATTTGGTGTCCCAGCTGTTGGTGGATTTGTTGTTCCTGCTGTTGGTGGAGTAGGCGTTCCTCCTGTTGGTGGTTTTCATGGTCCTTCTGTTGGGGGAATTCGTCTTCCTGATGTTGGTGGAGTTGGGGTTCCTGCTTTTGGTGGTGGTGTTGTTCCTGCTGTGGGTGGAGTTATTGTTCCTGCAGATTTTGGAGTTGGTGTCCCTGCTGTTGGTGGAGTTGGTGTTCCTGCTGTTGGTGGAGTTGGTGTTCATGCTGTTGCTGGAGTTCGCTTTCCTGCTGTTGGTGCAGATGGTTTTACTGCTTTTGGTGATGTTGATGCTGCTGCTTTTTTTTGGAGCTGGTGTTCCTGCTGTTGTTAGTGTTGGTGTTCCTGCTGTTGGTGGAGTTAGTGTTCCTGCGGTTAGTGGAGTTGTTGTTCCTGCTGTTGGTGGAGTTGTTGTTCCTGCTTTGGCGGAGTTGTTTTACCTGCTGTTGGCGGAGTTGTTGTCCCTGCTGTTTGTGCAATTGGTGGTCCCGATGTTGGTGGAGTTGGTGTTCCAGCTGTTGGTGGAGTTGGTGTTCCTGCTGTTGGTGGAGTTGGAGTTCCTCCTGTTGGTGGTTTTGGTGTTCCTTCTGTTGATGGAGTTGGTGTTCCAGCTGTAGGTGGAGTTGGTGTTCCAGCTATTGGTGGAGTTGGTGTTCCCGAATGTTTGTGGAGTTGGTGTTTCTGCTGTTGGTGGCAGTTGTGTTCCTGCTGTTGGTGGAGTTGGTGTTCCTGCTGTTGGTGGAGATCGTCTTCCTGCCATTGGTGGAGTTGGAAATCCTCCTGTTGGTGGTGGTGTTGTTCCTGCTGTGGGTGGATTTAGTGATCCTGCAGTTTTTTGGAGTTGGTGTTCCTGCTGTTGGTGGAGTTGGTGTTCCTGCTGTTGGTGGAATTGGTATTCATGCTGTTGGTGGAGTTCGTTTTCCTGCTGTTGGTGCAGTTGGTTTTACAGCTTTTGGTGATGTTGCTGCTCCTGCTGTTTTTTGGAGTTGGTGTTCCTGCTGTTGTAAGTGTTGGTGTTCCTGCTGTTGGTGGAGTTGGTGTTCCTGTGGTTAGTGGAGTTTTTGTTCCTGCTGTTGGTGGAGTTGTTGTTCCTGCTGTTGGTGGAGTTGTTGTTTCTGCTGTTGGTGGAGTTGGTGTTTCTGCTGTTGTTGTTGCCGATTTTCCTGCTGTTGCTGGCGGCGGTGTTCCTCTTGTTGGTGGTGGCTTTGTTTCTGCTGTTGGTGGGGGCGGTGTTCCTGTTGTTCGTGGCTGTAGTGTTTCTGCTGTTGGTGGCGGTAGTCTTCCGGCTGTTTGTGGAGGTGGTGTTCCTGCTGTTGGTGGCGGTGATGTTCCTTCTGTTGGGGACGGTTGTGTTCCTGCTGTTGCTGGAGTTCGTGGTCCAGATGTTGGTGGATTTGGTGTCCCAGCTGTTGGTGGATTTGTTGTTCCTGCTGTTGGTGGAGTAGGCATTCCTCCTGTTGGTGGTTTTCATGGTCCTGCTGTTGGTGGAGTTGGTGTTCCAGCTGTTGGTGGAGTTGGTGTTCCATTTATTGGTGGAGTTGGTGTTCCAGCTGTTGGTGGAGTTGGTGTTCCTGAATGTTTGTGGAGTTGGTGTTCCTGCTGTTGGTGGCGGAAGTGTTCGTGCTGTTGGTGGAGTTGGTGTTCCTGCTGTTGGTGGTGTTTGTGTTCCTGCTGTTGGTGGATTTGGAGTTCCTTCTGTTGGTGGAATTCGTCTTCCTGATGTTGGTGGAGTTGGGGTTCCTGCTGTTGGTGGTGGTGTTGTTCCTGCTGTGGGTGGAGTTATTGTTCCTGCAGATTTTGGAGTTGGTGTCCCTGCTGTTGGTGGAGTTGGTGTTCCTGCTGTTGGTGGAGTTGGTGTTCATGCTGTTGCTGGAGTTCGCTTTCCTGCTGTTGGTGCAGATGGTTTTACTGCTTTTGGTGATGTTGATGCTGCTGCTTTTTTTTGGAGCTGGTGTTCCTGCTGTTGTTAGTGTTGGTGTTCCTGCTGTTGGTGGAGTTAGTGTTCCTGCGGTTAGTGGAGTTGTTGTTCCTGCTGTTGGTGGAGTTGTTGTTCCTGCTTTGGCGGAGTTGTTTTACCTGCTGTTGGCGGAGTTGTTGTCCCTGCTGTTTGTGCAGTTGGTGGTCCAGATGTTGGTGGAGTTGGTGTTCCAGCTGTTGGTGGAGTTGGTGTTCCTGCTGTTGGTGGAGTTGGAGTTCCTCCTGTTGGTGGTTTTGGTGTTCCTTCTGTTGATGGAGTTGGTGTTCCATCTGTAGCTGGAGTTGGTGTTCCAGCTATTGGTGGAGTTGGTGTTCCCGAATGTTTGTGGAGTTGGTGTTTCTGCTGTTGGTGGCAGTTGTGTTCCTGCTGTTGGTGGAGTTGGTGTTCCTGCTGTTGGTGGAGATCGTCTTCCTGCCATTGGTGGAGTTGGAAATCCTGCTGTTGGTGGTGGTGTTGTTCCTGCTGTGGGTGGAGTTAGTGATCCTGCAGTTTTTTGGAGTTGGTGTTCCTGCTGTTGGTGGAGTTGGTGTTCCTGCTGTTGGTGGAATTGGTATTCATGCTGTTGGTGGAGTTCGTTTTCCTGCTGTTGGTGCAGTTGGTTTTACAGCTTTTGGTGATGTTGCTGCTCCTGCTGTTTTTTGGAGTTGGTGTTCCTGCTAGTTGTAAGTGTTGGTGTTCCTGCTGTTGGTGGAGTTGGTGTTCCTGTGGTTAGTGGAGTTTTTGTTCCTGCTGTTGGTGGAGTTGTTGTTCCTGCTGTTGGTGGAGTTGTTGTTCCTGCTGTTGGGGGAGTTGGTGGTCCAGCTGTTGGTGGAGTTGTTGTTCCAGATGTTGGTGGGTGGTGTTCCTGCTGTTGGTGGAGTTGGTAATCCTGCTGTTGGTGGACTTGTTGTTCCTGCTGTTGGTGGAGTTGTTGTTCCTGCTGGTGGTGGAGTTGTTGTTTCTGCTGTTGGTGGAGTTGGTGTTTCTGCTGTTGTTGTTGCCGATTTTCCTGCTGTTGCTGGCGGTGGTGTTTCTGCTGTTGGTGGGGGCGGTGTTCCTGCTGTTGATGGCGGTGGTGTTCCTGCTGTTCGTGGCTGTTGTATTTCTGCTGTTGGTGGCATTAGTGTTCCTGCTGTTGGTGGTGGTGGTGTTCCTGCTGTTGGTGGCGGTGGTGTTCCTACTGTTGGTGGCGGTTGTGTTCCTGCTGTTGGTGGAGTTGGTGTTCCTTCTGTTGGTGGCGGTGGTGTTCCTACTGTTGGTGGCGGTTGTGTTCCTGCTGTTGGTGCAGTTGGTTTTACTGCTTTTGGTGATGTTGCTGCTCCTGCTTTTTTTTGGAGTTGGTGTTCCTACTGTTGTTAGTGTTGGTGTTCCTGCTGTTGGTGGAGTTGGTGTTCCTGCTGTTGGCGGAGTTGTTGTCCCTGCTGTTTGTGCAGTTGGTGGTCCAGATTTTGGTGGAGTTGGTGTTCCAGCTGTTGGTGGAGTTGGTGTTCCTGCTGTTGGTGGAGTTGGAGTTCCTCCTGTTGGTGGTTTTGGTGTTCCTTCTGTTGATGGAGTTGGTGTTCCAGCTGCTGGTGGAGTTGGTGTTCCAGCTATTGGTGCAGTTGGTTTTCCAGCTATTGGTGGAGTTGGTGTTCCCGAATGTTTGTGGAGTTGGTGTTACTGCTGTTGGTGGCAGTTGTGTTCCTGCTGTTGGTGGAGTTGGTGTTCCTGCTGTTGGTGGAGATCGTCTTCCTGCCATTGGTGGAGTTGGAGTTCCTGCTGTTGGTGGTGGTGTTGTTCCTGCTGTGGGTGGAGTTAGAGATCCTGCAGTTTTTTGGAGTTGGTGTTCCTGCTGTTGGTGGAGTTGGTGTTCCTGCTGTTGGTGGAGTTGGTATTCATGCTGTTGGTGGAGTTCGTTTTCCTGCTGTTGGTGCAGTTGGTTTTAGAGCTTTTGGTGATGTTGCTGCTCCTGCTGTTTTTTGGAGTTGGTGTTCCTGCTGTTGTAAGTGTTGGTGTTCCTGCTGTTGGTGGAGTTGGTGTTCTGTGGTTAGTGGAGTTTTTGTTCCTGCTGTTGGTGGAGTTGTTGTTCCTGCTGTTGGCGCAGTTGTTTTCCCTGCTGTTGGCGGAGATGTTGTCCCTGCTGTTTGTGGAGTTGGTGGTCCAGATGTTGGTGGAATTGGTGTTCCAGCTGTTGGTGGAGTTTGTGTTCCTGCTGTTGGTGGAGTTGATGTACCTCCTGTGGTGGTTTTGGTGTTCCTGCTGTTGGTGGAGTTGGTGTTCCTGCTCTTGGCGGAGTTGGTGTTCCAGCTATTGGTGGAGTTGGTGTTCCAGCTGTTGGTGGATTTGTTGTTCCCGATTTTTTGTGTAGTTGGTGTTTCTGCTGTTGGTGGCGTTGATGTTCCTGCTGTTGGTGGTGGTGGTGTTCCTGCTGTTGGTGGTGTTTGTGTTCCTGCTGTTGGTGGAGTTGGAGTTCCTGCTGTTGTTGGTAGTCGTGTTCCTGCTGTTGGAGAATTTATTGTTCCTGCTGTTTTTTTGGAGTTAGTGTTCATGCTGTTGGTGTAGTTGGTATTCCTGCTGTTGGGTGTGTTGGTGTTCCTTCTGTTCGTGGAGCTGTTGTTCCTGATGTTAGTGGAGTTGTCGTTCCTGCTGTTGGTGGAGTTGTTGTTCCTGCTGTTGGGGGAGTTTGTGGTCCAGCTGTTGGTGGAGTTCTTCTTCCAGATGTTGGTGGAGTTGGTGTTCCTGCTGTTGGGTGAGTTGGTATTCCTGCTGTTGGTGGACATGTTGTTCCTGCTGTTGGTGGAGCTGGTGTTCCTGCTGGTGGTGGAGTTGTTGTTTCTGCTGTTGGTGGAGTTGATGTTTCTGCTGTTGGTGGCGCCAATTTTCCTGCTTTTGCTGGCGGCGGTGTTTCTGCTGTTGGTGGGGGCGGTGTTCCTGCTGTTCGTGGCTGTAGTGATTCTGCCGTTGGTGGTGGTAGTCTTCCTGCTGTTCGTGGCTGTAGTGTTTCTGCTATTGGTGGCGGTAGTCTTCCTGCTGTTGGTGGAGTTGGAGTTCCTGCTGTTGGTGGAGTTTGTGTTCCTGCTGTTGGTGGAGTTGGATTTCATGCTGTTGGTGGAGTTCGTTTTCCTGCTGTTGGTGCAGTTGGTTTTACTGCTTTAGGTGATGTTGTTGCTCCTGCTGTTTTTTGGAGTTGGTGTTCCTGCTGTTGTTGGTGTTGGTGTTCCTGCGGTTAGTGGAGTTTTTGTTGCTGCTGTTGGTGGAGTTTTTGTTCCTGCTGTTGGCGGAGTTGTTTTCCCTGCTGTTGGCGGAGTTGTTGTCCCTGCTGTTTGTGGAGTTGGTGGTCCAGATGTTGGTGGATTTGGTGTTCCAGCTGTTGGTGGATTTGGTGTTCCTGCTGTTGGTGGAGTTGGCGTACCTCCTGTTGGTGGTTTTCGTGTTCATGCTGTTGGTGGAGTTTTTGTTCCAGCTGTTGGTGGAGTTGGTCTTCCATTTATTGGTGGAGTTGGTGCTCCAGCTGTTGGTGGAGTTGGTGTTCCTGAATGTTTGTGGAGTTGGTGTTCCTGCTGTGGGTGGCGGTGGTGTTCGTGCTGTTGGTGGAGTTGGTGTTCCTGCTGTTGGTGGTGTTTGTGTTCCTGCTGTTGGTGGAGTTGGATTTCCTGCTGTTGTTGGTAGTGGTGTACTGCTGTTGGTGGATTTATTGTTCCTGCTGTTTTTTGGAGTTGGTGTTCCTGCTGATGGTGGAGTTGGTGTTCATGCTGTTGGTGGAGTTGGTGTTCCTGCTGTTGATGGAGTTGGTGGTCCTGCTGCTGGTGGTGAAGTTGGTGTTCCTGCTTCAGGTTGAGTTGGTATTCCTGCTGTTGGTGGAGTTCTTGTTTCTGCTGTTGGTGGCGGTAGTTTTCCTGCTGTTGGTGGCGGTGGTGTTCCTGCTGTTGGTGGCGGTGGTGTACCTTCTGTTGATGGAGTTGGTGTTCCTGCTGTTGGTGGAGTTGGTCTTCCTGCTGTTGGTTGAGATGGAGTTCCTGCTGTTGGTGGCAGTGGTGTTCCTGCTGTTGGTGGTGTTTGTCTTCCTGCTGTTGGTGGATTTGGATTTCCTGCTGTTGGTGGTGGTGTTGTTCCTGCTGTGGGTTGAGTTAGTGATCCTTCAGTTTTTTGGAGTTGGTGTTCCTGCCGTTGGTGGAGTTGGTGTTCATGCTGTTTGTGGAGTTTGTTTTCCTGCTGTTGATGCAGTTGGTTTTACTGCTTTTGGTGATGTTGCTGCTCCTGCTGTTTTTTGGAGTTGGTGTTCCTGCTGTTGTAAGTGTTGGTGTTCCTGCTGTTGGTGGAGTTGGTGTTCCTGTGGTTAGTGGAGTTTTTGTTCCTGCTGTTGGTGGAGTTGTTGTTCCTGCTGTTGGTGGAGTTGTTGTTCCTGCTGTTGGGGGAGTTGGTGGTCCAGCTGTTGGTGGAGTTGTTGTTCCAGATGTTGGTGGGTGGTGTTCCTGCTGTTGGTGGAGTTGGTAATCCTGCTGTTGGTGGACTTGTTGTTCCTGCTGTTGGTGGAGTTGGTGTTCCTGCTGGTGGTGGAGTTGTTGTTTCTGCTGTTGGTGGAGTTGGTGTTTCTGCTGTTGTTGTTGCCGATTTTCCTGCTTTTGCTGGCGGCGGTGTTTCTGCTGTTGGTGGGGGCGGTGTTCCTGCTGTTGATGGCGGTGGTGTTCCTGCTGTTCGTGGCTGTTGTGTTTCTGCTGTTGGTGGCATTAGTGTTCCAGCTGTTGGTGGTGGTGGTGTTCCTGCTGTTGGTGGCGGTGGTGTTCCTACTGTTGGTGGCGGTTGTGTTCCTGCTGTTGGTGGAGTTGGTGTTCCTTCTGTTGGTGGCGGTGGTGTTCCTACTGTTGGTGGCGGTTGTGTTCCTGCTGTTGGTGCAGTTGGTTTTACTGCTTTTGGTGATGTTGCTGCTCCTGCTTTTTTTTGGAGTTGGTGTTCCTACTGTTGTTAGTGTTGGTGTTCCTGCTGTTGGTGGAGTTGGTGTTCCTGCTGTTGGCGGAGTTGTTTTACCTGCTGTTGGCGGAGTTGTTGTCCCTGCTGTTTGTGCAGTTGGTGGTCCAGATGTTGGTGGAGTTGGTGTTCCAGCTGTTGGTGGAGTTGGTGTTCCTGCTGTTGGTGGAGTTGGAGTTCCTCCTGTTGGTGGTTTTGGTGTTCCTTCTGTTGATGGAGTTGGTGTTCCAGCTGCTGGTGGAGTTGGTGGTCCAGATGTTGGTGGAGTTGGTGTTCCAGCTGCTGGTGGAGTTGGTTTTCCTGCTGTTGGTGGAGTTGGTGTTCCAGCTATTGTTGGAGTTGGTGTTCCCGAATGTTTGTGGAGTTGGTGTTACTGCTGTTGGTGGCAGTTGTGTTCCTGCTGTTGGTGGAGTTGGTGTTCCTGCTGTTGGTGGAGATCGCCTTCCTGCCATTGGTGGAGTTGGAGTTCCTGCTGTTGGTGGTGGTGTTGTTCCTGCTGTGGGTGGAGTTAGTGATCCTGCAGTTTTTTGGAGTGGGTGTTCCTGCTGTTGGTGGAGTTGGTGTTCCTGCTGTTGGTGGAGTTGGTATTCATGCTGTTGGTGGAGTTCGTTTTCCTGCTGTTGGTGCAGTTGGTTTTACAGCTTTTGGTGATGTTGCTGCTCCTGCTGTTTTTTGGAGTTGTTGTTCCTGCTGTTGTAAGTGTTGGTGTTCCTGCTGTTGGTGGAGTTGGTGTTCCTGTGGTTAGTGGAGTTTTTGTTCCTGCTGTTGGTGGAGTTGTTGTTCCTGCTGTTGGTGGAGTTGTTGTTCCTGCTGTTGGGAGAGTTGTTGGTCCAGCTGTTGGTGGAGTTGTTGTTCCAGATGTTGTTGGAGTTGGTGTTCCTGCTGTTGGTTGAGTTGGTATTCCTGCTGTTGGTGGACTTGTTGTTCCTGCTGTTGGTGGAGTTGGTGTTCCTGCTGGTGGTGGAGTTGTTGTTTCTGCTGTTGGTGGAGTTGGTGTTTCTGCTGTTGTTGTTGCCGATTTTCCTGCTGTTGCTGGCGGCGGTGTTCCTCTTGTTGGTGGTGGCTGTGTTTCTGCTGTTGGTGGGGGCGGTGTTCCTGTTGTTCGTGGCTGTAGTGTTTCTGCTGTTGGTGGCGGTAGTCTTCCGGCTGTTGGTGGAGGTGGTGTTCCTGCTGTTGGTGGCGGTGATGTTCCTTCTGTTGGGGACGGTTGTGTTCCTGCTGTTGCTGGAGTTCGTGTTCCTGCTGTTGGTGGATTTGGTGTCCCAGCTGTTGGTGGATTTGTTGTTCCTGCTGTTGGTGGAGTAGGCGTTCCTCCTGTTGGTGGTTTTCATGGTCCTTCTGTTGGGGGAATTCGTCTTCCTGATGTTGGTGGAGTTGGGGTTCCTGCTGTTGGTGGTGGTGTTGTTCCTGCTGTGGGTGGAGTTATTGTTCCTGCAGATTTTGGAGTTGGTGTCCCTGCTGTTGGTGGAGTTGGTGTTCCTGCTGTTGGTGGAGTTGGTGTTCATGCTGTTGCTGGAGTTCGCTTTCCTGCTGTTGGTGCAGATGGTTTTACTGCTTTTGGTGATGTTGATGCTGCTGCTTTTTTTTGGAGCTGGTGTTCCTGCTGTTGTTAGTGTTGGTGTTCCTGCTGTTGGTGGAGTTAGTGTTCCTGCGGTTAGTGGAGTTGTTGTTCCTGCTGTTGGTGGAGTTGTTGTTCCTGCTTTGGCGGAGTTGTTTTACCTGCTGTTGGCGGAGTTGTTGTCCCTGCTGTTTGTGCAGTTGGTGGTCCCGATGTTGGTGGAGTTGGTGTTCCAGCTGTTGGTGGAGTTGGTGTTCCTGCTGTTGGTGGAGTTGGAGTTCCTCCTGTTGGTGGTTTTGGTGTTCCTTCTGTTGATGGAGTTGGTGTTCCAGCTGTAGGTGGAGTTGGTGTTCCAGCTATTGGTGGAGTTGGTGTTCCCGAATGTTTGTGGAGTTGGTGTTTCTGCTGTTGGTGGCAGTTGTGTTCCTGCTGTTGGTGGAGTTGGTGTTCCTGCTGTTGGTGGAGATCGTCTTCCTGCCATTGGTGGAGTTGGAAATCCTCCTGTTGGTGGTGGTGTTGTTCCTGCTGTGGGTGGAGTTAGTGATCCTGCAGTTTTTTGGAGTTGGTGTTCCTGCTGTTGGTGGAGTTGGTGTTCCTGCTGTTGGTGGAATTGGTATTCATGCTGTTGGTGGAGTTCGTTTTCCTGCTGTTGGTGCAATTGGTTTTACAGCTTTTGGTGATGTTGCTGCTCCTGCTGTTTTTTGGAGTTGGTGTTCCTGCTGTTGTAAGTGTTGGTGTTCCTGCTGTTGGTGGAGTTGGTGTTCCTGTGGTTAGTGGAGTTTTTGTTCCTGCTGTTGGTGGAGTTGTTGTTCCTCCTGTTGGTGGAGTTGTTGTTCCTGCTGTTGGGGAAGTTGGTGGTCCAGCTGTTGGTGGAGTTGTTGTTCCAGATGTTGGTGGTTGGTGTTCCTGCTGTTGGTGGAGTTGGTAATCCTGCTGTTGGTGGACTTGTTGTTCCTGCTGTTGGTGGATTTTGTGTTCCTGCTGGTGGTGGAGTTGTTGTTTCTGCTGTTGGTGGAGTTGGTGTTTCTGCTGTTGTTGTTGCCGATTTTCCTGCTGTTGCTGGCGGCGGTGTTTCTGCTGTTGGTGGGGGCGGTGTTCCTGCTGTTGATGGCGGTGGTGTTCCTGCTGTTCGTGGCTGTTGTGTTTCTGCTGTTGGTGGCATTAGTGTTCCAGCTGTTGGTGGTGGTGGTGTTCCTGCTGTTGGTGGCGGTGGTGTTCCTACTGTTGGTGGCGGTTGTGTTCCTGCTGTTGGTGGAGTTGGTGTTCCTTCTGTTGGTGGCGGTGGTGTTCCTACTGTTGGTGGCGGTTGTGTTCCTGCTGTTGGTGCAGTTGGTTTTACTGCTTTTGGTGATGTTGCTGCTCCTGCTTTTTTTTTGGAGTTGGTGTTCCTGCTGTTGTTAGTGTTGGTGTTCCTGCTGTTGGTGGAGTTGGTGTTCCTGCTGTTGGCGGAGTTGTTTTACCTGCTGTTGGCGGAGTTGTTGTCCCTGCTGTTTGTGCAGTTGGTGGTCCAGATGTTGGTGGAGTTGGTGTTCCAGCTGTTGGTGGAGTTGGTGTTCCTGCTGTTGGTGGAGTTGGAGTTCCTCCTGTTGGTGGTTTTGGTGTTCCTTCTGTTGATGGAGTTGGTGTTCCAGCTGCTGGTGGAGTTGGTGTTCCAGCTATTGGTGCAGTTGGTTTTCCAGCTATTGGTGGAGTTGGTGTTCCCGAATGTTTGTGGAGTTGGTGTTACTGCTGTTGGTGGCAGTTGTGTTCCTGCTGTTGGTGGAGTTGGTGTTCCTGCTGTTGGTGGAGATCGTCTTCCTGCCATTGGTGGAGTTGGAGGTCCTGCTGTTGGTGGTGGTGTTGTTCCTGCTGTGGGTGGAGTTAGTGATCCTGCAGTTTTTTGGAGTTGGTGTTCCTGCTGTTGGTGGAGTTGGTGTTCCTGCTGTTGGTGGAGTTGGTATTCATGCTGTTGGTGGAGTTCGTTTTCCTGCTGTTGGTGCAGTTGGTTTTAGAGCTTTTGGTGATGTTGCTGCTCCTGCTGTTTTTTGGAGTTGGTGTTCCTGCTGTTGTAAGTGTTGGTGTTCCTGCTGTTGGTGGAGTTGGTGTTCTGTGGTTAGTGGAGTTTTTGTTCCTGCTGTTGGTGGAGTTGTTGTTCCTGCTGTTGGCGCAGTTGTTTTCCCTGCTGTTGGCGGAGATGTTGTCCCTGCTGTTTGTGGAGTTGGTGGTCCAGATGTTGGTGGAATTGGTGTTCCAGCTGTTGGTGGAGTTTGTGTTCCTGCTGTTGGTGGAGTTGATGTACCTCCTGTGGTGGTTTTGGTGTTCCTGCTGTTGGTGGAGTTGGTGTTCCTGCTCTTGGCGGAGTTGGTGTTCCAGCTATTGGTGGAGTTGGTGTTCCAGCTGTTGGTGGATTTGTTGTTCCCGATTTTTTGTGTAGTTGGTGTTTCTGCTGTTGGTGGCGTTGATGTTCCTGCTGTTGGTGGTGGTGGTGTTCCTGCTGTTGGTGGTGTTTGTGTTCCTGCTGTTGGTGGAGTTGGAGTTCCTGCTGTTGTTGGTAGTCGTGTTCCTGCTGTTGGAGAATTTATTGTTCCTGCTGTTTTTTTGGAGTTAGTGTTCATGCTGTTGGTCTAGTTGGTATTCCTGCTGTTGGTGGAGTTCGTTTTCCTGCTGTTGGTGCAGTTGGTTTTACAGCTTTTGGTGATGTTGCTGCTCCTGCTGTTTTTTGGAGTTGTTGTTCCTGCTGTTGTAAGTGTTGGTGTTCCTGCTGTTGGTGGAGTTGGTGTTCCTGTGGTTAGTGGAGTTTTTGTTCCTGCTGTTGGTGGAGTTGTTGTTCCTGCTGTTGGTGGAGTTGTTGTTCCTGCTGTTGGGAGAGTTGTTGGTCCAGCTGTTGGTGGAGTTGTTGTTCCAGATGTTGTTGGAGTTGGTGTTCCTGCTGTTGGTTGAGTTGGTATTCCTGCTGTTGGTGGACTTGTTGTTCCTGCTGTTGGTGGAGTTGGTGTTCCTGCTGGTGGTGGAGTTGTTGTTTCTGCTGTTGGTGGAGTTGGTGTTTCTGCTGTTGTTGTTGCCGATTTTCCTGTTGTTGCTGGCGGCGGTGTTCCTCTTGTTGGTGGTGGCTGTGTTTCTGCTGTTGGTGGGGGCGGTGTTCCTGTTGTTCGTGGCTGTAGTGTTTCTGCTGTTGGTGGCGGTAGTCTTCCGGCTGTTTGTGGAGGTGGTGTTCCTGCTGTTGGTGGCGGTGATGTTCCTTCTGTTGGGGACGGTTGTGTTCCTGCTGTTGCTGGAGTTCGTGGTCCAGATGTTGGTGGATTTGGTGTCCCAGCTGTTGGTGGATTTGTTGTTCCTGCTGTTGGTGGAGTAGGCGTTCCTCCTGTTGGTAGTTTTCATGGTCCTGCTGTTGGTGGAGTTGGTGTTCCAGCTGTTGGTGGAGTTGGTGTTCCATTTATTGGTGGAGTTGGTGTTCCAGCTGTTGGTGGAGTTGGTGTTCCTGAATGTTTGTGGAGTTGGTGTTCCTGCTGTTGGTGGCGGAAGTGTTCGTGCTGTTGGTGGAGTTGGTGTTCCTGCTGTTGGTGGTGTTTGTGTTCCTGCTGTTGGTGGATTTGGAGTTCCTTCTGTTGGTGGAATTCGTCTTCCTGATGTTGGTGGAGTTGGGGTTCCTGCTGTTGGTGGTGGTGTTGTTCCTGCTGTGGGTGGAGTTATTGTTCCTGCAGATTTTGGAGTTGGTGTCCCTGCTGTTGTTGAAGTTGGTGTTCCTGCTGTTGGTGGAGTTGGTGTTCATGCTGTTGCTGGAGTTCGCTTTCCTGCTGTTGGTGCAGATGGTTTTACTGCTTTTGGTGATGTTGATGCTGCTGCTTTTTTTTGGAGCTGGTGTTCCTGCTGTTGTTAGTGTTGGTGTTCCTGCTGTTGGTGGAGTTAGTGTTCCTGCGGTTAGTGGAGTTGTTGTTCCTGCTGTTGGTGGAGTTGTTGTTCCTGCTTTGGCGGAGTTGTTTTACCTGCTGTTGGCGGAGTTGTTGTCCCTGCTGTTTGTGCAGTTGGTGGTCCAGATGTTGGTGGAGTTGGTGTTCCAGCTGTTGGTGGAGTTGGTGTTCCTGCTGTTGGTGGAGTTGGAGTTCCTCCTGTTGGTGGTTTTGGTGTTCCTTCTGTTGATGGAGTTGGTGTTCCATCTGTAGCTGGAGTTGGTGTTCCAGCTATTGGTGGAGTTGGTGTTCCCGAATGTTTGTGGAGTTGGTGTTTCTGCTGTTGGTGGCAGTTGTGTTCCTGCTGTTGGTGGAGTTGGTGTTCCTGCTGTTGGTGGAGATCGTCTTCCTGCCATTGGTGGAGTTGGAAATCCTGCTGTTGGTGGTGGTGTTGTTCCTGCTGTGGGTGGAGTTAGTGATCCTGCAGTTTTTTGGAGTTGGTGTTCCTGCTGTTGGTGGAGTTGGTGTTCCTGCTGTTGGTGGAATTGGTATTCATGCTGTTGGTGGAGTTCGTTTTCCTGCTGTTGGTGCAGTTGGTTTTACAGCTTTTGGTGATGTTGCTGCTCCTGCTGTTTTTTGGAGTTGGTGTTCCTGCTAGTTGTAAGTGTTGGTGTTCCTGCTGTTGGTGGAGTTGGTGTTCCTGTGGTTAGTGGAGTTTTTGTTCCTGCTGTTGGTGGAGTTGTTGTTCCTGCTGTTGGTGGAGTTGTTGTTCCTGCTGTTGGGGGAGTTGGTGGTCCAGCTGTTGGTGGAGTTGTTGTTCCAGATGTTGGTGGGTGGTGTTCCTGCTGTTGGTGGAGTTGGTAATCCTGCTGTTGGAGGACTTGTTGTTCCTGCTGTTGGTGGAGTTGTTGTTCCTGCTGGTGGTGGAGTTGTTGTTTCTGCTGTTGGTGGAGTTGGTGTTTCTGCTGTTGTTGTTGCCGATTTTCCTGCTGTTGCTGGCGGTGGTGTTTCTGCTGTTGGTGGGGGCGGTGTTCCTGCTGTTGATGGCGGTGGTGTTCCTGCTGTTCGTGGCTGTTGTATTTCTGCTGTTGGTGGCATTAGTGTTCCTGCTGTTGGTGGTGGTGGTGTTCCTGCTGTTGGTGGCGGTGGTGTTCCTACTGTTGGTGGCGGTTGTGTTCCTGCTGTTGGTGGAGTTGGTGTTCCTTCTGTTGGTGGCGGTGGTGTTCCTACTGTTGGTGGCGGTTGTGTTCCTGCTGTTGGTGCAGTTGGTTTTACTGCTTTTGGTGATGTTGCTGCTCCTGCTTTTTTTTGGAGTTGGTGTTCCTACTGTTGTTAGTGTTGGTGTTCCTGCTGTTGGTGGAGTTGGTGTTCCTGCTGTTGGCGGAGTTGTTTTACCTGCTGTTGGCGGAGTTGTTGTCCCTGCTGTTTGTGCAGTTGGTGGTCCAGATGTTGGTGGAGTTGGTGTTCCAGCTGTTGGTGGAGTTGGTGTTCCTGCTGTTGGTGGAGTTGGAGTTCCTCCTGTTGGTGGTTTTGGTGTTCCTTCTGTTGATGGAGTTGTTGTTCCAGCTGCTGGTGGAGTTGGTGTTCCAGCTATTGGTGCAGTTGGTTTTCCAGCTATTGGTGGAGTTGGTGTTCCCGAATGTTTGTGGAGTTGGTGTTACTGCTGTTGGTGGCAGTTGTGTTCCTGCTGTTGGTGGAGTTGGTGTTCCTGCTGTTGGTGGAGATCGTCTTCCTGCCATTGGTGGAGTTGGAGTTCCTGCTGTTGGTGGTGGTGTTGTTCCTGCTGTGGGTGGAGTTAGTGATCCTGCAGTTTTTTGGAGTTGGTGTTCCTGCTGTTGGTGGAGTTGGTGTTCCTGCTGTTGGTGGAGTTGGTATTCATGCTGTTGGTGGAGTTCGTTTTCCTGCTGTTGGTGCAGTTGGTTTTAGAGCTTTTGGTGATGTTGCTGCTCCTGCTGTTTTTTGGAGTTGGTGTTCCTGCTGTTGGAAGTGTTGGTGTTCCTGCTGTTGGTGGAGTTGGTGTTCTGTGGTTAGTGGAGTTTTTGTTCCTGCTGTTGGTGGAGTTGTTGTTCCTGCTGTTGGCGCAGTTGTTTTCCCTGCTGTTGGCGGAGATGTTGTCCCTGCTGTTTGTGGAGTTGGTGGTCCAGATGTTGGTGGAATTGGTGTTCCAGCTGTTGGTGGAGTTTGTGTTCCTGCTGTTGGTGGAGTTGATGTACCTCCTGTGGTGGTTTTGGTGTTCCTGCTGTTGGTGGAGTTCGTGTTCCTGCTCTTGGCGGAGTTGGTGTTCCAGCTATTGGTGGAGTTGGTGTTCCAGCTGTTGGTGGATTTGTTGTTCCCGATTTTTTGTGTAGTTGGTGTTTCTGCTGTTGGTGGCGTTGATGTTCCTGCTGTTGGTGGTGGTGGTGTTCCTGCTGTTGGTGGTGTTTGTGTTCCTGCTGTTTGTGGAGTTGGAGTTCCTGCTGTTGTTGGTAGTCGTGTTCCTGCTGTTGGAGAATTTATTGTTCCTGCTGTTTTTTTGGAGTTAGTGTTCATGCTGTTGGTCTAGTTGGTATTCCTGCTGTTGGGTGTGTTGGTGTTCCTTCTGTTCGTGGAGCTGTTGTTCCTGATGTTAGTGGAGTTGTCGTTCCTGCTGTTGGTGGAGTTGTTGTTCCTGCTGTTGGGGGAGTTTGTGGTCCAGCTGTTGGTGGAGTTCTTCTTCGAGATGTTGGTGGAGTTGGTGTTCCTGCTGTTGGGTGAGTTGGTATTCCTGCTGTTGGTGGACATGTTGTTCCTGCTGTTGGTGGAGCTGGTGTTCCTGCTGGTGGTGGAGTTGTTGTTTCTGCTGTTGGTGGAGTTGATGTTTCTGCTGTTGGTGGCGCCAATTTTCCTGCTTTTGCTGGCGGCGGTGTTTCTGCTGTTGGTGGGGGCGGTGTTCCTGCTGTTCGTGGCTGTAGTGATTCTGCCGTTGGTGGTGGTAGTCTTCCTGCTGTTCGTGGCTGTAGTGTTTCTGCTATTGGTGGCGGTAGTCTTCCTGCTGTTGGTGGAGTTGGAGTTCCTGCTGTTGGTGGAGTTTGTGTTCCTGCTGTTGGTGGAGTTGGATTTCATGCTGTTGGTGGAGTTCGTTTTCCTGCTGTTGGTGCAGTTGGTTTTACTGCTTTAGGTGATGTTGTTGCTCCTGCTGTTTTTTGGAGTTGGTGTTCCTGCTGTTGTTGGTGTTGGTGTTCCTGCGGTTAGTGGAGTTTTTGTTGCTGCTGTTGGTGGAGTTTTTGTTCCTGCTGTTGGCGGAGTTGTTTTCCCTGCTGTTGGCGGAGTTGTTGTCCCTGCTGTTTGTGGAGTTGGTGGTCCAGATGTTGGTGGATTTGGTGTTCCAGCTGTTGGTGGATTTGGTGTTCCTGCTGTTGGTGGAGTTGGCGTACCTCCTGTTGGTGGTTTTCGTGTTCATGCTGTTGGTGGAGTTTTTGTTCCAGCTGTTGGTGGAGTTGGTCTTCCATTTATTGGTGGAGTTGGTGCTCCAGCTGTTGGTGGAGTTGGTGTTCCTGAATGTTTGTGGAGTTGGTGTTCCTGCTGTGGGTGGCGGTGGTGTTTGTGCTGGTGGTGGAGTTGGTGTTCCTGCTGTTGGTGGTGTTTGTGTTCCTGCTGTTGGTGGAGTTGGATTTCCTGCTGTTGTTGGTAGTGGTGTACTGCTGTTGGTGGATTTATTGTTCCTGCTGTTTTTTGGAGTTGGTGTTCCTGCTGATGGTGGAGTTGGTGTTCATGCTGTTGGTGGAGTTGGTGTTCCTGCTGTTGATGGAGTTGGTGGTCCTGCTGCTGGTGGTGAAGTTGGTGTTCCTGCTTCAGGTTGAGTTGGTATTCCTGCTGTTGGTGGAGTTCTTGTTTCTGCTGTTGGTGGCGGTAGTTTTCCTGCTGTTGGTGGCGGTGGTGTTCCTGCTGTTGGTGGCGGTGGTGTACCTTCTGTTGATGGAGTTGGTGTTCCTGCTGTTGGTGGAGTTGGTCTTCCTGCTGTTGGTTGAGATGGAGTTCCTGCTGTTGGTGGCGGTGGTGTTCCTGCTGTTGGTGGTGTTTGTCTTCCTGCTGTTGGTGGATTTGGATTTCCTGCTGTTGGTGGTGGTGTTGTTCCTGCTGTGGGTTGAGTTAGTGATCCTTCAGTTTTTTGGAGTTGGTGTTCCTGCCGTTGGTGGAGTTGGTGTTGCTGCTGTTGGTGGAGTTGGTGTTCATGCTGTTTGTGGAGTTTGTTTTCCTGCTGTTGATGCAGTTGGTTTTACTGCTTTTGGTGATGTTGCTGCTCCTGCTGTTTTTTGGAGTTGGTGTTCCTGCTGTTGTAAGTGTTGGTGTTCCTGCTGTTGGTGGAGTTGGTGTTCCTGTGGTTAGTGGAGTTTTTGTTCCTGCTGTTGGTGGAGTTGTTGTTCCTGCTGTTGGTGGAGTTGTTGTTCCTGCTGTTGGGGGAGTTGGTGGTCCAGCTGTTGGTGGAGTTGTTGTTCCAGATGTTGGTGGGTGGTGTTCCTGCTGTTGGTGGAGTTGGTAATCCTGCTGTTGGTGGACTTGTTGTTCCTGCTGTTGGTGGAGTTGGTGTTCCTGCTGGTGGTGGAGTTGTTGTTTCTGCTGTTGGTGGAGTTGGTGTTTCTGCTGTTGTTGTTGCCGATTTTCCTGCTGTTGCTGGCGGCGGTGTTTCTGCTGTTGGTGGGGGCGGTGTTCCTGCTGTTGATGGCGGTGGTGTTCCTGCTGTTCGTGGCTGTTGTGTTTCTGCTGTTGGTGGCATTAGTGTTCCAGCTGTTGGTGGTGGTGGTGTTCCTGCTGTTGGTGGCGGTGGTGTTCCTACTGTTGGTGGCGGTTGTGTTCCTGCTGTTGGTGGAGTTGGTGTTCCTTCTGTTGGTGGCGGTGGTGTTCCTACTGTTGGTGGCGGTTGTGTTCCTGCTGTTGGTGCAGTTGGTTTTACTGCTTTTGGTGATGTTGCTGCTCCTGCTTTTTTTTGGAGTTGGTGTTCCTGCTGTTGTTAGTGTTGGTGTTCCTGCTGTTGGTGGAGTTGGTGTTCCTGCTGTTGGCAGAGTTGTTTTACCTGCTGTTGGCGGAGTTGTTGTCCCTGCTGTTTGTGCAGTTGGTGGTCCAGATGTTGGTGGAGTTGGTGTTCCAGCTGTTGGTGGAGTTGGTGTTCCTGCTGTTGGTGGAGTTGGAGTTCCTCCTGTTGGTGGTTTTGGTGTTCCTTCTGTTGATGGAGTTGGTGTTCCAGCTGCTGGTGGAGTTGGTGTTCCAGCTATTGGTGCAGTTGGTTTTCCAGCTATTGGTGGAGTTGGTGTTCCCGAATGTTTGTGGAGTTGGTGTTACTGCTGTTGGTGGCAGTTGTGTTCCTGCTGTTGGTGGAGTTGGTGTTCCTGCTGTTGGTGGAGATCGTCTTCCTGCCATTGGTGGAGTTGGAGTTCCTGCTGTTGGTGGTGGTGTTGTTCCTGCTGTGGGTGGAGTTAGTGATCCTGCAGTTTTTTGGAGTTGGTGTTCCTGCTGTTGGTGGAGTTGGTGTTCCTGCTGTTGGTGGAGTTGGTATTCATGCTGTTGGTGGAGTTCGTTTTCCTGCTGTTGGTGCAGTTGGTTTCAGAGCTTTTGGTGATGTTGCTGCTCCTGCTGTTTTTTGGAGTTGGTGTTCCTGCTGTTGTAAGTGTTGGTGTTCCTGCTGTTGGTGGAGTTGGTGTTCTGTGGTTAGTGGAGTTTTTGTTCCTGCTGTTGGTGGAGTTGTTGTTCCTGCTGTTGGCGCAGTTGTTTTCCCTGCTGTTGGCGGAGATGTTGTCCCTGCTGTTTGTGGAGTTGGTGGTCCAGATGTTGGTGGATTTGGTGTTCCAGCTGTTGGTGGAGTTTGTGTTCCTGCTGTTGTTGGAGTTGATGTACCTCCTGTGGTGGTTTTGGTGTTCCTGCTGTTGGTGGAGTTGGTGTTCCTGCTCTTGGCGGAGTTGGTGTTCCAGCTATTGGTGGAGTTGGTGTTCCAGCTGTTGGTGGATTTTTTGTTCCCGATTTTTTGTGTAGTTGGTGTTTCTGCTGTTGGTGGCGTTGATGTTCCTGCTGTTGGTGGTGGTGGTGTTCCTGCTGTTGGTGGTGTTTGTGTTCCTGCTGTTGGTGGAGTTGGAGTTCCTGCTGTTGTTGGTAGTCGTGTTCCTGCTGTTGGAGAATTTATTGTTCCTGCTGTTTTTTTGGAGTTAGTGTTCATGCTGTTGGTCTAGTTGGTATTCCTGCTGTTGGGTGTGTTGGTGTTCCTGCTGTTCGTGGAGCTGTTGTTCCTGATGTTAGTGGAGTTGTCGTTCCTGCTGTTGGTGGAGTTGTTGTTCCTGCTGTTGGGGGAGTTTGTGGTCCAGCTGTTTGTGGAGTTCTTCTTCCAGATGTTGGTGGAGTTGGTGTTCCTGCTGTTGGGTGAGTTGGTATTCCTGCTGTTGGTGGACATGTTGTTCCTGCTGTTGGTGGAGCTGGTGTTCCTGCTGGTGGTGGAGTTGTTGTTTCTGCTGTTGGTGGAGTTGATGTTTCTGCTGTTGGTGGCGCCAATTTTCCTGCTTTTGCTGGCGGCGGTGTTTCTGCTGTTGGTGGGGGCGGTGTTCCTGCTGTTCGTGGCTGTAGTGATTCTGCCGTTGGTGGTGGTAGTCTTCCTGCTGTTCGTGGCTGTAGTGTTTCTGCTGTTGGTGGCGGTAGTCTTCCTGCTGTTGGTGGAGTTGGAGTTCCTGCTGTTGGTGGAGTTTGTGTTCCTGCTGTTGGTGGAGTTGGAGTTCATGCTGTTGGTGGAGTTCGTTTTCCTGCTGTTGGTGCAGTTGGTTTTACTGCTTTAGGTGATGTTGTTGCTCCTGCTGTTTTTTGGAGTTGGTGTTCCTGCTGTTGTTGGTGTTGGTGTTCCTGCAGTTAGTGGAGTTTTTGTTGCTGCTGTTGGTGGAGTTTTTGTTCCTGCTGTTGGCGGAGTTGTTTTCCCTGCTGTTGGCGGAGTTGTTGTCCCTGCTGTTTGTGGAGTTGGTGGTCCAGATGTTGGTGGATTTGGTGTTCCAGCTGTTGGTGGATTTGGTGTTCCTGCTGTTGGTGGAGTTGGCGTACCTCCTGTTGGTGGTTTTCGTGTTCATGCTGTTGGTGGAGTTTTTGTTCCAGCTGTTGGTGGAGTTGGTCTTCCATTTATTGGTGGAGTTGGTGCTCCAGCTGTTGGTGGAGTTGGTGTTCCTGAATGTTTGTGGAGTTGGTGTTCCTGCTGTGGGTGGCGGTGGTGTTCGTGCTGTTGGTGGAGTTGGTGTTCCTGCTGTTGGTGGTGTTTTTGTTCCTGCTGTTGGTGGAGTTGGATTTCCTGCTGTTGTTGGTAGTGGTGTACTGCTGTTGGTGGATTTATTGTTCCTGCTGTTTTTTGGAGTTGGTGTTCCTGCTGATGGTGGAGTTGGTGTTCATGCTGTTGGTGGAGTTGGTGTTCCTGCTGTTGATGGAGTTGGTGGTCCTGCTGCTGGTGGTGAAGTTGGTGTTCCTGCTTCAGTTTGAGTTGGTATTCCTGCTGTTGGTGGAGTTCTTGTTTCTGCTGTTGGTGGCGGTAGTTTTCCTGCTGTTGGTGGCGGTGGTGTTCCTGCTGTTGGTGGCGGTGGTGTACCTTCTGTTGATGGAGTTGGTGTTCCTGCTGTTGGTGGAGTTGGTCTTCCTGCTGTTGGTTGAGTTGGAGTTCCTGCTGTTGGTGGCGGTGGTGTTCCTGCTGTTGGTGGTGTTTTTCTTCCTGCTGTTGGTGGATTTGGATTTCCTGCTGTTGGTGGTGGTGTTGTTCCTGCTGTGGGTTGAGTTAGTGATCCTTCAGTTTTTTTGGAGTTGGTGTTCCTGCCGTTGGTGGAGTTGGTGTTGCTGCTGTTGGTGGAGTTGGTGTTCATGCTGTTTGTGGAGTTTGTTTTCCTGCTGTTGGTGGAGTTGGTGTTCCTGCTGTTGGTGGAGTTGCTGTTCCTGTGGTTAGTGGAGTTTTTGTCCCTACTGTTGGTGGAGTTGTTGTTCCTGCTGTTGGCGGAGTTGATTTCCCTGCTGTTGGCGGAGTTGTTGTCCCTGCTGTCTGTGGATTTGGTGGTCCAGATGTTGGTGGAGTTGGTGTTCCTGCTGTTGTTGGTAGTCGTGTTCCTGCTGTTGGAGAATTTATTGTTCCTGCTGTTTTTTGGAGTTGGTGTTCATGCTCTTGGTGGACTTGGTATTCCTGCAGTAGGGTGTGTTGGTGTTCCTGCTGTTAGTGGAGCTGTTGTTCATGACGTTAGTGGAGTTGTTTTTCCTGCTGTTGGTGGAGTTGTTGTTCCTGCTGTTGGGGGAGTTTGTGGTCCAGCTGTTGGTGCAGTTCTTGTTCCAGATGTTGGTGCAGTTGGTGTTCCTGCTGTTGGGTGAGTTGGTATTCCTGCTGTTGGTGGACATGTTGTTCCTGCTGTTGGTGGAGCTGGTGTTCCTGCTGGTGGTGGAGTTGCTGTTTCTGTTGTTGGTGGAGTTTGTGTTTCTGCTGTTGTTGGCGCCAATTTTCCTGATGTTGCTGGCGGCGGTGTTTCTGCTGTTGGTGGGGGCGGTGTTCCTGCTGTTCGTGGCTGTAGTGTTTCTGCTGTGGGTGGCGGTAGTCTTCCGGCTGTTGTTGGAGGTGGTGTTCCTGCTGTTGGTGGCGGTGATGTTCCTTCTGATGGAGACGGTTGTGTTCCTGCTGTTGCTGGAGTTCGTGGTCCAGATGTTGGTGGATTTGGTGTCCCAGCTGTTGTTGGATTTGTTGTTCCTGCTGTTGGTGGAGTAGGCGTTCCTCCTGTTGGTGGTTTTCATGGTCCTGCTGTTGGTGGAGTTGGTGTTCCAGCTGTTGGTGGAGTTGGTGTTCCATTTATTGGTGGAGTTGGAGTTCCAGCTGTTGGTGGAGTTGGTGTTGCTGAATGTTTGTGGAGTTGGTGTTCCAGCTGTTGGTGGCGGAAGTGTTCGTGCTGTTGGTGGAGTTGGTGTTCCTGCTGTTGGTGGTGTTTGTGTTCCTGCTGTTGGTGGAGTTGGAGTTCCTTCTGTTGGTGGAATTCGTCTTCCTGATGTTGGTGGAGTTGGGGTTCCTGCGGTTGGTGGTGGTGTTGATCCTGCTGTGGGTGGAGTTATTGTTCCTGCAGATTTTGGAGTTGGTGTCCCTGCTGTTGGTGGAGTTGGTGTTCATGCTGTTGCTGGAGTTCACTTTCCTGCTGTTGGTGCAGTTGGTTTTACTGCTTTTGGTGATGTTGATGCTCCTGCTTTTTTTTGGAGTTGGTGTTCCTGCTGTTGTTAGTGTTGGTGTTCCTGCTGATGTTAGTGTTGGTGTTCCTACGGTTAGTGGAGTTGTTGTTCCTGCTGTTTGTGCAGTTGGTGGTCCAGATGTTGGTGGAGTTGGTGTTCCAGCTGTTGGTGGAGTTGATGTTCCTGCTGTTGGTGGAGTTGGAGTTCCTCCTGTTGGTGGTTTTGGTGTTCCTTCTGTTGATGGAGTTGGTGTTCCAGCTGTTGGTGGAGTTGGTATTCCAGCTATTGGTGCAGTTGGTGTTCCAGCTATTGGTGGAGTTGGTGTTCCCGAATGTTTGTGGAGTTGGTGTTACTGCTGTTGGTGGCAGTTGTGTTCCTGCTGTTGGTGGAGATGGTCTTCCTGCCATTGGTGGAGTTGGAGTTCCTGCTGTTGGTGGTGGTGTTGTTCCTGCTGTGGGTGGAGTTAGTGATCCTGCAGTTTTTTGGAGTTGGTGTTCCTGCTGTTGGTGGAGTTGCTGTTCCTGCTGTTGGTGGAGTTGGTATTCATGCTGTTGGTGGAGTTCGTTTTCCTGCTGTTGGTGAATTTGGTTTTACAGCTTTTGGTGATGTTGCTGCTCCTGCTGTTTTTTGGAGTTGGTGTTCCTGCTGTTGTAAGTGTTGGTGTTCCTGCTGTTGGTGGAGTTGGTGTTCCTGTGGTTAGTGGAGTTTTTGTTCCTGCTGTTGGTGGAGTTGTTGTTCCTGCTGTTGGTGGAGTTGTTGTTCCTGCTGTTGGGGGATTTGGTGGTCCAGCTGTTGGTGGAGTTGTTGTTCCAGATGTTGGTGGAGTTGGTGTTCCTGCTGTTGGTTGAGTTGGTATTCCTGATGTTGGTGGACTTGTTGTTCATGCTGTTGGTGGAGTTGGTGTTCCTACTGCTGGTGGAGTTGTTGTTTCTGCTGTTGGTGGAGTTGTTGTTTCTGCTGTTGTTGTTGCCGATTTTCCTGCTGTTGCTGGCGGCGGTGTTCCTCCTGTTGGTGGTGGCTGTGTTTCTGCTGTTGATGGCGGTGGTGCTCCTGCTGTTCGTGGCTATTGTGTTTCTGCTGTTGGTGGCATTAGTGTTCCGGCTGTTGGTGGTGGTGGTGTTCCTGCTGTTGGTGGCGGTGGTGTTCCTACTGTTGGTGGCGGTTGTGTTCCTGCTGTTGGTGGAGTTGGTGTTCCTTCTGTTGGTGGAATTCATCTTCCTGATGTTGGTGGAGTTGGGGTTTCTGCTGTTGGTGGTGGTGTTGTTCCTGCTGTGGGTGGAATTATTGTTCCTGCAGATTTTGGCGTTGGTGTTCCTGCTGTTGGTGGAGTTGGTGTTCATGCTGTTGGTGGAGTTCGCTTTCCTGCTGTTGGTGCAGTTGGTTTTACTGCTTTTGGTGATGTTGCTGCTCCAGCTTTTTTTTGGAGTTGGTGTTCCTGCTGTTGTTAGTGTTGGTGTTCCTGCTGTTGGTGGAGTTGGTGTTCCTGCTGTTGGCGGAGTTGTTTTACCTGCTGTTGGCGGAGTTGTTGTCCCTGCTGTTTGTGCAGTTGGTGGTCCAGATGTTGGTGGAGTTGGTGTTCCAGCTGTTGGTGGAGTTGGTGTTCCTGCTGTTGGTGGAGTTGGAGTTCCTCCTGTTGGTGGTTTTGGTGTTCCTTCTGTTGATGGAGTTGGTGTTCCAGCTGTTGGTGGAGTTGGTGTTCCAGCTATTGGTGCAGTTGGTGTTCCAGCTATTGGTGGAGTTGGTGTTCCCGAATGTTTGTGGAGTTGGTGTTACTGCTGTTGGTGGCAGTTGTGTTCCTGCTGTTCGTGGAGTTGGTGTTCCTGCTGTTGGTGGAGATAGTCTTCCTGCCATTGGTGGAGTTGGAGTTCCTGCTGTTGGTGGTGGTGTTGTTCCTGCTGTGGGTGGAGTTAGTGATCCTGCAGTTTTTTTCCAGTTGGTGTTCCTGCTGTTGGTGGAGTTGGTTTTCCTGCTGTTGGTGGAGTTGGTATTCATGCTGTTGGTGGAGTTCGTTTTCCTGCTGTTGGTGCATTTGGTTTTACAGCTTTTGGTGATGTTGCTGCTCCTGCTGTTTTTTGGAGTTGGTGTTCCTGCTGTTGTAAGTGTTGGTGTTCCTGCTGTTGGTGGAGTTGGTGTTCCTGTGGTTAGTGGAGTTTTTGTTCCTGCTGTTGGTGGAGTTGTTGTTCCTGCTGTTGGCGGAGTTGTTTTCCCTGCTGTTGGCGGAGTTGTTGTCCCTGCTGTTTGTGGAGTTGGTGGTCCAGAGGCTGGTGGATTTGGTGTTCCAGCTGTTGGTGGCGTTTGTGTTCCTGCTGTTGGTGGAGTTGATGTACCTCCTGTGGTGGTTTTGGTGTTCCTGCTGTTGGTGGAGTTGGTGTTCCTGCTGTTGGTGGAGTTGGTGTTCCAGCTACTGGTGGAGTTGGTGTTCCAGCTATTGGTGGATTTGGTGTTCCCGATTTTTTGTGTAGTTGGTGTTCCTGCTGTTGGTGGTGTTGATGTTCCTGCTGTTGGTGGTGGTGGTGTTCCAGCTGCTGGTGGAGTTGGTGTTCCTGCTGTTGGTGGAGTTGGAGTTCCTCCTGTTGGTGGTTTTGGTGTTCCTTCTGTTGATGGAGTTGGTGTTCCAGCTGTTGGTGGAGTTGGTGTTCCAGCTACTGGTGCAGTTGGTGTTCCAGCTATTGGTGGATTTGGTGTTCCCGAATGTTTGTGGAGTTGGTGTTACTGCTGTTGGTGGCAGTTGTGTTCCTGCTGTTGGTGGAGTTGGTGTTCCTGCTGTTGGTGGAGATCGTCTTCCTGCCATTGGTGGAGTTGGAGTTCCTGCTGTTGGTGGTGGTGTTGTTCCTGCTGTGGGTGGAGTTAGTGATCCTGCAGTTTTTTTCCAGTTGGTGTTCCTGCTGTTGGTGGAGTTGGTGTTCCTGCTGTTGGTGGAGTTGGTATTCATGCTGTTGGTGGAGTTCGTTTTCCTGCTGTTGGTGCAGTTGGTTTTACAGCTTTTGGTGATGTTGCTGCTCCTGCTGTTTTTTGGAGTTGGTGTTCCTGCTGTTGTAAGTGTTGGTGTTCCTGCTGTTGGTGGAGTTGGTGTTCCTGTGGTTAGTGGAGTTTTTGTTCCAGCTGTTGGTGGAGTTGGTATTCCTGAATGTTTGTGGAGTTGGTGTTCCTGCTGTTGGTGGCGGAAGTGTTCGTGCTGTTGGTCGAGTTGGTGTTCCTGCTGTTGGTGGTGTTTGTGTTTCGTTTGTTGGTGGAGTTGGAGTTCCTTCTGTTGGTGGAATTCGTCTTCCTGATGTTGGTGGAGTTGGGGTTCCTGCTGTTGGTGGTGGTGTTGTTCCTGCTGTGGGTGGAGTTATTGTTCCTGCAGATTTTGGAGTTGGTGTCCCTGCTGTTGGTGGAGTTGGTGTTCCTGCTGTTGGTGGAGTTGGTGTTCATGCTGTTGCTGGGATTCGCTTTCCTGCTGTTGGTGCAGTTGGTTTTATTGCTTTTGGTGATGTTGATGCTCCTGCTTTTTTTTGGAGTTGGTGTTCCTGCTGTTGTTAGTGTTGGTGTTCCTGCTGTTGGTGGAGTTGTTGTTCCTGCTGTTTGTGCAGTTGGCGGTCCAGATGTTGGTGGAGTTGGTGTTCCAGCTGTTGGTGGAGTTGGTGTTCCTGCTGTTGGTGGAGTTGGAGTTCCTCCTGTTGGTGGTTTTGGTGTTCCTTCTGTTGATGGAATTGGTGTTCCAGCTGTAGGTGGAGTTGGTGTTCCAGCTATTGGTGGAGTTGGTGTTCCCGAATGTTTGTGGAGTTGGTGTTTCTGCTGTTGGTGGCAGTGGTGTTCCTGCTGTTGGTGGAGTTGGAGTTCCTGCTGTTGGTGGTGGTGTTGTTCCTGCTGTGGGTGGAGTTAGTGATCCTGCAGTTTTTTGGAGTTGGTGTTCCTGCTGTTGGTGGAGTTGGTGTTCCTGCTGTTGGTGGAGTTGGTATTCATGCTGTTGGTGGAGTTCGTTTTCCTGCTGTTGGTGCAGTTGGTTTTACAGCTTTTGGTGATGTTGCTGCTCCTGCTGTTTTTTGGAGTTGGTGTTCCTGCTGTTGTAAGTGTTGGTGTTCCTGCTGTTGGTGGAGTTGGTGTTCCTGTGGTTAGTGGAGTTTTTGTTCCTGCTGTTGGTGGAGTTGTTGTTCCTGCTGTTGGTGGAGTTGTTGTTCCTGCTGTTGGGGGAGTTGGTGGTCCAGCTGTTGGTGGAGTTGTTGTTCCAGATGTTGGTGGTTGGTGTTCCTGCTGTTGGTGGAGTTGGTATTCCTGCTGTTGGTGGACTTGTTGTTCCTGTTGTTGGTGGAGTTGGTGTTCCTGCTGGTGGTGGAGTTGTTGTTTCTGCTGTTGGTGGAGTTGGTGTTTCTGCTGTTGTTGTTGCCGATGTTCCTGCGGTTGCTGGCGGCGGTGTTCCTCTTGTTGGTGGTGGCTGTGTTTCTGCTGTTGATGGCGGTGGTGTTCCTGCTGTTCGTGGCTGTTGTGTTTCTGCTGTTGGTGGCATTAGTGTTCCAGCTGTTGGTGGTGGTGGTGTTCCTGCTGTTGGTGGCGGTGGTGTTCCTACTGTTGGTGGCGGTTGTGTTCCTGCTGTTGGTGGAGTTGGTGTTCCTTCTGTTGGTGGCGTTGGTGTTCCTACTGTTGGTGGCGGTTGTGTTCCTGCTGTTGGTGCAGTTGGTTTTACTTCTTTTGGTGATGTTGTTGCTCCTGCTTTTTTTTGGATTGGTGTTCCTGCTGTTGTTAGTGTTGGTGTTCCTGCTGTTGGTGGAGTTGGTGTTCCTGCTGTTGGCGGAGTTGTTTTACCTGCTGTTGGCGGAGTTGTTGTCCCTGCTGTTTGTGCAGTTGGTGGTCCAGATGTTGGTGGAGTTGGTGTTCCAGCTGTTGGTGGAGTTGGTGTTCCTGCTGTTGGTGGAGTTGGAGTTCCTCCTGTTGGTGGTTTTGGTGTTCCTTCTGTTGATGAAGTTGGTGTTCCAGCTGTTGGTGGAGTTGGTGTTCCAGCTATTGGTGCAGTTGGTTTTCCAGCTATTGGTGGAATTGGTTTTCCCGAATGTTTGTGGAGTTGGTGTTACTGCTGTTGGTGGCAGTTGTGTTCCTGATGTTGGTGGAGTTGGTGTTCCTGCTGTTGGTGGAGATCGACTTCCTGCCATTGGTGGAGTTGGAGTTCCTGCTGTTGGTGGTGGTGTTGTTCCTGCTGTGGGTGGAGTTAGTGATCCTGCAGTTTTTTGGAGTTGGTGTTCCTGCTGTTGGTGGAGTTGGTGTTCCTGCTGTTGGTGGAGTTGGTATTCATGCTGTTGGTGGAATTCGTTTTCCTGCTGTTGGTGCAGTTGGTTTTACAGCTTTTGGTGATGTTGCTGCTCCTGCTGTTTTTTGGAGTTGGTGTTCCTGCTGTTGTAAGTGTTGGTGTTCCTGCTGTTGGTGGAGTTGGTGTTCTGTGGTTAGTTGAGTTTTTGTTCCTGCTGTTGGTGGAGTTGTTGTTCCTGCTGTTGGCGGATTTGTTTTCCCTGCTGTTGGCGGAGATGTAGTCCCTGCTGTTTGTGGAGTTGGTGGTCCAGATGTTGGTGGATTTGGTGTTCCAGCTGTTGGTGGAGTTTGTGTTCCTGCTGTTGGTGGAGTTGATGTACCTCCTGTGGTGGTTTTGGTGTTCCTGCTGTTGGTGGAGTTGGTGTTCCTGCTCTTGGTGGAGTTGGTGTTCCAGCTATTGGTGGATTTGGTGTTCCAGCTGTTGGTGGAGTTGGTGTTCCTGAATGTTTGTGGAGTTGGTGTTCCTGCTGTTGGTGGCGGAAATGTTCGTGCTGTTGGTGGAGTTGGTGTTCCTGCTGTTGGTGGTGTTTGTGTTCCTGCTGTTGGTGGAGTTGGAGTTCCTTCTGTTGGTGGAATTCGTCTTCCTGATGTTGGTGGAGTTGGGGTTCCTGCTGCTGGTGGTGGTGTTGTTCCTGCTGTGGGTGGAGTTATTGTTCCTGCAGATTTTGGAGTTGGTGTCCCTGCTGTTGGTGGAGTTGGTGTTCCTGCTGTTGGTGGAGTTGGTGTTCATGCTGTTGCTGGAGTTCGCTTTCCTGCTGTTGGTGCAGTTGGTTTTACTGCTTTTGGTGATGTTGATGCTCCTGCTTTTTTTTGGAGTTGGTGTTCCTGCTGTTGTTAGTGTTGGTGTTCCTGCTGTTGGTGGAGTTGTTGTTCCTGCTGTTGGCGGAGTTGTTTTACCTGCTGTTGGCGGAGTTGTTGTCCCTGCTGTTTGTGCAGTTGGTGGTCCAGATGTTGGTGGAGTTGGTGTTCCAGCTGTTGGTGGAGTTGGTGTTCCTGCTGTTGGTTGAGTTGGAGTTCCTCCTGTTGGTGGTTTTGGTGTTCCTTCTGTTGATGGAGTTGGTATTCCAGCTGTAGGTGGAGTTGGTGTTCCAGCTATTGGTGGAGTTGGTGTTCCCGAATGTTTGTGGAGTTGGTGTTTCTTTTGTTGGTGGCAGTTGTGTTCCTGCTGTTGGTGGAGTTGGTGTTCCTGCTGTTGGTGGAGATCGTCTTCCTGCCATTGGTGGAGTTGGAGTTCCTGCTGTTGGTGGTGGTGTTGTTCCTGCTGTGGGTGGAGTTAGTGATCCTGCAGTTCTTTGGAGTTGGTGTTCCTGCTGTTGGTGGAGTTGGTGTTCCTGCTGTTGGTGGAGTTGGTATTCATGCTGTTGGTGGAGTTCGTTTTCCTGCTGTTGGTGCAGTTGGTTTTACAGCTTTTGGTGATGTTGATGCTCCTGCTGTTTTTTGGAGTTGGTGTTCCTGCTGTTGTAAGTGTTGGTGTTCCTGCTGTTGGTGGACTTGGTGTTCCTGTGGTTAGTGGAGTTTTTGTTCCTGCTGTTGGTGGAGTTGTTGTTCCTGCTGTTGGTGGAGTTGTTGTTCCTGCTGTTGGGGGAGTTGGTGGTCCAGCTGTTGGTGGAGTTGTTGTTCCAGATGTTGGTTGTTGGTGTTCCTGCTGTTGGTGGAGTTGGTATTCCTGCTGTTGGTGGACTTGTTGTTCCTGCTGTTGGTGGAGTTGGTGTTCCTGCTGGTGGTGGAGTTGTTGTTTCTGCTGTTGGTGGAGTTGGTGTTTCTGCTGTTGTTGTTGCCGATGTTCCTGCTGTTGCTGGCGGCGGTGTTCCTCTTGTTGGTGGTGGCTGTGTTTCTGCTGTTGATGGCGGTGGTGTTCCTGCTGTTCGTGGCTGTTGTGTTTCTGCTGTTGGTGGCATTAGTGTTCCAGCTGTTGGTGGTGGTGGTGTTCCTGCTGTTGGTGGCGGTGGTGTTCCTACTGTTGGTGGCGGTTGTGTTCCTGCTGTTGGTGGAGTTGGTGTTCCTTCTGTTGGAGGCGGTGGCGTTCCTACTGTTGGTGGCGGTTGTGTTCCTGCTGTTGGTGCAGTTGGTTTTACTGCTTTTGGTGATGTTGCTGCTCCTGCTTTTTTTTTGGATTGGTGTTCCTGCTGTTGTTAGTGTTGGTGTTCCTGCTGTTGGTGGAGTTGGTGTTCCTGCTGTTGGCGGAGTTGTTTTACCTGCTGTTGGCGGAGTTGTTGTCCCTGCTGTTTGTGCAGTTGGTGGTCCAGATGTTGGTGGAGTTGGTGTTCCAGCTGTTGGTGGAGTTGGTGTTCCTGCTGTTGGTGGAGTTGGAGTTCCTCCTGTTGGTGGTTTTGGTGTTCCTTCTGTTGATGGAGTTGGTGTTCCAGCTGTTGCTGGAGTTGGTGTTCCAGCTATTGGTGCAGTTGGTTTTCCAGCTATTGGTGGAGTTGGTGTTCCCGAATGTTTGTGGAGTTGGTGTTTCTGCTGTCGGTGGCAGTTGTGTTCCTGCTGTTGGTGGAGTTGGTGTTCCTGCTGTTGGTGGAGATCGTCTTCCTGCCATTGGTGGAGTTGGAGTTCCTGCTGTTGGTGGTGGTGTTGTTCCTGCTGTGGGTGGAGTTAGTGATCCTGCAGTTTTTTGGAGTTGGTGTTCCTGCTGTTGGTGGAGTTGGTGTTCCTGCTGTTGGTGGAGTTGGTATTCATGCTGTTGGTGGAGTTCGTTTTCCTGCTGTTGGTGCAGTTGGTTTTACAGCTTTTGGTGATGTTGCTGCTCCTGCTGTTTTTTGGAGTTGGTGTTCCTGCTGTTGTAAGTGTTGGTGTTCCTGCTGTTGGTGGAGTTGGTGTTCTGTGGTTTGTGGAGTTTTTGTTCCTGCTGTTGGTGGAGTTGTTGTTCCTGCTGTTGGCTGAGTTGTTTTCCCTGCTGTTGGCGGAGATGTTGCCCCTGCTGTTTGTGGAGTTGGTGGTCCAGATGTTGGTGGATTTGGTGTTTCAGCTGTTGGTGGAGTTTGTGTTCCTGCTGCTGGTGGTGTTGATGTACCTCCTGTGGTGGTTTTGGTGTTCCTGCTGTTGGTGGAGTTGGTGTTCCTGCTCTTGGTGGATTTGGTGTTCCAACTATTGGTGGAGTTGGTGTTCCAGCTGTTGGTGGATTTGGTGTTCCCGATTTTTTGTGTAGTTGGTGTTCCTGCTGTTGGTGGCGTTGATGTTCCTGCTGTTGGTGGTGGTGGTGTTCCTGCTGTTGGTGGTGTTTGTGTTCCTGCTGTTGGTGGAGTTGGAGTTCCTGCTGTTGTTGGTAGTCGTTTTCCTGCTGTTGGAGAATTTATTGTTCCTGCTGTTTTTTGGAGTTAGTGTTCATGCTGTTGGTGTAGTTGGTATTCCTGCTGTTGGGTGTGTTGGTGTTCCTGCTGTTGGTGGAGCTGTTGCTCCAGATGTTAGTGGAGTTGTTGTTCCTGCTGTTGGTGGAGTTGGAACTGAAGTTCTTGTTCCTGCTATTGGTGGACTTGTTGTTCCTGCTGTTGGTGGAGTTGGTGGTCCAGCTTTTGGGTGAGTTGGTCTTCCAGCTATTGGTGGAGATGGTGTTCCTGCTCTTGGTGGAGTTGTTGTTCCTGCTCTTGGTAAACTTGGTGTTCCTGCTGTTGTTGGAGTTGGTGTTCCTGCTGTTGGTGATGTTGGTGTTCCTGCTGTTGGTGGTAATGGTGTTCCTGCTGTTGGTGGAGTTGGTGTTCCTGCTGTTTGTGAAGTTGGAGTTCCCGCTGTTGGTGGTAATGGTGTTCCTGCTGTTGGTGGACTTAGTGTTCCTGCTGTTGGAGGAGTTGTTGTTCCTGCTGTTGTTGGAGTTGGTGTTCCTGCTGTTGGTGAATTTGGAGTTCCTGCTGTTGGTGGTAATGGTGTTCCTGCTGTTGGTGGAGTTGTTGTTCCTACTGTTGGTAGAGTTGGTGTTCCTGCTGTTGCTGAAGTTGGATTTCCTGCTGTAGGTGGTAATGGTGTTCCTGCTGTTGGTTGACTTAGTGATCCTGCTATTGGTGGAGTTGTTGTTCCTGCTGTTGTTGGAGTTGGTGTTTCTGCTGTTGGTGGTGCCATTTTTCTTGCTGTTGGTGGCGGCGGTGTTCCTGCTGTTGCTGGTGTTGGTGATTCTGCTGTTGATGGCGGTGCTGCTCCTGCTTTTCGTGGTGTAGTGTTTCTGCTGTTATTGGCTGTGGTGATCCTGCTGTTGTTGGCGGTGTTGTTCCTGCTATTGGTGGCGGTGGTTTTCATGCCGTTGGTGGCGGTTGTGTTCCTGCTTTTTGTGGTGTTGGTATCCTGAGGTTGGTGGAGTAGGAATTCGCGCTGTTGGTGGCGGTGGTGTTCCTGCTGTTGGTGGAGTTAGTGTTCCTGCTGTTTTTTGGAGTTTGTGTTCCTGCTATTGGCGGAGTTGGTGTTCCTGCTGTTGGTGGATTTGATGTTCGTCCTGTTGGTGTGGTTGGTGATGATGCTTTTGGTGGAGTTGGTGTTCCTGCTGTTGGTGGAGTTGGTGTTCCTGCTGTTGGTGGAGTTGTTGTTCCTGCTTTTGATGGAGTTGTTGTTCCTGCTGTTGATGGAGTTGTTGTTCCTGCTATTGGTGGAGATGTTCTTCCTGTCGTTGGTGGATTTGACGGTCCAGCTGTTGGTGGAGTTGGTGTTCCAGCTTTTGGTGGACTTGATGTTCCTGCTGATGTTGGAGTTGGTGTTCCTGCTGTTGGTGGTGTTCGTGTTCCTGCTGTTGGTGGAGTTGGTGTTCCTGCTCTTGGTGGACTTGATGTTCCTGCTGATGTTGGAGTTGGTGTTCCAGCTGTTGGTGGAGTTCGTGTTCCTGTTGTTGGTGGAGTTGGAGATCCTGATGTTGGTGGTAGTGGTGTTCCTGCTTTTGGTGTAATTAGTGTTCCTGCTGGTTTTTGGAGTTGGTGTTACTGCTTCTGGTGGAGTTGGTGTGCCTGCTGTTGGTGGAGTTGTTGTTCCTGCTGTTGGTGGTAGTGGTGTTCCTTCTGTTGGTGGACTTAGTGTTCCTGCTGTTTTTCGAGTTGGTGTTCCTGCTCTTGGTGGAGTTCTTGTTCCTGCTGTTGGTGGAGTTGGTGTTCCTTCTATTGGTGGAGTTCTTGTTCCTGCTGTAGGTGGAGTTGGTGTTTCTGCTGTTGGTGAAGTTGGTGGTCCAGCTTTTGGTGGAGTTGGTTTTCCAGCTGTGGGTGGAGTTGGTGTTCCTGCTCTTGGTGGAGTTGTTGTTCCTGCTCTTGGTGGGCTTGGTGTTCCTGCTGTTGTTGGAGTTGGTGTTCCTGCTGTTGGTGAAGTTGGAGTTCCTGCTGTTGGTGGTAATGGTGTTTCTGCTGTTGGTGGACTTAGTGTTCCTGCTGTTGGTGGAATTGTTGTTCCTGCTGTTGGTGGAGTTGGTGTTCCTGCTGTTGGTGAAGTTGGAGTTCTTGCTGTTGGTGGTAATGGTGTTCCTGCTGTTGGTGGACTTAGTGATCCTGCTATTGGTGGAGTTGTTGTTCCTGCTGTTTGTGGAGTTGCTGTTTCTGCTGTTGGTGGTGCCGTTTTTCTTGCTGTTGGTGGCGGCGGTGTTCCTGCTGTTGCTGGCGGCGGTGTTCCTGCTGTTGATGGCGGCGGTGTTCCTGCTGTTTGTGGCTGTAGTGTTTCTGCTGCTGTTGGCTGTGGTGATCCTGCTGTTGGTGGCGGTGGTGTTCCTGCTGTTGGTGGCGGTGGTTTTCATGCCGTTGGTGGCGGTCGTGTTCCTGCTTCTTGTGGTGTTGGTATCCTGTTGTTGGTGGAGTTGGTCTTCTTGCTGTTGGTGGAGTTGGAATTCCTGCTGTTGGTAGCGGTCGTGTTATTGCTGTTGGTCGAGTTAGTTTTCCTTCTGTTTTTTGGAGTTGGTGTTCCTGCTGCTGGCGGAGTTGGTGTTTCTGCTGTTGGTGGCGCTGATTTTCTTGCTGTTGATGGCGGTTGTGTTCCTGCTGTTCGTGGCTGTAGTGTTTCTGCTGCCGTTTTGTGCTGTGGTTTTACTGCTGTTGGTCGCGGCGGTGTTACTGCTGATGGTGTCGGTGGTTTTCCTGATGTTGGTGGCGGTTGTGTTACTGCTTTTGGTGGTGTTGGTATCCTGCTGTTGGTGGATTTGGTCTTCCTGCTGTTGGTGGTGTTGTTATTCCTACTGTTGGTGGTGGTGGTGTTCCTGCTGTTGGTGGAAGTAGTGTTCCTGCTGTTGTTGGAGTTGGTGTTCCTGCTGTTGGTGGATTTGATGTTCCTGCTGTTGGTGTGGTTGGAGAACCTGCTTTTGGTGGATTTGGTTTTCCTGCTGTTGCTGGAGTTGCTGCTCCTGCTGTTTTTTTGAGTTGGTGTTCCTGCTGTTGGTTTTGTTGGTGTTCCTGCTGTTGGTGGAGTTGTTGTTCCTGCTTTTGTTGGAGTTGTTGTTCCTGCTGTTGATGGAGTTGTTGTTCCTGCTATTGGTGGAGTTGTTCTTTCTGCTGTTGGAGGAGTTGACGGTCCAGCTGTTGGTGGAGTTGGTGTTCCAGCTGTAGGTGGGGTTGGTGTTCCTGCTCTTGGTGGAGTTCGTCTTCCTGCACTTGGTGGACTTGATGTTCCTCCTGTTGTTGGAGTTGGTGTTCCTGCTGTTGGTGGTGTTCTTGTTCCTGCTGTTGGTGGAGTTGGAGATCCTGCTGTTGGTTGTAGTGGTGTTCCTGCTGTTGGTGGACTTAGTGTTCCTGCTGTTTTTCGACTTGGTGTTCCTGCTGTTCGTAGAGTTCTTGTTCCTGCTGTCGGTGGAGTTGGTGTTTCTTCTAATGGTGGAGTTAATGTTCCTGCTGTTGCTGGATTTGGTGTCTCTGCTGTTGATGGAGCTGATTTTCTTGCTGTTGATGGCGGTTGTGTTCCTGCTGTTCGTGGCTGTAGTATTTCTGCTGCTGTTGGCTGTGGTGTTCCTGCTGTTGGTGCTGTCGGTTTCTTGCTGTTGGTGGAGTTGGACTTCCTGCTGTTGGTGGTGTTGGAATTCCTGCTGTTGGTGGCGGTGCTGTTCCTGATGTTGGTGGTGTTAGTGTTCCTGCTGTTTCTTGGATTTGGTGTTCCTGCTTTTGGCGGAGTTGGTTTTCCTGCTGTTGGTGGAATTGGTGTTCCTGCTGTTGGTGAAGTTGGTGTTCTGGGTTTTTGCGGAGTTGGTGATCCTGCTGTTGGTGGAGTTGCTGTTCCTGCTGTTGGTGGAGTTGTTGTTCCTGCTGTTGGTGGAGTTGTTGTTCCTGTTATTGGTGGAGTTGTTGTTCCTGCTGTTGGTGTTGTTCGTGGTCCAGCTTTTGGTGGAGTTTGTTTTCCAGCTTTTGGTGGAGTTGGTGTTCCTTCTATTGGTGTAGTTAACTTTCCTGCTGTTGGTGGAGTTGGTGTTTCTGCTGTTGGTGGTGCCGTTTTTCTTGCTGTTGGTGGCGGCATTGTTCCTGCTGTTGCTGGCGGCGGTGTTCCTGCTGTTCGTGGCTGTAGTGTTTCTGCTGCTGCTGGCTGTGGTGATCCTGCTGTTGGTGGCGGTGGTGTTCCTGCTGCTGGTGGCGGTGCTTTCCATGCTGTTGGTGGCGGTTGTGTTCGTGCTTTTTGTGGTGTTGGTATCCTGCTGTTGGTGGAGTTGGTCTTCCTGCTGTTGGTGGAGTTGGAATTCCTGCAGTTGGTGGCGGTGGTGTTCCTGCTGTTGGTGTTGTTGGTGTTCCTGCTGTTTTTTGGAGTTGGTGTTCCTGCTGTTGGCGGTGTTGGTGTTCCTGCTGTTGGTGGATTTGATGTTCCTGCTGTTGGTGTGGTTGGGGATCCTGCTTTTGGTGGAGTTGGTGTTCCTGCTGTGGGTGGAGTTGCTGTTACTGCTGTTGGTGGATTTGGTTTTCCTGCTGTTGGTGGTGTTGCTATTCCTACTGTTGGTGGTGGTGGTGTTCCTGCTGTTGGTGTTGTTGTTGTTCCTGCTGTTGGTGGAATTAGTGTTCCTGCTGTTGGTGGAGTTGGTGTTCCTGCTGAGGGTGGAGTTGTGGTTCGTGCTTTTGGTGGAGTTGGTGGTCCAGCTTTTGGTGGAGTTTGTTTTCCAGCTTTTGGTGGAGTTCGTGTTCCTTCTATTGGTGTAGTTAACTTTCCTGCTGTTGGTGGAGTTGGTGTTTCTGCTGTTGGTGGTGCCGTTTTTCTTGCTGTTGGTGGTGGCAGTGTTCCTGCTGTTGCTGGCGGCGGTGTACCAACTGTTCGTGGCTGTAGTGTTTCTGCTGCTGCTGGCTGTGGTGATCCTGCTGTTGGTGGCGGTGGTGTTCCTGCTGCTGGTGGCGGTGCTTTTCATGCTGTTGGTGGCGGTTGTGTTCGTGCTTTTTGTGGTGTTGGTATCCTGCTGTTGGTGGAGTTGGTCTTCCTGCTGTTGGTGGCCGTGGTGTTGCTGCTGTTGGTGTTGTTGGTGTTCCTGCTGTTTTTTGGAGTTGGTGTTCCTGCTGTTGGCGGAGTTGGTGTTCCTGCTGTTCGTGCATTTGATGTTCTTGCTGTTGGTGTGGTTGGGGATCCTGCTTTTGGTGGAGTTGGTGTTCCTGCTGTGGGTGGAGTTGCTGTTACTGCTGTTGGTGGATTTTTTTTCCTGCTGTTGCTGGAGTGGCTGCACCTGCTGCTTTTTTAATTTTGTGTTCCTGCTGTTGGTGTTGTTGGTGTTCCTGCTGTTGGTGGAAATAGTGTTCCTGCTGTTGGTGGAGTTGGTGTTCCAGCTGTTGGTGGAGTTGGTGTTCCAGCTTTTGGTGGAGTTGGTGTTCCTGCTCTTGGTGGAGTTGGTGTTCCTGCTCTTGGTGGACTTGATGTTCCTGCTGATGTTGGAGTTGGTGTTCCTGCTGTTGGTGGAGTGCGTGTTCCTGCTGTTGGTGGAGTTGGAGATCCTGCTGTTGGTGGTAGTGGTGTTCCTTCTGTTGGTGCACTTAGTGTTCCTGCTGTTTTTTGGAGTTGGTGTTCCTGCTGTTGGTGGAGTTGTTGTTCCTGCTTTTGGTGGAGTTTTGTTCCTGCTGTTGATGGAGTTGTTGTTCCTGCTATTGGTGGAGTTGTTGTTCCTGCTGTTGGTGGAGTTGACGGTCCAGCTGTTGGTGCAGTTGGTTTTCCAGCTTTTGGTGGAGTTGCTGTTCCTGCTCTTGGTGGAGTTGGTGTTCCTGCTCTTGGTGGACTTGATGTTCCTGCTGATGTTGGAGTTGGTGTTCCTGCTGTTGGTGGAGTTCGTGTTCCTGCTGTTGGTGGAGTTGGAGATCCTGCTGTTGGTGGTAGTGGTGTTCCTTCTGTTGGTGGACTTAGTGTTCCTGCTGTTTTTTGGAATGGGTGTTCCTGCTGTTGGTGGAGTTGGTGTTCATTCTGTTGTTGGAGTTGGAGTTCCTGCTGTTGGTGGTAGTGGTGTTCCTGCTGTTGGTGGACTTAATGTTCCTACTGTTTTTCGAGTTGGTGTTCCTGCTGTTGGTGGAGTTCTGGTTCCTGCTGTTGTTGGAGTTGGTGTTCCTTCTATTGGTGGGGTTAATGTTCCTGATGTTGGTGGAGTTGGTGTTTCTGCTGTTGGTGGTGCTGATTTTCTTGCTGTTGATGGCGGTTGTGTTCCTGCTGTTCGTGGCTGTAGTGTTTATGCTGCTGTTGGCTGTTGTGTTACTGCTTTTGGTCGAGGCGGTGTTCCTGCTGCTGGTGGCGGTGGTTTTCCTGCTGTTGCTTGCAGTTGTGCTCCTGCTTATTGTGGTGTTGGTATCCTGCTGTTGGTGGAGTTGGTCTTCCTGGTGTCGGTGGAGTTGGAATTCCTGCTGTTGGTGGCGGTGGTGATCCTGCTGTTTGGGGGGTTAGTGTTCCTGCTGTTTTTTGAGTTGGTGTTCCTGCTGTTTGCGGAGTTGGTGTTCCTGCTGTAGGTGGATTTGATGTTCCTGCTGTTGGTTTGGTTTGTGATCCTGCTTTTGGTGGACTTGGTGTTCCTGCTGTTGGTGGAGTTGCTGTTCCTGCTGTTGGTGGATTTGGTTTTGCTGCTGTTGCTGGAGTTGCTGCTCCCACTGTTTTTTTGAATTTTTGTTCCTGCTGTTGGTGCTGTTGGTGTTCCTGCTGTTGGTGGAATTAGTGTTCCTGCTGTTGGTAGAGTTGATGTTCCTGCTGTTGGTGGAATTGTTGTTCCTGCTTTTGGTGGAGTTGTTGTTCCTGCTGTTGATGGAGTTGGTATTCCTGCTATTGGTGGGGTTGTTCGTCCTGCTGTTGATGGAGTTGACGGTCCAGCTTTTGGTGGACTTGATGTTCCTGCTGTTGTTGGAGTTGGTGTTCCTGCTGTTGGTGGAGTTGGAGATCCTGCTGTTGGTGGTAGTGGTGTTCCTGCTGTTGGTGGACTTAGTGTTCCTGCTGTTTTTTGGAGTTGGTGTTCCTGTTGTTGGTGGAGTTGGTTTTCCTTCTATTGGTGGAGTTAATGTTCCTGGTGTTAGTGGAGTTGGTGTTTCTGATGTTGGTGGTGCTGATTTTCTTGCTGTTGATGGCGGTTTTGTTCCTGCTGTTCATGGCTGTAGTGTTTTTGCTGCTGTTGGCTGTTGTGTTACTGCTGTTGGTCGCGGCGGTGTTCCTGCTGTTGGTTGTGGTGGTTTTCCTACTGTTTGTGGCGGTTGTATTCATGCTTTTGGTGGTGTTGGCATCCTGCTGTTGATGGAAATGGTCTTCCTGCTGTTGGTGGAGTTGGAATTCCTGCTGTTGGTGGCGGTGGTGTTCCAGCTGTTGGTGGAGTTATTGTTCCTGCTGTTTTTTGGAGTTGTTGTTCCTGCTGTTGGCATAGTTGTTTTTTTCTGCTGTTGGTGGATTTGATGTTCCTGCTGTTGGTGTGGTTGGAGATCCTGCTTTTGGTGGAGTTGGTGTTCCTGCCGTTGGTGGAGTTGGTTTTACTGCTTTTGGTGATGTTGCTGCTCCTGCTTTTTTTTTGGATTGGTGTTCCTGCTGTTGTTAGTGTTGGTGTTCCTGCTGTTGATGGAGTTGGTGTTCCTGCTGTTGGCGGAGTTGTTTTACCTGCTGTTGGCGGAGTTGTTTTCCCTGCTGTTTGTGCAGTTGGTGGTCCAGATGTTGGTGGAGTTGGTGTTCCAGCTGTTGGTGGAGTTGGTGTTCCTGCTGTTGGTGGAGTTGGAGTTCCTCCTGAATGGTGGTTTTGGTGTTCCTTCTGTTGATGGAGTTGGTGTTCCAGCTGTTGGTGGAGTTGGTGTTCCAGCTATTGGTGCAGTTGGTTTTCCAGCTATTGGTGGAGTTGGTGTTCCCGAATGTTTGTGGAGTTGGTGTTTCTGCTGTCGGTGGCAGTTGTGTTCCTGCTGTTGGTGGAGTTGGTGTTCCTGCTGTTGGTGGAGATCGTCTTCCTGCCATTGGTGGAGTTGGAGTTCCTGCTGTTGGTGGTGGTGTTGTTCCTGCTGTGGGTGGAGTTAGTGATCCTGCAGTTTTTTGGAGTTGGTGTTCCTGCTTTTGGTGGAGTTGGTGTTCCTGCTGTTGGTGGAGTTGGTATTCATGCTGTTGGTGGAGTTCGTTTTCCTGCTGTTGGTGCAGTTGGTTTTACAGCTTTTGGTGATGTTGCTGCTCCTGCTGTTTTTTGGAGTTTGTGTTCCTGCTGTTGTAAGTGTTGGTGTTCCTGCTGTTGGTGGAGTTGGTGTTCTGTGGTTTGTGGAGTTTTTGTTCCTGCTGTTGGTGGAGTTGTTGTTCCTGCTGTTGGCTGAGTTGTTTTCCCTGCTGTTGGCGGAGATGTTGCCCCTGCTGTTTGTGGAGTTGGTGGTCCAGATGTTGGTGGATTTGGTGTTCCAGCTGTTGGTGGAGTTTGTGTTCCTGCTGTTGGTGGTGTTGATGTACCTCCTGTGGTGGTTTTGGTGTTCCTGCTGTTGGTGGAGTTGGTGTTCCTGCTCTTGGTGGAGTTGGTGTTCCATCTATTGGTGGAGTTGGTGTTCCAGCTGTTGGTGGATTTGGTGTTCCCGATTTTTTGTGTAGTTGGTGTTCCTGCTGTTGGTGGCGTTGATGTTCCTGCTGTTGGTGGTGGTGGTGTTCCTGCTGTTGGTGGTGTTTGTGTTCCTGCTGTTGGTGGAGTTGGAGTTCCTGCTGTTGTTGGTAGTCGTGTTCCTGCTGTTGGAGAATTTATTGTTCCTGCTGTTTTTTGGAGTTAGTGTTCATGCTGTTGGTGTAGTTGGTATTCCTGCTGTTGGGTGTGTTGGTGTTCCTGCTGTTGGTGGAGCTGTTGCTCCTGATGTTAGTGGAGTTGTCGTTCCTGCTGTTGGTGGAGTTGGAACTGAAGTTCTTGTTCCTGCTATTGGTGGACTTGTTGTTCCTGCTGTTGGTGGAGTTGGTGGTCCAGCTTTTGGGTGAGTTGGTCTTCCAGCTATTGGTGGAGATGGTGTTGCTGCTCTTGGTGGAGTTGTTGTTCCTGCTCTTGGTAAACTTGGTGTTCCTGCTGTTGTTGGAGTTGGTGTTCCTGCTGTTGGTGATGTTGGTGTTCCTGCTGTTGGTGGTAATGGTGTTCCTGCTGTTGGTGGAGTTGGTGTTCCTGCTGTTTGTGAAGTTGGAGTTCCCGCTGTTGGTGGTAATGGTGTTCCTGCTGTTGGTGGACTTAGTGTTCCTGCTGTTGGAGGAGTTGTTGTTCCTGCTGTTGTTGGAGTTGGTGTTCCTGCTGTTGGTGAATTTGGAGTTCCTGCTGTTGGTGGTAATGGTGTTCCTGCTGTTGGTGGAGTTGTTGTTCCTACTGTTGGTAGAGTTGGTGTTCCTGCTGTTGCTGAAGTTGGATTTCCTGCTGTAGGTGGTAATGGTGTTCCTGCTGTTGGTTGACTTAGTGATCCTGCTATTGGTGGAGTTGTTGTTCCTGCTGTTGTTGGAGTTGGTGTTTCTGCTGTTGGTGGTGCCATTTTTCTTGCTGTTGGTGGCGGCGGTGTTCCTGCTGTTGCTGGTGTTGGAGATTCTGCTGTTGATGGCGGTGCTGTTCCTGCTTTTCGTGGTGTAGTGTTTCTGCTGCTATTGGCTGTGGTGATCCTGCTGTTGTTGGCGGTGTTGTTCCTGCTATTGGTGGCGGTGGTTTTCATGCCGTTGGTGGCGGTTGTGTTCCTGCTTTTTGTGGTGTTGATATCCTGAGGTTGGTGGAGTAGGAATTCCTGCTGTTGGTGGCGGTGGTGTTCCTGCTGTTGGTGGAGTTAGTGTTCCTGCTGTTTTTTGGAGTTTGTGTTCCTGCTGTTGGCGGAGTTGCTGTTCCTGCTGTTGGTGGATTTGATGTTCGTCCTGTTGGTGTGGTTGGTGATGATGCTTTTGGTGGAGTTGGTGTTCCTGCTGTTGGTGGAGTTGGTGTTCCTGCTGTTGGTGGAGTTGTTGTTCCTGCTTTTGATGGAGTTGTTGTTCCTGCTGTTGATGGAGTTGTTGTTCCTGCTATTGGTGGAGATGTTCTTCCTGCCGTTGGTGGATTTGACGGTCCAGCTGTTGGTGGAGTTGGTGTTCCAGCTTTTGTTGGACTTGATGTTCCTGCTGATGTTGGAGTTGGTGTTCCTGCTGTTGGTGGTGTTCGTGTTCCTGCTGTTGGTGGAGTTGGTGTTCCTGCTCTTGGTGGACTTGATGTTCCTGCTGATGTTGGAGTTGGTGTTCCAGCTGTTGGTGGAGTTCGTGTTCCTGTTGTTGGTGGAGTTGGAGATCCTGATGTTGGTGGTAGTGGTGTTCCTGCTTTTGGTGTAATTAGTGTTCCTGCTGGTTTTTGGAGTTGGTGTTACTGCTTCTGGTGGAGTTGGTGTGCCTGCTGTTGGTGGAGTTGTTGTTCCTGCTGTTGGTGGTAGTGGTGTTCCTTCTGTTGGTGGACTTAGTGTTCCTGCTGTTTTTCGAGTTGGTGTTCCTGCTCTTGGTGGAGTTCTTGTTCCTGCTGTTGGTGGAGTTGGTGTTCCTTCTATTGGTGGAGTTCTTGTTCCTGCTGTAGGTGGAGTTGGTGTTTCTGCTGTTGGTGAAGTTGGTGGTCCAGCTTTTGGTGGAGTTGGTTTTCCAGCTGTTGGTGGAGTTGGTGTTCCTGCTCTTGGTGGAGTTGTTGTTCCTGCTCTTGGTGGGCTTGGTGTTCCTGCTGTTGTTGGAGTTGGTGTTCCTGCTGTTGGTGAAGTTGGAGTTCCTGCTGTTGGTGGTAATGGTGTTTCTGCTGTTGGTGGACTTAGTGTTCCTGCTGTTGGTGGAATTGTTGTTCCTGCTGTTGGTGGAGTTGGTGTTCCTGCTGTTGGTGAAGTTGGAGTTCTTGCTGTTGGTGGTAATGGTGTTCCTGCTGTTGGTGGACTTAGTGATCCTGCTATTGGTGGAGTTGTTGTTCCTGCTGTTTGTGGAGTTGCTGTTTCTGCTGTTGGTGGTGCCGTTTTTCTTGCTGTTGGTGGCGGCGGTGTTCCTGCTGTTGCTGGCGGCGGTGTTCCTGCTGTTGATGGCGGCGGTGTTCCTGCTGTTTGTGGCTGTAGTGTTTCTGCTGCTGTTGGCTGTGGTGATCCTGCTGTTGGTGGCGGTGGTGTTCCTGCTGTTGGTGGCGGTGGTTTTCATGCCGTTGGTGGCGGTCGTGTTCCTGCTTCTTGTGGTGTTGGTATCCTGTTGTTGGTGGAGTTGGTCTTCTTGCTGTTGGTGGAGTTGGAATTCCTGCTGATGGTGGCGGTCGTGTTCCTGCTGTTGGTCGAGTTAGTTTTCCTTCTGTTTTTTGGAGTTGGTGTTCCTGCTGTTGGCGGAGTTGGTGTTTCTGCTGTTGGTGGCGCTGATTTTATTGCTGTTGATGGCGGTTGTGTTCCTGCTGTTCGTGGCTGTAGTGTTTCTGCTGCCGTTTTGTGCTGTGGTTTTACTGCTGTTGGTCGCGGCGGTGTTACTGCTGATGGTGTCGGTGGTTTTCCTGATGTTGGTGGCGGTTGTGTTACTGCTTTTGGTGGTGTTGGTATCCTGCTGTTGGTGGATTTGGTCTTCCTGCTGTTGGTGGTGTTGTTATTCCTACTGTTGGTGGTGGTGGTGTTCCTGCTGTTGGTGGAAGTAGTGTTCCTGCTGTTGTTGGAGTTGGTGTTCCTGCTGTTGGTGGATTTGATGTTCCTGCTGTTGGTGTGGTTGGAGAACCTGCTTTTGGTGGATTTGGTTTTCCTGCTGTTGCTGGAGTTGCTGCTCCTGCTGTTTTTTTGAGTTGGTGTTCCTGCTGTTGGTTTTGTTGGTGTTCCTGCTGTTGGTGGAGTTGTTGTTCCTGCTTTTGTTGGAGTTGTTGTTCCTGCTGTTGATGGAGTTGTTGTTCCTGCTATTGGTGGAGTTGTTCTTTCTGCTGTTGGAGGAGTTGACGGTCCAGCTGTTGGTGGAGTTGGTGTTCCAGCTGTAGGTGGGGTTGGTGTTCCTGCTCTTGGTGGAGTTCGTCTTCCTGCACTTGGTGGACTTGATGTTCCTCCTGTTGTTGGAGTTGGTGTTCCTGCTGTTGGTGGTGTTCTTGTTCCTGCTGTTGGTGGAGTTGGAGATCCTGCTGTTGGTTGTAGTGGTGTTCCTGCTGTTGGTGGACTTAGTGTTCCTGCTGTTTTTCGACTTGGTGTTCCTGCTGTTCGTGGAGTTCTTGTTCCTGCTGTCGGTGGAGTTGGTGTTTCTTCTAATGGTGGAGTTAATGTTCCTGCTGTTGCTGGATTTGGTGTCTCTGCTGTTGATGGAGCTGATTTTCTTGCTGTTGATGGCGGTTGTGTTCCTGCTGTTCGTGGCTGTAGTATTTCTGCTGCTGTTGGCTGTGGTGTTCCTGCTGTTGGTGCTGTCGGTTTCTTGCTGTTGGTGGAGTTGGACTTCCTGCTGTTGGTGGTGTTGGAATTCCTGCTGTTGGTGGCGGTGCTGTTCCTGATGTTGGTGGTGTTAGTGTTCCTGCTGTTTCTTGGATTTGGTGTTCCTGCTTTTGGCGGAGTTGGTTTTCCTGCTGTTGGTGGAATTGGTGTTCCTGCTGTTGGTGAAGTTGGTGTTCTGGGTTTTTGCGGAGTTGGTGATCCTGCTGTTGGTGGAGTTGCTGTTCCTGCTGTTGGTGGAGTTGTTGTTCCTGCTGTTGGTGGAGTTGTTGTTCCTGTTATTGGTGGAGTTGTTGTTCCTGCTGTTGGTGTTGTTCGTGGTCCAGCTTTTGGTGGAGTTTGTTTTCCAGCTTTTGGTGGAGTTGGTGTTCCTTCTATTGGTGTAGTTAACTTTCCTGCTGTTGGTGGAGTTGGTGTTTCTGCTGTTGGTGGTGCCGTTTTTCTTGCTGTTGGTGGCGGCATTGTTCCTGCTGTTGCTGGCGGCGGTGTTCCTGCTGTTCATGGCTGTAGTGTTTCTGCTGCTGCTGGCTGTGGTGATCCTGCTGTTGGTGGCGGTGGTGTTCCTGCTGCTGGTGGCGGTGCTTTCCATGCTGTTGGTGGCGGTTGTGTTCGTGCTTTTTGTGGTGTTGGTATCCTGCTGTTGGTGGAGTTGGTCTTCCTGCTGTTGGTGGAGTTGGAATTCCTGCTGTTGGTGGCGGTGGTGTTCCTGCTGTTGGTGTTGTTGGTGTTCCTGCTGTTTTTTGGAGTTGGTGTTCCTGCTGTTGGCGGTGTTGGTGTTCCTGCTGTTGGTGGATTTGATGTTCCTGCTGTTGGTGTGGTTGGGGATCCTGCTTTTGGTGGAGTTGGTGTTCCTGCTGTGGGTGGAGTTGCTGTTACTGCTGTTGGTGGATTTGGTTTTCCTGCTGTTGGTGGTGTTGTTATTCCTACTGATGGTGGTGGTGGTGTTCCTGCTGTTGGTGTTGTTGTTGTTCCTGCTGTTGGTGGAATTAGTGTTCCTGCTGTTGGTGGAGTTGGTGTTCCTGCTGAGGGTGGAGTTGTGGTTCCTGCTTTTGGTGGATTTGGTGGTCCAGCTTTTGGTGGAGTTTGTTTTCCAGCTTTTGGTGGAGTTCGTGTTCCTTCTATTGGTGTAGTTAACTTTCCTGCTGTTGGTGGAGTTAGTGTTTCTGCTGTTGGTGGTGCCGTTTTTCTTGCTGTTGGTGGTGGCAGTGTTCCTGCTGTTGCTGGCGGCGGTGTTCCAACTGTTCGTGGCTGTAGTGTTTCTGCTGCTGCTGGCTGTGGTGATCCTGCTGTTGGTGGCGGTGGTGTTCCTGCTGCTGGTGGCGGTGCTTTTCATGCTGTTGGTGGCGGTTGTGTTCGTGCTTTTTGTGGTGTTGGTATCCTGCTGTTGGTGGAGTTGGTCTTCCTGCTGTTGGTGGCCGTGGTGTTCCTGCTGTTGGTGTTGTTGGTGTTCCTGCTGTTTTTTGGAGTTGGTGTTCCTGCTGTTGGCGGAGTTGGTGTTCCTGCTGTTCGTGCATTTGATGTTCTTGCTGTTGGTGTGGTTGGGGATCCTGCTTTTGGTGGAGTTGGTGTTCCTGCTGTGGGTGGAGTTGCTGTTACTGCTGTTGGTGGACTTGGTTTTCCTGCTGTTGCTGGAGTGGCTGCACCTGCTGCTTTTTTAATTTTGTGTTCCTGCTGTTGGTGTTGTTGGTGTTCCTGCTGTTGGTGGAAATAGTGTTCCTGCTGTTGGTGGAGTTGGTGTTCCTGCTGTTGTTGGAGTTGGAGTTCCTGCTGTTGGTGGTAGTGGTGTTCCTGTTGTTGGTGGACTTAATGTTCCTACTGTTTATCGAGTTGGTGTTCCTGCTGTTGGTGGAGTTCTTGTTCCTGCTGTTGGTGGAGTTGGTGTTCCTTCTATTGGTGGGGTTAATGTTCCTGATGTTGGTGGAGTTGGTGTTTCTGCTGTTGGTGGTGCTGATTTTCTTGCTGTTGATGGCGGTTGCTGCTCCCACTGTTTTTTTGAATTTTTGTTCCTGCTGTTGGTGTTGTTGGTGTTCCTGCTGTTGGTGGAATTAGTGTTCCTGCTGTTGGTAGAGTTGATGTTCCTGCTGTTGGTGGAATTGTTGTTCCTGCTTTTGGTGGAGTTGTTGTTCCTGCTGTTGATGGAGTTGGTGTTCCTGCTATTGGTGGGGTTTTTCGTCCTGCTGTTGATGGAGTTGACGGTCCAGCTTTTGGTGGACTTGATGTTCCTGCTGTTGTTGGAGTTGGTGTTCCTGCTGTTGGTGGAGTTGGAGATCCTGCTGTTGGTGGTAGTGGTGTTCCTGCTGTTGGTGGACTTAGTGTTCCTGCTGTTTTTTGGAGTTGGTGTTCCTGTTGTTGGTGGAGTTGGTTTTCCTTCTATTGGTGGAGTTAATGTTCCTGGTGTTGGTGGTGCTGATTTTCTTGCTGTTGATGGCGGTTTTGTTCCTGCTGTTCATGGCTGTAGTGTTTTTGCTGCTGTTGGCTGTTGTGTTACTGCTGTTGGTCGCGGCGGTGTTCCTGCTGTTGGTTGTGGTGGTTTTCCTACTGTTTGTGGCGGTTGTGTTCATGCTTTTGGTGGTGTTGGCATCCTGCTGTTGATGGAGTTGGTCTTCCTGCTGTTGGTGGAGTTGGAATTCCTGCTGTTGGTGGCGGTGGTTTTCCAGCTGTTGGTGGAGTTATTGTTCCTGCTGTTTTTTGGAGTTGATGTTCCTGCTGTTGGCGTAGTTGGTTTTTCTGCTGTTGGTGGATTTGATGTTCCTGCTGTTGGTGTGGTTGGAGATCCTGCTTTTGGTGGAGTTGGTGTTCCTGCCGTTGGTGGAGTTGCTGTTCCTGCTGTTGGTGGATTTGGTTTTTCTGCTGTTGCTGGAGTTGCTGCTCCTGCTGTTTTTTTGAGTTGGTGTGCCTGCTGCTGGTGTTGCTGGTGTTCCTGCTGTTGGTGGAATTAGTGTTCCTGCTGTTGGTGGAGTTGGTGTTCCTGCTGTTGGTGGAGTTGTTGTTCCTGCTTTTGTAGGATTTGTTGTTCCTGCTGTTGGTGAAGTTCTTGTTCCTGCTATTGGTGCACTTGTTGTTCCTGCTGTTGGTGGAGTTGGTGGTCCAGCTTTTGGTGGAGTTGGTCTTCCAGCTATTGGTGGAGATGGTGTTCCTGCTCTTGGTGGAGTTGTTGTTCCTGCTCTTGGTAAACTTGGTGTTCCTGCTGTTGTTGGAGTTGGTGTTCCTGCTGTTTGTGAAGTTGGAGTTCCTGCTGTTGGTGGTAATGGTGTTCCTGCTGTTGGTGGAGTTGGTGTTCCTGCTGTTTGTGAAGTTGGAGTTACCGCTGTTGGTGGTAATGGTGTTCCTGCTGTTGGTGGACTTAGTGTTCCTGCTGTTGGTGGAGTTGTTGTTCCTGCTGTTGTTGGAGTTGGTGTTCCTGCTGTTGGTGAATTTGGAGTTCCTGCTGTTGGTGGTAATGGTGTTCCTGTTTTGGTGGAGTTGTTGTTCCTACTGTTGGTAGAGTTGGTGTTCCTGCTGTTGCTGAAGTTGGATTTCCTGCTGTAGGTGGTAATGGTGTTCCTGCTGTTGGTTGACTTAGTGATCCTGCTATTGGTGGAGTTGTTGTTCCTGCTGTTGTTGGAGTTGGTGTTTCTGCTGTTGGTGGTGCCATTTTTCTTGCTGTTGGTGGCGGCGGTGTTCCTGCTGTTGCTGGTGTCGGTGACTCTGCTGTTGATGGCGGTGCTGTTCCTGCTTTTCGTAGTGTAGTGTTTCTGCTGCTATTGGCTGTGTGGTGTTCCTGCTGTTAGTGGAGTTGTGTTCCTGCTGTTTGGTGGAGTTGTGTTCCTGCTGTTGGCGGAGTTGTTGTTCCTGCTGTTGGTGTTCGATGTTCTGCTGTTGGACCTGCTGTTGGTGGAGTTGGTGTTCCTGCTGTTGGTGGAGTTGGTGTTCCTGCTGTTGGTGGAGTTGTTGTTCCTGCTGTTGGTGGAGTGGTGTTCCTGCTGTTGGTGGAGTTGTGTTCCTGCTGTTGGTGGAGTTGTTGTTCCTGCTGTTGGTGGATTTGACGTTCCATGTTTGTGGAGTTGGTGTTCCTGCTGTTGGTGGCTTGGTTTCCTGCTGTTGTTGGAGTTGTTGTTCCTGCTGTTGGTGTTGGTGTTCCTGCTGTTGGTGGAGTTGAGTTCCTGCTGTTGGTGGTGGTGGTGTCCTGCTTTTGGTGGAGTTGGTGTTCCTGCTGTTGGTGGAGTTGGTGTTCCTGCTGTTGGTGGAGTTGGTTTTCCTGCTGTTGGTCGAGGCGGCGTTCCTGCTGTTGGTGGAGTTAATGTTCCTGCTGTTGGTGGAGTTGGTGTTTCTGCTGTTGGTGGCGCTGATTTTCTTGCTGTTGATGGCGGTTGAGTTCCTGCTGTTCATGGCTGTAGTGTTGCTGCTGCTGTTGGCTGTTGTGTTACTGCTGTTGGTCGAGGTGGTTTCCTGCTGTTGGTGGAAGTGGTTTTCCTGCTGTTGGTGGTGGTTGTGATATTGCTTTTGGTGGTGTTGGTATCCTGCTCTTGGTGATGTTGGTTTTCCTTTTGTTGGTGGTGTTGGAATTCCGGCTGTGGTGGCGGTGGTGTTCCTGCTGTTGGTGGAGTTAGTGTTCCTGCTGTTTTTTGGAGTTGGTGTTCCTGCTGTTGGCGGAGTTGGTGTTCCTGCTGTTGGTGGATTTGATTTTCCTGCTGTTGGTGTTGTTGCTGATCCTGCTTTTGGTGGAGTTGGTGTTCCTGCTTTTGACTTATTGAATCCTGCTATTGGTGGAGTTGTTGTTCCTGCTGTTGTGGAGTTGGTGTTTCTGCTGTTGGTGGTGCCATTTTTCTTGCTGTTGGTGGCGGCGGTGTTCCTGCTGTTGCTGGTGTCGGTGACTCTGCTGTTGATGGCGGTGCTGTTCCTGCTTTTCGTAGTGTAGTGTTTCTGCTGCTATTGGCTGTGGTGATCCTGCTGTTGTTGGCGGTGTTGTTCCTGCTATTGGTGGCGGTGGTTTTCATGCCGTTGGTGGCGGTTGTGTTCCTGCTTTTTGTGGTGTTGGTATCCTGAGGTTGGTGGAGTAGGAATTCCTGCTGTTGGTGGCGGTGGTGTTCCTGCTGTTAGTGGAGTTAGTGTTCCTGCTGTTTTTTGGAGTTTGTGTTCCTGCTGTTGGAGGAGTTGTTGTTCCTGCTGTTGGTGGATTCGATGTTCGTGCTGTCGGTGTGGTTGGTGATGATGCTTTTGGTGGAGTTGGTGTTCCTGCTGTTGGTGGAGTTGGTGTTCCTGCTGTTGGTGGAGTTGTTGTTCCTGCTTTTGGTGGAGTTGTTGTTCCTGCTGTTGATGGAGTTGTTGTTCCTGCTATTGGTGGAGTTGTTCTTCCTGCCGTTGGTGGATTTGACGGTCCAGCTGTTGGTGGAGTTGGTGTTCCAGCTTTTGGTGGACTTGATGTTCCTGCTGATGTTGGAGTTGGTGTTCCTGCTGTTGGCATAGTTGGTTTTTCTGCTGTTGGTGGATTTGATGTTCCTGCTGTTGGTGTGGTTGGAGATCCTGCTTTTGGTGGAGTTGGTGTTCCTGCCGTTGGTGGAGTTGCTGTTCCTGCTGTTGGTGGATTTGTTTTTTCTGCTGTTGCTGGAGTTGCTGCTCCTGCTGTTTTTTTGAGTTGGTGTGCCTGCTGCTGGTGTTGCAGGTGTTCCTGCTGTTGGTGGAATTAGTGTTCCTGCAATTGCTGGCGGCGGTGTTCCTGCTGTTCGTGGCTGTAGTGTTTCTGCTGCTGCTGGCTGTGGTGATCCTGCTGTTGGTGGCGGTGGTGTTCCTGCTGCTGGTGGCGGTGCTTTTCATGCTGTTGGTGGCGGTTGTGTTCGTGCTTTTTGTGGTGTTGGTATCCTGCTGTTGGTGGAGTTGGTCTTCCTGCTGTTGGTGGCCATGGTGTTCCTGCTGTTGGTGTTGTTGGTGTTCCTGCTGTTTTTTGGAGTTGGTGTTCCTGCTGTTGGCGGAGTTGGTGTTCCTGCTGTTGGTGTGGTTGGGGATCCTGCTTTTGGTGGAGTTGGTGTTCCTGCTGTGGGTGGAGTTGCTGTTACTGCTGTTGGTGGATTTGGTTTTCCTGCTGTTGCTGGAGTGGCTGCACCTGCTGCTTTTTTAATTTTGTGTTCCTGCTGTTGGTGTTGTTGGTGTTCCTGCTGATGGTGGAAATAGTGTTCCTGCTGTTGGTGGAGTTGGTGTTCCTGCTGAGGGTGGAGTTGTTGTTCCTGCTTTTGGTGGAGTTGTTGTTCATGCTGTTGATGGAGTTGTTGTTCCTGCTATTGGTGGAGTTGTTCTTCCTGCTGTTGGTGGAGTTGACGGTCCAGCTGTTGGTGGAGTTGTTGTTCCAGCTTTTGGTGGAGTTGGTGTTCCTGCTCTTGGTGCAGTTGGTGTTCCTGCTCTTGGTGGACTTGATGTTCCTGCTGATGTTGGAGTTGGTGTTCCTGCTGTTGGTGGAGTTGGAGATCCTGCTGTTGGTGGTAGTGGTGTTCCTTCTGTTGGTGCACTTAGTGTTCCTGCTGTTTTTTTGGAGTTGGTGTTCCTGCTGTTGGTGGAGTTGTTGTTCCTGCTTTTGGTGGAGTTTTGTTCCTGCTGTTGATGGAGTTGTTGTTCCTGCTATTGGTGGAGTTGTTGTTCCTGCTGTTGGTGGAGTTGACGGTCCAGCTGTTGGTGCAGTTGGTTTTCCAGCTTTTGGTGGAGTTGCTGTTCCTGCTCTTGGTGGAGTTGGTGTTCCTGCTCTTGGTGGACTTGATGTTCCTGCTGATGTTGGAGTTGGTGTTCCTGCTGTTGGTGGAGTTCGTGTTCCTGCTGTTGGTGGAGTTGGAGATCCTGCTGTTTGTGGTAGTGGTGTTCCTTCTGTTGGTGGACTTAGTGTACCTGCTGTTTTTTGGAGTGGGTGTTCCTGCTGTTGGTGGAGTTGGTGTTCCTGCTGTTGTTGGAGTTGGAGTTCCTGCTGTTGGTGGTAGTGGTGTTCCTGCTGTTGGTGGACTTAATGTTCCTACTGTTTTTCGAGTTGGTGTTCCTGCTGTTGGTGGAGTTCTTGTTCCTGCTGTTGGTGGAGTTGGTGTTCCTTCTATTGGTGGGGTTAATGTTCCTGATGTTGGTGGAGTTGGTGTTTCTGCTGTTGGTGGTGCTGATTTTCTTGCTGTTGATGGCGGTTGCTGCTCCCACTGTTTTTTTGAATTTTTGTTCCTGCTGTTGGTGTTGTTGGTGTTCCTGCTGTTGGTGGAATTAGTGTTCCTGCTGTTGGTAGAGTTGATGTTCCTGCTGTTGGTGGAATTGTTGTTCCTGCTTTTGGTGGAGTTGTTGTTCCTGCTGTTGATGGAGTTGGTGTTCCTGCTATTGGTGGGGTTTTTCGTCCTGCTGTTGATGGAGTTGACGGTCCAGCTTTTGGTGGACTTGATGTTCCTGCTGTTGTTGGAGTTGGTGTTCCTGCTGTTGGTGGAGTTGGAGATCCTGCTGTTGGTGGTAGTGGTGTTCCTGCTGTTGGTGGACTTAGTGTTCCTGCTGTTTTTTGGAGTTGGTGTTCCTGTTGTTGGTGGAGTTGGTTTTCCTTCTATTGGTGGAGTTAATGTTCCTGGTGTTGGTGGTGCTGATTTTCTTGCTGTTGATGGCGGTTTTGTTCCTGCTGTTCATGGCTGTAGTGTTTTTGCTGCTGTTGGCCGTTGTGTTACTGCTGTTGGTCGCGGCGGTGTTCCTGCTGTTGGTTGTGGTGGTTTTCCTACTGTTTGTAGCGGTTGTGTTCATGCTTTTGGTGGTGTTGGCATCCTGCTGTTGATGGAGTTGGTCTTCCTGCTGTTGGTGGAGTTGGAATTCCTGCTGTTGGTGGCGGTGGTTTTCCAGCTGTTGGTGGAGTTATTGTTCCTGCTGTTTTTTGGAGTTGGTGTTCCTGCTGTTGGCGTAGTTGTTTTTTCTGCTGTTGGTGGATTTGATGTTCCTGCTGTTGGTGTGGTTGGAGATCCTGCTTTTGGTGGAGTTGGTGTTCCTGCCGTTGGTGGAGTTGCTGTTCCTGCTGTTGGTGGATTTGGTTTTTCTGCTGTTGCTGGAGTTGCTGCTCCTGCTGTTTTTTTGAGTTGGTGTGCCTGCTGCTGGTGTAGCTGGTGTTCCTGCTGTTGGTGGAATTAGTGTTCCTGCTGTTGGTGGAGTTGGTGTTCCTGCTGTTGGTGGAGTTGTTGTTCCTGCTTTTGTTGGATTTGTTGTTCCTGCTGTTGGTGAAGTTCTTGTTCCTGCTATTGGTGGACTTGTTGTTCCTGCTGTTTGTGGAGTTGGTGGTCCAGCTTTTGGTGGAGTTGGTCTTCCAGCTATTGGTGGAGATGGTGTTCCTGCTCTTGGTGGAGTTGTTGTTCCTGCTCTTGGTAAACTTGGTGTTCCTGCTGTTGTTGGAGTTGGTGTTCCTGCTGTTGGTGAAGTTGGAGTTCCTGCTGTTTGTGGTAATGGTGTTCCTGCTGTTGGTGGAGTTGGTGTTCCTGCTGTTTGTGAAGTTGGAGTTCCCGCTGTTGGTGGTAATGGTGTTCCTGCTGTTGGTGGACTTAGTGTTCCTGCTGTTGGTGGAGTTGTTGTTCCTGCTGTTGTTGGAGTTGGTGTTCCTGCTGTTGGTGAATTTGGAGTTCCTGCTGTTGGTGGTAATGGTGTTCCTGTTTTGGTGGAGTTGTTGTTCCTACAGTTGGTGGAGTTGGTGTTCCTGCTGTTGCTGAAGTTGGATTTCCTGCTGTAGGTGGTAATGGTGTTCCTGCTGTTGGTTGACTTAGTGATCCTGCTATTGGTGGAGTTGTTGTTCCTGCTGTTGTTGGAGTTGGTGTTTCTGCTGTTGGTGGTGCCATTTTTCTTGCTGTTGGTGGCGGCGGTGTTCCTGCTGTTGCTGGTGTCGGTGACTCTGCTGTTGATGGCGGTGCTGTTCCTGCTTTTCGTGGTGTAGTGTTTCTGCTGCTATTGGCTGTGGTGATCCTGCTGTTGTTGGCGGTGTTGTTCCTGCTATTGGTGGCGGTGGTTTTCATGCCGTTGGTGGCGGTTGTGTTCCTGCTTTTTGTGGTGTTGGTATCCTGAGGTTGGTGGAGTAGGAATTCCTGCTGTTGGTGGCGGTGGTGTTCCTGCTGTTAGTGGAGTTAGTGTTCCTGCTGTTTTTTGGAGTTTGTGTTCCTGCTGTTGGAGGAGTTGGTGTTCCTGCTGTTGGTGGATTTGATGTTCGTGCTGTCGGTGTGGTTGGTGATGATGCTTTTGGTGGAGTTGGTGTTCCTGCTGTTGGTGGAGTTGGTGTTCCTGCTGTTGGTGGAGTTGTTGTTCCTGCTTTTGGTGGAGTTGTTGTTCCTGCTGTTGATGGAGTTGTTCTTCCTGCTATTGGTGGAGTTGTTCTTCCTGCCGTTGGTGGATTTGACGGTCCAGCTGTTGGTGGAGTTGGTGTTCCAGCTTTTGGTGGACTTGATGTTCCTGCTGATGTTGGAGTTGGTGTTCCTGCTGTTGGTGGTGTTCGTGCTCCTGCTGTTGGTGGAGTTGTTGTTCCTGCTCTTGGTGGACTTGATGTTCCTGCTGATGTTGGAGTTGGTGTTCCAGCTGTTGGTGGAGTTCGCGTTCCTGTTGTTGGTGGAGTTGGAGATCCTGATGTTGGTGGTAGTGGTGTTCCTGCTTTTGGTGGAATTAGTGTTCCTGCTGGTTTTTGGAGTTGCTGTTACTGCTTCTGGTGGAGTTGGTGTGCCTGCTGTTGGTGGAGTTGTTGTTCCTGCTGTTGGTGGTAGTGGTGTTCCTGCTGTTGGTGGACTTAGTGTTCCTGCTGTTTTTCGAGTTGGTGTTCCTGCTCTTGGTGGAGTTCTTGTTCCTGCTGTTGGTGGAGTTGGTGTTCCTTCTATTGGTGGAGTTCTTGTTCCTGCTGTAGGTGGAGTTGGTGTTTCTGCTGTTGGTGGCGCTGATTTTCTTGCTGTTGATGGCGGTTGTGTTCCTGCTGTTCGTGGCTGTAGTGTTTCTGCTGCTGTTGGCTGTTGTGTTACTGCTGTTCGTCGAGGCATTGTTCCTGCTGTTTGTGGTGGTGGTTTTCCTGCTGTTGGTGGCGGTTGTGATACTGCTTTTGGTGGTGTTGCTATCCTGCTGTTGCTGGAGTTGCTCCTCTTGCTGTTGGTGGTGTTGGAATTCCTGCTGTTGGTGGCTGTGGTGTACCTGCTGTTGTTGGAGTTGTTCTTCCTGCTTTTGGTGGAGTTGGTATTCCTGCTGTTGGTGGAGTTGGAGTTCCTTCTGTTGGTGGTAGTGGTGTTCCTCCTGTTGGTGGACTTAGTGTTCCTGCTGTTTTTTGGAGTTGGTGTTCCTGCTGTTGGTGGAGTTGGCGTTCCTGATGTTTGTCGAGGCGGTGTTCCTGCTGTTGGTGGCGGTGGTTTTCCTGCTGTTGTTGGAGTTGTTGTTCCTGCTGTTGGTGTTGTTGGTGTTCCTGATGTTGGTGGAGTTGGAGTTCCTGCTGTTGGTGGTAGTGGTGTTCCTCCTTTTGGTGGACTTAGTGTTCCTGCTGTTTTTTGGAGTTGGTGATACTGCTGTTGGTGGAGTTGGTTTTCCTGCTGTTGGTCGAGGCGGCGTTCCTGCTGTTGGTGGAGTTAATGTTCCTGCTGTTGGTGGAGTTGGTGTTTCTGCTGTTGGTGGCGCTGATTTTCTTGCTGTTGATGGCGGTTGAGTTCCTGCTGTTCATGGCTGTAGTGTTGCTGCTGCTGTTGGCTGTTGTGTTACTGCTGTTGGTCGAGGTGGTTTCCTGCTGTTGGTGGAAGTGGTTTTCCTGCTGTTGGTGGTGGTTGTGATATTGCTTTTGGTGGTGTTGGTATCCTGCTCTTGGTGATGTTGGTTTTCCTTTTGTTGGTGGTGTTGGAATTCCGGCTGTTGGTGGCGGTGGTGTTCCTGCTGTTGGTGGAGTTAGTGTTCCTGCTGTTTTTTGGAGTTGGTGTTCCTGCTGTTGGCGGAGTTGGTGTTCCTGCTGTTGGTGGATTTGATTTTCCTGCTGTTGGTGTTGTTGCTGATCCTGCTTTTGGTGGAGTTGGTGTTCCTGCTGTTGGTGCAGTTGCTGTTCCTGCTGTTGGTGGAATTAGTGTTCCAACTTTTGAAGGAGTAGGTGTTCCTGCTGTTGGTGGAGTTGTTGTTCCTGCTTTTGGTGGAGTTGTTGTTCCGGCTGTTTGTGGAGTTGTTGTTACTGCTATTGGTGGAGTTGTTGTTCCTGCTGGTGGTGAAGTTGGTGGTCCAGCTTTTGGTGGAGTTGGTTTTCCAGCTGTTGGTGGAGTTGGTGTTCCTGCTCTTGGTGGAGTTGTTGTTCCTGCTTTTGGTGGACTTGGTGTTCCTTCTGTTGTTGGAGTTGGTGTTCCTGCCTTTGGTGAAGTTGGAGTTCCTGCTGTTGGTGGTAATGGTGTTCCTGCTGTTGGTGGACTTACTGATCCTGCTATTGGTGGAGTTGTTGTTCCTGCTGTTGGTGGAGTTCTTGTTCCTGCTGTTGGTGGAGTTGGTGTTCCTTCTATTGGTGGAGTTAATGTTCCTGCTGTTGATGGCGGTTGTGTTCCTGCTGTTCGTGGCTGTAGTGTTTCTGCTGCTGCTTTTTGTTGTTGTGTTACTGCTGTTGGTCACAGCGGTGTTACTGCTGTTGGTGGCGCTGGTTTTCCTGCTGTTGGTGGCGGTTGTGTTCCTGCTTTTGGTGGTGCTGGTATCCTGCTGTTGGTGGAGTTGGTCTTCCTGCTGTTGGTGGAGTTAGTGTTCCTGCTGTTTTTGGAGTTGGTGTTCCTGCTGTTGGCGGAGTTGGTGTTCCTGCTGTTGGTGGACTTACTGATCCTGCTATTGGTGGAGTTGTTGCTCCTGCTGTTCGTGGAGTTGGTGTTTCTGCTGTTGGTGGTGCCGTTTTTCTTGCTGTTGGTGGCGGCGGTGTTACTGCTGTTGCTGGCGGCGGTGTTCCTGCTGTTGATGGCGGCGGTGTTCCTGCTGTTCGTGGCTGCAGTGTTTCTGCTGCAGTTGGCTGTGGTGATCCTGCTGTTGTTGGCGGTGATGTTCCTGCTGTTGGTGGCGGTGGTTTTCCTGCTGTTGGTGGTGTTTGTGTTCCTGCTTTTTGTTTTGTTGGTATCCTGCTGTTGGTGGAGTTGGTCTTCCTGCTGTTGGTGGAGATGGAATTCCTGCTGTTGGTGGCGGTGGTGTTCCTGCTGTTGGTCGAGTTACTGTTCCTGCTGTTTTTTGGAGTTGGTGTTCCTGCTGTTGGCGGAGTTGGTGTTCCTGCTGTTGGTTGATTTGATGTTCCTGCTGTTCGTGTGGTTGGTGATGCTGCTTTTGGTGGAGTTGGTGTTCATGCTGTTGGAGGAGTTGCTGTTCCTGCTGTTGATGGATTTGGTTTTCCTGCTGTTGCTGGAGTTGCTGCTCCTGCAGTTTTTTTGAGTTGGTGTTCCTGCTGTTGGTGTTGTTGGTGTTCCTGCTGTTAGTGGAATTAGTGTTCCTGCTGTTGGTGGAGTTGGTGTTCCTGCTTTAGGTGGAGTTGTTGCTCCTGCTATTGATGGAGTTGACGGTCCAGCTGTTGGTGGAGCTGGTGTTCCATCTTTTGGTGGTGTTGGTGTTCCTGCTCTTGTTGGAGTTGGTGTTCCTGCTCTTGGTGGACTTGCTGTTCCTGCTGTTGTTGGAGTTGGTGTTCCTGCTGTTTGTGGAGTTCGTGTTCCTGCTGTTGGTGGAGTTGGAGATCCTGCTGTTGGTTGTAGTGGTGTTCCTGCTGTTGGTGGACTTAGTGTTCCTGCTGGTTTCTGGAGTTGGTGTTCCTGCTGTTGGTGGAGTTGGTGTTCCTGCTGTTGGTGGAGTTGGAGTTCCTGCTTTTGTTGGTAGTGGTGTTCCTGCTGTTGGTGGAATTAGTGTTCCTGCTATTTTTCGAGTTGGTGTTCCTGCCGTTGGTGGAGTTCTTGTTCCTGCTGTTGGTGGAGTTGGTGTTCCTTCTATTGTTGGAGTTAATGTTCCTGCTGTTGATGGCGGTTGTGTTCCTGCTGTTCGTGGCTGTAGTGTTTCTGCTGCTGCTTTTTGTTGTCGTGTTACTGCTGTTGGTCACAGCGGTGTTACTGCTGTTGGTGGCGCTGGTTTTCCTGCTGTTGGTGGCGGTTGTGTTCCTGCGTTTGGTGGTGCTGGTATCCTGCTGTTGGTGGAGTTGGTCTTCCTGCTGTTGGTGGAGTTAGTGTTCCTGCTGTTTTTGGAGTTGGTGTTCCTGCTGTTGGCGGAGTTGGTGTTCCTGCTGTTGGTGGACTTACTGATCCTGCTATTGGTGGAGTTGTTGTTCCTGCTGTTCGTGGAGTTGGTGTTTCTGCTGTTGGTGGTGCCGTTTTTCTTGCTGTTGGTGGCGGCGGTGTTACTGCTGTTGCTGGCGGCGGTGTTCCTGCTGTTGATGGCGGCGGTGTTCCTGCTGTTCGTGGCTGCAGTGTTTCTGCTGCAGTTGGCTGTGGTGATCCTGCTGTTGTTGGCTGTGATGTTCCTGCTGTTGGTGGCGGTGGTTTTCCTGCTGTTGGTGGTGTTTGTGTTCCTGCTTTTTGTTTTGTTGGTATCCTGCTGTTGGTGGAGTTGGTCTTCCTGCTGTTGGTGGAGATGGAATTCCTGCTGTTGGTGGCGGTGGTGTTCCTGCTGTTGGTCGAGTTACTGTTCCTGCTGTTTTTTGGAGTTGGTGTTCCTGCTGTTGGCGGAGTTGGTGTTCCTGCTGTTGGTTGATTTGATGTTCCTGCTGTTCGTGTGGTTGGTGATGCTGCTTTTGGTGGAGTTGGTGTTCATGCTGTTGGAGGAGTTGCTGTTCCTGCTGTTGATGGATTTGGTTTTCCTGCTGTTGCTGGAGTTGCTGCTCCTGCAGTTTTTTTGAGTTGGTTTTCCTGCTGTTGGTGTTGTTGGTGTTCCTGCTGTTGGTGGAATTAGTGTTCCTGCTGTTGGTGGAGTTGGTGTTACTGCTTTTGGTGGAGTTGTTGTTCCTGCTATTGATGGAGTTGACGGTCCAGCTGTTGGTGGAGCTGGTGTTCCAGCTTTTGGTGGTGTTGGTGTTCCTGCTCTTGTTGGAGTTGGTGTTCCTGCTCTTGGTGGACTTGCTGTTCCTGCTGTTGTTGGAGTTGGTGTTCCTGCTGTTTGTGGAGTTCGTGTTCCTGCTGTTGGTGGAGTTGGAGATCCTGCTGTTGGTTGTAGTGGTGTTCCTGCTGGTTTCTGGAGTTGGTGTTCCTGCTGTTGGTGGAGTTGGTGTTCCTGCTGTTGGTGGAGTTGGTGTTCCTGCTGTTGGTGGAGTTCTTGTTCCTGCTGTTGGTGGAGTTGGTGTTACTTCTATTGGTGGAGTTAATGTTCCTACTGTTTTTGGAGTTGGTGTTTCTGCTGTTGGTGGCGCTGATTTTCTTGCTGTTGATGGCGGTTGTGTTCCTGCTGTTCGTGGCTGTAGTGTTTCTGCTGCTGTTGGCTGTTGTGTTACTGCTGTTCATCGAGGCATTGTTCCTGCTGTTGGTGGTGGTGGTTTTCCTGCTGTTGGTGGCGGTTGTGATACTGCTTTTGGTGGTGTTGCTATCCTGCTGTTGCTGGAGTTGCTCTCCTTGCTGTTGGTGGTGTTGGAATTCCTGCTGTTGGTGGCTGTGGTGTTCCTGCTGTTGTTGGAGTTGTTCTTCCTGCTTTTGGTGGAGTTGGTATTCCTGCTGTTGGTGGAGTCGGAGTTCCTTCTGTTGGTGGTAGTGGTGTTCCTCCTGTTGGTGGACTTAGTGTTCCTGCTGTTTTTTGGAGTTGGTGTTCCTGCTGTTGGTGGAGTTGGCGTTCTTGCTGTTTGTCGAGGCAGTGTTCCTGCTGTTGGTGGTGGTGGTTTTCCTGCTGTTGTTGGAGTTGTTGTTCCTGCTGTTGGTGTTGTTGGTGTTCCTGATGTTGGTGGAGTTGGAGTTCCTGCTGTTGGTGGTAGTGGTGTTCCTCCTTTTGGTGGACTTAGTGTTCCTGCTGTTTTTTGGAGTTGGTGATCCTGCTGTTGGTGGAGTTGGTTTTCCTGCTGTTGGTCGAGGCTGCGTTCCTGCTGTTGGTGGCGGTGGTTTTCCTGCTGTTGGTTGTGGTTGTGATACTGCTTTTGGTGGTGCTGGTATCCTGCTGTTGGTGGAGTTGGTCTTCCTGCTGTTGGTGGTGTTGGAACTCCTGCTGTTGGAGGTGGTGGTGTTCCTGCTGTTGTTGGAGTTGGTGTTCCTGCTGTTGGTGGAGTTGGTGTTCCTGCTGTTGGTGGAGTTGGAGTTCCTGCTGTTGGTGGTAGTGGTGTTCCTCCTGTTGGTGGACTTAGTGTTCCTGCTGTGTTTCGAGTTGGTGTTCCTGCTGTTGGTGGAGTTCTTGTTCCTGCTGTTGGTGGAGTTGGTGTTCCCTCTATTGATGGAGTTAATGTTCCTGCTGTTGGTGGAGTTGGTGTTTCTGCTGTTGGTGGCGCTGATTTTCTTGCTGTTGATGGCGGTTGAGTTCCTGCTGTTCATGGCTGTAGTGTTGCTGCTGCTGTTGGCTGTTGTGTTACTGCTGTTGGTCGAGGTGGTTTCCTGCTGTTGGTGGTGGTTGTGATATTGCTTTTGGTGGTGTTGGTATCCTGCTCTTGGTGATGTTGGTTTTCCTTTTGTTGGTGGTGTTGGAATTCCGGCTGTTGGTGGCGGTGGTGTTCCTGCTGTTGGTGGAGTTAGTGTTCCTGCTGTTTTTTGGAGTTGGTGTTCCTGCTGTTGGCGGAGTTGGTGTTCCTGCTGTTGGTGGATTTGATTTTCCTGCTGTTGGTGTTGTTGCTGATCCTGCTTTTGGTGGAGTTGGTGTTCCTGCTGTTGGTGCAGTTGCTGTTCCTGCTGTTGGTGGAATTAGTGTTCCAACTTTTGAAGGAGTTGGTGTTCCTGCTGTTGGTGGAGTTGTTGTTCCTGCTTTTGGTGGAGTTGTTGTTCCGGCTGTTTGTGGAGTTATTGTTACTGCTATTGGTGGAGTTGTTGTTCCTGCTGTTGGTGAAGTTGGTGGTCCAGGTTTTGGTGGAGTTGGTTTTCCAGCTGTTGGTGGAGTTGGTGTTCCTGCTCTTGGTGGAGTTGTTGTTCCTGCTTTTGGTGGACTTGGTGTTCCTTCTGTTGTTGGAGTTGGTGTTCCTGCCTTTGGTGAAGTTGGAGTTCCTGCTGTTGGTGGTAATGGTGTTCCTGCTGTTGGTGGACTTAGTGTTCCTGCTGTTGGTGGACTTGTTGTTCCTGCTGCTGGTGGACTTACTGATCCTGCTATTGGTGGAGTTGTTGTTCCTGCTGTTGGTGGAGTTCTTGTTCCTGCTGTTGGTGGAGTTGGTGTTCCTTCTATTGGTGGAGTTAATGTTCCTGCTGTTGATGGCGGTTGTGTTCCTGCTGTTCGTGGCTGTAGTGTTTCTGCTGCTGCTTTTTGTTGTCGTGTTACTGCTGTTGGTCACAGCGGTGTTACTGCTGTTGGTGGCGCTGGTTTTCCTGCTGTTGGTGGCGGTTGTGTTCCTGCGTTTGGTGGTGCTGGTATCCTGCTGTTGGTGGAGTTGGTCTTCCTGCTGTTGGTGGAGTTAGTGTTCCTGCTGTTTTTGGAGTTGGTGTTCCTGCTGTTGGCGGAGTTGGTGTTCCTGCTGTTGGTGGACTTACTGATCCTGCTATTGGTGGAGTTGTTGTTCCTGCTGTTCGTGGAGTTGGTGTTTCTGCTGTTGGTGGTGCCGTTTTTCTTGCTGTTGGTGGCGGCGGTGTTACTGCTGTTGCTGGCGGCGGTGTTCCTGCTGTTGATGGCGGCGGTGTTCCTGCTGTTCGTGGCTGCAGTGTTTCTGCTGCAGTTGGCTGTGGTGATCCTGCTGTTGTTGGCTGTGATGTTCCTGCTGTTGGTGGCGGTGGTTTTCCTGCTGTTGGTGGTGTTTGTGTTCCTGCTTTTTGTTTTGTTGGTATCCTGCTGTTGGTGGAGTTGGTCTTCCTGCTGTTGGTGGAGATGGAATTCCTGCTGTTGGTGGCGGTGGTGTTCCTGCTGTTGGTCGAGTTACTGTTCCTGCTGTTTTTTGGAGTTGGTGTTCCTGCTGTTGGCGGAGTTGGTGTTCCTGCTGTTGGTTGATTTGATGTTCCTGCTGTTCGTGTGGTTGGTGATGCTGCTTTTGGTGGAGTTGGTGTTCATGCTGTTGGAGGAGTTGCTGTTCCTGCTGTTGATGGATTTGGTTTTCCTGCTGTTGCTGGAGTTGCTGCTCCTGCAGTTTTTTTGAGTTGGTTTTCCTGCTGTTGGTGTTGTTGGTGTTCCTGCTGTTGGTGGAATTAGTGTTCCTGCTGTTGGTGGAGTTGGTGTTCCTGCTTTAGGTGGAGTTGTTGTTCCTGCTATTGATGGAGTTGACGGTCCAGCTGTTGGTGGAGCTGGTGTTCCAGCTTTTGGTGGTGTTGGTGTTCCTGCTCTTGTTGGAGTTGGTGTTCCTGCTCTTGGTGGACTTGCTGTTCCTGCTGTTGTTGGAGTTGGTGTTCCTGCTGTTTGTGGAGTTCGTGTTCCTGCTGTTGGTGGAGTTGGAGATCCTGCTGTTGGTTGTAGTGGTGTTCCTGCTGTTGGTGGACTTAGTGTTCCTGCTGGTTTCTGGAGTTGGTGTTCCTGCTGTTGGTGGAGTTGGTGTTCCTGCTGTTGGTGGAGTTCTTGTTCCTGCTGTTGGTGGAGTTGGTGTTACTTCTATTGGTGGAGTTAATGTTCCTACTGTTTTTGGAGTTGGTGTTTCTGCTGTTGGTGGCGCTGATTTTCTTGCTGTTGATGGCGGTTGTGTTCCTGCTGTTCGTGGCTGTAGTGTTTCTGCTGCTGTTGGCTGTTGTGTTACTGCTGTTCATCGAGGCATTGTTCCTGCTGTTGGTGGTGGTGGTTTTCCTGCTGTTGGTGGCGGTTGTGATACTGCTTTTGGTGGTGTTGCTATCCTGCTGTTGCTGGAGTTGCTCTCCTTGCTGTTGGTGGTGTTGGAATTCCTGCTGTTGGTGGCTGTGGTGTTCCTGCTGTTGTTGGAGTTGTTCTTCCTGCTTTTGGTGGAGTTGGTATTCCTGCTGTTGGTGGAGTCGGAGTTCCTTCTGTTGGTGGTAGTGGTGTTCCTCCTGTTGGTGGACTTAGTGTTCCTGCTGTTTTTTGGAGTTGGTGTTCCTGCTGTTGGTGGAGTTGGCGTTCTTGCTGTTTGTCGAGGCAGTGTTCCTGCTGTTGGTGGTGGTGGTTTTCCTGCTGTTGTTGGAGTTGTTGTTCCTGCTGTTGGTGTTGTTGGTGTTCCTGATGTTGGTGGAGTTGGAGTTCCTGCTGTTGGTGGTAGTGGTGTTCCTCCTTTTGGTGGACTTAGTGTTCCTGCTGTTTTTTGGAGTTGGTGATCCTGCTGTTGGTGGAGTTGGTTTTCCTGCTGTTGGTCGAGGCTGCGTTCCTGCTGTTGGTGGCGGTGGTTTTCCTGCTGTTGGTTGTGGTTGTGATACTGCTTTTGGTGGTGCTGGTATCCTGCTGTTGGTGGAGTTGGTCTTCCTGCTGTTGGTGGTGTTGGAACTCCTGCTGTTGGAGGTGGTGGTGTTCCTGCTGTTGTTGGAGTTGGTGTTCCTGCTGTTGGTGGAGTTGGTGTTCCTGCTGTTGGTGGAGTTGGAGTTCCTGCTGTTGGTGGTAGTGGTGTTCCTCCTGTTGGTGGACTTAGTGTTCCTGCTGTGTTTCGAGTTGGTGTTCCTGCTGTTGGTGGAGTTCTTGTTCCTGCTGTTGGTGGAGTTGGTGTTCCCTCTATTGATGGAGTTAATGTTCCTGCTGTTGGTGGAGTTGGTGTTTCTGCTGTTGGTGGCGCTGATTTTCTTGCTGTTGATGGCGGTTGAGTTCCTGCTGTTCATGGCTGTAGTGTTGCTGCTGCTGTTGGCTGTTGTGTTACTGCTGTTGGTCGAGGTGGTTTCCTGCTGTTGGTGGAAGTGGTTTTCCTGCTGTTGGTGGTGGTTGTGATATTGCTTTTGGTGGTGTTGGTATCCTGCTCTTGGTGATGTTGGTTTTCCTTTTGTTGGTGGTGTTGGAATTCCGGCTGTTGGTGGCGGTGGTGTTCCTGCTGTTGGTGGAGTTAGTGTTCCTGCTGTTTTTTGGAGTTGGTGTTCCTGCTGTTGGCGGAGTTGGTGTTCCTGCTGTTGGTGGATTTGATTTTCCTGCTGTTGGTGTTGTTGCTGATCCTGCTTTTGGTGGAGTTGGTGTTCCTGCTGTTGGTGCAGTTGCTGTTCCTGCTGTTGGTGGAATTAGTGTTCCAACTTTTGAAGGAGTTGGTGTTCCTGCTGTTGGTGGAGTTGTTGTTCCTGCTTTTGGTGGAGTTGTTGTTCCGGCTGTTTGTGGAGTTATTGTTACTGCTATTGGTGGAGTTGTTGTTCCTGCTGTTGGTGAAGTTGGTGGTCCAGGTTTTGGTGGAGTTGGTTTTCCAGCTGTTGGTGGAGTTGGTGTTCCTGCTCTTGGTGGAGTTGTTGTTCCTGCTTTTGGTGGACTTGGTGTTCCTTCTGTTGTTGGAGTTGGTGTTCCTGCCTTTGGTGAAGTTGGAGTTCCTGCTGTTGGTGGTAATGGTGTTCCTGCTGTTGGTGGACTTAGTGTTCCTGCTGTTGGTGGACTTGTTGTTCCTGCTGCTGGTGGACTTACTGATCCTGCTATTGGTGGAGTTGTTGTTCCTGCTGTTGGTGGAGTTCTTGTTCCTGCTGTTGGTGGAGTTGGTGTTCCTTCTATTGGTGGAGTTAATGTTCCTGCTGTTGATGGCGGTTGTGTTCCTGCTGTTCGTGGCTGTAGTGTTTCTGCTGCTGCTTTTTGTTGTCGTGTTACTGCTGTTGGTCACAGCGGTGTTACTGCTGTTGGTGGCGCTGGTTTTCCTGCTGTTGGTGGCGGTTGTGTTCCTGCGTTTGGTGGTGCTGGTATCCTGCTGTTGGTGGAGTTGGTCTTCCTGCTGTTGGTGGAGTTAGTGTTCCTGCTGTTTTTGGAGTTGGTGTTCCTGCTGTTGGCGGAGTTGGTGTTCCTGCTGTTGGTGGACTTACTGATCCTGCTATTGGTGGAGTTGTTGTTCCTGCTGTTCGTGGAGTTGGTGTTTCTGCTGTTGGTGGTGCCGTTTTTCTTGCTGTTGGTGGCGGCGGTGTTACTGCTGTTGCTGGCGGCGGTGTTCCTGCTGTTGATGGCGGCGGTGTTCCTGCTGTTCGTGGCTGCAGTGTTTCTGCTTCAGTTGGCTGTGGTGATCCTGCTGTTGTTGGCGGTGATGTTCCTGCTGTTGGTGGCGGTGGTTTTCCTGCTGTTGGTGGTGTTTGTGTTCCTGCTTTTTGTTTTGTTGGTATCCTGCTGTTGGTGGAGTTGGTCTTCCTGCTGTTGGTGGAGATGGAATTCCTGCTGTTGGTGGCGGTGGTGTTCCTGCTGTTGGTCGAGTTACTGTTCCTGCTGTTTTTTGGAGTTGATGTTCCTGCTGTTGTCGGAGTTGGTGTTCCTTCTGTTGGTTGATTTGATGTTCCTGCTGTTCGTGTGGTTGGTGATGCTGCTTTTGGTGGAGTTGGTGTTCCTGCTGTTGGAGGAGTTGCTGTTCCTGCTGTTGATGGATTTGGTTTTCCTGCTGTTGCTGGAGTTGCTGCTCCTGCAGTTTTTTTGAGTTGGTGTTCCTGCTGTTGGTGTTGTTGGTGTTCCTGCTGTTGGTGGAATTAGTGTTCCTGCTGTTGGTGGAGTTGGTGTTCCTGCTTTAGGTGGATTTGTTGTTCCTGCTATTGATGGAGTTGACGGTCCAGCTGTTGGTGGAGCTGGTGTTCCATCTTTTGGTGGTGTTGGTGTTCCTGCTCTTGTTGGAGTTGGTGTTCCTGCTCTTGGTGGACTTGCTGTTCCTGCTGTTGTTGGAGTTGGTGTTCCTGCTGTTTGTGGAGTTCGTGTTCCTGCTGTTGGTGGAGTTGGAGATTCTGCTGTTGGTTGTAGTGGTGTTCCTGCTGTTGGTGGACTTAGTGTTCCTGCTGGTTTCTGGAGTTGGTGTTCCTGCTGTTGGTGGAGTTGGTGTTCCTGCTGTTGGTGGAGTTGGAGTTCCTGCTTTTGTTGGTAGTGGTGTTCCTGCTGTTGGTGGAATTAGTGTTCCGGCTATTTTTCGAGTTGGTGTTCCTGCTGTTGGTGGAGTTCTTGTTCCTGCTGTTGGTGGAGTTTGTGTTCCTTCTATTGGTGGAGTTAATGTTCCTGCTGTTGATGGCGGTTGTGTTCCTGCTGTTCGTGGCTGTAGTGTTTCTGCTGCTGCTTTTTGTTGTCGTGTTACTGCTGTTGGTCACAGCGGTGTTACTGCTGTTGGTGGCGCTGGTTTTCCTGCTGTTGGTGGCGGTTGTGTTCCTGCGTTTGGTGGTGCTGGTATCCTGCTGTTGGTGGAGTTGGTCTTCCTGCTGTTGGTGGAGTTAGTGTTCCTGCTGTTTTTGGAGTTGGTGTTCCTGCTGTTGGCGGAGTTGGTTTTCCTGCTGTTGGTGGACTTACTGATCCTGCTATTGGTCGAGTTACTGTTCCTGCTGTTTTTTGGAGTTGGTGTTCCTGCTGTTGGTGTTGTTGGTGTTCCTGCTGTTGGTGGAATTAGTGTTCCTGCTGTTGGTGGAGTTGGTGTTCCTGCTTTAGGTGGAGTTGTTGTTCCTGCTATTGATGGAGTTGACGGTCCAGCTGTTGGTGGAGCTGGTGTTCCAGCTTTTGGTGGTGTTGGTGTTCCTGCTCTTGTTGGAGTTGGTGTTCCTGCTCTTGGTGGACATGCTGTTCCTGCTGTTGTTGGAGTTGGTGTTCCTGCTGTTTGTGGAGTTCGTGTTCCTGCTGTTGGTGGAGTTGGAGATCCTGCTGTTGGTTGTAGTGGTGTTCCTGCTGTTGGTGGACTTAGTGTTCCTGCTGGTTTCTGGAGTTGGTGTTCCTGCTGTTGGTGGAGTTGGTGTTCCTGCTGTTGGTGGAGTTGGAGTTCCTGCTTTTGTTGGTAGTGGTGTTCCTGCTGTTGGTGGAATTAGTGTTCCTGCTATTTTTCGAGTTGGTGTTCCTGCTGTTCGTGGAGTTCTTGTTCCTGCTGTTGGTGGAGTTGGTGTTCCTTCTATTGGTGGAGTTAATGTTCCTGCTGTTGATGGCGGTTGTGTTCCTGCTGTTCGTGGCTGTAGTGTTTCTGCTGCTGCTTTTTGTTGTCGTGTTACTGCTGTTGGTCACAGCGGTGTTACTGCTGTTGGTGGCGCTGGTTTTCCTGCTGTTGGTGGCGGTTGTGTTCCTGCGTTTGGTGGTGCTGGTATCCTGCTGTTGGTGGAGTTGGTCTTCCTGCTGTTGGTGGAGTTAGTGTTCCTGCTGTTTTTGGAGTTGGTGTTCCTGCTGTTGGCGGAGTTGGTGTTCCTGCTGTTGGTGGACTTACTGATCCTGCTATTGGTGGAGTTGTTGTTCCTGCTGTTCGTGGAGTTGGTGTTTCTGCTGTTGGTGGTGCCGTTTTTCTTGCTGTTGGTGGCGGCGGTGTTACTGCTGTTGCTGGCGGCAGTGTTCCTGCTGTTGATGGCGGCGGTGTTCCTTCTGTTCGTGGCTGCAGTGTTTCTGCTGCAGTTGGCTGTGGTGATCCTGCTGTTGTTGGCTGTGATGTTCCTGCTGTTGGTGGCGGTGGTTTTCCTGCTGTTGGTGGTGTTTGTGTTCCTGCTTTTTGTTTTGTTGGTATCCTGCTGTTGGTGGAGTTGGTCTTCCTGCTGTTGGTGGAGATGGAATTCCTGCTGTTGGTGGCGGTGGTGTTCCTGCTGTTGGTCGAGTTACTGTTCCTGCTGTTGGTTGATTTGATGTTCCTGCTGTTCGTGTGGTTGGTGATGCTGCTTTTGGTGGAGTTGGTGTTCATGCTGTTGGAGGAGTTGCTGTTCCTGCTGTTGATGGATTTGGTTTTCCTGCTGTTGCTGGAGTTGCTGCTCCTGCAGTTTTTTTGAGTTGGTGTTCCTGCTGTTGGTGTTGTTGGTGTTCCTGCTGTTGGTGGAATTAGTGTTCCTGCTGTTGGTGGAGTTGGTGTTCCTGCTTTAGGTGGAGTTGTTGTTCCTGCTATTGATGGAGTTGACGGTCCAGCTGTTGGTGGAGCTGGTGTTCCAGCTTTTGGTGGTGTTGGTGTTCCTGCTCTTGTTGGAGTTGGTGTTCCTGCTCTTGGTGGACTTGCTGTTCCTGCTGTTGTTGGAGTTGGTGTTCCTGCTGTTTGTGGAGTTCGTGTTCCTGCTGTTGGTGGAGTTGGAGATCCTGCTGTTGGTTGTAGTCGTGTTCCTGCTGTTGGTGGACTTAGTGTTCCTGCTGGTTTCTGGAGTTGGTGTTCCTGCTGTTGGTGGAGTTGGTGTTCCTGCTGTTGGTGGAGTTCTTGTTCCTGCTGTTGGTGGAGTTGGTGTTACTTCTATTGGTGGAGTTAATGTTCCTACTGTTGGTGGAGTTGGTGTTTCTGCTGTTGGTGGCGCTGATTTTTTTGCTGTTGATGGCGGTTGTGTTCCTGCTGTTCGTGGCTGTAGTGTTTCTGCTGCTGTTGGCTGTTGTGTTACTGCTGTTCGTCGAGGCATTGTTCCTGCTGTTGGTGGTGGTGGTTTTCCTGCTGTTGGTGGCGGTTGTGATACTGCATTTGGTGGTGTTGCTATCCTGCTGTTGCTGGAGTTGCTCTCCTTGCTGTTGGTGGTGTTGGAATTCCTGCTGTTGGTGGCTGTGGTGTTCCTGCTGTTGTTGGAGTTGTACTTCCTGCTTTTGGTGGAGTTGGTATTCCTGCTGTTGGTGGAGTCGGAGTTCCTTCTGTTGGTGGTAGTGGTGTTCCTCCTGTTGGTGGACTTAGTGTTCCTGCTGTTTTTTGGAGTTGGTGTTCCTGCTGTTGGTGGAGTTGGCGTTCCTGCTGTTTGTCGAGCCGGTGTTCCTGCTGTTGGTGGCGGTGGTTTTCCTGCTGTTGTTGGAGTTGTTGTTCCTGCTGTTGGTGTTGTTGGTGTTCCTGATGTTGGTGGAGTTGGAGTTCCTGCTGTTGGTGGTAGTGGTGTTCCTCCTTTTGGTGGACTTAGTGTTCCTGCTGTTTTTTGGAGTTGGTGATCCTGCTGTTGGTGTAGTTGGTTTTCCTGCTGTTGGTCGAGGCGGCGTTCCTGCTGTTGGTGGCGGTGGTTTTCCTGCTGTTGGTTGTGGTTGTGATATTGCTTTTGGTGGTGTTGGTATCCTGCTGTTGGTGGAGTTGGTCTTCCTGCTGTTGGTGGTGTTGGAACTCCTGCTGTTGGAGGTGGTGGTGTTCCTGCTGTTGTTGGAGTTGGTGTTCCTGCTGTTGGTGGAGTTGGTGTTCCTGCTGTTGGTGGAGTTGGAGTTCCTGCTGTTGGTGGTAGTGGTGTTCCTCCTGTTGGTGGACTTAGTGTTCCTGCTGTGTTTCGAGTTGGTGTTCCTGCTGTTGGTGGAGTTCTTGTTCCTGCTGTTGGTGGAGTTGGTGTTCCTTCTATTGATGGAGTTAATGTTCCTGCTGTTGGTGGAGTTGGTGTTTCTGCTGTTGGTGGCGCTGATTTTCTTGCTGTTGATGGCGGTTGAGTTCCTGCTGTTCATGGCTGTAGTGTTGCTGCTGCTGTTGGCTGTTGTGTTACTGCTGTTGGTCGAGGTGGTTTCCTGCTGTTGGTGGAAGTGGTTTTCCTGCTGTTGGTGGTGGTTGTGATATTGCTTTTGGTGGTGTTGGTATCCTGCTCTTGGTGATGTTGGTTTTCCTTTTGTTGGTGGTGTTGGAATTCCGGCTGTTGGTGGCGGTGGTGTTCCTGCTGTTGGTGGAGTTGGTGTTCCTGCTGTTGGTGGAGTTGGAGTTCCTGCTTTTGTTGGTAGTAGTGTTCCTGCTGTTGGTGGAATTAGTGTTCCTGCTATTTTTCGAGTTGGTGTTCCTGCTGTTGGTGGAGTTCTTGTTCCTGCTGTTGGTGGAGTTGGTGTTCCTTCTATTGGTGGAGTTAATGTTCCTGCTGTTGATGGCGGTTGTGTTCCTGCTGTTCGTGGCTGTAGTGTTTCTGCTGCTGCTTTTTGTTGTCGTGTTACTGCTGTTGGTCACAGCGGTGTTACTGCTGTTGGTGGCGCTGGTTTTCCTGCTGTTGGTGGCGGTTGTGTTCCTGCTTTTTGGTGGTGCTGGTATCCTGCTGTTGGTGGAGTTAGTGTTCCTGCTGTTTTTGGAGTTGGTGTTCCTGCTGTTGGCGGAGTTGGTGTTCCTGCTGTTTTTGGATTTGATGTTCCTGCTGTTGGTGTGGTTGGTGATCCTGCTTTTGGTGGAGTTGGTTTTCCAGCTGTTGGTGGAGTTGGTGTTCCTGCTCTTGGTGCAGTTGTTGTTCCTGCTTTTGGTGGACTTGGTGTTCCTTCTGTTGTTGGAGTTGGTGTTCCTGCCTTTGGTGAAGTTGGAGTTCCTGCTGTTGGTGGTAATGGTGTTCCTGCTGTTGGTGGACTTAGTGTTCCTGCTGTTGGTGGAGTTGTTGTTCCTGCTGTTGGTGGACTTACTGATCCTGCTATTGGTGGAGTTGTTGTTCCTGCTGTTGGTGGAGTTCTTGTTCCTGCTGTTGGTGGAGTTGGTGTTCCTTCTATTGGTGGAGTTAATGTTCCTGATGTTGATGGCGGTTGTGTTCCTGCTGTTCGTGGCTGTAGTGTTTCTGCTGCTGCTTTTTGTTGTCGTGTTACTGCTGTTGGTCACAGCGGTGTTACTGCTGTTGGTGGCGCTGGTTTTCCTGCTGTTGGTGGCGGTTGTGTTCCTGCTTTTGGTGGTGCTGGTATCCTGCTGTTGGTGGAGTTGGTCTTCCTGCTGTTGGTGGAGTTAGTGTTCCTGCTGTTTTTGGAGTTGGTGTTCCTGCTGTTGGCGGAGTTGGTGTTCCTGCTGTTGGTGGACTTACTGATCCTGCTATTGGTGGAGTTGTTGCTCCTGCTGTTCGTGGAGTTGGTGTTTCTGCTGTTGGTGGTGCCGTTTTTCTTGCTGTTGGTGGCGGCGGTGTTACTGCTGTTGCTGGCGGCGGTGTTCCTGCTGTTGATGGCGGCGGTGTTCCTGCTGTTCGTGGCTGCAGTGTTTCTGCTGCAGTTGGCTGTGGTGATCCTGCTGTTGTTGGCGGTGATGTTCCTGCTGTTGGTGGCGGTGGTTTTCCTGCTGTTGGTGGTGTTTGTGTTCCTGCTTTTTGTTTTGTTGGTATCCTGCTGTTGGTGGAGTTGGTCTTCCTGCTGTTGGTGGAGATGGAATTCCTGCTGTTGGTGGCGGTGGTGTTCCTGCTGTTGGTCGAGTTACTGTTCCTGCTGTTTTTTGGAGTTGGTGTTCCTGCTGTTGGCGGAGTTGGTGTTCCTGCTGTTGGTTGATTTGATGTTCCTGCTGTTCGTGTGGTTGGTGATGCTGCTTTTGGTGGAGTTGGTGTTCATGCTGTTGGAGGAGTTGCTGTCCCTGCTGTTGATGGATTTGGTTTTCCTGCTGTTGCTGGAGGTGCTGCTCCTGCAGTTTTTTTGAGTTGGTGTTCCTGCTGTTGGTGTTGTTGGTGTTCCTGCTGTTGGTGGAATTAGTGTTCCTGCTGTTGGTGGAGTTGGTGTTCCTGCTTTAGGTGGAGTTGTTGTTCTTGCTATTGATGGAGTTGACGGTCCAGCTGTTGGTGGAGCTGGTGTTCCAGCTTTTGGTGGTGTTGGTGTTCCTGCTCTTGTTGGAGTTGGTGTTCCTGCTCTTGGTGGACTTGCTGTTCCTGCTGTTGTTGGAGTTGGTGTTCCTGCTGTTTGTGGAGTTCGTGTTCCTGCTCTTGGTGGAGTTGGAGATCCTGCTGTTGGTTGTAGTGGTTTTCCTGCTGTTGGCGGACTTAGTGTTCCTGCTGGTTTCTGGAGTTGGTGTTCCTGCTGTTGGTGGAGTTGGTGTTCCTGCTGTTGGTGGAGTTGGAGTTCCTGCTTTTGTTGGTAGTGGTGTTCCTGCTGTTGGTGGAATTAGTGTTCCTGATATTTTTCGAGTTGGTGTTCCTGCTGTTGATGGAGTTGGTTTTCCTTCTATTGGTGGAGTTAATATTCCTGCTGTTGATGGCGGTTGTGTTCCTGCTGTTCGTGGCTGTAGTGTTTCTGCTGCTGCTTTTTGTTGTCGTGTTACTGCTGTTGGTCACAGCGGTGTTACTGCTGTTGGTGGCGCTGGTTTTCCTGCTGTTGGTGGCGGTTGTGTTCCTGCGTTTGGTGGTGCTGGTATCCTGCTGTTGGTGGAGTTGGTCTTCCTGCTGTTGGTGGAGTTAGTGTTCCTGCTGTTTTTGGAGTTGGTGTTCCTGCTGTTGGCGGAGTTGGTGTTCCTGCTGTTGGTGGACTTACTGATCCTGCTATTGTTCGAGTTACTGTTCCTGCAGTTTTTTTGAGTTGGTGTTCCTGCTGTTGGTGTTGTTGGTGTTCCTGCTGTTGGTGGAATTAGTGTTCCTGCTGTTGGTGGAGTTGGTGTTCCTGCTTTAGGTGGAGTTGTTGTTCCTGCTATTGATGGAGTTGACGGTCCAGCTGTTGGTGGAGCTGGTGTTCCAGCTTTTGGTGGTGTTGGTGTTCCTGCTCTTGTTGGAGTTGGTGTTCCTGCTCTTGGTGGACTTGCTGTTCCTGCTGTTGTTGGAGTTGGTGTTCCTGCTGTTTGTGGAGTTCGTGTTCCTGCTGTTGGTGGAGTTGGAGATCCTGCTTTTGGTTGTAGTGGTGTTCCTGCTGTTGGTGGACTTAGTGTTCCTGCTGGTTTCTGGAGTTGGTGTTCCTGCTGTTGGTGGAGTTGGTGTTCCTGCTGTTGGTGGAGTTGGAGTTCCTGCTTTTGTTGGTAGTAGTGTTCCTGCTGTTGGTGGAATTAGTGTTCCTGCTATTTTTCGAGTTGGTGTTCCTGCTGTTGGTGGAGTTCTTGTTCCTGCTGTTGGTGGAGTTGGTGTTCCTTCTATTGGTGGAGTTAATGTTCCTGCTGTTGATGGCGGTTGTGTTCCTGCTGTTCGTGGCTGTAGTGTTTCTGCTGCTGCTTTTTGTTGTCGTGTTACTGCTGTTGGTCACAGCGGTGTTACTGCTGTTGGTGGCGCTGGTTTTCCTGCTGTTGGTGGCGGTTGTGTTCCTGCTTTTTGGTGGTGCTGGTATCCTGCTGTTGGTGGAGTTAGTGTTCCTGCTGTTTTTGGAGTTGGTGTTCCTGCTGTTGGCGGAGTTGGTGTTCCTGCTGTTTTTGGATTTGATGTTCCTGCTGTTGGTGTGGTTGGTGATCCTGCTTTTGGTGGAGTTGGAGTTCCTGCTGTTGGTGGTAGTGGTGATCATGCTGTTGGTGGACTTAGTGTTCCTGTTGTTTTTTGGAGTTGGTGTTCCTGCTGTTGGTGGAGTTCGTGTTCCTGCTGTTGGTCGAGGCGGTGTTCCTGCTGTTGGTGTCAGTGGTTTTCCTGCTGTTGGTGGTGGTTGTGAGACAGCTTTTGGTGGTGTTGGTATCCTTCTGTTGTTGGAGTTGGTCTTCCTGCTGTTGGTGGTGTTGGAATTCCTGCTGTTGGTGGCGGTGGTGTTCCTGCTGTTGATGGAGTTTGTGTTCCTGCTGTTGGTGGAGTTGGAGTTCCTGCTGTTGGTGTTAGTGGTATTCCTAATGTTGGTGGACTTAGTGTTCCTGCTGTTTTTCGAGTTGGTGTTCCTGCTGTTGGTGGAGTTCTTGTTCCTGCTGTTGGTGGAGTTGGTGTTACTTCTATTGGTGGAGTTAATGTTCCTACTGTTGGTGGAGTTGGTGTTTCTGCTGTTGGTGGCGCTGATTTTCTTGCTGTTGATGGCGGTTGTGTTCCTGCTGTTCGTGGCTGAAGTGTTTCTGCTGCTGTTAGCTGTTGTGTTACTGCTGTTGGTCGAGGCTGTGTTCCTGCTGTTGGTGGAAGTGTTTTTCCTGATGTTGGTGGCGGTTGTGTTCCTGCTTTTGGTGGTGTTGGTATCCTGCTGTTGGTGGATTTGGTCTTCCTGCTGTTGGTGGAGTTTGTATTCCTACTGTTGGTGGCGGTGGTGTTGCTGCTGTTGGTGGAGTTAATGTTCCTGCTGTTTTTTGGAGTTGGTGTTCCTGCTGTTGGCGGAGTTGGTGTTCCTGCTGTTTGTGGATTTGATGTTCCTGCTGTTGGTGTGGTTGGAGATCCTGCTTTTGGTCGAGTTCGTGTTCCTGCTGTTGGTGGATTTGATGTTCCTACTGTGGTGTGGTTGGAGATCCTGCTTTTGGTTGTGTTGGTGTTCCTGCTGTTGGTGGAGTTGCTGTTCCTGCTGTTGGTGGAATTAGTGTTCCTGCTTTTGGTGGAGTTGGTGTTCCTGCTGTTGGTGGAGTTGTTGTTCATGCTTTTGGTGGAGTTGTTGTTCCTGCTTTTGGTGGAGTTGTTGTTACTGCTATTGGTGGAGTTGTTGTTCCTGCTGTTGGTGAATTTGGTGGTCCAGCTTTTGGTGGAGTTGGTTTTCCAGCTGTTGGTGGTGTTGGTGTTCCTGCTCTTGGTGGATTGGTGTTCCTGCTAATGTTGGAGTTGGTGATCCTGCTGTTGGTGAGGTTGGAGTTCCTGCTGTTGGTGGTAATGGTGTTTCTGCTGTTGGTGGACTTAGTGATCCTGCCGTTGGTGGAGTTGTTGTTCCTGCTGTTGGTGGACTTGGTGTTCCTGCTGTTGGTGAAGTTGGAGTTCTTGCTGTTGGTGGTAATGGTGTTCCTGCTGTTGGTGGACTTAGTGATCCTGCTATTGGTGGAGTTGTTGTTCCTGCTGTTTTTGGAGTTGGTGTTTCTGCTGTTGGTGGTGCCGTTTTTCTTGCTGTTGGTGGCGGCGGTGTTCCTGCTGTTGCTGGCGGCGGTCGCCCTGCTGTTGATGGCGGCGGTGTTCCTGCTGTTCGTGCCTGTAGTGTTTCTGCTGCTGTTGGCTGAGGTGATCCTGCTGTTGGTGGCGGTTGGTGTTCCTGCTCTTGTTGGAGCTGCTGTTCCTGCTCTTGATGGACTTGCTGTTCCTGCTGTTGTTGGAGTTGGTGTTCCTGCTGTTTTTGGAGTTCGTGTTCCTGCTGTTGGTGGAGTTGGAGATCCTGCTGTTGGTTATAGTGGTCTTCCTGCTGTTGTTGGACTTAGTGTTCCTGCTGTTTTTTTGGAGTTGGTGTTCCTGCTGTTGGTGGAGTTGGTGTTCCTGCTGTTGGTGGAGTTGGAGTTCCTGCTTTTGTTGGTAGTGGTGTTCCTGCTGTTGGTGGAATTAGTGTTCCTGCTGTTTTTCGAGTTGGTGTTCCTGCTGTGGGTGGAGTTCTTGTTCCTGCTGTTGGTGGAGTTGGTGATACTTCTATTGGTGGAGTTAATGTTCCTGCTGTTGGTGGAGTTGGTGTTTCTGCTGCGGGTGGCACTGATTTTCTTGCTGTTGATGGCGGTTGTGTTCCTGCTGTTCGTGGCTGTAGTGTTTCTGCTGCTGCTTTTTGCTGTGGTGTTACTGCTGTTTGTCGGGTGGTGTTACTGCTGTTGGTGGCGGTGGTTTTCCTGCTGTTGGTGGCGGTTGTGTTCCTGCTTTTGGTGGTGTTGGTATCCTGCTGTTGGTGGAGTTGGTCTTCCTGCTGTTGGTGCAGTTAGTGTTCCTGCTGTTTTTTGGAGTTGGTGCTCCTGCTGTTGGCGGAGTTGGTGTTCCTGCTGTTGGTGGATTTGATGTTACTGCTGTTGGTGTGGTTGATGATCCTGCTTTTGGTGGACTTGCAGTTCCTGCTGTTGGTGGTAGTGGTGTTCCTGCTGTTGGTGGACTTAGTATTCCTGCTGTTTTTTGGAGTTGGTGTTCCTGCTGTTGGTTTGTTGGTGTTCCTGCTGTTGATGGAGTTGTTGTTCCTGCTTTTGTTGGAGTTGTTGTTCCTGCTGTTGATGGAGTTGTTGTTCCTGCTATTGGTGGAGTTGTTCTTTATGCTGTTGGAGGAGTTGACGGTCCAGCTGTTGGTGGAGTTGGTGTTCCAGCTGTTGGTGGAGTTGGTTTTCCTGCTCTTGGTGGAGTTCGTCTTCCTGCACTTGGTGGACTTGATGTTCCTCCTGTTGTTGGTGTTGGTGTTCCTGCTGTTGGTGGACTTAGTGTTCCTGCTGTTTTTCGACTTGGTGTTCCTGCTGTTCGTGGAGTTCTTGTTCCTGCTGTTGGTGTTGTTCGTGTTCCTGCTGTTGGTGGAATTAGTGTTCCTGCTGTTGGTGGAGTTGGTGTTCCTGCTGTTGGTGGAGTTGTTGTTCCTGCTTTTGGTGGAGTTGTGGATCCTGCTCTTGATGGAGTTGTTGTTCCTGCAATTGGTGGAGTTGTTCTTCCTGCTGTTGGTGGAGTTGACGGTCCAGCTGTTGGTGGATTTGGTGTTCCAGCTGTTGGTGGAGTTGTTGTTCCTGCTATTGGTGGAGTTGGTGTTCCTGCTCTTGGTGGAGTTGTTGTTCCTGCTCTTGGTGCACTTGGTGTGCCTGCTGTTGTTGGAGTTGGTGTTCGTTCTGTTGCTGGAATTGGTGTTCCTGCTGTTGGTGCAGTTGGAGTTCCTGCTGTTGGTGGTAGTGGTTTTCCTCCTGTTGGTGGACTTAGTGTTCCTGCTGTTTTTCGACTTGGTGTTCCTGCTGTTCGTGGAGTTCTTGTTCCTGCTGTTGGTGGAGTTGGTGTTTCTTCTAATGGTGGAGTTAATGTTCCTGCTGTTGGTGGAGTTTGTGTTTCTGCTGTTGATGGAGCTGATTTTCTTGCTGTTGATGGCGGTTGTGTTCCTGCTGTTCATGGCTGTAGTATTTCTGCTGCTGTTGGCTGTGGTGTTCCTGCTGTTGGTGCTGTCGGTTTCCTGCTGTTGGTGGAGTTGGTCTTCCTGCTGTTGGTGGTGTTGGAATTCCTGCTGTTGGTGGCAGTGCTGTTCCTGATGTTGGTGGTGTTAGTGTTCCTGCTGTTTTTTGGAGTTGATGTTACTGCTTTTGGCGGATTTGTTTTTCCTGCTGTTGGTGGAATTGGTGTTCCTGCTGTTGGTGGAGTTGGTTTTCCGGGTTTTGGTGGAGTTGGTGATCCTGCTGTTGGTGGAGTTGCTGTTCCTGCTGTTGGTGGAATGGGTTTTCCTGCTGTTGCTGGAGATGTTGTTCCTGCTGTTTTTTTGAGTTGGTGTTCCTGCTGTTGGTGGAGTTGTGGTTCATGCCGTTGGTGGAGTTCTTTTTCCTGCTGTTGGTGGAGTTGGTTTTACTGATGTTGGTGGTGTTGCTGCTCCTGCTGTTTTTTGGAGTTGGTGTTCCTGCTGTTGTTGGTGTGCTGTTCCTGCTTTTGGTGGAGTTGGAGTTCCTGCTGTTGGCGGAATTCATGTTCCTGCTGTTGGTGGAGTTGGTGTTCCTTCTATTGGTGGAGTTAATGTTCCTGCTGTTGGTGGAGTTGGTGTTTCTGCTGTTGGTGACGCTGATTTTCTTGCTGTTGATGGCGGTTGTGTTCCTGCTGTTCGTGGCTGTAGTGTTTCTGCTGCTGTTGGCTGTGGTGTTACTGCTGTTGGTGGCGGTGGTTTTCCTGCTGCTGGTGGCAGTTGTGTTCCTGCTTTTTGTGGTGTTGGTATCCTGCTGTTGGTGGAGTTGGTCTTCCTGCTGTTGGTGGAGTTGGAATTCCTGCTGTTGGTGGCGGTGGTGTTCCTGCTGTTGGTGGAGATATTGTCCTGCTGTTTTTTGGAGTTGGTGTTCTTACTGTTGGCGGAGTTGGTGTACTTGCTGTTGGTGGATTTGATGTTACTGCTGTTGGTGTGGTTGGTAATCCTGCTTTTGGTGGAGTTGGTGTTCCTGCTGTTGGTGGAGTTGCTGTTCCTGCTGTTGGTGGATTTGGTGTTCCTGCTGTTGCTGGAGTTGCTGCTCCTGCTGTTTTTTTGAGTTGTTGTTCCTGCTGTTGGTGTTGTTGTTGTTCCTGCTGTTGGTGGAGTTGTTGTTTTTCCTTTTGTTGGAGTTGTTGTTCCTGCTGTTGATGGAGTTGTTGTTCCTGCTATTGGTGGAGTTGTTCTTCCTGCTGTTGGAGGAGTTGACGGTCCAGCTGTTGGTGGAGTTGGTGTTCCAGCTGTTGGTGGAATTGGTGTTCCTGCTCTTGGTGGAGTTAGTGTTCATGCACTTGGTGGACTTGATGTTCCTCCTGTTGATGGAGTTGGTGTTCCTGCTGTTGGTGGAGTTCGTGTTCCTGCTGTTGGTGGAGTTGGAGATACTGCTGTTGGTGGTACTGGTGTTCCTGCTGTTGGTGGACTTAGTGTTCCTGCTGTTTTTCGACTTGGTGTTCCTGCTGCTCGTGGAGTTCTTGATACTGCTGTTGGTGGAGTTGGTGTTTCTTCTAATGGTGGAGTTAATGTTCCTGCTGTTGCTGGAGTTGGTGTCTCTGCTGTTGATGGAGCTGATTTTCTTGCTGTTGATGGCGGTTGTGTTCCTGCTGTTCGTGGCTGTAGTATTTCTGCTCTTGTTGGCTGTGGTGCTCCTGCTGTTGGTGGTGTCGGTTTCCTGCTGTTGGTGGAGTTGGTCTTCCTGCTGTTGGTGGTGTTGGAATTCCTGCTGTTGGTGGCGGTGCAGTTCCTGATGTTGGTGGTGTTAATGTTCCTGCTGTTTTTTGGAGTTGGTGTTCCTGCTTTTGGCGTGGTTGGTTTTCCTGCTGTTGGTGGAATTGGTGTTCCTACTGTTGGTGGAGTTGGTGTTCCGGGTTTTGGTGGAGTTGGTGATCCTGCTGTTGGTGGAGTTGCTGTTCCGGCTGTTGGTGGAATTGGTTTTCCTGCTGTTGCTGGAGATGCTGATCCTGCTGTTTTTTTGAGGTGGTGTTCCTGCTGTTGGTGTTGTTCGTGTTCCTGCTGTTGGTGGAATTAGTGTTCCTGCTGTTGGTGGAGTTGGTGTTCCTGCTGTTGGTGGAGTTGTTGTTCCTGCTTTTGGTGGATTTGTTGATCCTGCTGTTGATTGAGTTGTTGTTCCTGCAATTGGTGGAGTTGTTCTTCCTGCTGTTGGTGGAGTTGACGGTCCAGCTGTTGGTGGATTTGGTGTTCCAGCTGTTGGTGGAGTTGGTGTTCCTGCTATTGGTGGAGTTGGTGTTCCTGCTGTTGGTGGAGTTGGTGTTTCTGTTGTTGGTGGCGCCAATTTTCTTGCTGTTAGTGGCGGCAGTGTTCCTGCTGTTGATGGCGGCGGTGTTCCTGCTGTTGATGGTGGCGGTGATCCTGATGTTCGTGGCTGTTATTTGTCTGCTGCTGTTGGCAATGGTGTTCCTGCTGTTGGTGGCGGTGGTGTTCCTGCTGTTGGTGGCGGTGGTGTTCCTGCTGTTGGTGGCGGTTGTGTTCCTGCTGTTGGTGGTGATGGTTTCCTGCTGTTGGTGGAGTTGTTCTTCCTGCTGTTGGTGGAGTTGCAGATCCGGCTGTTGGTGGCGGTGGTGTTCCTGCTGTTTTTTGGTGTTAGTGTTCCTGCTGTTTTTTGGTGTTGGTGTTCCTGCTGTTGGCGGAGTTGGTGCTCCTGCTGTTGGTGGAGTTGGTGTTCCTGCTCTTGGTGGAATTGTTGTTCCTGCTCTTGGTGCACTTGGTGTGCCTGCTGTTGTTGGAGTTGGTGTTCCTTCTGTTGGTGGAATTGGTGTTCCTGCTGTTGGTGGAGTTGGAGTTCCTGCTGTTGTTGTTAGTGGTGTTCCTGCTGTTGGTGGACTTAGTGTTCCTGCTGCCTTTTGGAGATGTTTTTCCTGCTGTTGGTGGAGTTGGTGTTCCGGCTGTTTGTGGAGTTGTTGTTCCTGCTGTTGGTGGATTTGGAGTTCATTCTATTGGTGGAGTTAATCTTCCTGCTGTTCGTGGAGTTGGTGTTTCTGTTGTTGGTGGCTCCGATTGTCTTGCTGTTGGTGGCGGCAGTGTTCCTGCTGTTGGTGGCGGCGGTGTTCCTGCTGTTGATGGTGGCAGTGATCCTGCTGTTCGTGGCTGTAGTGTTTCTGCTGCTGTTGGCAATGGTGTTCCTGCTCTTGGTGGTGGTGGTGTTCCTGCTGTTGGTGGCGGTGGTGTTCCTGCTGTTGGTGGCTGTTGTGTTCCTGCTGTTGGTGGTGATGGTTTCCTGCTGTTGGTAGAGTTGTTCTTCCTGCTGTTGGTGGTGTTGGAGATCCGGCTGTTGGTGGTGGTGGTGTTCCTGCTGTTTGTGGTGTTAGTGTGCCTGCTGTTTTTTGGAGTTGGTGTTCCTGCGTTGGTGGAGTTGGTGCTCCTGCTGTTGGTGGAGTTGGTGCTCCTGCTGTTGGTGTGGTTGGTGATCCTGCTTTTGTTGCAGTTGGTGTTCCGGCTGTTGGTGGAGTTGCTGTTCCTGCAGTTGGTGGATTTGGTTTTCCTGCTTTTGCTGGGGTTGCTGCTCCTTCTGTTTTTTTGAGTTGGTGTTCCTGCTGTTGGTGGAGTTGGTGTTCCTGCTGTTGGTGGAGTTGTTGTGTCTTTTATTGGTGGAGGTGTTGTTCCTGCTGTTGGTGGAGTTTGTCTTCCTGCTGTTAGTGGATTTATTGTTCCTGCTGTTAGTGGAGTTGGTGCTTTTGCTGTTGGTGGCGGCGGTGTTCCTGCTCTTCGTGGCTGTACATTTTTTTGCTGCTGTTGGCTCTGCTGATCCTGCTGTTGGCGGAGTTGGTGTTCCTGCTGTTGGTGGATTTGATGTTCCTGCTGTTGGTGTGGTGGGCGATCCTGATTTTGGTGGAGTTGTTGTTCCTGCTGTTGGCGGAGTTGCTGTTCCTGCTGTTGGTGGATTTGGTTTTCCTGCTGTTGGCGGAGTTTCTGCTCCTGCTGTTGGTGGAGTTAATGTTCCTGCTGTTGGTGGAGTTGGTGTTTCTGTTGTTGGTGGCGCCAATTTTCTTGCTGTTGGTGGCGGCATTGTTCCTGCTGTTGTTGGCGGTGGTGTTCCTGCTGCTGTTGGCAATGGTGTTCCTGCTGTTGGTGGCGGTGGTGTTCCTGCTGTTGTTGGCGGTGGTGTTCCTGCTGTTGGTGGCGGTTGTGTTCCTGCTGTTGGTGGTGATGGTTTCCTGCTGTTGGTGGAGTTGTTCTTCCTGCTGTTGGTGGAGTTGCAGATCCGGCTGTTGGTGGCGGTGGTGTTCCTGCTGTTTTTGGTGTTAGTGTTCCTGCTGTTTTTTGGTGTTGGTGTTCCTGCTGTTGGCGGAGTTGGTGCTCCTGCTGTTGGTGGAGTTGTTGTTCCTGCTGTTGGTGGAGTTGATGTTCTTGCTTTTGGTGGAGTTTGTGTTCCTGCTGTTGGTGGATTTGCTGTTCCTGCTGTTTTTTTGAGTTGGTTTTCCTGCTGTTGGTGTTGTTGGTGTTCCTGCTGTTGGTGGAGTTGGTGTTCCTGCTGTTGGTGGAGTTATTGTTCCTGCTGTTGGTGGAGTTGGTGTTTTTGCTATTGGTGGCGCCGTTTTTCTTGCTGTTGGTGGCGACGGTGTTCCTGCTGTTCGTGGCTGTAGTGATTCTGCTGCTGTTGGCTGTGACGTTACTGCTGTTGGTCACGGCGGTTTTCCTGCTGTTGGTGGCGGTGGTTTTTCCTGCTGTTGGTGGCGGTTGTGTTCCTGCTGTTGGTGGTGTCGGTTTCCTGCTGTTGGTGGAGTTGGTCTTCCTGCTGTTGGTGGAGTTGAAATTCCGGCTGTTGGTGGCGGTTGTGTTACTGCTGTTGGTGGATTTGGTTTTCCTGCTGTTGGCGGAGTTTCTGCTCCTGCTGTTGGTGGAGTTAATGTTCCTGCTGTTGGTGGAGTTGGTGTTTCTGTTGTTGGTGGCGCCAATTTTCTTGCTGTTGGTGGCGGCATTGTTCCTGCTGTTGTTGGCGGTGGTGTTCCTGCTGCTGTTGGCAATGGTGTTCCTGCTGTTGGTGGCGGTGGTGTTCCTGCTGTTGTTGGCGGTGGTGTTCCTGCTGTTGGTGGCGGTTGTGTTCCTGCTGTTGGTGGTGATGGTTTCCTGCTGTTGGTGGAGTTGTTCTTCCTGCTGTTGGTGGAGTTGCAGATCCGGCTGTTGGTGGCGGTGGTGTTCCTGCTGTTTTTGGTGTTAGTGTTCCTGCTGTTTTTTGGTGTTGGTGTTCCTGCTGTTGGCGGAGTTGGTGCTCCTGCTGTTGGTGGAGTTGTTGTTCCTGCTGTTGGTGGAGTTGATGTTCTTGCTTTTGGTGGAGTTTGTGTTCCTGCTGTTGGTGGATTTGCTGTTCCTGCTGTTTTTTTGAGTTGGTTTTCCTGCTGTTGGTGTTGTTGGTGTTCCTGCTGTTGGTGGAGTTGGTGTTCCTGCTGTTGGTGGAGTTATTGTTCCTGCTGTTGGTGGAGTTGGTGTTTTTGCTATTGGTGGCGCCGATTTTCTTGCTGTTGGTGGCGACGGTGTTCCTGCTGTTCGTGGCTGTAGTGATTCTGCTGCTGTTGGCTGTGACGTTACTGCTGTTGGTCACGGCGGTTTTCCTGCTGTTGGTGGCGGTGGTTTTTCCTGCTGTTGGTGGCGGTTGTGTTCCTGCTGTTGGTGGTGTCGGTTTCCTGCTGTTGGTGGAGTTGGTCTTCCTGCTGTTGGTGGAGTTGAAATTCCGGCTGTTGGTGGCGGTTGTGTTACTGCTGTTGGTGGTGTTGGTGTTCCTGCTGTTTTTTGGAGTTGGTGTTCCTGCTTTTGGCGGTGTTGGTGTTCCTGCTGTTGGTGGAAGAGGTGTTCCTGCTGTTGGGGGAGATGGTGTTCCGGGTTTTGTTGGAGTTGGTGTTCCTACTGTTGGTGTTGTTAGTGTTCCTGCTGTTGGTGGAATTAGTGTTCCTCCTGTGGGTTGAGTTGGTGTTCCTGCTGTTGGTGGAGTTGTTGTTCCTGCGTTTGGTGGAGTTGTCCTTCCTGCTGTTGGTGGAGTTGACGGTCCAGCTGTTGGTGGAGTTAGTGTTCCAGCTGTTGGTGGATTTGGTGTTCCTGCTATTGGTGGAGTTGGTGTTCCTGCTCTTGGTGGAGTTGTTGTTCCTAGTCTTGGTGCACTTGGTGTGCCAGCTGTTGTTGGAGCTGGTGTTCCTTCTGTTGGTGGAGTTGGTGTTCCTGCTGTTGGTGGAGTTGGAGTTCCTGCTGTAGGTGGTAGTGGCGTTCCTGCTGTTGGTGGACTTAGTGTTCCTGCTGCCTTTTGGAGTTGGTGTTCCTGCTGTTGGTGGAGTTGGTGTTCTTGCTGTTGGTGAAGTTCTTATTCCTGCTATTGGTGGAGTTGGAGTTCATTCTAATGGTGGAGTTAATGTTCCTGCTGTTGGTGGAGTTGGTGTTCAGGCTGTTGATGCAGTTGCTGTTCCTGCAGTTGGTCGATTTGGTTTTCCTGCTTTTGCTGGGGTTGCTGATCCTTCTTTTTTTTTGAGTTGGTGTTCCTGCTGTTGGTGTTGTTGGTGTTCCTGCTGTTGGTGGAGTTGGTGTTCCTGCTGTTGGTGGAGTTGTTGTTCCTTTTATTGGTGGAGGTGTTGTTCCTGCTGTTGGTGGAGTTTGTCTTCCTGCTGTTAGTGAATTTATTGTTCCTGCTGTTGGTGGAGTTGGTGTTTTTGCTGTTGGTGGCGGCGGTGTTCCTGCTCTTCGTGGCTGTACTGTTTTTTGCTGCTGTTGGCTCTGCTGATCCCGCTGTTGGTGGAGTTGGTGTTCCTGCTGTTGGTGGATTTGATGTTCCTGCTGTTGGTGTGGTGGGTGATCCTGATTGTGGTGGAGTTGTTGTTCCTGCTGTTGGCAGAGTTGCTGTTCCTGCTGTTGGTGGATTTGGTTTTCCTGCTGTTGGTGGAGTTGGAGTTCATTCTATTGGTGGAGTTAATGTTCCTGCTGTTGGTGGAGTTGGTGTTTCTGTTGTTGGTGGCGCCAATTTTCTTGCTGTTAGTGGCGGCAGTGTTCCTGCTGTTGATGGCGGCGGTGTTCCTGCTGTTGATGGTGGCGGTGATCCTGCTGTTCGTGGCTGTTATTTGTCTGCTGCTGTTGGCAATGGTGTTCCTGCTGTTGGTGGCGGTGGTGTTCCTGCTGTTGGTGGCGGTGGTGTTCCTGCTGTTGGTGGCGGTTGTGTTCCTGCTGTTGGTGGTGATGGTTTCCTGCTGTTGGTGGAGTTGTTCTTCCTGCTGTTGGTGGAGTTGCAGATCCGGCTGTTGGTGGCGGTGGTGTTCCTGCTGTTTTTTGGTGTTAGTGTTCCTGCTGTTTTTTGGTGTTGGTGTTCCTGCTGTTGGCGGAGTTGGTGCTCCTGCTGTTGGTGGAGTTGTTGTTCCTGCTGTTGGTGGAGTTGATGTTCCTGCTTTTGGTGGAGTTTGTGTTCCTGCTGTTGGTGGATTTGCTGTTCCTGCTGTTGGTGGATTTGGTTTTCCTGCTGTTGCTGGAGTTGCTGCTCCTGCTGTTTTTTTGAGTTGGTTTTCCTGCTGTTGGTGTTGTTGGTGTTCCTGCTGTTGGTGGAGCTGGTGTTCCTGCTGTTGGTGGAGTTATTGTTCCTGCTGTTGGTGGAGTTGGTGTTTTTGCTATTGGTGGCGCCGATTTTCTTGCTGTTGGTGGCGGCGGTGTTCCTGCTGTTCGTGGCTGTAGTGTTTCTGCTGCTGTTGGCTGTGACGTTACTGCTGTTGGTCGCGGCGGTGTTCCTGCTGTTGGTGGCGGTGGTTTCCTGCTGTTGGTGGCGGTTCTGTTCCTGCTGTTGGTGGTGTCGGTTTCCTGCTGTTGGTGGAGTTGGTCTTCCTGCTGTTGGTGGATTTGGAATTCTGGCTGTTGGTGGCGGTTGTGTTACTGCTGTTGGTGGTGTTGGTGTTCCTGCTGTTTTTTGGAGTTGGTGTTCCTGATTTTGGCGGTGTTGGTGTTCCTACTGTTGGTGGATTTGGTTTTCCTGCTGTTGCTGGAGTTGCTGCTACTGCTGTTTTTTTGAGTTGGTGTTCCTGCTGTTGGTGGAGTTCGTGTTCCTGCTGTTGGTGGAATTAGTGTTCCTGCTGTTGGTGGAGTTGGTGTTCCTGCTGTTGGTGGAGTTGTTGTTCCTGCTTTTAGTGGAGTTGTTGATCCTGCTGTTGATGGAGTTGTTGTTCCTGCAATTGGTGGAGTTGTTCTTACTGCTGTTGGTGGAGTTGACGGTCCAGCTTTTGGTGGATTTGGTGTTCGAGCTGTGGTGGAGTTGGTGTTCCTGCTATTGGTGGAGTTGGTGTTCCTGCTCTTGGTGGAATTGTTTTTCCTGCTCTTGGTGCACTTGGTGTGCCTGCTGTTGTTGGAGTTGGTGTTCCTTCTGAAGGTGGAATTGGTGTTCCTGCTGTTGGTGGAGTTGGAGTTCCTGCTGTTGGTGGTAGTGGTGTTCCTCATGTTGGTGGACTTAGTGTTCTTGCTGCCTTTTGGAGATGTTTTTCATGCTGTTGGTGGAGTTGGTGTTCCTGCTGTTTGTGGAGTTGTTGTTCCTGCTGTTGGTGGATTTGGAGTTCATTCTATTGGTGGAGTTAATCTTCCTGCTGTTGGTGGAGTTGGTGTTTCTGTTGTTGGTGGCGCCGATTTTCTTGCTGTTGGTGGCGGCAGTGTTCCTGCTGTTGGTGGCGGCGGTGTTCCTGCTGTTGATGGTGGCAGTGATCCTGCTGTTCGTGGCTGTAGTGTTTCTGCTGCTGTTGGCAATGGTGTTCCTGCTCTTGGTGGCGGTGGTGTTCCTGCTGTTGGTGGCGGTGGTGTTCCTGCTGATGGTTACAGTTGTGTTCATGCTGTTGGTGGTGATGGTTTCCTGCTGTTGGTAGAGTTGTTCTTCCTGCTGTTGGTGGTGTTGGAGATCCGGCTGTTGGTGGTGGTGGTGTTCCTGCTGTTTGTGGTGTTAGTGTGCCTGCTGTTTTTTGGAGTTGGTGTTCCTGCTGTTGGCGGAGTTGGTGTTCTGGGTTTTGTTGGAGTTGGTGTTCCTGCTGTTGGTGTTGTTAGTGTTCCTGCTCTTGGTGGAATTAGTGTTCCTGCTGTGGGTGGAGTTGGTGTTCCTGCTGTTGGTGGAGTTGTTGTTCCTGCTTCTGGTGGAGTTGTTTTTCCTGCTGTTGATGGAGTTGTTGTACCTGCTATTGGTGGAGTTGTTCTTCCTGCTGTTGGTGGAGTTGATGGTCCAGCTGTTGGTGGAGTTGGTGTTCCAGCTGTTGGTGGATTTGGTGTTCCTACTATTGGTGGAGTTGGTGTTCCTGCTCTTGGTGGAGTTGTTGTTCCTACTCTTGGTGCACTTGGTGTTCCTGCTGTTGTTGGAGTTGGTGTTTCTGTTGTTGGTGGCGCCAATTTTCTTGCTGTTAGTGGCGGCAGTGTTCCTGCTGTTGATGGCGGCGGTGTTCCTGCTGTTGATGGTGGCGGTGATCCTGCTGTTCGTGGCTGTTATTTGTCTGCTGCTGTTGGCAATGGTGTTCCTGCTGTTGGTGGCGGTCGTGTTCCTGCTGTTGGTGGCGGTGGTGTTCCTGCTGTTGGTGGCGGTTGTGTTCCTGCTGTTGGTGGTGATGGTTTCCTGCTGTTGGTGGAGTTGTTCTTCCTGCTGTTGGTGGAGTTGCAGATCCGGCTGTTGGTGGCGGTGGTGTTCCTGCTGTTTTTTGGTGTTAGTGTTCCTGCTGTTTTTTGGTGTTGGTGTTCCTGCTGTTGGCGGAGTTGGTGCTCCTGCTGTTGGTGGAGTTGTTGTTCCTGCTGTTGGTGGAGTTGATGTTCCTGCTTTTGGTGGAGTTTGTGTTCCTGCTGTTGGTGGATTTGCTGTTCCTGCTGTTGGTGGATTTGGTTTTCCTGCTGTTGCTGGAGTTGCTGCTCCTGCTGTTTTTTTGAGTTGGTTTTCCTGCTGTTGGTGTTGTTGGTGTTCCTGCTGTTGGTGGAGTTGGTGTTCCTGCTGTTGGTGGAGTTATTGTTCCTGCTGTTGGTGGAGTTGGTGTTTTTGCTATTGGTGGCGCCGATTTTCTTGCTGTTGGTGGCGGCGGTGTTCCTGCTGTTCGTGGCTGTAGTGTTTCTGCTGCTGTTGGCTGTGACGTTACTGCTGTTGGTCGCGGCGGTGTTCCTGCTGTTGGTGGCGGTGGTTTCCTGCTGTTGGTGGCGGTTCTGTTCCTGCTGTTGGTGGTGTCGGTTTCCTGCTGTTGGTGGAGTTGGTCTTCCTGCTGTTGGTGGATTTGGAATTCTGGCTGTTGGTGGCGGTTGTGTTACTGCTGTTGGTGGTGTTGGTGTTCCTGCTGTTTTTTGGAGTTGGTGTTCCTGATTTTGGCGGTGTTGGTGTTCCTACTGTTGGTGGATTTGGTTTTCCTGCTGTTGCTGGAGTTGCTGCTACTGCTGTTTTTTTGAGTTGGTGTTCCTGCTGTTGGTGGAGTTCGTGTTCCTGCTGTTGGTGGAATTAGTGTTCCTGCTGTTGGTGGAGTTGGTGTTCCTACTGTTGGTGGAGTTGTTGTTCCTGCTTTTAGTGGAGTTGTTGATCCTGCTGTTGATGGAGTTGTTGTTCCTGCAATTGGTGGAGTTGTTCTTACTGCTGTTGGTGGAGTTGACGGTCCAGCTTTTGGTGGATTTGGTGTTCGAGCTGTGGTGGAGTTGGTGTTCCTGCTATTGGTGGAGTTGGTGTTCCTGCTCTTGGTGGAATTGTTTTTCCTGCTCTTGGTGCACTTGGTGTGCCTGCTGTTGTTGGAGTTGGTGTTCCTTCTGAAGGTGGAATTGGTGTTCCTGCTGTTGGTGGAGTTGGAGTTCCTGCTGTTGGTTGTAGTGGTGTTCCTCATGTTGGTGGACTTAGTGTTCTTGCTGCCTTTTGGAGATGTTTTTCATGCTGTTGGTGGAGTTGGTGTTCCTGCTGTTTGTGGAGTTGTTGTTCCTGCTGTTGGTGGATTTGGAGTTCATTCTATTGGTGGAGTTAATCTTCCTGCTGTTGGTGGAGTTGGTGTTTCTGTTGTTGGTGGCGCCGATTTTCTTGCTGTTGGTGGCGGCAGTGTTCCTGCTGTTGGTGGCGGCGGTGTTCCTGCTGTTGATGGTGGCAGTGATCCTGCTGTTCGTGGCTGTAGTGTTTCTGCTGCTGTTGGCAATGGTGTTCCTGCTCTTGGTGGCGGTGGTGTTCCTGCTGTTGGTGGCGGTGGTGTTCCTGCTGATGGTTACAGTTGTGTTCATGCTGTTGGTGGTGATGGTTTCCTGCTGTTGGTAGAGTTGTTCTTCCTGCTGTTGGTGGTGTTGGAGATCCGGCTGTTGGTGGTGGTGGTGTTCCTGCTGTTTGTGGTGTTAGTGTGCCTGCTGTTTTTTGGAGTTGGTGTTCCTGCTGTTGGCGGAGTTGGTGTTCTGGGTTTTGTTGGAGTTGGTGTTCCTGCTGTTGGTGTTGTTAGTGTTCCTGCTCTTGGTGGAATTAGTGTTCCTGCTGTGGGTGGAGTTGGTGTTCCTGCTGTTGGTGGAGTTGTTGTTCCTGCTTCTGGTGGAGTTGTTTTTCCTGCTGTTGATGGAGTTGTTGTACCTGCTATTGGTGGAGTTGTTCTTCCTGCTGTTGGTGGAGTTGATGGTCCAGCTGTTGGTGGAGTTGGTGTTCCAGCTGTTGGTGGATTTGGTGTTCCTACTATTGGTGGAGTTGGTGTTCCTGCTCTTGGTGGAGTTGTTGTTCCTACTCTTGGTGCACTTGGTGTTCCTGCTGTTGTTGGAGTTGTTGTTCCTTCTGTTGGTGGTAGTGGTGTTCCTCCTGTTGGTGGACTTAGTGTTCCTGCTCCCTTTTGGAGTTGGTGTTCCTGCTGTTGGTGGAGTTGGTGTTCTTGCTCTTGGTGAAATTGTTGTTCCTGCTGTTGGTGGAGTTGGAGTTCATTCTATTGGTGGAGTTAATGTTCCTGCTGTTGGTGGAGTTGGTGTTTCTGTTGTTGGTGGCGCCGATTTTCTTGCTGTTGGTGGCGGCAGTGTTCCTGCTGTTGGTGGCGGTGGTGTTCCTGCTGTTGATGTTGGCGGTGATCCTGCTGTTCGTGGCTGTAGTGTTTCTGCTGCTGTTGGCAATGGTGTTCCTGCTGTTAGTGGCGGTGGTGTTCCCGCTGCTGTTGGCGGTTGTGTTCCTGCTGTTGGTGGGAATGGTTTTCTGCTGTGGGTGGAGTTGTTCTTCCTGCTGTTGGTGGAGTTGGAGATCCGGCTCTTTGTGGTGGTGGTGTTCCTGCTGTTTGTGGTGTTAGTGTTCCTGCTGTTTTTTGGTGTTGGTGTTCCTGCTGTTGATGGATTTGGTTTTCCTGCTGTTGATGGAGTTGCTGCTCCTGCTGTTTATTTGAGTTGGTGTTCCTGCTGTTGTTGGAGTTGGTGTTCCGGCTGTTGGTGGAGTTGTTGTTCCTTTTATTGGTGGAGTTGGTGTTCCTGCTGTTGCTGGAGTTGTTGTTCCTTGTATTGGTGGAGTTGTTGTTCCTGCTGTTGGTGGAGTTGGTCTTCCTGATGTTGGTGGAGTTATTGTTCCTGCTTTGTGTGGAGTTGGTGTTTTTGCTGTTGGTGGCGCCGATTTTCTTGCTGTTGGTGGCAGCGGTGTTTCTGCTGTTGGTGGCGGCGGTGTTCTTGCTGTTGGTGGTGGCCATGTTCCTGCTATTGCTTGCGTTTGTGTTCCTGCTGTTGGTGGCAGTTGTGTTCCTGCTGTTGGTGGACTTAGTGTTCCTGCTGTTTTTCGAGTTGGTGTTCCTGCTGTTGGTCAAGTTGGTGTTCCTGCTGTTGGTGGGGTTGGTGTTCCTTTTATTGGTGGAGTTTTTGTTCCTGCTGTTGGTGGAGTTGGAGTTCCTGCTATTGTTGGTAGTGCTGTTCCTGCTGTTGGTGGACTTATTGTTCCTGCTGATTTTCGAGTTGGTGTTCCTGCTGTTTGTCGAGTTGGTGTTCCTGCTGTTGGTGGGGTTGTTGTTCCTTTTATTGGTGGAGTTTTTGTTCCTGCTGGTGGTGGATTAGGTCTTCCTGCTGTTGGTGGAGTTATTGTTCCTGCTGTTGGTGGAGTTGGTGTTTTTGCTGTTGGTGGAGCCGATTTTCTTGCTGTTGGTGGCGGCGGTGTTCCTGCTCGTCATGGCTGTAGTGTTTCTGCTGCTGTTGGCTGTGGTGATCCTGCTGTTGGTGGCGGTGGTGTTCCTGATGTTGGTGGTGGTGGTTTTCATGCTGTTGGTGGTGGTTGTGTTCCTGCTTTTGGTGGTGTTGGTATCCTGCTGTCGGTGGAGTTTGTCTTCCTGCTGTTGGTGGAGGTGGAATTCCTGCTGTTTGTGGCGGTGGTATTCCTGCTGCTGGTGGAGTTAGTGTTCCTGTTGTTTTTTGGAGTTGGTGTTCCTGCTGTTGGCGGAGTTGTTGCTCCTGCTGTTGGTGGATTTGATGTTCCTGCTCTTGGTGTGGTTGGTGATACTGCTTTTGATGGAGCTGGTGTTCCTATTGTTGGTGGAGTTGCTGTTCCTGCTGTTGGTGGATTTGGTTTTCCTGCTGTTGCTGGAGTTGCTGCTCCTGATGTTTTTTTGAGTTGGTGTTCCTGCTGTTGGTTTTGTTGGTGTTTATGCTGTTGGTGGAATTAGTGTTCCTGCTGTTGGTGGAGTTGGTGTTCCTGCTGTTGGTGGAGATGTTTTTCCTGCTTTTGGTGGAGTTGTTGTTCCTGCTGTTGATGGAGTTGTTGTTCCTGCTATTGGTGGAGTTGTTCTTCCGGCTGTTGGTGGAGTTGGCTGTCCAGCTGTTGGTGGAGTTGGTGTTCCAGCTTTTGGTGGAGTTGGTGTTCCTGCTCTTGGTGGACTTGATGTTCCTGCAGTTTTTTGGAGTTGGTGTTCCTGCTGTTGGCGGAGTTGTTGCTCCTGCTGTTGGTGGATTTGATGTTCCTGCTGTTGGTGTGGTTGGTGATCCTGCTTTTGGTGGAGTTGGTGTTCCTGTTGTTGGTGGAGTTGCTGTTCCTGCTGTTGGTGGATTTGGTTTTCTTGCTGTTGCTGGAGTTGCTGCTCCTGATGTTTTTTTGAGTTGGTGTTCCTGCTGTTGGTTTTGTTGGTGCTCCTGCTGTTGGTGGAATTAGTGTTCCTGCTGTTGGTGGAGTTGGTGTTCCTGCTGTTGGTGCAGTTGTTGTTCCTGCTTTTGGTGGAGTTGTTGTTCCTGCTGTTGATGGAGTTTTTGTTCCTGCTATTGGTGGAGTTGTTCTTCCTGCTGTTGGTGGAGTTGATGGTCCATCTGTTAGTGGAGTTTGTGTTCCAGCTTTTGGTGGAGTTGGTGTTCCTGCTCTTGGTGGAGTTGGTGTTCCTGCTCTTGGTGGACTTGATGTTCCTGCTGTTGTTGCAGTTGAGTTCCTGCTATTGGTGGAGTTCGTGTTCCTGCTGTTAGTGAGTTGGAGATCCTGCTGTTAGTGGTAGTGGTGTTCCTGCTGATGTTGGACTTAGTGTTCCTGCTGTTTTTTGGAGTTGTTGTTCCTGCTGTTTGTGGATTTGGTGTTCCTGCTGTTGGTGGAGTTGGAGTTCCTGCTGTTGGTGGAGTTGGTGTTTCTGCTGTTGGTGGAGCTGATTTTCTTGCTTTTGATGGCGGTTGTGTTCCTGCTGTTCGTGGCTGTAGTGTTTCTCCTGCGGATGGCTGTGGTGTAACTTCTGTTGGTCGCGGCGGTGTTCCTGCTGTTGGTGGCGGTTGTGTTCCTGCTTTTGGTGGAGTTGGTATCCTGCTGTTGGTGGAGTTGTTCTTCCTGCAGTTGGTGGTGTTGGAGATCCGGCTGTTGGTGGTGGTGGTGTTCCTGCTGTTTGTGGTGTTAGTGTGCCTGCTGTTTTTTGGAGTTGGTGTTCCTGCTGTTGGCGGAGTTGGTGTTCTGGGTTTTGTTGGAGTTGGTGTTCCTGCTGTTGGTGTTGTTAGTGTTCCTGCTCTTGGTGGAATTAGTGTTCCTGCTGTGGGTGGAGTTGGTGTTCCTGCTGTTGGTGGAGTTGTTGTTCCTGCTTCTGGTGGAGTTGCTTTTCCTGCTGTTGATGGAGTTGTTGTACCTGCTATTGGTGGAGTTGTTCTTCCTGCTGTTGGTGGAGTTGATGGTCCAGCTGTTGGTGGAGTTGGTGTTCCAGCTGTTGGTGGATTTGGTGTTCCTACTATTGGTGGAGTTGGTGTTCCTGCTCTTGGTGGAGTTGTTGTTCCTACTCTTGGTGCACTTGGTGTTCCTGCTGTTGTTGGAGTTGTTGTTCCTTCTGTTGGTGGTAGTGGTGTTCCTCCTGTTGGTGGACTTAGTGTTCCTGCTCCCTTTTGGAGTTGGTGTTCCTGCTGTTGGTGGAGTTGGTGTTCTTGCTCTTGGTGAAATTGTTGTTCCTGCTGTTGGTGGAGTTGGAGTTCATTCTATTGGTGGAGTTAATGTTCCTGCTGTTGGTGGAGTTGGTGTTTCTGTTGTTGGTGGCGCCGATTTTCTTGCTGTTGGTGGTGGCAGTGTTCCTGCTGTTGGTGGCGGTGGTGTTCCTGCTGTTGATGTTGGCGGTGATCCTGCTGTTCGTGGCTGTAGTGTTTCTGCTGCTGTTGGCAAAGGTGTTCCTGCTGTTAGTGGCGGTGGTGTTCCCGCTGCTGTTGGCGGTTGTGTTCCTGCTGTTGGTGGGGATGGTTTTCTGCTGTGGGTGGAGTTGTTCTTCCTGCTGTTGGTGGAGTTGGAGATCCGGCTCTTTGTGGTGGTGGTGTTCCTGCTGTTTGTGGTGTTAGTGTTCCTGCTGTTTTTTGGTGTTGGTGTTCCTGCTGTTGATGGATTTGGTTTTCCTGCTGTTGATGGAGTTGCTGCTCCTGCTGTTTATTTGAGTTGGTGTTCCTGCTGTTGTTGGAGTTGGTGTTCCGGCTGTTGGTGGAGTTGTTGTTCCTTTTATTGGTGGAGTTGGTGTTCCTGCTGTTGCTGGAGTTGTTGTTCCTTGTATTGGTGGAGTTGTTGTTCCTGCTGTTGGTGGAGTTGGTCTTCCTGATGTTGGTGGAGTTATTGTTCCTGCTTTGTGTGGAGTTGGTGTTTTTGCTGTTGGTGGCGCCGATTTTCTTGCTGTTGGTGGCAGCGGTGTTTCTGCTGTTGGTGGCGGCGGTGTTCTTGCTGTTGGTGGTGGCCATGTTCCTGCTATTGCTTGCGTTTGTGTTCCTGCTGTTGGTGGCAGTTGTGTTCCTGCTGTTGGTGGACTTAGTGTTCCTGCTGTTTTTCGAGTTGGTGTTCCTGCTGTTGGTCAAGTTGGTGTTCCTGCTGTTGGTGGGGTTGGTGTTCCTTTTATTGGTGGAGTTTTTGTTCCTGCTGTTGGTGGAGTTGGAGTTCCTGCTATTGTTGGTAGTGCTGTTCCTGCTTTTGGTGGACTTATTGTTCCTGCTGATTTTCGAGTTGGTGTTCCTGCTGTTTGTCGAGTTGGTGTTCCTGCTGTTGGTGGGGTTGTTGTTCCTTTTATTGGTGGAGTTTTTGTTCCTGCTGGTGGTGGATTAGGTCTTCCTGCTGTTGGTGGAGTTATTGTTCCTGCTGTTGGTGGAGTTGGTGTTTTTGCTGTTGGTGGAGCCGATTTTCTTGCTGTTGGTGGCGGCGGTGTTCCTGCTCGTCATGGCTGTAGTGTTTCTGCTGCTGTTGGCTGTGGTGATCCTGCTGTTGGTGGCGGTGGTGTTCCTGATGTTGGTGGTGGTGGTTTTCATGCTGTTGGTGGTGGTTGTGTTCCTGCTTTTGGTGGTGTTGGTATCCTGCTGTCGGTGGAGTTTGTCTTCCTGCTGTTGGTGGAGGTGGAATTCCTGCTGTTTGTGGCGGTGGTATTCCTGCTGCTGGTGGAGTTAGTGTTCCTGTTGTTTTTTGGAGTTGGTGTTCCTGCTGTTGGCGGAGTTGTTGCTCCTGCTGTTGGTGGATTTGATGTTCCTGCTCTTGGTGTGGTTGGTGATACTGCTTTTGATGGAGCTGGTGTTCCTGTTGTTGGTGGAGTTGCTGTTCCTGCTGTTGGTGGATTTGGTTTTCCTGCTGTTGCTGGAGTTGCTGCTCCTGATGTTTTTTTGAGTTGGTGTTCCTGCTGTTGGTTTTGTTGGTGTTTATGCTGTTGGTGGAATTAGTGTTCCTGCTGTTGGTGGAGTTGGTGTTCCTGCTGTTGGTGGAGATGTTTTTCCTGCTTTTGGTGGAGTTGTTGTTCCTGCTGTTGATGGAGTTGTTGTTCCTGCTATTGGTGGAGTTGTTCTTCCGGCTGTTGGTGGAGTTGGCTGTCCAGCTGTTGGTGGAGTTGGTGTTCCAGCTTTTGGTGGAGTTGGTGTTCCTGCTCTTGGTGGACTTGATGTTCCTGCAGTTTTTTGGAGTTGGTGTTCCTGCTGTTGGCGGAGTTGTTGCTCCTGCTGTTGGTGGATTTGATGTTCCTGCTGTTGGTGTGGTTGGTGATCCTGCTTTTGGTGGAGTTGGTGTTCCTGTTGTTGGTGGAGTTGCTGTTCCTGCTGTTGGTGGATTTGGTTTTCTTGCTGTTGCTGGAGTTGCTGCTCCTGATGTTTTTTTGAGTTGGTGTTCCTGCTGTTGGTTTTGTTGGTGTTCCTGCTGTTGGTGGAATTAGTGTTCCTGCTGTTGGTGGAGTTGGTGTTCCTGCTGTTGGTGCAGTTGTTGTTCCTGCTTTTGGTGGAGTTGTTGTTCCTGCTGTTGATGGAGTTTTTGTTCCTGCTATTGGTGGAGTTGTTCTTCCTGCTGTTGGTGGAGTTGATGGTCCAGCTGTTAGTGGAGTTTGTGTTCCAGCTTTTGGTGGAGTTGGTGTTCCTGCTCTTGGTGGAGTTGGTGTTCCTGCTCTTGGTGGACTTGATGTTCCTGCTGTTGTTGGAGTTGAGTTCCTGCTATTGGTGGAGTTCGTGTTCCTGCTGTTAGTGAGTTGGAGATCCTGCTGTTAGTGGTAGTGGTGTTCCTGCTGATGTTGGACTTAGTGTTCCTGCTGTTTTTTGGAGTTGTTGTTCCTGCTGTTTGTGGATTTGGTGTTCCTGCTGTTGGTGGAGTTGGAGTTCCTGCTGTTGGTGGAGTTGGTGTTTCTGCTGTTGGTGGAGCTGATTTTCTTGCTTTTGATGTCGGTTGTGTTCCTGCTGTTCGTGGCTGTAGTGTTTCTCCTGCGGATGGCTGTGGTGTAACTTCTGTTGGTCGCGGCGGTGTTCCTGCTGTTGGTGGCGGTTGTGTTCCTGCTTTTGGTGGAGTTGGTATCCTGCTGTTGGTGGAGTTGTTCTTCCTGCAGTTGGTGGTGTTGGAGATCCGGCTGTTGGTGGTGGTGGTGTTCCTGCTGTTTGTGGTGTTAGTGTGCCTGCTGTTTTTTGGAGTTGGTGTTCCTGCTGTTGGCGGAGTTGGTGTTCTGGGTTTTGTTGGAGTTGGTGTTCCTGCTGTTGGTGTTGTTAGTGTTCCTGCTCTTGGTGGAATTAGTGTTCCTGCTGTGGGTGGAGTTGGTGTTCCTGCTGTTGGTGGAGTTGTTGTTCCTGCTTCTGGTGGAGTTGTTTTTCCTGCTGTTGATGGAGTTGTTGTACCTGCTATTGGTGGAGTTGTTCTTCCTGCTGTTGGTGGAGTTGATGGTCCAGCTGTTGGTGGAGTTGGTGTTCCAGCTGTTGGTGGATTTGGTGTTCCTACTATTGGTGGAGTTGTTGTTCCTGCTCTTGGTGGAGTTGTTGTTCCTACTCTTGGTGCACTTGGTGTTCCTGCTGTTGTTGGAGTTGTTGTTCCTTCTGTTGGTGGTAGTGGTGTTCCTCCTGTTGGTGGACTTAGTGTTCCTGCTCCCTTTTGGAGTTGGTGTTCCTGCTGTTGGTGGAGTTGGTGTTCTTGCTCTTGGTGAAATTGTTGTTCCTGCTGTTGGTGGAGTTGGAGTTCATTCTATTGGTGGAGTTAATGTTCCTGCTGTTGGTGGAGTTGGTGTTTCTGTTGTTGGTGGCGCCGATTTTCTTGCTGTTGGTGGCGGCAGTGTTCCTGCTGTTGGTGGCGGTGGTGTTCCTGCTGTTGATGTTGGCGGTGATCCTGCTGTTCGTGGCTGTAGTGTTTCTGCTGCTGTTGGCAATGGTGTTCCTGCTGTTAGTGGCGGTGGTGTTCCCGCTGCTGTTGGCGGTTGTGTTCCTGCTGTTGGTGGGGATGGTTTTCTGCTGTGGGTGGAGTTGTTCTTCCTGCTGTTGGTGGAGTTGGAGATCCGGCTCTTTGTGGTGGTGGTGTTCCTGCTGTTTGTGGTGTTAGTGTTCCTGCTGTTTTTTGGTGTTGGTGTTCCTGCTGTTGATGGATTTGGTTTTCCTGCTGTTGATGGAGTTGCTGCTCCTGCTGTTTATTTGAGTTGGTGTTCCTGCTGTTGTTGGAGTTGGTGTTCCGGCTGTTGGTGGAGTTGTTGTTCCTTTTATTGGTGGAGTTGGTGTTCCTGCTGTTGCTGGAGTTGTTGTTCCTTGTATTGGTGGAGTTGTTGTTCCTGCTGTTGGTGGAGTTGGTCTTCCTGATGTTGGTGGAGTTATTGTTCCTGCTTTGTGTGGAGTTGGTGTTTTTGCTGTTGGTGGCGCCGATTTTCTTGCTGTTGGTGGCAGCGGTGTTTCTGCTGTTGGTGGCGGCGGTGTTCTTGCTGTTGGTGGTGGCCATGTTCCTGCTATTGCTTGCGTTTGTGTTCCTGCTGTTGGTGGCAGTTGTGTTCCTGCTGTTGGTGGACTTAGTGTTCCTGCTGTTTTTCGAGTTGGTGTTCCTGCTGTTGGTCAAGTTGGTGTTCCTGCTGTTGGTGGGGTTGGTGTTCCTTTTATTGGTGGAGTTTTTGTTCCTGCTGTTGGTGGAGTTGGAGTTCCTGCTATTGTTGGTAGTGCTGTTCCTGCTGTTGGTGGACTTATTGTTCCTGCTGATTTTCGAGTTGGTGTTCCTGCTGTTTGTCGAGTTGGTGTTCCTGCTGTTGGTGGGGTTGTTGTTCCTTTTATTGGTGGAGTTTTTGTTCCTGCTGGTGGTGGATTAGGTCTTCCTGCTGTTGGTGGAGTTATTGTTCCTGCTGTTGGTGGAGTTGGTGTTTTTGCTGTTGGTGGAGCCGATTTTCTTGCTGTTGGTGGCGGCGGTGTTCCTGCTCGTCATGGCTGTAGTGTTTCTGCTGCTGTTGGCTGTGGTGATCCTGCTGTTGGTGGCGGTGGTGTTCCTGATGTTGGTGGTGGTGGTTTTCATGCTGTTGGTGGTGGTTGTGTTCCTGCTTTTGGTGGTGTTGGTATCCTGCTGTCGGTGGAGTTTGTCTTCCTGCTGTTGGTGGAGGTGGAATTCCTGCTGTTTGTGGCGGTGGTATTCCTGCTGCTGGTGGAGTTAGTGTTCCTGTTGTTTTTTGGAGTTGGTGTTCCTGCTGTTGGCGGAGTTGTTGCTCCTGCTGTTGGTGGATTTGATGTTCCTGCTCTTGGTGTGGTTGGTGATACTGCTTTTGATGGAGCTGGTGTTCCTGTTGTTGGTGGAGTTGCTGTTCCTGCTGTTGGTGGATTTGGTTTTCCTGCTGTTGCTGGAGTTGCTGCTCCTGATGTTTTTTTGAGTTGGTGTTCCTGCTGTTGGTTTTGTTGGTGTTTATGCTGTTGGTGGAATTAGTGTTCCTGCTGTTGGTGGAGTTGGTGTTCCTGCTGTTGGTGGAGATGTTTTTCCTGCTTTTGGTGGAGTTGTTGTTCCTGCTGTTGATGGAGTTGTTGTTCCTGCTATTGGTGGAGTTGTTCTTCCGGCTGTTGGTGGAGTTGGCTGTCCAGCTGTTGGTGGAGTTGGTGTTCCAGCTTTTGGTGGAGTTGGTGTTCCTGCTCTTGGTGGACTTGATGTTCCTGCAGTTTTTTGGAGTTGGTGTTCCTGCTGTTGGCGGAGTTGTTGCTCCTGCTGTTGGTGGATTTCATGTTCCTGCTGTTGGTGTGGTTGGTGATCCTGCTTTTGGTGGAGTTGGTGTTCCTGTTGTTGGTGGAGTTGCTGTTCCTGCTGTTGGTGGATTTGGTTTTCTTGCTGTTGCTGGAGTTGCTGCTCCTGATGTTTTTTTGAGTTGGTGTTCCTGCTGTTGGTTTTGTTGGTGTTCCTGCTGTTGGTGGAATTAGTGTTCCTGCTGTTGGTGGAGTTGGTGTTCCTGCTGTTGGTGCAGTTGTTGTTCCTGCTTTTGGTGGAGTTGTTGTTCCTGCTGTTGATGGAGTTTTTGTTCCTGCTATTGGTGGAGTTGTTCTTCCTGCTGTTGGTGGAGTTGATGGTCCAGCTGTTAGTGGAGTTTGTGTTCCAGCTTTTGGTGGAGTTGGTGTTCCTGCTCTTGGTGGAGTTGGTGTTCCTGCTCTTGGTGGACTTGATGTTCCTGCTGTTGTTGGAGTTGAGTTCCTGCTATTGGTGGAGTTCGTGTTCCTGCTGTTAGTGAGTTGGAGATCCTGCTGTTAGTGGTAGTGGTGTTCCTGCTGATGTTGGACTTAGTGTTCCTGCTGTTTTTTGGAGTTGTTGTTCCTGCTGTTTGTGGATTTGGTGTTCCTGCTGTTGGTGGAGTTGGAGTTCCTGCTGTTGGTGGAGTTGGTGTTTCTGCTGTTGGTGGAGCTGATTTTCTTGCTTTTGATGGCGGTTGTGTTCCTGCTGTTCGTGGCTGTAGTGTTTCTCCTGCGGATGGCTGTGGTGTAACTTCTGTTGGTCGCGGCGGTGTTCCTGCTGTTGGTGGCGGTTGTGTTCCTGCTTTTGGTGGAGTTGGTATCCTGCTGTTGGTGGAGTTGTTCTTCCTGCAGTTGGTGAAGTTGGAATTCCTGCTGTTGGTGGCGGTGGTGTTCCTGCTGTTGGTAGAGTTAGTGTTTCTGCTGTTTTTTGGAGTTGGTGTTCCTTCTGTTGGCGGAGTTGGTGTTCCTGCTGTTGGTGGATTTGATGTTCCTGCTGTTGGTGCAGTTGCTGTTCCTGCTGTTGGTGGATTTTGTTTTCCTGCTGTTGCTGGAGTTGCTGCTCCTGCTGTTTTTTTGACTATGTGTTCCTGCTGTTGGTGTTGTTGGTGTTCCTGCTGTTGGTGGAATTAGTGTTCCTGCTGTTGATGGATTTGGTTTTCCTGCTGTTGATGGAGTTGCTGCTCCTGCTGTTTATTTGAGTTGGTGTTCCTGCTGTTGTTGGAGTTGGTGTTCCGGCTGTTGGTGGAGTTGTTGTTCCTTTTATTGGTGGAGTTGGTGTTCCTGCTGTTGCTGGAGTTGTTGTTCCTTGTATTGGTGGAGTTGTTGTTCCTGCTGTTGGTGGAGTTGGTCTTCCTGATGTTGGTGGAGTTATTGTTCCTGCTTTGTGTGGAGTTGGTGTTTTTGCTGTTGGTGGCGCCGATTTTCTTGCTGTTGGTGGCAGCGGTGTTTCTGCTGTTGGTGGCGGCGGTGTTCTTGCTGTTGGTGGTGGCCATGTTCCTGCTATTGCTTGCGTTTGTGTTCCTGCTGTTGGTGGCAGTTGTGTTCCTGCTGTTGGTGGACTTAGTGTTCCTGCTGTTTTTCGAGTTGGTGTTCCTGCTGTTGGTCAAGTTGGTGTTCCTGCTGTTGGTGGGGTTGGTGTTCCTTTTATTGGTGGAGTTTTTGTTCCTGCTGTTGGTGGAGTTGGAGTTCCTGCTATTGTTGGTAGTGCTGTTCCTGCTGTTGGTGGACTTATTGTTCCTGCTGATTTTCGAGTTGGTGTTCCTGCTGTTTGTCGAGTTGGTGTTCCTGCTGTTGGTGGGGTTGTTGTTCCTTTTATTGGTGGAGTTTTTGTTCCTGCTGGTGGTGGATTAGGTCTTCCTGCTGTTGGTGGAGTTATTGTTCCTGCTGTTGGTGGAGTTGGTGTTTTTGCTGTTGGTGGAGCCGATTTTCTTGCTGTTGGTGGCGGCGGTGTTCCTGCTCGTCATGGCTGTAGTGTTTCTGCTGCTGTTGGCTGTGGTGATCCTGCTGTTGGTGGCGGTGGTGTTCCTGATGTTGGTGGTGGTGGTTTTCATGCTGTTGGTGGTGGTTGTGTTCCTGCTTTTGGTGGTGTTGGTATCCTGCTGTCGGTGGAGTTTGTCTTCCTGCTGTTGGTGGAGGTGGAATTCCTGCTGTTTGTGGCGGTGGTATTCCTGCTGCTGGTGGAGTTAGTGTTCCTGTTGTTTTTTGGAGTTGGTGTTCCTGCTGTTGGCGGAGTTGTTGCTCCTGCTGTTGGTGGATTTGATGTTCCTGCTCTTGGTGTGGTTGGTGATACTGCTTTTGATGGAGCTGGTGTTCCTGTTGTTGGTGGAGTTGCTGTTCCTGCTGTTGGTGGATTTGGTTTTCCTGCTGTTGCTGGAGTTGCTGCTCCTGATGTTTTTTTGAGTTGGTGTTCCTGCTGTTGGTTTTGTTGGTGTTTATGCTGTTGGTGGAATTAGTGTTCCTGCTGTTGGTGGAGTTGGTGTTCCTGCTGTTGGTGGAGATGTTTTTCCTGCTTTTGGTGGAGTTGTTGTTCCTGCTGTTGATGGAGTTGTTGTTCCTGCTATTGGTGGAGTTGTTCTTCCGGCTGTTGGTGGAGTTGGCTGTCCAGCTGTTGGTGGAGTTGGTGTTCCAGCTTTTGGTGGAGTTGGTGTTCCTGCTCTTGGTGGACTTGATGTTCCTGCAGTTTTTTGGAGTTGGTGTTCCTGCTGTTGGCGGAGTTGTTGCTCCTGCTGTTGGTGGATTTCATGTTCCTGCTGTTGGTGTGGTTGGTGATCCTGCTTTTGGTGGAGTTGGTGTTCCTGTTGTTGGTGGAGTTGCTGTTCCTGCTGTTGGTGGATTTGGTTTTCTTGCTGTTGCTGGAGTTGCTGCTCCTGATGTTTTTTTGAGTTGGTGTTCCTGCTGTTGGTTTTGTTGGTGTTCCTGCTGTTGGTGGAATTAGTGTTCCTGCTGTTGGTGGAGTTGGTGTTCCTGCTGTTGGTGCAGTTGTTGTTCCTGCTTTTGGTGGAGTTGTTGTTCCTGCTGTTGATGGAGTTTTTGTTCCTGCTATTGGTGGAGTTGTTCTTCCTGCTGTTGGTGGAGTTGATGGTCCAGCTGTTAGTGGAGTTTGTGTTCCAGCTTTTGGTGGAGTTGGTGTTCCTGCTCTTGGTGGAGTTGGTGTTCCTGCTCTTGGTGGACTTGATGTTCCTGCTGTTGTTGGAGTTGAGTTCCTGCTATTGGTGGAGTTCGTGTTCCTGCTGTTAGTGAGTTGGAGATCCTGCTGTTAGTGGTAGTGGTGTTCCTGCTGATGTTGGACTTAGTGTTCCTGCTGTTTTTTGGAGTTGTTGTTCCTGCTGTTTGTGGATTTGGTGTTCCTGCTGTTGGTGGAGTTGGAGTTCCTGCTGTTGGTGGAGTTGGTGTTTCTGCTGTTGGTGGAGCTGATTTTCTTGCTTTTGATGGCGGTTGTGTTCCTGCTGTTCGTGGCTGTAGTGTTTCTCCTGCGGATGGCTGTGGTGTAACTTCTGTTGGTCGCGGCGGTGTTCCTGCTGTTGGTGGCGGTTGTGTTCCTGCTTTTGGTGGAGTTGGTATCCTGCTGTTGGTGGAGTTGTTCTTCCTGCAGTTGGTGAAGTTGGAATTCCTGCTGTTGGTGGCGGTGGTGTTCCTGCTGTTGGTAGAGTTAGTGTTTCTGCTGTTTTTTGGAGTTGGTGTTCCTTCTGTTGGCGGAGTTGGTGTTCCTGCTGTTGGTGGATTTGATGTTCCTGCTGTTGGTGCAGTTGCTGTTCCTGCTGTTGGTGGATTTTGTTTTCCTGCTGTTGCTGGAGTTGCTGCTCCTGCTGTTTTTTTGACTATGTGTTCCTGCTGTTGGTGTTGTTGGTGTTCCTGCTGTTGGTGGAATTAGTGTTCCTGCTGTTGGTGGATTTGATTTTCCTGCTGTTGGTGGAGTTGTTGTTCCTGCTTTTGGTGGAGTTGTTGTTCCTGCTGTTGATGGAGTTTTTGTTCCTGCTATTGGTGGAGTTGTTCTTCTTGCTGTTGGTGGAGTTGATGGTCCAGCTGTTGTTGGATTTGGTGTTCCAGCTGTTGGTGGAGTTGGTGTTCCTGCTATTGGTGGAGTTGGTATTCCTTTCTTGGTGGAGTTGTCGTTCCTGCTCTTGGTGCACTTGGTGTTCCTGCTGTTGTTGGAGTTATTGTTCCTGCTGTTGGTGGAGTTGGTGTTTTTGCTGTTGGTGGTGCCGATTTTCTTGCTGTTGGTGGCGGCGGTGTTCCTGCTGTTGGTGGCGGCGGTGTTCTTGCTGTTGGTGGTGGCCGTGTTCCTGCTATTGCTTGCGTTTGTGTTCCTGCTTTTGGTGGCTGTTGTGTTCCTGCTGTTGGTGGAGTTGGTGTTCCTGCTATTGGTTGAGTGGGTGTTCCTGCTGTTGGTGGAGTTGCTGTTCCTGCTGTTGGTGGATTTGGTTTTCCTGCTGTTGGTGGAGTTGTTTTCCTACTGTTGCTGGAGTTGGTGCTCCTGCTGTTAGTGGTGTTGGTGTTCCTGTTGTTGGTGGAATTAGTGTTCCTGCTGTTGGTGGAGTTGGTGTTCCTGCTCTTGGTGGAGTTGTTGTTCCTGCTTTTGGTGGAGTTGTTGTTCCTGCTATTGATGGATTTGTTGTTCCTGCTATTAGTGGAGTTGTTCTTCCTGCTGCTGGTGGAGTTGACGGTCCAGCTGTTGGTGGAGTTGGTGTTCCAGCTTTTGGTGGAGTTGGTGTTCCTGCTCTTGGTGGAGTAGGTGTTCCTGCTCTTGGTGGACTTGATGTTCCTGCTGTTGTTGGAGTTGGTGTTCCTGCTGTTGGTGGAGTTCGTGTTCCTGCTGTTGGTGGAGTTGGAGATCCTGCTGTTGGTGGAAGTGGTGTTCCTGCTGTTGGTGGACTTAGTGTTCCTTCTGTTTTTTGGAGTTGGTGTTCCTGCTGTTGGTGGATTTGGTGTTCCTGCTGTTGGTGGAGTTGGAGATCCTGCTGTTGTTGGTAGTGGTGTTCCTGCTGTTGTTGGACTCAGTGTTCCTGCTGTTTTTCGAGTTGGTGTTCCTGCTGTTGGTCAAGTTGGTGTTCCTTCTGTTGGTGGGGTTGTTGTTCCTTTTATTGGTGGAGTTTTTGTTCCTGCTGTTGGTGGAGTTGGAGTTCCTGCGGTTGTTGGTAGTGCTGTTCCTGCTGTTGGTGGACTTAGTGTTCCTGCTGATTTTCGAGTTGGTGTTCCTGCTGTTGTTCGAGTTGGTGTTCCTGCTGTTGGTGGGGTTGTTGTTTCTTTTATTGGTGGAGTTTTTGTTCCTGCTGGTGGTGGAGTAGGTCTTCCTGATGTTGGTGGAGTTATTGTTCCTGCTGTTGGTGGAGTTGGTGTTTTTGCTGTTGGTGGAGCCGATTTTCTTCCTGTTGGTGGCGCCGGTGTTCCTGCTCTTCATGGCTGTAGTGTTTCTGCTGCTGTTGGCTGTGGTGATCCTGCTGTTGGTGGCGGTGGTGTTCCTGCTGTTGGTGGTGTTGGTATCCTGCTGTTGGTGGAGTTTGTCTTCCTGCTGTTGGTGGAGGTGGAATTCCTGCTGTTTGTGGCGGTGGTGTTCCTGCTGCTGGTGGAGTTGGTGTTCCTGCTGTTGGCGGAGTTGTTGCTCCTGCTGTTGGTGGATTTGATGTTCCTGCTGTTGGTGTGGTTGGTGATCCTGCTTTTGGTGGAGTTGCTGTTCCTGTTGTTGGTGGAGTTGCTGTTCCTGCTGTTGGTGGATTTGGTTTTCTTGCTGTTGCTGGAGTTGCTGCTCCTGATGTTTTTTTGAGTTGGTGTTCCTGCTGTTGGTTTTGTTGGTGTTTCTGCTGTTGGTGGAATTAGTGTTCCTGCTGTTGGTGGAGTTGGTGTTCCTGCTGTTGGTGGAGTTGTTGTTCCTGCTTTTGGTGGAGTTGTTCTTCCTGCTGTTGGTGGAGTTGACGGTCCAGCTGTTAGTGGAGTTGGTGTTCCAGCTTTTGGTGGAGTTGGTGTTCCTGCTCTTGGTGGAGTTGGTGTTCCTGCTTTTGGTGGACTTGATGTTCCTGCTGTTGCTGGAGTTGGTGTTCCTGCTATTGGTGGAGTTCGTGTTCCTTCTGTTAGTGAGTTGGAGATCCTGCTGTTGGTGGTAGTGGTGTTCCTGCTGTTGTTGGACTTAGTGTTCCTGCTGTTTTTTGGAGTTGGTGTTCCTGCTGTTGTTGGAGTTGGTGTTCCTGCTGTTGGTGGAGTTGGAGTTCCTGCTGTTGATGGAGTTGGTGTTTCTGCTGTTGGTGGCATTGATTTTCTTGCTGTTGATGGCAGTTGTGTTCCTGCTGTTCGTGTCTGTAGTGTTTCTGCTGCTGTTGGCTGTCGTGTAACTTCTGTTGGTTGCGGCAGTGTTCCTGCTGTTGGTGGCGGTTGTGTTCCTGCTTTTGGTGGGGTTGGTATCCTGCTGTTGTTGGAGTTGTTCTTCCTGCTGTTGGTGAAGTTGGAATTCCTGCTGTTGGTGGCGGTGGTGTTCCTGCTGTTGGTAGAGTTAGTGTTCCTGCTGTTTTTTGGAGTTGGTGTTCCTTCTGTTGGCGGAGTTGGTGTTCCTGCTGTTGGTGGATTTGATGTTCCTGCTGTTGGTGGAGTTATTGTTCCTGCTGTTTTTTGGAGTTGGTGTTCCTGCTGTTGGCGGAGTTGTTGTTGCTGCTGTTGGTGGATTTGATGTTCCTGCTTTTGGTGTGGTTGCTGATCCTGCTTTTGGTGGAGTTTGTGTTCCTGCTGTTGGTGCAATTGCTGTTCCTGCTGTTGGTGGATTTGGTTTTCCTGCTGTTGCTGGAGTTGCTGCTCCTGCTGTTTTTTTGAGTAGGTGTTTCTGCTCTTGGTGGTGTTGGTGTTCCTGCTGTTGGTGGAATAAGTGTTCCTGCTGTTGGTGGATTTGATGTTCCTGCTTTTGGTGGAGTTGTTGTTCCTGTTTTTGGTGGAGTTGTTGTTCCTGCTGTTGATGGAGTTGTTGTTCCTGCTGTTTGTGGTGTTAGTGTTCCTGCTGTTTTTTGGTGTTGGTGTTCCTGCTGTTGATGGATTTGGTTTTCCTGCTGTTGATGGAGTTGCTGCTCCTGCTGTTTATTTGAGTTGGTGTTCCTGCTGTTGTTGGAGTTGGTGTTCCGGCTGTTGGTGGAGTTGTTGTTCCTTTTATTGGTGGAGTTGGTGTTCCTGCTGTTGCTGGAGTTGTTGTTCCTTGTATTGGTGGAGTTGTTGTTCCTGCTGTTGGTGGAGTTGGTCTTCCTGATGTTGGTGGAGTTATTGTTCCTGCTTTGTGTGGAGTTGGTGTTTTTGCTGTTGGTGGCGCCGATTTTCTTGCTGTTGGTGGCAGCGGTGTTTCTGCTGTTGGTGGCGGCGGTGTTCTTGCTGTTGGTGGTGGCCATGTTCCTGCTATTGCTTGCGTTTGTGTTCCTGCTGTTGGTGGCAGTTGTGTTCCTGCTGTTGGTGGACTTAGTGTTCCTGCTGTTTTTCGAGTTGGTGTTCCTGCTGTTGGTCAAGTTGGTGTTCCTGCTGTTGGTGGGGTTGGTGTTCCTTTTATTGGTGGAGTTTTTGTTCCTGCTGTTGGTGGAGTTGGAGTTCCTGCTATTGTTGGTAGTGCTGTTCCTGCTGTTGGTGGACTTATTGTTCCTGCTGATTTTCGAGTTGGTGTTCCTGCTGTTTGTCGAGTTGGTGTTCCTGCTGTTGGTGGGGTTGTTGTTCCTTTTATTGGTGGAGTTTTTGTTCCTGCTGGTGGTGGATTAGGTCTTCCTGCTGTTGGTGGAGTTATTGTTCCTGCTGTTGGTGGAGTTGGTGTTTTTGCTGTTGGTGGAGCCGATTTTCTTGCTGTTGGTGGCGGCGGTGTTCCTGCTCGTCATGGCTGTAGTGTTTCTGCTGCTGTTGGCTGTGGTGATCCTGCTGGTGGTGGCGGTGGTGTTCCTGATGTTGGTGGTGGTGGTTTTCATGCTGTTGGTGGTGGTTGTGTTCCTGCTTTTGGTGGTGTTGGTATCCTGCTGTCGGTGGAGTTTGTCTTCCTGCTGTTGGTGGAGGTGGAATTCCTGCTGTTTGTGGCGGTGGTATTCCTGCTGCTGGTGGAGTTAGTGTTCCTGTTGTTTTTTGGAGTTGGTGTTCCTGCTGTTGGCGGAGTTGTTGCTCCTGCTGTTGGTGGATTTGATGTTCCTGCTCTTGGTGTGGTTGGTGATACTGCTTTTGATGGAGCTGGTGTTCCTGTTGTTGGTGGAGTTGCTGTTCCTGCTGTTGGTGGATTTGGTTTTCCTGCTGTTGCTGGAGTTGCTGCTCCTGATGTTTTTTTGAGTTGGTGTTCCTGCTGTTGGTTTTGTTGGTGTTTATGCTGTTGGTGGAATTAGTGTTCCTGCTGTTGGTGGAGTTGGTGTTCCTGCTGTTGGTGGAGATGTTTTTCCTGCTTTTGGTGGAGTTGTTGTTCCTGCTGTTGATGGAGTTGTTGTTCCTGCTATTGGTGGAGTTGTTCTTCCGGCTGTTGGTGGAGTTGGCTGTCCAGCTGTTGGTGGAGTTGGTGTTCCAGCTTTTGGTGGAGTTGGTGTTCCTGCTCTTGGTGGACTTGATGTTCCTGCAGTTTTTTGGAGTTGGTGTTCCTGCTGTTGGCGGAGTTGTTGCTCCTGCTGTTGGTGGATTTGATGTTCCTGCTGTTGGTGTGGTTGGTGATCCTGCTTTTGGTGGAGTTGGTGTTCCTGTTGTTGGTGGAGTTGCTGTTCCTGCTGTTGGTGGATTTGGTTTTCTTGCTGTTGCTGGAGTTGCTGCTCCTGATGTTTTTTTGAGTTGGTGTTCCTGCTGTTGGTTTTGTTGGTGTTCCTGCTGTTGGTGGAATTAGTGTTCCTGCTGTTGGTGGAGTTGGTGTTCCTGCTGTTGGTGCAGTTGTTGTTCCTGCTTTTGGTGGAGTTGTTGTTCCTGCTGTTGATGGAGTTTTTGTTCCTGCTATTGGTGGAGTTGTTCTTCCTGCTGTTGGTGGAGTTGATGGTCCAGCTGTTAGTGGAGTTTGTGTTCCAGCTTTTGGTGGAGTTGGTGTTCCTGCTCTTGGTGGAGTTGGTGTTCCTGCTCTTGGTGGACTTGATGTTCCTGCTGTTGTTGGAGTTGAGTTCCTGCTATTGGTGGAGTTCGTGTTCCTGCTGTTAGTGAGTTGGAGATCCTGCTGTTAGTGGTAGTGGTGTTCCTGCTGATGTTGGACTTAGTGTTCCTGCTGTTTTTTGGAGTTGTTGTTCCTGCTGTTTGTGGATTTGGTGTTCCTGCTGTTGGTGGAGTTGGAGTTCCTGCTGTTGGTGGAGTTGGTGTTTCTGCTGTTGGTGGAGCTGATTTTCTTGCTTTTGATGGCGGTTGTGTTCCTGCTGTTCGTGGCTGTAGTGTTTCTCCTGCGGATGGCTGTGGTGTAACTTCTGTTGGTCGCGGCGGTGTTCCTGCTGTTGGTGGCGGTTGTGTTCCTGCTTTTGGTGGAGTTGGTATCCTGCTGTTGGTGGAGTTGTTCTTCCTGCAGTTGGTGAAGTTGGAATTCCTGCTGTTGGTGGCGGTGGTGTTCCTGCTGTTGGTAGAGTTAGTGTTTCTGCTGTTTTTTGGAGTTGGTGTTCCTTCTGTTGGCGGAGTTGGTGTTCCTGCTGTTGGTGGATTTGATGTTCCTGCTGTTGGTGCAGTTGCTGTTCCTGCTGTTGGTGGATTTTGTTTTCCTGCTGTTGCTGGAGTTGCTGCTCCTGCTGTTTTTTTGACTATGTGTTCCTGCTGTTGGTGTTGTTGGTGTTCCTGCTGTTGGGTGGAATTAGTGTTCCTGCTGTTGGTGGATTTGATTTTCCTGCTGTTGGTGGAGTTGTTGTTCCTGCTTTTGGTGGAGTTGTTGTTCCTGCTGTTGATGGAGTTTTTGTTCCTGCTATTGGTGGAGTTGTTCTTCTTGCTGTTGGTGGAGTTGATGGTCCAGCTGTTGTTGGATTTGGTGTCTCCAGCTGTTGGTGGAGTTGGTGTTCCTGCTATTGGTGGAGTTGGTATTCCTTTCTTGGTGGAGTTGTCGTTCCTGCTCTTGGTGCACTTGGTGTTCCTGCTGTTGTTGGAGTTATTGTTCCTGCTGTTGGTGGGAGTTGGTGTTTTTGCTGTTGGTGGTGCCGATTTTCTTGCTGTTGGTGGCGGCGGTGTTCCTGCTGTTGGTGGCGGCGGTGTTCTTGCTGTTGGTGGGTGGCCGTGTTCCTGCTATTGCTTGCGTTTGTGTTCCTGCTTTTGGTGGCTGTTGTGTTTCCTGCTGTTGGTGGAGTTGGTGTTCCTGCTATTGGTTGAGTGGGTGTTCCTGCTGTTGGTGGAGTTGCTGTTCCTGCTGTTGGTGGATTTGGTTTTCCTGCTGTTGTGGAGTTGTTTTCCTACTGTTGCTGGAGTTGGTTGCTCCTGCTGTTAGTGGTGTTGGTGTTCCTGTTGTTGGTGGAATTAGTGTTCCTGCTGTTGGTGGAGTTGGTGTTCCTGTCTCTGGTGGAGTTGTTGTTTCCTGCTTTTGGTGGAGTTGATGTTCCTGCTATTGATGGATTTGTTGTTCTGCTATTAGTGGAGTTGTTCTTCTGCTGCTGGTGGAGTTGACGGTCCAGCTGTTGGTGGAGTTGATGTTCCAGCTTTTGGTGGAGTTGGTGTTCCTGCTCTTGGTGGAGTAGGTGTTCCCTGCTCTTGGTGGACTTGATGTTCCTGCTGTTGTTGGAGTTGGTGTTCCTGCTGTTGGTGGAGTTCGTGTTCCTGCTGTTGGTGGAGTTGGAGATCCTGCTGTTGGTGGAAGTGGTGTTCCTGCTGTTGGTGGACTTAGTGTTCCTTCTGTTTTTTGGAGTTGGTGTTCCTGCTGTTGGTGTGGATTTGGTGTTCCTGCTGTTGGTGGAGGTTGGAGATCCTGCTGTTGTTGGTAGTGGTGTTCCTGCTGTTGTTGGACTCAGTGTTCCTGCTGTTTTCGAGTTGGTGTTCCTGCTGTTGGTCAAGTTGGTGTTCCTTCTGTGGGTGGGGTTGTTGTTTCCTTTTATTGGTGGAGTTTTTGTTCCTGCTGTTGGTGGAGTTGGAGTTCCTGCGGTTGTTGGTAGTGCTGTTCCTGCTGTTGGTGGACTTAGTGTTCCTGCTGATTTTCGAGTTGGTGTTCCTGCTGTTGTTCGAGTTGGTGTGTCCTGGTTAGTTTTTGGAGTTGGGTTCCTGCTGTTGGCGGAGTTGTTGCTCCTGCTGTTGGTGGATTTGATGTTCCTGCTCTTGGTGTGGTTGGTGATACTGCTTTTGATGGAGCTGGTGTTCTGTTGTTGGTGGAGTTGCTGTTCCTGCTGTTGGTGGATTTGGTTTCCTGCTGTTGCTGGTAGTTGCTGCTCCTGATGTTTTTTTGAGTTGGTGTTCCTGCTGTTGGGTTTGTTGGTGTTTATGCTGTTGGGTGGAATTAGTGTTCCTGCTGTTGGTGGAGTTGGTGTTCCTGCTGTTGGTGGAGATGTTTTTCCTGCTTTTGGTGGAGTTGTTGTTCCTGCTGTTGATGGAGTTGTTGTTCCTGCTATTGGTGGAGTTGTTCTTCCGGCTGTTGGTGGAGTTGGCTGTCCAGCTGTTGGTGGAGTTGGTGTTCCAGCTTTTGGTGGAGTTGGTGTTCCTGCTCTTGGTGGACTTGATGTTCCTGCAGTTTTTTGGAGTTGGTGTTCCTGCTGTTGGCGGAGTTGTTGCTCCTGCTGTTGGTGGATTTGATGTTCCTGCTGTTGGTGTGGTTGGTGATCCTGCTTTTGGTGGAGTTGGTGTTCCTGTTGTTGGTGGAGTTGCTGTTCCTGCTGTTGGTGGATTTGGTTTTCTTGCTGTTGCTGGAGTTGCTGCTCCTGATGTTTTTTTGAGTTGGTGTTCCTGCTGTTGGTTTTGTTGGTGTTCCTGCTGTTGGTGGAATTAGTGTTCCTGCTGTTGGTGGAGTTGGTGTTCCTGCTGTTGGTGCAGTTGTTGTTCCTGCTTTTGGTGGAGTTGTTGTTCCTGCTGTTGATGGAGTTTTTGTTCCTGCTATTGGTGGAGTTGTTCTTCCTGCTGTTGGTGGAGTTGATGGTCCAGCTGTTAGTGGAGTTTGTGTTCCAGCTTTTGGTGGAGTTGGTGTTCCTGCTCTTGGTGGAGTTGGTGTTCCTGCTCTTGGTGGACTTGATGTTCCTGCTGTTGTTGGAGTTGAGTTCCTGCTATTGGTGGAGTTCGTGTTCCTGCTGTTAGTGAGTTGGAGATCCTGCTGTTAGTGGTAGTGGTGTTCCTGCTGATGTTGGACTTAGTGTTCCTGCTGTTTTTTGGAGTTGTTGTTCCTGCTGTTTGTGGATTTGGTGTTCCTGCTGTTGGTGGAGTTGGAGTTCCTGCTGTTGGTGGAGTTGGTGTTTCTGCTGTTGGTGGAGCTGATTTTCTTGCTTTTGATGGCGGTTGTGTTCCTGCTGTTCGTGGCTGTAGTGTTTCTCCTGCGGATGGCTGTGGTGTAACTTCTGTTGGTCGCGGCGGTGTTCCTGCTGTTGGTGGCGGTTGTGTTCCTGCTTTTGGTGGAGTTGGTATCCTGCTGTTGGTGGAGTTGTTCTTCCTGCAGTTGGTGAAGTTGGAATTCCTGCTGTTGGTGGCGGTGGTGTTCCTGCTGTTGGTAGAGTTAGTGTTTCTGCTGTTTTTTGGAGTTGGTGTTCCTTCTGTTGGCGGAGTTGGTGTTCCTGCTGTTGGTGGATTTGATGTTCCTGCTGTTGGTGCAGTTGCTGTTCCTGCTGTTGGTGGATTTTGTTTTCCTGCTGTTGCTGGAGTTGCTGCTCCTGCTGTTTTTTTGACTATGTGTTCCTGCTGTTGGTGTTGTTGGTGTTCCTGCTGTTGGTGGAATTAGTGTTCCTGCTGTTGGTGGATTTGATTTTCCTGCTGTTGGTGGAGTTGTTGTTCCTGCTTTTGGTGGAGTTGTTGTTCCTGCTGTTGATGGAGTTTTTGTTCCTGCTATTGGTGGAGTTGTTCTTCTTGCTGTTGGTGGAGTTGATGGTCCAGCTGTTGTTGGATTTGGTGTTCCAGCTGTTGGTGGAGTTGGTGTTCCTGCTATTGGTGGAGTTGGTATTCCTTTCTTGGTGGAGTTGTCGTTCCTGCTCTTGGTGCACTTGGTGTTCCTGCTGTTGTTGGAGTTATTGTTCCTGCTGTTGGTGGAGTTGGTGTTTTTGCTGTTGGTGGTGCCGATTTTCTTGCTGTTGGTGGCGGCGGTGTTCCTGCTGTTGGTGGCGGCGGTGTTCTTGCTGTTGGTGGTGGCCGTGTTCCTGCTATTGCTTGCGTTTGTGTTCCTGCTTTTGGTGGCTGTTGTGTTCCTGCTGTTGGTGGAGTTGGTGTTCCTGCTATTGGTTGAGTGGGTGTTCCTGCTGTTGGTGGAGTTGCTGTTCCTGCTGTTGGTGGATTTGGTTTTCCTGCTGTTGGTGGAGTTGTTTTCCTACTGTTGCTGGAGTTGGTGCTCCTGCTGTTAGTGGTGTTGGTGTTCCTGTTGTTGGTGGAATTAGTGTTCCTGCTGTTGGTGGAGTTGGTGTTCCTGCTCTTGGTGGAGTTGTTGTTCCTGCTTTTGGTGGAGTTGTTGTTCCTGCTATTGATGGATTTGTTGTTCCTGCTATTAGTGGAGTTGTTCTTCCTGCTGCTGGTGGAGTTGACGGTCCAGCTGTTGGTGGAGTTGGTGTTCCAGCTTTTGGTGGAGTTGGTGTTCCTGCTCTTGGTGGAGTAGGTGTTCCTGCTCTTGGTGGACTTGATGTTCCTGCTGTTGTTGGAGTTGGTGTTCCTGCTGTTGGTGGAGTTCGTGTTCCTGCTGTTGGTGGAGTTGGAGATCCTGCTGTTGGTGGAAGTGGTGTTCCTGCTGTTGGTGGACTTAGTGTTCCTTCTGTTTTTTGGAGTTGGTGTTCCTGCTGTTGGTGGATTTGGTGTTCCTGCTGTTGGTGGAGTTGGAGATCCTGCTGTTGTTGGTAGTGGTGTTCCTGCTGTTGTTGGACTCAGTGTTCCTGCTGTTTTTCGAGTTGGTGTTCCTGCTGTTGGTCAAGTTGGTGTTCCTTCTGTTGGTGGGGTTGTTGTTCCTTTTATTGGTGGAGTTTTTGTTCCTGCTGTTGGTGGAGTTGGAGTTCCTGCTGTTGTTGGTAGTGCTGTTCCTGCTGTTGGTGGACTTAGTGTTCCTGCTGATTTTCGAGTTGGTGTTCCTGCTGTTGTTCGAGTTGGTGTTCCTGCTGTTGGTGGGGTTGTTGTTTCTTTTATTGGTGGAGTTTTTGTTCCTGCTGGTGGTGGAGTAGGTCTTCCTGATGTTGGTGGAGTTATTGTTCCTGCTGTTGGTGGAGTTGGTGTTTTTGCTGTTGGTGGAGCCGATTTTCTTCCTGTTGGTGGCGCCGGTGTTCCTGCTCTTCATGGCTGTAGTGTTTCTGCTGCTGTTGGCTGTGGTGATCCTGCTGTTGGTGGCGGTGGTGTTCCTGCTGTTGGTGGTGGTGGTTTTCATGCTGTTGGTGGTGGTTGTGTTCCTGCTTTTGGTGGTGTTGGTATCCTGCTGTTGGTGGAGTTTGTCTTCCCGCTGTTGGTGGAGGTGGAATTCCTGCTGTTTGTGGCGGTGGTGTTCCTGCTGCTGGTGGAGTTGGTGTTCCTGCTGTTGGCGGAGTTGTTGCTCCTGCTGTTGGTGGATTTGATGTTCCTGCTGTTGGTGTGGTTGGTGATCCTGCTTTTGGTGGAGTTGCTGTTCCTGTTGTTGGTGGAGTTGCTGTTCCTGCTGTTGGTGGATTTGGTTTTCTTGCTGTTGCTGGAGTTGCTGCTCCTGATGTTTTTTTGAGTTGGTGTTCCTGCTGTTGGTTTTGTTGGTGTTTCTGCTGTTGGTGGAATTAGTGTTCCTGCTGTTGGTGGAGTTGGTGTTCCTGCTGTTGGTGGAGTTGTTGTTCCTGCTTTTGGTGGAGTTGTTCTTCCTGCTGTTGGTGGAGTTGACGGTCCAGCTGTTAGTGGAGTTGGTGTTCCAGCTTTTGGTGGAGTTGGTGTTCCTGCTCTTGGTGGAGTTGGTGTTCCTGCTTTTGGTGGACTTGATGTTCCTGCTGTTGCTGGAGTTGGTGTTCCTGCTATTGGTGGAGTTCGTGTTCCTTCTGTTAGTGAGTTGGAGATCCTGCTGTTGGTGGTAGTGGTGTTCCTGCTGTTGTTGGACTTAGTGTTCCTGCTGTTTTTTGGAGTTGGTGTTCCTGCTGTTGTTGGAGTTGGTGTTTCTGCTGTTGGTGGAGTTGGAGTTCCTGCTGTTGATGGAGTTGGTGTTTCTGCTGTTGGTGGCATTGATTTTCTTGCTGTTGATGGCAGTTGTGTTCCTGCTGTTCGTGTCTGTAGTGTTTCTGCTGCTGTTGGCTGTCGTGTAACTTCTGTTGGTTGCGGCAGTGTTCCTGCTGTTGGTGGCGGTTGTGTTCCTGCTTTTGGTGGGGTTGGTATCCTGCTGTTGTTGGAGTTGTTCTTCCTGCTGTTGGTGAAGTTGGAATTCCTGCTGTTGGTGGCGGTGGTGTTCCTGCTGTTGGTAGAGTTAGTGTTCCTGCTGTTTTTTGGAGTTGGTGTTCCTTCTGTTGGCGGAGTTGGTGTTCCTGCTGTTGGTGGATTTGATGTTCCTGCTGTTGGTTTGGTTGGTGATGCTGCTTTTGGTGGAGTTGGTGTTCCTGCTGTTGGTGCAGTTGCTGTTCCTGCTGTTGGTGGATTTGGTTTTCCTGCTGTTGCTGGAGTTGCTGCTCCTGCTGTTTTTTTGACTATGTGTTCCTGCTGTTGCTGTTGTTGGTGTTCCTGCTGTTGGTGGAATTAGTGTTCCTGCTGTTGGTGGATTTGATTTTCCTGCTGTTGGTGGAGTTGTTGTTCCTGCTTTTGGTGGAGTTGTTGTTCCTGCTGTTGATGGAGTTGTTGTTCCTGCTATTGGTGGAGTTGTTCTTCCTGCTGTTGGTGGAGTTGACGGTCCAGCTGTTGGTGGAGTTGGTGTTCCAGCTGCTGGTGGAGTTGGTATTCCTCGTCTTGGTGGAGTTGTTGTTCCTGCTCTTGGTGCAATTGGTGTGCCTGCTGTTGTTGGAGTTGGTGTTCCTTCTGTTGGTGGATTTGGTGTTCCTGCTGATGGTGAAGTTGGTGTTCCTGCTGGTCTTGGAGTTGTTGTTCCTGCTTTTGGTGGAGTTGTTGTTCCTGCTGTTGATGGAGTTTTTGTTCCTGCTATTGGTGGAGTTGTTCTTCCTGCTGTTGGTGGAGTTGATGGTCCAGCTGTTGGTGGATTTGGTGTTCCAGCTGTTGGTGGAGTTGGTGTTCCTGCTATTGGTGGAGTTGGTATTCCTGTTCTTGGTGGAGTTGTTGTTCCAGCTCTTGGTGCACTTGGTGTGCCTGCTGTTGTTGGAGTTGGTGTTCCTTCTGTTGGTGGAGTTGGTGTTCCTGCTTTTGGTGGAGTTGGAGTTCCTGCTGTTGGTGGTTGTGGTGTTCCTGCTGTTGGTGGACTGTGTTCCTGCAGTTTTTTTGTGGGTGATGTTCCTGCTGTTGGCGGAGTTGGTGTTCCTTCTGTTGGTGGAGTTGTTGTTCCTGCTTTTGGTGGAGTTGTTGTTCCTGCTGTTGATGGAGTTTTTGTTCCTGCTATTGGTGGAGTTGTTCTTCTTGCTGTTGGTGGAGTTGATGGTCCAGCAGTTGCTGGATTTGGTGTTCCAGCTGTTGGTGGAGTTGGTGTTCCTGCTATTGGTGGAGTTGGTATTCCTCTTCTTCGTGGAGTTGTCGTTCCTGCTCTTGGTGCACTTGGTGTTCCTGCTGTTGTTGGACTTAGTGTTCCTGCTGTTTTTTGGAGTTGGTGTTCCTGCTGTTGGTGGAGTTGTTGTTCCTGCTGTTGGTGGAGTTGGAGTTCCTGCTGTTGGTGGTAGTGGTGTTCCTGCTGTTAGTGGACTTAGTGTTCCTGCTGTTTTTCGAGTTGGTGTTCCTGATGTTGGTGGAGTTCTTGTTCCTGCTGTTGGTGGAGTTGGTGTTCCTTATATTGGTGGAGTTAATGTTCCTGCTGTTGGTGGAGTTGGTGTTTCTGCTGTTGGTGGCGCTGATTTTCTTTCTGTTGATGGCGGTTGTGTTCCTGCTGTTCGTGGCTGTAGTGTTTCTGCTGCTGTTGGCTGTGGTGTTAATGCTGTTGGTCGCGGCGGTGTTCCTGCTGTTGGTGGCGGTTGTGATACTGCATTTGGTGGTGTTGGTATCCTGCTGTTGGTGGAGTTGGTCTTCCTGCTGTTGGTGGTGTTGGAATTCCTGCTGTTGGTGGTGGTGGTGTTCCTGCTGTTGGTGGAGTTATCGTTCCTGCTGTTTTTTGGAGTTGGTGTTCCTGCTGTTGGCGGAGTTGTTGTTGCTGCTGTTGGTGGATTTGATGTTCCTGCTTTTGGTGTGGTTGCTGATCCTGCTTTTGGTGGAGTTTGTGTTCCTGCTGTTGGTGCAATTGCTGTTCCTGCTGTTGGTGGATTTGGTTTTCCTGCTGTTGCTGGAGTTGCTGCTCCTGCTGTTTTTTTGAGTAGGTGTTTCTGCTCTTGGTGGTGTTGGTGTTCCTGCTGTTGGTGGAATAAGTGTTCCTGCTGTTGGTGGATTTGATGTTCCTGCTTTTGGTGGAGTTGTTGTTCCTGTTTTTGGTGGAGTTGTTGTTCCTGCTGTTGATGGAGTTGTTGTTCCTGCTGTTTGTGGTGTTAGTGTTCCTGCTGTTTTTTGGTGTTGGTGTTCCTGCTGTTGATGGATTTGGTTTTCCTGCTGTTGATGGAGTTGCTGCTCCTGCTGTTTATTTGAGTTGGTGTTCCTGCTGTTGTTGGAGTTGGTGTTCCGGCTGTTGGTGGAGTTGTTGTTCCTTTTATTGGTGGAGTTGGTGTTCCTGCTGTTGCTGGAGTTGTTGTTCCTTGTATTGGTGGAGTTGTTGTTCCTGCTGTTGGTGGAGTTGGTCTTCCTGATGTTGGTGGAGTTATTGTTCTGGCTTTGTGTGGAGTTGGTGTTTTTGCTGTTGGTGGCGCCGATTTTCTTGCTGTTGGTGGCAGCGGTGTTTCTGCTGTTGGTGGCGGCGGTGTTCTTGCTGTTGGTGGTGGCCATGTTCCTGCTATTGCTTGCGTTTGTGTTCCTGCTGTTGGTGGCAGTTGTGTTCCTGCTTTTGGTGGACTTAGTGTTCCTGCTGTTTTTCGAGTTGGTGTTCCTGCTGTTGGTCAAGTTGGTGTTCCTGCTGTTGGTGGGGTTGGTGTTCCTTTTATTGGTGGAGTTTTTGTTCCTGCTGTTGGTGGAGTTGGAGTTCCTGCTATTGTTGGTAGTGCTGTTCCTGCTGTTGGTGGACTTATTGTTCCTGCTGATTTTCGAGTTGGTGTTCCTGCTGTTTGTCGAGTTGGTGTTCCTGCTGTTGGTGGGGTTGTTGTTCCTTTTATTGGTGGAGTTTTTGTTCCTGCTGGTGGTGGATTAGGTCTTCCTGCTGTTGGTGGAGTTATTGTTCCTGCTGTTGGTGGAGTTGGTGTTTTTGCTGTTGGTGGAGCCGATTTTCTTGCTGTTGGTGGCGGCGGTGTTCCTGCTCGTCATGGCTGTAGTGTTTCTGCTGCTGTTGGCTGTGGTGATCCTGCTGTTGGTGGCGGTGGTGTTCCTGATGTTGGTGGTGGTGGTTTTCATGCTGTTGGTGGTGGTTGTGTTCCTGCTTTTGGTGGTGTTGGTATCCTGCTGTCGGTGGAGTTTGTCTTCCTGCTGTTGGTGGAGGTGGAATTCCTGCTGTTTGTGGCGGTGGTATTCCTGCTGCTGGTGGAGTTAGTGTTCCTGTTGTTTTTTGGAGTTGGTGTTCCTGCTGTTGGCGGAGTTGTTGCTCCTGCTGTTGGTGGATTTGATGTTCCTGCTCTTGGTGTGGTTGGTGATACTGCTTTTGATGGAGCTGGTGTTCCTGTTGTTGGTGGAGTTGCTGTTCCTGCTGTTGGTGGATTTGGTTTTCCTGCTGTTGCTGGAGTTGCTGCTCCTGATGTTTTTTTGAGTTGGTGTTCCTGCTGTTGGTTTTGTTGGTGTTTATGCTGTTGGTGGAATTAGTGTTCCTGCTGTTGGTGGAGTTGGTGTTCCTGCTGTTGGTGGAGATGTTTTTCCTGCTTTTGGTGGAGTTGTTGTTCCTGCTGTTGATGGAGTTGTTGTTCCTGCTATTGGTGGAGTTGTTCTTCCGGCTGTTGGTGGAGTTGGCTGTCCAGCTGTTGGTGGAGTTGGTGTTCCAGCTTTTGGTGGAGTTGGTGTTCCTGCTCTTGGTGGACTTGATGTTCCTGCAGTTTTTTGGAGTTGGTGTTCCTGCTGTTGGCGGAGTTGTTGCTCCTGCTGTTGGTGGATTTGATGTTCCTGCTGTTGGTGTGGTTGGTGATCCTGCTTTTGGTGGAGTTGGTGTTCCTGTTGTTGGTGGAGTTGCTGTTCCTGCTGTTGGTGGATTTGGTTTTCTTGCTGTTGCTGGAGTTGCTGCTCCTGATGTTTTTTTGAGTTGGTGTTCCTGCTGTTGGTTTTGTTGGTGTTCCTGCTGTTGGTGGAATTAGTGTTCCTGCTGTTGGTGGAGTTGGTGTTCCTGCTGTTGGTGCAGTTGTTGTTCCTGCTTTTGGTGGAGTTGTTGTTCCTGCTGTTGATGGAGTTTTTGTTCCTGCTATTGGTGGAGTTGTTCTTCCTGCTGTTGGTGGAGTTGATGGTCCAGCTGTTAGTGGAGTTTGTGTTCCAGCTTTTGGTGGAGTTGGTGTTCCTGCTCTTGGTGGAGTTGGTGTTCCTGCTCTTGGTGGACTTGATGTTCCTGCTGTTGTTGGAGTTGAGTTCCTGCTATTGGTGGAGTTCGTGTTCCTGCTGTTAGTGAGTTGGAGATCCTGCTGTTAGTGGTAGTGGTGTTCCTGCTGATGTTGGACTTAGTGTTCCTGCTGTTTTTTGGAGTTGTTGTTCCTGCTGTTTGTGGATTTGGTGTTCCTGCTGTTGGTGGAGTTGGAGTTCCTGCTGTTGGTGGAGTTGGTGTTTCTGCTGTTGGTGGAGCTGATTTTCTTGCTTTTGATGGCGGTTGTGTTCCTGCTGTTCGTGGCTGTAGTGTTTCTCCTGCGGATGGCTGTGGTGTAACTTCTGTTGGTCGCGGCGGTGTTCCTGCTGTTGGTGGCGGTTGTGTTCCTGCTTTTGGTGGAGTTGGTATCCTGCTGTTGGTGGAGTTGTTCTTCCTGCAGTTGGTGAAGTTGGAATTCCTGCTGTTGGTGGCGGTGGTGTTCCTGCTGTTGGTAGAGTTAGTGTTTCTGCTGTTTTTTGGAGTTGGTGTTCCTTCTGTTGGCGGAGTTGGTGTTCCTGCTGTTGGTGGATTTGATGTTCCTGCTGTTGGTGCAGTTGCTGTTCCTGCTGTTGGTGGATTTTGTTTTCCTGCTGTTGCTGGAGTTGCTGCTCCTGCTGTTTTTTTGACTATGTGTTCCTGCTGTTGGTGTTGTTGGTGTTCCTGCTGTTGGTGGAATTAGTGTTCCTGCTGTTGGTGGATTTGATTTTCCTGCTGTTGGTGGAGTTGTTGTTCCTGCTTTTGGTGGAGTTGTTGTTCCTGCTGTTGATGGAGTTTTTGTTCCTGCTATTGGTGGAGTTGTTCTTCTTGCTGTTGGTGGAGTTGATGGTCCAGCTGTTGTTGGATTTGGTGTTCCAGCTGTTGGTGGAGTTGGTGTTCCTGCTATTGGTGGAGTTGGTATTCCTTTCTTGGTGGAGTTGTCGTTCCTGCTCTTGGTGCACTTGGTGTGCCTGCTGTTGTTGGAGTTATTGTTCCTGCTGTTGGTGGAGTTGGTGTTTTTGCTGTTGGTGGTGCCGATTTTCTTGCTGTTGGTGGCGGCGGTGTTCCTGCTGTTGGTGGCGGCGGTGTTCTTGCTGTTGGTGGTGGCCGTGTTCCTGCTATTGCTTGCGTTTGTGTTCCTGCTTTTGGTGGCTGTTGTGTTCCTGCTGTTGGTGGAGTTGGTGTTCCTGCTATTGGTTGAGTGGGTGTTCCTGCTGTTGGTGGAGTTGCTGTTCCTGCTGTTGGTGGATTTGGTTTTCCTGCTGTTGGTGGAGTTGTTTTCCTACTGTTGCTGGAGTTGGTGCTCCTGCTGTTAGTGGTGTTGGTGTTCCTGTTGTTGGTGGAATTAGTGTTCCTGCTGTTGGTGGAGTTGGTGTTCCTGCTCTTGGTGGAGTTGTTGTTCCTGCTTTTGGTGGAGTTGTTGTTCCTGCTATTGATGGATTTGTTGTTCCTGCTATTAGTGGAGTTGTTCTTCCTGCTGCTGGTGGAGTTGACGGTCCAGCTGTTGGTGGAGTTGGTGTTCCAGCTTTTGGTGGAGTTGGTGTTCCTGCTCTTGGTGGAGTAGGTGTTCCTGCTCTTGGTGGACTTGATGTTCCTGCTGTTGTTGGAGTTGGTGTTCCTGCTGTTGGTGGAGTTCGTGTTCCTGCTGTTGGTGGAGTTGGAGATCCTGCTGTTGGTGGAAGTGGTGTTCCTGCTGTTGGTGGACTTAGTGTTCCTTCTGTTTTTTGGAGTTGGTGTTCCTGCTGTTGGTGGATTTGGTGTTCCTGCTGTTGGTGGAGTTGGAGATCCTGCTGTTGTTGGTAGTGGTGTTCCTGCTGTTGTTGGACTCAGTGTTCCTGCTGTTTTTCGAGTTGGTGTTCCTGCTGTTGGTCAAGTTGGTGTTCCTTCTGTTGGTGGGGTTGTTGTTCCTTTTATTGGTGGAGTTTTTGTTCCTGCTGTTGGTGGAGTTGGAGTTCCTGCTGTTGTTGGTAGTGCTGTTCCTGCTGTTGGTGGACTTAGTGTTCCTGCTGATTTTCGAGTTGGTGTTCCTGCTGTTGTTCGAGTTGGTGTTCCTGCTGTTGGTGGGGTTGTTGTTTCTTTTATTGGTGGAGTTTTTGTTCCTGCTGGTGGTGGAGTAGGTCTTCCTGATGTTGGTGGAGTTATTGTTCCTGCTGTTGGTGGAGTTGGTGTTTTTGCTGTTGGTGGAGCCGATTTTCTTCCTGTTGGTGGCGCCGGTGTTCCTGCTCTTCATGGCTGTAGTGTTTCTGCTGCTGTTGGCTGTGGTGATCCTGCTGTTGGTGGCGGTGGTGTTCCTGCTGTTGGTGGTGGTGGTTTTCATGCTGTTGGTGGTGGTTGTGTTCCTGCTTTTGGTGGTGTTGGTATCCTGCTGTTGGTGGAGTTTGTCTTCCCGCTGTTGGTGGAGGTGGAATTCCTGCTGTTTGTGGCGGTGGTGTTCCTGCTGCTGGTGGAGTTGGTGTTCCTGCTGTTGGCGGAGTTGTTGCTCCTGCTGTTGGTGGATTTGATGTTCCTGCTGTTGGTGTGGTTGGTGATCCTGCTTTTGGTGGAGTTGCTGTTCCTGTTGTTGGTGGAGTTGCTGTTCCTGCTGTTGGTGGATTTGGTTTTCTTGCTGTTGCTGGAGTTGCTGCTCCTGATGTTTTTTTGAGTTGGTGTTCCTGCTGTTGGTTTTGTTGGTGTTTCTGCTGTTGGTGGAATTAGTGTTCCTGCTGTTGGTGGAGTTGGTGTTCCTGCTGTTGGTGGAGTTGTTGTTCCTGCTTTTGGTGGAGTTGTTCTTCCTGCTGTTGGTGGAGTTGACGGTCCAGCTGTTAGTGGAGTTGGTGTTCCAGCTTTTGGTGGAGTTGGTGTTCCTGCTCTTGGTGGAGTTGGTGTTCCTGCTTTTGGTGGACTTGATGTTCCTGCTGTTGCTGGAGTTGGTGTTCCTGCTATTGGTGGAGTTCGTGTTCCTTCTGTTAGTGAGTTGGAGATCCTGCTGTTGGTGGTAGTGGTGTTCCTGCTGTTGTTGGACTTAGTGTTCCTGCTGTTTTTTGGAGTTGGTGTTCCTGCTGTTGTTGGAGTTGGTGTTCCTGCTGTTGGTGGAGTTGGAGTTCCTGCTGTTGATGGAGTTGGTGTTTCTGCTGTTGGTGGCATTGATTTTCTTGCTGTTGATGGCAGTTGTGTTCCTGCTGTTCGTGTCTGTAGTGTTTCTGCTGCTGTTGGCTGTCGTGTAACTTCTGTTGGTTGCGGCAGTGTTCCTGCTGTTGGTGGCGGTTGTGTTCCTGCTTTTGGTGGGGTTGGTATCCTGCTGTTGTTGGAGTTGTTCTTCCTGCTGTTGGTGAAGTTGGAATTCCTGCTGTTGGTGGCGGTGGTGTTCCTGCTGTTGGTAGAGTTAGTGTTCCTGCTGTTTTTTGGAGTTGGTGTTCCTTCTGTTGGCGGAGTTGGTGTTCCTGCTGTTGGTGGATTTGATGTTCCTGCTGTTGGTTTGGTTGGTGATGCTGCTTTTGGTGGAGTTGGTGTTCCTGCTGTTGGTGCAGTTGCTGTTCCTGCTGTTGGTGGATTTGGTTTTCCTGCTGTTGCTGGAGTTGCTGCTCCTGCTGTTTTTTTGACTATGTGTTCCTGCTGTTGCTGTTGTTGGTGTTCCTGCTGTTGGTGGAATTAGTGTTCCTGCTGTTGGTGGATTTGATTTTCCTGCTGTTGGTGGAGTTGTTGTTCCTGCTTTTGGTGGAGTTGTTGTTCCTGCTGTTGGTGGAGTTGTTGTTCCTGCTGTTGGTGGAGTTGGAGTTCCTGCTGTTGGTGGTAGTGGTGTTCCTGCTGTTAGTGGACTTAGTGTTCCTGCTGTTTTTCGAGTTGGTGTTCCTGATGTTGGTGGAGTTCTTGTTCCTGCTGTTGGTGGAGTTGGTGTTCCTTATATTGGTGGAGTTAATGTTCCTGCTGTTGGTGGAGTTGGTGTTTCTGCTGTTGGTGGCGCTGATTTTCTTTCTGTTGATGGCGGTTGTGTTCCTGCTGTTCGTGGCTGTAGTGTTTCTGCTGCTGTTGGCTGTGGTGTTAATGCTGTTGGTCGCGGCGGTGTTCCTGCTGTTGGTGGCGGTTGTGATACTGCATTTGGTGGTGTTGGTATCCTGCTGTTGGTGGAGTTGGTCTTCCTGCTGTTGGTGGTGTTGGAATTCCTGCTGTTGGTGGTGGTGGTGTTCCTGCTGTTGGTGGAGTTATTGTTCCTGCTGTTTTTTGGAGTTGGTGTTCCTGCTGTTGGCGGAGTTGTTGTTGCTGCTGTTGGTGGATTTGATGTTCCTGCTTTTGGTGTGGTTGCTGATCCTGCTTTTGGTGGAGTTTGTGTTCCTGCTGTTGGTGCAATTGCTGTTCCTGCTGTTGGTGGATTTGGTTTTCCTGCTGTTGCTGGAGTTGCTGCTCCTGCTGTTTTTTTGAGTAGGTGTTTCTGCTCTTGGTGGTGTTGGTGTTCCTGCTGTTGGTGGAATAAGTTTTCCTGCTGTTGGTGGATTTGATGTTCCTGCTTTTGGTGGAGTTGTTGTTCCTGTTTTTGGTGGAGTTGTTGTTCCAGCTGTTGATGGAGTTGTTGTTCCTGCTCTTGGTGGAGTTGACGGTCCAGCTGCTGATGGAGTTGGTGTTCCAGCTGTTGGTGGAGTTGGTGTTCCTGCTCTTGGTGCAGTTCGTGTTCCTGCTCCTGGTGGACATGCTGTTCCTGCTGTTGGTGGAGTTCGTGTTCCTGCTTTTGGTGGATTTGGAGATCCTGCTGTTGGTGGTAGTGGTGTTCCTGCTGTTGGTGGACTCAGTGTTCCTGCTGTGTTTTGGAGTTGGTGTTCCTGCTGTTGGTGGAGTTCGTGTTCCTGCTGTTGGTGGATTTGGAGTTCCTGCTGTTGGTGGTAGTGGTGTTCCCTGCTGTTAGTGGACTTAGTGTTCCTGCTTATTTTCGAGTTGGTGTTCCTGCTGTTGGTGGAGTTCTTGTTCCTGCTGTTGGTGGAGTTGGTGTATCTTCTAATGGTGGAGTTAATGTTCCTGCTGTTTGTGGAGTTGGTGTTTCTGCTGTTGTTGGCGCTGATTTTCTTGCTGTTGATGGCGTTTGTGTTCCTGCTGTTTATGGCTGTAGTGTTGCTGCTGCTGTTGGCTGTCGTTTTACTGCTGTTGGTAGCGGCGGTTTTCCTGCTGTTGGTGGTGTTAGTGTTCCTGATGTTTTTTAGAGTTGGTGTTCCTGCTTTTGGCGGAGTTGGTGTTCCTGCTGTTGGTGGAATTGGTGTTCCTGCTGTTGGTGAAGATGGCGTTCCGAGTTTTGTTGGAGTTGGTGTTCCTTCTGTTGGTGCATTTGCTCTTCCTGCTGTTGGTGGATTTGGTTTTCCTGCTGTTGCTGGAGATGGTGATCCTGCTGTTTTTTTGAGTTGGTGTTCCTGCTCTTGGTGTTGTTCGTGTTCCTGCTGTTGGTGGAATTAGTGTTCCTGCTGTTGGTGGAGTTGGTGTTCCTGCTCTTGGTGGAGTTGTTGTTCCTGCTTTTGGTGGATTTGTTGTTCCTGCTGTTGATGGAGTTGTTGTTCCTGCTATTGGTGGAGTTGTTCTTCCTGCTGTTGGTGGAGTTGATGGTCCAGCTGTTGGTGGATTTAGTGTTCCAGCTTTTGGTGGAGTTGGTGTTCCTGCTATTGGTGGAGATGGTATTCCTGTTCTTGGTGGAGTTGTTGCTCCTGCTCTTGGTGCACTTGGTGTGCCTGCTGTTGTTGGAGTTGGTGTTCCTTCTGTTGGTGGAGTTGGTGTTCCTGCTGTTGGTGGAGTTGAAGTTCCTGCTGTTGGTGGTTGTAGTGTTCCTCCTGTTGGTGGACTTAGTGTTCCTGCTGCCTTTTGGCGTTCTTGTTCCTGCTGTTGGTGGAGTTGTTCTTCCTGTTGTTGGTGGAGTTGTTGTTCTTGTTGTTGGTGGAGTTGGAGTTCATTGTATTGGTGGAATTAATGTTCCTGCTGTTGGTGGAGTTGGTGTTTCTGTTGTTGGTGGTGCCGATTTTCTTGCTGTTGGTGGCGGCAGTGTTCCTGCTGTTGGTGTCGGCGGTGTTCCTGCTGTTTATGGTGGCGATGATCCTGCTGTTCATGGCTGTAGTTTTACTGCTGCTGTTGGCTGTGGTGTTACTGCTGTTGTTCGCGGCGGTGTTCCTGCTGTTGGTGGCGGTGGTTTTCCTGCTGCTGGTGGCGGTTGTGTTCCTGCTGTTGGTGGTGTCGGTTTCCTGCTGTTGGTGGAGTTGGTCTTCCTGCTGATGTTGGAGTTGCAATTCCTGCTGTTGGTGGCGGTGCTGTTCCTGCTGTTGGTGGTGTTAGTGTTCCTGCTGTCTTTTGGAGTTGCTGTTCCTGCTTTTGGTGGATTTGGTGTTCCTTCTGTTGGTGGAATTGGTGTTCCTGCTGTTGGTGGAGTTGGTGTTCCGGGTTTTGTTGGAGAAGCTGTTCCTGCTGTTGGTGGAGTTGCTGTTCCTGCTGTTGGTGGATTTGGTTTTCCTGCTGTTGCTGGAGATGCTGATCCTGCTTTTTTTTTGAATTGGTGTTCCTGCTTTTGGTGTTGTTCGTGTTCCTGCTGTTGGTGGAATTAGTGTTCCTGCTGTTGGTGGAGTTAGTGTTCCTGCTGTTGGTGGAGTTGGAGTTCCTGCTGTTGGTGGTAGTGGTGTTCCTGCTGTTAGTGAACTTAGTGTTCCTGCTGTTTTTCGAGTTGGTGTTCCTGCTGTTGGTGGAGTTCTTGTTCCTGCTGTTGGTGGAGTTGGTGTTCCTTCTATTGGTGGAGTTAATGTTCCTGCTGTTGGTGGAGTTGGTGTTTCTGCTGTTGGTGGCGCTGATTTTCTTTCTGTTGATGGCGGTTGTGTTCCTGCATTTCGTGAATGTAGCATTTCGGGTGCTGTTGGCTGTGGTGTTACTGCTGTTGGTCATGGCGGTGTTCCTGCTGTTGGTGGCGGTTGTGTTCCTGCTTTTGTTGGTGTTGGTATCCTGCTGTTGGTGGAGTTGGTCCTCCTGCTGTTGGTGAAGTTGGAATTCCTGCTGTTGGTGGTGGTGGTGTTCCTGCTGTTTGTGGAATTTGTGTCCCTGCTGTTTTTTGGAGTTGGTGTTCCTGCTGTTGGTGGAGTTGGTGTTCCTGCTGTTGGTGGATTTAATGTTCCTGCTGTTGGTGTGGTTGCTGATTCTGCTTTTAGTGGAGTTGGTGTTCCTGCTGTTGGTGCAGGTGCTGTTCCTGCTGTTGGTGGATTTTGTTTTCCTGCTGTTGCTGGAGTTGCTGCTCCTGCTGTTTTTTTGAGTAGGTGTTTCTGCTGTTGGTGTTGTTGGTGTTCCTGCTGTTGCTGGAATTAGTGTTCCTTCTGTTGGTGGATTTGATGTTCCTGCTGTTGGTGGAGTTGTTGTTCCTGCTTTTCGTGGAGTTGTTGTTCCTGCTGTTGGTGGAGTTGGAGTTCATTCTATTGGTGGAGTTAATGTTCCTGCTGTTGGTGGAGTTGGTGTTTCTGTTGTTGGTGGATTTGGTTTTCCTGCTGTTGCTGGAGATGCTGATCCTGCTGTTTTTTTGAATTGGTGTTCCTGCTTTTGGTGTTGTTCGTTTTCCTGCTGTTGGTGGAATTAGTTTTCCTGCTGTTGGTGGAGTTGGTGATCCTGCTGTTGGTGGAGTTGGAGATCCTGCTGTTGGTGGTAGTGGTGTTCCTGCTGTTGGTGGACTTAGTGTTCCTGCTGTTGGTGGATTTGATGTTCCTGCTGTTGGTGGAATTGTTGTTCCTGCTTTTGGTGGAGTTGTTGTTCCTGCTCTTGGTGGAGTTGGACTTCATTCTATTGGTGGAGTTAATGTTCCTGCTGTTGGTGGAGCTGATGTTTCTGTTGTTGGTGGTGCCAATTTTCATGGTGTTGGTGGCGGCAGTGTTCCTGCTGTTGGTGTCGGCGGTGTTCCTGCTGTTGATGCTGGCGGTGATCCTGCTGTTCGTGGCTGTAGATATTCTGCTGCTGTTGGCTGTGGTGTTACTGCTGTTGTTCGCGGCGGTGTTCCTGCTGTTGGTGGCGGTGGTTTTCCTGCTGCTGGTGGCGGTTGTGTTCCTGCTGTTGGTGGTGTCGGTTTCCTGCTGTTGGTGGAGTTGGTCTTCCTGCTGTTGGTGGAGTTGGAATTCCTGCTGTTGGTGGCGGTGCTGTTCCTGCTGTTGGTGGTGTTAGTGTTCCTGCTGTTTTTTGGGGTTGCTGTTCCTGCTTTTGTTGGAGTTGGTGTTCCTGCTGTTGGTGGAATTGGTGTTCCTGCTTTTGGTGGAGTTGGTGTTCCGGGTTTTGTTGGAGAAGCTGTTCCTGCTGTTGGTGGGGTTGCTGTTCCTGCTGTTGGTGGATTTGGTTTTCCTGCTGTTGCTGGAGATGCTGATCCTGCTGTTTTTTTGAATTGGTGTTCCTGCTTTTGGTGTTGTTCGTGTTCCTGCTGTTGGTGGTAGTGGTGTTCCTGCTGTTGGTGGACTTAGTGTTCCTGCTGTTTTTTGGAGTTGGTGTTCCTGCTGTTGGTGGATTTGGTGTTCCTGCTGTTGGTGGAGTTGGAGTTCCTGCTCTTGGTGGTAGTGGTGTTCCTGCTGTTAGTGGACTTAGTGTTCCTGCTGTTTTTCGAGTTGGTGTTCCTGCTGTTGGTGGAGTTCTTGTTCCTGCTGTTGTTGGAGTTCGTGTTCCTTCTATTGGTGGAGTTAATGTTCCTGCTGTTGGTGGAGTTGGTGTTTCTGCTGTTGGTGGCACTGATTTTCTTTTTGTTGATGGCGGTTGTGTTCCTGCTGTTCGTGGCTGTAGCATTTCGGCTGCTGTTGGCTGTGGTGTTACTGCTGTTGGTCACGGCGGTTTTCCTGCTGTTGGTGGTGGTTGTGTTCCTGCTTTTGGTGGTGTTGGTATCCTGCTGTTGGTGGAGTTGGTCCTCCTGCTGTTGGTGAAGATGGAATTCCTGCTGTTGGTGGCGGTGGTGTTCCTGCTGTTGGTGGAGTTTGTGTCCCTGCTGTTTTTTGGAGTTGGTGTTCCTGCTGTTGGCAGAGTTGGTGTTCCTGCTGTTGGTGGATTTAATGTTCCTGCTGTTGGTGTGGTTGCTGATCCTGCTTTTAGTGCAGTTGGTGTTCCTGCTGTTGGTGCAGTTGCTGTTCCTGCTGTTGGTGGATTTGGCTTTCCTTCTGTTGTTGGAGTTGCTGCTCCTGCTGTTTTCTTGAGTAGGTGTTCCTGCTGTTGTTGTTGTTGGTGTTCCTGCTGTTGGTGGAATTAGTGTTCCTGCTGTTGGTGGATTTGATGTTCCTGCTGTTGGTGGAGTTGTTGTTCCTGCTTTTGGTGGAGTTGTTGTTCCTGCTGTTGATGGAGTTGTTGTTCCTGCTATTGGAGGCATTGGTGTTCCCTGCTGTTAATGGACTTAGTGTTCCTGCTGTTTTTCGAGTTGGTGTTCCTGCTGTTGGCGAAGTTCTTGTTCCTGCTGTTGTTGGAGCTAATGTTTCTTCTAATGGTGGAGTTAATGTTCCTGCTGTTTGTGGAGTTGGTGTTTCTGCTGTTGATGGCACTGATTTTCTTGCTGTTGATGGCGGTTGTGTTCCTGCTGCTGTTGGCTGTCGTTTTACTGCTGTTGGTCGCGGCGGTTTTCCTGCTGTTGGTGGTGTTAGTGTTCCTGATGTTACTTAGAGTTGGTGTTCCTGCTTTTGGCGGAGTTGGTGTTCCTGCTGTTGGTGGAGTTGGTGTTCCTGCTGTTGGTGGTGTTAGGGTCCCTGATGTTTTTTAGAGTTGGTGTTCCTGCTATTGGCGGAGTTGTTGTTCCTTCTATTGGTGGAGTTGTTCTTCCTGCTGTTGGTGGAGTTGGTGTTCCGGGTTTTGTTGGAGTTGGTGTTCCTGCTGTTGGTGGAGTTGCTGTTCTGGCTGTTGGTGGATTTGGTTTTCCTGCTGTTGCAAGAGATGCTGAAACTGCTTTTTTTTTGAATTGGTGTTCCTGCTGTTGGTGTTGTTCGTGTTCCTGCTGTTGGTGGAATTAGTGTTGCTGCTGTTGGTGGAGTTGGTGTTCCTGCTGTTGATGGAGTTGTTGTTCCTGCTATTGGTGGAGTTGTTCTTCCTGCTGTTGTTGGAGTTGGTGTTCCTTCTGTTGCTGGAGTTGGAGTTCATTCTATTGGTGGAGTTAATGTTCCTGCTGTTGGTGGAGTTGGTGTTTCTGTTGTTGGTGGAGCCGATTTTCTTGCTGTTGGTCGCGGCAGTGTTCCTGTTGTTGGTGGCGGTGGTGTTCCTGCTGTTGATAGTGGCGGTGATCCTGCTGTTCGTGGCTGTAGGGTTTCTGCTGCTGTTGACAATGGTGTTCCTGCTGTTGGTGGCGGTGGTGTTCCGGCTGTTGATGGCGGTGGTGTTCCGGCTGTTGATGGTGGTGGTGTTCCTGCTGTTTGTGGTGTTAGTGTTCCTGCTGTTTATTGGTGTTGGTGTTCCTGCTGTTGGTGGAGTTGGTGTTCCTGCTGTTGGTGGAGTTGGTGTTCCTGCTGTTGGTGGAGTTGTTGTTCCTTTTATTGGTGGAGTTGTTGTTCCTGCTGTTTATGGATTTGGTCTTCCTGCTGTTGGTGGAGTTATTGTGCCTAATGTTGTTGGAGTTGGTGTTCCTGCTCTTGGTGGAGTTGTTGTTCCTGCTGTTGATGGAGTTGTTGCTCCTGCTATTGGTGGAGTTGTTCTTCCTGCTGTTGTTGGAGTTCGTGTTCCTTCTGTTGGTGGATTTGTTGTTCCTGCTGTTGGTGGAGTTGGTGTTCCTGCTCTTGGTGGAGTTGGTGTTCCGGCTCTTGGTGGACTTGATGTTCCTGCTGTTGTTGGAGTTGGTGTTCTTGCTATTCGTGAAGTTGTTGTTCCTGCTGTTGGTGGAGTTGGAGTTCATTCTATTGGTGGAGTTAATGTTCCTGCTGTTGGTGGAGTTGGTGTTTCTGTTGTTGGTGGCGCCGAATTTCTTGCTGTTGGTGGCAGCAGTGTTCCTGTTGTTGGTGGCGGTGGTGTTCCTGCTGTTGATGGTGGCGGTGATCCTGCTGTTCGTGGCTGTAGGGTTTCTGCTGCTGTTGACAATGGTGTTCCTGCTGTTGGTGGCGGTGGTGTTCCGGCTGTTGATGGCGGTGGTGTTCCTGCTCTTTGTGGTGTTAGTGTTCCTGCTGTTTATTGGTGTTGGTGTTCCTGCTGTTGGTGGAGTTAGTGTTCCTGCTGTTGGTGGAGTTGGTGTTCCTTTTATTGGTGGAGTTAATGTTCCTGCTGTTGGTGGAGTTGGTTTTCCTGCTGTTGGTGGAGTTTGTTTTCCAACTGTTGCTGGAGTTGCTGCTTCTGCTGTTAGTGGTGTTGGTGTTCCTGCTGTTTGTGGAATTAGTGTTCCTGCTGTTGGTGGAGTTGGTGTTCCTGCTGCGGTTGGAGTTGTTGTTCCTGCTTTTGGTGGAGTTGTTGTTCCTGCTGTTGATGGAGTTGTTGTTCCTGCTATTGGTGGAGTTGTTCTTCCTGCTGTTGGTGGAGTTTGTGTTCCGGGTTTTGTTGGAGTTGGTGTTCCTGCTGTTGGTGGAGATGCTGTACCTGCTGTTGGTGGATTTGGTTTTCCTGCTGTTGCTGGAGATGCTGAAACTGCTGTTTTTTTTAATTGGTGTTCCTGCTGTTGGTGTTGTTCGTGTTCCTGCTGTTGGTGGAATTAGTGTTCCTGCTGTTGGTGGAGTTGGTGTTCCTGCTGTTGGTGGAGTTGTTGTTCCTGCTTTTGGTGGTGTTGTTGTTCCTGCTGTTGATGGAGTTGTTGTTCCTGCAATTGGTTGACTTGTTCTTCCTGCTGTGGGTGGAGTTGACCGTCTAGCTGTTGGTGGATTTGGTGTTCCAGCTGTTGGTGGATTGGTGTTCCTGCTATTGGTGGAGTTGTTGTTCTTGCTTTTGGTGGAGTTGTTGTTCCTCTCTTGGTTCACTTGGTGTGCCTGCTGTTTTTGGAGTTGGTATTCCTTCTGTTGGTGTTAGTGGTGTTCCTCCTGTTGGTGGACTTAGTGTTCCTGCTGCCATTTGGAGTTGGTGTTCCAGCTGTTGGTGGAGCTGGTGTTTTTGCTGTTGGTGAAGTTGTTGATCCTGCTGTTGGTGGAGTTGGAGTTCATTCTATTCGTGGAGTTAATTTTACTGCTGTTGGTGGAGTTGGTGTTTCTGTTGTTGGTGGCGCCGATTTTCTTGCTGTTGGTGGCGGCAGTGTTCCTGTTGTTGGTGGCGGTGGTGTTCCTGCTGTTGATGGTGGCGGTGATCCTGCTGTTCGTGGCTGTAGTGTTTCTGCTGCTGTTGACAATGGTGTTCCTGTTGTTGGTGACGGTGGTGTTCCTGCTGTTGGTGGTGGTGGTTTTCCTGCTGTTGGTGGCGGTTGTGTTCCTGCTGTTGGTGGTGTTAGTGTTCCTGCTGTTTTTTGTTGTTGGTGTTCCTGCTGTTGGTGGAGTTGGTGTTCCTGCTGTTGATGGAGTTGGTGTTCCTGCTGTTGGTGGAGTTCTTGTTCCTGCTGTTGATGGAGTTGGTCTTCCTGCTGTTGGTGGAGTTACTGTTCCTGATGTTTTTTAGAGTTGGTGTTCCTGCTTTTGGCGGAGTTGTTGTTCCTTCTACTGGTGGAGTTGTTCTTCCTGCTGTTGGTGTAGTTTTTGTTCCTGCTGTTGATGGAGTTGTTCTTCCTGCTATTGGTGGATTTGCTCTTCCAGCTGTTGGTGGAGTTGGTGTTCCGGGTTTTGTTGGAGTTGGTGTTCCTGCTGTTGGTGGAGTTGCTGTTCCTGCTGTTGGTGGATTTGGTTTTCCTGCTGTTGCAGGAGATGCTGAAACTGCTGTTTTTTTGAATTGGTGTTCCTGCTGTTGTTGTTGTTCGTGTTCCTGCTGTTGGTGGAGTTGGTGCTCCTGCTGTTGGTGGAGTTGTTGTTCCTGCTTTTGGTGGAGTTGTTGTTCCTGCTGTTGATGGAGTTGTTGTTCCTGCTATTGGTGGAGTTGTACTTCCTGCTGTTGTCGGAGTTGGTGTTCCTTATGTTGGTGGATTTGGTGTTCCTGCTGTTGGTGGAGTTGGAGTTCCTGCTCTTGGTGGTAGTGGTGTTCCACCTGTTGATGGACCTAGTGTTCCTGCTGCCTTTTGGAGTTGGTGTTCCTGCTGTTGGTGGATTTGGTGTTCTTGCTATTGGTGAAGTTGTTGTTCCTGCTGTTGGTGGAGTTGGAGTTCATTCTATTGGTGGAGTTAATGTTCCTGCTGTTGGTGGAGTTGGTGTTCCTGCTGTTGGTGGAGTTGTTGTTCCTGCTTTTGGTGGAGTTGTTGTTCCTGCTGTTGATGGAGTTGTTGTTCCTGCTATTGGTGGAGTTGTTCTTCCTGCTGTTGGTGGAGTTGGTGTTCCGGGTTTTGTTGGAGTTGGTGCTCCTGCTGTTGGTGGAGATGTTGTACCTGCTGTTGGTGGATTTGGTTTTCTTGCTGTTGCTGGAGATGCTGAAACTGCTGTTTTTTTGAATTGGTGTTCCTGCTGTTGGTGTTGTTCGTGTTACTGCTGTTGGTGGAATTAGTGTTCCTGCTGTTGGTGGAGTTGGTGTTCCTGCTGTTGGTGGAGTTGTTGTTCCTGCTTTTGGTGGTGTTGTTGTTCCTGCTGTTGATGGAGTTGTTGTTCCTGCAATTGGTTGACTTGTTCTTCCTGCTGTGGGTGGAGTTGACCGTCTAGCTGTTGGTGGATTTGGTGTTCCAGCTGTTGGTGGATTGGTGTTCCTGCTATTGGTGGAGTTGTTGTTCTTGCTTTTGGTGGAGTTGTTGTTCCTCTCTTGGTGCACTTGGTGTGCCTGCTGTTTTTGGAGTTGGTATTCCTTCTGTTGGTGTTAGTGGTGTTCCTCCTGTTGGTGGACTTAGTGTTCCTGCTGCCTTTTGGAGTTGGTGTTCCAGCTATTGGTGGAGCTGGTGTTTTTGCTGTTGGTGAAGTTGTTGATCCTGCTGTTGGTGGAGTTGGAGTTCATTCTATTCGTGGAGTTAATTTTACTGCTGTTGGTGGAGTTGGTGTTTCTGTTGTTGGTGGCGCCGATTTTCTTGCTGTTGGTGGCGGCAGTGTTCCAGATGTTGGTGGCGGTGGTGTTCCTGCTGTTGATGGTGGCGGTGATCCTGCTGTTCGTGGCTGTAGTGTTTCTGCTGCATTTGACAATGGTGTTCCTGCTGTTGGTGGCGGTGGTGTTCCTGCTGTTGGTGGCGGTGGTGTTCCTGCTGTTGGTGGTGATTGTGTTCCTGCTGTTGGTGGTGATGGTTTCCTGCTGCTGGTGGAGTTGTTCTTCCTGCTGTTGCTGGAGTTGGAGATCCGGCTGTTGGTGGCGGTGGTGTTCCTGCTGTTTGTGGTGTTAGTGTTCCTGCTGTTTTTTGCTGTTGGTCTTCCTGCTGTTGGCGGAGCTGGTGCTCCTGCTGTTGGTGGAGTTGGTGTTCCTGCTGTTGGTGGATTTGATGTTCCTGCTGTTGGTGGAGATGCTGTTCTTGCTGTTGGTGGATTTGGATTTCCTGCTGTTGCTGCAGTTGTTGCTCCTGCTGTTTTTTAGAGTTGGTGTTCCCTGCTGTTGGTGTTGTTGGTGTTCCTGCTGTTGGTGGAATTAGTGTTCCTGCTTTTGGTGGAGTTGTTGTTCCTGCTGTTGATGGAGTTGTTGTTCCTGCTATTGGTGGAGCTGTTCTTCCTGCTGTTGGTGGAGTTGGTGTTCCAGCTTTTGGTGGAGTTGGTGTTCCTGCTCTTGGTGGAGTTGGTGTTCCTGCTCTTGGTGGACTTGATGTTTCTGCTGTTGTTGGAGTTGGTGTTCCTGCTGTTGGTGGCGTTGGTGTTCCTGCTGCTGGTGGAGTTGGAGATCCTGCTGTTGGTGGTAGTGGTGTTCCTGCTGTTGGTGGACTTAGTGTTCCTGCTGTTTTTTGGAGTTGGTGTTCCTGCTGTTGGTGGATTTTTTGTTCCTGCTGTTGGTGGAGTTGGTGTTCCTTCTATTGGTAGAGTTAATGTTCATGCTGTTGGTGGAGTTGGTGTATCTGCTGTTGGTGGCGCTGATTTTCTTGCTGTTGTGGCGGTTGTGTTCCTGCTGTTCGTGGCTGTAGTGTTTCTGCTGCTGTTGGCTGTGGTGATCCTCCTGTTGGTGGCGGTGTTGTTCCTGCTGTTGATGGCCGTGGTTTTCATGCTGTTGGTGGTGGTTGTGTTCCTGCCTTTGGTGGTGTCGGTATCCTGCTGTTGGTGGAGTTGGTCTTCCTGCTGTTGGTGGCGTTGGAATTCCTGCTGTTTGTTGCGGTGGTGTTCCTGCTGTTGGTGGAGTTATTGTTCCTGCTGTTTTTTGGAGTTGGTGTTCCTGCTGTTGGTGGAGTTGGTGTTCCTGCTCTTGGTGGAGTTGCTGTTCCTTTTATTGGTGGAGTTGATGTTCCTGCTGTTGGTGGAGTTGGTGTTCTTGCTCTTGGTGGAGTTGGTGTTCCGGCTTTTGGTGGAGTTGGTGTTCCTGCTCTTGGTGGAGTTGCTGTTCCTGTTTTTGGTGGATTTGGTTTTCCATCTGTTGCTGGAGTTGCTGATCCTGCCTGTTTTTTGAGTTGGTGTTCCTGCTGTTGGTGTTGTTCGTGTTCCTGCTGTTGGTGGAATTAGTGTTCCTGCTGTTGGTGGAATTAGTGTTCCTGCTCTTGGTGGAGTTGGTGTTCCTGCTGTTGGTGGAGTTGGTGTTCCTGCTGTTGGTGGAGTTGTTGTTCCTTTTATTGGTGGAGTTAATGTTCCTGCTGTTGGTGGAGTTGGTTTTCCTGCTCTTGGTGGAGTTTGTTTTCCAACTGTTGCTGGAGTTGCTGCTCCTGCTGTTAGTGGTGTTGGTGTTCCTGCTGTTTGAGGAATTAGTGTTCCTGCTGTTGGTGGAGTTTGTGTTCCTGCTGTGGGTGGAGTTGTTGTTCCTGCTTTTGGTGGAGTTGTTGTTCCTGCTGTTGATGGAGTTGTTGTTCCTGCTATTGGTGGAGTTGTTCTTCCTGCTGTTGGTGGAGTTTGTGTTCCGGGTTTTGTTGGAGTTGGTGTTCCTGCTGTTGGTGGAGATGCTGTACCTGCTGTTGGTGGATTTGGTTTTCCTGCTGTTGCTGGAGATGCTGAAACTGCTGTTTTTTTTTAATTGGTGTTCCTGCTGTTGGTGTTGTTCGTGTTCCTGCTGTTGGTGGAATTAGTGTTCCTGCTGTTGGTGGAGTTGGTGTTCCTGCTGTTGGTGGAGTTGTTGTTCCTGCTTTTGGTGGTGTTGTTGTTCCTGCTGTTGATGGAGTTGTTGTTCCTGCAATTGGTTGACTTGTTCTTCCTACTGTGGGTGGAGTTGACCGTCTAGCTGTTGGTGGATTTGGTGTTCCAGCTGTTGGTGGATGGGTGTTCCTGCTATTGGTGGAGTTGTTGTTCTTGCTTTTGGTGGAGTTGTTGTTCCTCTCTTGGTTCACTTGGTGTGCCTGCTGTTTTTGGAGTTGGTATTCCTTCTGTTGGTGTTAGTGGTGTTCCTCCTGTTGGTGGACTTAGTGTTCCTGCTGCCTTTTGGAGTTGGTGCTCCAGCTGTTGGTGGAGCTGGTGTTTTTGCTGTTGGTGAAGTTGTTGATCCTGCTGTTGGTGGAGTTGTTGTTCCTGCTGTTGGTGGAGTTGTTGTTCCTGCTGTTGGTGGAGTTGTTGTTCCTGCTATTGGTGGAGTTGTACTTCCTACTGTTGTCGGAGTTGGTGTTCCTTATGTTGGTGGATTTGGTGTTCCTGCTGTTGGTGGAGTTGGAGTTCCTGCTCTTGGTGGTAGTGGTGTTCCACCTGTTGATGGACCTAGTGTTCCTGCTGCCTTTTGGAGTTGGTGTTCCTGCTGTTGGTGGATTTGGTGTTCTTGCTATTGGTGAAGTTGTTGTTCCTGCTGTTGGTGGAGTTGGAGTTCATTCTATTGGTGGAGTTAATGTTCCTGCTTTTGGTGGTGTTGTTGTTCCTGCTGTTGATGGAGTTATTGTTCCTGCAATTGGTTGACTTGTTCTTCCTGCTGTGGGTGGAGTTGACCGTCTAGCTGTTGGTGGATTTGGTGTTCCAGCTGTTGGTGGATTGGTGTTCCTGCTATTCGTGGAGTTGTTGTTCTTGCTTTTGGTGGAGTTGTTGTTCCTCTCTTGGTTCACTTGGTGTGCCTGCTGTTTTTGGAGTTGGTATTCCTTCTGTTGGTGTTAGTGGTGTTCCTCCTGTTGGTGGACTTAGTGTTCCTGCTGCCTTTTGGAGTTGGTGTTCCAGCTGTTGGTGGAGCTGGTGTTTTTGCTGTTGGTGAAGTTGTTGATCCTGCTGTTGGTGGAGTTGGAGTTCATTCTATTCGTGGAGTTAATTTTACTGCTGTTGGTGGAGTTCGTGTTTCTGTTGTTGGTGGCGCCGATTTTCTTGCTGTTGGTGGCGGCAGTGTTCCTGTTGTTGGTGGCGGTGGTGTTCCTGCTGTTGATGGTGGTGGTGATCCTGCTGTTCGTGGCTGTAGTGTTTCTGCTGCTGTTGACAATGGTGTTCCTGTTGTTGGTGACGGTGGTGTTCCTGCTGTTGGTGGTGGTGGTTTTCCTGCTGTTGGTGGCGGTTGTGTTCCTGCTGTTGGTGGTGTTAGTGTTCCTGCTGTTTTTTGGTGTTGGTGTTCCTGCTGTTGGTGGAGTTGGTGTTCCTGCTGTTGATGGAGTTGGTGTTCCTGCTGTTGGTGGAGTTCTTGTTCCTGCTGTTGATGGAGTTGGTCTTCCTGCTGTTGGTGGAGTTACTGTTCCTGATGTTTTTTAGAGTTGGTGTTCCTGCTTTTGGCGGAGTTGTTGTTCCTTCTATTGGTGGAGTTGTTCTTCCTGCTGTTGGTGTAGTTTTTGTTCCTGCTGTTGATGGAGTTGTTCTTCCTGCTATTGGTGGATTTGCTCTTCCAGCTGTTGGTGGAGTTGGTGTTCCTGCTGTTGGTGGAGTTGCTGTTCCTGCTGTTGGTGGATTTGGTTTTCCTGCTGTTGCAGGAGATGCTGAAACTGCTGTTTTTTTGAATTGGTGTTCCTGCTGTTGTTGTTGTTCGTGTTCCTGCTGTTGGTGGAGTTGGTGCTCCTGCTGTTGGTGGAGTTGTTGTTCCTGCTTTTGGTGGAGTTGTTGTTCCTGCTGTTGATGGAGTTGTTGTTCCTGCTATTGGTGGAGTTGTACTTCCTACTGTTGTCGGAGTTGGTGTTCCTTATGTTGGTGGATTTGGTGTTCCTGCTGTTGGTGGAGTTGGAGTTCCTGCTCTTGGTGGTAGTGGTGTTCCACCTGTTGATGGACCTAGTGTTCCTGCTGCCTTTTGGAGTTGGTGTTCCTGCTGTTGGTGGATTTGGTGTTCTTGCTATTGGTGAAGTTGTTGTTCCTGCTGTTGGTGGAGTTGGAGTTCATTCTATTGGTGGAGTTAATGTTCCTGCTGTTGGTGGAGTTGGTTTTCCTGCTGTTGGTGGAGTTTGTTTTCCAACTGTTGCTGGAGTTGCTGCTCCTGCTGTTGGTGGAGTTGGTGTTCCTGCTGTTGGTGGAGTTGTTGTTCCTGCTTTTGGTGGTGTTGTTGTTCCTGCTGTTGATGGAGTTGTTGTTCCTGCAATTGGTTGACTTGTTCTTCCTGCTGTGGGTGGAGTTGACCGTCTAGCTGTTGGTGGATTTGGTGTTCCAGCTGTTGGTGGATTGGTATTCCTGCTATTGGTGGAGTTGTTGTTCTTGCTTTTGGTGGAGTTGTTGTTCCTCTCTTGGTACACTTGGTGTGCCTGCTGTTTTTGGAGTTGGTATTCCTTCTGTTGGTGTTAGTGGTGTTCCTCCTGTTGGTGGACTTAGTGTTCCTGCTGCCTTTTGGAGTTGGTGTTCCAGCTATTGGTGGAGCTGGTGTTTTTGCTGTTGGTGAAGTTGTTGATCCTGCTGTTGGTGGAGTTGGAGTTCATTCTATTCGTGGAGTTAATTTTACTGCTGTTGGTGGAGTTGGTGTTTCTGTTGTTGGTGGCGCCGATTTTCTTGCTGTTGGTGGCGGCAGTGTTCCAGTTGTTGGTGGCGGTGGTGTTCCTGCTGTTGATGGTGGCGGTGATCCTGCTGTTCGTGGCTGTAGTGTTTCTGCTGCATTTGACAATGGTGTTCCTGCTGTTGGTGGCGGTGGTGTTCCTGCTGTTGGTGGCGGTGGTGTTCCTGCTGTTGGTGGTAATTGTGTTCCTGCTGCTGGTGGAGTTGTTCTTTCTGCTGTTGCTGGAGTTGGAGATCCGGCTGTTGGTGGCGGTGGTGTTCCTGCTGTTTGTGGTGTTAGTGTTCCTGCTGTTTTTTGCTGTTGGTCTTCCTTCTGTTGGCGGAGCTGGTGCTCCTGCTGTTGGTGGAGTTGGTGTTCCTGCTGTTGGTGGATTTGATGTTCCTGCTGTTGGTGGAGATGCTGTTCTTGCTGTTGGTGGATTTGGATTTCCTGCTGTTGCTGCAGTTGTTGCTCCTGCTGTTTTTTAGAGTTGGTGTTCCCTGCTGTTGGTGTTGTTGGTGTTCCTGCTGTTGGTGGAATTAGTGTTCCTGCTTTTGGTGGAGTTGTTGTTCCTGCTGTTGATGGAGTTGTTGTTCCTGCTATTGGTGGAGCTGTTCTTCCTGCTGTTGGTGGAGTTGGTGTTCCAGCTTTTGGTGGCGTTGGTGTTCCTGCTCTTGGTGGAGTTGGTGTTCCTGCTCTTGGTGGACTTGATGTTTCTGCTGTTGTTGGAGTTGGTGTTCCTGCTGTTGGTGGCGTTGGTGTTCCTGCTGTTGGTGGAGTTGGAGATCCTGCTGTTGGTGGTAGTGGTGTTCCTGCTGTTGGTGGACTTAGTGTTCCTGCTGTTTTTTGGTGTTGGTGTTCCTGCTGTTGGTGGATTTTTTGTTCCTGCTGTTGGTGGAGTTGGTGTTCCTTCTATTGGTGGAGTTAATGTTCATGCTGTTGGTGGAGTTGGTGTTTCTGCTGTTGGTGGCGCTGATTTTCTTGCTGTTGTGGCGGTTGTGTTCCTGCTGTTCGTGGCTGTAGTGTTTCTGCTGCTGTTGGCTGTGGTGATCCTGCTGTTGGTGGCGGTGGTGTTCCTGCTGTTGATGGCCGTGGTTTTCATGCTGTTGGTGGTGGTTGTGTTCCTGCCTTTGGTGGTGTCGGTATCCTGCTGTTGGTGGAGTTGGTCCTCCTGCTGTTGGTGGCGTTGGAATTCCTGCTGTTGGTGGCGGTGGTGTTCCTGCTGTTGGTGGAGTTATTGTTCCTGCTGTTTTTTGGAGTTGGTGTTCCTGCTGTTGGTGGAGTTGGTGTTCCTGCTCTTGGTGGAGTTGCTGTTCCTTTTATTGGTGGAGTTGTTGTTCCTGCTGTTGGTGGAGTTGGTGTTCTTGCTCTTGGTGGAGTTGGTGTTCGGGCTTTTGGTGGAGTTGGTGTTCCTGCTCTTGGTGGAGTTGCTGTTCCTGTTTTTGGTGGATTTGGTTTTCCATCTGTTGCTGGAGTTGCTGATCCTGCCTGTTTTTTGAGTTGGTGTTCCTGCTGTTGGTGTTGTTCGTGTTCCTGCTGTTGGTGGAATTAGTGTTCCTGCTGTTGGTGGAATTAGTGTTCCTGCTCTTGGTGGAGTTGGTGTTCCTGCTGTTGGTGGAGTTGGTGTTCCTGCTGTTGGTGGAGTTGTTGTTCCTTTTATTGGTGGAGTTAATGTTCCTGCTGTTGGTGGAGTTGGTTTTCCTGCTGTTGGTGGAGTTTGTTTTCCAACTGTTGCTGGAGTTGCTGCTCCTGCTGTTAGTGGTGTTGGTGTTCCTGCTGTTTGTGGAATTAGTGTTCCTGCTGTTGGTGGAGTTTGTGTTCCTGCTGTGGGTGGAGTTGTTGTTCCTGCTTTTGGTGGAGTTGTTGTTCCTGCTGTTGATGGAGTTGTTGTTCCTGCTATTGGTGGAGTTTTTCTTCCTGCTGTTGGTGGAGTTTGTGTTCCGGGTTTTGTTGGAGTTGGTGTTCCTGCTGTTGGTGGAGATGCTGTACCTGCTGTTGGTGGATTTGGTTTTCCTGCTGTTGCTGGAGATGCTGAAACTGCTGTTTTTTTTTTAATTGGTGTTCCTGCTGTTGGTGTTGTTCGTGTTCCTGCTGTTGGTGGAATTAGTGTTCCTGCTGTTGGTGGAGTTGGTGTTCCTGCTGTTGGTGGAGTTGTTGTTCCTGCTTTTGGTGGTGTTGTTGTTCCTGCTGTTGATGGAGTTGTTGTTCCTGCAATTGGTTGACTTGTTCTTCCTACTGTGGGTGGAGTTGACCGTCTAGCTGTTGGTGGATTTGGTGTTCCAGCTGTTGGTGGATTGGTGTTCCTGCTATTGGTGGAGTTGTTGTTCTTGCTTTTGGTGGAGTTGTTGTTCCTCTCTTGGTTCACTTGGTGTGCCTGCTGTTTTTGGAGTTGGTATTCCTTCTGTTGGTGTTAGTGGTGTTCCTCCTGTTGGTGGACTTAGTGTTCCTGCTGCCTTTTGGAGTTGGTGTTCCAGCTGTTGGTGGAGCTGGTGTTTTTGCTGTTGGTGAAGTTGTTGATCCTGCTGTTGGTGGAGTTGGAGTTCATTCTATTCGTGGAGTTAATTTTACTGCTGTTGGTGGAGTTGGTGTTTCTGTTGTTGGTGGCGCCGATTTTCTTGCTGTTGGTGGCGGCAGTGTTCCTGTTGTTGGTGGCGGTGGTGTTCCTGCTGTTGATGGTGGTGGTGATCCTGCTGTTCGTGGCTGTAGTGTTTCTGCTGCTGTTGACAATGGTGTTCCTGTTGTTGGTGACGGTGGTGTTCCTGCTGTTGGTGGTGGTGGTTTTCCTGCTGTTGGTGGCGGTTGTGTTCCTGCTGTTGGTGGTGTTAGTGTTCCTGCTGTTTTTTGGTGTTGGTGTTCCTGCTGTTGGTGGAGTTGGTGTTCCTGCTGTTGATGGAGTTGGTGTTCCTGCTGTTGCTGGAGTTCTTGTTCCTGCTGTTGATGGAGTTGGTCTTCCTGCTGTTGGTGGAGTTACTGTTCCTGATGTTTTTTAGAGTTGGTGTTCCTGCTTTTGGCGGAGTTGTTGTTCCTTCTATTGGTGGAGTTGTTCTTCCTGCTGTTGGTGTAGTTTTTGTTCCTGCTGTTGATGGAGTTGTTCTTCCTGCTATTGGTGGATTTGCTCTTCCAGCTGTTGGTGGAGTTGGTGTTCCGGGTTTTGTTGGAGTTGGTGTTCCTGCTGTTGGTGGAGTTGCTGTTCCTGCTGTTGGTGGATTTGGTTTTCCTGCTGTTGCAGGAGATGCTGAAACTGCTGTTTTTTTGAATTGGTGTTCCTGCTGTTGTTGTTGTTCGTGTTCCTGCTGTTGGTGGAGTTGGTGCTCCTGCTGTTGGTGGAGTTGTTGTTCCTGCTTTTGGTGGAGTTGTTGTTCCTGCTTTTGATGGAGTTGTTGTTCCTGCTATTGGTGGAGTTGTACTTCCTACTGTTGTCGGAGTTGGTGTTCCTTATGTTGGTGGATTTGGTGTTCCTGCTGTTGGTGGAGTTGGAGTTCCTGCTCTTGGTGGTAGTGGTGTTCCACCTGTTGATGGACCTAGTGTTCCTGCTGCCTTTTGGAGTTGGTGTTCCTGCTGTTGGTGGATTTGGTGTTCTTGCTATTGGTGAAGTTGTTGTTCCTGCTGTTGGTGGAGTTGGAGTTCATTCTATTGGTGGAGTTAATGTTCCTGCTGTTGGTGGAGTTGGTTTTCCTGCTGTTGGTGGAGTTTGTTTTCCAACTGTTGCTGGAGTTGCTGCTCCTGCTGTTAGTGGTTTTGGTTTTCCTGCTGTTTGTGTAATTATTGTTCCTGCTGTTGGTGGAGTTGGTGTTCCTGCTGTTGGTGGAGTTGTTGTTCCTGCTATTGGTGGAGTTGTTCTTCCTGCTGTTGGTGGAGTTGGTGTTCTGGGTTTTGTTGGAGTTGGTGTTCCTGCTGTTGGTGGAGATGTTGTACCTGCTGTTGATGGATTTGGTTTTCCTGCTGTTGCTGGAGATGCTGAAACTGCTGTTTTTTTGAATTGGTGTTCCTGCTGTTGGTGTTGTTCGTGTTCCTGCTGTTGGTGGAATTAGTGTTCCTGCTGTTGGTGGAGTTGGTGTTCCTGCTGTTGGTGGAGTTGTTGTTCCTGCTTTTGGTGGTGTTGTTGTTCCTGCTGTTGATGGAGTTGTTGTTCCTGCAATTGGTTGACTTGTTCTTCCTGCTGTGGGTGGAGTTGACCGTCTAGCTGTTGGTGGATTTGGTGTTCCAGCTGTTGGTGGATTGGTGTTCCTGCTATTGGTGGAGTTGTTGTTCTTGCTTTTGGTGGAGTTGTTGTTCCTCTCTTGGTGCACTTGGTGTGCCTGCTGTTTTTGGAGTTGGTATTCCTTCTGTTGGTGTTAGTGGTGTTCCTCCTGTTGGTGGACTTAGTGTTCCTGCTGCCTTTTGGAGTTGGTGTTCCAGCTATTGGTGGAGCTGCTGTTTTTGCTGTTGGTGAAGTTGTTGATCCTGCTGTTGGTGGAGTTGGAGTTCATTCTATTCGTGGAGTTAATTTTACTGCTGTTGGTGGAGTTGGTGTTTCTGTTGTTGGTGGCGCCGATTTTCTTGCTGTTGGTGGCGGCAGTGTTCCAGTTGTTGGTGGCGGTGGTGTTCCTGCTGTTGATGGTGGCGGTGATCCTGCTGTTCGTGGCTGTAGTGTTTCTGCTGCATTTGACAATGGTGTTCCTGCTGTTGGTGGCGGTGGTGTTCCTGCTGTTGGTGGCGGTGGTGTTCCTGCTGTTGGTGGTAATTGTGTTCCTGCTGTTGGTGGTGATGGTTTCCTGCTGCTGGTGGAGTTGTTCTTCCTGCTGTTGCTGGAGTTGGAGATCCGGCTGTTGGTGGCGGTGGTGTTCCTGCTGTTTGTGGTGTTAGTGTTCCTGCTGTTTTTTGCTGTTGGTCTTCCTGCTGTTGGCGGAGCTGGTGCTCCTGCTGTTGGTGGAGTTGGTGTTCCTGCTGTTGGTGGATTTGATGTTCCTGCTGTTGGTGGAGATGCTGTTCTTGCTGTTGGTGGATTTGGATTTCCTGCTGTTGCTGCAGTTGTTGCTCCTGCTGTTTTTTAGAGTTGGTGTTCCCTGCTGTTGGTGTTGTTGGTGTTCCTGCTGTTGGTGGAATTAGTGTTCCTGCTTTTGGTGGAGTTGTTGTTCCTGCTGTTGATGGAGTTGTTGTTCCTGCTATTGGTGGAGCTGTTCTTCCTGCTGTTGGTGGAGTTGGTGTTCCAGCTTTTGGTGGCATTGGTGTTCCTGCTCTTGGTGGAGTTGGTGTTCCTGCTCTTGGTGGACTTGATGTTTCTGCTGTTGTTGGAGTTGGTGTTCCTGCTGTTGGTGGCGTTGGTGTTCCTGCTGTTGGTGGAGTTGGAGATCCTGCTGTTGGTGGTAGTGGTGTTCCTGCTGTTGGTGGACTTAGTGTTCCTGCTGTTTTTTGGAGTTGGTGTTCCTGCTGTTGGTGGATTTTTTGTTCCTGCTGTTGGTGGAGTTGGTGTTCCTTCTATTGGTGGAGTTAATGTTCATGCTGTTGGTGGAGTTGGTGTTTCTGCTGTTGGTGGCGCTGATTTTCTTGCTGTTGTGGCGGTTGTGTTCCTGCTGTTCGTGGCTGTAGTGTTTCTGCTGCTGTTGGCTGTGGTGATCCTGCTGTTGGTGGCGGTGGTGTTCCTGCTGTTGATGACCGTGGTTTTCATGCTGATGGTGGTGGTTGTGTTCCTGCCTTTGGTGGTGTCGGTATCCTGCTGTTGGTGGAGTTGGTCTTCCTGCTGTTGGTGGCGTTGGAATTCCTGCTGTTGGTGGCGGTGGTGTTCCTGCTGTTGGTGGAGTTATTGTTCCTGCTGTTTTTTGGAGTTGGTGTTCCTGCTGTTGGTGGAGTTGGTGTTCCTGCTCTTGGTGGAGTTGCTGTTCCTTTTATTGGTGGAGTTGTTGTTCCTGCTGTTGGTGGAGTTGGTGTTCTTGCTCTTGGTGGAGTTGGTGTTCCGGCTTTTGGTGGAGTTGGTGTTCCTGCTCTTGGTGGAGTTGCTGTTCCTGTTTTTGGTGGATTTGGTTTTCCATCTGTTGCTGGAGTTGCTGATCCTGCCTGTTTTTTGAGTTGGTGTTCCTGCTGTTGGTGTTGTTCGTGTTCCTGCTGTTGGTGGAATTAGTGTTCCTGCTGTTGGTGGAATTAGTGTTCCTGCTCTTGGTGGAGTTGGTGTTCCTGCTGTTGGTGGAGTTGGTGTTCCTGCTGTTGGTGGAGTTGTTGTTCCTTTTATTGGTGGAGTTAATGTTCCTGCTGTTGGTGGAGTTGGTTTTCCTGCTGTTGGTGGAGTTTGTTTTCCAACTGTTGCTGGAGTTGCTGCTCCTGCTGTTAGTGGTGTTGGTGTTCCTGCTGTTTGTGGAATTAGTGTTCCTGCTGTTGGTGGAGTTTGTGTTCCTGCTGTGGGTGGAGTTGTTGTTCCTGCTTTTGGTGGAGTTGTTGTTCCTGCTGTTGATGGAGTTGTTGTTCCTGCTATTGGTGGAGTTGTTCTTCCTGCTGTTGGTGGAGTTTGTGTTCCGGGTTTTGTTGGAGTTGGTGTTCCTGCTGTTGGTGGAGATGCTGTACCTGCTGTTGGTGGATTTGGTTTTCCTGCTGTTGCTGGAGATGCTGAAACTGCTGTTTTTTTTTTAATTGGTGTTCCTGCTGTTGGTGTTGTTCGTGCTCCTGCTGTTGGTGGAATTAGTGTTCCTGCTGTTGGTGGAGTTGGTGTTCCTGCTGTTGGTGGAGTTGTTGTTCCTGCTTTTGGTGGTGTTGTTGTTCCTGCTGTTGATGGAGTTGTTGTTCCTGCAATTGGTTGACTTGTTCTTCCTGCTGTGGGTGGAGTTGACCGTCTAGCTGTTGGTGGATTTGGTGTTCCAGCTGTTGGTGGATTGGTGTTCCTGCTATTGGTGGAGTTGTTGTTCTTGCTTTTGGTGGAGTTGTTGTTCCTCTCTTGGTTCACTTGGTGTGCCTGCTGTTTTTGGAGTTGGTATTCCTTCTGTTGGTGTTAGTGGTGTTCCTCCTGTTGGTGGACTTAGTGTTCCTGCTGCCTTTTGGAGTTGGTGTTCCAGCTGTTGGTGGAGCTGGTGTTTTTGCTGTTGGTGAAGTTGTTGATCCTGCTGTTGGTGGAGTTGGAGTTCATTCTATTCGTGGAGTTAATGTTACTGCTGTTGGTGGAGTTCGTGTTTCTGTTGTTGGTGGCGCCGATTTTCTTGCTGTTGGTGGCGGCAGTGTTCCTGTTGTTGGTGGCGGTGGTGTTCCTGCTGTTGATGGTGGTGGTGATCCTGCTGTTCGTGGCTGTAGTGTTTCTGCTGCTGTTGACAATGGTGTTCCTGTTGTTGGTGACGGTGGTGTTCCTGCTGTTGGTGGTGGTGGTTTTCCTGCTGTTGGTGGCGGTTGTGTTCCTGCTGTTGGTGGTGTTAGTGTTCCTGCTGTTTTTTGGTGTTGGTGTTCCTGCTGTTGGTGGAGTTGGTGTTCCTGCTGTTGATGGAGTTGGTGTTCCTGCTGTTGGTGGAGTTCTTGTTCCTGCTGTTGATGGAGTTGGTCTTCCTGCTGTTGGTGGAGTTACTGTTCCTGATGTTTTTTAGAGTTGGTGTTCCTGCTTTTGGCGGAGTTGTTGTTCCTTCTATTGGTGGAGTTGTTCTTCCTGCTGTTGGTGTAGTTTTTGTTCCTGCTGTTGATGGAGTTGTTCTTCCTGCTATTGGTGGATTTGCTCTTCCAGCTGTTGGTGGAGTTGGTGTTCCGAGTTTTGTTGGAGTTGGTGTTCCTGCTGTTGGTGGAGTTGCTGTTCCTGCTGTTGGTGGATTTGGTTTTCCTGCTGTTGCAGGAGATGCTGAAACTGCTGTTTTTTTGAATTGGTGTTCCTGCTGTTGTTGTTGTTCGTGTTCCTGCTGTTGGTGGAGTTGGTGCTCCTGCTGTTGGTGGAGTTGTTGTTCCTGCTTTTGGTGGAGTTGTTGTTCCTGCTGTTGATGGAGTTGTTGTTCCTGCTATTGGTGGAGTTGTACTTCCTACTGTTGTCGGAGTTGGTGTTCCTTATGTTGGTGGATTTGGTGTTCCTGCTGTTGGTGGAGTTGGAGTTCCTGCTCTTGGTGGTAGTGGTGTTCCACCTGTTGATGGACCTAGTGTTCCTGCTGCCTTTTGGAGTTGGTGTTCCTGCTGTTGGTGGATTTGGTGTTCTTGCTATTGGTGAAGTTGTTGTTCCTGCTGTTGGTGGAGTTGGAGTTCATTCTATTGGTGGAGTTAATGTTCCTGCTGTTGGTGGAGTTGGTTTTCCTGCTGTTGGTGGAGTTTGTTTTCCAACTGTTGCTGGAGTTGCTGCTCCTGCTGTTAGTGGTTTTGGTTTTCCTGCTGTTTGTGTAATTATTGTTCCTGCTGTTGGTGGAGTTGGTGTTCCTGCTGTTGGTGGAGTTGTTGTTCCTGCTTTTGGTGGAGTTGTTGTTCCTGCTGTTGATGGAGTTGTTGTTCCTGCTATTGGTGGAGTTGTTCTTCCTGCTGTTGGTGGAGTTGGTGTTCTGGGTTTTGTTGGAGTTGGTGTTCCTGCTGTTGGTGGAGATGTTGTACCTGCTGTTGATGGATTTGGTTTTCCTGCTGTTGCTGGAGATGCTGAAACTGCTGTTTTTTTGAATTGGTGTTCCTGCTGTTGGTGTTGTTCGTGTTCCTGCTGTTGGTGGAATTAGTGTTCCTGCTGTTGGTGGAGTTGGTGTTCCTGCTGTTGGTGGAGTTGTTGTTCCTGCTTTTGGTGGTGTTGTTGTTCCTGCTGTTGATGGAGTTGTTGTTCCTGCAATTGGTTGACTTGTTCTTCCTGCTGTGGGTGGAGTTGACCGTCTAGCTGTTGGTGGATTTGGTGTTCCAGCTGTTGGTGGATTGGTGTTCCTGCTATTGGTGGAGTTGTTGTTCTTGCTTTTGGTGGAGTTGTTGTTCCTCTCTTGGTACACTTGGTGTGCCTGCTGTTTTTGGAGTTGGTATTCCTTCTGTTGGTGTTAGTGGTGTTCCTCCTGTTGGTGGACTTAGTGTTCCTGCTGCCTTTTGGAGTTGGTGTTCCAGCTATTGGTGGAGCTGCTGTTTTTGCTGTTGGTGAAGTTGTTGATCCTGCTGTTAGTGGAGTTGGAGTTCATTCTATTCGTGGAGTTAATTTTACTGCTGTTGGTGGAGTTGGTGTTTCTGTTGTTGGTGGCGCCGATTTTCTTGCTGTTGGTGGCGGCAGTGTTCCAGTTGTTGGTGGCGGTGGTGTTCCTGCTGTTGATGGTGGCGGTGATCCTGCTGTTCGTGGCTGTAGTGTTTCTGCTGCATTTGACAATGGTGTTCCTGCTGTTGGTGGCGGTGGTGTTCCTGCTGTTGGTGGCGGAGGTGTTCCTGCTGTTGGTGGTAATTGTGTTCCTGCTGTTGGTGGTGATGGTTTCCTGCTGCTGGTGGAGTTGTTCTTCCTGCTGTTGCTGGAGTTGGAGATCCGGCTGTTGGTGGCGGTGGTGTTCCTGCTGTTTGTGGTGTTAGTGTTCCTGCTGTTTTTTGCTGTTGGTCTTCCTGCTGTTGGCGGAGCTGGTGCTCCTGCTGTTGGTGGAGTTGGTGTTCCTGCTGTTGGTGGATTTGATGTTCCTGCTGTTGGTGGAGATGCTGTTCTTGCTGTTGGTGGATTTGGATTTCCTGCTGCTGCTGCAGTTGATGCTCCTGCTGTTTTTTAGAGTTGGTGTTCCCTGCTGTTGGTGTTGTTGGTGTTCCTGCTGTTGGTGGAATTAGTGTTCCTGCTTTTGGTGGAGTTGTTGTTCCTGCTGTTGATGGAGTTGTTGTTCCTGCTATTGGTGGAGCTGTTCTTCCTGCTGTTGGTGGAGTTGGTGTTCCAGCTTTTGGTGGCGTTGGTGTTCCTGCTCTTGGTGGAGTTGGTGTTCCTGCTCTTGGTGGACTTGATGTTTCTGCTGTTGTTGGAGTTGGTGTTCCTGCTGTTGGTGGCGTTGGTGTTCCTGCTGTTGGTGGAGTTGGAGATCCTGCTGTTGGTGGTAGTGGTGTTCCTGCTGTTGGTGGACTTAGTGTTCCTGCTGTTTTTTGGAGTTGGTGTTCCTGCTGTTGGTGGATTTTTTGTTCCTGCTGTTGGTGGAGTTGGTGTTCCTTCTATTGGTGGAGTTAATGTTCATGCTGTTGGTGGAGTTGGTGTTTCTGCTGTTGGTGGCGCTGATTTTCTTGCTGTTGTGGCGGTTGTGTTCCTGCTGTTCGTGGCTGTAGTGTTTCTGCTGCTGTTGGCTGTGGTGATCCTGCTGTTGGTGGCGGTGGTGTTCCTGCTGTTGATGGCCGTGGTTTTCATGCTGTTGGTGGTGGTTGTGTTCCTGCCTTTGGTGGTGTCGGTATCCTGCTGTTGGTGGAGTTGGTCTTCCTGCTGTTGGTGGCGTTGGAATTCCTGCTGTTGGTGGCGGTGGTGTTCCTGCTGTTGGTGGAGGTATTGTTCCTGCTGTTTTTTGGAGTTGGTGTTCCTGCTGTTGGTGGAGTTGGTGTTCCTGCTCTTGGTGGAGTTGCTGTTCCTTTTATTGGTGGAGTTGTTGTTCCTGCTGTTGGTGGAGTTGGTGTTCTTGCTCTTGATGGAGTTGGTGTTCCGGCTTTTGGTGGAGTTGGTGTTCCTGCTCTTGGTGGAGTTGCTGTTCCTGTTTTTGGTGGATTTGGTTTTCCATCTGTTGCTGGAGTTGCTGATCCTGCCTGTTTTTTGAGTTGGTGTTCCTGCTGTTGGTGTTGTTCGTGTTCCTGCTGTTGGTGGAATTAGTGTTCCTGCTGTTGGTGGAATTAGTGTTCCTGCTCTTGGTGGAGTTGGTGTTCCTGCTGTTGGTGGAGTTGGTGTTCCTGCTGTTGGTGGAGTTGTTGTTCCTTTTATTGGTGGAGTTAATGTTCCTGCTGTTGGTGGAGTTGGTTTTCCTGCTGTTGGTGGAGTTTGTTTTCCAACTGTTGCTGGAGTTGCTGCTCCTGCTGTTAGTGGTGTTGGTGTTCCTGCTGTTTGTGGAATTAGTGTTCCTGCTGTTGGTGGAGTTTGTGTTCCTGCTGTGGGTGGAGTTGTTGTTCCTGCTTTTGGTGGAGCTGTTGTTCCTGCTGTTGATGGAGTTGTTGTTCCTGCTATTGGTGGAGTTGTTCTTCCTGCTGTTGGTGGAGTTTGTGTTCCGGGTTTTGTTGGAGTTGGTGTTCCTGCTGTTGGTGGAGATGCTGTACCTGCTGTTGGTGGATTTGGTTTTCCTGCTGTTGCTGGAGATGCTGAAACTGCTGTTTTTTTTAATTGGTGTTCCTGCTGTTGGTGGAGTTATTGTTCCTGCTGTTTTTTGGAGTTGGTGTTCCTGCTGTTGGTGGAGTTGGTGTTCCTGCTCTTGGTGGAGTTGCTGTTCCTTTCATTGGTGGAGTTGTTGTTCCTGCTGTTGGTGGAGTTGGTGTTCTTGCTCTTGGTGGAGTTGGTGTTCCGGCTTTTGGTGGAGTTGGTGTTCCTGCTCTTGGTGGAGTTGCTGTTCCTGTTTTTGGTGGATTTGGTTTTCCATCTGTTGCTGGAGTTGCTGATCCTGCCTGTTTTTTGAGTTGGTGTTCCTGCTGTTGGTGTTGTTCGTGTTCCTGCTGTTGGTGGAATTAGTGTTCCTGCTGTTGGTGGAATTAGTGTTCCTGCTCTTGGTGGAGTTGGTGTTCCTGCTGTTGGTGGAGTTGGTGTTCCTGCTGTTGGTGGAGTTGTTGTTCCTTTTATTGGTGGAGTTAATGTTCCTGCTGTTGGTGGAGTTGGTTTTCCTGCTGTTGGTGGAGTTTGTTTTCCAACTGTTGCTGGAGTTGCTGCTCCTGCTGTTAGTGGTGTTGGTGTTCCTGCTGTTTGTGGAATTAGTGTTCCTGCTGTTGGTGGAGTTTGTGTTCCTGCTGTGGGTGGAGTTGTTGTTCCTGCTTTTGGTGGAGTTGTTGTTCCTGCTGTTGATGGAGTTGTTGTTCCTGCTATTGGTGGAGTTGTTCTTCCTGCTGTTGGTGGAGTTTGTGTTCCGGGTTTTGTTGGAGTTGGTGTTCCTGCTGTTGGTGGAGATGCTGTACCTGCTGTTGGTGGATTTGGTTTTCCTGCTGTTGCTGGAGATGCTGAAACTGCTGTTTTTTTTTTAATTGGTGTTCCTGCTGTTGGTGTTGTTCGTGTTCCTGCTGTTGGTGGAATTAGTGTTCCTGCTGTTGGTGGAGTTGGTGTTCCTGCTGTTGGTGGAGTTGTTGTTCCTGCTTTTGGTGGTGTTGTTGTTCCTGCTGTTGATGGAGTTGTTGTTCCTGCAATTGGTTGACTTGTTCTTCCTGCTGTGGGTGGAGTTGACCGTCTAAATGTTGGTGGATTTGGTGTTCCAGCTGTTGGTGGATTGGTTTTCCTGCTATTGGTGGAGTTGTTGTTCTTGCTTTTGGTGGAGTTGTTGTTCCTCTCTTGGTTCACTTGGTGTGCCTGCTGTTTTTGGAGTTGGTATTCCTTCTGTTGGTGTTAGTGGTGTTCCTCCTGTTGGTGGACTTAGTGTTCCTGCTGCCTTTTGGAGTTGGTGTTCCAGCTGTTGGTGGAGCTGGTGTTTTTGCTGTTGGTGAAGTTGTTGATCCTGCTGTTGCTGGAGTTGGAGATCCGGCTGTTGGTGGCGGTGGTGTTCCTGCTGTTTGTGGTGTTAGTGTTCCTGCTGTTTTTTGCTGTTGGTCTTCCTGCTGTTGGCGGAGCTGGTGCTCCTGCTGTTGGTGGAGTTGGTGTTCCTGCTGTTGATGGATTTGATGTTCCTGCTGTTGGTGGAGATGCTGTTCTTGCTGTTGGTGGATTTGGATTTCCTGCTGTTGCTGCAGTTGTTGCTCCTGCTGTTTTTTTGAGTTGGTGTTCCTTGCTGTTGGTGTTGTCGGTGTTCCTGCTGTTGGTTGAATTAGTGTTCCTGCTTTTGGTGGAGTTGTTGTTCCTGCTGTTGATGGAGTTGTTGTTCCTGCTATTCGTAGAGCTGTTCTTCCTGCTGTTGGTGGAGTTGGTGTTCCAGCTTTTGGTGGAGTTGGTGTTCCTGCTCTTGGTGGAGTTGGTGTTCCTGCTTTTGGTGGACTTGATGTTTCTGCTGTTGTTGGAGTTGGTGTTCCTGCTGTTGGTGGCGTTGGTGTTCCTGCTGTTTGATGGAGTTGGAGATCCTGCTGTTGGTGGTAGTGGTGTTCCTGCTGTTGGTGGAATTATTGTTCCCGCTGTTTTTTGGAGTTGGTGTTCCTGCTGTTGGTGGATTTTTTGTTCCTGCTGTTGGTGGAGTTGGTGTTCCTTCTATTGGTGGAGTTAATGTTCATGCTGTTGGTGGAGTTGGTGTTTCTGCTGTTGGTGGCGCTGATTTTCTTGCTGTTGTGGCGGTTGTGTTCCTGCTGTTCGTGGCTGTAGTGTTTCTGCTGCTGTTGGCTGTGGTGATCCTGCTGTTGGTGGCGGTGGTGTTCCTGCTGTTGATGGACGTGGTTTTCATGCTGTTGGTGGTGGTTGTGTTCCTGCCTTTGGTGGTGTCGGTATCCTGCTGTTGGTGGAGTTGGTCTTCCTGCTGTTGGTGGCGTTGGAATTCCTGCTGTTGGTGGCGGTGGTGTTCCTGCTGTTGGTGGAGTTATTGTTCCTGCTGTTTTTTGGAGTTGGTGTTCCTGCTGTTGGTGGAGTTGGTGTTCCTGCTCTTGGTGGAGTTGCTGTTCCTTTTATTGGTGGAGTTGTTGTTCCTGCTGTTGGTGGAGTTGGTGTTCTTGCTCTTGGTGGAGTTGGTGTTCCGGCTTTTGGTGGAGTTGGTGTTCCAGCTCTTGGTGGAGTTGCTGTTCCTGTTTTTGGTGGATTTGGTTTTCCATCTGTTGCTGGAGTTGCTGATCCTGCCTGTTTTTTGAGTTGGTGTTCCTGCTGTTGGTGTTGTTCGTGTTCCTGCTGTTGGTGGAATTAGTGTTCCTGCTGTTGGTGGAATTAGTGTTCCTGCTCTTGGTGGAGTTGGTGTTCCTGCTGTTGGTGGAGTTGGTGTTCCTGCTGTTGGTGGAGTTGTTGTTCCTTTTATTGGTGGAGTTAATGTTCCTGCTGTTGGTGGAGTTGGTTTTCCTGCTGTTGGTGGAGTTTGTTTTCCAACTGTTGCTGGAGTTGCTGCTCCTGCTGTTAGTGGTGTTGGTGTTCCTGCTGTTTGAAAAATTAGTGTTCCTGCTGTTGGTGGAGTTTGTGTTCCTGCTGTGGGTGGAGTTGTTGTTCCTGCTTTTGGTGGAGTTGTTGTTCCTGCTGTTGATGGAGTTGTTGTTCCTGCTATTGGTGGAGTTGTTCTTCCTGCTGTTGGTGGAGTTTGTGTTCCGGGTTTTGTTGGAGTTGGTGTTCCTGCTGTTGGTGGAGATGCTGTACCTGCTGTTGGTGGATTTGGTTTTCCTGCTGTTGCTGGAGATGCTGAAACTGCTGTTTTTTTTAATTGGTGTTCCTGCTGTTGGTGTTGTTCGAGTTCCTGCTGTTGGTGGAATTAGTGTTCCTGCTGTTGGTGGAGTTGGTGTTCCTGCTGTTGGTGGAGTTGTTGTCCCTGCTTTTGGTGGTGTTGTTGTTCCTGCTGTTGATGGAGTTGTTGTTCCTGCAATTGGTTGACTTGTTCTTTCTGCTGTGGGTGGAGTTGACCGTCTAGCTGTTGGTGGATTTGGTGTTCCAGCTGTTGGTGGATTGGTGTTCCTGCTATTGGTGGAGTTGTTGTTCTTGCTTTTGGTGGAGTTGTTGTTCCTCTCTTGGTTCACTTGGTGTGCCTGCTGTTTTTGGAGTTGGTATTCCTTCTGTTGGTGTTAGTGGTGTTCCTCCTGTTGGTGGACTTAGTATTCCTGCTGCCTTTTGGAGTTGGTGTTCCAGCTGTTGGTGGAGCTGGTGTTTTTGCTGTTGGTGAAGTTGTTCATCCTGCTGTTGGTGGAGTTGGAGTTCATTCTATTCGTGGAGTTAATTATACTGCTGTTGGTGGAGTTGGTGTTTCTGTTGTTGGTGGCGCCGATTTTCTTGCTGTTGGTGGCGGCAGTGTTCCTGTTGTTGGTGGCAGTGGTGTTCCTGCTGTTGATGGTGGCGGTGATCCTGCTGTTCGTGGCTGTAGTGTTTCTGCTGCTGTTGACAATGGTGTTCCTGTTGTTGGTGACGGTGGTGTTCCTGCTGTTGGTGATGGTGGTTTTCCTGCTGTTGGTGGCGGTTGTGTTCCTGCTGTTGGTGGTGTTAGTGTTCCTGCTGTTTTTTGGTGTTGGTGTTCCTGCTGTTGGTGGAGTTGGTGTTCCTGCTGTTGATGGAGTTGGTGTTCCTGCTGTTGGTGGAGTTCTTGTTCCTGCTGTTGATGGAGTTGGTCTTCCTGCTGTTGGTGGAGTTGTTGTTCCTTCTATTGGTGGAGTTGTTCTTCCTGCTGTTGGGGTAGTTTTTGTTCCTGCTGTTGATGGAGTTGTTCTTCCTGCTATTGGTGGATTTGCCCTTCCAGCTGTTGGTGGAGTTGGTGTTCCGGGTTTTGTTGGAGTTGGTGTTCCTGCTGTTGGTGGAGTTGCTGTTCCTGCTGTTGGTGGATTTGGTTTTCCTGCTGTTGCAGGAGATGCTGAAACTGCTGTTTTTTTGAATTGGTGTTCCTGCTGTTGTTGTTGTTCGTGTTCCTGCTGTTGGTGGAGTTGGTGCTCCTGCTGTTGGTGGAGTTGTTGTTCCTGCTTTTGGTGGAGTTGTTGTTCCTGCTGTTGATGGAGTTGTTGTTCCTGCTATTGGTGGAGTTGTACTTCCTGCTGTTGTCGGAGTTGGTGTTCCTTATGTTGGTGGATTTGGTGTTCCTGCTGTTGGTGGAGTTGGAGTTCCTGCTCTTGGTGGTAGTGGTGTTCCACCTGTTGATGGACCTAGTGTTCCTGCTGCCTTTTGGAGTTGGTGTTCCTGCTGTTGGTGGATTTGGTGTTCTTGCTATTGGTGAAGTTGTTGTTCCTGCTGTTGGTGGAGTTGGAGTTCATTCTATTGGTGGAGTTAATGTTCCTGCTGTTGGTGGAGTTGGTTTTCCTGCTGTTGGTGGAGTTTGTTTTCCAACTGTTGCTGGAGTTGCTGCTCCTGCTGTTAGTGGTTTTGGTTTTCCTGCTGTTTGTGTAATTATTGTTCCTGCTGTTGGTGGAGTTGTTGTTCCTGCTTTTGGTGGAGTTGTTGTTCCTGCTGTTGATGGAGTTGTTGTTCCTGCTATTGGTGGAGTTGTTCTTCCTGCTGTTGGTGGAGTTTGTGTTCCGGGTTTTGTTGGAGTTGGTGTTCCTGCTGTTGGTGGAGATGCTGTACCTGCTGTTGGTGGATTTGGTTTTCCTGCTGTTGCTGGAGATGCTGAAACTGCTGTTTTTTTGAATTGGTGTTCCTGCTGTTGGTGTTGTTCGTGTTCCTGCTGTTGGTGGAATTAGTGTTCCTGCTGTTGGTGGAGTTGGTGTTCCTGCTGTTGGTGGAGTTGTTGTTCCTGCTTTTGGTGGTGTTGTTGTTCCTGCTGTTGATGGAGTTGTTGTTCCTGCAATTGGTTGACTTGTTCTTCCTGCTGTGGGTGGAGTTGACCGTCTAGCTGTTGGTGGATTTGGTGTTCCAGCTGTTGGTGGATTGGTGTTCCTGCTATTGGTGGAGTTGTTGTTCTTGCTTTTGGTGGAGTTGTTGTTCCTCTCTTGGTTCACTTGGTGTGCCTGCTGTTTTTGGAGTTGGTATTCCTTCTGTTGGTGTTAGTGGTGTTCCTCCTGTTGGTGGACTTAGTGTTCCTGCTGCCTTTTGGAGTTGGTGTTCCAGCTGTTGGTGGAGCTGGTGTTTTTGCTGTTGGTGAAGTTGTTGATCCTGCTGTTGCTGGAGTTGGAGATCCGGCTGTTGGTGGCGGTGGTGTTCCTGCTGTTTGTGGTGTTAGTGTTCCTGCTGTTTTTTGCTGTTGGTCTTCCTGCTGTTGGCGGAGCTGGTGCTCCTGCTGTTGGTGGAGTTGGTGTTCCTGCTGTTGATGGATTTGATGTTCCTGCTGTTGGTGGAGATGCTGTTCTTGCTGTTGGTGGATTTGGATTTCCTGCTGTTGCTGCAGTTGTTGCTCCTGCTGTTTTTTTGAGTTGGTGTTCCTTGCTGTTGGTGTTGTTGGTGTTCCTGCTGTTGGTGGAATTAGTGTTCCTGCTTTTGGTGGAGTTGTTGTTCCTGCTGTTGATGGAGTTGTTGTTCCTGCTATTGGTGGAGCTGTTCTTCCTGCTGTTGGTGGAGTTGGTGTTCCAGCTTTTGGTGGAGTTGGTGTTCCTGCTCTTGGTGGAGTTGGTGTTCCTGCTTTTGGTGGACTTGATGTTTCTGCTGTTGTTGGAGTTGGTGTTCCTGCTGTTGGTGGCGTTGGTGTTCCTGCTGTTTGATGGAGTTGGAGATCCTGCTGTTGGTGGTAGTGGTGTTCCTGCTGTTGGTGGACTTAGTGTTCCTGCTGTTTTTTGGAGTTGGTGTTCCTGCTGTTGGTGGATTTTTTGTTCCTGCTGTTGGTGGAGTTGGTGTTCCTTCTATTGGTGGAGTTAATGTTCATGCTGTTGGTGGAGTTGGTGTTTCTGCTGTTGGTGGCGCTGATTTTCTTGCTGTTGTGGCGGTTGTGTTCCTGCTGTTCGTGGCTGTAGTCTTTCTGCTGCTGTTGGCTGTGGTGATCCTCCTGTTGGTGGCGGTGGTGTTCCTGCTGTTGATGGCCGTGGTTTTCATGCTTATGGTGGTGGTTGTGTTCCTGCCTTTGGTGGTGTCGGTATCCTGCTGTTGGTGGAGTTGGTCTTCCTGCTGTTGGTGGCGTTGGAATTCCTGCTGTTGGTGGCGGTGGTGTTCCTGCTGTTGGTGGAGTTATTGTTCCTGCTGTTTTTTGGAGTTGGTGTTCCTGCTGTTGGTGGAGTTGGTGTTCCTGCTCTTGGTGGAGTTGCTGTTCCTTTTATTGGTGGAGTTGTTGTTCCTGCTGTTGGTGGAGTTGGTGTTCTTGCTCTTGGTGGAGTTGGTGTTCCGGCTTTTGGTGGAGTTGGTGTTCCTGCTCTTGGTGGAGTTGCTGTTCCTGTTTTTGGTGGATTTGGTTTTCCATCTGTTGCTGGAGTTTCTGATCCTGCCTGTTTTTTGAGTTGGTGTTCCTGCTGTTGGTGTTGTTCGTGTTCCTGCTGTTGGTGGAATTAGTGTTCCTGCTGTTGGTGGAATTAGTGTTCCTGCTCTTGGTGGAGTTGGTGTTCCTGCTGTTGGTGGAGTTGGTGTTCCTGCTGTTGGTGGAGTTGTTGTTCCTTTTATTGGTGGAGTTAATGTTCCTGCTGTTGGTGGAGTTGGTTTTCCTGCTGTTGGTGGAGTTTGTTTTCCAACTGTTGCTGGAGTTGCTGCTCCTGCTGTTAGTGGTGTTGGTGTTCCTGCTGTTTGTGGAATTAGTGTTCCTGCTGTTGGTGGAGTTTGTGTTCCTGCTGTGGGTGGAGTTGTTGTTCCTGCTTTTGGTGGAGTTGTTGTTCCTGCTGTTGATGGAGTTGTTGTTCCTGCTATTGGTGGAGTTGTTCTTCCTGCTGTTGGTGGAGTTTGTGTTCCGGGTTTTGTTGGAGTTGGTGTTCCTGCTGTTGGTGGAGATGCTGTACCTGCTGTTGGTGGATTTGGTTTTCCTGCTGTTGCTGGAGATGCTGAAACTGCTGTTTTTTTTAATTGGTGTTCCTGCTGTTGGTGTTGTTCGTGTTCCTGCTGTTGGTGGAATTAGTGTTCCTGCTGTTGGTGGAGTTGGTGTTCCTGCTGTTGGTGGAGTTGTTGTTCCTGCTTTTGGTGGTGTTGTTGTTCCTGCTGTTGATGGAGTTGTTGTTCCTGCAATTGGTTGACTTGTTCTTCCTGCTGTGGGTGGAGTTGACCGTCTAGCTGTTGGTGGATTTGGTGTTCCAGCTGTTGGTGGATTGGTGTTCCTGCTATTGGTGGAGTTGTTGTTCTTGCTTTTGGTGGAGTTGTTGTTCCTCTCTTGGTTCACTTGGTGTGCCTGCTGTTTTTGGAGTTGGTATTCCTTCTGTTGGTGTTAGTGGTGTTCCTCCTGTTGGTGGACTTAGTGTTCCTGCTGCCTTTTGGAGTTGGTGTTCCAGCTGTTGGTGGAGCTGGTGTTTTTGCTGTTGGTGAAGTTGTTGATCCTGCTGTTGGTGGAGTTGGAGTTCATTCTATTCGTGGAGTTAATTATACTGCTGTTGGTGGAGTTGGTGTTTCTGTTGTTGGTGGCGCCGATTTTCTTGCTGTTGGTGGCGGCAGTGTTCCTGTTGTTGGTGGCAGTGGTGTTCCTGCTGTTGATGGTGGCGGTGATCCTGCTGTTCGTGGCTGTAGTGTTTCTGCTGCTGTTGACAATGGTGTTCCTGTTGATGGTGACGGTGGTGTTCCTGCTGTTGGTGGTGGTGGTTTTCCTGCTGTTGGTGGTGGTTGTGTTCCTGCTGTTGGTGGTGTTAGTGTTCCTGCTGTTTTTTGGTTTTGGTGTTCCTGCTGTTGGTGGAGTTGGTGTTCCTGCTGTTGATGGAGTTGGTGTTCCTGCTGTTGGTGGAGTTCTTGTTCCTGCTGTTGATGGAGTTGGTCTTCCTGCTGTTGGTGGAGTTACTGTTCCTGATGTTTTTTAGAGTTGGTGTTCCTGCTTTTGGCGGAGTTGTTGTTCCTTCTATTGGTGGAGTTGTTCTTCCTGCTGTTGGGGTAGTTTTTGTTCCTGCTGTTGATGGAGTTGTTCTTCCTGCTATTGGTGGATTTGCTCTTCCAGCTGTTGGTGGAGTTGGTGTTCCGGGTTTTGTTGGAGTTGGTGTTCCTGCTGTTGGTGGAGTTGCTGTTCCTGCTGTTGGTGGATTTGGTTTTCCTGCTGTTGCAGGAGATGCTGAAACTGCTGTTTTTTTGAATTGGTGTTCCTGCTGTTGTTGTTGTTCGTGTTCCTGCTGTTGGTGGAGTTGGTGCTCCTGCTGTTGGTGGAGTTGTTGATCCTGCTTTTGGTGGAGTTGTTGTTCCTGCTGTTGATGGAGTTGTTGTTCCTGCTATTGGTGGAGTTGTACTTCCTGCTGTTGTCGGAGTTGGTGTTCCTTATGTTGGTGGATTTGGTGTTCCTGCTGTTGGTGGAGTTGGAGTTCCTGCTCTTGGTGGTAGTGGTGTTCCACCTGTTGATGGACCTAGTGTTCCTGCTGCCTTTTGGAGTTGGTGTTCCTGCTGTTGGTGGATTTGGTGTTCTTGCTATTGGTGAAGTTGTTGTTCCTGCTGTTGGTGGAGTTGGAGTTCATTCTATTGGTGGAGTTAATGTTCCTGCTGTTGGTGGAGTTGGTTTTCCTGCTGTTGGTGGAGTTTGTTTTCCAACTGTTGCTGGAGTTGCTGAACCTGCTGTTAGTGGTTTTGGTTTTCCTGCTGTTTGTGTAATTATTGTTCCTGCTGTTGGTGGAGTTGGTGTTCCTGCTGTTGGTGGAGTTGTTGTTCCTGCTTTTGGTGGAGTTGTTGATCCTGCTGTTGATGGAGTTGTTGTTCCTGCTATCGGTGGAGTTGTTCTTCCTGCTGTTGGTGGAGTTGGTGTTCTGGGTTTTGTTGGAGTTGGTGTTCCTGCTGTTGGTGGAGATGTTGTACCTGCTGTTGGTGGATTTGGTTTTCCTGCTGTTGCTGGAGATGCTGAAACTGCTGTTTTTTTGAATTGGTGTTCCTGCTGTTGGTGTTGTTCGTGTTCCTGCTGTTGGTGGAATTAGTGTTCCTGCTGTTGGTGGAGTTGGTGTTCCTGCTGTTGGTGGAGTTGTTGTTCCTGCTTTTGGTGGTGTTGTTGTTCCTGCTGTTGATGGAGTTGTTGTTCCTGCAATTGGTTGACTTGTTCTTCCTGCTGTGGGTGGAGTTGACCGTCTAGCTGTTGGTGGATTTGGTGTTCCAGCTGTTGGTGGATTGGTGTTCCTGCTATTGGTGGAGTTGTTGTTCTTGCTTTTGGTGGATTTGTTGTTCCTCTCTTGGTGCACTTGGTGTGCCTGCTGTTTTTGGAGTTGGTATTCCTTCTGTTGGTGTTAGTGGTGTTCCTCCTGTTGGTGGACTTAGTGTTCCTGCTGCCTTTTGGAGTTGGTGTTCCAGCTATTGGTGGAGCTGGTGTTTTTGCTGTTGGTGAAGTTGTTGATCCTGCTGTTGGTGGAGTTGGAGTTCATTCTATTCGTGGAGTTAATTTTACTGCTGTTGGTGGAGTTGGTGTTCCTTTTATTGGTGGAGTTAATGTTCCTGCTGTTGGTGGAGTTGGTTTTCCTGCTGTTGGTGGAGTTTGTTTTCCAACTGTTGCTGGAGTTGCTGCTCCTGCTGTTAGTGGTGTTGGTGTTCCTGCTGTTTGTGGAATTAGTGTTCCTGCTGTTGGTGGAGTTTGTGTTCCTGCTGTGGGTGGAGTTGTTGTTCCTGCTTTTGGTGGAGTTGTTGTTCCTGCTGTTGATGGAGTTGTTGTTCCTGCTATTGGTGGAGTTGTTCTTCCTGCTGTTGGTGGAGTTTGTGTTCCGGGTTTTGTTGGAGTTGGTGTTCCTGCTGTTGGTGGAGAGGCTGTACCTGCTGTTGGTGGATTTGGTTTTCCTGCTGTTGCTGGAGATGCTGAAACTGCTGTTTTTTTTTTTAATTGGTGTTCCTGCTGTTGGTGTTGTTCGTGTTCCTGCTGTTGGTGGAATTAGTGTTCCTGCTGTTGGTGGAGTTGGTGTTCCTGCTGTTGGTGGAGTTGTTGTTCCTGCTTTTGGTGGTGTTGTTGTTCCTGCTGTTGATGGAGTTGTTGTTCCTGCAATTGGTTGACTTGTTCTTCCTGCTGTGGGTGGAGTTGACCGTCTAGCTGTTGGTGGATTTGGTGTTCCAGCTGTTGGTGGATTGGTGTTCCTGCTATTGGTGGAGTTGTTGTTCTTGCTTTTGGTGGAGTTGTTGTTCCTCTCTTGGTTCACTTGGTGTGCCTGCTGTTTTTGGAGTTGGTATTCCTTCTGTTGGTGTTAGTGGTGTTCCTCCTGTTGGTGGACTTAGTGTTCCTGCTGCCTTTTGGAGTTGGTGTTCCAGCTGTTGGTGGAGCTGGTGTTTTTGCTGTTGGTGAAGTTGTTGATCCTGCTGTTGGTGGAGTTGAAGTTCATTCTATTCGTGGAGTTAATTATACTGCTGTTGGTGGAGTTGGTGTTTCTGTTGTTGGTGGCGCCGATTTTCTTGCTGTTGGTGGCGGCAGTGTTCCTGTTGTTGGTGGCAGTGGTGTTCCTGCTGTTGATGGTGGCGGTGATCCTGCTGTTCGTGGCTGTAGTGTTTCTGCTGCTGTTGACAATGGTGTTCCTGTTGTTGGTGACGGTGGTGTTCCTGTTGTTGGTGGTGGTGGTTTTCCTGCTGTTGGTGGCGTTTGTGTTCCTGCTGTTGGTGGTGTTAGTGTTCCTGCTGTTTTTTGGTGTTGGTGTTCCTGCTGTTGGTGGAGTTGGTGTTCCTGCTGTTGATGGAGTTGGTGTTCCTGCTTTTGGCGGAGTTGTTGTTCCTTCTATTGGTGGAGTTGTTCTTCCTGCTGTTGGGGTAGTTTTTGTTCCTGCTGTTGATGGAGTTGTTCTTCCTGCTATTGGTGGATTTGCTCTTCCAGCTGTTGGTGGAGTTGGTGTTCCAGGTTTTGTTGGAGTTGGTGTTCCTGCTGTTGGTGGAGTTGCTGTTCCTGCTTTTGGTGGAGTTGTTGTTCCTGCTGTTGATGGAGTTGTTGTTCCTGCTATTGGTGGAGTTGTTCTTCCTGCTGTTGGTGGAGTTGGTGTTCTGGGTTTTGTTGGAGTTGGTGTTCCTGCTGTTGGTGGAGATGTTGTACCTGCTGTTGGTGGATTTGGTTTTCCTGCTGTTGCTGGAGATGCTGAAACTGCTGTTTTTTTGAATTGGTGTTCCTGCTGTTGGTGTTGTTCGTGTTCCTGCTGTTGGTGGAATTAGTGTTCCTGCTGTTGGTGGAGTTGGTGTTCCTGCTGTTGGTGGAGTTGTTGTTCCTGCTTTTGGTGGTGTTGTTGTTCCTGCTGTTGATGGAGTTGTTGTTCCTGCAATTGGTTGACTTGTTCTTCCTGCTGTGGGTGGAGTTGACCGTCTAGCTGTTGGTGGATTTGGTGTTCCAGCTGTTGGTGGATTGGTGTTCCTGCTATTGGTAGAGTTGTTGTTCTTGCTTTTGGTGGAGTTGTTGTTCCTCTCTTGGTGCACTTGGTGTGCCTGCTGTTTTTGGAGTTGGTATTCCTTCTGTTGGTGTTAGTGGTGTTCCTCCTGTTGGTGGACTTAGTGTTCCTGCTGCCTTTTGGAGTTGGTGTTCCAGCTGTTGGTGGAGCTGGTGTTTTTGCTGTTGGTGAAGTTGTTGATCCTGCTGTTGGTGGAGTTGGAGTTCATTCTATTCGTGGAGTTAATTATACTGCTGTTGGTGGAGTTGGTGTTTCTGTTGTTGGTGGCGCCGATTTTCTTGCTGTTGGTGGCGGCAGTGTTCCTGTTGTTGGTGGCAGTGGTGTTCCTGCTGTTGATGGTGGCGGTGATCCTGCTGTTCGTGGCTGTAGTGTTTCTGCTGCTGTTGACAATGGTGTTCCTGTTGTTGGTGACGGTGGTGTTCCTGCTGTTGGTGGTGGTGGTTTTCCTGCTGTTGGTGGCGGTTGTGTTCCTGCTGTTGGTGGTGTTAGTGTTCCTGCTGTTTTTTGGTGTTGGTGTTCCTGCTGTTGGTGGAGTTTGTGTTCCTGCTGTTGATGGAGTTGGTGTTCCTGCTGTTGGTGGAGTTCTTGTTCTTGCTGTTGATGGAGTTGGTCTTCCTGCTGTTGGTGGAGTTACTGTTCCTGATGTTTTTTAGAGTTGGTGTTCCTGCTTTTGGCGGAGTTGTTGTTCCTTCTATTGGTGGAGTTGTTCTTCCTGCTGTTGTTGGATTTGCTCTTCCAGCTGTTGGTGGAGTTGGTGTTCCGGGTTTTGTTGGAGTTGGTGTTCCTGCTGTTGGTGGAGTTGCTGTTCCTGCTGTTGGTGGATTTGGTTTTCCTGCTGTTGCAGGAGATGCTGAAACTGCTGTTTTTTTGAATTGGTGTTCCTGCTGTTGTTGTTGTTCGTGTTCCTGCTGTTGGTGGAGTTGGTGCTCCTGCTGTTGGTGGAGTTGTTGTTCCTGCTTTTGGTGGAGTTGTTGTTCCTGCTGTTGATGGAGTTGTTGTTCCTGCTATTGGTGGAGTTGTACTTCCTGCTGTTGTCGGAGTTGGTGTTCCTTATGTTGGTGGATTTGGTGTTCCTGCTGTTGGTGGAGTTGGAGTTCCTGCTCTTGGTGGTAGTGGTGTTCCACCTGTTGATGGACCTAGTGTTCCTGCTGCCTTTTGGAGTTGGTGTTCCTGCTGTTGGTGGATTTGGTGTTCTTGCTATTGGTGAAGTTGTTGTTCCTGCTGTTGGTGGAGTTGGAGTTCATTCTATTGGTGGAGTTAATGTTCCTGCTGTTGGTGGAGTTGTTGTTCCTGCTGTTGGTGGAGTTTGTTTTCCAACTGTTGCTGGAGTTGCTGCTCCTGCTGTTAGTGGTTTTGGTTTTCCTGCTGTTTGTGTAATTATTGTTCCTGCTGTTGGTGGAGTTGGTGTTCCTGCTGTTGGTGGAGTTGTTGTTCCTGCTTTTGGTGGAGTTGTTGTTCCTGCTGTTGATGGAGTTGTTGTTCCTGCAATTGGTTGACTCTTTCTTCCTGCTGTGGGTGGAGTTGACCGTCTAGCTGTTGGTGGATTTGGTGTTCCAGCTGTTGGTGGATTGGTGTTCCTGCTATTGGTGGAGTTGTTGTTCTTGCTTTTGGTGGAGTTGTTGTTGCTCTCTTGGTGCACTTGGTGTGCCTGCTGTTTTTGGAGTTGGTATTCCTTCTGTTGGTGTTAGTGGTGTTCCTCCTGTTGGTGGACTTAGTGTTCCTGCTGCCTTTTGGAGTTGGTGTTCCAGCTATTGGTGGAGCTGGTGTTTTTGCTGTTGGTGAAGTTGTTGATCCTGCTGTTGGTGGAGTTGGAGTTCATTCTATTCGTGGAGTTAATTTTACTGCTGTTGGTGGAGTTGGTGTTCCTTTTATTGGTGGAGTTAATGTTCCTGCTGTTGGTGGAGTTGGTTTTCCTGCTGTTGGTGGAGTTTGTTTTCCAACTGTTGCTGGAGTTGCTGCTCCTGCTGTTAGTGGTGTTGGTGTTCCTGCTGTTTGTGGAATTAGTGTTCCTGCTGTTGGTGGAGTTTGTGTTCCTGCTGTGGGTGGAGTTGTTGTTCCTGCTTTTGGTGGAGTTGTTGTTCCTGCTGTTGATGGAGTTGTTGTTCCTGCTATTGGTGGAGTTGTTCTTCCTGCTGTTGGTGGAGTTTGTGTTCCGGGTTTTGTTGGAGTTGGTGTTCCTGCTGTTGGTGGAGATGCTGTACCTGCTGCTGGTGGATTTGGTTTTCCTGCTGTTGCTGGAGATGCTGAAACTGCTGTTTTTTTTAATTGGTGTTCCTGCTGTTGGTGTTGTTCGTGTTCCTGCTGTTGGTGGAATTAGTGTTCCTGCTGTTGGTGGAGTTGGTGTTCCTGCTGTTGGTGGAGTTGTTGTTCCTGCTTTTGGTGGTGTTGTTGTTCCTGCTGTTGATGGAGTTGTTGTTCCTGCAATTGGTTGACTTGTTCTTCCTGCTGTGGGTGGAGTTGACCGTCTAGCTGTTGGTGGATTTGGTGTTCCAGCTGTTGGTGGATTGGTGTTCCTGCTATTCGTGGAGTTGTTGTTCTTGCTTTTGGTGGAGTTGTTGTTCCTCTCTTGGTTCACTTGGTGTGCCTGCTGTTTTTGGAGTTGTTATTCCTTCTGTTGGTGTTAGTGGTGTTCCTCCTGTTGGTGGACTTAGTGTTCCTGCTGCCTTTTGGAGTTGGTGTTCCAGCTGTTGGTGGAGCTGGTGTTTTTGCTGTTGGTGAAGTTGTTGATCCTGCTGTTGGTGGAGTTGGAGTTCATTCTATTCGTGGAGTTAATTATACTGCTGTTGGTGGAGTTGGTGTTTCTGTTGTTGGTGGCGCCGATTTTCTTGCTGTTGGTGGCGACAGTGTTCCTGTTGTTGGTGGCAGTGGTGTTCCTGCTGTTGATGGTGGCGGTGATCCTGCTGTTCGTGGCTGTAGTGTTTCTGCTGCTGTTGACAATGGTGTTCCTGTTGTTGGTGACGGTGGTGTTCCTGCTGTTGGTGGTGGTGGTTTTCCTGCTGTTGGTGGCGGTTGTGTTCCTGCTGTTGGTGGTGTTAGTGTTCCTGCTGTTTTTTGGTGTTGGTGTTCCTGCTGTTGGTGGAGTTGGTGTTCCTGCTGTTGATGGAGTTGGTGTTCCTGCTGTTGGTGGAGTTCTTGTTCCTGCTGTTGATGGAGTTGGTCTTCCTGCTGTTGGTGGAGTTACTGTTCCTGATGTTTTTTAGAGTTGGTGTTCCTGCTTTTGGCGGAGTTGTTGTTCCTTCTATTGGTGGAGTTGTTCTTCCTGCTGTTGGGGTAGTTTTTGTTCCTGCTGTTGATGGAGTTGTTCTTCCTGCTATTGGTGGATTTGCTCTTCCAGCTGTTGGTGGAGTTGGTGTTCCGGGTTTTGTTGGAGTTGGTGTTCCTGCTGTTGGTGGAGTTGCTGTTCCTGCTGTTGGTGGATTTGGTTTTCCTGCTGTTGCAGGAGATGCTGAAACTGCTGTTTTTTTGAATTGGTGTTCCTGCTGTTGTTGTTGTTCGTGTTCCTGCTGTTGGTGGAGTTGGTGCTCCTGCTGTTGGTGGAGTTGTTGTTCCTGCTTTTGGTGGAGTTGTTGTTCCTGCTGTTGATGGAGTTGTTGTTCCTGCTATTGGTGGAGTTGTACTTCCTGCTGTTGTCGGAGTTGGTGTTCCTTATGTTGGTGGATTTGGTGTTCCTGCTGTTGGTGGAGTTGGAGTTCCTGCTCTTGGTGGTAGTGGTGTTCCACCTGTTGATGGACCTAGTGTTCCTGCTGCCTTTTGGAGTTGGTGTTCCTGCTGTTGGTGGATTTGGTGTTCTTGCTATTGGTGAAGTTGTTGTTCCTGCTGTTGGTGGAGTTGGAGTTCATTCTATTGGTGGAGTTAATGTTCCTGCTGTTGGTGGAGTTGTTGTTCCTGCTGTTGGTGGAGTTTGTTTTCCAACTGTTGCTGGAGTTGCTGCTCCTGCTGTTAGTGGTTTTGGTTTTCCTGCTGTTTGTGTAATTATTGTTCCTGCTGTTGGTGGAGTTGGTGTTCCTGCTGTTGGTGGAGTTGTTGTTCCTGCTTTTGGTGGAGTTGTTGTTCCTGCTGTTGATGGAGTTGTTGTTCCTGCTATTGGTGGAGTTGTTCTTCCTGCTGTTGGTGGAGTTGGTGTTCTGGGTTTTGTTGGAGTTGGTGTTCCTGCTGTTGGTGGAGATGTTGTACCTGCTGTTGGTGGATTTGGTTTTCCTGCTGTTGCTGGAGATGCTGAAACTGCTGTTTTTTTGAATTGGTGTTCCTGCTGTTGGTGTTGTTCGTGTTCCTGCTGTTGGTGGAATTAGTGTTCCTGCTGTTGGTGGAGTTGGTGTTCCTGCTGTTGGTGGAGTTGTTGTTCCTGCTTTTGGTGGTGTTGTTGTTCCTGCTGTTGATGGAGTTGTTGTTCCTGCAATTGGTTGACTTGTTCTTCCTGCTGTGGGTGGAGTTGACCGTCTAGCTGTTGGTGGATTTGGTGTTCCAGCTGTTGGTGGATTGGTGTTCCTGCTATTGGTGGAGTTGTTGTTCTTGCTTTTGGTGGAGTTGTTGTTGCTCTCTTGGTGCACTTGGTGTGCCTGCTGTTTTTGGAGTTGGTATTACTTCTGTTGGTGTTAGTGGTGTTCCTCCTGTTGGTGGACTTAGTGTTCCTGCTGCCTTTTGGAGTTGGTGTTCCAGCTATTGGTGGAGCTGGTGTTTTTGCTGTTGGTGAAGTTGTTTATCCTGCTGTTGGTGGAGTTGGAGTTCATTCTATTCGTGGAGTTAATTTTACTGCTGTTGGTGGAGTTGGTGTTTCTGTTGTTGGTGGCGCCGATTTTCTTGCTGTTGGTGGCGGCAGTGTTCCAGTTGTTGGTGGCGGTGGTGTTCCTGCTGTTGATGCTGGCGGTGATCCTGCTGTTCGTGGCTGTAGTGTTTCTGCTGAATTTGACAATGGTGTACCTGCTGTTGGTGGCGGTGGTGTTCCTGCTGTTGGTGGCGGTGGTGTTCCTGCTGTTGGTGGTGATTGTGTTCCTGCTGTTGGTGGTGATGTTTTCCTGCTGCTGGTGGAGTTGTTCTTCCTGCTGTTGCTGGAGTTGGAGATCCGGCTGTAGGTGGCGGTGGTGTTCCTGCTGTTTGTGGTGTTAGTGTTCCTGCTGTTTTTTGCTGTTGGTCTTCCTGCTGTTGGCGGAGCTGGTGCTCCTGCTGTTGGTGGAGTTGGTGTTCCTGCTGTTGGTGGATTTGATGTTCCTGCTGTTGGTGGAGATGCTGTTCTTGCTGTTGGTGGATTTGGATTTCCTGCTGTTGCTGCAGTTGTTGCTCCTGCTGTTTTTTTTGATTTGGTGTTCCTTGCTGTTGGTGTTGTTGGTGTTCCTGCTGTTGGTGGAATTAGTGTTCCTGCTTTTGGTGGAGTTGTTGTTCCTGCTGTTGATAGAGTTGTTGTTCCTGCTATTGGTGGAGCTGTTCTTCCTGCTGTTGGTGGAGTTGGTGTTCCAGCTTTTGGTGGAGTTGGTGTTCCTGCTCTTGGTGGAGTTGGTGTTCCTGCTCTTGGTGGACTTGATGTTTCTGCTGTTGTTGGAGTTGGTGTTCCTGCTGTTGGTTGCGTTGGTGTTCCTGCTGTTGGTGGAGTTGGAGATCCGGCTGTTGGTGGTAGTGGTGTTCCTGCTGTTGGTGGACTTAGTGTTCCTGCTGTTTTTTGGAGTTGGTGTTCCTGCTGTTGGTGGATTTTTTGTTCCTGCTGTTGGTGGAGTTGGTGTTCCTTCTATTGGTGGAGTTAATGTTCATGCTGTTGGTGGAGTTGGTGTTTCTGCTGTTGGTGGCGCTGATTTTCTTGCTGTTGTGGCGGTTGTGTTCCTGCTGTTCGTGGCTGTATTGTTTCTGCTGCTGTTGGCTGTGGTGATCCTGCTGTTGGTGGCGGTGGTGTTCCTGCTGTTGATGGCCGTGGTTTTCATGCTGTTGGTGGTGGTTGTGTTCCTGCTTTTGGTGGTGTCGGTATCCTGCTGTTGGTGGAGTTGGTCTTCCTGCTGTTGGTGGCGTTGGAATTCCTGCTGTTGGTGGCGGTGGTGTTCCTGCTGTTGGTGGAGTTATTGTTCCTGCTGTTTTTTGGAGTTGGTGTTCCTGCTGTTGGTGGAGTTGGTGTTCCTGCTCTTGGTGGAGTTGCTGTTCCTTTTATTGGTGGAGTTGTTGTTCCTGCTGTTGGTGGAGTTGGTGTTCTTGCTCTTGGTGGAGTTGGTGTTCCGGCTTTTGGTGGAGTTGGTGTTCCTGCTCTTGGTGGAGTGGCTGTTCCTGTTTTTGGTGGATTTGGTTTTCCATCTGTTGCTGGAGTTGCTGATCCTGCCTGTTTTTTGAGTTGGTGTTCCTGCTGTTGGTGTTGTTCGTGTTCCTTCTGTTGGTGGAATTAGTGTTCCTGCTGTTGGTGGAATTAGTGTTCCTGCTCTTGGTGGAGTTGTTGTTCCTGCTCTTGGTGCACTTGGTGTGCCTGCTTTTGTTGAAGTTGGTGATCCTTCTGTTGGTGGATTGGGTGTTCCTGCTGTTGGTGGAGTTAGTGTTCCTGCTGCCATTTGGAGTTGGTGTTCCTGCTGTTGATGGAGTTGGTGTTCTTGCTATTGGTGAAGTTGTTGTTCCTGCTGTTGGTGGAGTTGGAGTTCATTCTATTGTTGGAGTTAATGTTCCTGCTGTTGGTGGAGTTGGTTTTTCTGTTGTTGGTGGCGCCGATTTTCTTGCTGTTGGTGGCGGCAGTGTTCCTGTTGTTGGTGGCGGTGGTCTTCCTGCTATTGATGGTGGCGGTGATCCTGCTGTTCGTGGCTGTAGTGTTTCTGCTGCTGTTGACAATGGTGTTCCTGTTGTTGGTGGCGGTGGTGTTCCTGCTGTTGGTGGCGGTGGTGTTCCTGCTGTTGGTGGCTGTTGTGTTCCTGCTGTTGGTGGTGATGGTTTCCTGCTGTTGGTGGAGTTGTTCTTCCTGCTGTTGGTGGAGGAGGAGATCCGGCTGTTGGTGGCAGTGGTGTTCCTGCTCTTTGTGGTGTTAGTGTTCCTGCTGTTTTTTGGTGTTGGTTTCCAGCTGTTGGTGGAGTTGGTGTTCCTGCTGTTGGTGGAGTTGGTGTTCCTGCTGTTGGTGGAGTTGTTGTTCCTTTTATTGGTGGAGTTGTTGTTCCGGCTGTTGATGGATTTGGTCTTCCTGCTGTTTGGTGGAGTTATTATTCCTGCCGTTGGTGGAGTTGGTGTTCCTGCTTTTGGTGGAGTTGTTGTTCCTGCTGTTGATGGAGTATTTGTTCCTGCTATTGGTGAAGTTGTTTTCTTGCTGTTGGTGGCGGTTGTGTTCCTGCTATTGATTGTGGCAGTGATCCTGCTTTTCGTGGCTGTAGTGTTTCTGCTGCAACAAACAGCAGGAACACCAACTCCACGAACTGTAGGAAAACCAACTCCACTAACAGCATGAAAACCAAATCCACCAACAGCAGGAACACTGCCGTCAGCAACAACAGGAACACCAACGCCACCGACAGCAGGAGCACAAACGCCACCAACAGCAGGAACACAACAGCCACCAAAAGCAGGAACACAAACGCAAGCAATAGCAGGAACATGGACACAACCAACAGCAGGAACACTGCCGCCACCAACAGCAGGAACAACGCCACCACCAACAGCAAGAAAATCGGAGCCACCAACAGCAAAAACACCAACTCCATCAACAGCAGGAACAACAACTCCACCAATAAAAGGAACAACAACTCCACCAACAGCAGGAACACCAGCTCCACCAACAGCAGGAGCACTAAGTCCACCAACAGCAGGAACACCACTGCCACCAACAGCAGGAACACCATTGCCAACAGCAGCAGAAACACCAACTCCGCCAACAGAAAGAACACCAACTGCAACAACAGCAGGCACACCAAGTGCACCAAGAGCAGGAACAACAACTCCACCAAGAGCAGGAACACCACTACCACCAAAAGCAGGAAATCCAACTCCACCAACAGCAGGAACACCAAATCCACCAACAGCAGGAACACCAACTCCAGCAACAGCAGGAAGAACAACTCCACCAATAGCAGGAACAACAACTCCATTAACAGCAGGAACAACAACTCCACCAAAAGCAGGAACACTAATTCCACCAACAGCAGGAACACGAACAACACCAACAGCAGGAAGACCAATTCAAAAAAACAGCAGGAGCAGCATCTCCAGCAACAGAAGGAAAAGCAAATCCAACAACAGGAGGAACACCAACTCCAACAAAACCCGGAACACCAACTCCACCAACAGCAGGAAGAACAACTACACCAACAGCAAAAACACCAACTCCATCAACAGCAGGAACAACAACTCCACCAATAAAAGGAACAGCAACTCCACCAAGAGCAGGAACACCAACTCCACCAACAGCAGGAACACCAACTCCAAAAAACAGCAGGAACAATAACTCCACCAACAGCAGGAACACCACCGCCACCAACAGCAGGAATTCCAACGCCACCAACAGCAGGAACACCACCGCCACCAACAACAGGAACACCATTGTCAACAGCAGCAGAAACACTACAGCCACGAACAGCAGGATCACCGCCACCATCAATAGCAGGAAGACCACCGCCACCAACAACAGGAACACTGCCGCCACCAGCAGCAGGAACACCACCGCCACCAACAGCTGGAAACCAACTCCACCAACAGAAGGAACACAACCACCACCAACAGCAGGAATACCTCCTGTTCTTCCTGCTGTTGGTGGAGTTGACGGTCCAGCTGTTGGTGGATTTGGTGTTCCAACTGTTGGTGGAGTTGGTGTTCCTGCTATTGGTGGAGTTAGTGATCCTGCTCTTGGTGGAGCTGGAGTTCGTCCTGTTGGTGGACTTAGTGTTCCTGCTGCCTTTTGGAGTTGTTGTTCCTGCTTTTGGTGGAGTTGTTGTTCCTGCTGTTGATGGAGTTGTTGTTCCTGCTATTGGTGGAGCTGTTCTTCCTGCTGTTGGTGGAGTTGACGGTCCAGCTGTTGGTGGATTTGGTGTTCCAACTGAAGGTGGAGTTGGTGTTCCTGCTATTGGTGGAGTTAGTGATCCTGCTCTTGGTTGAGTTGGAGTTCGTCCTGTTGGTGGACTTAGTGTTCCTGCTGCCTTTTGGAGTAGGTGTTCCTGCTGTTGGTGGAGTTGGTGTTCTTGCTATTCGTGAAGTTGTTGTTCCTGCTGTTGGTGGAGTTGGAGTTCATTCTATTGGTGGAGTTAATGTTCCTGCTGTTGGTGGAGTTGGTGTTTCTGTTGTTGGTGGCGCCGATTTTCTTGCTGTTGGTGGCGGCAGTGTTCCTGTTGTTGGTGGCGGTGGTGTTCCTGCTGTTGATGGTGGCGGTGATCCTGCTGTTCGTGGCTGTAGTGTTTCTGCTGCTTTTGGCAATGGTGTTCCTGCTGTTGGTGGAGTTGTTCCTGCTTTTGGTGGAGTTGTTGTTCCTGCTGTTGATGGAGATGTTGTTCCTGCTATTGGTGGAATTGTTCTTCCTGCTGTTGGTGGAGTTGACGGTCCAACTGTTGATGGATTTGGTGTTCCTGCTGTTGGTGGAGTTGGTGTTCCTGCTATTGGTGGAGTTGGTGTTCCTGCTCTTGTTGGAGTTGGTGATCCTTCTGTTGGTGGATTTGGTGTTCCTGCTGTTGGTGGAGTTAATGTTCCTGCTGCCTTTTGAAGTTGTTGTTCCTGCTGTTGGTGGAGTTGGAGTTCATTCTATTGGTGGAGTTAATGTTCCTGCTGTTGGTGGAGTTGGTTTTTCTGTTGTTGGTGGCGCCGATTTTCTTGCTGTTGGTGGCGGCAGTGTTCCTGTTGTTGGTGGCGGTGGTGTTCCTGCTGTTGATGGTGGCGGTGATGCTGCTGTTCGTGGCTGTAGTGTTTCTGCTGCTGTTGACAATGGTGTTCCTGTTGTTGATGGCGGTGGTGTTCCTGCTCTTGGTGGCGGTGGTGTTCCTGCTGTTGGTGGCTGTTGTGTTCCTGCTGTTGGTGGTGATGGTTTCCTGCTGTTGGTGGAGTTGGTGTTCCTGCTGTTGGTGGAGTTGTTGTTCCTGCTTTTGGTGGAGTTGTTCTTCCTGCTGTTGATGGAGATGTTGTTCCTGCTATTGGTGGAGTTGTTCTTCCTGCTGTTGGTGGAGTTGATGGTCCAACTGTTGATGGATTTGGTGATCCTGCTGTTGGTTGAGTTGGTGTTCCTGCTATTGGTGGAGTTGGTGTTCCTGCTCTTGGTGGAGTTGTTGTTCCTGATCTTGGTGCACTTGGTGTGCCTGCTTTTGTTGGAGTTGGTGATCCTTCTGTTGGTGGATTTGGTGTTCCTGCTGTTGGTGGAGTTGGTGTTCCTGCTGCCTTTTGGAGTTGGTGTTCCTGCTGTTGGTGGAGTTGGTGTTCTTGCTATTGGTGAAGTTCTTGTTCCTGCTGTAGGTGGAGTTGGAGTTCATTCTATTGGTGGAGTTAATGTTCCTGCTGTTGGTGGAGTTGTTTTTTCTGTTGTTGGTGTCGCCGATTTTCTTGCTGTTGGTGGCAGCAGTGTTCCTGTTGTTGGTGGCGGTGGTGTTCCTGCTGTTGATGGTGGCGGTGATCCTGCTGTTCGTGGCTGTAGTGTTTCTGCTGCTGTTGACAATGGTGTTCCTGTTGTTGGTGGCGGTGGTGTTCCTGCTGTTGGTGGCGGTGGTGTTCCTGCTGTTGGTGGCTGTTGTGTTCCTGCTGTTGGTGGTGATGGTTTCCTGCTGTTGGTGGAGTTGTTCTTCCTGCTGTTGGTGGAGGAGGAGATCCGGCTGTTGGTGGCAGTGGTGTTCCTGCTGTTTGTGGTGATAGTGTTCCTGCTGTTTTTTGGTGTTGGTGTTCCAGCTGTTGGTGGAGTTGGTTTTCCTGCTGTTGGTGGAGTTGGTGTTCCTGCTGTTGGTGGAGTTGTTGTTCATTTTATTGGTGGAGTTGTTGTTCCGGCTGTTGTTGGATTTGGTCTTCCTGCTGTTTGGTGGAGTTATTGTTCCTGCCGTTGGTGGAGTTGGTGTTCCTGCTGTTGGTGGAGTTGTTGTTCCTGATTTTGGTGGAGTTGGTGTTCCTGCTCTTGGTGGAGTTGTTGTTCCTGCTCCTGGTGCACTTGGTGTGCCTGCTGTTGTTGGAGTTGGTGTTCCTTCTGTTTTTGGAGTTGGTATTCCTGCTGTTGGTGGAGTTGGTGTTCTTGCTGTTAGTGAAGTTCTTATTCCTGCTGTTGGTGTAGTTGGAGTTCATTCTATTGGTGGAGTTAATGTTCCTGCTGTTGGTGGAGTTGGTGTTTCTGTTGTTGGTGGCGCCGATTTTCTTGCAGTTGTTGGCAACAGAGTTCCTGCTGTTGGTGGCGGTGGTGTTCCTGCTGTTGATGGTGGCAGACATCCTGCTGTTCGTGGCTGTAGTGTTTCTGCTGCTGTTGGCAATGGTGTTACTGCTGTTGGTGGCAGTAGTGTTCCTGCTGTTGGTGGCAGTGGTGTTCCTGCTGTTGGTGGCGGTTGTGTTCCTGCTGTTGGTGGTGATGGTTTCCTGCTGTTGGTGGAGTTGTTCTTCCTGCTGTTGGTGGAGTGGGTGTTCCGGCTGTAGGTGGTGGTGGTGTTCCTGCTGTTTGTGGTGTTAGTGTTCCTGCTGTTTTGGTGTTGGTGTTCCTGCTGTTGGCGCAGTTGGTGCTCCTGCAGTTGGTGTAGTTAGTGTTCCTGCTGTTGGTGGATTTGATGTTCCTGCTTTTGGTGGAGTTTGTGTTCCTGCTGTTGGTGGATTTGCTGTTGCTGCTGTTGGTGGATTTGGTTTTCCTGCTGTTGCTGGAGTTGCTGCTCCTGCTGTTTTTTTGAGTTGTTGTTCCTGCTGTTGATGGAGTTGGTCTTCCTGCTGTTGGTGGAGTTAATGTTACTGCTGTTGGTTTAGTTGGTGTTTTTGCTGTTGGTGGCGCCGATTTTCTTGCTGTTGGTGGTGGCGTTGTTCCTGCTGTTGGTGGCGGCAGTGTTCCTGCTGTTGGTTGTGTCCGTGTTCCTGCTATTGCTTGCGTTTGTGTTCCTGCTGTTGGTGGCTGTTGTTTTCCTGCTGTTGGTGGCGTTTGTGCTCCTGCTGTCGGTGGCGGTGGTGTTCCTGTTGTTGCTAACGGCGGTGTTCCTGCTGTTGGCGGATTTGGTTTTCATGCTGTTAGTGGAGTTGGTTTTCCTACAGTTCGTGGAGTTGGTGTTCCTGCTGTTTGTGGCGGAAGTTTTCCTGCTGTTGGTGGCGGTTGTGTTCCTTCTTTTGGTGGAGTTGGTTTCCTGCTGTTGGTGGAGTTGGTGTTCCTGCTGTTGGTGGAGTTTTTGTTCCTGCTGTTGTGGAGTTGTTGTTCCTGCTATTGGTGTAGTTGTTCGGGGTTTTGTTGGGGTTGGTGTTCCTCCTGTTGTTGGATTTGCTTTTCCTTCTGTTGCTGGAGATGCTGCTCCTGCTGTTTTTTTCAATTGGTCTTTCTGCTGTTGGTGTTGTTCGTGTTCCTGCTGTTGGTGGAGTTGTTGTTCCTTTTATTGGTGGAGTTGTTGTTCCTGCTGTTGATGGAGTTGGTCTTCCTGCTGTTGATGGAGTTACTGTTCCTGCTGTTGGTCGAGTTGGTGTTCCTGCTGTTGGTGGAGTTGTTGTTCCTACTATTGGTGGAGTTGTTGTTCCTGCTTTTGATGGAGATGTTGTTCCTGCTATTGGTGGAGTTGTTCTTCCTGCTGTTGGTGGAGTTGACGGTCCAACTGTTGATGGATTTGGTGTTCCTGCTGTTGGTGGAGTTGGTGTTCCTGCTATTGGTGGAGTTGGTGTTCCTGCTCTTGGTGGAGTTGTTGTTCCTGCCCTTGGTGCACTTGGTGTGCCTGCTTTTGTTGGAGTTGGTGATCCTTCTGTTGGTGGATTTGGTGTTCCTGCTGTTGGTGGAGTTGGTGTTCCTGCTGCCTTTTGGAGTTGGTGTTCCTGCTGTTGGTGGAGTTGGTGTTCTTGCTATTGGTGAAGTTGTTGTTCCTGCTGTTGTTGGAGTTGGAGTTCATTCTATTGGTGGAGTTAATGTTCCTGCTGTTGGTGGAGTTGGTTTTTCTGTTGTTGGTGGCGCCGATTTTCTTGCTGTTGGTGGTGGCAGTGTTCCTGTTTTTGGTGGCGGTGGTGTTCCTGCTGTTGATGCTGGCGGTGATCCTGCTGTTCGTGGCTGTAGTGTTTCTGCTGCTGTTGACAATGGTGTTCCTGTTGTTCGTGGCGGTGGTGTTCCTGCTGTTGGTGGTGGTGGTGTTCCTGCTGTTGGTGGCTGCTGTGTTCCTGCTGTTGGTGGTGATGGTTTCCTGCTTTTGGTGGAGTTGTTCTTCCTGCTGTTGGTGGAGGAGGAGATCCGGCTGTTGGTGGCAGTGGTGTTCCTGCTGTTTGTGGTGTTAGTGTTCCTGCTGTTTTTTGGTGTTGGTGTTCCAGCTGTTGGTGGAGTTGGTGTTCCTGCTGTTGGTGGAGTTGGTGTTCCTGCTGTTGGTGGAGTTGTTGTTCCTTTTATTGGTGGAGTTGTTGTTCCGGCTGTTGATGGATTTGGTCTTCCTGCTGTTTGGTGGAGTTATTGTTCCTGCCGTTGGTGGAGTTGGTGTTCCTGCTGTTGGTGGAGTTGTTGTTCCTGCTTTTGGTGGAGTTGTTGTTCCTGCTGTTGATGGAGTATTTGTTCCTGCTATTGGTGGAGTTGTTCTTCCTGCTGTTGGTGGAGTTGACGGTCCAGCCGTTGGTGGAGTTGGTGTTCCTGCTATTGGTGGAGTTGGTGTTCCTGCTTTTGGTGGAGTTGGTGTTCCTGCTCTTGGTGGAGTTGTTGTTCCTGCTCCTGGTGCACTTGGTGTGCCTGCTGTTGTTGGAGTTGGTGTTCCTTCTGTTGGTGGAGTTGGTATTCCTGCTGTTGGTGGAGTTGGTGTTCTTGCTGTTAGTGAAGTTCTTATTCCTGCTGTTGGTGTAGTTGGAGTTCATTCTATTGGTGGAGTTAATGTTCCTGCTGTTGGTGGAGTTTGTGTTCTTGCTGTTAGTGAAGTTGTTGTTCCTGCTGTTGGTGGAGTTGGAGTTCATTCTATTGGTGGAGTTAATGTTCCTGCTGTTGGTGGAGTTGTTGTTTCTGTTGTTGGTGGCGCCGATTTTCTTGCAGTTGTTGGCGACAGTGTTCCTGCTGTTGGTGGCGGTGGTGTTCCTGCTGTTGATGGTGGTGGACATCCTGCTGTTCGTGGCTGTAGTGTTTCTGCTGCTGTTGGCAATGGTGTTCCTGCTGTTGGTGGCAATAGTGTTCCTGCTGTTGGTGGCGGTGGTGTTCCTGCTGTTGGTGGCGGTGGTGTTCCTGCTGTTTGTGGTGTTAGTGTTCCTGCTGTTTTTTGGTGTTGGTGTTCCTGCTGTTGGCGCAGTTGGTGCTCCTGCTGTTGGTGAAGTTAGTGTTCCTGCTGTTGGTGGATTTGATGTTCCTGCTTTTGGTGGAGTTTGTGTTCCTGCTGTTGGTGGATTTGCTGTTGCTGCTGTTGGTGGATTTGGTTTTCCTGCTGTTGCTGGAGTTGCTGCTCCTGCTGTTTTTTTGAGTTGTTGTTCCTGCTGTTGATGGAGTTGGTCTTCCTGCTGTTGGTGGAGTTAATGTTACTGCTGTTGGTGGAGTTGGTGTTTTTGCTGTTGGTGGCGCCGATTTTCTTGCTGTCAGTGGTGGCGATGTTCCTGCTGTTGGTGGCGGCAGTGTTCCTGCTGTTGGTTGTGTCCGTGTTCCTGCTATTGCTTGCGTTTGTGTTCCTGCTGTTGGTGGCTGTTGTGTTCCTGCTGTTGGTGGCGTTTGTGCTCCTGCTGTCGGTGGCGGTGGTGTTCCTGTTGTTGCTGACGGCGGTGTTCCTGCTGTTGGCGGATTTGGTTTTCATGCTGTTAGTGGAGTTGGTTTTCCTACAGTTCGTGGAGTTGGTGTTCCTGCTGTTTGTGGCGGACGTTTTCCTGCTGTTGGTGGCGGTTGTGTTCCTTCTGTTGGTGGAGTTGGTTTCCTGCTGTTGGTGGAGTTGGTGTTCCTGCTATTGGTAGAGTTGGTGTTCCTGCTTTTGGTGGAGTTTTAGTTCCTGCTGTTGATGGAGTTGTTGTTCCTGCTATTGGTGGGTTTGTTCTTCCTGCTGTTGGTGGAGTTTTTGTTCCTGCTGTTGTGGAGTTGTTGTTCCTGCTATTGGTGTAGTTGTTCTTCCGGCCTTTGGTGGAGTTCGTGTTCGGGGTTTTGTTGGAGTTGGTGTTCCTCCTGTTGTTGGATTTGCTTTTCATTCTGTTGCTGGAGATGCTGCTCCTGCTGTTTTTTTGAATTGGTCTTCCTGCTGTTGGCGTTGTTCGTGTTCCTGCTGTTGGTGGAATTAGTGTTCCTGCTGTTGGTGGAGTTGGTGCTCCTGCTGTTGGTGGAGTTGTTGTTCCTGCTTTTGGTGGAGTTGTTGTTCCTGCTGTTGATGTAGATGTTGTTCCTGCTATTGGTGGAGTTGTTCTTCCTGCTGTTGGTGGAGTTGACGGTCCAACTGTAGATGGATTTGGTGTTCCTGCTGTTGGTGGAGTTGGTGTTCCTGCTATTGGTGGAGTTGGTGTTCCTGCTCTTGGTGGAGTTGTTGTTCCTGCTCTTGGTGCACTTGGTGTGCCTGCTTTTGTTGGAGTTGGTGATCCTTCTGTTGGTGGATTTGGTGTTCCTGCTGTTGGTGGAGTTAGTGTTCCTGCTGCCTTTTGAAGTTGTTGTTCCTGCTGTTGGTGGAGTTGGAGTTCATTCTATTGGTGGAGTTAATGTTCCTGCTGTTGGTGGAGTTGGTTTTTCTGTTGTTGGTGGCGCCGATTTTCTTGCTGTTTGTGGCGGCAGTGTTCCTGTTGTTGGTGGCGGTGGTGTTCCTGCTGTTGATGGTGGCGGTGATCCTGCTGTTCGTGGCTGTAGTGTTTCTGCTGCTGTTGACAATGGTGTTCCTGTTGTTGGTGGCGGTGGTGTTCCTGCTGTTGGTGGCGGTGGTGTTCCTGCTGTTGGTGGCTGTTGTGTTCCTGCTGTTGGTGGTGATGGTTTCCTGCTGTTGGTGGAGTTGGTGTTCCTGCTGTTGGTGGAGTTGTTGTTCCTGCTTTTGGTGGAGTTGTTGTTCCTGCTGTTGATGGAGATGTTGTTCCTGCTAATGGTGGAGTTGTTCTTCCTGCTGTTGGTGGAGTTGACGGTCCAACTGTTGATGGATTTGGTGTTCCTGCTGTTGGTGGAGTTGGTGTTCCTGCTATTGGTGGAGTTGGTGTTCCTGCTGTTGGTGGAGGTGTTGTTCCTTTTATTGGTGGAGTTGTTGTTCCTGCTGTTGATGGAGTTGGTCTTCCTGCTGTTGGTGGAGTTACTGTTCCTGCTGTTGGTAGAGTTGGTGTTCCTGCTGTTGGTGGAGTTGTTGTTCCTGCTGTTGATAGAGAATGAACTCCAACTCCACCAACAGCAGGAACAACAACTTCACTAACAGCAAGAACACAAACTCTACCAACAGCAGGAACATTAACTCCACCAATAGAATGAACTCCAACTACACCAACAGCAGGAATAAGAACTTCACTAACAGCAAGAACACCAACTCCACCAACAGCAGGAACACCAACTCCAAAAGGCAGCAGGAACACTAAGACCAGCAACAGGAGGAACACCACTACAACCAACAGCAGGAACTCCAAATCCACCAACAGCAGGAACACCAACTCCACCAACAGAAGGAACACCAACTCCAACAGCAGCAGGCACACCAAGTGCACCAGGAGCAGGAACAACAACTCCACCAAGAGCAGGAACACCATCTCCACCAATAGCAGGAACACCAACTCCACCAACAGCTGGAACACCAACTCCAACAACAGCTGGACCGTCAACTCCACCAACAGCAGGAAGAACAACTCCACCAATAGCAGGAACAAATACTCCATCAACAGCAGGAACAACAACTCCACCAAAAGCAGGAACAACAACTCCACCAACAGCAGGAACACCAACTCCACCAACAGCAGGAACAATAACTCCACCAACAGCAGGAAGACCAAATCCATCAACAGCAGGAACAACAACTCCACCAATAAAAGGAACAACAACTCCACCAACAGCAGCAACACCAACTCCACCAACAGCAGGAACACCAACTCCACCAACAGCTGGAACACCAACACCAAAAAACAGCAGGAACACTAACACCACAAACAGCAGGAACACCACTGCCACCAACAGCCGGATCTCCAACTCCACCAACAGCAGGAAACCATCACCACCAACAGCAGGAACACAACCAACACCAACAGCAGGAACACCACCGCCACCAACAGCAGGAACACCATTGTCAACAGCAGCAGAAACACTACAGCCACGAACAGCAGGATCACCACCACCATCAACAGCAGAAACACCACCGCCACCAACAACAGGAACACTGCCGCCACCAACAGCAAGAAAATCGGCGCCACCAACAACAGAAACACCAACTCCACCAACAGCAGGAACATTAACTCCACCAATAGAATGAACTCCAACTCCAACAACAGCAGGAACAACAACTTCACCAATAGCAAGAACCCCAACTCCACCAACAGCAGGAACACCAACTCCACCAACAGCAGGAACAATAACTCCACCAACAGCAGGAAGACCAAATCCATCAACAGCAGGAACAACAACTCCACCAATAAAAGGAACAACAACTCCACCAACAGCAGCAACACCAACTCCACCAACAGCAGGAACACCAACTCCACCAACAGCTGGAACACCAACACCAAAAAACAGCAGGAACACTAACACCACAAACAGCAGGAACACCACTGCCACCAACAGCCGGATCTCCAACTCCACCAACAGCAGGAAACCATCACCACCAACAGCAGGAACACAACCAACACCAACAGCAGGAACACCACCGCCACCAACAGCAGGAACACCATTGTCAACAGCAGCAGAAACACTACAGCCACGAACAGCAGGATCACCACCACCATCAACAGCAGAAACACCACCGCCACCAACAACAGGAATACTGCCGCCACCAACAGCAAGAAAATCGGCGCCACCAACAACAGAAACAACAACTCCACCAACAGCAGGAACATTAACTCCACCAATAGAATGAACTCCAACTCCAACAACAGCAGGAACAACAACTTCACCAATAGCAAGAACCCCAACTCCACCAACAGCAGGAACACCAACTCCAAAAGGCAGCAGGAACACTAACTCCACCAACAGCAGGAACACCAAATCCACCAAAAGAAGGATCACCAACTCCAACAAAAGCAGGCACACCAACTGCACCAAGAGCAGAAACAACAACTCCACCAAGAGCAGGAACACCAACTCCACCAATAGCAGGAACACCAACAGCAGGAACACCAAATCCATCAAAACCCGGAACACAAACTCCACCAACAGCAGGAAGAACAACTCCACCAATAGCAGGAGCAACATCTCCATCAACAGCAGGAACAACAACTCCACCAAAAGCAGGAACAACAACTCCACCAACAGCAGGAACACCAACTCCACCAACAGCAGGAACAGTAACTCCACCAACAGCAGGAAGACCAACACCATCAACAGCAGGAACAACAACTCCACCAATAAAAGGAACACCAACTCCACCAACAGCAGGAACACCAACACCAAAAAACAGCAGGAACACTAACACCACAAACAGCAGGAACACAACCGCCATCAACAGCCGGATCTCCATCTCCACCAACAGCAGGAAGAACAACTCCACCAACAGCAGGAAACCATCACCACCAACAGCAGGAACACAACCGCCACCAACAGCAGGAAAACCACCACCACCAACAAGAGGAACACCACCGTCACCAACAACAGGAACACCATTGTCAACAGCAGCAGAAACACTACAGCCACGAACAGCAGGATCACTGCCACAATCAACAGCAGGAACACCGCCTCCACCAAAAACAGGAACACTGCCGCCACCAACAGCAAGAAAATCGGCGGCACCAACAACAGAAACACCAACTCCACCAACAGCAGGAACATTAACTGCACCAATAGAATGAACTCCAACTCCACCAACAGCAGGAACAACAACTTCACCAATAGCAAGAACACCAACTCCACCAACAGCAGGAACACAAACTCCAAAAGGCAGCAGGAACATTAACTCCACCAACAGCAGGAACACCAAATCCACCAACAGAAGGAACACCAACTCCAACAACAGCAGGCACACCAAGTGCAACAAGAGCAGGAACAACAACTCCACCAAGAGCAGGAACACCAACTCCAACAACAGCAGGCACAATAACTCCACCAACAGCAGGAAGACCAAATCCATCAACAGCAGGAACAACAACTCCACCAATAAAAGGAATAACAACTCCACCAACAGCAGGAACACCAACTCCACCAACAGCAGGAACACCAACTCCACCAACAGCAGGAACACCAACACCAATAAACAGCAGGAACACTAACACCACAAACAGCAGGAACACCACCGCCACCAACAGCCAGATCTCCACCTCCACCAACAGCAGGAAGAACAACTCCACCAATAGCAGGAACAACAACTCCATCAACAGCAGGAACAACAACTCCACCAAAAGCAGGAACAACAACTCCACCAACAGCAGGAACACCAACTCCACCAACAGCAGGAACACTAATTCCACCAACAGCAGGAACACCAACAACACCAACAGCAGGAAGACCAATTCAAAAAAAAACTGCAGGAGCAGCATCTCCAGCAACAGCATGAAAACCAAATCCACCAACAGCAGGAACACCAACTCCAACAAAACCCGGAACACCAACTCCACCAACAGTAGGAAGAACAACACCAAAAATAGCAGGAACAACAACTCCATCAACAGCTGGAACAAAAACTCCACCAACAGCAGGAAGAACAACTCCACCAATAGCAGGAACAACAACTCCATCAACAGCAGGAACTAAAACTCCACCAAAAGCAGGAACAACAACTCCACCAACAGCAGGAACACCAACTCCACCAACAGCAGGAACACTAATTCCACCAACAACAGGAACACCAACACCACTGACAGCAGGAGCAGCAACTCCAGCAACAGTAGGAAAACAAACTCCACCAACAGCAGGAAATCCAACTCCACCAACAGCAGGAAAAGGAACTCCACCAACAGCAGGAACACCAAATCCACCAATAGCAGGAACACCAACTCCCCCAACAGCAGGAAACCATCTACACCAACAGAAGGAACACAACCGCCACCAACAGCAGGAAAACCTCCGCCACAAACAGCAGGAACACCAACTGCACGAACTGTAGGAAAACCAACTCCACTAACAGCATGAAAACCAAATCCACCAACAGCAGGAACACTGCCTTCAGCAACAACAGGAACACCACCGCCACCGACAGCAGGAGCACAAATGCCACCAACAGCAGGAACAGAACAGCCACCAACAGCAGGAACACAAACGCAAGCAATAGCAGGAACACGGCCACCACCAACAGCAGGAACACAGCCGCCACCAACAGCAGGAACACCGCCACCACCAACAGCAAGAAAATCGGCGCCACAAACAGCATAAACACCAATTCCAACAACAGCAGGAACAATAACTCCACCAACAGCAGGAAGACCAACTCCATCAACAGCAGGACCAACAACTCCACCAATAAAAGGAACAACAACTCCACCAACAGCAGGAACACCAACTCCACCAACAGCAGGAACACCAACTCCACCAACAGCAAGAGCACCAGCTCCGCCGACAGCAGGAATACCAACAGCACAAACAGCAGGAACACCACTGCCACCAACAGCCGGATCTCCAACTCGACCAACAGCAGGAAGAACAACTCCACCAACAGCAGGAAACCATCACCACCAACAGCAGGAACACAACCGCCACCAACAACAGGAACACCACCGCCACCAACAACAGGAACACCATTGTCAACAGCAGCAGAAACACTACAGCCACGAACAGCAGGATCACCGCCACCATCAACAGTAGGAACACCACCGCCACCAACAGCAGGAACACTGCCGCCACCAACAGCAAGAAAATCGGCGCACCAACAACAGAAACACCAACTCCACCAACAGCAGGAACATTAGCTCCACCAATAGAATGAACTCCAACTCCACCAACAGCAGGAACAACAACTTCACCAATAGCAAGAACACCAACTCCACCAACAGCTGGAACACCAACTCCAAAAGTCAGCAGGAACACTAAGTCCATCAACAGGAGGAACACCACTACCACCAACAGCAGGAACTCCAACTCCACCAACAGCAGGAACACCAAATCCACCAACAGAAGGAACACCAACTCCAACAACAGCAGGAAGAACAACTCCACCAATAGCAGGAACAACAACTCCATCAACAGCAGGAACAACAACTCCACCAAAAGCAGGAACAACAACTCCACCAACAGCAGGAGCACCAACTCCACCAACAGCAGGAACACTAATTCCACCAACAGCAGGAACACGAACAACACCAACAGCAGGAACACCAATTCAAAAAAACAGCAGTTTCAGCATCTCCTGCAACAGCAGGAACACCAGATCCACCAACAGCAGGAACAGCAACTCTACCAACAGCATAAACACCAACTCCAACAAAACCCGGAATACAAACTCCACCAACAGCAGGAAGAACAAATCCACCAATAGCAGGAACAACAACTCCATCAACAGCAGGAACAAAAACTAGACCAACAGCAGGAAGAACAACTCCACCAATAGCAGGAACAACAACTCCATCGACTGCAGGAACAAAATCTCCACCAAAAGCAGGAACAACAACTCCACCAACAGCAGGAACACCAACTCCACTAACAGCAGCAGCAGCAACTCCAGCAACAGAAGGAAAACAAACTCCACCAACAGCAGGAAAACCAACTCCACCAACAGCAGGAACAGGAACTCCACCAACAGCAGGAACACCAACTCCACCAATAGCAGGAACACCAACTCCACCAACAGCAGGAACACAAACTCCACCAACAGCAGGAACACCAACTCCACCAACAGCTGGAAACCAACTCCACCAACAGAAGGAACACAACCGCCACCAACAGCAGGAATATCTCCGCCACAAACAGCAGGAACACCAACTGCACGAACTGTAGGAAAACCAACTCCACTAACAGCATCAAAACCAAATCCACCAACAGCAGGAACACCGCCTTCAGCAACAACAGCAACACCACCGCCACCGACAGCAGGAGCACAAATGCCACCAACAGCAGGAAAACAACAGCGACCAACAGCAGGAACACAAACGCAAGCAATAGCAGGAACATGGCCACGACCAACAGCAGGAACACTGCGGTCACCAACAGCAGGAACACCGCCGCCACCAACAGTAAGAAAATCGGCGCCACCAGCAGCAAAAACACCAACTCCACCAACAGCAGGAACAATAACTCCACCAACAGCAGGAAGACCAACTCCATCAACAGTAGGAACAACAACTCCACCAATAAAAGGAACAACAACTCCACCAACAGCAGGAACACCAACTCCACCAACAGCAGGAACACTAATTCACCAACAGCAGGAACACCAACACCAACAGCAGGAACAACAACTCAAAAAAACAGCAGGAGCAGCAACTCCAGCAACAGCAGGAAAACCAAATCCACCAACAGCAGGAACAGCAATTCCACCAACAGCAGGAACACAAACTCAACCAAAAGCAGGAACATCAAATCCACCAACAGCAGGAACACCAACTCCACCAACAGCAGGAGCACCAGCTCCACCAACAGCAGGAAGACCAACAGCAAAAAACAGCAGGAACACTAACACCACAAACAGCAGGAACACCACCGCCACCAACAGCCGGATCTCCAACTCCAGCAACAGCAGGAAGAACAACTCCACCAGCAGCAGGAAACCATCACCACCAACAGCAGAAACACAACCACCACCAACAGCAGGAACACCACCGCCACCAACAGCAGGAAAACCACCGCCACCAACAGCAGGTACACCATTGTCAAATGCAGCAGAAACACTACAGCCACGAACAGCAGGATCACCGCCACCATCAACAGCAGGAACACCACCGCCACCAACAACTGGAACACTGCCACCACCAACAGCAAGAAAATCGGCGCCACCAACAACAGAAACACCAACTCCACCAACAGCAGTAAAATTAACTCCACGAATAGAATGAACTCCAACTCCACCAACAGCAGGATCAACAACTTCACCAACAGCAAAAACACCAGCTCCACCAACAGCTGGAACACCAACTCCAAAAGGCAGCAGGAACACTAAGTCCACCAACAGGAGGAACACCACTAACACCAACAGAAGGAATAACAACTCCAAAAACAGCAGGCACATCAAGTGCACCAAGAGAGGAACAACAACTCCACCAAAAGCAAGAGCAACAACTCCACCAACAGCAGGAACACCAACTCCAAAAGGCAGCAGGAACACTAAGTCCATCAACAGGAGGAACACCACTACCACCAACAGCAGGAACTCCAACTCCACCAACAGCAGGAACACCAAATCCACCAACAGAAGGAACACCAACTCCAACAACAGCAGGAAGAACAACTCCACCAATAGCAGGAACAACAACTCCATCAACAGCAGGAACAACAAATCCACCAAAAGCAGGAACAACAACTCCACCAACAGCAGGAGCACCAACTCCACCAACAGCAGGAACACTAATTCCACCAACAGCAGGAACACGAACAACACCAACAGCAGGAAGACCAACTCAAAAAACAGGCAGGATCAGCAACTCCAGCAACAGATGGAAAACCAAATCCACCAAAAACAGGAACAGCAACTCCACCAAGAGCAGGAACACCAACTCCACCAAGAGCCGGAACACCAACTCCACCAAGAGCAGGAACACCAACTCCACCAACAGCAGGAACACCAACTCCACCAACAGCTGGAACACCAACTCCACCAACAGCAGGAACACCAACTCCACCAACAGCAGGAACACCAACTCCAACAACTGCAGGAACACCAAGTCCACCAAAAGCAGGAACAACATCTCCACCAACAGCAGGAACAACAACTCCACCAACAGCAGGAACACCAACTCCACCAATAGCAGGAACACCAACTCCACCAACAGCAGGAACACCAAATCCATCAACAGTTGGACCGTCAAATCCACCAACAGCAGGAAGAACAACTCCACCAATAGCAGGAACAACATCTCCATCAACAGCAGGAACAACAACTCCACCAAAAGCAGGAACAACAACTCCACCAACAGCAGGAACACCAACTCCACCAACAGCAGGAACAGTAACTCCACCAACAGCAGGAAGACCAACTCCATCAACAGCAGGAACAACAACTCCACCAATAAAAGGAACAAAATCTCCCCCAACAGCAGGAACACCAACTCCACCAACAGCAGGAACACCAACTCCACCAACAGCAGGAACACCAACACCAAAAAGCAGCAGGAACACTAACACCACAAACAGCAGGAACACCACCGCCATCAACAGCCGGATCTCCATCTCCACCTACAGCAGGAGGAACATCTCCACCAACAGCAGGAAACCATCACCACCAACAGCAGGAACACAACCGCCACCAACAGCAGGAAAACCACCACCACCAACAGCAGGAACACCACCGTCACCAACAACAGGAACACCATTGTCAACAGCAGCAGAAACACTACAGCTACGAACAGCAGGATCACCGCCACAATCAACAGCAGGAACACCACCGCCACCAACAACAGGAACACTGACGCCACCAACAGCAAGAAAATCGGCGCCACCAACAACAGAAACACCAACTCCACCAACAGCAGGAACATTAACTCCACCAATAGAATGAACTCCAACTCCACCAACAGCAGGAACAACAACTTCACCAATAGCAAGAACACCAACTCCACCAACAGCAGGAACACCAACTCCAAAAGGCAGCAGGAACACTAACTCCACCAACAGCAGGAACAACAAATCCACCAACAGCTGGACCGTCAACTCCACCAACAGCAGGAAGAACAACTCCACCAATCGCAGGAACAACAACTCCATCAACAGCAGGAACAACAACTCCACCAAAAGCAGGAACAAAAACTCCACCAACAGCTGGAACACAAACTCCACCAACTGCTGGACCGTCAACTCCACCAAGAGCAGGAAGAACAACTCCACCAATAGCAGGAACAACAACTCCATCAACAGCAGGAACAACAACTCCACCAAAAGCAGGAACAACAACTCCACCAACAGCAGGAGCACCAACTCCACCAACAGCAGGAACACTAATTCCACCAACAGCAGGAACACGAACAACACCAACAGCAGGAACACCAACTCAAAAAACAGGCAGGATCAGCAACTCCAGCAACAGATGGAAAACCAAATCCACCAAAAACAGGAACAGCAACTCCACCAAGAGCAGGAACACCAACTCCACCAAGAGCCGGAACACCAACTCCACCAAGAGCAGGAACACCAACTCCACCAACCGCAGGAACACCAACTCCACCAACAGCTGGAACACCAACTCCACCAACAGCAGGAACACCAACTCCACCAACAGCAGGAACACCAACTCCAACAACGGCAGGAACACCAAGTCCACCAAAAGCAGGAACAACATCTCCACCAACAGCAGGAACAACAACTCCACCAACAGCAGGAACACCAACTCCACCAATAGCAGGAACACCAACTCCACCAACAGCAGGAACACCAAATCCATCAACAGTTGGACCGTCAAATCCACCAACAGCAGGAAGAACAACTCCACCAATAGCAGGAACAACATCTCCATCAACAGCAGGAACAACAACTCCACCAAAAGCAGGAACAACAACTCCACCAACAGCAGGAACACCAACTCCACCAACAGCAGGAACAGTAACTCCACCAACAGCAGGAAGACCAACTCCATCAACAGCAGGAACAACAACTCCACCAATAAAAGGAACAAAATCTCCACCAACAGCAGGAACACCAACTCCACCAACAGCAGGAACACCAACTCCACCAACAGCAGGAACACCAACACCAAAAAGCAGCAGGAACACTAACACCACAAACAGCAGGAACACCACCGCCATCAACAGCCGGATCTCCATCTCCACCTACAGCAGGAGGAACATCTCCACCAACAGCAGGAAACCATCACCACCAACAGCAGGATCACAACCGCCACCAAAAGCAGGAAAACCACCACCACCAACAGCAGGAACACCACCGTCACCAACAACAGGAACACCATTGTCAACAGCAGCAGAAACACTACAGCTACGAACAGCAGGATCACCGCCACAATCAACAGCAGGAACACCACCGCCACCAACAACAGGAACACTGACGCCACCAACAGCAAGAAAATCGGCGCCACCAACAACAGAAACACCAACTCCACCAACAGCAGGAACATTAACTCCACCAATAGAATGAACTCCAACTCCACCAACAGCAGGAACAACAACTTCACCAATAGCAAGAACACCAACTCCACCAACAGCAGGAACACCAACTCCAAAAGGCAGCAGGAACACTAACTCCACCAACAGCAGGAACAACAAATCCACCAACAGCTGGACCGTCAACTCCACCAACAGCAGGAAGAACAACTCCACCAATCGCAGGAACAACAACTCCATCAACAGCAGGAACAACAACTCCACCAAAAGCAGGAACAAAAACTCCACCAACAGCTGGAACACAAACTCCACCAACTGCTGGACCGTCAACTCCACCAAGAGCAGGAAGAACAACTCCACCAATAGCAGGAACAACAACTCCATCAACAGCAGGAACAACAACTCCACCAAAAGCAGGAACAACAACTCCACCAACAGCAGGAGCACCAACTCCACCAACAGCAGGAACACTAATTCCACCAACAGCAGGAACACGAACAACACCAACAGCAGGAACACCAACTCAAAAAACAGGCAGGATCAGCAACTCCAGCAACAGATGGAAAACCAAATCCACCAAAAACAGGAACAGCAACTCCACCAAGAGCAGGAACACCAACTCCACCAAGAGCCGGAACACCAACTCCACCAAGAGCAGGAACACCAACTCCACCAACCGCAGGAACACCAACTCCACCAACAGCTGGAACACCAACTCCACCAACAGCAGGAACACCAACTCCACCAACAGCAGGAACACCAACTCCAACAACTGCAGGAACACCAAGTCCACCAAAAGCAGGAACAACATCTCCACCAACAGCAGGAACAACAACTCCACCAACAGCAGGAACACCAACTCCACCAATAGCAGGAACACCAACTCCACCAACAGCAGGAACACCAAATCCATCAACAGTTGGACCGTCAAATCCACCAACAGCAGGAAGAACAACTCCACCAATAGCAGGAACAACAACTCCATCAACAGCAGGAACAACAACTCCACCAAAAGCAGGAACAACAACTCCACCAACAGCAGGAACACCAACTCCACCAACAGCAGGAACAGTAACTCCACCAACAGCAGGAAGACCAACTCCATCAACAGCAGGAACAACAACTCCACCAATAAAAGGAACAAAATCTCCACCAACAGCAGGAACACCAACTCCACCAACAGCAGGAACACCAACTCCACCAACAGCAGGAACACCAACACCAAAAAGCAGCAGGAACACTAACACCACAAACAGCAGGAACACCACCGCCATCAACAGCCGGATCTCCATCTCCACCTACAGCAGGAGGAACATCTCCAAAAACAGCAGGAAACCATCACCACCAACAGCAGGATCACAACCGCCACCAAAAGCAGGAAAACCACCACCACCAACAGCAGGAACACCACCGTCACCAACAACAGGAACACCATTGTCAACAGCAGCAGAAACACTACAGCTACGAACAGCAGGATCACCGCCACAATCAACAGCAGGAACACCACCGCCACCAACAACAGGAACACTGACGCCACCAACAGCAAGAAAATCGGCGCCACCAACAACAGAAACACCAACTCCACCAACAGCAGGAACATTAACTCCACCAATAGAATGAACTCCAACTCCACCAACAGCAGGAACAACAACTTCACCAATAGCAAGAACACCAACTCCACCAACAGCAGGAACACCAACTCCAATAGGCAGCAGGAACACTAACTCCACCAACAGCAGGAACAACAAATCCACCAACAGCTGGACCGTCAACTCCACCAATCGCAGGAACAACAACTCCATCAAAAGCAGGAACAACAACTCCACCAAAAGCAGGAACAAAAACTCCACCAACAGCTGGAACTCAAACTCCACCAACTGCTGGACCGTCAACTCCACCAAGAGCAGGAAGAACAACTCCACCAATAGCAGGAACAACAACTCTTTCAACAGCAGGAACATGAACTCCACCAAAAGCAGCAACAACAACTCCAAAATTAGCAGGTACACCAGCTCCACCAACAGCAGGAACACTAATTCCACCAACAGCAGGAACACGAACAACACCAACAGCAGGAACACCAACTCAAAAAACAGGCAGGATCAGCCACTCCAGCAACAGATGGAAAACCAAATCCACCAAAAACAGGAACAGCAACTCCACCAAGAGCAGGAACACCAACTCCACCAAAAGCCGGAACACCAACTCCACCAAGAGCAGGAACACCAACTCCACCAACAGCTGGAACACCAACTCCACCAACAGCAGGAACACCAACTCCACCAACAGCAGGAACACCAACTCCAACAACTGCAGGAACACCAAGTCCACCAAAAGCAGGAACAACATTGTCAACAGCAGCAGAAACACTACAGCCACGAACAGCAGGAACACCAACTCCACCAAGAGCAGGAACACCAACACCACCAACAGCAGGAACACTAACTCCACCAGCAGCAGGAACACCACCGCCACCAACAGCTGGAAACCAACTCCACCAACAGAAGGTTTTTTGGAGTTGGTGTTCCTGCTGTTGGTGGAGTTGGTGTTCCTGCTCTTGGTGGAGTTGCTGTTCCTGCTGTTGGTGGATTTGGATTTCCTGCTGTTGCTGGAGTTGCTGCTCCTGATGTTTTTTTGGTTTGGTGTTCCTGCTGTTGGTGTTGTTGGTGTTCCTGCTGTTGGTGGAATTAGTGTTCCTGCTTTTGGTGGAGTTGTTGTTCCTGCTGTTGATGGAGTTGTTGTTCCTGCTATTGGTGGAGCTGTTCTTCCTGCTGTTGGTGGAGTTGACGGTCCAGCTGTTGGTGGAGTTGGTGTTCCAGCTTTTGGTGGAGTTGGTGTTCCTGCTCTTGGTGGAGTTGGTGTTCCTGCTCTTTTTGGAATTAATGTTCCTGCTGTTGTTGGAGTTGCTGTTCCTGCAGTTGGTGGAGTTGGTGTTCCTGCTGTTGGTGGAGTTGGAGAACCTGCTGTTGGTGGTAGTGGTGTTCCCGCTGTTGGTGGAATTAGTGTTCCTGCAGTTTTTTTGGAGTTGGTGTTCCTGCTGTTGTTGGATTTTTTTGTTCCTGATTTTGGTGGACTTAGTGTTCCTGCTGCCTTTTGGAGTTGTTGTTCCTACTGTTGGTGGAGTTGGAGTTCATTCTTTTGGTGGAGTTAATGTTCCTGCTGTAGGTGGAGTTGGTGTTTCTGTTGTTGGTGCCGCCAATTTTCTTGCTGTTGGTGGCGGCAGTGTTCCTCCTGTTGGTGGTGGCTGTTTTCCTGCTGGTGATGGTGGCGGTGATCCTGCTGTTCGTGGCTGTAGTTTGTCTGCTGCTGTTGGCAATGATGTTCCTGCTGTTGGTGGCGTTGGTGCTCCTGCTGTTGGTGGTGGTTGTGTTCCTGCTGTTGGTGGTGATGGTTTCCTGCTGTTGGTGGAGTTGTTCTTCCTGCTGTTGGTGGAGTTGCAGATCCGGCTGTTGGTGGCGGTGGTGTTCCTGCTGTTTTTTGGTGTTAGTGTTCCTGCTGTTTTTTGGTGTTGGTGTTCCTGCTGTTGGCGGAGTTGGTGTTCCTGCTGTTGGTGGAGTTGATGTTCCTGCTTTTGGTGGAGTTGTTGTTCCTGCGGTTGATGGATTTGTTCATCCTGCTATTCGAGGAGTTGTTCTGCCTGCTGTTGGTGGATTTGATGGTCCAGCTGTTGGTGGATTTGGTGTTCCAGCTGTTGGTGGAGTTGGTGTTCCTGCTACTGGTGGAGTTGGTATTCCTGTTCTTGGTGGAGTTGTTGGTCCTGTTCTTGGTGCACTTTTGTGCCTACTGTTGTTGGAGTTATTGTTCCTTCTGTTGGTGGAGTTGGTGTTCCTGCTGTTGCTGGAGATGGAGTTCCTGCTGTTGGTGGTTGTGCTGTTCCTCCTTTTGGTGGACTTAGTGTTCCTGCTGCCCTTTGGAGTTGTTGTTCCTGCTGTTGGTGGAGTTGGAGTTCATTCTCTTGGTGGAGTTAATGCTCCTGCTGTAGGTGGAGTTGGTGTTTCTGTTGTTGGTGGCGCGAATTTTCTTGCTGTTGGTGGCGGCAGTGTTCCTGCTGTTGGTGGCGGCTGTGTTCCTGCTGGTGATGTTGGCGGTGATCCTGCTGTTCATGGCTGTAGTTTGTCTGCTGCTGTTGGCAATGATGTTCCTGCTGTTGGTGGCATTGGTGCTCCTGCTGTTGGTGGAGTTGTGTTCCTGCTGTTGGTGGTGATGGTTTCCTGCTGTTGGTGGAGTTGTTCTTCCTGCTGTTGGTGGAGTTACAGATCCGGCTGTTGGTGGCAGTGGTGTTGCTGCTGTTGGTGGAGTTGATGTTCCTGCTTTTGGTGGAGTTGGTGTTCCTGCTGTTGGTGGATTTGCTGTTCCTGCTGTTGGTGGATTTGGTTTTCCTGCTGTTGCTGGAGTTGCTGCTCCTGCTGTTTTTTTTGGGTTGGTTTCCCTGCTGTTGGTGTTGTTGGTGTTCCTGCTGTTGGTGGACTTAGTGTTCCTGCTGTTGGTGGCGTTGGTGTTCCTGCTGTTGGTGGAGTTGTTGTTCCTTTTATTGGTGGAGTTGTTGTTCCTGCTGTTGGTGGAGCTGTTCTTCCTGCTGTTGGTGGAGTTATTGTTCCTGCTGTTGGTGGAGTTGATGTTTTTGCTGTTGTGGCACCGATTTTCTTGCTCTTGGTGGCGGAAGTGTTCCTGCTGTTCGTGGCTGTAGTGTTTCTGCTGCTGTTGGCTGTGGTGTTACTGCTGTTAGTCGCGGCGGTGTTCCTGCTGTAGGTGTAGGTGGTTTTCCTGCTGCTGGTGGCGGTTGTGTTCCTGCTGTTGGTGGTGTCGGTTTCCTGCTGTTGGTGGAGTTGGTTTTCCTGCTGTTGGTCGAGTTGGAATTCCTGATGTTGGTGGCGGTGGTGTTCCTGTTGTTGGTGGAGTTGGTGTTCCTGCTCTTGGTGGAGTTGCTGTTCCTGCTGTTGGTGGATTTGGATTTCCTGCTGTTGCTGGAGTTGCTGCTCCTGATGTTTTTTTGGTTTGGTGTTCCTGCTGTTGGTGTTGTTGGTGTTCCTGCTGTTGGTGGAATTAGTGTTCCTGCTTTTGGTGGAGTTGTTGTTCCTGCTGTTGATGGAGTTGTTGTTCCTGCTATTGGTGGAGCTGTTCTTCCTGCTGTTGGTGGAGTTGACGGTCCAGCTGTTGGTGGAGTTGGTGTTCCAGCTTTTGGTAGAGTTGGTGTTCCTGCTCTTGGTGGAGTTGGTGTTCCTGCTCTTTTTGGAATTAATGTTCCTGCTGTTGTTGGAGTTGCTGTTCCTGCAGTTGGTGGAGTTGGTGTTCCTGCTGTTGGTGGAGTTGGAGATCCTGCTGTTGGTGGTAGTGGTGTTCCCGCTGTTGGTGGAATTAGTGTTCCTGCTGTTTTTTGGAGTTGGTGTTCCTGCTGTTGTTGGATTTTTTGTTCCTGATTTTGGTGGACTTAGTGTTCCTGCTGCCTTTTGGAGTTGTTGTTCCTACTGTTGGTGGAGTTGGAGTTCATTCTTTTGGTGGAGTTAATGTTCCTGCTGTAGGTGGAGTTGGTGTTTCTGTTGTTGGTGCCGCCAATTTTCTTGCTGTTGGTGGCGGCAGTGTTCCTCCTGTTGGTGGTGGCTGTTTTCCTGCTGGTGATGGTGGCGGTGATCCTGCTGTTCGTGGCTGTAGTTTGTCTGCTGCTGTTGGCAATGATGTTCCTGCTGTTGGTGGCGTTGGTGCTCCTGCTGTTGGTGGTGTTTGTGTTCCTGCTGTTGGTGGTGATGGTTTCCTGCTGTTGGTGGAGTTGTTCTTCCTGCTGTTGGTGGAGTTGCAGATCCGGCTGTTGGAGGCGGTGGAGTTCCTGCTGTTTTTTGGTGTTAGTGTTCCTGCTGTTTTTTGGTGTTGGTGTTCCTGCTTTTGGCGGAGTTGGTGTTCCTGCTGTTGGTGGAGTTGATGTTCCTGCTTTTGGTGGAGTTGCTTTTCCTTCGGTTGATGGACTTGTTCATCCTGCTATTCGTGGAGTTGTTCTGGCTGCTGTTGGTGGATTTGATGGTCCAGCTGTTGGTGGATTTGGTGTTCCAGCTGTTGGTGGAGTTGGTGTTCCTGCTACTGGTGGAGCTGGTATTCCTGTTCTTGGTGGAGTTGTTGGTCCTGTTCTTGGTGCACTTTTGTGCCTACTGTTGTTGGAGTTATTGTTCCTTCTGTTGGTGGAGTTGGTGTTCCTGCTGTTGCTGGAGATGGAGTTCCTGCTGTTGGTGGTTGTGCTGTTCCTCCTTTTGGTGGACTTAGTGTTCCTGCTGCCCTTTGGAGTTGTTGTTCCTGCTGTTGGTGGAGTTGGTGTTTCTGTTGTTGGTGGCGCCAATTTTCTTGCTGTTGGTGGCGGCAGTGTTCCTGCTGTTGGTGGCGGCTGTGTTCCTGCTGGTGATGTTGGCGGTGATCCTGCTGTTCGTGGCTGTAGTTTGTCTGCTGCTGTTGGCAATGATGTTCTGCTGTTGGTGGCGTTGGTGCTTCTGCTGTTGGTGGAGTTGTGTTCCTGCTGTTGGTTGTGATGGTTTCCTGCTGTTGGTGGAGTTGTTCTTCCTGCTGTTGGTGGAGTTACAGATCCGGCTGTTGGTGGCGGTGGTGTTCCTGCTGTTTTTTGGTGTTAGTGTTCCTGCTGTTTTTTGGTGTTGGTGTTCCTGCTGTTGGCGGAGTTGGTGCTCCTGCTGTTGATGGAGTTGGTGTTCCTGCTGTTGGTGGAGTTGATGTTCCTGCTTTTGGTGGAGTTGGTGTTCCTGCTGTTGGTGGATTTGCTGTTCCTGCTGTTGGTGGATTTGGTTTTCCTGCTGTTGCTGGAGTTGCTGCTCCTGCTGTTTTTTTGGGTTTGTTTCCCTGCTGTTGGTGTTGTTGGTGTTCCTGCTGTTGGTGGACTTAGTGTTCCTGCTGTTGGTGGCGTTGGTGTTCCTGCTGTTGGTGGAGTTGTTGTTCCTTTTATTGGTGGAGTTGTTGTTCCTGCTGTTGGTGGAGCTGTTCTTCCTGCTGTTGGTGGAGTTATTGTTCCTGCTGTTGGTGGAGTTGATGTTTTTGCTGTTGTGGCACCGATTTTCTTGCTCTTGGTGGCGGAAGTGTTCCTGCTCTTCGTGGCTGTAGTGTTTCTGCTGCTGTTGGCTGTGGTGTTACTGCTGTTAGTCGCGGCGGTGTTCCTGCTGTAGGTGTAGGTGGTTTTCCTGCTGTTGGTGGCGGTTGTGTTCCAGCTGTTGGTGGTGTCGGTTTCCTGCTGTTGGTGGAGTTGGTCTTCCTGCTGTTGGTGGAGTTGGAATACCTGATGTTGGTGGCGGTGGTGTTCCTGCTGTTGGTGGTGTTAGCGTTCCTGCTGTTTTTTGGAGTTGGTATTCCTGCTTTTGGCGGAGTTGGTGTTCCTGCTGTTGGTGGAATTGGTGTTGCTGCTGTTGGTGGAGTTGGTGTTACGGGTTTTGTTGGAGTTGCTGTTCCTGCTGTTGGTGGAGTTGCTGTTCCTGCTGCTGGTGGATTTGGTCTTCCTGCTGTTGCTGGAGATGCTGATCCTGCTGTTTTTTTGAATTGGTGTTCCTGCTGTTGGTGTTGTTCGCGGTCCTTCTGTTGGTGGAATTAGTGTTCCTGCTGTTGGTGGAGTTGGTGTTCCTGCTCTTGGTGGAGTTGGTGTTCCTGCTCTTGGTGGACTTGATGTTTCTGCTGTTGTTGGAGTTGGTGTTCCTGCTGTTGGTGGCGTTCGTGTTCCTGCTGTTGGTGGAGTTGGAGATCCTGCTGTTGGTGGTAGTGGTGTTCCTGCTGTTGGTGGACTTAGTGTTCCTGCTGTTTTTTGGAGTTGGTGTTCCTGCTGTTGGTGGATTTTTTGTTCCTGCTGTTGGTGGAGTTGGTGTTCCTTCTATTGGTGGAGTTAATGTTCATGCTGTTGGTGGAGTTGGTGTTTCTGCTGTTGGTGGCGCTGATTTTCTTGCTGTTGTGGTGGTTGTGTTCCTGCTGTTCGTGGCTGTAGTGTTTCTGCTGCTGTTGGCTGTGGTGATCCTGCTGTTGGTGGTGGTGGAGTTCCTGCTGTTGATGGCCGTGGCTTTCATGCTGTTGGTGGTGGTTGTGTTCCTGCTTTTGGTGGTGTCGGTATCCTGCTGTTGGTGGAGTTGGTCTTCCTGCTGTTGGTGGCGTTGGAATTCCTGCTGTTGGTGGCGTTAGTGTTCATGCTGTTGCTGCAGTTGTTGCTCCTACTGTTTTTTTGAGTTGTTGTTCCTGCTGTTGGTGTTGCTGGTGTTCCTGCTGTTGGTGGAATAAGTGTTCCTGCTTTTGGTGGAGTTGTTGTTCCTGCTGTTGATGGAGTTGTTGTTCCTGCTATTGGTGGAGCTTTTCTTCCTGCTGTTGGTGGAGGTGATGGTCCAGCTGTTGGTGGAGTTGGTGTTCCAGCTTTTGGTGGAGTTGGTGTTCCTGCTCTTGTTGGAGTTGGTGTTCCTGCTCTTGGTGGACTTAGTGTTCCTACTGTTTTTTGGAGTTGGTGTTCCTGCTGTTGGTGGATTTTTTGTTCCTGCTGTTGGTGGAGTTGGTGTTCCTTCTATTGGTGGAGTTAATGTTCATGCTGTTGGTGGCGGTTGTGTTCCTGCTGTTCGTGGCTGTAGTGTTTCTGCTGCTGTTGGCTCTTGGAGATCCTGCTGTTGGTGGTAGTGGTGTTCCTGCTGTTGGTGGACTTAGTGTTCCTGCTGTTTTTTGGAGTTGGTGTTCCTGCTGTTGGTGGATTTTTTGTGCCTGCTGTTGGTGGAGTTGGTGTTCCTTCTATTGGTGGAGTTAATGTTCAAGCTGTTGGTGGAGTTGGTGTTTCTGCTGTTGGTGGCGCTGATTTTCTTGCTGTTGTGGCGGTTGTGTTCCTGCTGTTCGTGGCTGTAGTGTTTCTGCTGCTGTTGGCTGTGGTGATCCTGCAGTTGGTGGCGGTGGTGTTCCTGCTGTTGATGGCCGTGGTATTCATGCTGTTGGTGGTGGTTATGTTCCTGCTTTTGGTGGTGTCGGTATCCTGCTGTTGGTGGAGTTGGTCTTCCTGCTGTTGGTGGCGTTGGAATTCCTGCTGTTGGTGGCGGTGGTGTTCCTGCTGCTGGTGGAGTTAGTGTTCCTGCTGCTTTTTGGAGTTGGTGTTCCTGCTGTTGGTGGAGTTGGTGTTCCTGCTCTTGGTGGAGATGCTGTTCCTGCTGTTGGTGGATTTGCTGTTCCTGCTGTTGGTGGATTTGGTTTTCCTGCTGTTGCTGGAGTTGCTGCTCCTTTTTTTTTTGGGTTGGTTTTCCTGCTGTTGGTGTTGTTGGTGTTCCTGCTGTTGGTGGTCTTAGTGTTCCTGCTGTTGGTGGCGTTGGTGTTCCTGCTGTTGGTGGAGTTGTTGTTCCTTTTATTGGTGGAGTTGTTGTTAATGCTGTTGGTGGAGTTGTTCTTCCTGCTGTTGGTGGAGTTATTGTTCCTGCTGTTGGTGGGAGTTGATGTTTTTGCTGTTGTGGCACCGATTTTCTTGCTCTTGGTGGCGGCAGTGTTCCTGCTGTTCGTGGCTGTAGTGTTTCTGCTGCTGTTGGCTGTGGTGTTACTGCTGTTAGTCGCGGCGGTGTTCCTGCTGTAGGTGGCGGTGGTTTTCCTGCTGTTGGTGGCGGTTGTGTTCCTGCTGTTGGTGGTGTCGGTTTCCTGCTGTTGGTGGAGTTGGTCTTCCTGCTGTTGGTGAAGTTGGAATTCCTGATGTTGGTGGCGGTGGTGTTCCTGCTGTTGGTGGTGTTAGTGTTCCTGCTTTTTTTTGGAGTTGCTGTTCCTGCTGTTGGTGGAGTTGCTGTTCCTGCTGCTGGTGGATTTGGTCTTCCTGCTGTTGCTGGAGATGCTGATCCTGCTGTTTTTTTGAATTGGTGTTCCTGCTGTTGGTGTTGTTCGCGTTCCTTCTGTTGGTGGAATTAATGTTCCTGCTGTTGGTGGAGTTGGTGTTCCTGCTGTTGGTGGAGTTGGTATTCCTGCTCTTGGTGGAGTTGGTGTTCCTGCTCTTGGTGGACTTGATGTTTCTGCTGTTGTTGGAGTTGGTGTTCCTGCTGTTGGTGGCGTTGGTGTTCCTGCTGTTGGTGGAGTTGGAGATCCTGCTATTGGTGGTAGTGGTGTTCCTGCTATTGGTGTATTTTTTGTTCCTGCTGTTGGTGGAGTTGGTGTTCCTTCTATTGGTGGAGTTAATGTTCATGCTGTTGGTGGAGTTGGTGCATCTGCTGTTGGTGGCACTGATTTTCTTGCTGTTGTGGCGGTTGTGTTCCTGCTGTTCGTGGCTGTAGTGTTTCTGCTGCTGTTGGCTGTGGTGATTCTGCTGTTGGTGGTGGTGGTGTTCCTGCTGTTGATGGCCGTGGTTTTCATGCTGTTGGTGGTGGTTGTGTTCCTGCTTTTGGTGGTGTCGGTATCCTGCTGTTGGTGGAGTTGGTCTTCCTGCTGTTGGTGGCGTTGGAATTCCTGCTGTTGGTGGCGGTGGTGTTCCTGCTGTTGCTGGAGTTGTTGCTCCTGCTGTTTTTTTGAGTTGGTGTTCCTGCTGTTGGTGTTGCTGGTGTTCCTGCTGTTGGTGGAATTAGTGTTCCTGCTTTTGGTGGAGTTGTTGTTCCTGCTGTTGATGGAGTTGTTGTTCCTGCTATTGGTGGAGCTTTTCTTCCTGCTGTTGGTGGAGGTGATGGTCCAGCTGTTGGTGGAGTTGGTGTTCCAGCTTTTGGTGGAGTTGGTGTTCCTGCTCTTGGTGGAGTTGGTGTTCCTGCTCTTGGTGGACTTGATGTTCCTGCTGTTGCTCGAGTTGGTGTTCCTGCTGTTGGTGGAGTTGGTGTTCCTGCTGTTGGTGGAGTTGGAGATCCTGCTGTTGGTGGTAGTGGTGTTCCTGCTGTTGGTGGACTTAGTGTTCCTGCTGTTTTTTGGAGTTGGTGTTCCTGCTGTTGGTCGATTTTTTGTTCCTGCTGTTGGTGGAGTTAGTGTTCCTTCTATTGGTGGAGTTAATGTTCATGCTGTTGGTGGAGTTGGTTTTTCTGCTGTTGGTGGCGGTTGTGTTCCTGCTGTTCGTGGCTGTAGTGTTTCTGCTGCTGTTGGCTCTGGTGATCCTGCTAATGGTGGCGGTGCTGTTCCTGCTGTTGGTGGCGGTGGTTTTCATGCTGTTGGTGGTGGTTGTGTTCCTGCTTTTGGTGGTGTTGGTATCCTGCTGTTGGTGGAGTTGGTCTTCCTGCTGTTGGTGGCGTTGGAATTCCTGCTGTTGGTGGCGGTGGTTTTCCTGCTGTTGGTGGAGTTAGTGTTCCTGCTGTTTTTTGGAGTTGTTGTTCCTGCTGTTGGCGGAGTTGGTGTTCCTGCTGTTGGTGGATTTGATGTTCCTGCTGTTGCTGGAGTTGTTGCTCCTGCTGTTTTTTTGAGTTGGTGTTCCTTGCTGTTGGTGTTGTTGGTGTTCCTGCTGTTGGTGGAATTAGTGTTCCTGCTTTTGGTGGAGTTGTTGTTCCTGCTGTTGATGGAGTTGTTGTTCCTGCTATTGGTGGAGCTGTTCTTCCTGCTGTTGGTGGAGTTGACGGTCTAGCTGTTGGTGGAGTTGGTGTTCCAGCTTTTGGTGGAGTTGGTGTTCCTGCTCTTGGTGAAGTTGGTTTTCCTGCTCTTGGTGGACTTGATGTTTCTGCTGTTGTTGGAGTTGGTGTTCCTGCTGTTGGTGGCGTTGGTGTTCCTGCTGTTGGTGGAGTTGGAGATCCTGCTGTTGGTGGTAGTGGTGTTCCTGCTGTTGGTGGACTTAGTGTTCCTGCTGTTGGTGGAGTTGGTGTCCCTTCTATTGGTGGAGTTAATGTTCATGCTGTTGGTGGAGTTGGTGTTTCTGCTGTTGGTGGCGCTGATTTTCTTGCTGTTGTGGCGGTTGTGTTCCTGCTGTTCGTGGCTGTAGTGTTTCTGCTGCTGTTGGCTGTGGTGATCCTGCTGTTGGTGGCGGTGGTGTTCCTGCTGTTGATGGCCGTGGTTTTCATGCTGTTGGTGGTGGTTGTGTTCCTGCTTTTGGTGGTGTCGGTATCCTGCTGTTGGTGGAGTTGGTCTTCCTGCTGTTGGTGGTGTTGGAATTCCTGCTGTTGGTGGCGGTGGTGTTCCTGCTGCTGGTGGAGTTAGTGTTCCTGCTGTTTTTTGGAGTTGGTGTTCCTGCTGTTGGTGGAGTTGGTGTTCCTGCTCTTGTTGGAGTTGCTGTTCCTGCTGTTGGTGGATTTGCTGTTCCTGCTGTTGGTGGATTTGGTTTTCCTGCTGTTGCTGGAGTTGCTGCTCCTGCTGTTTTTTTGGGTTGGTTTTCCTGCTGTTGGTGTTGTTGGTGTTCCTGCTGTTGGTGGACTTAGTGTTTCTGCTGTTGGTGGCGTTGCTGTTCCTGCTGTTGGTGGAGTTGTTGTTCCTTTTATTGGTGGAGCTGTTGTTCCTGCTGTTGGTGGAGTTGTTCTTCCTGCTGTTGGTGGAGTTATTGTTCCTGCTGTTGGTGGAGTTGATGTTTTTGCTGTTGTGGCACCGATTTTCTTGCTCTTGGTGGTGGCAGTGTTCCTGCTGTTCGTGGCTGTAGTGTTTCTGCTGCTGTTGGCTGTGGTGTTACTGCAATTAGTCGCGGCGGTGTTCCTGCTGTAGGTGGCGGTGGTTTTCCTGCTGTTGGTGGCGGTTGTGTTCCTGCAGTTGGTGGTGTCGGTTTCCTGCTGTTGGTGGAGTTGGTCTTACTGCTGTTGGTGGAGTTTGAATTCCTGATGTTGGTGGCGGTGGTGTTCCTGCTGTTTGTGGTGTTAGTGTTCCTGCTGTTTTTTGGAGTTGGTGTTCCTGCTTTTGGCGGAGTTGGTGTTCCTGCTGTTGGTGGATTTGGTGTTCCTTCTATTGGTGGAGTTAATGTTCATGCTGTTGGTGGAGTTGGTGTTTCTGCTCTTGGTGGCGCTGATTTTCTTGCTGTTGTGGCGGTTGTGTTCCTGCTGTTCGTGGCTGTAGTGTTTCTGCTGCTGTTGGCTGTGGTGATCCTGCTGTTGGTGGTGGTGGTGTTCCTGCTGTTGGTGGACTTAGTGTTCCAGCTGGTTTTTGGAGTTGGTGTTCCTGCTGTTGGTGGATTTGGTGTTCCTTCTATTGGTGGAGTTAATGTTCATGCTGTTGGTGGAGTTGGTGTTTCTGCTCTTGGTGGCGCTGATTTTCTTGCTGTTGTGGCGGTTGTGTTCCTGCTGTTCGTGGCTGTAGTCTTTCTGCTGCTGTTGGCTCTGGTGATCCTGCTAATGGTGGCGGTGCTGTTCCTGCTGTTGGTAGCGGTGGTTTTCATGCTGTTGGTGGTGGTTGTGTTCCTGCTTTTGGTGGTGTTGGTATCCTGCTGTTGGTGGAGTTGGTCTTCCTGCTGTTGTTGGCGTTGGAATTCCTGCTGTTGGTGGTGGTGGTTTTCCTGCTGTTGGTGGAGTTAGTGTTCCTGCTGTTTTTTGGAGTTGGTGTTCCTGCTGTTGGCGGAGTTGGTGTTCCTGCTGTTGGTGGATTTGTTGTTCCTGCTGTTGCTGGAGAAGCTGTTCCTGCTGTTGTTGGATTTGGATTTCCTGCTGTTGCTGGAGTTGTTGCTCCTGCTGTTTTTTTGAGTTGGTGTTCCTTGCTGTTGGTGTTGTTGGTGTTCCTGCTGTTGGTGGAATTAGTGTTCCTGCTTTTGGTGGAGTTGTTGTTCCTGCTGTTGATGGAGTTGTTGTTCCTGCTATTGGTGGAGCTGTTCTTCCTGCTGTTGGTGGAGTTGACGGTCCAGCTGTTGGTGGAGTTGGTGTTCCAGCTTTTGGTGGAGTTGGTGTTCCTGCTCTTGGTGGAGATGGTTTTCCTGCTCTTGGTGGACTTGATGTTTCTGCTGTTGTTGGAGTTGGTGTTCCTGCTGTTGGTGGCGTTGGTGTTCCTGCTGTTGGTGGAGTTGGAGATCCTGCTGTTGGTGGTAGTGGTGTTCCTGCTGTTGGTGGACTTAGTGTTCCTGCTGTTTTTTGGAGTTGGTGTTCCTGCTGTTGGTGGATTTTTTGTTCCTGCTGTTGGTGGAGTTGGTGTTCCTTCTATTGGTGGAGTTAATGTTCATGCTGTTGGTGGAGTTGGTGTTTCTGCTGTTGGTGGCGCTGATTTTCTTGCTGTTGTGGCGGTTGTGTTCCTGCTGTTCGTGGCTGTAGTGTTTCTGCTGCTGTTGGCTGTGGTGATCCTGCTGTTGGTGGCGGTGGTGTTCCTGCTGTTGATGGCCGTGGTTTTCATGCTGTTGGTGGTGGTTGTGTTCCTGCTTTTGGTGGTGTCGGTATCCTGCTGTTGGTGGAGTTGGTCTTCCTGCTGTTGGTGGCGTTGGAATTCCTGCTGTTGGTGGCGGTGGTGTTCCTGCTGCTGGTGGAGTTAGTGTTCCTGCTGTTTTTTGGAGTTGGTGTTCGTGCTGTTGGTGGAGTTGGTGTTCCTGCTCTTGTTGGAGTTGCTGTTCCTGCTGTTGGTGGATTTGCTGTTCCTGCTGTTGGTGGATTTGGTTTTCCTGCTGTTGCTGGAGTTGCTGCTCCTGCTGTTTTTTTGGGTTGGTTTTCCTGCTGTTGGTGTTGTTGGTGTTCCTGCTGTTGGTGGACTTAGTGTTTCTGCTGTTGGTGGCGTTGGTGTTCCTGCTGTTGGTGGAGTTGTTGTTCCTTTTATTGGTGGAGTTGTTGTTCCTGCTGTTGGTGGAGTTGATGTTTTTGCTGTTGTGGCACCGATTTTCTTGCTCTTGGTGGTGGCAGTGTTCCTGCTGTTCGTGGCTGTAGTGTTTCTGCTGCTGTTGGCTGTGGTGTTACTGCAATTAGTCGCGGCGGTGTTCCTGCTGTAGGTGGCGGTGGTTTTCCTGCTGTTGGTGGCGGTTGTGTTCCTGCAGTTGGTGGTGTCGGTTACCTGCTGTTGGTGGAGTTGGTCTTACTGCTGTTGGTGGAGTTTGAATTCCTGTTGTTGGTGGCGGTGGTGTTCCTGCTGTTTGTGGTGTTAGTGTTCCTGCTGTTTTTTGGAGTTGGTGTTCCTGCTTTTGGCGGAGTTGGTGTTCCTGCTGTTGGTGGATTTGGTGTTCCTTCTATTGGTGGAGTTAATGTTCATGCTGTTGGTGGAGTTGGTGTTTCTGCTGTTGGTGGCGCTGATTTTCTTGCTGTTGTGGCGGTTGTGTTCCTGCTGTTCGTGGCTGTAGTGTTTCTGCTGCTGTTGGCTGTGGTGATCCTGCTGTTGGTGGTGGTGGTGTTCCTGCTGTTGGTGGACTTAGTGTTCCAGCTGGTTTTTGGAGTTGGTGTTCCTGCTGTTGGTGGATTTGGTGTTCCTTCTATTGGTGGAGTTAATGTTCATGCTGTTGGTGGAGTTGGTGTTTCTGCTCTTGGTGGCGCTGATTTTCTTGCTGTTGTGGCGGTTGTGTTCCTGCTGTTCGTGGCTGTAGTGTTTCTGCTGCTGTTGGCTGTGGTGATCCTGCTGTTGGTGGTGGTGGTGTTCCTGCTGTTGATGGCCGTGGTTTTCATGCTGTTGGTGGTGTTTGTGTTCCTGCTCTTGGTGGTGCCGGTATCCTGCTGTTGGTGGAGTTGGTCTTCCTGCTGTTGGTGGAGTTGGTGTTCCTGCTGTTGGTGGAATTGGAGATCCTGCTGTTGGTGGTAGTGGTGTTCCTGCTGTTGGTGGACTTAGTGTTCCTGCTGTTTTTTGGAGTTGGTGTTCCTGCTGTTGGTGGATTTTTTGTTCCTGCTGTTGGTGGAGTTGGTGTTCCTTCTATTGGTGGAGTTAATATTCATGCTCTTGGTTGAGTTGGTTTTTCTGCTGTTGGTGGCGCTGATTTAATTGCTGTTGGTGGCGATTGTGTTCCTGCTGTTCGTGGCTGTAGTGTTTCTGCTGCTGTTGGCTCTGGTGATCCTGCTAATGGTCGCGGTGGTGTTCCTGCTGTTGGTGGCGGTGGTTTTCATGCTGTTGGTGGTGGTTGTGCTCCTGCTTTTGGTGGTTTTGGTATCTTCCTGTTGGTGGAGTTGGTCTTCCTGCTGTTGGTGGCGTTGGAATTCCTGCTGTTGGTGGCGGTGGTTTTCCTGCTGTTGGTGGAGTTAGTGTTCCTGCTGTTTTTTGGAGTTGGTGTTCCTGCTGTTGGCGGAGTTGGTGTTCCTGCTGTTGGTGGATTTGATGTTCCTGCTGTTGGTGGAGATGCTGTTCCTGCTGTTGGTGGATTTGGATTTCCTGCTGTTGCTGGAGTTGTTGCTCCTGCTGTTTTTTTGAGTTGGTGTTCCTTGCTGTTGGTGTTGTTGGTGTTCCTGCTGTTGGTGGAATTAGTGTTCCTGCTTTTGGTGGAGTTGTTGTTCCTGCTGTTGATGGAGTTGTTGTTCCTGCTATTGGTGGAGCTGTTCTTCCTGCTGTTGGTGGAGTTGATGGCCCAGCTGTTGGTGGAGTTGGTGTTCCAGCTTTTGGTGGAGTTGGTGTTCCTGCTCTTGGTGGAGTTGGTTTTCCTGCTCGTGGTGGACTTGATGTTTCTGCTGTTGTTGGAGTTGGTGTTCCTGCTGTTGGTGGCGTTGGTGTTCCTGCTGTTGGTGGAGTTGGAGATCCTGCTGTTGGTGGTAGTGGTGTTCCTGCTGTTGGTGGACTTAGTGTTCCTGCTGTTTTTTGGAGTTGGTGTTCCTGCTGATGGTGGATTTTTTGTTCCTGCTTTTGGTGGAGTTGGTGTTCCTTCTATTGGTGGAGTTAATGTTCATGCTGTTGGTGGAGTTGGTGTTTCTGCTGTTGGTGGCGCTGATTTTCTTGCTGTTCTGGCGGTTGTGTTCCTGCTGTTCGTGGCTGTAGTGTTTCTGCTGCTGTTGGCTGTGGTGATCCTGCTGTTGGTGGCGGTGGTGTTCCTGCTGTTGATGGAAGTGGTTTTCATGCTGTTGTTGGTGGTTGTGTTCCTGCTTTTGGTGGTGTCGGTATCCTGCTGTTGGTGGAGTTGGTCTTCCTGCTGTTGGTGGCGTTGGAATTCCTGCTGTTGGTGGCGGTGGTGTTCCTGCTGCTGGTGGAGTTAGTGTTCCTGCTGTTTTTTGGAGTTGGTGTCCCTGCTGTTGGTGGAGTAGGTGTTCCTGCTCTTGGTGGAGTTGCTGTTCCTGCTGTTGGTGGATTTGCTGTTCCTGCTGTTGGTGGATTTGGTTTTCCTGCTGTTGCTGGAGTTGCTGCTCCTGCTGTTTTTTTGGGTTGGTTTTCCTGCTGTTGGTGTTGTTGGTGTTCCTGCTGTTGGTGGACTTAGTGTTTCTGCTGTTGGTGGCGTTGCTGTTCCTGCTGTTGGTGGAGTTGTTGTTCCTTTTATTGGTGGAGTTGTTGTTCCTGCTGTTGGTGGAGTTGTTCTTCCTGCTGTTGGTGGAGTTATTGTTCCTGCTGTTGGTGGAGTTGATGTTTTTGCTGTTGTGGCACCGATTTTCTTGCTCTTGGTGGTGGCAGTGTTCCTGCTGTTCGTGGCTGTAGTGTTTCTGCTGCTGTTGGCTGTGGTGTTACTGCAATTAGTCGCGGCGGTGTTCCTGCTGTAGGTGGCGGTGGTTTTCCTGCTGTTGGTGGCGGTTGTGTTCCTGCAGTTGGTGGTGTCGGTTACCTGCTGTTGGTGGAGTTGGTCTTACTGCTGTTGGTGGAGTTTGAATTCCTGATGTTGGTGGCGGTGGTGTTCCTGCTGTTTGTGGTGTTAGTGTTCCTGCTGTTTTTTGGAGTTGGTGTTCCTGCTTTTGGCGGAGTTGGTGTTCATGCTGTTGGTGGATTTGGTGTTCCTTCTATTGGTGGAGTTAATGTTAATGCTGTTGGTGGAGTTGGTGTTTCTGCTGTTGGTGGCGCTGATTTACTTGCTGTTGTGGCGGTTGTGTTCCTGCTGTTCGTGGCTGTAGTGTTTCTGCTGCTGTTGGCTGTGGTGATCCTGCTGTTGGTGGTGGTGGTGTTCCTGCTGTTGGTGGACTTAGTGTTCCAGCTGGTTTTTGGAGTTGGTGTTCCTGCTGTTGGTGGATTTGGTGTTCCTTCTATTGGTGGAGTTAATGTTCATGCTGTTGGTGGAGTTGGTGTTTCTGTTCTTGGTGGCGCTGATTTTCTTGCTGTTGTGGCGGTTGTGTTCCTGCTGTTCGTGGCTGTAGTGTTTCTGCTGCTGTTGGCTGTGGTGATCCTGCTGTTGGTGGTGGTGGTGTTCCTGCTGTTGATGGCCGTGGTTTTCATGCTGTTGGTGGTGTTTGTGTTCCTGCTTTTGGTGGTGTCGGTATCCTGCTGTTGGTGGAGTTGGTCTTCCTGCTGTTGGTGGCGTTGGAATCCCTGCTGTTGGTGGCGGTGGTGTTCCTGCTGTTGCTGGAGTTGTTGCTCCTACTGTTTTTTTGAGTTGGCTTTCCTGCTGTTGGTGTTGCTGGTGTTCCTGCTGTTGGTGGAATTAGTGTTCCTGCTTTTGGTGGAGTTGTTGTTCCTGCTGTTGATGGAGTTGTTGTTCCTGCTATTGGTGGAGCTTTTCTTCCTGCTGTTGGTGGAGGTGATGGTCCAGCTGTTGGTGGAGTTGGTGTTCCAGCTTTTGGTGGAGTTGGTGTTCCTGCTCTTGGTGGAGTTGGTGTTCCTGCTCTTGGTGGACTTGATATTCTTGCTGTTGTTGGAGTTGGTGTTCCTGCTGTTGGTGGAGTTGGTGTTCCTGCTGTTGGTGGAATTGGAGATCCTGCTGTTGGTGGAGTTAATATTCATGCTGTTGGTTGAGTTGGTTTTTCTGCTGTTGGTGGCGCTGATTTAATTGCTGTTGGTGGCGGTTGTGTTCCTGCTGTTCGTGGCTGTAGTGTTTCTGCTGCTGTTGGCTCTGGTGATCCTGCTAATGGTCGCGGTGGTGTTCCTGCTGTTGGTGGCGGTGGTTTTCATGCTGTTGGTGGTGGTTGTGTTCCTGCTTTTGGTGGTGTTGGTATCCTGCTGTTGGTGGAGTTGGTCTTCCTGCTGTTGGTGGCGTTGGAATTCCTGCTGTTGGTGGCGGTGGTTTTCCTGCTGTTTTTTGGAGTTGGTGTTCCTGCTGTTGGCGGAGTTGGTGTTCCTGCTGTTGGTGGATTTGATGTTCCTGCTGTTGGTGGAGATGCTGTTCCTGCTGTTGGTGGATTTGGATTTCCTGCTGTTGCTGGAGTTGTTGCTGCTGCTGTTTTTTTGAGTTGGTGTTCCTTGCTGTTGGTGTTGTTGGTGTTCCTGCTGTTGGTGGAATTAGTGTTCCTGCTTTTGGTGGAGTTGTTGTGCCGGCTGTTGATGGAGTTGTTGTTCCTGCTATTGGTGGAGCTGTTCTTCCTGCTGTTGGTGGAGTTGACGGTCCAGCTGTTGGTGGAGTTGGTGTTCCAGCTTCTGGTGGAGTTGGTTTTCCTGCTCTTGGTCGAATTGATGTTTCTGCTGTTGTTGGAGTTGGTGTTCCTGCTGTTGGTGGCGTTGGTGTTCCTGCTGTTGGTGGAGTTGGAGATCCTGCTGTTGGTGGTAGTGGTGTTCCTGCTGTTGGTGGACTTAGTGTTCCTGCTGTTTTTTGGAGTTGGTGTTCCTGCTGTTGGTGGATTTTTTGTTCCTGCTGTTGGTGGAGTTGGTGTTCCTTCTATTGGTGGAGTTAATGTTCATGCTGTTGGTGGAGTTGGTGTTTCTGCTGTTGGTGGCGCTGATTTTCTTGCTGTTGTGGCGGTTGTGTTCCTGCTGTTCGTGGCTGTAGTCTTTCTGCTGCTGTTGGCTCTGGTGATCCTGCTAATGGTGGCGGTGCTGTTCCTGCTGTTGGTGGCGGTGGTTTTCATGCTGTTGGTGGTGGTTGTGTTCCTGCTTTTGGTGGTGTTGGTATCCTGCTGTTGGTGGAGTTGGTCTTCCTGCTGTTGGTGGCGTTGGAATTCCTGCTGTTGGTGGCGGTGGTTTTCCTGCTGTTGGTGGAGTTAGTGTTCCTGCTGTTTTTTGGAGTTGGTGTTCCTGCTGTTGGCGGAGTTGGTGTTCCTGCTGTTGGTGGATTTGATCTTCTTGCTGTTGGTGGAGATGCTGTTCCTGCTGTTGGTGGATTTGGATTTCCTGCTGTTGCTGGAGTTGTTGCTCCTGCTGTTTTTTTGAGTTGGTGTTCCTTGCTGTTGGTGTTGTTGGTGTTCCTGCTGTTGGTGGAATTAGTGTTCCTGCTTTTGGTGGAGTTGTTGTTCCTGCTGTTGATGGAGTTGTTGTTCCTGCTATTGGTGGAGCTGTTCTTCCTGCTGTTGGTGGAGTTGATGGTCCAGCTGTTGGTGGAGTTGGTGTTCCAGCTTTTGGTGGAGTTGGTGTTCCTGCTCTTGGTGGAGTTGGTTTTCCTGCTCTTGGTCGAATTGATGTTTCTGCTGTTGTTGGAGTTGGTGTTCCTGCTGTTGGTGGCGTTGGTGTTCCTGCTGTTGGTGGAGTTGGAGATCCTGCTGTTGGTGGTAGTGGTGTTCCTGCTGTTGGTGGACTTAGTGTTCCTGCTGTTTTTTGGAGTTGGTGTTCCTGCTGATGGTGGATTTTTTGTTCCTGCTTTTGGTGGAGTTGGTGTTCCTTCTATTGGTGGAGTTAATGTTCATGCTGTTGGTGGAGTTGGTGTTTCTGCTGTTGGTGGCGCTGATTTTCTTGCTCTTCTGGCGGTTGTGTTCCTGCTGTTCGTGGCTGTAGTGTTTCTGCTGCTGTTGGCTGTGGTGATCCTGCTGTTGGTGGCGGTGGTGTTCCTGCTGTTGATGGCCGTGGTTTTCATGCTGTTGTTGGTGGTTGTGTTCCTGCTTTTGGTGGTGTCGGTATCCTGCTGTTGGTGGAGTTGGTCTTCCTGCTGTTGGTGGCGTTGGAATTCCTGCTGTTGGTGGCGGTGGTGTTCCTGCTGCTGGTGGAGTTAGTGTTCCTGCTGTTTTTTGGAGTTGGTGTCCCTGCTGTTGGTGGAGTAGGTGTTCCTGCTCTTGGTGGAGTTGCTGTTCCTGCTGTTGGTGGATTTGCTGTTCCTGCTGTTGGTGGATTTGGTTTTCCTGCTGTTGCTGGAGTTGCTGCTCCTGCTGTTTTTTTGGGTTGGTTTTCCTGCTGTTGGTGTTGTTGGTGTTCCTGCTGTTGGTGGACTTAGTGTTTCTGCTGTTGGTGGCGTTGCTGTTCCTGCTGTTGGTGGAGTTGTTGTTCCTTTTATTGGTGGAGTTGTTGTTCCTGCTGTTGGTGGAGTTGTTCTTCCTGCTGTTGGTGGAGTTATTGTTCCTGCTGTTGGTGGAGTTGATGTTTTTGCTGTTGTGGCACCGATTTTCTTGCTCTTGGTGGTGGCAGTGTTCCTGCAGTTCGTGGCTGTAGTGTTTCTGCTGCTGTTGGCTGTGGTGTTACTGCAATTAGTCGCGGCGGTGTTCCTGCTGTAGGTGGCGGTGTTTTTCCTGCTGTTGGTGGCGGTTGTGTTCCTGCAGTTGGTGGTGTCGGTTACCTGCTGTTGGTGGAGTTGGTCTTACTGCTGTTGGTGGAGTTTGAATTCCTGATGTTGGTGGCGGTGGTGTTCCTGCTGTTTGTGGTGTTAGTGTTCCTGCTGTTTTTTGGAGTTGGTGTTCCTGCTTTTGGCGGAGTTGGTGTTCATGCTGTTGGTGGATTTGGTGTTCCTTCTATTGGTGGAGTTAATGTTCATGCTGTTGGTGGAGTTGGTGTTTCTGCTGTTGGTGGCGCTGATTTACTTGCTGTTGTGGCGGTTGTGTTCCTGCTGTTCGTGGCTGTAGTGTTTCTGCTGCTGTTGGCTGTGGTGATCCTGCTGTTGGTGGTGGTGGTGTTCCTGCTGTTGGTGGACTTAGTGTTCCAGCTGGTTTTTGGAGTTGGTGTTCCTGCTGTTGGTGGATTTGGTGTTCCTTCTATTGGTGGAGTTAATGTTCATGCTGTTGGTGGAGTTGGTGTTTCTGTTCTTGGTGGCGCTGATTTTCTTGCTGTTGTGGCGGTTGTGTTCCTGCTGTTCGTGGCTGTAGTGTTTCTGCTGCTGTTGGCTGTGGTGATCCTGCTGTTGGTGGTGGTGGTGTTCCTGCTGTTGATGGCCGTGGTTTTCATGCTGTTGGTGGTGTTTGTGTTCCTGCTTTTGGTGGTGTCGGTATCCTGCTGTTGGTGGAGTTTGTCTTCCTGCTGTTGGTGGCGTTGGAATCCCTGCTGTTGGTGGCGGTGGTGTTCCTGCTGTTGCTGGAGTTGTTGCTCCTACTGTTTTTTTGAGTTGGCTTTCCTGCTGTTGGTGTTGCTGGTGTTCCTGCTGTTGGTGGAATTGACGGTCCAGCTGTTGGTGGAGTTGGTGTTCCAGCTTTTGGTGGAGTTGGTTTTCCTGCTCTTGGTCGAATTGATGTTTCTGCTGTTGTTGGAGTTGGTGTTCCTGCTGTTGGTGGCGTTGGTGTTCCTGCTGTTGGTGGAGTTGGAGATCCTGCTGTTGGTGGTAGTGGTGTTCCTGCTGTTGGTGGACTTAGTGTTCCTGCTGTTTTTTGGAGTTGGTGTTCCTGCTGTTGGTGGATTTTTTGTTCCTGCTGTTGGTGGAGTTGGTGTTCCTTCTATTGGTGGAGTTAATGTTCATGCTGTTGGTGGAGTTGGTGTTTCTGCTGTTGGTGGCGCTGATTTTCTTGCTGTTGTGGTGGTTGTGTTCCTGCTGTTCGTGGCTGTAGTCTTTCTGCTGCTGTTGGCTGTGGTGATCCTGCTGTTGGTGGCGGTGGTGTTCCTGCTGTTGCTGGCCATGGTTTTCATGCTGTTGGTGGTGGTTGTGTTCCTGCTTTTGGTGGTGTCGGTATCCTGCTGTTGGTGGAGTTGGTCTTCCTGCTGTTGGTGGCGTTGGAATTCCTGCTGTTGGTAGTGGTGGTGTTCCTGCTGTTGCTGGAGTTGTTGCTCCTACTGTTTTTTTGAGTTGGTGTTCATGCTGTTGGTGTTGCTGGTGTTCCTGCTGTTGGTGGAATTAGTGTTCCTGCTTTTGGTGGAGTTGTTGTTCCTGCTGTTGATGGAGTTGTTGTTCCTGCTATTGGTGGAGCTTTTCTTCCTGCTGTTGGTGGAGGTGATGGTCCAGCTGTTGGTGGAGTTGGTGTTCCAGCTTTTGGTGGAGTTGGTGTTCCTGCTCTTGGTGGAGTTGGAGTTCCTGCTCTTGGTGGACTTGATATTCTTGCTGTTGTTGGAGTTGGTGTTCCTGCTGTTGGTGGAGTTGGTGTTCCTGCTGTTGGTGGAATTGGAGATCCTGCTGTTGGTGGAGTTAATATTCATGCTGTTGGTTGAGTTGGTTTTTCTGCTGTTGGTGGCGCTGATTTAATTGCTGTTGGTGGCGGTTGTGTTCCTGCTGTTCGTGGCTGTAGTGTTTCTGCTGCTGTTGGCTCTGGTGATCCTGCTAATGGTCGCGGTGGTGTTCCTGCTGTTGGTGGCGGTGGTTTTCATGCTGTTGGTGGTGGTTGTGTTCCTGCTTTTGGTGGTGTTGGTATCCTGCTGTTGGTGGAGTTGGTCTTCCTGCTGTTGGTGGCGTTGGAATTCCTGCTGTTGGTGGCGGTGGTTTTCCTGCTGTTTTTTGGAGTTGGTGTTCCTGCTGTTGGCGGAGTTGGTGTTCCAGCTGTTGGTGGATTTGATGTTCCTGCTGTTGGTGGAGATGCTGTTCCTGCTGTTGGTGGATTTGGATTTCCTGCTGTTGCTGGAGTTGTTGCTGCTGCTGTTTTTTTGAGTTGGTGTTCCTTGCTGTTGGTGTTGTTGGTGTTCCTGCTGTTGGTGGAATTAGTGTTCCTGCTTTTGGTGGAGTTGTTGTTCCTGCTGTTGATGGAGTTGTTGTTCCTGCTATTGGTGGAGCTGTTCTTCCTGCTGTTGGTGGAGTTGACGGTCCAGCTGTTGGTGGAGTTGGTGTTCCAGCTTTTGGTGGAGTTGGTTTTCCTGCTCTTGGTCGAATTGATGTTTCTGCTGTTGTTGGAGTTGGTGTTCCTGCTGTTGGTGGCGTTGGTGTTCCTGCTGTTGGTGGAGTTGGAGATCCTGCTGTTGGTGGTAGTGGTGTTCCTGCTGTTGGTGGACTTAGTGTTCCTGCTGTTTTTTGGAGTTGGTGTTCCTGCTGTTGGTGGATTTTTTGTTCCTGCTGTTGGTGGAGTTGGTGTTCCTTCTATTGGTGGAGTTAATGTTCATGCTGTTGGTGGAGTTGGTGTTTCTGCTGTTGGTTGTGCTGATTTTCTTGCTGTTGTGGTGGTTGTGTTCCTGCTGTTCGTGGCTGTCGTCTTTCTGCTGCTGTTGGCTGTGGTGATCCTGCTGTTGGTGGCGGTGGTGTTCCTGCTGTTGATGGCCATGGTTTTCATGCTGTTGGTGGTGGTTGTGTTCCTGCTTTTGGTGGTGTCGGTATCCTGCTGTTGGTGGAGTTGGTCTTCCTGCTGTTGGTGGCGTTGGAATTCCTGCTGTTGGTAGTGGTGGTGTTCCTGCTGTTGCTGGAGTTGTTGCTCCTACTGTTTTTTTGAGTTGGTGTTCATGCTGTTGGTGTTGCTGGTGTTCCTGCTGTTGGTGGAATTAGTGTTCCTGCTTTTGGTGGAGTTGTTGTTCCTGCTGTTGATGGAGTTCTTGTTCCTGCTATTGGTGGAGCTTTTCTTCCTGCTGTTGGTGGCGCTGATTTAATTGCTGTTGGTGGCGGTTGTGTTCCTGCTGTTCGTGGCTGTAGTGTTTCTGCTGCTGTTGGCTCTGGTGATCCTGCTAATGGTCGCGGTGGTGTTCCTGCTGTTGGTGGCGGTGGTTTTCATGCTGTTGGTGGTGGTTGTGTTCCTGCTTTTGGTGGTGTTGGTATCCTGCTGTTGGTGGAGTTGGTCTTCCTGCTGTTGGTGGCGTTGGAATTCCTGCTGTTGGTGGCGGTGGTTTTCCTGCTGTTTTTTGGAGTTGGTGTTCCTGCTGTTGGCGGAGTTGGTGTTCCAGCTGTTGGTGGATTTGATGATCCTGCTGTTGGTGGAGATGCTGTTCCTGCTGTTGGTGGATTTGGATTTCCTGCTGTTGCTGGAGTTGTTGCTGCTGCTGTTTTTTTGAGTTGGTGTTCCTTGCTGTTGGTGTTGTTGGTGTTCCTGCTGTTGGTGGAATTAGTGTTCCTGCTTTTGGTGGAGTTGTTGTTCCTGCTGTTGATGGAGTTGTTGTTCCTGCTATTGGTGGAGCTGTTCTTCCTGCTGTTGGTGGAGTTGACGGTCCAGCTGTTGGTGGAGTTGGTGTTCCAGCTTTTGGTGGAGTTGGTTTTCCTGCTCTTGGTCGAATTGATGTTTCTGCTGTTGTTGGAGTTGGTGTTCCTGCTGTTGGTGGCGTTGGTGTTCCTGCTGTTGGTGGAGTTGGAGATCCTGCTGTTGGTGGTAGTGGTGTTCCTGCTGTTGGTGGACTTAGTGTTCCTGCTGTTTTTTGGAGTTGGTGTTCCTGCTGTTGGTGGATTTTTTGTTCCTGCTGTTGGTGGAGTTGGTGTTCCTTCTATTGGTGGAGTTAATGTTCATGCTGTTGGTGGAGTTGGTGTTTCTGCTGTTGGTGGCGCTGATTTTCTTGCTGTTGTGGTGGTTGTGTTCCTGCTGTTCGTGGCTGTCGTCTTTCTGCTGCTGTTGGCTGTGGTGATCCTGCTGTTGGTGGCGGTGGTGTTCCTGCTGTTGATGGCCATGGTTTTCATGCTGTTGGTGGTGGTTGTGTTCCTGCTTTTGGTGGTGTCGGTATCCTGCTGTTGGTGGAGTTGGTCTTCCTGCTGTTGGTGGCGTTGGAATTCCTGCTGTTGGTAGTGGTGGTGTTCCTGCTGTTGCTGGAGTTGTTGCTCCTACTGTTTTTTTGAGTTGGTGTTCATGCTGTTGGTGTTGCTGGTGTTCCTGCTGTTGGTGGAATTAGTGTTCCTGCTTTTGGTGGAGTTGTTGTTCCTGCTGTTGATGGAGTTCTTGTTCCTGCTATTGGTGGAGCTTTTCTTCCTGCTGTTGGTGGAGGTGATGGTCCAGCTGTTGGTGGAGTTGGTGTTCCAGCTTTTGGTGGAGTTGGTGTTCCTGCTCTTGGTGGAGTTTGTGTTCCTGCTCTTGGTGGACTTGATGCTCCTGCTGTTGTTGGAGTTGGTGTTCCTGCTGTTGGTGGAGTTGGTGTTCCTGCTGTTGGTGGAGTTGGAGATCCTGCTGTTGGTGGTATTGGTGTTCCTGCTGTTGGTGGACTTAGTGTTCCTGCTGTTTTTTGGAGTTGGTGTTCCTGCTGTTGTTCGATTTTTTGCTCCTGCTGTTGGTGTTCCTTCTATTGGTGGAGTTAATGTTCATGCTGTTGGTGGAGTTGGTTTTTCTGCTGTTGGTGGCGCTGATTTATTTGCTGTTGGTGGCGGTTGTGTTCCTGCTGTTCGTGGCTGTAGTGTTTCTGCTGCTGTTGTCTCTGGTGATCCTGCTGTTGGTGGCGGTGGTGTTCCTGCTGTTGGTGGCGGTGGTGTTCCTGCTGCTGGTGGAGTTAGTGTTCCTGCTGTTTTTTGGAGTTGGTGTTCCTGCTGTTGGTGGTGTTGGTGTTCCTGCTCTTGGTGGAGTTTCTGTTCCTGCTGTTGGTGGATTTGGATTTCCTGCTGTTGCTGGAGTTGATGCTCCTGATGTTTTTTTGGTTTGGTGTTCCTGCTGTTGGTGTTGTTGGTGTTCCTGCTGTTGGTGGAATTAGTGTTCCTGCTTTTGGTGGAGTTGTTGTTCCTGCTGTTGATGGAGTTGTTGTTCCTGCTATTGGTGGAGCTGTTTTTCCTGCTGTTGGTGGAGTTGACGGTCCAGGTGTTGGTGGAGTTGGTGTTCCAGCTTTTGGTGGAGTTGGTTTTCCTGCTCTTGGTGGAGTTGGTGTTTTTGCTCTTTTTGGAATTAGTGTTCCTGCTGTTGTTGGAGTTTCTGTTCCTGCAGTTGGTGGAGTTGGTGTTCCTGCTGTTGGTGGAGTTGGAGATCCTGCTGTTGGTGGTAGTGGTGTTCCCGCTGTTGGTGGAATTAGTGTTCCTGCTGTTTTTTGGAGTTGGATTTCCTGCTGTTGGTGGATTTTTTGTTCCTGATTTTGGTGGACTTAGTGTTCCTGCTGCCTTTCGGAGTTGTTGTTCCTACTGTTGGTGGAGTTGCAGTTCATTCTTTTGGTGGAGTTAATGTTCCTGCTGTAGGTGGAGTTGGTGTTTCTGTTGTTGGTGGCGCCGATTTTCTTGCTGTTGGTGGCGGCAGTGTTCCTCCTGTTGGTGGTGGCTGTTTTCCTGCTGGTGATGGTGGCGGTGATCCTGCTGTTCGTGGCTGTAGTTTGTCTGCTGCTGTTGGCAATGATGTTCCTGCTGTTGGTGGCGTTGGTGTTCCTGCTGTTGGTGGTGGTTGTGTTCCTGCTGTTGGTGGTGATGGTTTCCTGCTGTTGGTGGAGTTGTTCTTCCTGCTGTTGGTGGAGTTGCAGATCCGGCTGTTGGTGGCGGTGGTGTTCCTGCTGTTTTTTGGTGTTAGTGTTCCTGCTGTTTTTTGGTGTTGGTGTTCCTGCTGTTGGCGGAGTTGGTGTTCCTGCTGTTGGTGGAGTTGATGTTCCTGCTTTTGGTGGAGTTGTTGTTCCTGCGGTTGATGGACTTGTTGATCCTGCTATTCGTGGAGTTGTTCTGCCTGCTGTTGGTGGATTTGATGGTCCAGCTGTTGGTGGATTTGGTGTTCCAGCTGTTGGTGGAGTTGGTGTTCCAGCTAATGGTGGAGTTGGTATTCCTGTTCTTGGTGGAGTTGTTGGTCCTGTTCTTGGTGCACTTTTGTGCCTACTGTTGTTGGAGTTATTGTTCCTTCTGTTGGTGGAGTTGGTGTTCCTGCTGTTGCTGGAGTTGGAGTTCCTGCTGTTGGTGGTTGTGCTGTTCCTCCTTTTGGTGGACTTATTGTTCCTGCTGCCCTTTGGAGTTGTTGTTCCTGCTGTTGGTGGAGTTGGAGTCCATTCTCTTGGTGGAGTTAATGCTCCTGCTGTAGGTGGAGTTGGTGTTTCTGTTGTTGGTGGCGCCAATTTTCTTGCTGTTGGTGGCGGCAGTGTTCCTGCTGCTGGTGTCGGCTGTGTTCCTGCTGGTGATGTTGGCGGTGATCCTGCTGTTCATGGCTGTAGTTTGTCTGCTGCTGTTGGCAAGGATGTTCCTGCTGTTGGTGGCGTTCTTGCTCCTGCTGTTGGTGGTGGTTGTGTTCCTGCTGTTGGTGGTGATGGTTTCCTGCTGTTGGTGGAGTTGTTCTTCCTGCTGTTGGTGGAGTTACAGATCCGGCTGTTGGTGGCGGTGGTGTTCATGCAGTTTTTTGGTGTTAGTGTTCCTGCTGTTTTTTGGTGCTGGTGTTCCTGCTGTTGGCGGAGTTGATGTTCCTGCTTTTGGTGAAGTTGGTGTTCCTGCTGTTGGTGGATTTGCTGTTCCTGCTGTTGGTGGATTTGATTTTCCTGCTGTTGCTGGAGTTGCTGCTCCTGCTGTTTTTTTGTGGTGGTTTTCCTGCTGTTGGTGTTCTTGTTGTTACTGCTGTTGGTGGACTTAGTGTTCCTGCTGTTGGTGGCGTTGGTGTTCCTGCTCTTGGTGGAGTTGTTGTTCCTTTTATTGGTGGAGTTGTTGTTCCTGCTGTTGGTGGAGTTGTTCTTCCTGCTGTTGGAGGAGTTATTGTTCCTGCTGTTGGTGGAGTTATTTTTCCTGCTGTTGGTGGAGTTGATGTTTTTGCTGTTGTGGCACAGATTTTCTTGCTCTTGGTGGCGGCAGTGTTCCCGCTGTTCGTGGCTGTAGTGTTTCTGCTGCTGTTGGCTGTGGTGTTACTGCTGTTAGTCGCGGCGGTCTTCCTGCTGTAGGTGGCGGTGGTTTTCCTGCTGTTGGTGGTGTCGGTTTCCTGCTGTTGGTGGAGTTGGTATTCCTGCTGTTGGTGGAGTTTGAATTCCTGATGTTGGTGGCGGTGGTGTTCCTGCTGTTTGTGGTGTTAGTGTTCCTGCTGTTTTTTGGAGTTGCTGTTCCTGCTTTTGGCGGAGTTGGTGTTCCTGCTGTTGGTGGAATTGGTGTTCCTGCTGTTGGTGGAGTTGGTGTTCCGGGTTTTGTTGGAGTTGCTGTTCCTGCTGTTGGTGGAGTTGCTGTTCCTTCTGCTGGTGGATTTGGTCTTCCAGCTGTTGCTGGAGATGCTGATCCTGCTGTTTTTTTGAATTGGTGTTCCTGCTGTTGGTGTTGTTCGCGTTCCTTCTGTTGGTGGAATTAGTGTTCCTGCTGTTGGTGGAGTTGGTGTTCCTGCTGTTGGTGGAGTTGGTGTTCCTGCTCTTGGTGGAGTTGGTGTTCCTGCTGTTGGTGGACTTGATGTTTCTGCTGTTGTTGGAGTTGGTGTTCCTGCTGTTGGTGGCGTTGGTGTTCCTGCTGTTGGTGGAGTTGGATATCCTGCTGTTGGTGGTAGTGGTGTTCCTGCTGTTGGTGGACTTAGTGTTCCTGCTGTTTTTTGGAGTTGGTGTTCCTACTGTTGGTGGATTTTTTGTTCCTGCTGTTGGTGGTGTTGGTGTTCCTTCTATTGGTGGAGTTAATGTTCATGCTGTTGGTGGAGTTGGTGTTTCTGCTGTTGGTGGCACTGATTTTCTTGCTGTTGTGGCGGTTGTGTTCCTGCTGTTCGTGGCTGTAGTGTTTCAGCTGCTGTTGGCTGTGGTGATCCTGCTGTTGGTGGTGGTGGTGTTCCTGCTGTTGATGGCCGTGGTTTTCATGCTGTTGGTGGTGGTTGTGTTCCTGCTTTTGGTGGTGTTGGTATCCTGCTGTTGGTGGAGTTGGTCTTCCTGCTGTTGGTGGCGTTGGAATTCCTGCTGTTGGTGGCGGTGGTGTTCCTGCTGTTGCTGGAGTTGTTGCTCCTACTGTTTTTTTGAGTTGGTGTTCATGCTGTTGGTGTTGCTGGTGTTCCTGCTGTTGGTGGAATTAGTGTTCCTGCTTTTGGTGGAGTTGTTGTTGCTGCTGTTGATGGAGTTGTTGTTCCTGCTATTGGTGGAGCTTTTCTTCCTGCTGTTGGTGGAGGTGATGGTCCAGCTGTTGGTGGAGTTGGTGTTCCAGCTTTTGGTGGAGTTGGTGTTCCTGCTCTTGGTGGAGTTGGTGTTCCTGCTCTTGGTGGACTTGATGTTCCTGCTGTTGTTGGAGTTCGTGTTCCTGCTGTTGGAGGAGTTGGTGTTCCTGCTGTTGGTGGAGTTGGAGATCCTGCTGTTGGTGGTAGTGGTGTTCCTGCTGTTGGTGGACTTAGTGTTCCTGCTGTTTTTTGGAGTTGGTGTTCCTGCTGTTGTTCGATTTTTTGTTCCTGCTGTTGGTGGAGTTGGTGTTCCTTCTATTGGTGGAGTTAATGTTCATGCTGTTGGTGGAGTTGGTTTTTCTGCTGTTGTTGGCGCTGATTTAATTGCTGTTGGTGGTGGTTGTGTTCCTGCTGTTCGTGGCTGTAGTGTTTCTGCTGCTGATGGCTCTGGTGATCCTGCTGTTGGTGGCGGTGGTGTTCCTGCTGTTGGTGGCGGTGGTTTTCATGCTGTTGGTGGTGGTTGTGTTCCTGTTTTGGTGGTGTTGGTATCCTGCTGTTGGTGGAGTTGGTCTTCCTGCTGTTGGTTGCGTTGGAATTCCTGCTGTTGGTGGCGGTGGTTTTCCTGCTGTTGGTGGAGTTAGTGTTCCTGCTGTTTTTTGGAGTTGGTGTTCCTGCTGTTGGCGGAGTTGGTGTTCCTGCTGTTCGTGGATTTGATGTTCCTGCTGTTGGTGGAGATGCTGTTCCTGCTGTTGGTGGATTTGGGTTTCCTGCTGTTGCTGGAGATGTTGCTCCTGCTGTTTTTTTGAGTTGGTGTTCCTTGCTGTTGGTTTTGTTGGTGTTCCTGCTGTTGGTGGATTTAGTGTTCCTGCTTTTGGTGGAGTTGTTGTTCATGCTGTTGATGGAGTTGTTGTTCCTGCTATTGGTGCAGCTGTTCTTTTTGCTGTTGGTGGAGTTGACGGTCCAGCTGTTGGTGGAGCTGGTGTTCCAGCTTTTGGTGGAGTTGGTGTTCCTGCTCTTGGTGGAGTTGGTGTTCCTGCTCTTGGTGGACTTGATGTTTCTGCTGTTGTTGGAGTTCGTGTTCCTGCTGTTGGTGGCGTTGATGTTCCTGTTGTTGGTGGAGTTGGAGATCCTGCTGTTGGTGCTGGTGGTGTTCCTGCTGTTGGTGGACTTAGTGTTCCTGCTGTTTTTTGGAGTTGGTGTTCCTGCTGTTGTTCGATTTTTTGCTCCTGCTGTTGGTGTTCCTTCTATTGGTGGAGTTAATGTTCATGCTGTTGGTGGAGTTGGTTTTTCTGCTGTTGGTGGCGCTGATTTATTTGCTGTTGGTGGCGGTTGTGTTCCTGCTGTTCGTGGCTGTAGTGTTTCTGCTGCTGTTGGCTCTGGTGATCCTGCTGTTGGTGGCGGTGGTGTTCCTGCTGTTGGTGGCGGTGGTGTTCCTGCTGCTGGTGGAGTTAGTGTTCCTGCTGTTTTTTGGAGTTGGTGTTCCTGCTGTTGGTGGTGTTGGTGTTCCTGCTCTTGGTGGAGTTTCTGTTCCTGCTGTTGGTGGATTTGGATTTCCTGCTGTTGCTGGAGTTGATGCTCCTGATGTTTTTTTGGTTTGGTGTTCCTGCTGTTGGTGTTGTTGGTGTTCCTGCTGTTGGTGGAATTAGTGTTCCTGCTTTTGGTGGAGTTGTTGTTCCTGCTGTTGATGGAGTTGTTGTTCCTGCTATTGGTGGAGCTGTTTTTCCTGCTGTTGGTGGAGTTGACGGTCCAGGTGTTGGTGGAGTTGGTGTTCCAGCTTTTGGTGGAGTTGGTTTTCCTGCTCTTGGTGGAGTTGGTGTTTTTGCTCTTTTTGGAATTAGTGTTCCTGCTGTTGTTGGAGTTTCTGTTCCTGCAGTTGGTGGAGTTGGTGTTCCTGCTGTTGGTGGAGTTGGAGATCCTGCTGTTGGTGGTAGTGGTGTTCCCGCTGTTGGTGGAATTAGTGTTCCTGCTGTTTTTTGGAGTTGGATTTCCTGCTGTTGGTGGATTTTTTGTTCCTGATTTTGGTGGACTTAGTGTTCCTGCTGCCTTTCGGAGTTGTTGTTCCTACTGTTGGTGGAGTTGGAGTTCATTCTTTTGGTGGAGTTAATGTTCCTGCTGTAGGTGGAGTTGGTGTTTCTGTTGTTGGTGGCGCCGATTTTCTTGCTGTTGGTGGCGGCAGTGTTCCTCCTGTTGGTGGTGGCTGTTTTCCTGCTGGTGATGGTGGCGGTGATCCTGCTGTTCGTGGCTGTAGTTTGTCTGCTGCTGTTGGCAATGATGTTCCTGCTGTTGGTGGCGTTGGTGTTCCTGCTGTTGGTGGTGGTTGTGTTCCTGCTGTTGGTGGTGATGGTTTCCTGCTGTTGGTGGAGTTGTTCTTCCTGCTGTTGGTGGAGTTGCAGATCCGGCTGTTGGTGGCGGTGGTGTTCCTGCTGTTTTTTGGTGTTAGTGTTCCTGCTGTTTTTTGGTGTTGGTGTTCCTGCTGTTGGCGGAGTTGGTGTTCCTGCTGTTGGTGGAGTTGATGTTCCTGCTTTTGGTGGAGTTGTTGTTCCTGCGGTTGATGGACTTGTTGATCCTGCTATTCGTGGAGTTGTTCTGCCTGCTGTTGGTGGATTTGATGGTCCAGCTGTTGGTGGATTTGGTGTTCCAGCTGTTGGTGGAGTTGGTGTTCCAGCTAATGGTGGAGTTGGTATTCCTGTTCTTGGTGGAGTTGTTGGTCCTGTTCTTGGTGCACTTTTGTGCCTACTGTTGTTGGAGTTATTGTTCCTTCTGTTGGTGGAGTTGGTGTTCCTGCTGTTGCTGGAGTTGGAGTTCCTGCTGTTGGTGGTTGTGCTGTTCCTCCTTTTGGTGGACTTATTGTTCCTGCTGCCCTTTGGAGTTGTTGTTCCTGCTGTTGGTGGAGTTGGAGTCCATTCTCTTGGTGGAGTTAATGCTCCTGCTGTAGGTGGAGTTGGTGTTTCTGTTGTTGGTGGCGCCAATTTTCTTGCTGTTGGTGGCGGCAGTGTTCCTGCTGCTGGTGTCGGCTGTGTTCCTGCTGGTGATGTTGGCGGTGATCCTGCTGTTCATGGCTGTAGTTTGTCTGCTGCTGTTGGCAAGGATGTTCCTGCTGTTGGTGGCGTTCTTGCTCCTGCTGTTGGTGGTGGTTGTGTTCCTGCTGTTGGTGGTGATGGTTTCCTGCTGTTGGTGGAGTTGTTCTTCCTGCTGTTGGTGGAGTTACAGATCCGGCTGTTGGTGGCGGTGGTGTTCATGCAGTTTTTTGGTGTTAGTGTTCCTGCTGTTTTTTGGTGCTGGTGTTCCTGCTGTTGGCGGAGTTGATGTTCCTGCTTTTGGTGAAGTTGGTGTTCCTGCTGTTGGTGGATTTGCTGTTCCTGCTGTTGGTGGATTTGATTTTCCTGCTGTTGCTGGAGTTGCTGCTCCTGCTGTTTTTTTGGGGTGGTTTTCCTGCTGTTGGTGTTCTTGTTGTTACTGCTGTTGGTGGACTTAGTGTTCCTGCTGTTGGTGGCGTTGGTGTTCCTGCTCTTGGTGGAGTTGTTGTTCCTTTTATTGGTGGAGTTGTTGTTCCTGCTGTTGGTGGAGTTGTTCTTCCTGCTGTTGGAGGAGTTATTGTTCCTGCTGTTGGTGGAGTTATTTTTCCTGCTGTTGGTGGAGTTGATGTTTTTGCTGTTGTGGCACAGATTTTCTTGCTCTTGGTGGCGGCAGTGTTCCCGCTGTTCGTGGCTGTAGTGTTTCTGCTGCTGTTGGCTGTGGTGTTACTGCTGTTAGTCGCGGCGGTCTTCCTGCTGTAGGTGGCGGTGGTTTTCCTGCTGTTGGTGGTGTCGGTTTCCTGCTGTTGGTGGAGTTGGTATTCCTGCTGTTGGTGGAGTTTGAATTCCTGATGTTGGTGGCGGTGGTGTTCCTGCTGTTTGTGGTGTTAGTGTTCCTGCTGTTTTTTGGAGTTGCTGTTCCTGCTTTTGGCGGAGTTGGTGTTCCTGCTGTTGGTGGAATTGGTGTTCCTGCTGTTGGTGGAGTTGGTGTTCCGGGTTTTGTTGGAGTTGCTGTTCCTGCTGTTGGTGGAGTTGCTGTTCCTTCTGCTGGTGGATTTGGTCTTCCAGCTGTTGCTGGAGATGCTGATCCTGCTGTTTTTTTGAATTGGTGTTCCTGCTGTTGGTGTTGTTCGCGTTCCTTCTGTTGGTGGAATTAGTGTTCCTGCTGTTGGTGGAGTTGGTGTTCCTGCTGTTGGTGGAGTTGGTGTTCCTGCTCTTGGTGGAGTTGGTGTTCCTGCTGTTGGTGGACTTGATGTTTCTGCTGTTGTTGGAGTTGGTGTTCCTGCTGTTGGTGGCGTTGGTGTTCCTGCTGTTGGTGGAGTTGGATATCCTGCTGTTGGTGGTAGTGGTGTTCCTGCTGTTGGTGGACTTAGTGTTCCTGCTGTTTTTTGGAGTTGGTGTTCCTACTGTTGGTGGATTTTTTGTTCCTGCTGTTGGTGGTGTTGGTGTTCCTTCTATTGGTGGAGTTAATGTTCATGCTGTTGGTGGAGTTGGTGTTTCTGCTGTTGGTGGCACTGATTTTCTTGCTGTTGTGGCGGTTGTGTTCCTGCTGTTCGTGGCTGTAGTGTTTCAGCTGCTGTTGGCTGTGGTGATCCTGCTGTTGGTGGTGGTGGTGTTCCTGCTGTTGATGGCCGTGGTTTTCATGCTGTTGGTGGTGGTTGTGTTCCTGCTTTTGGTGGTGTTGGTATCCTGCTGTTGGTGGAGTTGGTCTTCCTGCTGTTGGTGGCGTTGGAATTCCTGCTGTTGGTGGCGGTGGTGTTCCTGCTGTTGCTGGAGTTGTTGCTCCTACTGTTTTTTTGAGTTGGTGTTCATGCTGTTGGTGTTGCTGGTGTTCCTGCTGTTGGTGGAATTAGTGTTCCTGCTTTTGGTGGAGTTGTTGTTGCTGCTGTTGATGGAGTTGTTGTTCCTGCTATTGGTGGAGCTTTTCTTCCTGCTGTTGGTGGAGGTGATGGTCCAGCTGTTGGTGGAGTTGGTGTTCCAGCTTTTGGTGGAGTTGGTGTTCCTGCTCTTGGTGGAGTTGGTGTTCCTGCTCTTGGTGGACTTGATGTTCCTGCTGTTGTTGGAGTTCGTGTTCCTGCTGTTGGAGGAGTTGGTGTTCCTGCTGTTGGTGGAGTTGGAGATCCTGCTGTTGGTGGTAGTGGTGTTCCTGCTGTTGGTGGACTTAGTGTTCCTGCTGTTTTTTGGAGTTGGTGTTCCTGCTGTTGTTCGATTTTTTGTTCCTGCTGTTGGTGGAGTTGGTGTTCCTTCTATTGGTGGAGTTAATGTTCATGCTGTTGGTGGAGTTGGTTTTTCTGCTGTTGTTGGCGCTGATTTAATTGCTGTTGGTGGTGGTTGTGTTCCTGCTGTTCGTGGCTGTAGTGTTTCTGCTGCTGATGGCTCTGGTGATCCTGCTGTTGGTGGCGGTGGTGTTCCTGCTGTTGGTGGCGGTGGTTTTCATGCTGTTGGTGGTGGTTGTGTTCCTGTTTTGGTGGTGTTGGTATCCTGCTGTTGGTGGAGTTGGTCTTCCTGCTGTTGGTTGCGTTGGAATTCCTGCTGTTGGTGGCGGTGGTTTTCCTGCTGTTGGTGGAGTTAGTGTTCCTGCTGTTTTTTGGAGTTGGTGTTCCTGCTGTTGGCGGAGTTGGTGTTCCTGCTGTTCGTGGATTTGATGTTCCTGCTGTTGGTGGAGATGCTGTTCCTGCTGTTGGTGGATTTGGGTTTCCTGCTGTTGCTGGAGATGTTGCTCCTGCTGTTTTTTTGAGTTGGTGTTCCTTGCTGTTGGTTTTGTTGGTGTTCCTGCTGTTGGTGGATTTAGTGTTCCTGCTTTTGGTGGAGTTGTTGTTCATGCTGTTGATGGAGTTGTTGTTCCTGCTATTGGTGCAGCTGTTCTTTTTGCTGTTGGTGGAGTTGACGGTCCAGCTGTTGGTGGCGTTGATGTTCCTGTTGTTGGTGGAGTTGGAGATCCTGCTGTTGGTGCTGGTGGTGTTCCTGCTGTTGGTGGACTTAGTGTTCCTGCTGTTTTTTGGAGTTGGTGTTCCTGCTGTTGGTGGATTTTTTGTTCCGGCTGTTGGTGGAGTTGGTGTTCCTTCTATTGGTGGAGTTAATGTTCATGCTGTTGGTGGAGTTGGTGTTTCTGCTGTTGGTGGCGCTGATTTTCTTGCTGTTGTGGCGGTTGTGTTCCTGCTGTTCGTGGCTGTAGTGTTTCTGCTGCTGTTGGCTGTGGTGATCCTGCTGTTGGTGGCGGTGGTGTTCCTGCTGTTGATGGCCGTGGATTTCATGCTGTTGGTGGTGGTTGTGTTCCTGCTTTTGGTGGTGTCGGTATCCTGCTGTTGGTGGAGTTGGTCTTCCTGCTGTTGGTGGCGTTGGAATTCCTGCTGTTGGTAGCGGTGGTGTTCCTGCTGCTGGTGGAGTTAGTGTTCCTACTGTTTTTTGGAGTTGGTGTTCCTGCTGTTGGTGGAGTTGGTGTTCCTGCTCTTGGTGGAGTTGCTGTTCCTGCTGTTGGTGGATTTGGATTTCCTGCTGTTGCTGGAGTTGCTGCTCCTGATGTTTTTTTGGTTTGGTGTTCCTGCTGTTGGTGTTGTTGGTGTTCCTGCTGTTGGTGGAATTAGTGTTCCTGCTTTTGGTGGAGTTGTTGTTCCTGCTGTTGATGGAGTTTTTGTTCCTGCTATTGGTGGAGCTGTTCTTCCTGCTGTTGGTGGAGTTGACGTTCCAGCTGTTGGTGGAGTTGATGTTCCTGCTTTTGGTGGAGTTGTTGTTCCTGCGGTTGATGGACTTGTTCATCCTGCTATTCGTGGAGTTGTTCTGCCTGCTGTTGGTGGATTTGATGGTCCAGCTGTTGGTGGATTTGGTGTTCCAGCTGTTGGTGGAGTTGGTGTTCCTGCTACTGGTGGAGTTGGTATTCCTGTTCTTGGTGGAGTTGTTGGTCCTGTTCTTGGTGCACTTTTGTGCCTACTGTTGTTGGAGTTATTGTTCCTTCTGTTGGTGGAGTTGGTGTTCCTGCTGTTGCTGGATTTGGAGTTCCTGCTGTTGGTGGTTGTGCTGTTCCTCCTTTTGGTGGACTTAGTGTTCCTGCTGCCCTTTGGAGTTGTTGTTCCTGCTGTTGGTGGAGTTGGAGTTCATTCTCTTGGTGGAGTTAATGCTCCTGCTGTAGGTGGAGTTGGTGTTTCTGTTGTTGGTGGCGCCAATTTCCTTGCTGTTGGTGGCAGCAGTGTTCCTGCTGTTGGTGGCGGCTGTGTTCCTGCTGGTGATGTTGGCGGTGATCCTGCTGTTCGTGGCTGTAGTTTGTCTGCTGCTGTTGGCAAGGATGTTCCTGATGTTGGTGGCGTTGGTGCTCCTGCTGTTGGTCGTGGTTGTATTCCTGCTGTTGGTGGTGATGGTTTCCTGCTGTTGGTGGAGTTGTTCTTCCTGCTGTTGATGGAGTTACAGATCCGGCTGTTGGTGGCGGTGGTGTTCCTGCTGTTTTTTGGTTTTAGTGTTCCTGCTGTTTTCTGGTGTTGGTGTTCCTGCTGTTGGTGGAGTTGGTGCTCCTGCTGCTGGTGGAGTTGGTGTTCCTGCTGTTGGTGGAGTTGATGTTCCTGCTTTTGGTGGAGTTGGTGTTCCTGCTGTTGGTGGACTTAGTGTTCCTGCTGTTGGTGGCATTGGTGTTCCTGCTGTTGGTGGAGTTGTTGTTCCTTTTATTGGTGGAGTTGTTGTTCCTGCTGTTGGTGGAGTTGTTCTTCCTGCTGTTGGTGGAGTTATTGTTCCTGCTGTTGGTGGAGTTGATGTTTTTGCTGTTGTGGCACCGATTTTCTTGCTCTTGGTGGCGGCAGTGTTCCTGCTGTTCGTGGCTGTAGTTTTTCTGCTGCTGTTGGCTGTGGTGTTATTGCTGTTAGTCGCGGCGGTGTTCCTGCGGTAGGTGGCGGTGGTTTTCCTGCTGTTGGTGGCGGTTGTGTTCCTGCTGTTGGTGGTGTCAGTTTCCTGCTGTTGGTGGAGTTGGTCTTCCTGCTGTTGGTGGAGTTGGAATTCCTGATGTTGGTGGCGGTGGTGTTCCTGCTGTTGGTGGTGTTAGTGTTCCTGCTGTTTTTTGGAGTTGGTGTTCCTGCTTTTGGCGGAGTTGGTGTTCCTGCTGTTGGTGGAATTGGTGTTCCTGCTGTTGGTGGAGTTGGTGTTCCGGGTTTTGTTGGAGTTGCTGTTTATGCTGTTGGTGGAGTTGCTGTTCCTGCTGCTGGTGGATTTGGTCTTCCTGCTGTTGCTGGAGATGCTGATCCTGCTCTTTTTTTGAATTGGTGTTCCTGCTGTTGGTGTTGTTCGCGTTCCTTCTGTTGGTGGAATTAGTGTTCCTGCTGTTGGTGGAGTTGGTTTTCCTGCTGTTGGTGGAGTTGTTGTTCCTGCTTTTGGTGGAGATGTTGTTCCTGCTGTTGTTGGAGTTGGTGTTCCTGCTGTTGGTGCAGTTGTTGCTCCTGCTTTTGGTGGAGTTGTTGTTCCTGCGGATGATGGAGTTGTTGTTCCTGCTATTGGTGGAGTTGTTCTTCCTGCTGTTGGTGGAGTGACGGTCCAGCTGTTGTTGGATTTGGTGTTCCAGCTGTTGGTGGAGTTTGTGTTCCTGCTATTGGTGGAGTTGGTGTTCCTGTTCTTGGTGGAGTTGTTGTTCCTGCTCTTGGTGCACTTGGTGTGCCTGCTGTTGTTGGAGTTGGTGTTCCTGCTGTTGGTGGAGTTGGTGTTCTAGCTGTTGGTGGAGTTGGAGTTCCTGCTGTTGGTGGTAGTGGTGTTCCACCTTTTGGTGGACTTAGTGTTCCTGCTGACTTTTGGAGTTGGTGTTCCTGCTGTTGGTGGAGTTGGTGTTCTTGATGTTGGTGAAGTTGTTGTTCCTGCTGTTGGTGGAGTTTGAGTTCATTCTATTGGTGGAATTAATGTTCCTGCTGTTGGTGGAGTTGGTGTTTCTCTTGTTGGTGGCGCTGATTTTCTTGCTGTTGGTGGTGGCAGTGTTCCTGCTGTTGGTGGCGGTGGTGTTCCTGCTGTTGATGGTGGCAGTGATCCTGCTGTTCGTGGCTGTTGTGTTTCTGCTGCTGTTGACAATGGTGTTCCTGCTGTTGGTGGCGGTGGTGTTCCTGCTTTTGGTGGCGGTGGTGTTCCTGCTGTTGGTGGCGGTTGTGTTCCTGCTGTTGGTGGTGATGGTTTCCTGCTGTTGGTGGTAGTGGTGTTCCTGCTGTTGGTGGACTTAGTTTTCCTGCTGTTTTTCGAGTTGGTGTTCCTGCTGTTGGTGGAGTTCTTGTTCCTGCTGTTGGTGGAGTTGGTGTTTCTTCTAATGGTGGAATTAATGTTCCTGCCTTTGGTGGAGTTGGTGTTTCTGCTGTTGATGGCGCTGATTATCTTGCTGTTGATGGCGGTTGTGTTCCTGCTGTTCGTGGCTGTAGTATTTCTGCTGCTGTTGGCTGTGGTGTTACTGCTGTTGCTCGCGGCCGTGTTACTGCTGTAGGTTGCGGTGGTTTTCCTGCTGTTGGTGGCGGTTGTGTTCCTGCTGTTGGTGGTGTCGGTTTCCTGCTGTTGGTGGAGTTGGTCTTCCTGCTGTTGGTGGAGTTGGAATTCCTGCTGTTGGTGGCGGTGCTGTTCCTACTGTTGGTGGATTTGGTTTTCCTGCTGTTGCTGGAGATGCTGATCCTGCTGTTTTTTTGAGCCTTGTTTCTGCTGTTGGTGTTGTTCGTGTTCCTGCTGTTGGTGGAATTAGCGTTCCTGCTGTTGGTGGAGTTGTTGTTCCTGCTGTTGGTGGAGTTTTGTTCGTGCTTTTGGTGGAGTTGTTGTTCCTGCTATTGTTGGAGTTGTTCTTCCTGCTGTTGGTGGAGTTGAAGGTCCAGCTGTTGGCGGATTTGGTGTTCCAGCTGTTGGTGGAGTTGGTGTTCCTGCTCTTGGTGGAGTTGGTGTACCTGCTGTTGGTGGAGTTGGAGTTCCTGCTGTTGGTGGTAGCGGTGTTCCTCCTGTTGGTGGACATAGTGTTCCTGCTGCCTTTTGGAGTTGGTTTTCCTGCTGTTGGTGGAGGTGGTGTTCCTGCTGTTGGTGGAGTTGTTGATCCTGCTGTAGGTGGATTTGGAGTTCATTCTATTTCTGGAGTTAATGTTCCTGCTGTTGGTGGAGTTGTTGTTTCTGTTGTTGGTGGCGCCGATATTCTTGCTGTTGGTGGCGGCAGTGTTCCAGCTGTTGGTGGCAGCGGTGTTCCTGCTGTTGATGGTGGCGGTGAACCTGCTGTTCATGGCTGTAGTGTTTCTGCTGCTGTTGGTAATGGTGTTCCTGCTCTTGGTGGCGGTGGTGTTCCTGCTGTTAGTGGCGGTGGTGTTCCTGCTGTTGGTGGCGGTTGTGTTCCTGCTGTTGGTGGTGATGGTTTCCTGCTGTTGTTGGAGTTGTTCTTCCTGCTGTTGGTGGTGCTGGAGATTCGGCTGTTAGTGGTGGTGATGTTCTTGCTGTTTGTGGTGTTAGTGTTCCTGCTGTTTTTTGCAGTTGGTGTTCCTGCTGTTCTCGGAGTTGGTTCTCCTGCTGTTGGTGGAGATGGTGTGATTGGTGATCCTGCTTTTGGTGGAGTTGGTGTTCCTGCTGTTGGTGGAGTTGCTGTTCCTGCTGTTGGTGGATTTGTTTTTCCTGCTGTTGCTGGGGTTGCTGCTCCTGCTGTTTTTTGAGTTGGTGTTCCTGCTGTTGGTGTTGTTCGTGTTCCTGCTGTTGGTGGACTTCCTGTTCCTGCTGTTGGTGGAGTTGGTGTTCCTGCTGTTGGTGGAGTTGTTGTTCCTTTTATTGGTGGAGCTGTTGTTCCTGCTGTTGGTGGAGTTGGTCGTCCTGCTGTTGGTGGAGTAATTGTTCCTGCTGTTGGTAGAGTTGGTGTTTTTGCTGTTGGTGGCGCCGATTTTCTTTCTGTTGGTGGCGGCGGTGTTCCTGCTGTTGGTGGCGGTGGTTTACATGATGTTGGTGGTGGTTGTGTTCCTGCTTTTGGTGGTGTTGGTATCCTGCTGTTGGTGGAGTTGGTCTTCCTGCAGTTGGTGGCGTTGGAATTCCTGCTGTTGGTGGCGGTGGTGATCCTGCTCTTGTTGGACTTGATGTTCCTGCTGTTGTTGGAGTTGGTGTTCCTGCTGTTGGTGGAGTTGGTGTTCCTGCTGTTGGTGGAGTTGGAGATCCTGCTGTTGGTGGTAGTTGTGTTCCTGCTGTTGGAGGACTTAGTGTTCCTGTTGTTTTTTGGAGTTGGTGTTCCTGCTGTTGGTGGATTTTTTGTTCCTGCTGTTGGTGGAGATCGTGTTCCTTCTATTGGTGGAGTTAATGTTCATGCTGTTGGTGGAGTTGGTGTTTCTGCTTTTGGTGGCGCTGATTTTCTTGCTGTTGATGGCGGTTGTGTTCCTGCTGTTCGTGGCTGTAGTCTTTCTGCTGCTGTTGGCTGTGGTGTTACTGCTGTTGGTCACGGCAGTTTTCCTGCTGTTGATGGCGGTGGTGTTCCTGCTGTTGGTGGAGTTAGTGTTCCTTCTGTTGGTGGAGTTGGTGTTCCTGCTGTTGGTGGAGTTGGAGTTCCTGCTGTTGGTGGTTGTGCTGTTCCTCCTTTTGGTGGACTTAGTGTTCCTGCTGCCCTTTGGAGTTGTTGTTCCTGCTGTTGGTGGAGTTGGAGTTCATTCTCTTGGTGGAGTTAATGCTCCTGCTGTAGGTGGAGTTGGTGTTTCTGTTGTTGGTGGCGCCAATTTTCTTGCTGTTGGTGGCGGCAGTGTTCCTGCTGTTGGTGGCGGCTGTGTTCCTGCTGGTGATGTTGGCGGTGATCCTGCTGTTCGTGGCTGTAGTTTGTCTGCTGCTGTTGGCAAGGATGTTCCTGCTGTTGGTGGCGTTGGTGCTCCTGCTGTTGGTGGTGGTTGTGTTCCTGTTGTTGGTGGTGATGGTTTCCTGCTGTTGGTGGAGTTGTTCTTCCTGCTGTTGGTGGAGTTACAGATCCGGCTGTTGGTGGCGGTGGTGTTCCTGCTGTTTTTTTGTGTTAGTGTTCCTGCTGTTTTTTGGTGTTGGTGTTCCTGCTGTTGGTGGAGTTGGTGTTCCTGCTGTTGGTGGAGTTGGTGTTCCTGCTGTTGGTGGAGTTGATGTTCCTGCTTTTGGCGGAGTTGGTGTTTCTGCTGTTGGTGGATTTGCTGTTCCTGCTGTTGGTGGATTTGGTTTTCCCGCTGTTGCTGGAGTTGCTGCTCCTGCTGTTATTTTGGGTTGGTTTTCCTGCTGTTGGTGTTGTTGGTGTTCCTGCTGTTGGTGGAATTAGTGTTCCTGCTGTTGGTGGCGTTGGTGTTCCTGCTGTTGGTGGAGTTGTTGTTCCTTTTATTGGTGGAGTTGTTGTTCCTGCTGTTGGTGGAGTTGTTCTTCCTGCTGTTGGTGGAGTTATTGTTCCAGCTGTTGGTGGAGTTGATGTTTTTGCTGTTGTGGCACCGATTTTCTTGCTCTTGGTGGCGGCAGTGTTCCTGCTGTGCGTGGCTGTAGTGTTTCTGCTGCTGTTGGCTGTGGTGTTACTGCTGTTAGTCGCGGCGGTGTTCCTGCTGTAGGTGGCGCTGATTTTCCTGCTGTTGGTGGCGGTTGTGTTCCTGCTGTTGGTGGTGTCGGATTCCTGCTGTTGGTGGAGTTGGTCTTCCTGCTGTTGGTGGAGTTGGAATTCCTGATGTTGGTGGCGGTGGTGTTCCTGCTGTTGGTGGTGTTAGTGTTCCTGCTGCTTTTTGGAGTTGGTGTTCCTGCTTTTGGCGGAGTTGGTATTCCTGATGTTGGTGGAATTGGTGTTCCTGCTGTTGGTGGAGTTGGTGTTCCGGGTTTTGTTGGAGTTGCTGTTCCTGCTGTTGGTGGAGTTGCTGTTCCTGCTGCTGGTGGATTTGGTCTTCCTGCTGTTGCTGGAGATGCTGATCCTGCTGTTTTTTTAAATTGGTGTTCCTGCTGTTGGTGTTGTTCGCGTTCCTTCTGTTGGTGGAATTAGTGAACCTGCTGTTGGTGGAGTTGGTATTCCTGCTGTTGGTGGAGTTGGTGTTCCTGCTCTTGGTGGAGTTGGTGTTCCTGCTCTTGGTGGACTTGATGTTTCTGCTGTTGTTGGAGTTGGTGTTCCTGCTGTTGGTGGCGTTGGTGTTCCTGCTGTTGGTGGAGTTGGAGATCCTGCTGTTGGTTGTAGTGGTGTTCCTGCTGTTGGTGGACTTAGTGTTCCTGCTGTTTTTTGGAGTTGGTGTTCCTGCTGTTGGTGGATTTTTTGTTCCTACTGTTGGTGGAGTTGGTGTTCCTTCTATTGGTGGAGTTAATGTTCATGCTGTTGGTGGAGTTGGTGTTTCTGCTGTTGGTGGCGCTGATTTTCTTGCTGTTGTGGCGGTTGTGTTCCTGCTGTTCGTGGCTGTAGTGATTCTGCTGCTGTTGGCTGTGGTGTTCCTGCTGTTGATGGCCGTGGTTTTCATGCTGTTGGTGGTGGTTGTGTTCCTGCTTTTGGTGGTGTCGGTATCCTGCTGTTGGTGGAGTTGGTCTTCCTGCTGTTGGTGGCGTTGGAATTCCTGCTGTTGGTGGCGGTGGTGTTCCTGCTGTTGCTGGAGTTGTTGCTCCTACTGTTTTTTTGAGTTGGTGTTCCTGCTGTTGGTGTTGCTGGTGTTCCTGCTGTTGGTGGAATTAGTTTTCCTGCTTTTGGTGGAGTTGTTGTTCCTGCTATTGGTGGAGCTTTTCTTCCTTCTGCTGGTGGAGGTGATGGTCCAGCTGTTGGTGGAGTTGGTGTTCCTGCTGTTGGTGGAGTTGGAGATCCTGCTGTTGGTGGTATTGGTGTTCCTGCTGTTGGTGGACTTAGTTTTCCTGCTGTTTTTTGGAGTTGGTGTTCCTGCTGAAGGTGGATTTTTTGTTCCTGCTGTTGTTGGAGTTGGTGTTCCTTCTATTGGTGGAGTTAATGTTCATGCTGTTGGTGGAGTTGGTTTTTCTGCTGTTGGTGGCGCTGATTTAATTGCTGTTGATGGCGGTTGTGTTCCTGCTGTTCGTGGCTGTAGTGTTTCTGCCGCTGTTGGCTGTGGTGATCCTGCTGTTGGTGGCGGTGGTGTTCCTGCTGTTGGTGGTGGTGGTTTTCATGCTGTTGGTGGTGGTTGTGTTCCTGCTTTTGGTGGTGTTGGTATCCTGCTGTTGGTGGAGTTGGTCTTCCTGCTGTTGGTGGCGTTGGAATTCCTGCTGTTGGTGGAGTTGGAATTCCTGCTGTTGGTGGAGTTAGTGTTCCTGCTGTTGGTGGAATGGGTGTTCCTGCTGTTGGTGGAGTTGGTGTTCCAGGTTTTGTTGGAGTTGCTGTTCCTGCTGTTGGTGGAGTTGCTGTTCCTGCTGCTGGTGGATTTGGTCTTCCTGCTGTTGCTGGAGATGCTGATCCTGCTGTTTTTTTGAAATGGTGTTCCAGCTGTTGGTGTTGTTCGCGTTCCTTCTGTTGGTGGAATTAGTGTTCCTGCTGTTGGTGGAGTTGGTGTTCCGGCTGTTGGTGGAGTTGGTGTTCCTGCTCTTGGTGGAGTTGTTGTTCCTGCTGTTGATGGAGTTGTTGTTCCTGCTATTGGTGGAGCTTTTCTTCCTGCTGTTGGTGGAGGTGATGGTCCAGCTGTTGGTGGAGTTGCTGTTCCAGCTTTTCGTGGAGTTGGTGTTCCTGCTCTTGGTGGAGTTGGTGTTCCTGCTCTTGGTGGACTTGATGTTCCTGCTGTTGTTGGAGTTGGTGTTCCTGCTGTTGGTGGAGTTGGTGTTCCTGCTGTTGGTGGAGTTGGAGATCCTGCTGTTGGTGGTAGTGGTGTTCCTGCTGTTGGTGGACTTAGTGTTCATGCTGTTGGTGGAGTTGGTGTTTCTGCTGTTGGTGGCGCTGATTTTCTTGCTGATGTGGCGGTTGTGTTCCTGCTGTTTGTGGCTGTAGTGTTTCTGCTGCTGTTGGCTGTGGTGATCCTGCTGTTGGTGGCGGTGGTGTTCCTGCTGTTGATGGCCGTGGTTTTCATGCTGTTGGTGGTGGTTGTGTTCCTGCTTTTGGTGATGTCGGTATCCTGCTGTTGGTGGAGTTGGTCTTCCTGCTGTTGGTGGCGTTGGAATTCCTGCTGTTGGTGGCGGTGGTGTTCCTGCTGCTGGTGGAGTTAGTGTTCCTGCTGTTGTTTGGAGTTGGTTTTCCTGCTGTTGGTGGAGTTGGTGTTCCTGATGTTTTTTTGGTTTGGTGTTCCTGCTGTTGGTGTTGTTGGTGTTCCTGCTGTTGGTGGAATTAGTGTTCCTGCTTTTGGTGGAGTTGTTGTTCCTGCTGTTGATGGAGTTGTTGTTCCTGCTATTGGTGGAGCTTTTCTTCCTGCTGTTGGTGGAGTTGACGGTCCAGCTGTTGGTGGAGTTGGTGTTCCAGCTTTTGGTGGAGTTGGTGTTCCTGCTCTTGGTGGAGTTGGTGTTTTTGCTCTTTTTGGAATTAGTGTTCCTGCTGTTGTTGGAGTTGGTGTTCCTGCAGTTGGTGGAGTTGGTGTTCCTGCTCTTGCTGGAGTTGGAGATCCTGCTGTTGGTGGTAGTGGTGTTCCTGCTGTTGGTGGACTTAGTTTTCCTGCTGTTTTTTGGAGTTGGTGTTCCTGCTGTTGGTGGGTTTTTTGTTCCTGCTGTTGTTGGAGTTGGTGTTCCTTCTATTGGTGGAGTTAATGTTCATGCTGTTGGTGGAGTTGGTTTTTCTGCTGTTGGTGGCGCTGATTTAATTGCTGTTGATGGCGGTTGTGTTCCTGCTGTTCGTGGCTGTAGTGTTTCTGCCGCTGTTGGCTGTGGTGATCCTGCAGTTGGTGGCGGTGGTGTTCCTGCTGTTGGTGGCGGTGGTTTTCATGCTGTTCGTGGTGGTTGTGTTCCTGCTTTTGGTGGTGTTGGTATCCTGCTGTTGGTGGAGTTGGTCTTCCTGCTGTTGGTGGCGTTGGAATTCCTGCTGTTGGTGGTGGTGGTTTTCCTGCTGTTGGTGGAGTTAGTGTTCCTGCTGTTTTTTGGAGTTGGTGTTCCTGCTGTTGGCGGAGTTGGTGTTCCTGCTGTTGGTGGATTTGATGTTCCTGCTGTTGGTGGAGATGCTGTTCCTGCTGTTGGTGGATTTGAATTTCCTGCTGTTGCTGGAGTTGTTGCTCCTTCTGTTTTTTTGTGTTGGTGTTCCTTGCTGTTGGTGTTGTTGGTGTTCCTGCTGTTGGTGGAATTAGTGTTCCTGCTTTTGGTGGAGTTGTTGTTCCTGCTGTTGATGGAGTTGTTGTTCCTGCTATTGTTGGAGCTGTTCTTCCTGCTGTTGGTGGAGTTTACGGTCCAGCTGTTGGTGGAGTTGGTGTTCCAGCTTTTGGTGGAGTTGGTGTTCCTGCTGTTGCTGGAGTTGTTGTTCCTGCTCTTGGTGGACTTGATGTTTCTGCTGTTGTTGGAGTTGGTGTTCCTGCTGTTGGTGGCGTTGGTGTTCCTGCTGTTGGTGGAGTTGGAGATCCTGCTGTTGGTGGTAGTGGTGTTCCTGCTGTTGGTGGACTTAGTGTTCCTGCTGTTTTTTGGAGTTGGTGTTCCTGCTGTTGGTGGATTTTTTGTTCCTGCTGTTGGTGGAGTTGGTGTTCCTTCTATTGGTGGAGTTAATGTTCATGCTGTTGGTGGAGTTGGTGTTTCTGCTGTTGGTGGCGCTGATTTTCTTGCTGTTGATGGCGGTTGTGTTCCTGCTGTTCGTGGCTGTAGTCTTTCTGCTGCTGTTGGCTGTGGTGTTACTGCTGTTGTTCACGGCAGCTTTCCTGCTGTTGATGGCGGTGGTGTTCCTGCTGTTGTTGGAGTTAGTGTTCCTTCTGTTGGTGGAGTTGGTGTTCCTGCTGTTGGTGGAGTTGGAGTTCCTGCTGTTGGTGGTTGTGCTGTTCCTCCTTTTGGTGGACTTAGTGTTCCTGCTGCCCTTTGGAGTTGTTGTTCCTGCTGTTGGTGGAGTTGGAGTTCATTCTCTTGGTGGAGTTAATGCTCCTGCTGTAGGTGGAGTTGGTGTTTCTGTTGTTGGTTGCGCCAATTTTCTTGCTGTTGGTGGCGGCAGTGTTCCTGCTGTTGGTGGCGGCTGTGTTCCTGCTGGTGATGTTGGCGGTGATCCTGCTGTTCGTGGCTGTAGTTTGTCTGCTGCTGTTGGCAAGGATGTTCCTGCTGTTGGTGGCGTTGGTGTTCCTGCTGTGGGTGGTGATGGTTTCCTGCTGTTGGTGGAGTTCTTCTTCCTGCTGTTGGTGGAGTTACAGATCCGGCTGTTGGTGGCGGTGGTGTTCCTGCTGTTTTTTGGTGTTAGTGTTCCTGCTGTTTTCTGGTGATGGTGTTCCTGCTGTTGGCGGAGTTGGTGCTCCTGCTGTTGGTGGAGTTGGTGTTCCTGCTGTTGGTGGAGTTGATGTTCCTGCTTTTGGTGGAGTTGGTGTTCCTGCTGTTGGTGGATTTGCTGTTCCTGCTTTTGGTGGATTTGGTTTTCCTGCTGTTGCTGGAGTTGCTGCTCCTGCTGTTTTTTTGGGTTGGTTTTCCTGCTGTTGGTGTTGTTGGTGTTCCTGCTGTTGGTGGACTTAGTGTTCCTGCTGTTGGTGGCGTTGGTGTTCCTGCTGTTGGTGGAGTTGTTGTTCCTTTTATTGGTGGAGTTGTTGTTCCTGCTGTTGGTGGAGTTGTTCTTCCTGCTGTTGGTGGAGTTATTGTTCCTGCTGTTGGTGGAGTTGATGTTTTTGCTGTTGTGGCACCGATTTTCTTGCTCTTGGTGGCGGCAGTGTTCCTGCTGTTCGTGGCTGTAGTGTTTCTGCTGCTGTTGGCTGTGGTGTTACTGCTGTTAGTCGCGGCGGTGTTCCTGCTGTAGGTGGCGGTGGTTTTCCTGCTGTTGGTGGCGGTTGTGTTCCTGCTGTTGGTGGTGTCGGTTTCCTGCTGTTGGTGGAGTTGGTCTTCCTGCTGTTGGTGGAGTTGGTCTTCCTGCTGTTGGTGGCGTTGGAATTCCTGCTGTTGGTGGAGTTGGAATTCCTGCTGTTGGTGGAGTTAGTGTTCCTGCTGTTGGTGGAATGGGTGTTCCTGCTGTTGGTGGAGTTGGTGTTCCAGGTTTTGTTGGAGTTGCTGTTCCTGCTGTTGGTGGAGTTGCTGTTCCTGCTGCTGGTGGATTTGGTCTTCCTGCTGTTGCTGGAGATGCTGATCCTGCTGTTTTTTTGAAATGGTGTTCCAGCTGTTGGTGTTGTTCGCGTTCCTTCTGTTGGTGGAATTAGTGTTCCTGCTGTTGGTGGAGTTGGTGTTCCGGCTGTTGGTGGAGTTGGTGTTCCTGCTCTTGGTGGAGTTGTTGTTCCTGCTGTTGATGGAGTTGTTGTTCCTGCTATTGGTGGAGCTTTTCTTCCTGCTGTTGGTGGAGGTGATGGTCCAGCTGTTGGTGGAGTTGCTGTTCCAGCTTTTCGTGGAGTTGGTGTTCCTGCTCTTGGTGGAGTTCGTGTTCCTGCTCTTGGTGGACTTGATGTTCCTGCTGTTGTTGGAGTTGGTGTTCCTGCTGTTGGTGGAGTTGGTGTTCCTGCTGTTGGTGGAGTTGGAGATCCTGCTGTTGGTGGTAGTGGTGTTCCTGCTGTTGGTGGACTTAGTGTTCATGCTGTTGGTGGAGTTGGTGTTTCTGCTGTTGGTGGCACTGATTTTCTTGCTGATGTGGCGGTTGTGTTCCTTCTGTTTGAGGCTGTAGTGTTTCTGCTGCTGTTGGCTGTGGTGATCCTGCTGTTGGTGGCGGTGGTGTTCCTGCTGTTGATGGCCGTGGTTTTCATGCTGTTGGTGGTGGTTGTGTTCCTGCTTTTGGTGATGTCGGTATCCTGCTGTTGGTGGAGTTGGTCTTCCTGCTGTTGGTGGCGTTGGAATTCCTGCTGTTGGTGGCGGTGGTGTTCCTGCTGCTGGTGGAGTTAGTGTTCCTGCTGTTGTTTGGAGTTGGTTTTCCTGCTGTTGGTGGAGTTGGTGTTCCTGATGTTTTTTTGGTTTGGTGTTCCTGCTGTTGGTGTTGTTGGTGTTCCTGCTGTTGGTGGAATTAGTGTTCCTGCTTTTGGTGGAGTTGTTGTTCCTGCTGTTGATGGAGTTGTTGTTCCTGCTATTGGTGGAGCTTTTCTTCCTGCTGTTGGTGGAGTTGACGGTCCAGCTGTTGGTGGAGTTGGTGTTCCAGCTTTTGGTGGAGTTGGTGTTCCTGCTCTTGGTGGAGTTGGTGTTTTTGCTCTTTTTGGAATTAGTGTTCCTGCTCTTGTTGGAGTTGGTGTTCCTTCTATTGGTGGAGTTAATGTTCATGCTGTTGGTGGAGTTGGTTTTTCTGCTGTTGGTGGCGCTGATTTAATTGCTGTTGATGGCGGTTGTGTTCCTGCTGTTCGTGGCTGTAGTGTTTCTGCCGCTGTTGGCTGTGGTGATCCTGCAGTTGGTGGCGGTGGTGTTCCTGCTGTTGGTGGCGGTGGTTTTCATGCTGTTCGTGGTGGTTGTGTTCCTGCTTTTGGTGGTGTTGGTATCCTGCTGTTGGTGGAGTTGGTCTTCCTGCTGTTGGTGGCGTTGGAATTCCTGCTGTTGGTGGTGGTGGTTTTCCTGCTGTTGGTGGAGTTAGTGTTCCTGCTGTTTTTTGGAGTTGGTGTTCCTGCTGTTGGCGGAGTTGGTGTTCCTGCTGTTGGTGGATTTGATGTTCCTGCTGTTGGTGGAGATGCTGTTCCTGCTGTTGGTGGATTTGAATTTCCTGCTGTTGCTGGAGTTGTTGCTCCTTCTGTTTTTTTGTGTTGGTGTTCCTTGCTGTTGGTGTTGTTGGTGTTCCTGCTGTTGGTGGAATTAGTGTTCCTGCTTTTGGTGGAGTTGTTGTTCCTGCTGTTGATGGAGTTGTTGTTCCTGCTATTGTTGGAGCTGTTCTTCCTGCTGTTGGTGGAGTTTACGGTCCAGCTGTTGGTGGAGTTGGTGTTCCAGCTTTTGGTGGAGTTGGTGTTCCTGCTGTTGCTGGAGTTGTTGTTCCTGCTCTTGGTGGACTTGATGTTTCTGCTGTTGTTGGAGTTGGTGTTCCTGCTGTTGGTGGCGTTGGTGTTCCTGCTGTTGGTGGAGTTGGAGATCCTGCTGTTGGTGGTAGTGGTGTTCCTGCTGTTGGTGGACTTAGTGTTCCTGCTGTTTTTTGGAGTTGGTGTTCCTGCTGTTGGTGGATTTTTTGTTCCTGCTGTTGGTGGAGTTGGTGTTCCTTCTATTGGTGGAGTTAATGTTCATGCTGTTGGTGGAGTTGGTGTTTCTGCTGTTGGTGGCGCTGATTTTCTTGCTGTTGATGGCGGTTGTGTTCCTGCTGTTCGTGGCTGTAGTCTTTCTGCTGCTGTTGGCTGTGGTGTTACTGCTGTTGTTCACGGCAGCTTTCCTGCTGTTGATGGCGGTGGTGTTCCTGCTGTTGGTGGAGTTAGTGTTCCTTCTGTTGGTGGAGTTGGTGTTCCTGCTGTTGGTGGAGTTGGAGTTCCTGCTGTTGGTGGTTGTGCTGTTCCTCCTTTTGGTGGACTTAGTGTTCCTGCTGCCCTTTGGAGTTGTTGTTCCTGCTGTTGGTGGAGTTGGAGTTCATTCTCTTGGTGGAGTTAATGCTCCTGCTGTAGGTGGAGTTGGTGTTTCTGTTGTTGGTGGCGCCAATTTTCTTGCTGTTGGTGGCGGCAGTGTTCCTGCTGTTGGTGGCGGCTGTGTTCCTGCTGGTGATGTTGGCGGTGATCCTGCTGTTCGTGGCTGTAGTTTGTCTGCTGCTGTTGGCAAGGATGTTCCTGCTGTTGGTGGCGTTGGTGCTCCTGCTGTTGGTGGTGGTTGTGTTCCTGCTGTGGGTGGTGATGGTTTCCTGCTGTTGGTGGAGTTCTTCTTCCTGCTGTTGGTGGAGTTACAGATCCGGCTGTTGGTGGCGGTGGTGTTCCTGCTGTTTTTTGGTGTTAGTGTTCCTGCTGTTTTTTGGTGATGGTGTTCCTGCTGTTGGCGGAGTTGGTGCTCCTGCTGTTGGTGGAGTTGGTGTTCCTGCTGTTGGTGGAGTTGATGTTCCTGCTTTTGGTGGAGTTGGTGTTCCTGCTGTTGGTGGATTTGCTGTTCCTGCTTTTGGTGGATTTGGTTTTCCTGCTGTTGCTGGAGTTGCTGCTCCTGCTGTTTTTTTGGGTTGGTTTTCCTGCTGTTGGTGTTGTTGGTGTTCCTGCTGTTGGTGGACTTAGTGTTCCTGCTGTTGGTGGCGTTGGTGTTCCTGCTGTTGGTGGAGTTGTTGTTCCTTTTATTGGTGGAGTTGTTGTTCCTGCTGTTGGTGGAGTTGTTCTTCCTGCTGTTGGTGGAGTTATTGTTCCTGCTGTTGGAGAGTTGATGTTTTTGCTGTTGTGGCACCGATTTTCTTGCTCTTGGTGGCGGCAGTGTTCCTGCTGTTCGTGGCTGTAGTGTTTCTGCTGCTGTTGGCTGAAGTGTTACTGCTGTTAGTCGCGGCGGTGTTCCTGCTGTAGGTGGCAGTGGTTTTCCTGCTGTTGGTGGAATTGGTGTTCCTGCTGTTGGTGGAGTTGGTGTTCCGGGTTTTGTTGGAGTTGCTGTTCCTGCTGTTGGTGGAGTTGCTGTTCCTGCTGCTGGTGGATTTGGTCTTCCTGCTGTTGCTGGAGATGCTGATCCTGCTGTTTTTTTGAATTGGTGTTCCTGCTGTTGGTGTTGTTCGCGTTCCTTCTGTTGGTGGAATTAGTGTTCCTGCTGTTGGTGGAGTTGGTGTTCCTGCTGTTGGTGGCGTTGGTGTTCCTGCTGTTGGTGGAGTTGTTGTTCCTTTTATTGGTGGAGTTGTTGTTCCTGCTGTTGGTGGAGTTGTTCTTCCTGCTGTTGGTGGAGTTATTGTTCCTGCTGTTGGTGGAGTTGATGTTTTTGCTGTTGTGGCACCGATTTTCTTGCTCTTGGTGGCGGCAGTGTTCCTGCTGTTCGTGGCTGTACTGTTTCTGCTGCTGTTGGCTGTGGTGTTACTGCTGTTAGTCGCGGCGGTGTTCCTGCTGTAGGTGGCGGTGGTTTTCCTGCTGTTGGTGGAATTGGTGTTCCTGCTGTTGGTGGAGTTGGTGTTCCGGGTTTTGTTGGAGTTGCTGTTCCTGCTGTTGGTGGAGTTGCTGTTCCTGCTGCTGGTGGATTTGCTCTTCCTGCTGTTGCTGGAGATGCTGATCCTGCATTTTTTTTGAATTGGTGTTCCTGCTGTTGGTGTTGTTCGCGTTCCTTCTGTTGGTGGAATTAGTGTTCCTGCTGTTGGTGGAGTTGGTGTTCCTGCTGTTGGTGGCGTTGGTGTTCCTGCTGTTGGTGGAGTTGTTGTTCATTTTATTGGTGGAGTTGTTGTTCCTGCTGTTGGTGGAGTTGTTCTTCCTGCTGTTGGTGGAGTTATTGTTCCTGCTGTTGGTGGAGTTGATGTTTTTGCTGTTGTGGCACCGATTTTCTTGCTCTTGGTGGCGGCAGTGTTCCTGCTGTTCGTGGCTGTAGTGTTTCTGCTGCTGTTGGCTGTGGTGTTACTGCTGTTAGTCGCGGCGGTGTTCCTGCTGTAGGTGGCGGTGGTTTTCCTGCTGTTGGTGGAATTGGTGTTCCTGCTGTTGGTGGAGTTGGTGTTCCGGGTTTTGTTGGAGTTGCTGTTCCTGCTGTTGGTGGAGTTGCTGTTCCTGCTGCTGGTGGATTTGGTCTTCCTGCTGTTGCTGGAGATGCTGATCCTGCTGTTTTTTTGAATTGGTGTTCCTGCTGTTGGTGTTGTTCGCGTTCCTTCTGTTGGTGGAATTAGTGTTCCTGCTGTTGGTGGAGTTGGTGTTCCTGCTGTTGGTGGAGTTGTCGTTCCTGCTGTTGGTGGAGTTGGTGTTCCTGCTCTTGGTGGACTTGATGTTTCTGCTGTTGTTGGAGTTGGTGTTCCTGCTGTTGGTGGCGTTGGTGTTCCTGCTGTTGGTGGAGTTGGAGATCCTGCTGTTGGTGGTAGTGGTGTTCCTGCTGTTGGTGGACTTAGTGTTCCTGCTGTTTTTTGGTGTTGGTGTTCCTGCTGTTGGTGGATTTTTTGTTCCTGCTGTTGGTGGAGTTGGTGTTCCTTCTATTGGTGGGGTTAATGTTCATGCTGTTGGTGGAGTTGGTGTTTCGGCAGTTGGTGGCGCTGATTTTCTTGCTGATGTGGCGGTTGTTATCCTGCTGTTTGTGGCTGTAGTGTTTCTGCTGCTGTTGGCTGTGGTGATCCTGCTGTTGGTGGCGGTGGTGTTCCTGCTGTTGATGGCCGTGGTTTTCATGCTGTTGGTGGTGGTTGTGTTCCTGCTTTTGGTGATGTCGGTATCCTGCTGTTGGTGGAGTTGGTCTTCCTGCTGTTGGTGGCGTTGGAATTCCTGCTGTTGGTGGTGGTGGTGTTCCTGCTGCTGGTGGAGTTAGTGTTCCTGCTGTTTTTTGGAGTTGGTGTTCCTGCTGTTGGTGGAGTTGGTGTTCCTGCTCTTGGTGGAGTTGCTGTTCCTGCTGTTGGTTGTTTTTGGATTTCCTGCTTTGCTGGAGTTGCTGCTCCTGATGTTTTTTTGGTTTGGTGTTCCTGCTGTTGGTGTTGTTGGTGTTCCTGCTGTTGGTGGAATTAGTGTTCCTGCTTTTGGTGGAGTTGTTGTTCCTGCTGTTGATGGAGTTGTTGTTCCTGCTATTGGTGGAGCTTTTCTTCCTGCTGTTGGTGGAGTTGACGGTCCAGCTGTTGGTGGAGTTGGTGTTCCAGCTTTGGTGGAGTTGGTGTTCCTGCTGTTGGTGGAGTTGGTGTTTTTGCTCTTTTTGGAATTAGTGTTCCTGCTGTTGTTGGAGTTGCTTTTCCTGCAGTTGGTGGAGTTGGTGTTCCTGCTGTTGGTGGAGTTGGAGATCCTGCTGTTGGTGGTAGTGGTGTTCCCGCTCTTGGTGGAATTATTGTTCCTGCTGTTTTTTGGAGTTGGTGTTCCTGCTGTTGGTGGATTTTTTGTTCCTGATTTTGGTGGACTTAGTGTTCCTGCTGCCTTTTGGAGTTGTTGTTCCTACTGTTGGTGGAGTTGGAGTTCATTCTCTTGGTGGAGTTAATGTTCCTGCTGTAGGTGGAGTTGGTGTTTCTGTTGTTGGTGGCGCCGATTTTCTTGCTGTTGGTGGCGGCAGTGATCCTGCTGTTGGTGGTGGCTGTTTTCCTGCTGGTGATGGTGGCGGTGATCCTGCTGTTCGTGGCTGTAATTTGTCTGCTGCTGTTGGCAATGATGTTCCTGCTGTTGGTGGCGTTGGTGCTCCTGCTGTTGGTGGTGGTTGTGTTCCTTTTGTTGGTGGTGATGGTTTCCTGCTGTTGGTGGAGTTGTTCTTCCTGCTGTTGGTGGAGTTGCAGATCCGGCTGTTGGTGGCGGTGGTGTTCCTGCTGTTTTTTGGTGTTAGTGTTCCTGCTGTTTTTTGGTGTTGGTGTTCCTGCTGTTGGCGGAGTTGGTCTTCCTGCTGTTGTTGGAGTTGATGTTCCTGTTTTAGGTGGAGTTGTTGTTCCTGCGGTTGATGGACTTGTTGATCCTGCTATTCGTGGAGTTGTTCTGCCTGCTGTTGGTGGATTTGATGGTGGATTTGGTGTTCCAGCTGTTGGTGGAGTTGGTGTTCCTGCTACTGTTGGAGTTGGTATTCCTGTTCTTGGTGGAGTTGTTGGTCCTGTTATTGGTGCACTTTTGTGCCTACTGTTGTTGGAGTTATTGTTCCTTCTGTTGGTGGAGTTGGTGTTCCTGCTGTTGCTGGAGTTGGAGTTCCTGCTGTTGGTGGTTGTGCTGTTCCTCCTTTTGGTGGACTTAGTGTTCCTGCTGCCCTTTTGAGTTGTTGTTCCTGCTGTTGGTGGAGTTGGAGTTCATTCTCTTGGTGGAGTTAATGCTCCTGCTGTAGGTGGAGTTGGTGTTTCTGTTGTTGGTGGCGCCAATTTTCTTGCTGTTGGTGGCGGCAGTGTCCCTGCTGTTGGTGGCGGCTGTGTTCCTGCTGGTGATGTTGGCGGTGATCCTGCTCTTCGTGGCTGTAGTTTGTCTGCTGCTGTTGGCAAGGATGTTCCTGCTGTTGGTGGCGTTGGTGCTCCTGCTGTTGGTGGTGGTTGTGTTCCTGTTGTTGGTGGTGATGGTTTCCTGCTGTTGGTGGAGTTGTTCTTCCTGCTGTTGGTGGCGTTACAGATCCGGCTGTTGGTGGCGGTGGTGTTCCTGCTGTTTTTTGGTGTTAGTGTTCCTGCTGTTTTTTGGTGTTGGTGTTCCTGCTGTTGGCGGAGTTGGTGCTCCTGCTGTTGGTGGAGTTGGTGTTCCTGCTTTTGGTGGAGTTGATGTTCCTGCTTTTGGCGGAGTTGGTGTTCCTGCTGTTGGTGGATTTGCTGTTCCTGCTGTTGGTGGATTTGGTTTTCCTGCTGTTGCTGGAGTTGCAGCTCCTGCTGTTTTTTGGGGTTGGTTTTCCTGCTGTTGGTGTTGTTGGTGTTCCTGCTGTTGGTGGAATTAGTGTTCCTGCTGTTGGTGGCGTTGGTGTTCCTGCTGTTGGTGGAGTTGTTGTTCCTTTTATTGGTGGAGTTGTTGTTCCTCCTGTTGGTGGAGTTGTTCTTCCTGCTGTTGGTGGAGTTATTGTTCCTGCTGTTGGTGGAGTTGATGTTTTTGCTGTTGTGGCACCGATTTTCTTGCTCTTGGTGGCGGCAGTGTTCCTGCTGTTCGTGGCTGTAGTGTTTCTGCTGCTGTTGGCTGTGGTGTTACTGCTGTTAGTCGCGGCGGTGTTCCTGCTGTAGGTGGCGGTGGTTTTCCTGCTGTTGGTGGAATTGGTGTTCCTGCTGTTGGTGGAGTTGGTGTTCCGGGTTTTGTTGGAGTTGCTGTTCCTGCTGTTGGTGGAGTTGCTGTTCCTGCTGCTGGTGGATTTGGTCTTCCTGCTGTTGCTGGAGATGCTGATCCTGCTGTTTTTTTGAATTGGTGTTCCTGCTGTTGGTGTTGTTCGCGTTCCTTCTGTTGGTGGAATTAGTGTTCCTGCTGTTGGTGGTGTTGGTGTTCCTGCTGTTGGTGGCGTTGGTGTTCCTGCTGTTGGTGGAGTTGTTGTTCCTTTTATTGGTGGAGTTGTTGTTCCTGCTGTTGGTGGAGTTGTTCTTCCTGCTGTTGGTGGAGTTATTGTTCCTGCTGTTGGTGGAGTTGATGTTTTTGCTGTTGTGGCACCGATTTTCTTGCTCTTGGTGGCGGCAGTGTTCCTGCTGTTCGTGGCTGTAGTGTTTCTGCTGCTGTTGGCTGTGGTGTTCCTGCTGTTGGTGGAGTTGGTGTTCCTGCTTTTGGTGGACTTGATGTTTCTGCTGCTGTTGGAGTTGGTGTTCCTGCTGTTGGTGGCGTTGGTGTTCCTGCTGTTGGTGGACTTAGTGTTCCTGCTGTTTTTTGGAGTTGGTGTTCCTGCTGTTGGTGGATTTTTTGTTCCTGCTGTTGGTGGAGTTGGTGTTCCTTCTATTGGTGGAGTTAATGTTCATGCTGTTGGTGGAGTTGGTGTTTCTGCTGTTGGTGGCGCTGATTTTCATGCTGTTGTGGCGGTTGTGTTCCTGCTGTTCGTGGCTGTAGTGTTTCTGCTGCTGTGTCTGTGGTGATCCTGCTGTTGGTGGTGGTGGTGTTCCTGCTGTTGATGGCCGTGGTTTTCATGCTGTTGGTCGTGGTTGTGTTCCTGCTTTTGGTGGTGTCGGTATCCTGCTGTTGGTGGAGTTGGTCTTCCTGCTGTTGGTGGCGTTGGAATTCCTGCTGTTGGTGGCGGTGGTGTTCCTGCTGTTGCTGGAGTTGTTGCTCCTACTGTTTTTTTGAGTTGGTGTTCATGCTGTTGGTGTTGCTGGTGTTCCTGCTGTTGGTGGAATTAGTGTTCCTGCTTTTGGTGGAGTTGTTGTTCCTGCTGTTGATGGAGTTGTTGTTCCTGCTATTGGTGGAGCTTTTCTTCCTGCTGTTGGTGGAGGTGATGGTCCAGCTGTTGGTGGAGTTGGTGTTCCAGCTTTTGGTGGAGTTGGTGTTCCTGCTCTTGGTGGAGTTGGTGTTCCTGCTCTTGGTGGACTTGATGTTCCTGCTGTTGTTGGAGTTGGTGTTCCTGCTGTTGGTGGAGTTGGTGTTCCTGCTGTTGGTGGAGTTGGAGATCCTGCTGTTGGTGGTAGTGGTGTTCCTGCTGTTGGTGGACTTAGTGTTCCTGCTGTTTTTTGGAGTTGGTGCTCCTGCTGTTGGTCGATTTTTTGTTCCTGCTGTTGGTGTAGTTGGTGTTCCTTCTATTGGTGGAGTTAATGTTCATGCTGTTCGTGGAGTTGGTTTTTCTGCTGTTGGTGGCGCTGATTTAATTGCTGTTGATGGCGGTTGTGTTCCTGCTGTTCGTGGCTGTAGTGTTTCTGCTGCTGTTGGCTGTGGTGATCCTGCAGTTGGTGGCGGTGGTGTTCCTGCTGTTGGTGGCGGTGGTTTTCATGTTGTTGGTGGTGGTTGTGTTCCTGCTTTTGGTGGTGATGGTATCCTGCTGTTGGTGGAGTTGGTCTTCCTGCTGTTGGTGGCGTTGGAATTCCTGCTGTTGGTGGCGTTGGTTTTCCTGCTGTTGGTGGAGTTAGTGTTCCTGCTGTTTTTTGGAGTTGGTGCTCCTGCTGTTGGCGGAGTTGGTGTTCCTGCTGTTGGTGGATTTGATGTTCCTGCTGTTGGTGGAGATGCTGTTCCTGCTGTTGGTGGATTTGGATTTCCTGCTGTTGCTGGAGTTTTTGCTCCTGCTGTTTTTTTGTGTTGGTGTTCCTTGCTGTTGGTGTTGTTGGTGTTCCTGCTGTTGGTGGAAAGAGTGTTCCTGCTTTTGGTGGAGTTGTTGTTCCTGCTGTTGATGGAGTTGTTGTTCCTGCTATTGGTGGAGCTGTTCTTCCTGCTGTTGGTGGAGTTGACGGTCCAGCTGTTGGTGGAGTTGGTGTTCCAGCTTTTGGTGGAGTTGGTGTTCCTGCTCTTGGTGGAGTTGGTGTTCCTGCTCTTGGTGGACTTGATGTTTCTGCTGTTGTTGGAGTTGGTGTTCCTGCTGTTGGTGGAGTTGGTGTTCCTGCTGTTGGTGGAGTTGGAGATCCTGCTGTTGGTGGTAGTGGTGTTCCTGCTGTTGGTGGACTTAGTGTTCCTGCTGTTTTTTGGAGTTGGTGTTCCTGCTGTTGGTGGATTTTTTGTTCCTGCTGTTGGTGGAGTTGGTGTTCCTTCTATTGGTGGAGTTAATGTTCATGCTGTTGGTGGAGTTGGTGTTTCTGCTGTTGGTGGCGCTGATTTTCTTGCTGTTGATGGCGGTTGTGTTCCTGCTGTTCGTGGCTGTAGTCTTTCTGCTGCTGTTGGCTGTGGTGTTACTGCTATTGGTCACGGCAGTTTTCCTGCTGTTGATGGCGGTGGTGTTCCTGCTGTTGGTGGAGTTAGTGTTCCTTCTGTTGGTGGAGTTGGTGTTCCTGCTGTTGGTGGAGTTGGAGTTCCTGCTGTTGGTGGTTGTGCTGTTCCTCCTTTTGGTGGACTTAGTGTTCCTGCTGCCCTTTGGAGTTGTTGTTCCTGCTGTTGGTGGAGTTGGAGTTCATTCTCTTGGTGGAGTTAATGCTCCTGCTGTAGGTGGAGTTGGTGTTTCTGTTGTTGGTGGCTCCAATTTTCTTGCTGTTGGTGGCGGCAGTGTTCCTGCTGTTGGTGGCGGCTGTGTTCCTGCTGGTGATGTTGGCGGTGATCCTGCTGTTCGTGGCTGTAGTTTGTCTGCTGCTGTTGGCAAGGATGTTCCTGCTGTTGGTGGCGTTGGTGCTCCTGCTGTTGGTGGTGGTTGTGTTCCTGTTGTTGGTGGTGATGGTTTCCTGCTGTTGGTGGAGTTGTTCTTCCTGCTGTTGGTGGAGGTACAGATCCGGCTTGTGGTGGCGGTGGTGTTCCTGCTGTTTTTTGGTGTTAGTGTTCCTGCTGTTTTTTGGTGTTGGTGTTCCTGCTGTTGGTGGAGTTGGTGCTCCTGCTGTTGGTGGAGTTGTGGTTCCTGCTTATGGTGGAGTTGATGTTCCTGCTTTTGGCGGAGTTGATGTTCCTGCTGTTGGTGGATTTGCTGTTCCTGCTGTTGGTGGATTTGGTCTTCCTGCTGTTGCTGTAGTTGCTGCTCCTGCTGTTTTTTGGGGTTGGTTTTCCTGCTGTTGGTGTTGTTGGTGTTCCTGCTGTTGGTGGACTTAGTGTTCCTGCTGTTGGTGGCGTTGGTGTTCCTGCTGTTGGTGGAGTTGTTGTTCCTTTTATTGGTGGAGTTGTTGTTCCTGCTGTTGGTGGAGTTGTTCTTCCTGCTGTTGGTGGAGTTATTGTTCCTGCTGTTGGTGGAGTTGATGTTTTTGCTGTTGTGGCACCGATTTTCTTGCTCTTGGTGGTGGCAGTGTTCCTGCTGTTCGTGGCTGTAGTGTTTCTGCTGCTGTTGGCTGTGGTGTTACTGCTGTTAGTCGCGGCGGTGTTCCTGCTGTAGGTGGCGTTGATTTTCCTGCTGTTGGTGGAATTGGTGTTCCTGCTGTTAGTGGAGTTGGTGTTCCGGGTTTTGTTGGAGTTGCTGTTCCTGCTGTTGGTGGAGTTGCTGTTCCTGCTGCTGGTGGATTTGGTCTTCCTGCTGTTGCTGGAGATGCTGATCCTGCTGTTTTTTTTGAATTGGTGTTCCTGCTGTTGGTGTTGTTCGCGTTCCTTCTGTTGGTGGAATTAGTGTTCCTGCTGTTGGTGGAGTTGGTGTTCCTGCTGTTGGTGGAGTTGGTGTTCCTGCTCTTGGTGGAGTTGGTGTTCCTGCTCTTGGTGGACTTGATGTTTCTGCTGTTGTTGGAGTTGGTGTTCCTGCTGTTGGTGGTGGTTGTGTTCCTGCTTTTGGTGGTGTCGGTATCCTGCTGTTGGTGGAGTTGGTCTTCCTGCTGTTGGTGGCGTTGGAATTCCTGCTGTTGGCGGCGGTGGTGTTCCTGCTGTTGCTGCAGTTGTTGCTACTACTGTTTTTTTGAGTTGGTGTTCATGCTGTTGGTGTTGCTGGTGTTCCTGCTGTTGGTGGAATTAGTGTTCCTGCTTTTGGTGGAGTTGTTGTTCCTGCTGTTGGTGGAGTTGTTGTTCCTGCTATTGGTGGAGCTTTTCTTCCTGCTGTTGGTGGAGGTGATGGTCCAGCTGTTGGTGGAGTTGGTGTTCCAGCTTTTGGTGGAGTTGGTGTTCCTGCTCTTGGTGGAGTTGGTGTTCCTGCTCTTGGTGGACTTGATGTTCCTGCTGTTGTTGGAGTTGGTGTTCCTGCTGTTGGAGGCGTTGGTGTTCCTGCTGTTGGTGGAGTTGGAGATCCTGCTGTTGGTGGTAGTGGTGTTCCTGCTGTTTTTTGGAGTTGGTGTTCCTGCTGTTGGTCTTTTTTTTGTTCCTGCTGTTGGTGGAGTTGGTGTTCCTTCTATTGGTGGAGTTAATGTTCATGCTGTTGGTGGAGTTGGTTTTTCTGCTGTTGGTGGCGCTGATTTAATTGCTGTTGATGGCGGTTGTGTTCCTGCTGTTCGTGGCTGTAGTGTTTCTGCTGCTGTTGGCTGTGGTGATCCTGCAGTTGGTGGCGGTGGTGTTCCTGCTGTTGGTGGCGGTGGTTTTCATGTTGTTGGTGGTGGTTGTGTTCCTGCTTTTGGTGGTGTTGGTATCCTGCTGTTGGTGGAGTTGGTCTTCCTGCTGTTGGTGGCGTTGGAATTCCTGCTGTTGGTGGCGTTGGTTTTCCTGCAGTTGGTGGAGTTAGTGTTCCTGCTGTTTTTTGGAGTTGGTGTTCCTTCTGTTGGCGGAATTGGTGTTCCTGCTGTTGGTGGAGATGCTGTTCCTGCTGTTGGTGGATTTGGATTTCCTGCTGTTGCTGGAGTTGTTGCTCCTGCTGTTTTTTTGTGTTGGTGTTCCTTGCTGTTGGTGTTGTTGGTGTTCCTTCTATTGGTGGAGTTAATGTTCATGCTGTTGGTGGAGTTGGTGTTTCTGCTGTTGGTGGCTCTGATTTTCTTGCTGTTGATGGCGGTGGTGTTCCTGCTGTTGGTGGAGTTAGTGTTCCTTCTGTTGGTTGAGTTGGTGTTCCTGCTGTTGGTGGAGTTGGAGTTCCTGCTGTTGGTGGTTGTGCTGTTCCTCCTTTTGGTGGACTTAGTGTTCCTGCTGCCCTTTGGAGTTTTTGTTCCTGCTTTTGGTGGAGTTGGAATTCATTCTCTTGGTGGAGTTAATGCTCCTGCTGTAGGTGGAGTTGGTGTTTCTGTTGTTGGTGGCGCCAATTTTCTTGCTGTTGGTGGTGGCAGTGTTCCTGCTGTTGGTGGCGGCTGTGTTCCTGCTGGTGATGTTGGCGGTGATCCTGCTGTTCGTGGCTGTACTTTGTCTGCTGCTGTTGGCAAGGTTGTTCCTGCTGTTGGTGGCGTTGGTGCTCCTGCTGTTGGTGGGGGTTGTGTTCCTGTTGTTGGTGGTGATGGTTTCCTGCTGTTGGTGGAGTTGTTCTTCCTGCTGTTGGTGGAGTTACAGATCCGGCTGTTGGTGGCGGTGGTGTTCCTGCTGTTTTTTGGTGTTAGTGTTCCTGCTGTTTTTTGGTGTTGGTGTTCCTGCTGTTGGCGGATTTGGTGCTCCTGCTGTTGGTGGAGTTGGTGTTCCTGCTTTTGTTGGAGTTGATGTTCCTGCTTTTGGCGGAGTTGGTGTTCCTGCTGTTGGTGGATTTGCTGTTCCTGCTGTTGGTGGATTTGGTTTTCCTGCTGTTGCTGGAGTTGCTGCTCCTGCTGTTTTTTGGGGTTGGTTTTCCTGCTGTTGGTGGAGTTGTTGTTCCTTTTATTGGTGGAGTTGTTGTTCCTGCTGTTGGTGGAGTTGTTCTTCCTGCTGTTGGTGGAGTTATTGTTCCTGCTGTTGGTGGAGTTGATGTTTTTGCTGTTGTGGCACCGATTTTCTTGCTCTTGGTGGCGGCAGTGTTCCTGCTGTTCGTGGCTGTAGTGTTTCTGCTGCTGTTGGCTGTGGTGTTACTGCTGTTAGTCGCGGCGGTGTTCCTGCTGTAGGTGGCGGTGATTTTCCTGCTGTTGGTGGAATTGGTGTTCCTGCTGTTGGTGGAGTTGGTGTTCCGGGTTTTGTTGGAGTTGCTGCTCCTGCTGTTGGTGGAGTTGCTGTTCCTGCTGCTGGTGGATTTGGTCTTCCTGCTGTTGCTGGAGAAGCTGATCCTGCAGTTTTTTTGAATTGGTGTCCCTGCTGTTGGTGTTGTTCGCGTTCCTTATGTTGGTGGAATTAGTGTTCCTGCTGTTGGTGGAGTTGGTGTTCCTGCTCTTGGTGGAGTTGGTGCTCCTGCTCTTGGTGGACTTGATGTTTCTGCTGTTGTTGGAGTTGGCGTTCCTGCTGTTGGTGGCGTTGGTGTTCCTGCTGTTGGTGGAGTTGGAGATCCTGCTGTTGGTGGTAGTGGTGTTCCTGCTGTTGGTGGACTTAGTGTTCCTGCTGTTTTTTGGAGTTGGTGTTCCTGCTGTTGGTGGATTTTTTGTTCCTGCTGTTGGTGGAGTTGGTGTTCCTTCTATTGGTGGAGTTAATGTTCATGCTGTTGGTGGAGTTGGTGTTTCTGCTGTTGGTGGCGCTGATTTTCTTGCTGTTGTGGCGGTTGTGTTCCTGCTGTTCGTGGCTGTAGTGTTTCTGCTGCTGTTGGCTGTGGTGATCCTGCTGTTGGTGGTGGTGGTGTTCCTGCTGTTGATGGCCGTGGTTTTCATGCTGTTGGTGGTGGTTGTGTTCCTGCTTTTGGTGGTGTCGGTATCCTGCTGTTGGTGGAGTTGGTCTTCCTGCTGTTGGTGGCGTTGGAATTCCTGTTGTTGGTGGCGGTGGTGTTCCTGCTGTTGCTGGAGTTGTTGCTCCTACTGTTTTTTTGAGTTGGTGTTCATGCTGTTGGTGTTGCTGGTGTTCCTGCTGTTGGTGGAATTAGTGTTCCTGCTTTTGGTGGAGTTGTTGTTCCTGCTGTTGATGGAGTTGTTGTTCCTGCTATTGGTGGAGCTTTTCTTCCTGCTGTTGGTGGAGGTGATGGTCCAGCTGTTGGTGGAGTTGGTGTTCCAGCTTTTGGTGGAGTTGGTGTTCCTGCTCTTGGTGGAGTTGGTGTTCCTGCTCTTGGTGGACTTGATGTTCCTGCTGTTGTTGGAGTTGGTGTTCCTGCTGTTGGTGGCGTTGGTGTTCCTGCTGTTGGTGGAGTTGGAGATCCTGCTGTTGGTGGTAGTGGTGTTCCTGCTGTTGGTGGACTTAGTGTTCCTGCTGTTTTTTGGAGTTGGTGTTCCTGCTGTTGGTCGAGTTGGTGTTCCTTCTATTGGTGGAGTTAATGTTCATGCTGTTGGCGGAGTTGTTTTTTCTGCTGTTGGTGGCACTGATTTAATTGCTGTTGATGGCGGTTGTGTTCCTGCTGTTCGTGGCTGTAGTGTTTCTGCTGCTGTTGGCTCTGGTGATCCTGCTAATGGTGGCGGTGCTGTTCCTGCTGTTGGTGGCGGTGGTTTTCATGCTGTTGGTGGTGGTTGTGTTCCTGCTTTTGGTGGTGTTGGTATCCTGCTGTTGGTGGAGTTGGTCTTCCTGCTGTTGGTGGCGTTGGAATTCCTGCTGTTGGTGGCGGTGGTTTTCCTGCTGTTGGTGGAGTTAGTGTTCCTGCTCTTTTTTGGAGTTGGTGTTCCTGCTGTTGGTGGATTTTTTGTTCCTGATTTTGGTGGACTTAGTGTTCCTGCTGCCTTTTGGAGTTGTTGTTCCTGCTGTTGGTGGAGTTGGAGTTCATTCTCTTGGTGGAGTTAATGTTCCTGCTGTAGGTGGAGTTGGTGTTTCTGTTGTTGGCGGCGCCGATTTTCTTCCTGTTGGTGGTGGCAGTGTTCCTGCTGTTGGTGGCGGCTGTTTTCCTGATGGTGATGGTGGCGGTGATCCTGCTGTTCGTGGCTGTAGTTTGTCTGCTGCTGTTGACAATGATGTTCCTGCTGTTGGTGGCGTTGGTGCCCCTGCTGTTGGTTGTGGTTGTGTTCCTGCTGTTGGTGGTGATGGTTTCCTGCTGTTGGTGGAGTTGTTCTTCCTGCTGTTGGTGGAGTTGCAGATCTGGCTGTTGGTGGCGGTGGTGTTCCTGCTGTTTTTTGGTGTTAGTGTTCCTGCTGTTTTTTGGTGTTGGTGTTCCTGCTGTTGGCGGAGATGGTGCTCCTGCTTTTGGTGGAGTTGGTGTTCCTGCTGTTGGTGGCGTTGATGTTCCTGCTTTTGGTGGAGTTGGTGTTCCTGCTATTGGTGGATTTGATGTTCCTGCTGTTGGTGGATTTGGTGTTCCTGCTGTTGGCGGAGTTGGTGTTCCTGCTGTTGGTGATTTTGATGTTCCTGCTGTTGGTGTGGTTTGTGATCCTGCTTTTGGTTGAGTTGGTGTTCCTGCTGTTGGTGGAGATGCTGTTCCTGCTGTTGTTGGATTTGGTTTTCCTGCTGCTGGTGGAGTTGTTGCTCCTGCTGTTTTTTTGAGTTGGTGTTCCTGCTGTTGGTGGAATTAGTGTTCATGCTTTTGGTGGAGTTGTTGTTCCTGCTGTTGATGGAGTTGTTGTTCCTGCTATTGGTGGAGCTTTTCTTCCTGCTGTTGGTGGAGGTGACGGTCCAGCTGTTGGTGGAGTTGGTGTTCCTGCTCTTGGTGGAGTTGGTGTTCCTGCTCTTGGTGGAGTTGGTGATCCTGCTCTTGGTGGACTTGATGTTCCTGCTGTTGTTGAAGTTGGTGTTCCTGCTGTTGGTGGAGTTGGTGTTCCTGCTGCTGGTGGAGTTGGAGATCCTGCTGTTGGTGGTAGTGGTGTTCCTGCTGTTGGTGGACTTAGTGTTCCTGCTGTTTTTTGGAGTTGGTGTTCCTGCCGTTGGTGGATTTTTTGTTCCTGCTGTTGGTGGAGTTGGTGTTCCTTTTATTGGTGGAGTTAATGTTCATGCTGTTGGTGGAGTTGGTTTTTCTGCTGTTGGTGGCGCTGATTTTCTTGCTGTTGATGGCAGTTGTGTTCCTGCTGTTCGTGGCTGTAGTGTTTCTGCTGCTGTTGGTTGTGATGATCCTGCTGTTGGTGGTGGTGGTGTTCCTGCTGTTGGTGGCAGTGGTTTTCATGCTGTTGGTGGTGGTTGTGTTCCTGCTTTTGGTGGTGTTGGTATCCTGCTGTTGGTGGAGTTGGTCTTCCTGCTGTTGGTGGCGTTGGGATTCGTGCTGTTGGTGGCGGTGGTGTTCCTGCTGTTGGTGGAGTTAGTGTTTCTGCTGTTTTTTGGAGTTGGTGTTCCTGCTGTTGGCGGAGTTGGTGTTCCTGCTGTTGGTGGTTTTGATGTTCCTGCTGTTGGTGTGGTTGGTGATCCTGCTTTTGGTGGATTTGGTGTTCCTGCTGTTGGTGGAGATGCTGTTCCTGCTGTTTTTTATTAGTTGGTGTTCCTGCTGTTGGTGTTGTTGGTGTTCCTGCTGTTGGTGGAATTTGTGTTCCTGCTTTTGGTGGAGTTGTTGTTCCTGCTGTTGATGGAGTTGTTGTTCCTGCTATTGGTGGAGCTGTTCTTCTTGCTGTTGGTTGATTTGACGGTCCAGCTGTTGGTGGAGTTGGTGTTCCAGCTTTTGGTGGAGTTGGTGTTCCTGCTCTTGGTGGAGTTGGTGTTCCTGCTCTTGGTGGACTTGATATTTCTGCTGTTGTTGGAGTTGCTGTTCCTGCTGTTGGTGGAGTTGGAGATCCTGCTGTTGGTGGTAGTGGTGTTCCTGCTGTTGGTGGATTTTTTGTTCCTGCTGTTGGTGGAGTTGGTGTTCCTTCTATTGGTGGAGTTAATGTTCATGCTGTTGGTGGAGTTGGTGTTTCTGCTGTTGGTGGAGTTGGTGTTCCTGCTGCTGGTGGAGTTGGAGATCCTGCTGTTGGTGGTAGTGGTGTTCCTGCTGTTGGTGGACTTAGTGTTCCTGCTGTTTTTTGGTGTTGGTGTTCCTGCTGTTGGTGGATTTTTTGTTCCTGCTGTTGGTGGAGTTGGTGTTCCTTTTATTGGTGGAGTTAATGTTCATGCTGTTGGTGGAGTTGGTTTTTCTGCTGTTGGTGGCGCTGATTTTCTTGCTGTTGATGGCAGTTGTGTTCCTGCTGTTCGTGGCTGTAGTGTTTCTGCTGCTGTTGGTTGTGATGATCCTGCTGTTGGTGGTGGTGGTGTTCCTGCTGTTGGTGGCAGTGGTTTTCATGCTGTTGGTGGTGGTTGTGTTCCTGCTTTTGGTGGTGTTGGTATCCTGCTGTTGGTGGAGTTGGTCTTCCTGCTGTTGGTGGCGTTGGGATTCCTGCTGTTTTTGGCGGTGGTGTTCCTGCTGTTGGTGGAGTTAGTGTTCCTGCTGTTTTTTGGAGTTGGTGTTCCTGCTGTTGGCGGAGTTGTTGTTCCTGCTGTTGGTGGTTTCGATGTTCCTGCTGTTGGTGTGGTTGGTGATCCTGCTTTTGGTGGATTTGGTGTTCCTGCTGTCGGTGGAGATGCTGTTCCTGCTGTTTTTTTTGAGTTGGTGTTCCTGCTGTTGGTGTTGTTGGTGTTCCTGCTGTTGGTGGAATTTGTGTTCCTGCTTTTGGTGGAGTTGTTGTTCCTGCTGTTGATGGAGTTGTTGTTCCTGCTATTGGTGGAGCTGTTCTTCTTGCTGTTGGAGGATTTGACGGTCCAGCTGTTGGTGGAGTTGGTGTTCCAGCTTTTGGTGGAGTTGGTGTTCCTGCTCTTGGTGGAGTTGGTGTTCCTGCTCTTGGTGGACTTGATGTTTCTGCTGTTGTTGGAGTTGCTGTTCCTGCTGTTGGTGGAGTTGGAGATCCTGCTGTTGGTGGTAGTGGTGTTCCTGCTGTTGGTGGATTTTTTGTTCCTGCTGTTGGTGGAGTTGGTGTTCCTTCTATTGGTGGAGTTAATGTTCATGCTGTTGGTGGAGTTGGTGTTTCTGCTGTTGGTGGCGCTGATTTTCTTGCTTTTGATGGCGGTTGTGTTCCTGCTGTTCGTGGCTGTAGTGTTTCTGCTGCTGTTGGCTGTTGTGATCCTGCTGTTGGTGGCGGTGGTGTTCCTGCTGTTGATGGCCGTGGTATTCATGCTGTTGGTGGTGGTTGTGTTCCTGCTTTTGGTGGTGTCGGTATCCTGCTGTGGGTGGAGTTGGTCTTCCTGCTTTTGGTGGCGTTGGAATTCGTGCTGTTGGTGGCGGTGGTGTTCCTGCTGTTGGTGGAGTTAGTGTTCCTGCTGTTTTTTGGAGTTGGTGTTCCTGCTGTTGTTGAGTTGTTGTTCCTGCTGTTTTTGGATTTGATGTTCCTGCTGTTGGTGTGGTTGGTGATCCTGCTTTTGGTGGAGTTGGTGTTCCTGCTCTTGGTGGAGTTGTTGTTCCTGCTGTTTTTTTGAGTTGGTGTTCCTTGCTGTTGGTGTTGTTGGTGTTCCTGCTGTTGGTGGAATTAGTGTTCCTGCTTTTGGTGGAGTTGTTGTTCATGCTGTTGATGGAGTTGTTGTTCCTGCTATTGGTGGAGCTGTTCATCCTGCTGTTGGTGGAGTTGACGGTCCAGCTGTTGGTGGAGTTGGTGTTCCAGCTTTTGGTGCAGTTGGTGTTCCTGCTCTTGGTGGAGTTGGTGTTCCTGCTCTTGGTGGACTTATTGTTCCTGCTGTTGTTGGAGTTGCTGTTCCTGCAGTTGGTGGAGTTGGTTTTCCTGCTGTTGGTGGAGTTAATGTTTATGCTGTTGGTGGAGTTGGTGTTTCTGCTGTTGTTGGCGCTGATTTTCTTGCTGTTGATGGCGGTTGTGTTCCTGCTGTTCATCGCTGTAGTGTTTCTGCTGCTGTTGGCTGTGGTGATCCTGCTGTTGGTGGCGGTGGTGTTCCTGCTGTTGATGGCCGTGGTATTCATGCTGTTGGTGGTGGTTGTGTTCCTGCTTTTGGAGGTGTCGGTATCCTGCTGTTGGTGGAGTTGGTCTTCCTGCTGTTGGTGGCGTTGGAATTCCTGCTGTTGGTGGCGGTGGTGTTCCTGCTGTTGGTGGAGTTAGTGTTCCTGCTGTTTTTTGGAGTTGGTGTTCCTGCTGTTGGCGGAGTTGGTGTTCCTGCTGTTGGTGGATTTGATGTTCCTGCTGTTGGTGTGGTTGGTGATCCTGCTTTTGGTGGAGTTGGTGTTCCTGCTCTTGGTGGAGTTGCTGTTCCTGCTGTTGGTGGATTTGATTTCCTGCTGTTGCTGGAGTTGCTGCTCCTGATGGTTTTTTGTTTGGTGTTCCTGCTGCTGGTGTTGTTGGTGTTCCTGCTGTTGGTGGAATTAGTGTTCCTGCTTTTGGTGGAGTTGTTGTTCCTGCTGTTGATGGAGTTGTTGTTCCTGCTATTGGTGGAGCTGTTCTTCCTGCTGTTGGTGGAGTTGATGGTCCAGCTGTTGGTGGAGTTGGTGTTCCAGCTTTTGGTGGAGTTGGTGTTTCTGCTGTTGGTGGCGCTGATTTTCTTGCTGTTGATGGCGGTTGTGCTCCTGCTGTTCGTGGCTGCAATGTTTCTGCTGCTGATGGCTGTGCTGTTACTAATGTTCGTCACGGCAGTTTTCCTGCTTTTGGTGGCGGTGGTGTTCCTGCTGTTGGTGGAGTTAGTGTTCCTGCTGCTTTTCGGAATTGGCGTTCCTGCTGTTGTTGGAGTTGGTGTTCCTGCTGTTGGTGGAGTTTATGTTCCTGCTGTTGGTTGAGTTGGAGATCCTGCTGTTGGTGGTAGTGGTGTTCCTGCTGTTGGTGGAGTTAGTGTTCCTGCTGTTTTTTGGAGTTGGTGTTCCTGCTGTTGGTCGATTTTTTGTTCCTGCTGTTGGTGGAGTTGGTGTTCCTTCTATTGGTGGAGTTAATGTTCATGCTGTTGGTGGAGTTGGTTTTTCTGCTGTTGGTGGCGCTGATTTTCTTGCTGTTGATGGCGGTTGTGTTCCTGCTGTTCGCGGCTGTAGTGTTTCTGCTGCTGTTGGTTGTGGAGTTCCTGCTGTTGGTGGCGGTGGTGTTCCTGCTGTTGGTGGCAGTGGTTTTCATGCTGTCGGTGTTGGTTGTGTTCCTGCTTTTGGTGGTGTTGGTATCCTGCTGTTGGTGGAGTTGGTTTTCCTGCTGTTGGTGGCGTTGGAATTCCTGCTGTTGGTGGCGGTGTTGTTCCTGCTGTTGGTGGAGTTAGTGTTCCTGCTGTTTTTTGCAGTTGGTGTTCCTGCTGTTGGCGGATTTGGTGTTCCTGCTGTTGGTGGATTTGATGTTCCTGCTGTTGGTGTGGTTGGTGATCCTGCTTTTGGTGGAGTTGGTGTTCCTGCTGTTGGTGGATTTGGATTTCCTGCTGTTGCTGGAGTTGTTGCTCCTGCTGTTTTTTTTGAGTTGGTGTTCCTGCTGTTGGTGTTGTTGGTTTTCCTGCTGTTGGTGGAATTAGTGTTCCTGCTTTTGGTGGAGTTGTTGTTCCTGCTGTTGATGGAGTTGTTGTTCCTGCTATTGGTGGAGCTGTTCTTCCTGCTGTTGGTGGAGTTGACGGTCCAGCTGTTGGTGGAGTTGGTGTTCCAGCTTTTGGTGGAGTTGGTGTTCCTGCTCTTTTTTGGAGTTGGTGTTCCTGCTCTTGCTGGACTTGATGTTTCTGCTGTTGTTGGATTGGTGTTCCTGCTGTTGGTGGCGTTGGTGTTCCTGCTGTTGGTGGAGTTGGAGATCCTGCTGTTGGTGGTAGTGGTGTTCCTGCTGTTGGTGGATTTTTTGTTCCTGCTGTTGGTGGAATTGGTGTTCCTTCTATTGGTGGAGTTAATGTTCATGCTGTTGGTTGAGTTGGTGTTTCTGCTGTTGGTGGCGCTGATTTTCTTGCTTTTGATGGCGGTTGTGTTCCTGCTGTTTATGGCTGTAGTGTTTCTGCTGCTGTTGGCTTGGTGATCCTGCTGTTTTTGGCGGTGGTGTTCCTGCTGTTGATGGCCGTGGTATTCATGCTGTTGGTGGTGGTCGTGTTCCTGCTTTTGGTGGTGTCGGTATCGTGTTGTTGGTGGAGTTGGTCTTCCTGCTGTTGGTGGCGTTGGAATTCCTGCTGTTGGTGGCGGTGGTGTTCCTGCTGTTGGTGGAGTTAGTGTTCCTGCTGTTTTTAGGAGTTGGTGTTACTGCTGTTGGTGGAGTTGGTGTTCCTGCTGTTGGTGGATTTGATGTTCCTGCTGTTGGTGTGGTTGGTGATCCTGCTTTTGGTGGAGATGGTGTTCCTGCTCTTGGTGGAGTTGCTATTCCTGATGTTTTTTTGGTTTGGTGTTCCTGCTGTTGGTATTGTTGGTGTTCCTTCTGTTGGTGGATTTCGTGTTCCTGCTGTTGGTTGAGTTGGAGATCCACCTGTTGGAGGTAGTGGTGTTCCTGCTGTTGGTAGAATTAGTCTTCCTGCTGTTTTTTGTAGTTGGTGTTCCTGCTGTTGGTGGAGTTGGTGTTCCTGCTGCTGGTGGAGATGGAGTTCCTGCTGTTGGTGGTAGCTGTGTTCCTGCTGTTAGTGGACTTAGTGTTCCTGCTGTTTTTCGAGTTGGTGTTCCTGCTGTTGGTGGAGTTCTTGTTCCTGCTGTTGGTGGAGTTGTTGTTCCTGCTGTTGATGGAGTTGTTGTTCCTGCTATTGGTGGAGCTTTTCTTGCTGCTGTTGGTGGAGGTGATGGTCCAGCTGTTGGTGGAGTTGGTGTTCCAGTTTTTGGTGGAGTTGGTGTTCCTGCTCTTGGTGGAGTTGGTGTTCCTGCTCTTGGTGGACTTGATGTTCCTGCTGTTGTTGGAGTTGGTGTTCCTGCTGTTGGTGGAGTTGGTGTTCCTGCTGTTGGTGGAGTTGGAGATCCTGCTGTTGGTGGTAGTGGTGTTGCTGCTGTTGGTGGACTTAGTGTTCCTGCTGTTTTTTGGAGTTGGTGTTCCTGCTGTTGGTCGATATTTTGTTCCTGCTGTTGGTGGAGTTGGTGTTCCTTCTATTGGTGGAGTTAATGTTCATGCTGTTGGTGGAGTTGTTTTTTCTGCTGTTGGTGGCGCTGATTTTCTTTCTGTTGATGGCGGTTGTGTTCCTGCTGTTCGTGGCTGTAGTGTTTCTGCTGCTGTTGGTTGTGGTGATCGTGCTGTTGGTGGCGGTGGTGTTCCTGCTGTTGGTGGCAGTGGTTTTCATGCTGTTGGTGGTGGTTGTGTTCCTGCTTTTGGTGGTGTTGGTATCCTGCTGTTGGTGGAGTTGGTCTTCCTGCTGTTGGTGGCGTTGGAATTCCTGCTCTTGGTGGCGGTGTTGTTCCTGCTGTTGGTGGAGTTAGTGTTCCTGCTGTTTTTTGCAGTTGGTGTTCCTGCTGTTGGCGGATTTGGTGTTCCTGCTGTTGGTGCATTTGATGTTCCTGCTGTTGGTGTGGTTGGTGATCCTGCGTTTGGAGGAGTTTGTGTTCCTGCTGTTGGTGGAGATGCTGTTCCTGCTGTTGGTGGATTTGGATTTCCTGCTGTTGCTGGAGTTGTTGCTCCTGCTGTTTTTTTTGAGTTGGTGTTGCTGCTGTTGGTGTTGTTGGTTTTCCTGCTGTTGGTGGAATTAGTGTTCCTGCTTTTGGTGGAGTTGTTGTTCCTGCTGTTGATGGAGTTGTTGTTCCTGCTATTGGTGGAGCTGTTCTACCTGCTGTTGGTGGAGTTGCCGGTCCAGCTGTTGGTGGAGTTGGTGTTCCAGCTTTTGGTGGAGTTGGTGTTCCTGCTCTTTTTTGGAGTTGGTGTTCCTGCTCTTGGTGGATTTGATGTTTCTGCTGTTGTTGGATTGGTGTTCCTGCTGTTGGTGGCGTTGGTGTTCCTGCTGTTGGTGGAGTTGGAGATCCTGCTGTTGGTGGTAGTGGTGTTCCTGCTGTTGGTGGATTTTTTGTTCCTGCTGTTGGTGGAGTTGGTGTTCCTTCTATTGGTGGAGTTAATGTTCATGCTGTTGGTGGAGTTGGTGTTTCTGCTGTTGGTGGCGCTGATTTTCTTGCTGTTGATGGCGGTTGTGTTCCTGCTGTTCGTGGCTGTAGTGTTTCTGCTGCTGTTGGCTGTTGTGATCCTGCTGTTGGTGGCGGTGGTGTTCCTGCTGTTGATGGCCGTGGTATTCATGCTGTTGGTGGTGGTTGTGTTCCTGCTGTTGGTGTTGTCGGTATCCTGCTGTGGGTGGAGTTGGTCTTCCTGCTGTTGGTGGCGTTGGAACTCCTGCTGTTGGTGGCGGTGTTGTTCCTGCGGTTGGTGGAGTTAGTGTTCCTGCTGTTTTTTGGAATTGGTGTTCCTGCTGTTGTTGAGTTGTTGTTCCTGCTGTTGGTGGATTTGATGTTCCTGCTGTTGGTGTGGTTGGTGATCCTGCTTTTGGTGGAGTTGGTGTTCCTGCTCTTGGTGGAGTTGCTGTTCCTGCTGTTTTTTTGAGTTGGTGTTCCTTGCTGTTGGTGTTGTTGGTGTTCCTGCTTTTGGTGGAGTTGTTGTTCCTGCTGTTGATGGAGTTGTTGTTCCTGCTATTGGTGGAGCTGTTCTTCCTGCTGTTGGTGGAGTTGACGGTCCAGCTGTTGGTGGAGTTGGTGTTCCAGCTTTTGGTGCAGTTGGTGTTCCTGCTCTTGGTGGAGTTGGTGTTCCTGCTCTTGGTGGACTTATTGTTCCTGCTGTTGTTGGAGTTGCTGTTCCTGCAGTTGGTGGAGTTGGTGTTCCTGCTGTTGGTGGATTTAATGTTCATGCTGTTGGTGGAGTTGGTGTTTCTGCTGTTGGTGGCGCTGATTTTCTTGCTGTTGATGGCGGTTGTGTTCCTGCTGTTCGTGGCTGTAGTGTTTCTGCTGCTGTTGGCTGTGGTGATCCTGCTGTTGGTGGCGGTGGTGTTCCTGCTGTTGATGGCCGTGGTATTCATGCTGTTGGTGGTGGTTGTGTTCCTGCTTTTGGTGGTGTCGGTATCCTGCTGTTGGTGGAGTTGGTCTTCCTGCTGTTGGTGGCGTTGGAATTGCTGCTGTTGGTGGCGGTGGTGTTCCTGCTGTTGGTGGAGTTAGTGTTCCTGCTGTTTTTTGGAGTTGGTGTTCCTGCTGTTGGAGGAGTTTATGTTCCTGCTGTTGGTGGATTTGATGTTCCTGCTGTTGGTGTGGTTGGTGATCCTGCTTTTGATGGAGTTTGTGTTCCTGCTCTTGGTGGAGTTGCTGTTCCTTCTGTTGGTGGATTTGATTTCCTGCTGTTGCTGGAGTTGCTGCTCCTGATGGTTTTTGGTTTGGTGTTCCTGCTGTTGGTGTTGTTGGTGTTCCTGCTGTTGGTGGAATTAGTGTTCCTGCTTTTGGTGGAGTTGTTGTTCCTGCTGTTGATGGATTTGTTGTTCCTGCTATTGGTGGAGCTGTTCTTCCTGCTGTTGGTGGAGTTGATGGTCCAGCTGTTGGTGGAGTTGGTGTTCCAGCTTTTGGTGGAGTTGGTGTTTCTGCTGTTGGTGGCGCTGATTTTCTTGCTGTTGATGGCGGTTGTGCTCCTGCTGTTCGTGGCTGTAATGTTTCTGCTGCTGATGGCTGTGCTGTTACTACTGTTCGTCACGGCAGTTTTCCTGCTGTTGGTGGCGGTGGTGTTCCTGCTGTTGGTGGAGTTAGTGTTCCTGCTGTTTTTCGGAATTGGTGTTCCTGCTGTTGTTGGAGTTGGTGTTCCTGCTGTTAGTGGAGTTGGTGTTCCTGCTGTTGGTGGAGTTGGAGATCCTGCTGTTGGTGGTAGTGGTGTTCCTGCTGTTGGTGGACTTAGTGTTCCTGCTGTTTTTTGGAGTTGGTGTTCCTGCTGTTGGTCGATTTTTTGTTCCTGCTGTTGGTGGAGTTGGTGTTCCTTCTATTGGTGGAGTTAATGTTCATGCTGTTGGTGGAGTTGGTTTTTCTGCTGTTGGTGGCGCTGATTTTCTTGCTGTTGATGGCGGTTGTGTTCCTGCTGTTCGCGGCTGTAGTGTTTCTGCTGCTGTTGGTTGTGGAGTTCCTGCTGTTGGTGGCGGTGGTGTTCCTGCTGTTGGTGGCAGTGGTTTTCATGCTGTTGGTGGTGGTTGTGTTCCTGCTTTTGGTGGTGTTGGTATCCTGCTGTTGGTGGAGTTGGTTTTCCTGCTGTTGGTGGCGTTGGAATTCCTGCTGTTGGTGGCGGTGTTGTTCCTGCTGTTGGTGGAGTTAGTGTTCCTGCTGTTTTTTGCAGTTGGTGTTCCTGCTGTTGGCGGATTTGGTGTTCCTGCTGTTGGTGGATTTGATGTTCCTGCTGTTGGTGTGGTTGGTGATCCTGCTTTTGGTGGAGTTGGTGTTCCTGCTGTTGGTGGATTTGGATTTCCTGCTGTTGCTGGAGTTGTTGCTCCTGCTGTTTTTTTTGAGTTGGTGTTCCTGCTGTTGGTGTTGTTGGTTTTCCTGCTGTTGGTGGAATTAGTGTTCCTGCTTTTGGTGGAGTTGTTGTTCCTGCTGTTGATGGAGTTGTTGTTCCTGCTATTGGTGGAGCTGTTCTTCCTGCTGTTGGTGGAGTTGACGGTCCAGCTGTTGGTGGAGTTGGTGTTCCAGCTTTTTTTGGAGTTGGTGTTCCTGCTCTTTTTTGGAGTTGGTGTTCCTGCTCTTGGTGGACTTGATGTTTCTGCTGTTGTTGGATTGGTGTTCCTGCTGTTGGTGGCGTTGGTGTTCCTGCTGTTGGTGGAGTTGGAGATCCTGCTGTTGGTGGTAGTGGTGTTCCTGCTGTTGGTGGATTTTTTGTTCCTGCTGTTGGTGGAGTTGGTGTTCCTTCTATTGGTGGAGTTAATGTTCATGCTGTTGGTGGAGTTGGTGTTTCTGCTGTTGGTGGCGCTGATTTTCTTGCTTTTGATGGCGGTTGTGTTCCTGCTGTTTATGGCTGTAGTGTTTCTGCTGCTGTTGGCTTGGTGATCCTGCTGTTGGTGGCGGTGGTGTTCCTGCTGTTGATGGCCGTGGTATTCATGCTGTTGGTGGTGGTCGTGTTCCTGCTTTTGGTGGTGTCGGTATCGTGTTGTTGGTGGAGTTGGTCTTCCTGCTGTTGGTGGCGTTGGAATTCCTGCTGTTGGTGGCGGTGGTGTTCCTGCTGTTGGTGGAGTTAGTGTTCCTGCTGTTTTTAGGAGTTGGTGTTCCTGCTGCTGGTGGATTTGATTTCCTGCTGTTGTTGTGGTTGGTGATCCTGTTTTTGGTGGAGATGGTGTTCCTGCTCTTGGTGGAGTTGCTGTTCCTGCTGTTGGTGGATTTGGATTTCCTGCTGTTGCTGGAGTTGCTGCTCCTGATGTTTTTTTGGTTTGGTTTTCCTGCTGTTGGTATTGTTGGTGTTCCTTCTGTTGGTGGAGTTCGTGTTCCTGCTGTTGGTTGAGTTGGAGATCCACCTGTTGGAGGTAGTGGTGTTCCTGCTGTTGGTAGAATTAGTCTTCCTGCTGTTTTTTGTAGTTGGTGTTCCTGCTGTTGGTGGAGTTGGTGTTCCTGCTGCTGGTGGAGATGGAGTTCCTGCTGTTGGTGGTAGCGGTGTTCCTGCTATTAGTGGACTTAGTGTTCCTGCTGTTTTTCGAGTTGGTGTTCCTGCTGTTGGTGGAGTTCTTGTTCCTGCTGTTGGTGGAGTTGTTGTTCCTGCTGTTGATGGAGTTGTTGTTCCTGCTATTGGTGGAGCTTTTCTTGCTGCTGTTGGTGGAGGTGATGGTCCAGCTGTTGGTGGAGTTGGTGTTCCAGTTTTTGGTGGAGTTGGTGTGCCTGCTCTTGGTGGAGTTGGTGTTACTGCTCTTGGTGGACTTGATGTTCCTGCTGTTGTTGGAGTTGGTGTTCCTGCTGTTGGTGGAGTTGGTGTTCCTGCTGTTGGTGGAGTTGGAGATCCTGCTGTTGGTGGTAGTGGTGTTCCTGCTGTTGGTGGACTTAGTGTTCCTGCTGTTTTTTGGAGTTGGTGTTCCTGCTGTTGGTCGATTTTTTGTTCCTGCTGTTGGTGGAGTTGGTGTTCCTTCTATTGGTGGTGTTAATGTTCATGCTGTTGGTGGAGTTGGTTTTTCTGCTGTTGGTGGCGCTGATTTTCTTGCTGTTGATGGCGGTTGTGTTCCTGCTGTTCGTGGCTGTAGTGTTTCTGCTGCTGTTGGTTGTGGTGATCGTGCTGTTGGTGGCGGTGGTGTTCCTGCTGTTGGTGGCAGTGGTTTTCATGCTTTTGGTGGTGGTTGTGTTCCTGCTTTTGGTGGTGTTGGTATCCTGCTGTTGGTGGAGTTGGTCTTCCTGCTGTTGGTGGCGTTGGAATTCCTGCTCTTGGTGGCGGTGTTGTTCCTTCTGTTGGTGGAGTTAGTGTTCCTGCTGTTTTTTGCAGTTGGTGTTCCTGCTGTTGGCGGATTTGGTGTTCCTGCTGTTGGTGGATTTGATGTTCCTGCTGTTGGTGTGGTTGGTGATCCTGCGTTTGGTGTAGTTGGTGTTCCTGCTGTTGGTGGAGATGCTGTTGCTGCTGTTGGTGGACTTGGATTTCCTGCTGTTGCTGGAGTTGTTGCTCCTGCTGTTCTTTTTTGAGTTGGTGTTCCTGCTGTTGGTGTTGTTGGTTTTCCTGCTGTTGGTGGAATTAGTGTTCCTGCTTTTGGTGGAGTTGTTGTTCCTGCTGTTGATGGAGTTGTTGTTCCTGCTATTGGTGGAGCTGTTCTTCCTGCTGTTGGTGGAGTTGACGGTCCAGCTGTTGGTGGAGTTGGTGTTCCAGCTTTTGGTGGAGTTGGTGTTCCTGCTCTTTTTTGGAGTTGGTGTTCCTGCTCTTGGTGGACTTGGTGTTTCTGCTGTTGTTGGATTGGTGTTCCTGCTGTTGGTGGCGTTGGTGTTCCTGCTGTTGGTGGAGTTGGAGATCCTGCTGTTGGTGGTAGTGGTGTTCCTGCTGTTGGTGGATTTTTTGTTCCTGCTGTTGGTGGAGTTGGTGTTCCTTCTATTGGTGGAGTTAATGTTCATGCTGTTGGTGGAGTTGGTGTTTCTGCTGTTGGTGGCGCTGATTTTCTTGCTGTTGATGGCGGTTGTGTTCCTGCTGTTCGTGGCTGTAGTGTTTCTGCTGCTGTTGGCTGTTGTGATCCTGCTGTTTGTGGCGGTGGTGTTCCTGCTGTTGATGGCCGTGGTATTCATGCTGTTGGTGGTGGTTGTGTTCCTGCTTTTGGTGGTGTCGGTATCCTGCTGTGGGTGGAGTTGGTCTTCCTGCTGTTGGTGGCGTTGGAATTCCTGCTGTTGGTGGCGGTGTTGTTCCTGCTGTTGGTGGAGTTAGTGTTCCTGCTGTTTTTTGGAATTGGTGTTCCTGCTGTTGTTGAGTTGTTGTTCCTGCTGTTGGTGGATTTGATGTTCCTGCTGTTGGTGTGGTTGGTGATCCTGCTTTTGGTGGAGTTGGTGTTCCTGCTCTTGGTGGAGTTGCTGTTCCTGCTGTTGGTGGATTTGATTTCCTGCTGTTGCTGGAGTTGCTGCTCCTGATGGTTTTTGGTTTGGTGTTCCTGCTGTTGGTGTTGTTGTTGTTCCTGCTGTTGGTGGAATTAGTGTTCCTGCTTTTGGTGGAGTTGTTGTTCCTGCTCCTGATGGAGTTGTTGTTCCTGCTATTGGTGGAGCTGTTCTTCCTGCTGTTGGTGGAGTTGATGGTCCAGCTGTTGGTGGAGTTGGTGTTCCAGCTTTTGGTGGAGTTGGTGTTTCTGCTGTTGGTGGCACTGATTTTCTTGCTGTTGATGGCGGTTGTGCTCCTGCTGTTCGTGGCTGTAATGTTTCTGCTGCTGATGGCTTTGCTGTTACTACTGTTCGTCACGGCAGTTTTCCTGCTTTTGGTGGCGGTGGTGTTCCTGCTGTTGGTGGAGTTAGTGTTCCTGCTGTTTTTCGGAATTGGTGTTCCTGCTGTTGTTGGAGTTGGTGTTCCTGCTATTGGTGGAGTTGGTGTTCCTGCTGTTGGTGGAGTTGGAGATCCTGCTGTTGGTGGTAGTGGTGTTCCTGCTGTTGGTGGACTTAGTGTTCCTGCTGTTTTTTGGAGTTGGTGTTCCTGCTGTTGGTCGATTTTTTGTTCCTGCTGTTGGTGGAGTTGGTGTTCCTTCTATTGGTGGAGTTAATGTTCATGCTGTTGGTGGAGTTGGTTTTTCTGCTGTTGGTGGCGCTGATTTTCTTTCTGTTGATGCCGGTTGTGTTCCTGCTGTTCGTGGCTGTAGTGTTTCTGCTGCTGTTGGTTGTGGAGTTCCTGCTGTTGGTGGCGGTGGTGTTCCTGCTTTTGGTGGCAGTGGTTTTCATGCTGTTGGTGGTGGTTGTGTTCCTGCTTTTGGTGGTGTTGGTATCCTGCTGCTGGTGGAGTTGGTTTTCCTGCTGTTGGTGGCGTTGGAATTCCTGCTGTTGGTGGCGGTGTTGTTCCTGCTGTTGGTGGAGTTGGTGTTCCTGCTGCTGGTGGAGATGGAGTTCCTGCTGTTGGTGGTAGCGGTGTTCCTGCTGTTAGTGGACTTAGTGTTCCTGCTGTTTTTCGAGTTGGTGTTCCTGCTGTTGGTGGAGTTCTTGTTCCTTCTGTTGGTGGAGTTGTTGTTCCTGCTGTTGATGGAGTTGTTGTTCCTGCTATTGGTGGAGCTTTTCTTCCTGCTGTTGGTGAAGGTGATGGTCCAGCTGTTGGTGGAGTTGGTGTTCCAGTTTTTGGTGGAGTTGTTGTTCCTGCTCTTGGTGGAGTTGGTGTTCCTGCTCTTGGTGGACTTGATGTTTCTGCTGTTGTTGGATTGGTGTTCCTGCTGTTGGTGGCGTTGGTGTTCCTGCTGTTGTTGGAGTTGGTGTTCCTGCTGTTGGTGGAGTTGGTGTTCCTGCTGTTTTTTGCAGTTGGTGTTCCTGCTGTTGGCGGATTTGGTGTTCCTGCTGTTGGTGGATTTGATGTTCCTGCTGTTGGTGTGGTTGGTGATCCTGCGTTTGGTGGATTTGGTGTTCCTGCTGTTGGTGGAGATGCTGTTCCTGCTGTTGGTGGATTTGGATTTCCTGCTGTTGCTGGAGTTGTTGCTCCTGCTTTTTTTTTGAGTTGGTGTTCCTGCTGTTGGTGTTGTTGGTGTTCCTGCTGTTGGTGGAATTAGTGTTCCTGCTTTTGGTGGAGTTGTGGTTCCTGCTGTTGATGGAGTTGTTGTTCCTGCTATTGGTGGAGCTGTTCTTCCTGCTGTTGGTGGAGTTGACGGTCCAGCTGTTGGTGGAGTTGGTGTTCCAGCTTTTGGTGGAGTTGGTGTTCCTGCTCTTTTTTGGAGTTGGTGTTCCTGCTCTTGGTGGACTTGATGTTTCTGCTGTTGTTGGATTGGTGTTCCTGCTGTTGGTGGCGTTGGTGTTCCTGCTGTTGGTGGAGTTGGAGATCCTGCTGTTGGTGGTAGTGGTGTTCCTGCTGTTGGTGGATTTTTTGTTCCTGCTGTTGGTGGAGTTGGTGTTCCTTCTATTGGTGGAGTTAATGTTCATGCTGTTGGTGGAGTTGGTGTTTCTGCTGTTGGTGGCGCTGATTTTCTTGCTGTTGATGGCGGTTGTGTTCCTGCTGTTTGTGGCTGTAGTGTTTCTGCTGCTGTTGGCTTGGTGATCCTGCTGTTGGTGGCGGTGGTGTTCCTGCTGTTGATGGCCGTGGTATTCATGCTGTTGGTGGTGGTCGTGTTCCTGCTTTTGGTGGTGTCGGTATCCTGTTGTTGGTGGAGTTGGTCTTCCTGCTGTTGCTGGAGTTGTTGCTCCTGCTGTTGGTGGCGGTGTTGTTCCTGCTGTTGGTGGAGTTAGTGTTCCTGCTGAATTTAGGAGTTGGTGTTACTGCTGTTGGTGGAGTTGGTGTTCCTGCTGTTGGTGGATTTGATGTTCCTGCTGTTGGTGTGGTTGGTGATCCTGCTTTTGGTGGAGATGGTGTTCCTGCTCTTGGTGGAGTTGCTGTTCCTGCTGTTGGTGGATTTGGATTTCCTGCTGTTGCTGGAGTTGCTGCTCCTGATGTTTTTTTGGTTTGGTGTTCCTGCTGTTGGCATTGTTGGTGTTCCTTCTGTTGGTGGAGTTCGTGTTCCTGCTGTTGGTTGAGTTGGAGATCCAGCTGTTGGAGGTAGTGGTGTTCCTGCTGTTGGTAGAATTAGTCTTCCTGCTGTTTTTTGTAGTTGGTGTTCCTGCTGTTGGTGGAGTTGGTGTTCCTGCTGCTGGTGGAGATGGAGTTCCTGCTGTTGGTGGTAGCGGTGTTCCTGCTGTTAGTGGACTTAGTGTTCCTGCTGTTTTTCGAGTTGGTGTTCCTGCTGTTGGTGGAGTTCTTGTTCCTTCTGTTGGTGGAGTTGTTGTTCCTGCTGTTGATGGAGTTGTTGTTCCTGCTATTGGTGGAGCTTTTCTTCCTGCTGTTGGTGGAGGTGATGGTCCAGCTGTTGGTGGAGTTGGTGTTCCAGTTTTTGGTGGAGTTGTTGTTCCTGCTCTTGGTGGAGTTGGTGTTCCTGCTCTTGGTGGACTTGATGTTCCTGCTGTTGTTGGAGTTGGTGTTCCTGCTGTTGGTGGAGTTGGTTTTCCTGCTGTTGGTGGAGTTGGAGATCCTGCTGTTGGTGGTAGTGGTGTTCCTGCTGTTGGTGGACTTAGTGTTCCTGCTGTTTTTTGGAGTTGGTGTTCCTGCTGTTGGTCGATTTTTTGTTCCTGCTGTTGGTGGAGTTGGTGTTCCTTCTATTGGTCGAGTTAATGTTCATGCTGTTGGTGGAGTTGGTTTTTCTGCTGTTGGTGGCGCTGATTTTCTTGCTGTTGATGGCGGTTGTGTTCCTGCTGTTCGTGGCTGTAGTGTTTCTGCTGCTGTTGGTTGTGGTGATCCTGCTGTTGGTGGCGGTGGTGTTCCTGCTGTTGGTGGCAGTGGTTTTCATGCTGTTGGTGGTGGTTGTGTTCCTGCTTTTGGTGGTGTTGGTATCCTGCTGTTGGTGGAGTTGGTCTTCCTGCTGTTGGTGGCGTTGGAATTCCTGCTGTTGGTGGCGGTGTTGTTCCTGCTGTTGGTGGAGTTAGTGTTCCTGCTGTTTTTTGGAATTGGTGTTCCTGCTGTTGGCGGATTTGGTGTTCCTGCTGCTGGTGGATTTGATGTTCCTGCTGTTGGTGTGGTTGGTGATCCTGCTTTTGGTGGAGTTGGTGTTCCTGCTGTTGGTGGAGATGCTGTTCCTGCTGTTGGTGGATTTGGATTTCCTGCTGTTGCTGGAGTTGTTGCTCCTGCTGTTTTTTTTGAGTTGGTGTTCCTGCTGTTGGTGTTGTTGGTGTTCCTGCTGTCGGTGGAATTAGTGTTCCTGCTTTTGGTGGAGTTGTTGTTCCTGCTGTTGATGGAGTTGTTGTTCCTGCTATTGGTGGAGCTGTTCTTCCTGCTGTTGCTGGAGTTGACGGTCCAGCTGTTGGTGGAGTTGGTGTTCCAGCTTTTGGTGTTTTTGGTGTTCCTGCTCTTGGTGGAGTTGGTGTTCCTGCTCTTGGTGGACTTGATGTTTCTGCTGTTGTTGGAGTTGGTGTTCCTGCTGTTGGGGGCGTTGGTGTTTCTGCTGTTGGTGGAGTTGGAGATCCTGCTGTTGGTGGTAGTGGTGTTCCTGCTGTTGGTGGATTTTTTGTTCCTGCTGTTCGTGGAGTTGGTGTTCCTTCTATTGGTGGAGTTAATGTTCATGCTGTTGGTGGAGTTGGTGTTTCTGCTGTTGGTGGCGCTGATTTTCTTGCTGTTGATGGCGGTTGTGTTCCTGCTGTTTGTGGCTGTAGTGTTTCTGCTGCTGTTGGCTGTGGTGATCCTGCTGTTGGTGAAGGTGGTGTTCCTGCTGTTGATGGCCGTGGTATTCATGCTTTTGGTAGTGGTCGTGTTCCTGCTTTTGGTGGTGTCGGTAACCTGCTGTTGTTGGAGTTGGTCTTCCTGCTGTTGGTGGCGTTGGAATTCCTGCTCTTGGTGGCCGTGGTGTTCCTGCTGTTGGTGGAGTTAGTGTTCCTGCTGTTTATTGGAGTTGGTGTTCCTGCTGTTGGTGGAGTTGGTGTTCCTGCTGTTGGTGGAGTTGCTGTTCCTGCTGTTGGTGGATTTGGTTTTCCTGCTGTTGCTGGAGTTGCTGCTCCTGATGTTTTTTTGGTTTGGTGTTCCTGCTGTTGGTGTTGTTGGTGTTCCTGCTGTTGGTGGAATTAGTGTTCCTGCTTTTGGTGGAGTTGTTGTTCCTGCTGTTGATGGAGTTGTTGTTCCTGCTATTGGTGGAGCTGTTCTTCCAGCTGTTGGTGGAGTTGGTGTTCCAGCTTTTGGTGGAGTTGGTGTTCCTGCTCTTGGTGGAGTTTGTGTTCCTGCTCTTGGTGGACTTAGTGTTCCTGATGTTGTTGGAGTTGCTGTTCCTGCAGTTGGTGGAGTTGGTGTTCCTGCTGTTGGTGGAGTTGGAGATCCTGCTGTTGGTGGTAGTGGTGTTCCTGCTGTTGGTGGACTTAGTGGTCCTGCTGTTTTTTGGAGTTGGTGTTCCTGCTGTTGGTGGATTTTTTGTTCCTGCTGTTGGTGGATTTGGTGTTCCTTCTATTGGTGGCGTTAATGTTCATGCTGTTGGTGGAGTTGGTGTTTCTGCTGTTGGTGGCGCTGATTTTCTTGCTGTTGATGGCGGTTGTGTTCCTGCTGTTCGTGGCTGTAGTGTTTCTGCTGCTGTTGGCTGTGCTGTTACTGCTGTTCGTCACGGCAGTTTTCCTGCTGTTGGTGGCGGTTGTGTTCCTGCTGTTGGTGGAGTTAGTGTTCCTGCTGTTTTTCGGAATTGGTGTTCCTGCTCTTGGCGGAGTTGGTGTTCCTGCTGTTGGTGAATTTGATGTTCCTGCTGTTCGTGTGGTTTGTGATCCTGCTTTTGGTTGAGTTGGTGTTCCTGCTGTTGGTGGAGAAACTGTTCCTGTTGTTGGTGGATTTGGTTTTCCTGCTGTTGCTGGAGTTGTTGCTCCTGCTGTTTTTTTGAATTGGTGTTCCTGCTGTTGGTGTTGTTGGTGTTCCTGCTGTTGGTGGAATTAGTGTTCCTGCTTTTGGTGGATTTTATGTTCCTGCTGTTGGTGGAGTTGTTGTTCCTGCTTTTGGTGGAGTTGTTGTTCCTGCTGTTGATGGAGTTGTTGTTCCTACTATTGGTGGAGTTGTTCTTCCTGCTGTTGGTGGAGTTGACGGTCCAGCTGTTTGTGGAGTTGGTGTTCCAGCTGTTGGTGGAGTTGGTGTTCCTGCTCTTGGTGGACATGCTGTTCCTGCTGTTGTTGGAGTTGGTGTTCCTGCTGTTGGTGGAGTTCGTGTTCCTGCTGTTGGTTGAGTTGGAGATCCAGCTGTTGGAGGTAGTGGTGTTCCTGCTGTTGGTAGAATTAGTCTTCCTGCTGTTTTTTGTAGTTGGTGTTCCTGCTGTTGGTGGAGTTGGTGTTCCTGCTGCTGGTGGAGATGGAGTTCCTGCTGTTGGTGGTAGCGGTGTTCCTGCTGTTAGTGGACTTAGTGTTCCTGCTGTTTTTCGAGTTGGTGTTCCTGCTGTTGGTGGAGTTCTTGTTCCTGCTGTTGGTGGATTTGTTGTTTCTTCTGTTGGTGGAGTTAATGTTCCTGCTGTTGGTGGTGTTGGTGTTCCTGCTGTTCATGGCTGTAATGTTGCTGCTGCTGTTGGCTGTGGTGTTACTGCTGTTGGTCGCGGCGGTGTTCCTGCTGTTGGTGGCGGTTGTTTTCCTGCTGTTGATGGTGTTAGTGTTCCTGATGTTTTTTGGAGTTGGTGTTCCTGCTTTTTGCGGAGTTGGTGTTCCTGCTGTTGGTCGAATTGGTGTTCCTGCTGATGGTAGAGATGGTGTTCCAGGTATTGGTGGAAATGGTGTTCCTGCTTTTGGTGGAGTTGCTGTTCCTGCTGTGGCTGGAGATGGTGATCCTGTTGTTTTTTTTGGTTTGGTGTTCCTGCTGTTGGTGTTGTTGGTGTTCCTGCTGTTGGTGGAATTAGTGTTCCTGCTTTTGGTGGAGTTGTTGTTCCTGCTGTTGATGGAGTTGTTGTTCCTGCTATTGGTGGAGCTGTTCTTCCTGCTGTTGGTGGAGTTGACGGTCCAGCTGTTGGTGGAGTTGGTGTTCCAGCTTTTGGTGGAGTTGGTGTTCCTGCTCTTGGTGGAGTTGGTGTTCCTGCTCTTGGTGGAGTTGGTGTTCCTGCTGTTGTTGGAGTTGCTGTTCCTGCAGTTGGTGGAGTTGGTGTTCCTGCTGTTGGTGGAGTTGGAGATCCTGCTGTTGGTGGTAGTGGTGTTCCTGCTGTTGGTGGACTTAGTGGTCCTGCTGTTTTTTGGAGTTGGTGTTCCTGCTGTTGGTGGATTTTTTGTTCCTGTTGTTGGTGGATTTGGTGTTCCTTCTATTGGTGGCGTTAATGTTCATGCTGTTGGTGGAGTTGGTGTTTCTGCTGTTGGTGGCGCTGATTTTCTTGCTGTTGATGGCGGTTGTGTTCCTGCTGTTCGTGGCTGTAGTGTTTCTGCTGCTGTTGGCTGTGCTGTTACTACTGTTCGTCACGGCAGTTTTCCTGCTGTTGGTGGCGATTGTGTTCCTGCTGTTGGTGGAGTTGGTGTTCCTGCTGTTGGTGAATTTGATGTTCCTGCTGTTGGTGTGGTTTGTGATCCTGCTTTTGGTTGAGTTGGTGTTCCTGCTGTTGGTGGAGAAGCTGTTCCTGCTGTTAGTGGATTTGGTTTTCCTGCTGTTGCTGGAGTTGTTGCTCCTGCTGTTTTTTTGAGTTGGTGTTCCTGCTGTTGGTGTTGTTGGTGTTCCTGCTGTTGGTGGAATTAGTGTTCCTGCTTTTGGTGGATTTTATGTTCCTGCTGTTGGTGGAGTTGTTGTTCCTGCTTTTGGTGGAGTTGTTGTTCCTGCTGTTGATGGAGTTGTTGTTCCTACAATTGGTGGAGTTGTTCTTCCTGCTGTTGGTGGAGTTGACGGTCCAGCTGTTTGTGGAGTTGGTGTTCCAGCTGTTGGTGGAGTTGGTGTTCCTGCTCTTGGTGGACATGCTGTTCCTGCTGTTGTTGGAGTTGGTGTTCCTGCTGTTGGTGGAGTTCGTGTTCCTGCTGTTGGTTGAGTTGGAGATCCAGCTGTTGGATGTAGTGGTGTTCCTGCTGTTGGTAGAATTAGTCTTCCTGCTGTTTTTTGTAGTTGGTGTTCCTGCTGTTGGTGGAGTTGGTGTTCCTGCTGCTGGTGGAGATGGAGTTCCTGCTGTTGGTGGTAGCGGTGTTCCTGCTGTTAGTGGACTTAGTGTTCCTGCTGTTTTTCGAGTTGGTGTTCCTGCTGTTGGTGGAGTTCTTGTTCCTGCTGTTGGTGGATTTGTTTTTTCTTCTATTGGTGGAGTTAATGTTCCTGCTGTTGGTGGAGTTGGTGTTCCTGCTGTTCATGGCTGTAATGTTGCTGCTGCTGTTGGCTGTGGTGTTACTGCTGTTGGTCGCGGCGGTGTTCCTGCTGTTGGTGGCGGTTGTTTTCCTGCTGTTGGTGGTGTTAGTGTTCCCGATGTTTTTTGGAGTTGGTGTTCCTGCTTTTTGCGGAGTTGGTGTTCCTGCTGTTGGTCGAATTGGTGTTCCTGCTGATGGTAGAGATGGTGTTCCGGGTATTGGTGGAATTGGTGTTCCTGCTTTTGGTGGAGTTGCTGTTCCTGCTGTTGCTGGAGATGGTGATCCTGTTGTTTTTTTTTGGTTTGGTGTTCCTGCTGTTGGTGTTGTTGGTGTTCCTGCTGTTGGTGGAATTAGTGTTCCTGCTTTTGGTGGAGTTGTTGTTCCTGCTGTTGATGGAGTTGTTGTTCCTGCTATTGGTGGAGCTGTTCTTCCTGCTGTTGGTGGAGTTGACGGTTCAGCTGTTGGTGGAGTTGGTGTTCCAGCTTTTGGTGGAGTTGGTGTTCCTGCTCTTGGTGGAGTTGGTGTTCCTGCTCTTGGTGGAGTTGGTGTTCCTGCTCTTGGTGGACTTAGTGTTCCTGCTGTTGTTGGAGTTGCTGTTCCTGCAGTTGGTGGAGTTGGTGTTCCTGCTGTTGGTGGAGTTGGAGATCCTGCTGTTGGTGGTAGTGGTGTTCCTGCTGTTGGTGGACTTAGTGCTCCTGCTGTTTTTTGGAGTTGGTGTTCCTGCTGTTGGTGGATTTTTTGTTCCTGCTGTTGGTGGATTTGGTGTTCCTTCTATTGGTGGCGTTAATTTTCATGCTGTTGGTGGAGTTGGTGTTTCTGCTGTTGGTGGCGCTGATTTTCTTGCTGTTGATGGCGGTTGTGTTCCTGCTGTTCGTGGCTGTAGTGTTTCTGCTGCTGTTGGCTGTGCTGTTACTACTGTTCGTCATGGCAATTTTCCTGCTGTTGGTGGCGGTGGTGTTCCTGCTGTTGATGGAGTTGCTGTTCCTGCTGTTGGTGGATTTGGTTTTCCTGCTGTTGCTGGAGATGGTGATCCTGTTGTTTTTTTTGAGTTGGTGTTCCTGCTCTTGTTGTTGTTCGTGTTCCTGCTGTTGGTGGAATTAGTGTTCCTGCTGTTGGTGGAGTTGGTGTTCCTGCTGTTGGTGGAGTTGTTGTTCCTGCTTTTGTTGGAGTTGTTGTTCCTGCGGTTGATGGACCTGTTGATCCTGCTATTGGTGGAGTTGTTCTGCCTGCTGTTGGTGGATTTAATGGTCCAGCTGTTGGTGGATTTGAAGTTCCAGCTGTTGGTGGAGTTGGTGTTCCTGATACTGGTGGAGTTGGTATTCCTGTTCTTGGTGGAGTTGTTAGTACTGCTCTTGGTGCACTTTGTGTGCCTACTGTTGTTGGAGTTGGTGTTCCTTCTGTTGTTGGAGTTGGTGTTCCTGCTGTTGCTGGAGTTGGAGTTCCTGCTGTTGGTGGTTGTGCTGCTCCTCCTTTTGGTGGACTTAGTGTTCCTGCTGCCTTTTGGAGTTGTTGTTCCTGCTGTTGGTGGAGTTGGAGTTCATTCTCATGGTGGAGTTAATGTTCCTGCTGTAGGTGGAGTTGGTGTTTCTGTTGTTGGTGGCGCCGACTTTCTTGCTGTTGGTGCCAGCAGTGTTCCTGCTGTTGGTGGCGGCTGTTTTCCTGCTGGTGATGGTGGCGGTGATCCTGCTGTTCGTGGCTGTAGTTTGTCTGCTGCTGTTGGCAATGATGTTCCTGCTGTTGGTGGCGTTGGTGCTCCTGCTGTTGGTGGTGGTTGTGTTCCTGCTGTTGGTGGTGATGGTTTCCTGCTGTTGGTGGAGTTGTTCTTCCTGCTGTTGGTGGAGTTGCAGATCCGGCTGTTGGTGGCGGTGGTGTTTCTGCTGGTTTTTGGTGTTAGTGTTCCTGCTGTTTTTTGGTGTTGGTGTTCCTGCTGTTGGCGGAGTTGGTGCTCCTGCTGTTGGTGGAGTTGGTGTTCCTGCTGTTGGTGGAGTTGATGTTCCTGCTTTTGGTGGAGTTGGTGTTCCTGCTATTGGTGGATTTGCTGTTCCTGCTGTTGGTGGATTTGGTTTTCCTGCTGTTGCTGGAGTTGCTGCTCCTGCTGTTTTTTTGGGTTGGTTTTCCTGCTGTTGGTGTTGTTGGTGTTCCTGCTGTTGGTGGAGTTAGTGTTCCTGCTGTTGGTGGAGTTGGTGTTCCTGCTGTTGGTGGAGTTGTTGTTCCTTTTATTGGTGGAGTTGTTGTTCCTGCTGTTGGTGGAGTTGGTCTTCCTGCTGTTGGTGGAGTTATTGTTCCTGCTGTTGGTGGAGTTGTTGTTTTTGCTGTTGGTGGCACCGATTTTCTTGCTATTGTTGGCGGTGGTGTTCCTGCTGTTCGTGGCTGTAGTGTTTCTGCTGCTGTTGGCTGTGGTGTTACTGCTGTTGGTCTAGGCGGTGTTCCTGCTGTAGGTGGCTGTGGTTTTCCTGCTGTTGGTGGCGGTTGTGTTCCTGCTGTTGGTGGTGTCGGTTTCCTGCTGTTGGTGGAATTGGTGTTCCTGCTGTTGGTGGAGTTGGTTTTCCGGGTTTTGTTGGAGTTGCTGTTCCAGCTGTTGGTGGATTTGCTGTTCCTGCTGCTGGGAATTAGGTTTTCCTGCTGTTGCTGGAGATGCTGATCCTGCTGTTTTTTTTGAATTAGTGTTCCTGCTGTTGGTGTTGTACGTGTTCCTTCTGTTGGTGGAATTAGTGTTCCTGCTTTTGGTGGAGATGTTGTTCCTGCTGTTGGTGGAGTTGGTGTTCCTGCTGATGGTGCAGTTGTTTTTCCTGCTTTTGGTGGAGTTGTTGTTCCTGCGGTTGATGGAGTTGTTGTTCCTGCTATTGTTGGAGTTGTTCTTCCTGCTGTTGGTGGTGAGACTTTCCAGCTGTTGTTGGATTTGGTGTTCCAGCTGTTGGTGGAGTTGGTGATCCTGCTATTGGTGGAGTTGGTGTTCCTGCTCTTGGTGCACTTGGTGTGCCTGCTGTTGTTGGAGTTGGTGTTCCTCCTGTTGGTGGAGTTGGTGTTCCTGCTGTTGGTGGAGTTGGAGTTCCTGCTGTTGGTGGTATTGGTGTACCTCCTGTTGGTGGACTTAGTGTTCCTGCTGACTTTTGGAGTTGGTGTTCCTGCTGTTGGTGGAGTTGGTGTTCTTGCTGTTGGTGAAGTTGTTGTTCCTGCTGTTGGTGGATTTTGAGTTCATTCTATTGGTGGAGTTAATGTTCCTGCTGTTGGTGGAGTTGGTGTTTCTGTTGTTGGTGGCACCGATTTTCTTGCTGTTGGTGGCGGTGGTGTTCCTGCTGTTGATGGTGGCAGTGATCCTGCTGTTCGTGGCTGTTGTGTTTCTGCTGCTGTTGACAATGGTGTTCCTGCTGTTGGTAGCGCTGGTGTTCCTGCTGTTGGTGGCGGTGGTGTTCCCGCTGTTGGTGGTGTTTGTGTTCCTGCTGTTGGTGGTGATGGTTTCGTTTTGTTGGTGGTAGTGGTGTTCCTGCTGTTCGTGGACTTAGTGTTCCTGCTGTTTTTCGAGTTGGTGTTCCTGCTGTTGGTGGAGTTCTTGTTCCTGCTGTTGGTGGAGTTGGTGTTTCTTCTAATGGTGGAGTTAATGTTCCTGCTGTTGGTGGAGTTGGTTTTTCTGCTGTTGATGGCGCTGATTTTCTTGCTGTTGATGGCGGTTGTGTTCCTGCTGTTCGTGGCTGTATTATTTCTGCTGCTGTTGGCTGTGGAGTTACTGCTGTTGGTCGCGGCCGTGTTCCTGCTGTTGGTGGCGGTGGTTCTCCTGCTGTTGGTGGCGGTTGTGTTCCTGCTGTTGGTGGTGTCGGTTTCCTGCTGTTGGTGGAGTTGGTCTTCCTGCAGTTGGTGGAGTTGGAATTCCTGCTGTTGGTGGCGGTGCTGTTCCTGCTGTTGGTGGTGTTAATGTTCCTGCTGTTTTTTGGAGTGGTGTTCCTGCTTTTGGCGGAGTTGGTGTTCCTGCTGTTAGTGGAATTGGTGTTCCTGCTCTTGGTGGAGTTGGTGTTCCAGGTTTTGGTGGAGTTGCTGTTCCTGCTGTTGGTGGATTTGGTTTTCCTGCTGTTGCTGGAGATGCTGATCCTGCTGTTTTTTTGACTTGGTGTTCCTGCTGTTGGTATTGTTCGTGTTCCTGCTGTTGGTGGAATTAGAGTTCCTGCTGTTGGTGGAGTTGTTGTTCCTGTTGTTGGTGGAGTGTTGTTCGTGCTTTTGGTGGAGTTGTTGTTCCTGCTGTTAATGGAGTTGTTGTTCCTGCTATTGTTGGAGTTGTTCTTCCTGCTGTTGGTGGAGTTGAAGGTCCAGCTGTTGGTGGATTTGGTGTTCCAGCTGTTGGTGGAGTTGGTGTTCCTGCTCTTGGAGGAGTTGTTGTTCCTGCTCTTGGTGCACTTGGTGTGCCTGCTGTTGTTGGAGTTGGTGTTCCTTCTGTTGGTGGAGTTGGTGTTCCTGCTGTTGGTGGAGATGGAGTTCCTGCTGTTGGTGGAGTTGGAGTTCCTGCTGTTGGTGGTAGTGGTGTTCCTCCTGTTGGTGGACTTAGTGTTCCTGCTGCCTTTTGGAGTTGGTTTTCCTGCTGTTGGTGGAGTTGGTGTTCCTGCTGTTGGTGGAGTTGTTGTTCCTGCTGTTGGTGGATTTGGAGTTCATTCTATTTCTGGAGTTAATGTTCCTGCTGTTGGTGGAGTTGGTGTTTCTGTTGTTGGTGGCGCTGATGTTCTTGCTGTTGGTGACGGCAGTGGTCCAGCTGTTGGTGGCAGCGGTGTTCCTGCTGTTGATGGTAGCGGTGATCCTGCTGTTCATGGCTGTAGTGTTTCTGCTGCTGTTGGCAATGGTGTTCCTGCTGTTGGTGGCGGTGGTGTTCCTGCTGTTGATGGCGGTGGTGTTCTTGCTGTTGGTGGTGGTTGTGTTCCTGCTGTTGGTGGTGATGGTTTCCTGCTGTTGGTGGAGTTGTTCTTCCTGCTGTTGGTGGTGTTGGAGATCCAGCTGTTGGTGGTGGTGGAGTACCTGCTGTTTGTGGTGTTAGTGTTCCTGCTGTTTTTTGGAGTTGGTGTTCCTGCTGTTGGCGGAGTTGGTGCTCCTGCTGTTGGTGGAGATGGTATGGTTGGTGATCCTGCTTTTGGTGGAGTTGGTGTTCCTGCTGTTGGTGGAGTTGCTGTTCCTGCTGTTGGTGGATTTGGTTTTCCTGCTGTTGGTGGATTTGGTTTTCCTGCTGTTGCTGGGGTTGCTACTCCTGCTGTTTTTTGAGTTGGTGTTCCTGCTGTTGGTGTTGTTCGTGTTCCTGCTGTTGGTGGACTTAGTTTTCCTGCTGTTGGTGGATTTGGTGTTCCTGCTGTTGGTGGAGTTGTTGTTCCTTTTATTGGTGGAGTTGTTGTTCCTGCTGTTGGTGGAGTTCGTCGTCCTGCTGTTGGTGGAGTTGGTGTTTTGGCTGTTGGTGGTGCCCATTTTCTTTCTGTTGGTGGTCGCGGTGTTCCTGCTCTTCGTGGCTGTAGTGTTTCTGCTGCTGTAGGCTGTGGTGATCCTGATGTTGGTGGTGGCGGTGTTCCTGCTGTTGGTGGCGGTAGTTTTCATGCTGTTGGTCGTGGTTGTGTTCCTGCTTTTGGTGGTGTTGGTATCCTGCTGTTGGTGGAGTTGGTCTTCCTGCTGTTGGTGGCGTTGGAATTCGTGCTGTTGGTGGCGGTGGTGTTCCTGCTGTTGGTGGAGTTTGTGTTCCTGCTGTTTTTTGGAGTTGGTGTTCCTGCTGTTGGCGGAGTTGGTGTTCCTGCTGTTGGTGGATTTGATGTTCCTGCTGTTGGTGTGGTTGGTGATCCTGCTTTTGGTGGAGTTGGTGTTCCTGCTCTTGGTGGAGTTGCTGTTCTTGCTGTTGGTGCATTTGGTTTTCCTGCTGTTGCTGGAGTTGCTGCTCCTGATGTTTTTTTGGTTTGGTGTTCCTGCTGTTGGTGTTGTTGGTGTTCCTGCTGTTGGTGGAATTAGTGTTCCTGCTTTTGGTGGAGTTGTTGTTCCTGCTGTTGATGGAGTTGTTGTTCCTGCTATTTTTGGAGCTGTTCTTCCTGCTGTTGGTGGAGTTGACGGTCCAGCTGCTGGTGGAGTTGGTGTTCCAGCTTTTGGTGGAGTTGGTGTTCCTGCTCTTGGTGGAGCTGGTGTTCCTGCTGTTGGTGGAGTTGGTGTTCCTGCTGTTGGTGGAGTTGAAGATCCTGCTGTTGGTGGTAGTGGTGTTCCTGCTGTTGGTGGACTTAGTGTTCCTGCTGTTTTTCGATTTGGTGTTCCTGCTGTTGGTGGAGTTTTTGTTCCTGCTGTTGGTGGAGTTGGTTTTCCTGCTATTGGTGGAGTTAATGTTGCTGCTGTTTTTGGAGTTGGTGTTTCTGCTGTTGGTGGCGCTGATTTTTTTGCTGTTGATGGCGGTTTGTTCCTGCTGTTCGTGGCTGTAGTGTTTCTGCTGCTGTTGGCTGTTGTGTTACTGCTGTTGGTCTAGGCGGTGTTCCTGCTGTAGGTGGCTGTGGTTTTCCTGCTGTTGGTGGCGGTTGTGTTCCTGCTGTTGGTGGTGTCGGTTTCCTGCTGTTGGTGGAGTTGGTCTTCCTGCTGTTGGTGAAGTTGGAATTCCTCCTGTTGGTGGAGTTAGTGTTCCTGCTGTTTTTTGGAGTTGGTGTTCCTGCTTTTGGCGGAGTTGGTGTTCCTGCTGTTGGTGGATTTGATGTTCCTGCTGTTGGTGTGGTTGTTGATCCTGCTTTTGGTGGAGTTGATGTTCCTGCTGTTGGTGGAGATGCTGTTCCTGCTGTTGGTGGATTTGGTTTTCCTGCTGTTGTTGGAGTTGCTGCTCCTGCTGTTTTTTTGAGATGGTGTTCCTGCTGTTGGATTTGTTGCTGTTCCTGCTGTTGGTGGAATTAGTGTTCCTGCTGTTGGTGGATTTGATGTCCCTCCTGTTGATGCAGTTGTTTTTCCTGCTTTTGGTGTAATTGTTGTTCCTGCTGTTGATGGAGTTGTTGTTCCTGCTATTGGTGGAGTTGTTCTTCCTTCTGTTGGTGGAGTTGACGGTCCAGCTGTTGGTGGAGTGGTGTTCCAGGTGTTGGTGGAGTTGGTGTTCCTGCTGTTGGTGGACTTATTGTTCCTGCTTTTTTTTTGGAGTTGGTGTTTCTGCTTTTGGTGGAGTTGGTGTTCCTGCTGTTGGTGGAGTTGGTGTTCTTGCTGTTGGTGAAGTTGTTGTTCCTGCTGTTGGTGGAGTTTGAGTTCATTCTATTGGTGGAGTTAATGTTCCTGCTGTTGGTGGAGTTGGTGTTTCTGTTGTTGGTGGCACCGATTTTCTTGCTGTTGGTGGCGGTGGTGTTCCTGCTGCTGATGGTGGCAGTGATCCTGCTGTTCGTGGCTGTTGTGTTTCTGCTGCTGTTGACAATGGTGTTCCTGCTGTTGGTAGCGGTGGTGTTCCTGCTGTTGGTGGCGGTGGTGTTCCCGCTGTTGGTGATGTTTGTGTTCCTGCTGTTGGTGGTGATGGTTTCGTTTTGTTGGTGGTAGTGGTGTTCCTGCTGTTCGTGGACTTAGTGTTCCTGCTGTTTTTCGAGTTGGTGTTCCTGCTGTTGGTGGAGTTCTTGTTCCTGCTGTTGGTGGAGTTGGTGTTTCTTCTAATGGTGGAGTTAATGTTCCTGCTGTTGGTGGAGTTGGTTTTTCTGCTGTTGATGGCGCTGATTTTCTTGCTGTTGATGGCGGTTGTGTTCCTGCTGTTCGTGGCTGTATTATTTCTGCTGCTGTTGGCTGTGGAGTTACTGCTGTTGGTCGCGGCCGTGTTCCTGCTGTTGGTGGCGGTGGTTCTCCTGCTGTTGGTGGCGGTTGTGTTCCTGCTGTTGGTGGTGTCGGTTTCCTGCTGTTGGTGGAGTTGGTCTTCCTGCAGTTGGTGGAGTTGGAATTCCTGCTGTTGGTGGCGGTGCTGTTCCTGCTGTTGGTGGTGTTAATGTTCCTGCTGTTTTTTGGAGTGGTGTTCCTGCTTTTGGCGGAGTTGGTGTTCCTGCTGTTGGTGGAATTGTTGTTCCTGCTCTTGGTGGAGTTGGTGTTCCAGGTTTTGGTGGAGTTGGTGATCCTGCTGTGGGTGGAGTTGCTGTTCCTGCTGTTGGTGGATTTGGTTTTCCTGCTGTTGCTGGAGATGCTGATCCTGCTGTTTTTTTGACTTGGTGTTCCTGCTGTTGGTATTTTTCGTGTTCCTGCTGTTGGTGGAATTAGAGTTCCTGCTGTTGGTGGAGTTGTTGTTCCTGTTGTTGGTGGAGTGTTGTTCGTGCTTTGGGTGGAGTTGTTGTTCCTGCTGTTAATGGAGTTGTTGTTCCTGCTATTGTTGGAGTTGTTCTTCCTGCTGTTGGTGGAGTTGAAGGTCCAGCTGTTGGTGGATTTGGTGTTCCAGCTGTTGGTGGAGTTGGTGTTCCTGCTCTTGGAGGAGTTGTTGTTCCTGCTCTTGGTGCACTTGGTGTGCCTGCTGTTGTTGGAGTTGGTGTTCCTTCTGTTGGTGGAGTTGGTGTTCCTGCTGTTGGTGGAGATGGAGTTCCTGCTGTTGGTGGAGTTGGAGTTCCTGCTGTTGGTGGTAGTGGTGTTCCTCCTGTTGGTGGACTTAGTGTTCCTGCTGCCTTTTGGAGTTGGTTTTCCTGCTGTTGGTGGAGTTGGTGTTCCTGCTGTTGGTGGAGTTGTTGTTCCTGCTGTTGGTGGATTTGGAGTTCATTCTATTTCTGGAGTTAATGTTCCTGCTGTTGGTGGAGTTGGTGTTTCTGTTGTTGGTGGCGCTGATGTTCTTGCTGTAGGTGGCGGCAGTGTTCCAGCTGTTGGTGGCAGCGGTGTTCCTGCTGTTGATGGTAGCGGTGATCCTGCTGTTCATGGCTGTAGTGTTTCTGCTGCTGTTGGCAATGGTGTTCCTGCTGTTGGTGGCGGTGGTGTTCCTGCTGTTGATGGCGGTGGTGTTCTTGCTGTTGGTGGTGGTTGTGTTCCTGCTGTTGGTGGTGATGGTTTCCTGCTGTTGGTGGAGTTGTTCTTCCTGCTGTTGGTGGTGTTGGAGATCCAGCTGTTGGTGGTGGTGGAGTACCTGCTGTTTGTGGTGTTAGTGTTCCTGCTGTTTTTTGGAGTTGGTGTTCCTGCTGTTGGCGGAGTTGGTGCTCCTGCTGTTGGTGGAGATGGTATGGTTGGTGATCCTGCTTTTGGTGGAGTTGGTGTTCCTGCTGTTGGTGGAGTTGCTGTTCCTGCTGTTGGTGGATTTGGTTTTCCTGCTGTTGGTGGATTTGGTTTTCCTGCTGTTGCTGGGGTTGCTGCTCCTGCTGTTTTTTGAGTTGGTGTTCCTGCTGTTGGTGTTGTTCGTGTTCCTGCTGTTGGTGGACTTAGTTTTCCTGCTGTTGGTGGATTTGGTGTTCCTGCTGTTGGTGGAGTTGTTGTTCCTTTTATTGGTGGAGTTGTTGTTCCTGCTGTTGGTGGAGTTCGTCGTCCTGCTGTTGGTGGAGTTGGTGTTTTGGCTGTTGGTGGTGCCCATTTTCTTTCTGTTGGTGGTCGCGGTGTTCCTGCTCTTCGTGGCTGTAGTGTTTCTGCTGCTGTAGGCTGTGGTGATCCTGATGTTGGTGGTGGCGGTGTTCCTGCTGTTGGTGGCGGTAGTTTTCATGCTGTTGGTCGTGGTTGTGTTCCTGCTTTTGGTGGTGTTGGTATCCTGCTGTTGGTGGAGTTGGTCTTCCTGCTGTTGGTGGCGTTGGAATTCGTGCTGTTGGTGGCGGTGGTGTTCCTGCTGTTGGTGGAGTTTGTGTTCCTGCTGTTTTTTGGAGTTGGTGTTCCTGCTGTTGGCGGAGTTGGTGTTCCTGCTGTTGGTGGATTTGATGTTCCTGCTGTTGGTGTGGTTGGTGATCCTGCTTTTGGTGGAGTTGGTGTTCCTGCTCTTGGTGGAGTTGCTGTTCTTGCTGTTGGTGGATTTGGTTTTCCTGCTGTTGCTGGAGTTGCTGCTCCTGATATTTTTTTGGTTTGGTGTTCCTGCTGTTGGTGTTGTTGGTGTTCCTGCTGTTGGTGGAATTAGTGTTCCTGCTTTTGGTGGAGTTGTTGTTCCTGCTGTTGATGGAGTTGTTGTTCCTGCTATTGGTGGAGCTGTTCTTCCTGCTGTTGGTGGAGTTGACGGTCCAGCTGCTGGTGGAGTTGGTGTTCCAGCTTTTGGTTGAGTTGGTGTTCCTGCTCTTGGTGGAGCTGGTGTTCCTGCTGTTGGTGGAGTTGGTGTTCCTGCTGTTGGTGGAGTTGAAGATCCTGCTGTTGATGGTAGTGGTGTTCCTGCTGTTGGTGGACTTAGTGTTCCTGCTGTTTTTCGATTTGGTGTTCCTGCTGTTGGTGGAGTTTTTGTTCCTGCTGTTGGTGGAGTTGGTTTTCCTGCTAATGGTGGAGTTAATGTTGCTGCTGTTTTTGGAGTTGGTGTTTCTGCTGTTGGTGGCGCTGATTTTTTTGCTGTTGATGGCGGTTTGTTCCTGCTGTTCGTGGCTGTAGTGTTTCTGCTGCTGTTGGCTGTTGTGTTACTGCTGTTGGTCGCGGCGGTGTTCCTGCTGTTGGTGGCGGTGGTTTTTCTGCTGTTAGTGGTGGTGGTGTTCCTGCTTCTGGTCGTGTTGGTATCCTGCTGTTGGTGGAGTTGGTCTTCCTGCTGTTGGTGAAGTTGGAATTCCTGCTGTTGGTGGAGTTAGTGTTCCTGCTGTTTTTTGGAGTTGGTGTTCCTGCTTTTGGCGGAGTTGGTGTTCCTGCTGTTGGTGGATTTGATGTTCCTGCTGTTGGTGTGGTTGTTGATCCTGCTTTTGGTGGAGTTGGTGTTCCTGCTGTTGGTGGAGATGCTGTTCCTGCTGTTGGTGGATTTGGTTTTCCTGCTGTTGTTGGAGTTGCTGCTCCTGCTGTTTTTTTGAGATGGTGTTCCTGCTGTTGGATTTGTTGCTGTTCCTGCTGTTGGTGGAATTAGTGTTCCTGCTGTTGGTGGATTTGATGTTCCTCCTGTTGATGCAGTTGTTTTTCCTGCTTTTGGTGTAGTTGTTGTTCCTGCTGTTGATGGAGTTGTTGTTCCTGCTCTTGGTGGAGTTGTTCTTCCTTCTGTTGGTGGAGTTGACGGTCCAGCTGTTGGTGGAGTGGTGTTCCAGGTGTTGGTGGAGTTGGTGTTCCTGCTGTTGGTGGACTTATTGTTCCTGCTTTTTTTTGGAGTTGGTGTTTCTGCTTTTGGTGGAGTTGGTGTTCCTGCTGTTGGTGGAGTTGGAGTTCCTGATGTTGGTGGCAGTGGTTTTCATGCTGTTGGTGGCGGTTGTGTTCCTGCTATTTGTGGTGTTGGTATCCTGCTGTTGGTGGAGTTGGTCTTCCTGCTGGTGGTGGAGTTGAAATTCCTGCTGTTGGTGGTGGTGGTGTTCCTGCTGTTGGTGGAATTAGTGTTCCTGCTGTTTTTTGGATTTGGTGTTCCTGCTGTTACCAGAGTTGGTGTTCCTGCTGTTGGTGGATTTGATGTTCCTGCTGTTGGTGTGGTTGGTGATCCTGCTGTTGGTGGAGTTGGTGTTCCTGCTGTTGGTGGAGTTGCTGTTCCTGCTGTTGTTGGAATTGGTTTTCCTGCTGTTGCTGGAGTTGCTGCTCCTGATGTTCTTTTGATTTGGTGTTCCTGCTGTTGGTGTTGTTGGTATTCCTGCTGTTGGTGGAATTAGTGTTCCTGCTGTTGGTGGATTTGATGTTCCTGCTGTTGGTGGAGTTGTTGTTCCTGCTTTTGGTGGAGTTGTTGTTCCTGCTGTTGATGGAGTTGTTTTTCCTGCTATTGGTGGACTTGTTCTTCCTTCTGTTGGTGGAGTTGACGGTCCAGCTGTTGGTGGAGTTGGTGTTCCAGCTGTTGGTGGAGTTGGTGTTCCAGCTGTTGGTGGAGTTGGTGTTCCTGCTCTTGGTGGAGTTAGTGTTCCTGCTCTTGGTGGACTTCAATGTTCCTGCTGTTGTTGGAGTAGGTGTTCCTGCTGTTGGTGGAGTTCGTGTTCCTGCTGTTGGTTGTAGTGGTGTTCCTGCTGTTGGTGGACTTAGTGTTCCTGCTGTTTTTCGAGTTGGTGTTCCTGCTGTTGGTGGAGTTCTTGTTCGTGCTGTTAGTGGAGTTGGTGTTTCTTCTAAATGGTGGAGTTAATGTTCCTGCTGTTGGTGGAGTTGGTGTTTCTGCTGTTGATGGCGCTGATTTTCTTGCTGTTGATGGCGGTTGTGTTCCTGCTGTTCGTGGCTGTATTATTTCTGCTGCTGTTGGCTGTGGTATTACTGCTGTTGGTCGCGGCCGTGTTCCTGCTGTTGGTGGCGGTGGTTTTCCTGCTGTTGGTGGCGGTTGTGTTCTTGCTGTTGGTGGTGTCGGTTTCCCGCTGTTGGTGGAGTTGGTCTTCCTGCTGTTGGTGGAGTTGGAATTCCTGCTGTTGGTGGCGGTGTTGTTCCTGCTGTTGGTGGTGTTAGTGTTCCTGCTGATTTTTGGAATTGGTGTTCCTGCTTTTGGCGGAGTTGGTGTTCCTGCTCTTGGTGCACTTGGTGTGCCTGCTGTTGTTGGAGTTGGTGCTCCTTCTGTTGGTGGAGTTGGTGTTCCTGCTGTTGGTGGAGTTGTAGTTCCTGCTGTTGGTGGAGTTGGAGTTCCTCCTGTTGGTGGACTAAGTGTTCGTGCAGCCTTTTGGAGTTGTTGCTCGAGTTGCTGCTCCTGCTGTTTTTTTGAGTTGGTTTTCCTGCTGTTGGTGTTGTTGGTGTTCCTGCTGTTGGTGGACTTAGTGTTCCTGCTGTTGGTGGAGTTGGTGTTCCTGCTGTTGGTGGAGTTGTTGTTCCTTTTATTGGTGGAGTTGTTGTTCCTGCTGTTGGTGGAGTTGGTCTTCCTGCTGTTGGTGGAGTTATTGTTCCTGCTGTTGGTGGAGTTGTTGTTTTTGCTGTTGGTGGCGCCAATTTACTTGCTGTTGCTGGCGGCGGTGTTCCTGCTATTCGTGGCTGTAGTTTTTCTGCTGCTGTTGGCTGCGGTGTTACTGCTCTTGGTCACGGCGGTGTTCCTGCTGTTAGTGGCGGTGGTTTAAATGCTGTTGGTGACGGTTGTGTTTCTGTTGTTGGTGGTGTCGGTTTCCTGCTGTTGGTGCAGTTGGTCTTCCTGCTGTAGGTGGAGTTGGAATTTCTGCTGTTGTTGGCGGTGGTGTTCCTGTTGTTGGTGGTGTTAGTGTTCCTGCTGTTTTTTGTAGTTGGTGTTCCTGCTTTTGGCGGAGTTGGTGTTCCTGCTGTTGGTGGAATTGGTGTTCCTGCTGTTGGTGGAGTTGGTGTTCCGGGTTTTGTTGGAGTTGGTGTTCCTGCTGAAGGTGGAGTTACTATTCCTGCTGTTGGTGGATTTGGTTTTCCTGCTGTTGCTGGAGATGCTGATCCTGCTGTTTTTTTGAATTGGTCTTCCTGCTGTTGGTGTTGTTCGTGTTCCTGCTGTTGGTGGAATTTGTGTTCCTGCTGTTGGTGGAGTTGGTGTTCCTGCTGTTGGTGGAGTTGTTGTTCCTGCTTTTGGTGGAGTTCTTGTTCCTGCTGTTGATGGAGTTGTTGTTCCTGCTATTGGTGGAGTTGTTCTTCCTGCTGTTGGTGGAATTGAGGATCAAGATGTTGGTGGATTTGGTTTTCCAGCTGTTGGTGGAGTTGGTGTTCCTGCTGTTGGTGGACTTCTTGTTCCTGCTTTTGGTGGAGCTGGAGATCCTAATGTTGGTGGTAGTGGTGTTCCTGCTGTTGGTGGACTTATTGTTCCTGCTGTGTTTTGGAGTTGGTGTTCCTGCTTTTGGTGGAGTTGGTGTTCCTGCTGTTGGTGGAGTTGGAGTTCCTGCTGTTGGTGGTAGTGGTGTTCCTGCTGTTAGTGGACTTAGTGTTCCTGCTGTTTTTCGAGTTGGTGTTCCTGCTGTTGGTGGAGTTCTTGTTCCTGCTGTTGGTGGATTTGTTGTTTCTTCTAATGGTGGAGTTAAATGTTCCTGCTGTTTGTGGAGTTGTTATTTCTGATGTTGATGGCACTGATTTTCTTGCTGTTGATGGCGGTTGTGTTCCTGCTGTTCATGGCTGTAGTGTTGCTGTTGCTGTTGGCTGTGGTGTTACTGCTGTTGGTTGCGGCGGTGTTCCTGCTGTTGGTGGTGTTAGTGTTCCTGATGATTTTTGGAGTTGGTGTTCCTGCTTTTGGCGGAGTTGGTGTTCCTGCTGTTGGTGGAATTGGTGTTCCTGCTGTTGGTGGATTTGGTGTTCCTGCTGTTGTTGGAGTTGCTATTCCTGCTGTTGGTGGATTTAGTTTTCCTGTTGTTGCTGGAGATTGTGATCCTGCTATATTTTTGAGTTGGTGTTCCTGCTGTTGGTGTTGTTCGTGTTCCTCCTGTTGGTGGAATTACTGTTCCTGCTGTTGGTGGAGTTGGAATTCCTGCTGTTGGTGGAGTTGTTGTTCCTGCTTTTGCTGGAGTTGTTGATCCTGCTGTTGATGGAGTTGTTGTTCCTGCTATTGGTGGAGTTGTTCTTCCTGCTGTTGGTGGAGTTGATGGTCCAGCTGTTGGTGGATTTGGTGTTCCAGCTGTTGGTGGAGTTGGTGTTCCTGCTATTGGTGGAGTTTGTATTCCTTTTCTTGGTGGAGTTGTTGTTCCTGCTTTTGGTGCACTTGGTGTGCCTGCTGTTGTTGGAGTTGGTGTTCCTTCTGTTGGTGGAGTTGGTGTTCCTGCTGTTGGTGGAGTTGGAGTTCCTGCTGTTGGTGATTGTGGTGTTCCTCCTGTTGGTGGACATAGTGTTCCTGCTGCCTTTTGGAGTTCTTGTTCCTGTTGTTGGTGGAGTTGGTGTTCCTGCTGTTTGTGGAGTTGTGGTTCCTGCTGTTGGAGGAGTTGGAGTTCATTCTATTGGTGGGGTTAATGTTCCTGCTGTTGGTGGAGTTGGTGTTTCTGTTGTTGGTGGTGCCGATTTTCTTGCTGTTGGTGGCCGCAGTGTTCCTGCTGTTGATGGTGGCGGTGATCCTGCTGTAAGTTGCTGTAGTTTGTCTGCTGCTGTTGGCAATGGTGTTCCTTCTGTTGGTGCCATTTGTGTTCCTGCTGTTGTTGGTGGTGGTGTTCCTGCTGTTGGTGGCGGTGGTGTTCCTGCTTTTGGTGGCGGTTGTGTTCCTGCTGTTGGTGGTGATGGTTTCCTGCTGTTGGTGGAGTTGTTCTTCCTGCTGTTGGTGGAGTTGGAGATGTGGCTGTTGGTGGCGGTGGTGTTCCTGCTGTTTTTTGGTGTTAGTGTTCCCTCTGTATTTTGGTGTTGGTGTTCCTGCTGTTGGCGGAGTTGGTGCTCCTGCTTTTGGTGTAGTTGGTGTTCCTGCTGTTGGTGGAGTTGATGTTCCTGCTTTTGGTGGAGTTTGTGTTCCTGCTGTTGGTGGATTTGCTGTTCCTGCTGTTGGTGGATTTGGTTTTCCTGCTGTTGCTCGAGTTGCTGCTCCTGCTGTTTTTTTGAGTTGGTTTTCCTGCTGTTGGTGTTGTTGGTGTTCCTGCTGATGGTGGACTTATTGTTCCTGCTGTTGGTGGATTTGGTGTTCCTGCTGTTGGTGGAGTAGTTGTTCCTTTTATTGGAGGAGATGTTGTTCCTGCTGTTGGTGGAGTTGGTCTTCCTGCTGTTGGTGGAGCTGTTGTTTTGCTGTTGGTGGCGCCGATTTTCTTGCTGTTAGTGGCGGCGGTGTTCCTGCTGTTCGTGGCTGTAGTGTTTCTGCTGCTGTTGGCTGTGGTTTTCCTGCTGTTGGTGATGGTTGTGTTCCTAATGTTGGTGGAGTTGGTCTTCCTGCAGTTGGTGGAGTTGGAATTCCTGCTGTTGGTGGCGATGGTGTTCATGCTGTTGGTGGTGTTAGTGTTCCTGCTGTTTTTTGGTGTTGGTGTTCCTGCTTTTGGCGGAATTGCTGTTCCTGCTGTTGGTGGAATTGGTGTTCCTGCTGTTGGTGGAGTTGCTGTTCCTGCCCTTGGTGGATTTGATTTTCCTGCTGTTGCTGGAGATGCTGATCCTGCTGTTTTTTTTTGAATTGGTCTTCCTGCTGTTGGTGTTGTTCGTGTTCCTGCTGTTGGTGGAATTAGTGTTCCTGCTGTTGGTGGAGTTGGTGTTCCTGCTGTTGGTGGAGTTGTTGTTACTGCTTTTGGTGGAGTTGTTGTTCCTGCTGTTGATGGAGTTGTTGTTCCTGCAATTGGTGGAGTTGTTCTTCCTGCTGTTGGTGGAGTTGACGGTCAAATGTTGGTGGATTTGGTGTTCCAGCTGTTGGTGGAGTTGATGTTCCTGCTTTTGGTGGAGTTGGTGTTCGTGCTGTTGGTGGATTTGCTGTTCCTGCTGTTGGTGATTTGGTTTTCCTGCTGTTGCTGGAGTTGCTTTGTCTGCTGTTTTTTTGAGTTGGTTTTCCTGCTGTTGGTGTTGTTGGTGTTCCTGCTGTTGGTGGACTTAGTGTTCCTGCTGTTGGTGGAGTTGGTGCTCCTGCTGCTGGTGGAGTTGTTGTTCCTTTTATTGGCGGAGTTGTTGTTCCTGCTGTTGGTGGAGTTGGTCTTCCTGCTGTTGGTGGAGTTATTGTTCCTGCTGTTGGTGGAGTTGGTGTTTTTGCTGTTGGTAGCACCGATTTTCTTGGTGTTGGTGGCGGCTGTGTTCCTGCTGTTCGTGGCTGTAGTGTTTCTGCTGCTGTTGGCTGTTGTGTTACTGCGGTTGGTCGCGGCGGTGTTCCTGCTGTTGGTGGCCGTGGTTTTCCTGCTGTTGGTGGCAGTTGTGTTCCTGCTGTTGGTGGTGTCGGTTTACTGCTGTTGGTGGAGTTGGTCTTCCTGCTGTTGGTGGAGTTGGAATTCCTGCTGTTGGTGGCGTTGGTGTTCCTGCTGTTGTTGGTGTTAGTGTTCCTGCTGTTTTTTGGAGGTGGTGTACCTGCTTTTGGCGGAGTTGGTGTTCCTGCTGTTGGTGGAATTGGTGTTCCTGCTTTTGGTGGAGTTGGTGTTCCGGGTTTTGTTGGAGTTGGTATTCCTGCTGTTGGTGGAGTTGCTGTTCCTGCTGTTGGTGGATTTGGTTTTCCTGCTGTTGCTGGAGATGCTGATTCTGCTGTTGTTTTGAATTGGTCTTCCTGCTGTCGGTGTTGCTCGTGTTCCTGCTGTTGGTGGAATTAGTGTTCCTGCTGTTGCTGGAGAGTGTGTTCCTGCTGTTGGTGGAGTTGTTGTTCCTGCTTTTGGTGGAGTTGTTGTTCCTGCTGTTGATGGAGTTGTTGTTCCTGTTATTGGTGGAGTTGTTCTTCCTGCTGTTGGTGGAGTTGACAGTCCAGCTGTTGGTGGATTTGGTGTTACAGCTGTTGGTGGAGTTGGTGTTCCTGCTGTTGGTGGAGTTCGTGTTCCTGCTTTTGGTGGAGTTGGAGATCCTGCTGTTGGTGCTAGTGGTGTTCCTGCTGTTGGTGGACTTATTGTTCCTGCTGTTTTTTGGAGTTGCTGTTCCTGCCCTTGGTGGATTTGATTTTCCTGCTGTTGCTGGAGATGCTGATCCTGCTGTTTTTTTTTGAATTGGTCTTCCTGCTGTTGGTGTTGTTCGTGTTCCTGCTGTTGGTGGAATTAGTGTTCCTGCTGTTGGTGGAGTTGGTGTTCCTGCTGTTGGTGGAGTTGTTGTTACTGCTTTTGGTGGAGTTGTTGTTCCTGCTGTTGATGGAGTTGTTGTTCCTGCAATTGGTGGAGTTGTTCTTCCTGCTGTTGGTGGAGTTGACGGTCAAATGTTGGTGGATTTGGTGTTCCAGCTGTTGGTGGAGTTGATGTTCCTGCTTTTGGTGGAGTTGGTGTTCGTGCTGTTGGTGGATTTGCTGTTCCTGCTGTTGGTGATTTGGTTTTCCTGCTGTTGCTGGAGTTGCTTTGTCTGCTGTTTTTTTGAGTTGGTTTTCCTGCTGTTGGTGTTGTTGGTGTTCCTGCTGTTGGTGGACTTAGTGTTCCTGCTGTTGGTGGAGTTGGTGCTCCTGCTGCTGGTGGAGTTGTTGTTCCTTTTATTGGCGGAGTTGTTGTTCCTGCTGTTGGTGGAGTTGGTCTTCCTGCTGTTGGTGGAGTTATTGTTCCTGCTGTTGGTGGAGTTGGTGTTTTTGCTGTTGGTAGCACCGATTTTCTTGGTGTTGGTGGCGGCTGTGTTCCTGCTGTTCGTGGCTGTAGTGTTTCTGCTGCTGTTGGCTGTGGTGTTACTGCGGTTGGTCGCGGCGGTGTTCCTGCTGTTGGTGGCCGTGGTTTTCCTGCTGTTGGTGGCAGTTGTGTTCCTGCTGTTGGTGGTGTCGGTTTACTGCTGTTGGTGGAGTTGGTCTTCCTGCTGTTGGTGGAGTTGGAATTCCTGCTGTTGGTGGCGTTGGTGTTCCTGCTGTTGTTGGTGTTAGTGTTCCTGCTGTTTTTTGGAGGTGGTGTACCTGCTTTTGGCGGAGTTGGTGTTCCTGCTGTTGGTGGAATTGGTGTTCCTGCTTTTGGTGGAGTTGGTGTTCCGGGTTTTGTTGGAGTTGGTATTCCTGCTGTTGGTGGAGTTGCTGTTCCTGCTGTTGGTGGATTTGGTTTTCCTGCTGTTGCTGGAGATGCTGATTCTGCTGTTGTTTTGAATTGGTCTTCCTGCTGTCGGTGTTGCTCGTGTTCCTGCTGTTGGTGGAATTAGTGTTCCTGCTGTTGCTGGAGAGTGTGTTCCTGCTGTTGGTGGAGTTGTTGTTCCTGCTTTTGGTGGAGTTGTTGTTCCTGCTGTTGATGGAGTTGTTGTTCCTGTTACTGGTGGAGTTGTTCTTCCTGCTGTTGGTGGAGTTGACAGTCCAGCTGTTGGTGGATTTGGTGTTACAGCTGTTGGTGGAGTTGGTGTTCCTGCTGTTGGTGGAGTTCGTGTTCCTGCTTTTGGTGGAGTTGGAGATCCTGCTGTTGGTGCTAGTGGTGTTCCTGCTGTTGGTGGACTTATTGCTCCTGCTGTTTTTTGGAGTTGGTGTTCCTGCTTTTGGTGGAGTTGGTGTTCCTGCTGTTGGTGGAGTTGGAGTTCCTGCTGTTGGTGGAGTTGGTGTTCCTGCTGTTAGTGGACTTCGTGTTCCTGCTGTTTTTTGAGTTGGTGTTCCTGCTGTTGGTGGAGTTCTTGTTCCTGCTGTTGGTGGAGTTGTTGTTTCTTCTAATGGTGGAGTTAATGTTCCTGCTGTTTGTGGAGTTGGTGTTTCTGCTGTTGATGACACTGATTTTCTTGCTTTTGATGGCGGTTGTGTTCCTGCTGTTCATGGCTGTAGTGTTGCTGCTGCTGTTGGCTGTGGTGTTACTGCTGTTGGTCGCGGCGGTGTTCCTGCTGTTGGTGGTGTTAGTGTTCCTGATGTTGGTGGAATTACTGTTCCTGCTGTCGTTGGAGTTGGTGTTCCTGCTGTTGGTGGAGTTGTTGTTCCTGCTTTTGGTGGAGTTGTTGATCCTGCTGTTGATGGAGTTGTTGTCCCTGCTATTGGTGGAGTTGTTCTTCCTGCTGTTGGTGGAGTTGATGGTCCAGCTGTTGGTGGATTTGGTTTTCCTGCTGTTGCTGGAGATGCTACTCATGCTGCTTTTATGAGTTGGTTTTCCTGCTGTTGGTGTTGTTGGTGTTCCTGCTGTTGGTGGACTTAGTGTTCCTGCTGTTGGTGGAGTTGTTGTTCCTGCTGTTGGTGGAGTTGTTGTTCCTTTTATTGGTGGAGTTGTTGTTCCTGCTGTTGGTGGCGTTGGTCTTCCTGCTGTTGGTGGTGTTATTGTTCCTGCTGTTGGTGGAGTTGGTGTTTTTGCTGTTGGTGGCGCCGATTTTCTTGCTGTTGGTGGCGGCGGTGTTCCTGCTGTTCGTGGCTGTAGTGTTTCTGCTGCTGTTGGCTGTTGTGTTACTGCTGTTGGTGGCGGTGGTGTCCCTGCTGTTTTTTGGTGTTAGTGTTCCCTCTGTATTTTGGTGTTGGTGTTCCTGCTGTTGGCGGAGTTGGTGCTCCTGCTATTGGTGTAGTTGGTGTTCCTGCTGTTGGTGGAGTTGATGTTCCTGCTTTTGGTGGAGTTTGTGTTCCTGCTGTTGGTGGATTTGCTGTTCCTGCTGTTGGTGGATTTGGTTTTCCTGCTGTTGCTCGAGTTGCTGCTCCTGCTGTTTTTTTGAGTTGGTTTTCCTGCTGTTGGTGTTGTTGGTGTTCCTGCTGATGGTGGACTTATTGTTCCTGTTGTTGGTGGATTTGCTGTTCCTGCTGTTGGTGAAGTTGTTGTTCCTTTTATTGGTGGAGATGTTGTTCCTGCTGTTGGTGGAGTTGGTCTTCCTGCTGTTGGTGGAGTTGTTGTTTTGCTGTTGGTGGCGCCGATTTTCTTGCTGTTAGTGGCGGCGGTGTTCCTGCTGTTCGTGGCTGTAGTGTTTCTGCTGCTGTTGGCTGTGGTGTTACTGCTGTTGGTCGCGGCGGTGTTCCTGCTGTTGGTGACGGTTGTTTTCCTGCTGTTGGTGGCGTTTGTGTTCCTGCTGTTGGTGGTGTCGGTTTCCTGCTGTTGGTGGAGTTGGTCTTCCTGCTGTAGGTGGAGTTGGAATTCCTGCTGTTGGTGGCTGTGGTGTTCCTGCTGTTGGTGGTGTTAGAGTTCCTGCTGTTTTTTGAAGTTGGTGTTCCTGCTTTTGGCGGTGTTGGTGTTCCTGCTGTTGGTGGAATTGGTGTTCCTGCTGTTGGTGGAGTTGGTGTTCCGGGTTTTGTTGAAGTTGGTGTTCCTGCTGTTGGTGGAATTGGTGTTCCTGCTGTTGGTGGAGTTGGTGTTCCGGGTTTTGTTGGAGTTGGTGTTCCTGCTGAAGTTGGAGTTACTATTCCTGCTGTTGGTGGATTTGGTCTTCCTGCTGTTGCTGGAGATGCTGATCCTGCTGTTTTTTTTGAATTGGTCTTCCTGCTGTTGGTGTTGTTCGTGTTCCTGCTGTTGGTGGAATTTGTGTTCCTGCTGTTGGTGGAGTTGGTGTTCCTAATGTTGGTAGAGTTGTTGTTCCTGCTTTTGGTGGAGTTCTTGTTCCTGCTGTTGATGGAGTTGTTGTTCCTGCTATTGGTGGAGTTGTTCTTCCTGCTGTTGGTGGAATTGACGGTCCAGCTGTTGGTGGATTTGGTTTTCCAGCTGTTGGTGGAGTTGGTGTTCCTGCTGTTGGTGGACTTCTTGTTCCTGCTTTTGGTGGAGCTGGAGATCCTAATGTTGGTGGTAGTGGTGTTCCTGCTGTTGGTGGACTTATTGTTCCTGCTGCTTTTTGGAGTTGGTGTTCCTGCTTTTGGTGGAGTTGGTGTTCCTGCTGTTGGTGGAGTTGGAGTTCCTGCTGTTGGTGGTTGTGGTGTTCCTGTTGTTAGTGGACTTCGTGTTCCTGCTGTTTTCGAATTGGTGTTCCTGCTGTTGGTGGAGTACTTGTTCCTGCTGTTGGTGGATTTGTTGCTTCTTCTAATGGTGGAGTTAAATGTTCCTGCTGTTTGTGGAGTTGGTATTGCTGATGTTGATGGCACTGATTTGCTTGCTGTTGATGGCAGTTGTGTTCCTGCTGTTCATGGCTGTAGTGTTGCTGTTGCTGTTGGCTGTGGTGTTACTGCTGTTGGTCGCGGCGGTGTCCCTGCTGTTGGTGGTGTTAGTGTTCCTGATGATTTTTGGAGTTGGTGTTCCTGCTTTTGGCGGAGTTGGTGTTCCTGCTGTTGGTGGAATTGGTGTTCCTGCTGTTGGTGGATTTGGTGTTCCTGCTGTTGTTGGAGTTGCTATTCCTGCTGTTGGTGGATTTGGTTTTGCTGTTGTTGCTGGAGATTGTGATCCTGCTGTTTTTTTGAGTTGGTGTTCCTGCTGTTGGTGTTGTTCGTGTTCCTGCTGTTGCTGGAATTAGTGTTCCTGCTGTTGGTGGAGTTGGTGTTCCTGCTGTTGGTGGAGTTGTTCTTCCTGCTGTTGGTGGAGTTGATGGTCCAGCTGTTGGTGGATTTGGTGTTCCAGCTGTTGGTGGAGTTGGTGTTCCTGCTATTGGTGGAGTTTGTATTCCTGTTCTTGGTGGAGTTGTTGTTCCTGCTTTTGGTGCACTTGGTGTGCCTGCTGTTGTTGGAGTTGGTGTTCCTTCTGTTGGTGGAGTTGGTGTTCCTGCTGTTGGTGGAGTTGGAGTTCCTGCTGTTGGTGGAGTTGGTGTTTCTGTTGTTGGTGGTGCCGATTTTCTTGCTGTTGGTGGCGGCAGTGTTCCTGCTGTTGATGGTGGTGGTGATCCTGCTGTTAGTTGCTGTAGTTTGTCTGCTGCTGTTGGCAATGGTGTTCCTTCTGTTGGTGCCGTTGGTGTTCCTGCTGTTGGTGGCGGTGGTGTTCCTGCTGTTGGTTGCGGTTGTGTTCCTGCTGTTGGTGGTGATGGTTTCCTGCTGTTGGTGGAGTTGTTCTTCCTGCTGTTGGTGGAGTTGGAGATGCGGCTGTTGGTGGCGGTGGTGTCCCTGCTGTTTTTTGGTGTTAGTGTTCCCTCTGTATTTTGGTTTTGGTGTTCCTGCTGTTGGCGGAGTTGGTGCTCCTGCTATTGGTGTAGTTGGTGTTCCTGCTGGTGGTGGAGTTGATGTTCCTGCTTTTGGTGGAGTTTGTGTTCCTGCTGTTGGTGGATTTGCTGTTCCTGCTGTTGGTGGATTTGGTTTTCCTGCTGTTGCTCGAGTTGCTGCTCCTGCTGTTTTTTTGAGTTGGTTTTCCTGCTGTTGGTGTTGTTGGTGTTCCTGCTGATGGTGGACTTATTGTTCCTGCTGTTGGTGGATTTGCTGTTCCTGCTGTTGGTGAAGTTGTTGTTCCTTTTATTGGTGGAGATGTTGTTCCTGCTGTTGGTGGAGTTGGTCTTCCTGCTGTTGGTGGAGTTGTTGTTTTGCTGTTGGTGGCGCCGATTTTCTTGCTGTTAGTGGCGGTGGTGTTCCTGCTGTTCGCGGCTGTAGTGTTTCTGCTGCTGTTGGCTGTGGTGTTACTGCTGTTGGTCGCGGCGGTGTTCCTGCTGTTGGTGACGGTTGTTTTCCTGCTGTTGGTGGCGTTTGTGTTCCTGCTGTTGGTGGTGTCGGTTTCCTGCTGTTGGTGGAGTTGGTCTTCCTGCTGTAGGTGGAGTTGGAATTCCTGCTGTTGGTGGCTGTGGTGTTCCTGCTGTTGGTGGTGTTAGAGTTCCTGCTGTTTTTTGAAGTTGGTGTTCCTGCTTTTGGCGGTGTTGGTGTTCCTGCTGTTGGTGGAATTGGTGTTCCTGCTGTTGGTGGAGTTGGTGTTCCGGGTTTTGTTGAAGTTGGTGTTCCTGCTGTTGGTGGAATTGGTGTTCCTGCTGTTGGTGGAGTTGGTGTTCCGGGTTTTGTTGGAGTTGGTGTTCCTGCTGAAGTTGGAGTTACTATTCCTGCTGTTGGTGGATTTGGTCTTCCTGCTGTTGCTGGAGATGCTGATCCTGCTGTTTTTTTTGAATTGGTCTTCCTGCTGTTGGTGTTGTTCGTGTTCCTGCTGTTGGTGGAATTTGTGTTCCTGTTGTTGGTGGAGTTGGTGTTCCTGCTGTTGGTGGAGTTGTTGTTCCTGCTTTTGGTGGAGTTCTTGTTCCTGTTGTTGATGGAGTTGTTGTTCCTGCTATTGGTGGAGTTGTTCTTCCTGCTGTTGGTGGAATTGACGGTCCAGCTGTTGGTGGATTTGGTTTTCCAGCTGTTGGTGGAGTTGGTGTTCCTGCTGTTGGTGGACTTCTTGTTCCTGCTTTTGGTGGAGCTGGAGATCCTAATATTGGTGGTAGTGGTGTTCCTGCTGTTGGTGGACTTATTGTTCCTGCTGCTTTTTGGAGTTGGTGTTCCTGCTTTTGGTGGAGTTGGTGTTCCTGCTGTTGGTGGAGTTGGAGTTCCTGCTGTTGGTGGTTGTGGTGTTCCTGCTGTTAGTGGACTTCGTGTTCCTGCTGTTTTCGAATTGGTGTTCCTGCTGTTGGTGGAGTACTTGTTCCTGCTGTTGGTGGATTTGTTGTTTCTTCTAATGGTGGAGTTAAATGTTCCTGCTGTTTGTGGAGTTGGTATTTCTGATGTTGATGGCGCTGATTTTCTTGCTGTTGATGGCGGTTGTGTTCCTGCTGTTCATGGCTGTAGTTTTGCTGTTGCTGTTGGCTGTGGTGTTACTGCTGTTGGTCGCGGATGTGTTCCTGCTGTTGGTGGTGTTAGTGTTCCTGATGATTTTTGGAGTTAGTGTTCCTGCTTTTGGCGGAGTTGGTGTTCCTGCTGTTGGTGGAATTGGTGTTCCTGCTGTTGGTGGATTTGGTGTTCCTGCTGTTGTTGGAGTTGCTATTCCTGCTGTTGGTGGATTTGGTTTTGCTGTTGTTGCTGGAGATTGTGATCCTGCTGTTTTTTTGAGTTGGTGTTCCTGCTGTTGGTGTTGTTCGTGTTCCTGCTGTTGCTGGAATTAGTGTTCCTGCTGTTGGTGGAGTTGGTGTTCCTGCTGTTGGTGGAGTTGTTCTTCCTGCTGATGGTGGAGTTGATGGTCCAGCTGTTGGTGGATTTGGTGTTCCAGCTGTTGGTGGAGTTGGTGTTCCTGCTATTGGTGGAGTTTGTATTCCTGTTCTTGGTGGAGTTGTTGTTCCTGCTTTTGGTGCACTTGGTGTGCCTGCTGTTGTTGGAGTTGGTGTTCCTTCTGTTGGTGGAGTTGGTGTTCCTGCTGTTGGTGGAGTTGGAGTTCCTGCTGTTGGTGATTGTGGTTTTCCTCCTGTTGGTGGACATAGTGTTCCTGCTGCCTTTTGGAGTTCTTGTTCCTGCTGTTGCTGGAGTTGCTTTGTCTGCTGTTTTTTTGAGTTGGTTTTCCTGCTGTTGGTGTTGTTGGTGTTCCTGCTGTTGGTGGACTTCGTGTTCCTGCTGTTGGCGGAGTTGTTGTTCCTGCTGTTGGTGGACTTGGTCTTCCTGCTGTTGGTGGAGTTGACGGTCCAATGTTGTTGGATTTGGTGTTCCAGCTGTTGGTGGAGTTGATGTTCCTGCTTTTGGTGGTCTTGGTGTTCGTGCTGTTGGTGGATTTGCTGTTCCTGCTGTTGGCGGATTTGGTTTTCCTGCTGTTGCCGGATTTGCTTTGTCTGCTGTTTTTTTGAGTTGGTTTTCCTGCTGTTGGTGTTGTTGGTGTTCCTGCTGTTGGTGGACTTAATGTTCCTGCTGTTGGTGGAGTTGGTGTTCCTGCTGTTGGTGGAGTTGTTGTTCCTTTTATTGGCGGAGTTGTTGTTCCTGCTGTTGGTGGAGTTTGTCTTCCTGCTGTTGGTGGAGTTATTGTTCCTGCTGTTGGTGGAGTTGGTGTTTTTGCTGTTGGTGGCGCCGATTTTCTTGGTGTTGGTGGCGGCGCTGTTCCTGCTGTTCGTGGCTGTAGTGTTTCTGCTGCTGTTGGCTGTGGTGTTACTGCGGTTGGTCGCGGCGGTGTTCCTGCTGTTGGTGGCGGTGGTTTTCCTGCTGTTGGTGGCAGTTGTGTTCCTGCTGTTGGTGGTGTCGGTTTACTGCTGTTGGTGGAGTTGGTCTTCCTGCCGTTCGTGGAGTTGGAATTCCTGCTGTTGGTGGTGTTAGTGTTCCTTGTGTTTTTTGGTGTTGTTGTGCCTGCTTTTGGCGGAGTTGGTGTTCCTGCTGCTGGTGGAATTGGTGTTCCTGCTTTTGGTGGAGTTGGTGTTCCGGGTTTTGTTGGAGTTGGTATTCCTGCTGTTGGTGGATTTGCTGTTCCTGCTGTTGGTGGATTTGGTTTTCCTGCTGTTGCTGGAGTGTGTGTTCCTGCTGTTGGTGGAGTTGTTGTTCCTGCTTTTGGTGGAGTTGTTGTTCCTGCTGTTGATGGAGTTGTTGTTCCTGCTATTGGTGGAGTTGTTCTTCCTGCTGTTGGTGGAGTTGACGGTCCAGCTGTTGGTGGATTTGGTGTTACAGCTGTTGGTGGAGTTGGTGTTCCTGCTGTTGGTGGAGTTCGTGTTCCTGCTTTTGGTGGAGTTGGAGATCCTGCTGTTGGTGGTAGTGGTGTTCCTGCTGTTGGTGGACTTATTGTTCCTGCTGTTTTTTGGAGTTGGTGTTCCTGCTTTTGGTGGAGTTGGTGTTCCTGCTGTTGGTGGAGTTGGAGTTCCTGCTGTTGGTGGAGTTGGTGTTCCTGCTGTTAGTGGACTTCGTGTTCCTGCTGTTTTTCGAGTTGGTGTTCCTGCTGTTGGTGGAGTTTTTGTTTCTTCTAATGGTGGAGTTAATGTTCCTGCTGTTTGTGGAGTTGGTGTTTCTGCTGTTGATGGCACTGATTTTCTTGCTGTTGATGGCGGTTGTGTTCCTGCTGTTCATGGCTGTAGTGTTGCTGCTGCTGTTGGCTGTGGTGTTACTGCTGTTGGTCGCGGCGGTGTTCCTGCTGTTGGTGGTGTTAGTGTTCCTGATGTTGGTGGAATTACTGTTCCTGCTGTCGGTGGAGTTGGTGTTCCTGCTGTTGGTGGAGTTGTTGTTCCTGCTTTTGGTGGAGTTGTTGATCCTGCTGTTGATGGAGTTGTTGTCCCTGCTATTGGTGGAGTTGTTCTTCCTGCTGTTGGTGGAGTTGATGGTCCAGCTGTTGGTGGATTTGGTTTTCCTGCTGTTGCTGGAGATGCTACTCATGCTGCTTTTATGAGTTGGTTTTCCTGCTGTTGGTGTTGTTGGTGTTCCTGCTGTTGGTGGACTTAGTGTTCCTGCTGTTGGTGGAGTTGTTGTTCCTGCTGTTGGTGGAGTTGTTGTTCCTTTTATTGGTGGAGTTGTTGTTCCTGCTGTTGGTGGCGTTGGTCTTCCTGCTGTTGGTGGTGTTATTGTTCCTGCTGTTGGTGGAGTTGGTGTTTTTGCTGTTGGTGGCGCCGATTTTCTTGCTGTTGGTGGCGGCGGTGTTCCTGCTGTTCGTGGCTGTAGTGTTTCTGCTGCTGTTGGCTGTTGTGTTACTGCTGTTGGTGGCGGTGGTGTCCCTGCTGTTTTTTGGTGTTAGTGTTCCCTCTGTATTTTGGTGTTGGTGTTCCTGCTGTTGGCGGAGTTGGTGCTCCTGCTATTGGTGTAGTTGGTGTTCCTGCTGTTGGTGGAGTTGATGTTCCTGCTTTTGGTGGAGTTTGTGTTCCTGCTGTTGGTGGATTTGCTGTTCCTGCTGTTGGTGGATTTGGTTTTCCTGCTGTTGCTCGATTTGCTGCTCCTGCTGTTTTTTTGAGTTGGTTTTCCTGCTGTTGGTGTTGTTGGTGTTCCTGCTGATGGTGGACTTATTGTTCCTGTTGTTGGTGGATTTGCTGTTCCTGCTGTTGGTGAAGTTGTTGTTCCTTTTATTGGTGGAGATGTTGTTCCTGCTGTTGGTGGAGTTGGTCTTCCTGCTGTTGGTGGAGTTGTTGTTTTGCTGTTGGTGGCGCCGATTTTCTTGCTGTTAGTGGCGGCGGTGTTCCTGCTGTTCGTGGCTGTAGTGTTTCTGCTGCTGTTGGCTGTGGTGTTACTGCTGTTGGTCGCGGCGGTGTTCCTGCTGTTGGTGACGGTTGTTTTCCTGCTGTTGGTGGCGTTTGTGTTCCTGCTGTTGGTGGTGTCGGTTTCCTGCTGTTGGTGGAGTTGGTCTTCCTGCTGTAGGTGGAGTTGGAATTCCTGCTGTTGGTGGCTGTGGTGTTCCTGCTGTTGGTGGTGTTAAAGTTCCTGCTGTTTTTTGAAGTTGGTGTTCCTGCTTTTGGCGGTGTTGGTGTTCCTGCTGTTGGTGGAATTGGTGTTCCTGCTGTTGGTGGAGTTGGTGTTCCGGGTTTTGTTGAAGTTGGTGTTCCTGCTGTTGGTGGAATTGGTGTTCCTGCTGTTGGTGGAGTTGGTGTTCCGGGTTTTGTTGGAGTTGGTGTTCCTGCTGAAGTTGGAGTTACTATTCCTGCTGTTGGTGGATTTGGTCTTCCTGCTGTTGCTGGAGATGCTGATCCTGCTGTTTTTTTTGAATTGGTCTTCCTGCTGTTGGTGTTGTTCGTGTTCCTGCTGTTGGTGGAATTTGTGTTCCTGCTGTTGGTGGAGTTGGTGTTCCTGCTGTTGGTAGAGTTGTTGTTCCTGCTTTTGGTGGAGTTCTTGTTCCTGCTGTTGATGGAGTTGTTGTTCCTGCTATTGGTGGAGTTGTTCTTCCTGCTGTTGGTGGAATTGACGGTCCAGCTGTTGGTGGATTTGGTTTTCCAGCTGTTGGTGGAGTTGGTGTTCCTGCTGTTGGTGGACTTCTTGTTCCTGCTTTTGGTGGAGCTGGAGATCCTAATGTTGGTGGTAGTGGTGTTCCTGCTGTTGGTGGACTTATTGTTCCTGCTGCTTTTTGGAGTTGGTGTTCCTGCTTTTGGTGGAGTTGGTGTTCCTGCTGTTGGTGGAGTTGGAGTTCCTGCTGTTGGTGGTTGTGGTGTTCCTGTTGTTAGTGGACTTCGTGTTCCTGCTGTTTTCGAATTGGTGTTCCTGCTGTTGGTGGAGTACTTGTTCCTGCTGTTGGTGGATTTGTTGTTTCTTCTAATGGTGGAGTTAAATGTTCCTGCTGTTTGTGGAGCTGGTATTGCTGATGTTGATGGCACTGATTTGCTTGCTGTTGATGGCAGTTGTGTTCCTGCTGTTCATGGCTGTAGTGTTGCTGTTGCTGTTGGCTGTGGTGTTACTGCTGTTGGTCGCGGCGGTGTTCCTGCTGTTGGTGGTGTTAGTGTTCCTGATGATTTTTGGAGTTGGTGTTCCTGCTTTTGGCGGAGTTGGTGTTCCTGCTGTTGGTGGAATTGGTGTTCCTGCTGTTGGTGGATTTGGTGTTCCTGCTGTTGTTGGAGTTGCTATTCCTGCTGTTGGTGGATTTGGTTTTGCTGTTGTTGCTGGAGATTGTGATCCTGCTGTTTTTTTGAGTTGGTGTTCCTGCTGTTGGTGTTGTTCGTGTTCCTGCTGTTGCTGGAATTAGTGTTCCTGCTGTTGGTGGAGTTGGTGTTCCTGCTGTTGGTGGAGTTGTTCTTCCTGCTGTTGGTGGAGTTGATGGTCCAGCTGTTGGTGGATTTGGTGTTCCAGCTGTTGGTGGAGTTGGTGTTCCTGCTATTGGTGGAGTTTGTATTCCTGTTCTTGGTGGAGTTGTTGTTCCTGCTTTTGGTGCACTTGGTGTGCCTGCTGTTGTTGGAGTTGGTGTTCCTTCTGTTGGTGGAGTTGGTGTTCCTGCTGTTGGTGGAGTTGGAGTTCCTGCTGTTGGTGGAGTTGGTGTTTCTGTTGTTGGTGGTGCCGATTTTCTTGCTGTTGGTGGCGGCAGTGTTCCTGCTGTTGATGGTGGTGGTGATCCTGCTGTTAGTTGCTGTAGTTTGTCTGCTGCTGTTGGCAATGGTGTTCCTTCTGTTGGTGCCGTTGGTGTTCCTGCTGTTGGTGGCGGTGGTGTTCCTGCTGTTGGTTGCGGTTGTGTTCCTGCTGTTGGTGGTGATGGTTTCCTGCTGTTGGTGGAGTTGTTCTTCCTGCTGTTGGTGGAGTTGGAGATGCGGCTGTTGGTGGCGGTGGTGTCCCTGCTGTTTTTTGGTGTTAGTGTTCCCTCTGTATTTTGGTTTTGGTGTTCCTGCTGTTGGCGGAGTTGGTGCTCCTGCTATTGGTGTAGTTGGTGTTCCTGCTGGTGGTGGAGTTGATGTTCCTGCTTTTGGTGGAGTTTGTGTTCCTGCTGTTGGTGGATTTGCTGTTCCTGCTGTTGGTGGATTTGGTTTTCCTGCTGTTGCTCGAGTTGCTGCTCCTGCTGTTTTTTTGAGTTGGTTTTCCTGCTGTTGGTGTTGTTGGTGTTCCTGCTGATGGTGGACTTATTGTTCCTGCTGTTGGTGGATTTGCTGTTCCTGCTGTTGGTGAAGTTGTTGTTCCTTTTATTGGTGGAGATGTTGTTCCTGCTGTTGGTGGAGTTGGTCTTCCTGCTGTTGGTGGAGTTGTTGTTTTGCTGTTGGTGGCGCCGATTTTCTTGCTGTTAGTGGCGGTGGTGTTCCTGCTGTTCGCGGCTGTAGTGTTTCTGCTGCTGTTGGCTGTGGTGTTACTGCTGTTGGTCGCGGCGGTGTTCCTGCTGTTGGTGACGGTTGTTTTCCTGCTGTTGGTGGCGTTTGTGTTCCTGCTGTTGGTGGTGTCGGTTTCCTGCTGTTGGTGGAGTTGGTCTTCCTGCTGTAGGTGGAGTTGGAATTCCTGCTGTTGGTGGCTGTGGTGTTCCTGCTGTTGGTGGTGTTAGAGTTCCTGCTGTTTTTTGAAGTTGGTGTTCCTGCTTTTGGCGGTGTTGGTGTTCCTGCTGTTGGTGGAATTGGTGTTCCTGCTGTTGGTGGAGTTGGTGTTCCGGGTTTTGTTGAAGTTGGTGTTCCTGCTGTTGGTGGAATTGGTGTTCCTGCTGTTGGTGGAGTTGGTGTTCCGGGTTTTGTTGGAGTTGGTGTTCCTGCTGAAGTTGGAGTTACTATTCCTGCTGTTGGTGGATTTGGTCTTCCTGCTGTTGCTGGAGATGCTGACCCTGCTGTTTTTTTTGAATTGGTCTTCCTGCTGTTGGTGTTGTTCGTGTTCCTGCTGTTGGTGGAATTTGTGTTCCTGTTGTTGGTGGAGTTGGTGTTCCTGCTGTTGGTGGAGTTGTTGTTCCTGCTTTTGGTGGAGTTCTTGTTCCTGTTGTTGATGGAGTTGTTGTTCCTGCTATTGGTGGAGTTGTTCTTCCTGCTGTTGGTGGAATTGACGGTCCAGCTGTTGGTGGATTTGGTTTTCCAGCTGTTGGTGGAGTTGGTGTTCCTGCTGTTGGTGGACTTCTTGTTCCTGCTTTTGGTGGAGCTGGAGATCCTAATATTGGTGGTAGTGGTGTTCCTGCTGTTGGTGGACTTATTGTTCCTGCTGCTTTTTGGAGTTGGTGTTCCTGCTTTTGGTGGAGTTGGTGTTCCTGCTGTTGGTGGAGTTGGAGTTCCTGCTGTTGGTGGTTGTGGTGTTCCTGCTGTTAGTGGACTTCGTGTTCCTGCTGTTTTCGAATTGGTGTTCCTGCTGTTGGTGGAGTACTTGTTCCTGCTGTTGGTGGATTTGTTGTTTCTTCTAATGGTGGAGTTAAATGTTCCTGCTGTTTGTGGAGTTGGTATTTCTGATGTTGATGGCGCTGATTTTCTTGCTGTTGATGGTGGTTGTGTTCCTGCTGTTCATGGCTGTAGTTTTGCTGTTGCTGTTGGCTGTGGTGTTACTGCTGTTGGTCGCGGATGTGTTCCTGCTGTTGGTGGTGTTAGTGTTCCTGATGATTTTTGGAGTTAGTGTTCCTGCTTTTGGCGGAGTTGGTGTTCCTGCTGTTGGTGGAATTGGTGTTCCTGCTGTTGGTGGATTTGGTGTTCCTGCTGTTGTTGGAGTTGCTATTCCTGCTGTTGGTGGATTTGGTTTTGCTGTTGTTGCTGGAGATTGTGATCCTGCTGTTTTTTTGAGTTGGTGTTCCTGCTGTTGGTGTTGTTCGTGTTCCTGCTGTTGCTGGAATTAGTGTTCCTGCTGTTGGTGGAGTTGGTGTTCCTGCTGTTGGTGGAGTTGTTCTTCCTGCTGATGGTGGAGTTGATGGTCCAGCTGTTGGTGGATTTGGTGTTCCAGCTGTTGGTGGAGTTGGTGTTCCTGCTATTGGTGGAGTTTGTATTCCTGTTCTTGGTGGAGTTGTTGTTCCTGCTTTTGGTGCACTTGGTGTGCCTGCTGTTGTTGGAGTTGGTGTTCCTTCTGTTGGTGGAGTTGGTGTTCCTGCTGTTGGTGGAGTTGGAGTTCCTGCTGTTGGTGATTGTGGTTTTCCTCCTGTTGGTGGACATAGTGTTCCTGCTGCCTTTTGGAGTTCTTGTTCCTGCTGTTGCTGGAGTTGCTTTGTCTGCTGTTTTTTTGAGTTGGTTTTCCTGCTGTTGGTGTTGTTGGTGTTCCTGCTGTTGGTGGACTTAGTGTTCCTGCTGTTGGTGGAGTTGTTGTTACTGCTGTTGGTGGAGTTGTTGTTCCTTTTATTGGCGGAGTTGTTGTTCCTGCTGTTGGTGGACTTGGTCTTCCTGCTGTTGGTGGAGTTGACGGTCCAATGTTGTTGGATTTGGTGTTCCAGCTGTTGGTGGAGTTGATGTACCTGCTTTTGGTGGTCTTGGTGTTCGTGCTGTTGGTGGATTTGCTGTTCCTGCTGTTGGCGGATTTGGTTTTCCTGCTGTTGCCGGATTTGCTTTGTCTGCTGTTTTTTTGAGTTGGTTTTCCTGCTGTTGGTGTTGTTGGTGTTCCTGCTGTTGGTGGACTTAGTGTTCCTGCTGTTGGTGGAGTTGGTGTTCCTGCTGTTGGTGGAGTTGTTGTTCCTTTTATTGGCGGAGTTGTTGTTCCTGCTGTTGGTGGAGTTTGTCTTCCTGCTGTTGGTGGAGTTATTGTTCCTGCTGTTGGTGGAGTTGGTGTTTTTGCTGTTGGTGGCGCCGATTTTCTTGGTGTTGGTGGCGGCGCTGTTCCTGCTGTTCGTGGCTGTAGTGTTTCTGCTGCTGTTGGCTGTGGTGTTACTGCGGTTGGTCGCGGCGGTGTTCCTGCTGTTGGTGGCGGTGGTTTTCCTGCTGTTGGTGGCAGTTGTGTTCCTGCTGTTGGTGGTGTCGGTTTACTGCTGTTGGTGGAGTTGGTCTTCCTGCCGTTCGTGGAGTTGGAATTCCTGCTGTTGGTGGTGTTAGTGTTCCTTGTGTTTTTTGGTGTTGTTGTGCCTGCTTTTGGCGGAGTTGGTGTTCCTGCTGCTGGTGGAATTGGTGTTCCTGCTTTTGGTGGAGTTGGTGTTCCGGGTTTTGTTGGAGTTGGTATTCCTGCTGTTGGTGGATTTGCTGTTCCTGCTGTTGGTGGATTTGGTTTTCCTGCTGTTGCTGGAGTGTGTGTTCCTGCTGTTGGTGGAGTTGTTGTTCCTGCTTTTGGTGGAGTTGTTGTTCCTGCTGTTGATGGAGTTGTTGTTCCTGCTATTGGTGGAGTTGTTCTTCCTGCTGTTGGTGGAGTTGACGGTCCAGCTGTTGGTGGATTTGGTGTTACAGCTGTTGGTGGAGTTGGTGTTCCTGCTGTTGGTGGAGTTCGTGTTCCTGCTTTTGGTGGAGTTGGAGATCCTGCTGTTGGTGGTAGTGGTGTTCCTGCTGTTGGTGGACTTATTGTTCCTGCTGTTTTTTGGAGTTGGTGTTCCTGCTTTTGGTGGAGTTGGTGTTCCTGCTGTTGGTGGAGTTGGAGTTCCTGCTGTTGGTGGAGTTGGTGTTCCTGCTGTTAGTGGACTTCGTGTTCCTGCTGTTTTTCGAGTTGGTGTTCCTGCTGTTGGTGGAGTTTTTGTTTCTTCTAATGGTGGAGTTAATGTTCCTGCTGTTTGTGGAGTTGGTGTTTCTGCTGTTGATGGCACTGATTTTCTTGCTGTTGATGGCGGTTGTGTTCCTGCTGTTCATGGCTGTAGTGTTGCTGCTGCTGTTGGCTGTGGTGTTACTGCTGTTGGTCGCGGCGGTGTTCCTGCTGTTGGTGGTGTTAGTGTTCCTGATGTTGGTGGAATTACTGTTCCTGCTGTCGGTGGAGTTGGTGTTCCTGCTGTTGGTGGAGTTGTTGTTCCTGCTTTTGGTGGAGTTGTTGATCCTGCTGTTGATGGAGTTGTTGTCCCTGCTATTGGTGGAGTTGTTCTTCCTGCTGTTGGTGGAGTTGATGGTCCAGCTGTTGGTGGATTTGGTTTTCCTGCTGTTGCTGGAGATGCTACTCATGCTGCTTTTATGAGTTGGTTTTCCTGCTGTTGGTGTTGTTGGTGTTCCTGCTGTTGGTGGACTTAGTGTTCCTGCTGTTGGTGGAGTTGTTGTTCCTGCTGTTGGTGGAGTTGTTGTTCCTTTTATTGGTGGAGTTGTTGTTCCTGCTGTTGGTGGCGTTGGTCTTCCTGCTGTTGGTGGTGTTATTGTTCCTGCTGTTGGTGGAGTTGGTGTTTTTGCTGTTGGTGACGCCGATTTTCTTGCTGTTGGTGGCGGCGGTGTTCCTGCTGTTCGTGGCTGTAGTGTTTCTGCTGCTGTTGGCTGTTGTGTTACTGCTGTTGGTGGCGGTGGTGTCCCTGCTGTTTTTTGGTGTTAGTGTTCCCTCTGTATTTTGGTGTTGGTGTTCCTGCTGTTGGCGGAGTTGGTGCTCCTGCTATTGGTGTAGTTGGTGTTCCTGCTGTTGGTGGAGTTGATGTTCCTGCTTTTGGTGGAGTTTGTGTTCCTGCTGTTGGTGGATTTGCTGTTCCTGCTGTTGGTGGATTTGGTTTTCCTGCTGTTGCTCGAGTTGCTGCTCCTGCTGTTTTTTTGAGTTGGTTTTCCTGCTGTTGGTGTTGTTGGTGTTCCTGCTGATGGTGGACTTATTGTTCCTGTTGTTGGTGGATTTGCTGTTCCTGCTGTTGTTGAAGTTGTTGTTCCTTTTATTGGTGGAGATGTTGTTCCTGCTGTTGGTGGAGTTGGTCTTCCTGCTGTTGGTGGAGTTGTTGTTTTGCTGTTGGTGGCGCCGATTTTCTTGCTGTTAGTGGCGGCGGTGTTCCTGCTGTTCGTGGCTGTAGTGTTTCTGCTGCTGTTGGCTGTGGTGTTACTGCTGTTGGTCGCGGCGGTGTTCCTGCTGTTGGTGACGGTTGTTTTCCTGCTGTTGGTGGCGTTTGTGTTCCTGCTGTTGGTGGTGTCGGTTTCCTGCTGTTGGTGGAGTTGGTCTTCCTGCTGTAGGTGGAGTTGGAATTCCTGCTGTTGGTGGTTGTGGTGTTCCTGTTGTGAGTGGACTTCGTGTTCCTGCTGTTTTCGAATTGGTGTTCCTGCTGTTGGTGGAGTACTTGTTCCTGCTGTTGGTGGATTTGTTGTTTCTTCTAATGGTGGAGTTAAATGTTCCTGCTGTTTGTGGAGTTGGTATTTCTGATGTTGATGGCACTGATTTGCTTGCTCTTGATGGCAGTTGTGTTCCTGCTGTTCATGGCTGTAGCGTTGCTGTTGCTGTTGGCTGTGGTGTTACTGCTGTTGGTCGCGGCGGTGTTCCTGCTGTTGGTGACGGTTGTTTTCCTGCTGTTGGTGGCGTTTGTGTTCCTGCTGTTGGTGGTGTCGGTTTCCTGCTGTTGGTGGAGTTGGTCTTCCTGCTGTAGGTGGAGTTGGAATTCCTGCTGTTGGTGGCTGTGGTGTTCCTGCTGTTGGTGGTGTTAGAGTTCCTGCTGTTTTTTGAAGTTGGTGTTCCTGCTTTTGGCGGTGTTGGTGTTCCTGCTGTTGGTGGAATTGGTGTTCCTGCTGTTGGTGGAGTTGGTGTTCCGGGTTTTGTTGAAGTTGGTGTTCCTGCTGTTGGTGGAATTGGTGTTCCTGCTGTTGGTGGAGTTGGTGTTCCGGGTTTTGTTGGAGTTGGTGTTCCTGCTGAAGTTGGAGTTACTATTCCTGCTGTTGGTGGATTTGGTCTTCCTGCTGTTGCTGGAGATGCTGACCCTGCTGTTTTTTTTGAATTGGTCTTCCTGCTGTTGGTGTTGTTCGTGTTCCTGCTGTTGGTGGAATTTGTGTTCCTGTTGTTGGTGGAGTTGGTGTTCCTGCTGTTGGTGGAGTTGTTGTTCCTGCTTTTGGTGGAGTTCTTGTTCCTGTTGTTGATGGAGTTGTTGTTCCTGCTATTGGTGGAGTTGTTCTTCCTGCTGTTGGTGGAATTGACGGTCCAGCTGTTGGTGGATTTGGTTTTCCAGCTGTTGGTGGAGTTGGTGTTCCTGCTGTTGGTGGACTTCTTGTTCCTGCTTTTGGTGGAGCTGGAGATCCTAATATTGGTGGTAGTGGTGTTCCTGCTGTTGGTGGACTTATTGTTCCTGCTGCTTTTTGGAGTTGGTGTTCCTGCTTTTGGTGGAGTTGGTGTTCCTGCTGTTGGTGGAGTTGGAGTTCCTGCTGTTGGTGGTTGTGGTGTTCCTGCTGTTAGTGGACTTCGTGTTCCTGCTGTTTTCGAATTGGTGTTCCTGCTGTTGGTGGAGTACTTGTTCCTGCTGTTGGTGGATTTGTTGTTTCTTCTAATGGTGGAGTTAAATGTTCCTGCTGTTTGTGGAGTTGGTATTTCTGATGTTGATGGCGCTGATTTTCTTGCTGTTGATGGTGGTTGTGTTCCTGCTGTTCATGGCTGTAGTTTTGCTGTTGCTGTTGGCTGTGGTGTTACTGCTGTTGGTCGCGGATGTGTTCCTGCTGTTGGTGGTGTTAGTGTTCCTGATGATTTTTGGAGTTAGTGTTCCTGCTTTTGGCGGAGTTGGTGTTCCTGCTGTTGGTGGAATTGGTGTTCCTGCTGTTGGTGGATTTGGTGTTCCTGCTGTTGTTGGAGTTGCTATTCCTGCTGTTGGTGGATTTGGTTTTGCTGTTGTTGCTGGAGATTGTGATCCTGCTGTTTTTTTGAGTTGGTGTTCCTGCTGTTGGTGTTGTTCGTGTTCCTGCTGTTGCTGGAATTAGTGTTCCTGCTGTTGGTGGAGTTGGTGTTCCTGCTGTTGGTGGAGTTGTTCTTCCTGCTGATGGTGGAGTTGATGGTCCAGCTGTTGGTGGATTTGGTGTTCCAGCTGTTGGTGGAGTTGGTGTTCCTGCTATTGGTGGAGTTTGTATTCCTGTTCTTGGTGGAGTTGTTGTTCCTGCTTTTGGTGCACTTGGTGTGCCTGCTGTTGTTGGAGTTGGTGTTCCTTCTGTTGGTGGAGTTGGTGTTCCTGCTGTTGGTGGAGTTGGAGTTCCTGCTGTTGGTGATTGTGGTTTTCCTCCTGTTGGTGCACATAGTGTTCCTGCTGCCTTTTGGAGTTCTTGTTCCTGCTGTTGCTGGAGTTGCTTTGTCTGCTGTTTTTTTGAGTTGGTTTTCCTGCTGTTGGTGTTGTTGGTGTTCCTGCTGTTGGTGGACTTAGTGTTCCTGCTGTTGGTGGAGTTGTTGTTACTGCTGTTGGTGGAGTTGTTGTTCCTTTTATTGGCGGAGTTGTTGTTCCTGCTGTTGGTGGACTTGGTCTTCCTGCTGTTGGTGGAGTTGACGGTCCAATGTTGTTGGATTTGGTGTTCCAGCTGTTGGTGGAGTTGATGTACCTGCTTTTGGTGGTCTTGGTGTTCGTGCTGTTGGTGGATTTGCTGTTCCTGCTGTTGGCGGATTTGGTTTTCCTGCTGTTGCCGGATTTGCTTTGTCTGCTGTTTTTTTGAGTTGGTTTTCCTGCTGTTGGTGTTGTTGGTGTTCCTGCTGTTGGTGGACTTAGTGTTCCTGCTGTTGGTGGAGTTGGTGTTCCTGCTGTTGGTGGAGTTGTTGTTCCTTTTATTGGCGGAGTTGTTGTTCCTGCTGTTGGTGGAGTTTGTCTTCCTGCTGTTGGTGGAGTTATTGTTCCTGCTGTTGGTGGAGTTGGTGTTTTTGCTGTTGGTGGCGCCGATTTTCTTGGTGTTGGTGGCGGCGCTGTTCCTGCTGTTCGTGGCTGTAGTGTTTCTGCTGCTGTTGGCTGTGGTGTTACTGCGGTTGGTCGCGGCGGTGTTCCTGCTGTTGGTGGCGGTGGTTTTCCTGCTGTTGGTGGCAGTTGTGTTCCTGCTGTTGGTGGTGTCGGTTTACTGCTGTTGGTGGAGTTGGTCTTCCTGCCGTTCGTGGAGTTGGAATTCCTGCTGTTGGTGGTGTTAGTGTTCCTTGTGTTTTTTGGTGTTGTTGTGCCTGCTTTTGGCGGAGTTGGTGTTCCTGCTGCTGGTGGAATTGGTGTTCCTGCTTTTGGTGGAGTTGGTGTTCCGGGTTTTGTTGGAGTTGGTATTCCTGCTGTTGGTGGATTTGCTGTTCCTGCTGTTGGTGGATTTGGTTTTCCTGCTGTTGCTGGAGTGTGTGTTCCTGCTGTTGGTGGAGTTGTTGTTCCTGCTTTTGGTGGAGTTGTTGTTCCTGCTGTTGATGGAGTTGTTGTTCCTGCTATTGGTGGAGTTGTTCTTCCTGCTGTTGGTGGAGTTGACGGTCCAGCTGTTGGTGGATTTGGTGTTACAGCTGTTGGTGGAGTTGGTGTTCCTGCTGTTGGTGGAGTTCGTGTTCCTGCTTTTGGTGGAGTTGGAGATCCTGCTGTTGGTGGTAGTGGTGTTCCTGCTGTTGGTGGACTTATTGTTCCTGCTGTTTTTTGGAGTTGGTGTTCCTGCTTTTGGTGGAGTTGGTGTTCCTGCTGTTGGTGGAGTTGGAGTTCCTGCTGTTGGTGGAGTTGGTGTTCCTGCTGTTAGTGGACTTCGTGTTCCTGCTGTTTTTCGAGTTGATGTTCCTGCTGTTGGTGGAGTTTTTGTTTCTTCTAATGGTGGAGTTAATGTTCCTGCTGTTTGTGGAGTTGGTGTTTCTGCTGTTGATGGCACTGATTTTCTTGCTGTTGATGGCGGTTGTGTTCCTGCTGTTCATGGCTGTAGTGTTGCTGCTGCTGTTGGCTGTGGTGTTACTGCTGTTGGTCGCGGCGGTGTTCCTGCTGTTGGTGGTGTTAGTGTTCCTGATGTTGGTGGAATTACTGTTCCTGCTGTCGGTGGAGTTGGTGTTCCTGCTGTTGGTGGAGTTGTTGTTCCTGCTTTTGGTGGAGTTGTTGATCCTGCTGTTGATGGAGTTGTTGTCCCTGCTATTGGTGGAGTTGTTCTTCCTGCTGTTGGTGGAGTTGATGGTCCAGCTGTTGGTGGATTTGGTTTTCCTGCTGTTGCTGGAGATGCTACTCATGCTGCTTTTATGAGTTGGTTTTCCTGCTGTTGGTGTTGTTGGTGTTCCTGCTGTTGGTGGACTTAGTGTTCCTGCTGTTGGTGGAGTTGTTGTTCCTGCTGTTGGTGGAGTTGTTGTTCCTTTTATTGGTGGAGTTGTTGTTCCTGCTGTTGGTGGCGTTGGTCTTCCTGCTGTTGGTGGTGTTATTGTTCCTGCTGTTGGTGGAGTTGGTGTTTTTGCTGTTGGTGACGCCGATTTTCTTGCTGTTGGTGGCGGCGGTGTTCCTGCTGTTCGTGGCTGTAGTGTTTCTGCTGCTGTTGGCTGTTGTGTTACTGCTGTTGGTGGCGGTGGTGTCCCTGCTGTTTTTTGGTGTTAGTGTTCCCTCTGTATTTTGGTGTTGGTGTTCCTGCTGTTGGCGGAGTTGGTGCTCCTGCTATTGGTGTAGTTGGTGTTCCTGCTGTTGGTGGAGTTGATGTTCCTGCTTTTGGTGGAGTTTGTGTTCCTGCTGTTGGTGGATTTGCTGTTCCTGCTGTTGGTGGATTTGGTTTTCCTGCTGTTGCTCGAGTTGCTGCTCCTGCTGTTTTTTTGAGTTGGTTTTCCTGCTGTTGGTGTTGTTGGTGTTCCTGCTGATGGTGGACTTATTGTTCCTGTTGTTGGTGGATTTGCTGTTCCTGCTGTTGTTGAAGTTGTTGTTCCTTTTATTGGTGGAGATGTTGTTCCTGCTGTTGGTGGAGTTGGTCTTCCTGCTGTTGGTGGAGTTGTTGTTTTGCTGTTGGTGGCGCCGATTTTCTTGCTGTTAGTGGCGGCGGTGTTCCTGCTGTTCGTGGCTGTAGTGTTTCTGCTGCTGTTGGCTGTGGTGTTACTGCTGTTGGTCGCGGCGGTGTTCCTGCTGTTGGTGACGGTTGTTTTCCTGCTGTTGGTGGCGTTTGTGTTCCTGCTGTTGGTGGTGTCGGTTTCCTGCTGTTGGTGGAGTTGGTCTTCCTGCTGTAGGTGGAGTTGGAATTCCTGCTGTTGGTGGTTGTGGTGTTCCTGTTGTGAGTGGACTTCGTGTTCCTGCTGTTTTCGAATTGGTGTTCCTGCTGTTGGTGGAGTACTTGTTCCTGCTGTTGGTGGATTTGTTGTTTCTTCTAATGGTGGAGTTAAATGTTCCTGCTGTTTGTGGAGTTGGTATTTCTGATGTTGATGGCACTGATTTGCTTGCTGTTGATGGCAGTTGTGTTCCTGCTGTTCATGGCTGTAGCGTTGCTGTTGCTGTTGGCTGTGGTGTTACTGCTGTTGGTCGCGGCGGTGTTCCTGCTGTTGGTGGTGTTAGTGTTCCTGATGATTTTTGGAGTTGGTGTTCCTGCTTTTGGCGGAGTTGGTGTTCCTGCTGTTGGTGGAGTTGGTGTTCCTGCTGTTGGTGGATTTGGTGTTCCTGCTGTTGTTGGAGTTGCTATTCCTGCTGTTGGTGGATTTGGTTTTGCTGTTGTTGCTGGAGATTGTGATCCTGCTGTTTTTTTGAGTTGGTGTTCCTGCTGTTGGTGTTGTTCGTGTTCCTGCTGTTGGTGGAATTAGTGTTCCTGCTGTTGGTGGAGTTGGTGTTCCTGCTGTTGGTGGAGTTGTTCTTCCTGCTGTTGGTGGAGTTGATGGTCCAGCTGTTGGTGGATTTGGTGTTCCAGCTGTTGGTGGAGTTGGTGTTCCTGCTATTGGTGGAGTTTGTATTCCTGTTCTTGGTGGAGTTGTTGTTCCTGCTTTTGGTGCACTTGGTGTGCCTGCTGTTGTTGGAGTTGGTGTTCCTTCTGTTGGTGGAGTTGGTGTTCCTGCTGTTGGTGGAGTTGGAGTTCCTGCTGTTGGTGGAGTTGGTGTTTCTGTTGTTGGTGGTGCCGATTTTCTTGCTGTTGGTGGCGGCAGTGTTCCTGCTGTTGATGGTGGTGGTGATCCTGCTGTTAGTTGCTGTAGTTTGTCTGCTGCTGTTGGCAATGGTGTTCCTTCTGTTGGTGCCGTTGGTGTTCCTGCTGTTGGTGGCGGTGGTGTTCCTGCTGTTGGTTGCGGTTGTGTTCCTGCTGTTGGTGGTGATGGTTTCCTGCTGTTGGTGGAGTTGTTCTTCCTGCTGTTGGTGGAGTTGGAGATGCGGCTGTTGGTGGCGGTGGTGTCCCTGCTGTTTTTTGGTGTTAGTGTTCCCTCTGTATTTTGGTGTTGGTGTTCCTGCTGTTGGCGGAGTTGGTGCTCCTGCTATTGGTGTAGTTGGTGTTCCTGCTGGTGGTGGAGTTGATGTTCCTGCTTTTGGTGGAGTTTGTGTTCCTGCTGTTGGTGGATTTGCTGTTCCTGCTGTTGGTGGATTTGGTTTTCCTGCTGTTGCTCGAGTTGCTGCTCCTGCTGTTTTTTTGAGTTGGTTTTCCTGCTGTTGGTGTTGTTGGTGTTCCTGCTGATGGTGGACTTATTGTTCCTGCTGTTGGTGGATTTGCTGTTCCTGCTGTTGGTGAAGTTTTTGTTCCTTTTATTGGTGGAGATGTTGTTCCTGCTGTTGGTGGAGTTGGTCTTCCTGCTGTTGGTGGAGTTGTTGTTTTGCTGTTGGTGGCGCCGATTTTCTTGCTGTTAGTGGCGGTGGTGTTCCTGCTGTTCGCGGCTGTAGTGTTTCTGCTGCTGTTGGCTGTGGTGTTACTGCTGTTGGTCGCGGCGGTGTTCCTGCTGTTGGTGACGGTTGTTTTCCTGCTGTTGGTGGCGTTTGTGTTCCTGCTGTTGGTGGTGTCGGTTTCCTGCTGTTGGTGGAGTTGGTCTTCCTGCTGTAGGTGGAGTTGGAATTCCTGCTGTTGGTGGCTGTGGTGTTCCTGCTGTTGGTGGTGTTAGAGTTCCTGCTGTTTTTTGAAGTTGGTGTTCCTGCTTTTGGCGGTGTTGGTGTTCCTGCTGTTGGTGGAATTGGTGTTCCTGCTGTTGGTGGAGTTGGTGTTCCGGGTTTTGTTGAAGTTGGTGTTCCTGCTGTTGGTGGAATTGGTGTTCCTGCTGTTGGTGGAGTTGGTGTTCTGGGTTTTGTTGGAGTTGGTGTTCCTGCTGAAGTTGGAGTTACTATTCCTGCTGTTGGTGGATTTGGTCTTCCTGCTGTTGCTGGAGATGCTGATCCTGCTGTTTTTTTTGAATTGGTCTTCCTGCTGTTGGTGTTGTTCGTGTTCCTGCTGTTGGTGGAATTTGTGTTCCTGTTGTTGGTGGAGTTGGTGTTCCTGCTGTTGGTGGAGTTGTTGTTCCTGCTTTTGGTGGAGTTCTTGTTCCTGTTGTTGATGGAGTTGTTGTTCCTGCTATTGGTGGAGTTGTTCTTCCTGCTGTTGGTGGAATTGACGGTCCAGCTGTTGGTGGATTTGGTTTTCCAGCTGTTGGTGGAGTTGGTGTTCCTGCTGTTGGTGGACTTCTTGTTCCTGCTTTTGGTGGAGCTGGAGATCCTAATATTGGTGGTAGTGGTGTTCCTGCTGTTGGTGGACTTATTGTTCCTGCTGCTTTTTGGAGTTGGTGTTCCTGCTTTTGGTGGAGTTGGTGTTCCTGCTGTTGGTGGAGTTGGAGTTCCTGCTGTTGGTGGTTGTGGTGTTCCTGCTGTTAGTGGACTTCGTGTTCCTGCTGTTTTCGAATTGGTGTTCCTGCTGTTGGTGGAGTACTTGTTCCTGCTGTTGGTGGATTTGTTGTTTCTTCTAATGGTGGAGTTAAATGTTCCTGCTGTTTGTGGAGTTGGTATTTCTGATGTTGATGGCGCTGATTTTCTTGCTGTTGATGGCGGTTGTGTTCCTGCTGTTCATGGCTGTAGTTTTGCTGTTGCTGTTGGCTGTGGTGTTACTGCTGTTGGTCGCGGATGTGTTCCTGCTGTTGGTGGTGTTAGTGTTCCTGATGATTTTTGGAGTTAGTGTTCCTGCTTTTGGCGGAGTTGGTGTTCCTGCTGTTGGTGGAATTGGTGTTCCTGCTGTTGGTGGATTTGGTGTTCCTGCTGTTGTTGGAGTTGCTATTCCTGCTGTTGGTGGATTTGGTTTTGCTGTTGTTGCTGGAGATTGTGATCCTGCTGTTTTTTTGAGTTGGTGTTCCTGCTGTTGGTGTTGTTCGTGTTCCTGCTGTTGCTGGAATTAGTGTTCCTGCTGTTGGTGGAGTTGGTGTTCCTGCTGTTGGTGGAGTTGTTCTTCCTGCTGATGGTGGAGTTGATGGTCCAGCTGTTGGTGGATTTGGTGTTCCAGCTGTTGGTGGAGTTGGTGTTCCTGCTATTGGTGGAGTTTGTATTCCTGTTCTTGGTGGAGTTGTTGTTCCTGCTTTTGGTGCACTTGGTGTGCCTGCTGTTGTTAGAGTTGGTGTTCCTTCTGTTGGTGGAGTTGGTGTTCCTGCTGTTGGTGGAGTTGGAGTTCCTGCTGTTGGTGATTGTGGTTTTCCTCCTGTTGGTGGACATAGTGTTCCTGCTGCCTTTTGGAGTTCTTGTTCCTGCTGTTGCTGGAGTTGCTTTGTCTGCATTTTTTTGAGTTGGTTTTCCTGCTGTTGGTGTTGTTGGTGTTACTGCTGTTGGTGGACTTAGTGTTCCTGCTGTTGGTGGAGTTGTTGTTACTGCTGTTGGTGGAGTTGTTGTTCCTTTTATTGGCGGAGTTGTTGTTCCTGCTGTTGGTGGACTTGGTCTTCCTGCTGTTGGTGGAGTTGACGGTCCACTGTTGTTGGATTTGGTGTTCCAGCTGTTGGTGGAGTTGATGTTCCTGCTTTTGGTGGTCTTGGTGTTCGTGCTGTTGGTGGATTTGCTGTTCCTGCTGTTGGCGGATTTGGTTTTCCTGCTGTTGCCGGATTTGCTTTGTCTGCTGTTTTTTTGAGTTGGTTTTCCTGCTGTTGGTGTTGTTGGTGTTCCTGCTGTTGGTGGACTTAGTGTTCCTGCTGTTGGTGGAGTTGGTGTTCCTGCTGTTGGTGGAGTTGTTGTTCCTTTTATTGGTGGAGTTGTTGTTCCTGCTGTTGGTGGAGTTTGTCTTCCTGCTGTTGGTGGAGTTATTGTTCCTGCTGTTGGTGGAGTTGGTGTTTTTGCTGTTGGTGGCGCCGATTTTCTTGGTGTTGGTGGCGGCGCTGTTCCTGCTGTTCGTGGCTGTAGTGTTTCTGCTGCTGTTGGCTGTGGTGTTACTGCGGTTGGTCGCGGCGGTGTTCCTGCTGTTGGTGGCGGTGGTTTTCCTGCTGTTGGTGGCAGTTGTGTTCCTGCTGTTGGTGGTGTCGGTTTACTGCTGTTGGTGGAGTTGGTCTTCCTGCCGTTCGTGGAGTTGGAATTCCTGCTGTTGGTGGTGTTAGTGTTCCTTGTGTTTTTTGGTGTTGTTGTGCCTGCTTTTGGCGGAGTTGGTGTTCCTGCTGCTGGTGGAATTGGTGTTCCTGCTTTTGGTGGAGTTGGTGTTCCGGGTTTTGTTGGAGTTGGTATTCCTGCTGTTGGTGGATTTGCTGTTCCTGCTGTTGGTGGATTTGGTTTTCCTGCTGTTGCTGGAGTGTGTGTTCCTGCTGTTGGTGGAGTTGTTGTTCCTGCTTTTGGTGGAGTTGTTGTTCCTGCTGTTGATGGAGTTGTTGTTCCTGCTATTGGTGGAGTTGTTCTTCCTGCTGTTGGTGGAGTTGACGGTCCAGCTGTTGGTGGATTTGGTGTTACAGCTGTTGGTGGAGTTGGTGTTCCTGCTGTTGGTGGAGTTCGTGTTCCTGCTTTTGGTGGAGTTGGAGATCCTGCTGTTGGTGGTAGTGGTGTTCCTGCTGTTGGTGGACTTATTGTTCCTGCTGTTTTTTGGAGTTGGTGTTCCTGCTTTTGGTGGAGTTGGTGTTCCTGCTGTTGGTGGAGTTGGAGTTCCTGCTGTTGGTGGAGTTGGTGTTCCTGCTGTTAGTGGACTTCGTGTTCCTGCTGTTTTTCGAGTTGGTGTTCCTGCTGTTGGTGGAGTTTTTGTTTCTTCTAATGGTGGAGTTAATGTTCCTGCTGTTTGTGGAGTTGGTGTTTTTGCTGTTGATGGCACTGATTTTCTTGCTGTTGATGGCGGTTGTGTTCCTGCTGTTCATGGCTGTAGTGTTGCTGCTGCTGTTGGCTGTGGTGTTACTGCTGTTGGTCGCGGCGGTGTTCCTGCTGTTGGTGGTGTTAGTGTTCCTGATGTTGGTGGAATTACTGTTCCTGCTGTCGGTGGAGTTGGTGTTCCTGCTGTTGGTGGAGTTGTTGTTCCTGCTTTTGGTGGAGTTGTTGATCCTGCTGTTGATGGAGTTGTTGTTCCTCCTATTGGTGGAGTTGTTCTTCCTGCTGTTGGTGGAGTTGATGGTCCAGCTGTTGGTGGATTTGGTTTTCCTGCTGTTGCTGGAGATGCTACTCATGCTGCTTTTATGAGTTGGTTTTCCTGCTGTTGGTGTTGTTGGTGTTCCTGCTGTTGGTGGACTTAGTGTTCCTGCTGTTGGTGGAGTTGCTGTTCCTGCTGTTGGTGGAGTTGTTGTTCCTTTTATTGGTGGAGTTGTTGTTCCTGCTGTTGGTGGAGTTGGCCTTCCTGCTGTTGGTGGTGTTATTGTTCCTGCTGTTGGTGGAGTTGGTGTTTTTGCTGTTGGTGGCGCCGATTTTTTTGCTGTTGGTGGCGGCGGTGTTCCTGCTGTTCGTGGCTGTAGTGTTTCTGCTGCTGTTGGCTGTTGTGTTACTGCTGTTGGTCGTGGCAGTGTTCCTGCTGTTGGTGACGGTGGTTTTCCTGCTGTTGGTGGCGTTTGTGTTCCTGCTGTAGGTGTAGTTGGAATTCCTGCTGTTGGTGGCGGTGGTGTTCCTGCTGTTGGTGGTGTTAGTGTTCCTGCTGTTTTTTGGAGTTGGTGTTCCTGCTTTTGGCGGTGTTGGTGTTCCTGCTGTTGTTGGAATTGGTGTTCCTGCTGTTGGTGGAGTTGGTGTTCCGGGTTTTGTTGAAGTTGGTGTTCCTGCTGTTGGTGGAATTGGTGTTCCTGCTGTTGGTGGAGTTGGTGTTCTGGGTTTTGTTGGAGTTGGTGTTCCTGCTGAAGGTGGAGTTACTATTCCTGTTGTTGGTGGATTTGGTTTTCCTGCTGTTGCTGGAGATGCTGATCCTGCTATTTTTTTGAATTGGTCTTCCTGCTGTTGGTGTTGTTCGTGTTCCTGCTGTTTTTGGAATTTGTGTTCCTGCTGTTGGTGGAGTTGGTGTTCCTGCTGTTGGTGGAGTTGTTGTTCCTGCTTTTGTTGGAGTTCTTGTTCCTGTTGTTGATGGAGCTGTTGTTCCTGCTATTGGTTGAGTTGTTCTTCCTGCTGTTGTTGGAGTTGACTGTCCAGCTGTTGGTGGATTTGGTTTTCCAGCTGTTTTTGGAGTTGGTGTTCCTGCTGTTGGTGGACTTCTTGTTCCTGCTTTTGGTGGAGCTGGAGATCCTAATGTTGGTGGTAGTGGTGTTCCTGCTGTTGGTGGACTTATTGTTCCTGAAGTTTTTTGGAGTTGGTGTTCCTGCTTTTGGTGGAGTTGGTGTTCCTGCTGTTGGTGGAGTTGGAGTTCCTGCTGTTGGTGGTAGTGGTGTTCCTGCTGTTAGTGGACTTAGTGTTCCTGCTGTTTTTCGAGTTGGTGTTCCTGCTGTTGGTGGAGTTCTTGTTCCTGCTGTTGGTGGATTTGTTGTTTCTTCTAATGGTGGAGTTAAATGTTCCTGCTGTTGGTGGAGTTGGTGTTCCTGCTGTTGGTGGAGTTGTTGTTCCTGCTTTTGCTGGAGTTGTTGATCCTGCTGTTGATGGAGTTGTTGTTCCCGCTATTGGTGGAGTTGTTCTTCCTGCTGTTGGTGGAGCTGATGGTCCAGCTGTTGGTGGATTTGGTGTTCCAGCTGTTGGTGGAGTTGGTGTTCCTTCTGTTGGTGGAGTTGGTGTTCCTGCTGTTGGTGGAGTTGGAGTTCCTGCTGTTGGTGATTGTGGTGTTCCTCCTGTTGGTGGACATAGTGTTCCTGCTCCCTTTTGGAGTTCTTGTTCCTGCAGTTGGTGGTGTTGTTGTTCCTGCTGTTTGTGGAGTTGTTGTTCCTGCTGTTGGAGGAGTTGGAGTTCATTCTATTGGTGGGGTTAATGTTCCTGCTGTTGGTGGAGTTGGTGTTTCTGTTGTTGGTGGTGCCGATTTTCTTGCTGTTGGTGGCCGCAGTGTTCCTGCTGTTGATGGTGGCGGTGATCCTGCTGTTAGTTGCTGTAGCTTGTCTGCTGCTGTTGGCAATGGTGTTCCTGCTGTTGGTGGCGGTGGTGTTCCTGCTGTTGGTGGCGGTGGTGTTCCTGCTGTTGGTGGCGGTTGTGTTCCTGCTGTTGGTGGTGATGGTTTCCTGCTGTTGGTGGAGTTGTTCTTCCTGCTGTTGGTGGAGTTGGAGATGCGGCTGTTGGTGGCGGTGTTGTTCCTGCTGTTTTTTGGTGTTAGTGTTCCCTCTGTATTTTGGTGTTGGTGTTCCTGCTGTTGGCGGAGTTGGTGCTCCTGCTGTTGGTGTAGTTGGTGTTCCTGCTGTTGGTGGAGTTGGTGTTCCTGCTTTTGGTGGAGTTGGTGTTCCTGCTGTTGGTGGATTTGCTGTTCCTGCTGTTGGTGGATTTGGTTTTCCTGCTGTTGCTCGAGTTGCTGCTCCTGCTGTTTTTTTGAGTTGGTTTTCCTGCTGTTGGTATTGTTGGTGTTCCTGCTGATGGTGGACTTATTGTTCCTGCTGTTGGTGGATTTGGTGTTCCTGCTGTTGGTGGAGTTGTTGTTCCTTTTATTGGTGGAGTTGTTGTTCCTGCTGTTGGTGGAGTTGGTCTTCCTGCTGTTGGTGGAGTTATTGTTCCTGCTGTTGGTGGAGTTGTTGTTTTTGCTGTTCGTGGCGCCGATTTTCTTGCTGTTAGTGGCGGCGGTGTTCCTGCTGTTCGTGGCTGTAGTGTTTCTGCTGCTGTTGGCTGTGGTGTTACTGCTGTTGGTCGTGGCGGTGTTCCTGCTGTTGGTGGCGGTTGTGTTCCTAATGTTGGTGGAGTTGGTCTTCCTGCTGTTGGTGGAGTTGGAATTCCTGCTGTTGGTGGCGGTGGTTTTCCTGCTGTTGCTGGCGGTTGTGTTTCTAATGTTGGTGGAGTTGGTCTTCCTGCTGTTGGTGGAGTTGGAATTCCTGCTGTTGGTGGCGATGGTGTTCATGCTGTTGGTGGTGTTCGTGTTCCTGCTGTTTTTTGGAGTTGGTGTTCCTGCTTTTGGTGGAGTTGGTGTTCCTGCTGTTGGTGGAATTGGTGTTCCTGCTGTTGGTGGAGTTGCTGTTCCGGGTTTTGTTGGAGTTGGTGTTCCTGCTGTTGGTGGAGTTGCTCTTCATGCTGTTGGTGGATTTGATTTTCCTGCTGTTGCTGGAGATGCTGATCCTCCTGTTTTTTTTGAATTGGTCTTCCTGCTGTTGGTGTTGTTCGTGTTCCTGCTGTTGGTGGAATTTGTGATCCTGCTGTTGGTGGAGTTGGTGTTCCTGCTGTTGGTGGAGTTGTTGTTCCTGCTTTTGGTGGAGTTGTTGTTCCTGCTGTTGATGGAGTTGTTGTTCCTGCAATTGGTGGAGTTGTTCTTCCTGCTGTTGGTGGAGTTGACGGTCCAATGTTGGTGGATTTGGTGTTCCAGCTGTTGGTGGAGTTGTTGTTCCTGCTTTTGGTGGAGTTGGTGTTCGTGCTGTTGGTGGATTTGCTGTTCCTGCTGTTGGTGGATTTGGTTTTCCTGCTGTTGCCGGATTTGCTTTGTCTGCTGTTTTTTTGAGTTGGTTTTCCTGCTGTTGGTGTTGTTGGTGTTCCTGCTGTTGGTGGACTTAGTGTTCCTGCTGTTGGTGGAGTTGGTGTTCCTGCTGTTGGTGGAGTTGTTGTTCCTTTTATTGGCGGAGTTGTTGTTCCTGCTGTTGATGGAGTTGGTCTTCCTAGTGTTGGTGGAGTTATTGTTCCTGCTGTTGTTGGAGTTGGTGTTTTTGCTGTTGGTGGCGCCGATTTTCTTGGTGTTGGTGGCGGCGGTGTTCCTGCTGTTCGTGGCTGTAGTGTTTCTGCTGCTGTTGGCTGTGGTGTTACTGCGGTTGGTCGCGGCGGTGTTCCTGCTGTTGGTGGTGGTGGTTTTCCTGCTGTTGGTGGTGTCGGTTTACTGCTGTTGGTGGAGTTGGTCTTCCTGCTGTTGGTGGAGTTGGAATTCCTGCTGTTGGTGGCGGTGGTGTTCCTGCTGTTGGTGGTGTTAGTGTTCCTGCTGTTTTTTGGAGTTGGTGTATCTGCTTTTGGCGGAGTTGGTGTTCCTGCTGTTGGTGGAATTGGTGTTCCTGCTTTTGGTGGAGTTGGTGTTCCGGGTTTTGTTGGAGTTGGTATTCCTGCTGTTGGTGGAGTTGCTGTTCCTGCTGTTGGTGGATTTGGTTTTCCTGCTGATGTTGGTGATGCTGATCCTGCTGTTGTTTTGAATTGGTCTTCCTGCTGTCGGTGTTGCTCGTATTCCTGCTGTTGGTGGAATTAGTGTTCCTGCTGTTGCTGGAGTGTGTGTTCCTGCTGTTGGTGGATTTGTTGTTCCTGCTATTGGTGGAGCTGTTCTTCCTGCTGTTGGTGGAGTTGATGGTCCAGCTGTTGGTGGATTTGGTGTTCCAGCTGTTGGTGGAGTTGGTGTTCCTGCTATTGGTGGAGTTTTTATTCCTGTTCTTGGTGGAGTTGTTGTTCCTGCTTTTGGTGCACTTGGTGTGCCTGCTGTTGTTGGAGTTGGTGTTCCTTCTGTTGGTGGAGTTGGTGTTCCTGCTGTTGGTGGAGTTGGAGTTCCTGCTGTTGGTGATTGTGGTGTTCCTCCTGTTGGTGGACATAGTGTTCCTGCTGCCTTTTGGAGTTCTTGTTCCTGCTGTTGGTGGAGTTGGTGTTCCTGCTGTTTGTGGAGTTGTTGTTCCTGCTGTTGGAGGAGTTGGAGTTCATTCTATTGGTGGGGTTAATGTTCCTGCTGTTGGTGGAGTTGGTGTTTCTGTTGTTGGTGGTGCCGATTTTCTTGCTGTTGGTGGCGGCAGTGTTCCTGCTGTTGATGGTGGTGGTGATCCTGCTGTTAGTTGCTGTAGTTTGTCTGCTGCTGTTGGCAATGGTGTTCCTTCTGTTGGTGGCGGTGGTGCTCCTGCTGTTGGTGGCGGTTGTGTTCCTGCTGTTGGTGGTGATGGTTTCCTGCTGTTGGTGGAGTTGTTCTTCCTGCTGTTGGTGGATTTGGAGATGCGGCTGTTGGTGGCGGTGGTGTCCCTGCTGTTTTTTGGTGTTAGTGTTCCCTCTGTATTTTGGTGTTGGTGTTCCTGCTTTTGGCGGAGTTGGTGCTCCTGCTATTGGTGTAGTTGGTGTTCCTGCTGTTGGTGGAGTTGATGTTCCTGCTTTTGGTGGAGTTTGTGTTCCTGCTGTTGGTGGATTTGCTGTTCCTGCTGTTGGTGGATTTGGTTTTCCTGCTGTTGCTCGAGTTGCTGCTCCTGCTGCTTTTTGGAGTTGGTTTTCCTGCTGTTGGTGTTGTTGGTGTTCCTGCTGATGGTGGACTTATTGTTACTGCTGTTGGTGGATTTGCTGTTCCTGCTGTTGTTGAAGTTGTTCTTCTTTTTATTGGTGGAGATGTTGTTCCTGCTGTTGGTGGAGTTGGTCTTCCTGCTGTTGGTGGAGTTGTTTTGCTGTTGGTGGCGCCGATTTTCTTGCTGTTAGTGGCGGCGGTGTTCCTGCTGTTCGTGGCTGTAGTGTTTCTGCTGCTGTTGGCTGTGGTGTTACTGCTGTTGGTCGCGGCGGTGTTCCTGCTGTTGGTGGCGGTGGTTTTCCTGCTGTTGGTGGCGGTTGTGTTCCTAATGTTGGTGGAGTTGGTCTTCCTGCAGTTGGTGGAGTTGGAATTGCTGCTGTTGGTGGCGATGGTGTTCATGCTGTTGGTGGAGTTAGTGTTCCTGCTGTTTTTTGGTGTTGGTGTTCCTGCTTTTGGTGGAATTGGTGTTCCTGCTGTTGGTGGAGTTGCTGTTCCGGGTTTTGTTGGAGTTGGTGTTCCTGCTGTTGGTGTAGTTGCTGTTCCTGCTGTTGGTGGATTTGATTTTCCTGCTGTTGCTGGAGATGCTGATCCTGCTGTTTTTTTTTGAATTGGTCTTCCTGCTGTTGGTGTTGTTTGTGTTCCTGCTGTTGGTGGAATTAGTGTTCCTGCTGTTGGTGGAGTTGGTGTTCCTGCTGTTGGTGGAGTTGTTGTTCCTGCTTTTGGTGGAGTTGTTTTTCCTGCTGTTGATGGAGTTGTTGTTCCTGCAATTGGTGGAGTTGTTCTTCCTGCTGTTGGTGGAGTTCACGGTCAAATGTTGGTGGATTTGGTGTTCCTGCTGTTGGTGGAGTTGATGTTCCTGCTTTTGGTGGAGTTGGTGTTCGTGCTGTTGGTGGATTTGCTGTTCCTGCTGTTGGTGGATTTGGTTTTCCTGCTGTTGCTGGAGTTGCTATGTCTGCTGTTTTTTTGAGTTGGTTTTCCTGCTGTTGGTGTTGTTGGTGTTCCTGCTGTTGGTGGACTTAGTGTTCCTGCTGTTGGTGGAGTTGTTGTTACTGCTGTTGGTGGAGTTGTTGTTCCTTTTATTGGCGGAGTTGTTGTTCCTGCTGTTGGTGGACTTGGTCTTCCTGCTGTTGGTGGAGTTGACGGTCCAATGTTGTTGAATTTGGTGTTCCAGCTGTTGGTGGAGTTGATGTTCCTGCTTTTGGTGGTCTTGGTGTTCGTGCTGTTGGTGGATTTGCTGTTCCTGCTGTTGGCGGATTTGGTTTTCCTGCTGTTGCCGGATTTGCTTTGTCTGCTGTTTTTTTGAGTTGGTTTTCCTGCTGTTGGTGTTGTTGGTGTTCCTGCTGTTGGTGGACTCAATGTTCCTGCTGTTGGTGGAGTTGGTGTTCCTGCTGTTGGTGGAGTTGTTGTTCCTTTTATTGGCGGAGTTGTTGTTCCTGCTGTTGGCGGAGTTTGTCTTCCTGCTATTGGTGGAGTTATTGTTCCTGCTGTTGGTGGAGTTGGTGTTTTTGCTGTTGGTGGCGCCGATTTTCTTGGTGTTGGTGGCGGCGGTGTTCCTGCTGTTCGTGGCTGTAGTGTTTCTGCTGCTGTTGGCTGTGGTGTTACTGCGGTTGGTCGCGGCGGTGTTCCTGCTGTTGGTGGCGGTGGTTTTCCTGCTGTTGGTGGCAGTTGTGTTCCTGCTGTTGGTGGTGTCGGTTTACTGCTGTTGGTGGAGTTGGTCTTCCTGTCGTTGGTGGAGTTGGAATTCCTGCTGTTGGTGGTGTTAGTGTTCCTGCTGTTTTTTGGTGTTGTTGTGCCTGCTTTTGGCGGAGTTGGTGTTCCTGCTGCTGGTGGAATTGGTGTTCCTGCTTTTGGTGGAGTTGGTGTTCTGGGTTTTGTTGGAGTTGGTATTCCAGCTGTTGGTGGATTTGCTGTTCCTGCTGTTGGTGGATTTGGTTTTCCTGCTGTTGCTGGAGTTGCTGATTCTGCTGTTGTTTTGAATTGGTCTTCCTGCTGTCGGTGTTGTTCGTGTTCCTGCTGTTGGTGGACTTAGTGTTCCTGCTGTTGGTGGAGTGTGTGTTCCTGCTGTTGGTGGAGTTGTTGTTCCTGCTTTTGGTGGAGTTGTTGTTCCTGCTGTTGATGGAGTTGTTGTTCCTGCTATTGGTGGAGTTGTTCTTCCTGCTGTTGGTGGAGTTGACGGTCCAGCTGTTGGTGGATTTGTTGTTACAGCTGTTGGTGGAGTTGGTGTTCCTGCTGTTGGTGGAGTTCGTGTTCCTGCTTTTGGTGGAGTTGGAGATCCTGCTGTTGGTGGTAGTGGTGTTCCTGCTGTTGGTGGACTTATTGTTCCTGCTGTTTTTTGGAGTTGGTGTTCCTGCTTTTGGTGGAGTTGGTGTTCCTGCTGTTGGTGGAGTTGGAGTTCCTGCTGTTGGTGGAGTTGGTGTTCCTGCTGTTAGTGGACTTCGTGTTCCTGCTGTTTTTCGAGTTGGTGTTCCTGCTGTTGGTGGAGTTCTTGTTCCTGCTGTTGGTGGAGTTTTTGTTTCTTCTAATGGTGGAGTTAATGTTCCTGCTGTTTGTGGAGTTGGTGTTTCTGCTGTTGATGGCACTGATTTTCTTGCTGTTGATGGCGGTTGTGCTCCTGCTGTTCATGGCTGTAGTGTTGCTGCTGCTGTTGGCTGTGGTGTTACTGCTGTTGGTCGCGGCGGTGTTCCTGCTGTTGGTGGTGTTAGTGTTCCTGATGTTGGTGGAATTACTGTTCCTGCTGTCGGTGGAGTTGGTGTTCCTGCTGTTGGTGGAGTTGTTGTTCCTGCTTTTGGTGGAGTTGTTGATCCTGCTGTTGATGAAGTTGTTGTTCCTCCTATTGGTGGAGTTGTTCTTCCTGCTGTTGGTGGAGTTGATGGTCCAGCTGTTGGTGGATTTGGTTTTCCTGCTGTTGCTGGAGATGCTACTCATTCTGCTTTTATGAGTTGGTTTTCCTGCTGTTGGTGTTGTTGGTGTTCCTGCTGTTGGTGGACTTAGTGTTCCTGCTGTTGGTGGAGTTGCTGTTCCTGCTGTTGGTGGAGTTGTTGTTCCTTTTATTGGTTGAGTTGTTGTTCCTGCTGTTGGTGGAGATGGCCTTCCTGCTGTTGGTGGTGTTATTGTTCCTGCTGTTGGTGGAGTTGGTGTTTTTGCTGTTGGTGGCGCCGATTTTCTTGCTGTTGGTGGCGGCGGTGTTCCTGCTGTTCGTGGCTGTAGTGTTTCTGCTGCTGTTGGCTGTTGTGTTACTGCTGTTGGTCGTGGCAGTGTTCCTGCTGTTGGTGACGGTGGTTTTCCTGCTGTTGGTGGCGTTTGTGTTCCTGCTGTAGGTGTAGTTGGAATTCCTGCTGTTGGTGGCGGTGGTGTTCCTGCTGTTGGTGGTGTTAGTGTTCCTGCTGTTTTTTGGAGTTGGTGTTCCTGCTTTTGGCGGTGTTGGTGTTCCTGCTGTAGGTGGATTTGGTGTTCCTGCTGTTGGTGGAGTTGGTGTTCCGGGTTTTGTTGAAGTTGGTGTTCCTGCTGTTGGTGGAATTGGTGTTCCTGCTGTTGGTGGAATTGGTGTTCCGGGTTTTGTTGGAGTTGGTGTTCCTACTAAAGGTGGAGTTACTATTCCTGCTGTTGGTGGATTTGGTTTTCCTGCTGTTGCTGGAGATGCTGATCCTGCTGTTTTTTTGAATTGGTCTTCCTGCTGTTGGTGTTGTTCGTGTTCCTGCTGTTGGTGGAATTTGTGTTCCTGCTGTTGGTGGAGTTGGTGTTCCTGCTGCTGGTGGAGTTGTTGTTCCTGCTTTTGGTGGAGTTCTTGTTCCTGCTGTTGATGGAGTTGGTTGAGTTGTTCTTCCTGCTGTTGGTGGAGTTGACTGTCCAGCTGTTGGTGGATTTGGTTTTCCAGGTGTTTTTGGAGTTGGTGTTCCTGCTGTTGGTGGACTTCTTGTTCCTGCTTTTGGTGGAGCTGGAGATCCTAATGTTGGTGGTAGTGGTGTTCAGCTGTTTGTGGACTTATTGTTCCTGCTGTTTTTTTGGAGTTGGTGTTCCTGCTTTTGGTGGAGTTGGTGTTCCTGCTGTTGGTGGAGTTGGAGTTCCTGCTGTTGGTGGTAGTGGTGTTCCTGCTGTTAGTGGACTTAGTGTTCCTGCTGTTTTTCGAGTTGGTGTTCCTGCTGTTGGTGGAGTTCTTGTTCCTGCTGTTGGTGGATTTGTTGTTTCTTCTAATGGTGGAGTTAAATGTTCCTGCTGTTTGTGGAGTTGGTATTTCTGATGTTGATGGCGGTGGTGTTCCTGTTTTTGGTGGTGTTAGTGTTCCTGTTGTTTTTTGTAGTTGGTGTTCCTGCTTTTGGCGGAGTTGGTGTTCCTGCTGTTGGTGGAATTGGTGTTCCTGCTGTTGGTGGAGTTGGTGTTCCGGGTTTTGTTGGAGTTGGTGTTCCTGCTGAAGGTGGAGTTACTATTCCTGCTGTTGGTGGATTTGGTTTTCCTGCTGTTGCTGGAGATGCTGATCCTGCTGTTTTTTTGAATTGGTCTTCCTGCTGTTGGTGTTGTTCGTGTTCCTGCTGTTGGTGGAATTTGTGTTCCTGCTGTTGGTGGAGTTGGTGTTCCTGCTGTTGGTGGAGTTGTTGTTCCTCCTTTTGGTGGAGTTCTTGTTCCTGCTGTTGATGGAGTTGTTGTTCCTGCTATTGGTGGAGTTGTTCTTCCTGCTGTTGGTGGAATTGACGGTCCAGCTGTTGGTGGATTTGGTTTTCCAGCTGTTGGTGGAGTTGGTGTTCCTGCTGTTGGTGGACTTCTTGTTCCTGCTTTTGGTGGAGCTGGAGATCCTAATGTTGGTGGTAGTGGTGTTCCTGCTGTTGGTGGACTTATTGTTCCTGCTGTTTTTTGGAGTTGGTGTTCCTGCTTTTGGTGGAGTTGGTGTTCCTGCTGTTGGTGGAGTTGGAGTTCCTGCTGTTGGTGGTAGTGGTGTTCCTGCTGTTAGTGGACTTAGTGTTCCTGCTGTTTTTCGAGTTGGTGTTCCTGCTGTTGGTGGAGTTCTTGTTCCTGCTGTTGGTGGATTTGTTGTTTCTTCTAATGGTGGAGTTAAATGTTCCTGCTGTTTGTGGAGTTGTTATTTCTGATGTTGATGGCACTGATTTTCTTGCTGTTGATGGCGGTTGTGTTCCTGCTGTTCATGGCTGTAGTGTTGCTGTTGCTGTTGGCTGTGGTGTTACTGCTGTTGGTCGCGGCGGTGTTCCTGCTGTTGGTGGTGTTAGTGTTCCTGATGATTTTTGGAGTTGGTGTTCCTGCTTTTGGCGGAGTTGGTGTTCCTGCTGTTGGTGGAATTGGTGTTCCTGCTGTTGGTGGAGATGGTGTTCCGGGTTTTGGTGGAGTTGGTGTTCCTGCTGTTGTTGGAGTTGCTTTTCCTGCTGTTGGTGGATTTGGTTTTCCTGTTGTTGCTGGAGATGGTGATCCTGCTGTTTTTTTGAGTTGGTGTTCCTGCTGTTGGTGTTTTTCGTGTTCCTACTATTGGTGGAATTACTGTTCCTGCTGTTGGTGGAGTTGGTGTTCCTGCTGTTGGTGGAGTTGTTGTTCCTGCTTTTGCTGGAGTTGTTGATCCTGCTGTTGATGGAGTTGTTGTTCCTGCTATTTTTGGAGTTGTTCTTCTTGCTGTTGGTGGAGTTGATGGTCCAGCTGTTGGTGGATTTGGTGTTCCAGCTGTTGGTGGATTTAGTGTTCCTTCTGTTGGTGGAGTTGGTGTTCCTGCTGTTGGTGGAGTTGGAGTTCCTGCTGTTGGTGATTGTGGTGTTCCTCCTGTTGGTGGACATAGTGTTCCTGCTGCCTTTTGGAGTTCTTGTTCCTGCTATTGGTGGAGTTGTTCTTCCTGCTGTTGGTGGAATTGACGGTCCAGCTGTTGGTGGATTTGGTTTTCCAGCTGTTGGTGGAGTGGTGTTCCTGCTGTTGGTGGACTTCTTGTTCCTGCTTTTGGTGGAGCTGGAGATCCTAATGTTGGTGGTAGTGGTGTTCCTGCTGTTGGTGGACTTATTGTTCCTGCTGTTTTTTGGAGTTGGTGTTCCTGCTTTTGGTGGAGTTGGTGTTCCTGCTGTTGGTGGAGTTGGAGTTCCTGCTGTTGGTGGTAGTGGTGTTCCTGCTGTTAGTGGACTTATTGTTCCTGCTGTTTTTCGAGTTGGTGTTCCAGCTGTTGGTGGATTTAGTGTTCCTTCTGTTGGTGGAGTTGGTGTTCCTGCTGTTGGTGGAGTTGGAGTTCCTGCTGTTGGTGATTGTGGTGTTCCTCCTGTTGGTGGACATAGTGTTCCTGCTGCCTTTTGGAGTTCTTGTTCCTGCTATTGGTGGAGTTGTTCTTCCTGCTGTTGGTGGAATTGACGGTCCAGCTGTTGGTGGATTTGGTTTTCCAGCTGTTGGTGGAGTGGTGTTCCTGCTGTTGGTGGACTTCTTGTTCCTGCTTTTGGTGGAGCTGGAGATCCTAATGTTGGTGGTAGTGGTGTTCCTGCTGTTGGTGGACTTATTGTTCCTGCTGTTTTTTGGAGTTGGTGTTCCTGCTTTTGGTGGAGTTGGTGTTCCTGCTGTTGGTGGAGTTGGAGTTCCTGCTGTTGGTGGTAGTGGTGTTCCTGCTGTTAGTGGACTTATTGTTCCTGCTGTTTTTCGAGTTGGTGTTCCTGCTGTTGGTGGAGTTCTTGTTCCTGCTGTTGGTGGATTTGTTGTTTCTTCTAATGGTGGAGTTAAATGTTCCTGCTGTTTGTGGAGTTGTTATTTCTGATGTTGATGGCACTGATTTTCTTGCTGTTGATGGCGGTTGTGTTCCTGCTGTTCATGGCTGTAGTGTTGCTGTTGCTGTTGGCTGTGGTGTTACTGCTGTTTGTCGCGGCGGTGTTCCTGCTGTTGGTGGTGTTAGTGTTCCTGATGTTGGTGGAATTACTGTTCCTGCTGTCGGTGGAGTTGGTGTTCCTGCTGTTGGTGGAGTTGTTGTTCCTGCTTTTGGTGGAGTTGTTGATCCTGCTGTTGATGGAGTTGTTGTTCCTCCTATTGGTGGAGTTGTTGTTCCTGCTGTTGGTGGAGTTGATGGTCCAGCTGTTGGTGGATTTGGTTTTCCTGCTGTTGCTGGAGATGCTACTCATGCTGCTTTTATGAGTTGGTTTTCCTGCTGTTGGTGTTGTTGGTGTTCCTGCTGTTGGTGGACTTAGTGTTCCTGCTGTTGGTGGAGTTGCTGTTCCTGCTGTTGGTGGAGTTGTTGTTCCTTTTATTGGTGGAGTTGTTGTTCCTGCTGTTGGTGGAGATGGCCTTCCTGCTGTTGGTGGTGTTATTGTTCCTGCTGTTGGTGGAGTTGGTGTTTTTGCTGTTGGTGGCGCCGATTTTCTTGCTGTTGGTGGCGGCGGTGTTCCTGCTGTTCGTGGCTGTAGTGTTTCTGCTGCTGTTGGCTGTTGTGTTACTGCTGTTGGTCGTGGCAGTGTTCCTGCTGTTGGTGACGGTGGTTTTCCTGCTGTTGGTGGCGTTTGTGTTCCTGCTGTAGGTGTAGTTGGAATTCCTGCTGTTGGTGGCGGTGGTGTTCCTGCTGTTGGTGGTGTTAGTGTTCCTGCTGTTTTTTGGAGTTGGTGTTCCTGCTTTTGGCGGTGTTGGTGTTCCTGCTGTTGGTGAATTTGGTGTTCCTGCTGTTGGTGGAGTTGGTGTTCCCGGTTTTGTTGAAGTTGGTGTTCCTGCTGTTGGTGGAATTGGTGTTCCTGCTGTTGGTGGAATTGGTGTTCCGGGTTTTGTTGGAGTTGGTGTTCCTGCTAAAGGTCGAGTTACTATTCCTGCTGTTGGTGGATTTGGTTTTCCTGCTGTTGCTGGAGATGCTGATCCTGCTGTTTTTTTGAATTGGTCTTCCTGCTGTTGGTGTTGTTCGTGTTCCTGCTGTTGGTGGAATTTGTGTTCCTGCTGTTGGTGGAGTTGGTGTTCCTGCTGTTGGTGGAGTTGTTGTTCCTGCTTTTGGTGGAGTTCTTGTTCCTGCTGTTGATGGAGTTGGTTGAGTTGTTCTTCCTGCTGTTGGTGGAGTTGACTGTCCAGCTGTTGGTGGATTTGGTTTTCCAGGTGTTTTTGGAGTTGGTGTTCCTGCTGTTGGTGGACTTCTTGTTCCTGCTTTTGGTGGAGCTGGAGATCCTAATGTTGGTGGTAGTGGTGTTCAGCTGTTTGTGGACTTATTGTTCCTGCTGTTTTTTGGAGTTGGTGTTCCTGCTTTTGGTGGAGTTGGTGTTCCTGCTGTTGGTGGAGTTGGAGTTCCTGCTGTTGGTGGTAGTGGTGTTCCTGCTGTTAGTGGACTTAGTGTTCCTGCTGTTTTTCGAGTTGGTGTTCCTGCTGTTGGTGGAGTTCTTGTTCCTGCTGTTGGTGGATTTGTTGTTTCTTCTAATGGTGGAGTTAAATGTTCCTGCTGTTTGTGGAGTTGGTATTTCTGATGTTGATGGCGGTGGTGTTCCTGTTTTTGGTGGTGTTAGTGTTCCTGTTGTTTTTTGTAGTTGGTGTTCCTGCTTTTGGCGGAGTTGGTGTTCCTGCTGTTGGTGGAATTGGTGTTCCTGCTGTTGGTGGAGTTGGTGTTCCGGGTTTTGTTGGAGTTGGTGTTCCTGCTGAAGGTGGAGTTACTATTCCTGCTGTTGGTGGATTTGGTTTTCCTGCTGTTGCTGGAGATGCTGATCCTGCTGTTTTTTTGAATTGGTCTTCCTGCTGTTGGTGTTGTTCGCGTTCCTGCTGTTGGTGGAATTTGTGTTCCTGCTGTTGGTGGAGTTGGTGTTCCTGCTGTTGGTGGAGTTGTTGTTCCTGCTTTTGGTGGAGTTCTTGTTCCTGCTGTTGATGGAGTTGTTGTTCCTGCTATTGGTGGAGTTGTTCTTCCTGCTGTTGGTGGAATTGACGGTCCAGCTGTTGGTGGATTTGGTTTTCCAGCTGTTGGTGGAGTTGGTGTTCCTGCTGTTGGTGGACTTCTTGTTCCTGCTTTTGGTGGAGCTGGAGATCCTAATGTTGGTGGTAGTGGTGTTCCTGCTGTTGGTGGACTTATTGTTCCTGCTGTTTTTTGGAGTTGGTGTTCCTGCTTTTGGTGGAGTTGGTGTTCCTGCTGTTGGTGGAGTTGGAGTTCCTGCTGTTGGTGGTAGTGGTGTTCCTGCTGTTAGTGGACTTAGTGTTCCTGCTGTTTTTCGAGTTGGTGTTCCTGCTGTTGGTGGAGTTCTTGTTCCTGCTGTTGGTGGATTTGTTGTTTCTTCTAATGGTGGAGTTAAATGTTCCTGCTGTTTGTGGAGTTGTTATTTCTGATGTTGATGGCACTGATTTTCTTGCTGTTGATGGCGGTTGTGTTCCTGCTGTTCATGGCTGTAGTGTTGCTGTTGCTGTTGGCTGTGGTGTTACTGCTGTTGGTCGCGGCGGTGTTCCTGCTGTTGGTGGTGTTAGTGTTCCTGATGATTTTTGGAGTTGGTGTTCCTGCTTTTGGCGGAGTTGGTGTTCCTGCTGTTGGTGGAATTGGTGTTCCTGCTGTTGGTGGAGATGGTGTTCCGGGTTTTGGTGGAGTTGGTGTTCCTGCTGTTGTTGGAGTTGCTTTTCCTGCTGTTGGTGGATTTGGTTTTCCTGTTGTTGCTGGAGATGGTGATCCTGCTGTTTTTTTGAGTTGGTGTTCCTGCTGTTGGTGTTTTTCGTGTTCCTACTATTGGTGGAATTACTGTTCCTGCTGTTGGTGGAGTTGGTGTTCCTGCTGTTGGTGGAGTTGTTGTTCCTGCTTTTGCTGGAGTTGTTGATCCTGCTGTTGATGGAGTTGTTGTTCCTGCTATTTTTGGAGTTGTTCTTCTTGCTGTTGGTGGAGTTGATGGTCCAGCTGTTGGTGGATTTGGTGTTCCAGCTGTTGGTGGAGTTAGTGTTCCTTCTGTTGGTGGAGTTGGTGTTCCTGTTGTTGGTGGAGTTGGAGTTCCTGCTGTTGGTGATTGTGGTGTTCCTCCTGTTGGTGGACATAGTGTTCCTGCTGCCTTTTGGAGTTCTTGTTCCTGCTATTGGTGGAGTTGTTCTTCCTGCTGTTGGTGGAATTGACGGTCCAGCTGTTGGTGGATTTGGTTTTCCAGCTGTTGGTGGAGTGGTGTTCCTGCTGTTGGTGGACTTCTTGTTCCTGCTTTTGGTGGAGCTGGAGATCCTAATGTTGGTGGTAGTGGTGTTCCTGCTGTTGGTGGACTTATTGTTCCTGCTGTTTTTTGGAGTTGGTGTTCCTGCTTTTGGTGGAGTTGGTGTTCCTGCTGTTGGTGGAGTTGGAGTTCCTGCTGTTGGTGGTAGTGGTGTTCCTGCTGTTAGTGGACTTATTGTTCCTGCTGTTTTTCGAGTTGGTGTTCCTGCTGTTGGTGGAGTTCTTGTTCCTGCTGTTGGTGGATTTGTTGTTTCTTCTAATGGTGGAGTTAAATGTTCCTGCTGTTTGTGGAGTTGTTATTTCTGATGTTGATGGCACTGATTTTCTTGCTGTTGATGGCGGTTGTGTTCCTGCTGTTCATGGCTGTAGTGTTGCTGTTGCTGTTGGCTGTGGTGTTACTGCTGTTGGTCGCGGCGGTGTTCCTGCTGTTGGTGGTGTTAGTGTTCCTGATGATTTTTGGAGTTGGTGTTCCTGCTTTTGGCGGAGTTGGTGTTCCTGCTGTTGGTGGAATTGGTGTTCCTGCTGTTGGTGGAGATGGTGTTCCGGGTTTTGGTGGAGTTGGTGTTCCTGCTGTTGTTGGAGTTGCTTTTCCTGCTGTTGGTGGATTTGGTTTTCCTGTTGTTGCTGGAGATGGTGATCCTGCTGTTTTTTTGAGTTGGTGTTCCTGCTGTTGGTGTTTTTCGTGTTCCTACTATTGGTGGAATTACTGTTCCTGCTGTTGGTGGAGTTGGTGTTCCTGCTGTTGGTGGAGTTGTTGTTCCTGCTTTTGCTGGAGTTGTTGATCCTGCTGTTGATGGAGTTGTTGTTCCTGCTATTTTTGGAGTTGTTCTTCTTGCTGTTGGTGGAGTTGATGGTCCAGCTGTTGGTGGATTTGGTGTTCCAGCTGTTGGTGGATTTAGTGTTCCTTCTGTTGGTGGAGTTGGTGTTCCTGCTGTTGGTGGAGTTGGAGTTCCTGCTGTTGGTGATTGTGGTGTTCCTCCTGTTGGTGGACATAGTGTTCCTGCTGCCTTTTGGAGTTCTTGTTCCTGCTGTTGGTGGAGTTGGTGTTCCTGCTGTTTGTGGAGTTGTTGTTCCTGCTGTTGGAGGAGTTGGAGTTCATTCTATTGGTGGGGTTAATGTTCCTGCTGTTGGTGGAGTTGGTGTTTCTGTTGTTGGTGGTGCCGATTTTCTTGCTGTTGGTGGCGGCAGTGTTCCTGCTGTTGATGGTGGTGGTGATCCTGCTGTTAGTTGCTGTAGTTTGTCTGCTGCTGTTGGCAATGGTGTTCCTTCTGTTGGTGGCGTTGGTGTTCCTGCTGTTGGTGGCGGTGGTGTTCCTGCTGTTGGTGGCGGTGGTGTTCCTGCTGTTGGTGGCGGTTGTGTTCCTGCTGTTGGTGGTGATGGTTTCCTGCTGTTGGTGGAGTTGTTCTTCCTGCTGTTGGTGGAGTTGGAGATGCGGCTGTTGGTGGCGGTGTTGTTCCTGCTGTTTTTTGGTGTTAGTGTTCCCTCTGTATTTTGGTGTTGGTGTTCCTGCTGTTGGCGGAGTTGGTGCTCCTGCTGTTGGTGTAGTTTGTGTTCCTGCTGTTGGTGGAGTTGTTGTTCCTGCTTTTGGTGGAGTTGGTGTTCCTGCTGTTGGTGGATTTGCTGTTCCTGCTGTTGGTGGATTTGGTTTTCCTGCTGTTGCTCGAGTTGCTGCACCTGCTGCTTTTTTGAGTTGGTTTTCCTGCTGTTGGTGTTGTTGGTGTTCCTGCTGATGGTGGACTTATTGTTCCTGCTGTTGGAGAATTTGGTGTTCCTGCTGTTGGTGGAGTTGTTGTTCCTTTTATTGGTGGAGTTGTTGTTCCTGCTGTTGGTGGAGTTGGTCTTCCTGCTGTTGGTGGAGTTATTGTTCCTGCTGTTGGTGGAGTTGTTGTTTTTGCTGTTCGTGGCGCCGATTTTCTTGCTGTTAGTGGCGGCGGTGTTCCTGCTGTTCGTGGCTGTAGTGTTTCTGCTGCTGTTGGCTGTGGTGTTACTGCTGTTGGTCGCGGCGGTGTTCCTGCTGTTGGTGGCGGTGGTTTTCCTGCTGTTGGTGGCGGTTGTGTTCCTAATGTTGGTGGAGTTGGTCTTCCTGCTGTTGGTGGAGTTGGAATTCCTGCTGTTGGTGGCGGTGGTTTTCCTGCTGTTGCTGGCGGTTGTGTTTCTAATGTTGGTGGAGTTGGTCTTCCTGCTGTTGGTGGAGTTGGAATTCCTGCTGTTGGTGGCGATGGTGTTCATGCTGTTGGTGGTGTTAGTGTTCCTGCTGTTTTTTGGAGTTGGTGTTCCTGCTTTTGGCGGAGTTGGTGTTCCTGCTGTTGGTGGAATTGGTGTTCCTGCTGTTGGTGGAGTTGCTGTTCCGGGTTTTGTTGGAGTTGGTGTTCCTGCTGTTGGTGGAGTTGCTGTTTTTGCTGTTGGTGGCGCCGATTTTCTTGGTGTTGGTGGCGGCGGTGTTCCTGCTGTTCGTGGCTGTAGTGTTTCTGCTGCTGTTGGCTGTGGTGTTACTGCGGTTGGTCGCGGCGTTGTTCCTAATGTTGGTGGAGTTGGTCTTCCTGCTGTTGGTGGAGTTGGAATTCCTGCTGTTGGTGGCGGTGGTTTTCCTGCTGTTGCTGGCGGTTGTGTTTCTAATGTTGGTGGAGTTGGTCTTCCTGCTGTTGGTGGAGTTGGAATTCCTGCTGTTGGTGGCGATGGTGTTCATGCTGTTGGTGGTGTTAGTGTTCCTGCTGTTTTTTGGAGTTGGTGTTCCTGCTTTTGGCGGAGTTGGTGTTCCTGCTGTTGGTGGAATTGGTGTTCCTGCTGTTGGTGGAGTTGCTGTTCCGGGTTTTGTTGGAGTTGGTGTTCCTGCTGTTGGTGGAGTTGGTGATTTTGCTGTTGGTGGCGCCGATTTTCTTGGTGTTGGTGGCGGCGGTGTTCCTGCTGTTCGTGGCTGTAGTGTTTCTGCTGCTGTTGGCTGTGGTGTTACTGCGGTTGGTCGCGGCGGTGTTCCTGCTGTTGGTGGCGGTGGTTTTCCTGCTGTTGGTGGCATTTGTGTTCCTGCTGTTGGTGGTGTCGGTTTACTGCTGTTGGTGGAGTTGGTCTTCCTGCTGTTGGTGGAGTTGGAATTCCTGCCTTTGGTGGCGGTGTTGTTCCTGCTTTTGGTGGAGTTGTTGTTCCTGCTGTTGATGGTGTTGGTCTTCCTAGTGTTGGTGGAGTTATTGTTCCTGCTGTTGGTGGAGTTGGTGTTTTTGCTGTTGGTGGCGCGCATTTTCTTGGTGTTGGTGGCGGCGGTGTTCCTGCTGTTCGTGGCTGTAGTGTTTCTGCTGCTGTTGGCTGTGGTGTTACTGCGGTTGGTCGCGGCGGTGTTCCTGCTGTTGGTGGCGGTGGTTTTCCTGCTGTTGGTGGCAGTTGTGTTCCTGCTGTTGGTGGTGTCGGTTTACTGCTGTTGGTGGAGTTGGTCTTCCTGTCGTTGGTGGAGTTGGAATTCCTGCTGTTGGTGGTGTTAGTGTTCCTGCTGTTTTTTGGTGTTGTTGTGCCTGCTTTTGGCGGAGTTGGTGTTCCTGCTGCTGGTGGAATTGGTGTTCCTGCTTTTGGTGGAGTTGGTGTTCTGGGTTTTGTTGGAGTTGGTATTCCAGCTGTTGGTGGATTTGCTGTTCCTGCTGTTGGTGGATTTGGTTTTCCTGCTGTTGCTGGAGTTGCTGATTCTGCTGTTGTTTTGAATTGGTCTTCCTGCTGTCGGTGTTGTTCGTGTTCCTGCTGTTGGTGGACTTAGTGTTCCTGCTGTTGGTGGAGTGTGTGTTCCTGCTGTTGGTGGAGTTGTTGTTCCTGCTTTTGGTGGAGTTGTTGTTCCTGCTGTTGATGGAGTTGTTGTTCCTGCTATTGGTGGAGTTGTTCTTCCTGCTGTTGGTGGAGTTGACGGTCCAGCTGTTGGTGGATTTGTTGTTACAGCTGTTGGTGGAGTTGGTGTTCCTGCTGTTGGTGGAGTTCGTGTTCCTGCTTTTGGTGGAGTTGGAGATCCTGCTGTTGGTGGTAGTGGTGTTCCTGCTGTTGGTGGACTTATTGTCCCTGCTGTTTTTTGGAGTTGGTGTTCCTGCTTTTGGTGGAGTTGGTGTTCCTGCTGTTGGTGGAGTTGGAGTTCCTGCTGTTGGTGGAGTTGGTGTTCCTGCTGTTAGTGGACTTCGTGTTCCTGCTGTTTTTCGAGTTGGTGTTCCTGCTGTTGGTGGAGTTCTTGTTCCTGCTGTTGGTGGAGTTTTTGTTTCTTCTAATGGTGGAGTTAATGTTCCTGCTGTTTGTGGAGTTGGTGTTTCTGCTGTTGATGGCACTGATTTTCTTGCTGTTGATGGCGGTTGTGCTCCTGCTGTTCATGGCTGTAGTGTTGCTGCTGCTGTTGGCTGTGGTGTTACTGCTGTTGGTCGCGGCGGTGTTCCTGCTGTTGGTGGTGTTAGTGTTCCTGATGTTGGTGGAATTACTGTTCCTGCTGTCGGTGGAGTTGGTGTTCCTGCTGTTGGTGGAGTTGTTGTTCCTGCTTTTGGTGGAGTTGTTGATCCTGCTGTTGATGGAGTTGTTGTTCCTCCTATTGGTGGAGTTGTTCTTCCTGCTGTTGGTGGAGTTGATGGTCCAGCTGTTGGTGGATTTGGTTTTCCTGCTGTTGCTGGAGATGCTACTCATGCTGCTTTTATGAGTTGGTTTTCCTGCTGTTGGTGTTGTTGGTGTTCCTGCTGTTGGTGGACTTAGTGTTCCTGCTGTTGGTGGAGTTGCTGTTCCTGCTGTTGGTGGAGTTGTTGTTCCTTTTATTGGTGGAGTTGTTGTTCCTGCTGTTGGTGGAGATGGCCTTCCTGCTGTTGGTGGTGTTATTGTTCCTGCTGTTGGTGGAGTTGGTGTTTTTGCTGTTGGTGGTGCCGATTTTCTTGCTGTTGGTGGCGGCGGTGTTCCTGCTGTTCGTGGCTGTAGTGTTTCTGCTGCTGTTGGCTGTTGTGTTACTGCTGTTGGTCGTGGCAGTGTTCCTGCTGTTGGTGACGGTGGTTTTCCTGCTGTTGGTGGCGTTTGTGTTCCTGCTGTAGGTGTAGTTGGAATTCCTGCTGTTGGTGGCGGTGGTGTTCCTGCTGTTGGTGGTGTTAGTGTTCCTGCTGTTTTTTGGAGTTGGTGTTCCTGCTTTTGGCGGTGTTGGTGTTCCTGCTGTTGGTGGATTTGGTGTTCCTGCTGTTGGTGGAGTTGGTGTTCCGGGTTTTGTTGAAGTTGGTGTTCCTGCTGTTGGTGGAATTGGTGTTCCTGCTGTTGGTGGAATTGGTGTTCCGGGTTTTGTTGGAGTTGGTGTTCCTGCTAAAGGTGGAGTTACTATTCCTGCTGTTGGTGGATTTGGTTTTCCTGCTGTTGCTGGAGATGCTGATCCTGCTGTTTTTTTGAATTGGTCTTCCTGCTGTTGGTGTTGTTCGTGTTCCTGCTGTTGGTGGAATTTGTGTTCCTGCTGTTGGTGGAGTTGGTGTTCCTGCTGTTGGTGGAGTTGTTGTTCCTGCTTTTGGTGGAGTTCTTGTTCCTGCTGTTGATGGAGTTGGTTGAGTTGTTCTTCCTGCTGTTGGTGGAGTTGACTGTCCAGCTGTTGGTGGATTTGGTTTTCCAGGTGTTTTTGGAGTTGGTGTTCCTGCTGTTGGTGGACTTCTTGTTCCTGCTTTTGGTGGAGCTGGAGATCCTAATGTTGGTGGTAGTGGTGTTCAGCTGTTTGTGGACTTATTGTTCCTGCTGTTTTTTGGAGTTGGTGTTCCTGCTTTTGGTGGAGTTGGTGTTCCTGCTGTTGGTGGAGTTGGAGTTCCTGCTGTTGGTGGTAGTGGTGTTCCTGCTGTTAGTGGACTTATTGTTCCTGCTGTTTTTCGAGTTGGTGTTCCAGCTGTTGGTGGATTTAGTGTTCCTTCTGTTGGTGGAGTTGGTGTTCCTGCTGTTGGTGGAGTTGGAGTTCCTGCTGTTGGTGATTGTGGTGTTCCTCCTGTTGGTGGACATAGTGTTCCTGCTGACTTTTGGAGTTCTTGTTCCTGCTATTGGTGGAGTTGTTCTTCCTGCTGTTGGTGGAATTGACGGTCCAGCTGTTGGTGGATTTGGTTTTCCAGCTGTTGGTGGAGTGGTGTTCCTGCTGTTGGTGGACTTCTTGTTCCTGCTTTTGGTGGAGCTGGAGATCCTAATGTTGGTGGTAGTGGTGTTCCTGCTGTTGGTGGACTTATTGTTCCTGCTGTTTTTTGGAGTTGGTGTTCCTGCTTTTGGTGGAGTTGGTGTTCCTGCTGTTGGTGGAGTTGGAGTTCCTGCTGTTGGTGGTAGTGGTGTTCCCGCTGTTAGTGGACTTATTGTTCCTGCTGTTTTTCGAGTTGGTGTTCCTGCTGTTGGTGGAGTTCTTGTTCCTGCTGTTGGTGGATTTGTTGTTTCTTCTAATGGTGGAGTTAAATGTTCCTGCTGTTTGTGGAGTTGTTATTTCTGATGTTGATGGCACTGATTTTCTTGCTGTTGATGGCGGTTGTGTTCCTGCTGTTCATGGCTGTAGTGTTGCTGTTGCTGTTGGCTGTGGTGTTACTGCTGTTGGTCGCGGCGGTGTTCCTGCTGTTGGTGGTGTTAGTGTTCCTGATGTTGGTGGAATTACTGTTCCTGCTGTCGGTGGAGTTGGTGTTCCTGCTGTTGGTGGAGTTGTTGTTCCTGCTTTTGGTGGAGTTGTTGATCCTGCTGTTGATGGAGTTGTTGTTCCTCCTATTGGTGGAGTTGTTGTTCCTGCTGTTGGTGGAGTTGATGGTCCAGCTGTTGGTGGATTTGGTTTTCCTGCTGTTGCTGGAGATGCTACTCATGCTGCTTTTATGAGTTGGTTTTCCTGCTGTTGGTGTTGTTGGTGTTCCTGCTGTTGGTGGACTTAGTGTTCCTGCTGTTGGTGGAGTTGCTGTTCCTGCTGTTGGTGGAGTTGTTGTTCCTTTTATTGGTGGAGTTGTTGTTCCTGCTGTTGGTGGAGATGGCCTTCCTGCTGTTGGTGGTGTTATTGTTCCTGCTGTTGGTGGAGTTGGTGTTTTTGCTGTTGGTGGCGCCGATTTTCTTGCTGTTGGTGGCGGCGGTGTTCCTGCTGTTCGTGGCTGTAGTGTTTCTGCTGCTGTTGGCTGTTGTGTTACTGCTGTTGGTCGTGGCAGTGTTCCTGCTGTTGGTGACGGTGGTTTTCCTGCTGTTGGTGGCGTTTGTGTTCCTGCTGTAGGTGTAGTTGGAATTCCTGCTGTTGGTGGCGGTGGTGTTCCTGCTGTTGGTGGTGTTAGTGTTCCTGCTGTTTTTTGGAGTTGGTGTTCCTGCTTTTGGCGGTGTTGGTGTTCCTGCTGTTGGTGGATTTGGTGTTCCTGCTGTTGGTGGAGTTGGTGTTCCCGGTTTTGTTGAAGTTGGTGTTCCTGCTGTTGGTGGAATTGGTGTTCCTGCTGTTGGTGGAATTGGTGTTCCGGGTTTTGTTGGAGTTGGTGTTCCTGCTAAAGGTGGAGTTACTATTCCTGCTGTTGGTGGATTTGGTTTTCCTGCTGTTGCTGGAGATGCTGATCCTGCTGTTTTTTTGAATTGGTCTTCCTGCTGTTGGTGTTGTTCGTGTTCCTGCTGTTGGTGGAATTTGTGTTCCTGCTGTTGGTGGAGTTGGTGTTCCTGCTGTTGGTGGAGTTGTTGTTCCTGCTTTTGGTGGAGTTCTTGTTCCTGCTGTTGATGGAGTTGGTTGAGTTGTTCTTCCTGCTGTTGGTGGAGTTGACTGTCCAGCTGTTGGTGGATTTGGTTTTCCAGGTGTTTTTGGAGTTGGTGTTCCTGCTGTTGGTGGACTTCTTGTTCCTGCTTTTGGTGGAGCTGGAGATCCTAATGTTGGTGGTAGTGGTGTTCAGCTGTTTGTGGACTTATTGTTCCTGCTGTTTTTTGGAGTTGGTGTTCCTGCTTTTGGTGGAGTTGGTGTTCCTGCTGTTGGTGGAGTTGGAGTTCCTGCTGTTGGTGGTAGTGGTGTTCCTGCTGTTAGTGGACTTAGTGTTCCTGCTGTTTTTCGAGTTGGTGTTCCTGCTGTTGGTGGAGTTCTTGTTCCTGCTGTTGGTGGATTTGTTGTTTCTTCTAATGGTGGAGTTAAATGTTCCTGCTGTTTGTGGAGTTGGTATTTCTGATGTTGATGGCGGTGGTGTTCCTGTTTTTGGTGGTGTTAGTGTTCCTGTTGTTTTTTGTAGTTGGTGTTCCTGCTTTTGGCGGAGTTGGTGTTCCTGCTGTTGGTGGAATTGGTGTTCCTGCTGTTGGTGGAGTTGGTGTTCCGGGTTTTGTTGGAGTTGGTGTTCCTGCTGAAGGTGGAGTTACTATTCCTGCTGTTGGTGGATTTGGTTTTCCTGCTGTTGCTGGAGATGCTGATCCTGCTGTTTTTTTGAATTGGTCTTCCTGCTGTTGGTGTTGTTCGCGTTCCTGCTGTTGGTGGAATTTGTGTTCCTGCTGTTGGTGGAGTTGGTGTTCCTGCTGTTGGTGGAGTTGTTGTTCCTGCTTTTGGTGGAGTTCTTGTTCCTGCTGTTGATGGAGTTGTTGTTCCTGCTATTGGTGGAGTTGTTCTTCCTGCTGTTGGTGGAATTGACGGTCCAGCTGTTGGTGGATTTGGTTTTCCAGCTGTTGGTGGAGTTGGTGTTCCTGCTGTTGGTGGACTTCTTGTTCCTGCTTTTGGTGGAGCTGGAGATCCTAATGTTGGTGGTAGTGGTGTTCCTGCTGTTGGTGGACTTATTGTTCCTGCTGTTTTTTGGAGTTGGTGTTCCTGCTTTTGGTGGAGTTGGTGTTCCTGCTGTTGGTGGAGTTGGAGTTCCTGCTGTTGGTGGTAGTGGTGTTCCTGCTGTTAGTGGACTTAGTGTTCCTGCTGTTTTTCGAGTTGGTGTTCCTGCTGTTGGTGGAGTTCTTGTTCCTGCTGTTGGTGGATTTGTTGTTTCTTCTAATGGTGGAGTTAAATGTTCCTGCTGTTTGTGGAGTTGTTATTTCTGATGTTGATGGCACTGATTTTCTTGCTGTTGATGGCGGTTGTGTTCCTGCTGTTCATGGCTGTAGTGTTGCTGTTGCTGTTGGCTGTGGTGTTACTGCTGTTGGTCGCGGCGGTGTTCCTGCTGTTGGTGGTGTTAGTGTTCCTGATGATTTTTGGAGTTGGTGTTCCTGCTTTTGGCGGAGTTGGTGTTCCTGCTGTTGGTGGAATTGGTGTTCCTGCTGTTGGTGGAGATGGTTTTCCGGGTTTTGGTGGAGTTGGTGTTCCTGCTGTTGTTGGAGTTGCTTTTCCTGCTGTTGGTGGATTTCGTTTTCCTGTTGTTGCTGGAGATGGTGATCCTGCTGTTTTTTTGAGTTGGTGTTCCTGCTGTTGGTGTTTTTCGTGTTCCTACTATTGGTGGAATTACTGTTCCTGCTGTTGGTGGAGTTGGTGTTCCTGCTGTTGGTGGAGTTGTTGTTCCTGCTTTTGCTGGAGTTGTTGATCCTGCTGTTGATGGAGTTGTTGTTCCTGCTATTTTTGGAGTTGTTCTTCTTGCTGTTGGTGGAGTTGATGGTCCAGCTGTTGGTGGATTTGGTGTTCCAGCTGTTGGTGGAGTTAGTGTTCCTTCTGTTGGTGGAGTTGGTGTTCCTGTTGTTGGTGGAGTTGGAGTTCCTGCTGTTGGTGATTGTGGTGTTCCTCCTGTTGGTGGACATAGTGTTCCTGCTGCCTTTTGGAGTTCTTGTTCCTGCTATTGGTGGAGTTGTTCTTCCTGCTGTTGGTGGAATTGACGGTCCAGCTGTTGGTGGATTTGGTTTTCCAGCTGTTGGTGGAGTGGTGTTCCTGCTGTTGGTGGACTTCTTGTTCCTGCTTTTGGTGGAGCTGGAGATCCTAATGTTGGTGGTAGTGGTGTTCCTGCTGTTGGTGGACTTATTGTTCCTGCTGTTTTTTGGAGTTGGTGTTCCTGCTTTTGGTGGAGTTGGTGTTCCTGCTGTTGGTGGAGTTGGAGTTCCTGCTGTTGGTGGTAGTGGTGTTCCTGCTGTTAGTGGACTTATTGTTCCTGCTGTTTTTCGAGTTGGTGTTCCTGCTGTTGGTGGAGTTCTTGTTCCTGCTGTTGGTGGATTTGTTGTTTCTTCTAATGGTGGAGTTAAATGTTCCTGCTGTTTGTGGAGTTGTTATTTCTGATGTTGATGGCACTGATTTTCTTGCTGTTGATGGCGGTTGTGTTCCTGCTGTTCATGGCTGTAGTGTTGCTGTTGCTGTTGGCTGTGGTGTTACTGCTGTTGGTCGCGGCGGTGTTCCTGCTGTTGGTGGTGTTAGTGTTCCTGATGATTTTTGGAGTTGGTGTTCCTGCTTTTGGCGGAGTTGGTGTTCCTGCTGTTGGTGGAATTGGTGTTCCTGCTGTTGGTGGAGATGGTGTTCCGGGTTTTGGTGGAGTTGGTGTTCCTGCTGTTGTTGGAGTTGCTTTTCCTGCTGTTGGTGGATTTGGTTTTCCTGTTGTTGCTGGAGATGGTGATCCTGCTGTTTTTTTGAGTTGGTGTTCCTGCTGTTGGTGTTTTTCGTGTTCCTACTATTGGTGGAATTACTGTTCCTGCTGTTGGTGGAGTTGGTGTTCCTGCTGTTGGTGGAGTTGTTGTTCCTGCTTTTGCTGGAGTTGTTGATCCTGCTGTTGATGGAGTTGTTGTTCCTGCTATTTTTGGAGTTGTTCTTCTTGCTGTTGGTGGAGTTGATGGTCCAGCTGTTGGTGGATTTGGTGTTCCAGCTGTTGGTGGATTTAGTGTTCCTTCTGTTGGTGGAGTTGGTGTTCCTGCTGTTGGTGGAGTTGGAGTTCCTGCTGTTGGTGATTGTGGTGTTCCTCCTGTTGGTGGACATAGTGTTCCTGCTGCCTTTTGGAGTTCTTGTTCCTGCTGTTGGTGGAGTTGGTGTTCCTGCTGTTTGTGGAGTTGTTGTTCCTGCTGTTGGAGGAGTTGGAGTTCATTCTATTGGTGGGGTTAATGTTCCTGCTGTTGGTGGAGTTGGTGTTTCTGTTGTTGGTGGTGCCGATTTTCTTGCTGTTGGTGGCGGCAGTGTTCCTGCTGTTGATGGTGGTGGTGATCCTGCTGTTAGTTGCTGTAGTTTGTCTGCTGCTGTTGGCAATGGTGTTCCTTCTGTTGGTGGCGTTGGTGTTCCTGCTGTTGGTGGCGGTGGTGTTCCTGCTGTTGGTGGCGGTGGTGTTCCTGCTGTTGGTGGCGGTTGTGTTCCTGCTGTTGGTGGTGATGGTTTCCTGCTGTTGGTGGAGTTGTTCTTCCTGCTGTTGGTGGAGTTGGAGATGCGGCTGTTGGTGGCGGTGTTGTTCCTGCTGTTTTTTGGTGTTAGTGTTCCCTCTGTATTTTGGTGTTGGTGTTCCTGCTGTTGGCGGAGTTGGTGCTCCTGCTGTTGGTGTAGTTTGTGTTCCTGCTGTTGGTGGAGTTGTTGTTCCTGCTTTTGGTGGAGTTGGTGTTCCTGCTGTTGGTGGATTTGCTGTTCCTGCTGTTGGTGGATTTGGTTTTCCTGCTGTTGCTCGAGTTGCTGCACCTGCTGCTTTTTTGAGTTGGTTTTCCTGCTGTTGGTGTTGTTGGTGTTCCTGCTGATGGTGGACTTATTGTTCCTGCTGTTGGAGAATTTGGTGTTCCTGCTGTTGGTGGAGTTGTTGTTCCTTTTATTGGTGGAGTTGTTGTTCCTGCTGTTGGTGGAGTTGGTCTTCCTGCTGTTGGTGGAGTTATTGTTCCTGCTGTTGGTGGAGTTGTTGTTTTTGCTGTTCGTGGCGCCGATTTTCTTGCTGTTAGTGGCGGCGGTGTTCCTGCTGTTCGTGGCTGTAGTGTTTCTGCTGCTGTTGGCTGTGGTGTTACTGCTGTTGGTCGCGGCGGTGTTCCTGCTGTTGGTGGCGGTGGTTTTCCTGCTGTTGGTGGCGGTTGTGTTCCTAATGTTGGTGGAGTTGGTCTTCCTGCTGTTGGTGGAGTTGGAATTCCTGCTGTTGGTGGCGGTGGTTTTCCTGCTGTTGCTGGCGGTTGTGTTTCTAATGTTGGTGGAGTTGGTCTTCCTGCTGTTGGTGGAGTTGGAATTCCTGCTGTTGGTGGCGATGGTGTTCATGCTGTTGGTGGTGTTAGTGTTCCTGCTGTTTTTTGGAGTTGGTGTTCCTGCTTTTGGCGGAGTTGGTGTTCCTGCTGTTGGTGGAATTGGTGTTCCTGCTGTTGGTGGAGTTGCTGTTCCGGGTTTTGTTGGAGTTGGTGTTCCTGCTGTTGGTGGAGTTGCTGTTTTTGCTGTTGGTGGCGCCGATTTTCTTGGTGTTGGTGGCGGCGGTGTTCCTGCTGTTCGTGGCTGTAGTGTTTCTGCTGCTGTTGGCTGTGGTGTTACTGCGGTTGGTCGCGGCGTTGTTCCTAATGTTGGTGGAGTTGGTCTTCCTGCTGTTGGTGGAGTTGGAATTCCTGCTGTTGGTGGCGGTGGTTTTCCTGCTGTTGCTGGCGGTTGTGTTTCTAATGTTGGTGGAGTTGGTCTTCCTGCTGTTGGTGGAGTTGGAATTCCTGCTGTTGGTGGCGATGGTGTTCATGCTGTTGGTGGTGTTAGTGTTCCTGCTGTTTTTTGGAGTTGGTGTTCCTGCTTTTGGCGGAGTTGGTGTTCCTGCTGTTGGTGGAATTGGTGTTCCTGCTGTTGGTGGAGTTGCTGTTCCGGGTTTTGTTGGAGTTGGTGTTCCTGCTGTTGGTGGAGTTGGTGATTTTGCTGTTGGTGGCGCCGATTTTCTTGGTGTTGGTGGCGGCGGTGTTCCTGCTGTTCGTGGCTGTAGTGTTTCTGCTGCTGTTGGCTGTGGTGTTACTGCGGTTGGTCGCGGCGGTGTTCCTGCTGTTGGTGGCGGTGGTTTTCCTGCTGTTGGTGGCATTTGTGTTCCTGCTGTTGGTGGTGTCGGTTTACTGCTGTTGGTGGAGTTGGTCTTCCTGCTGTTGGTGGAGTTGGAATTCCTGCCTTTGGTGGCGGTGGTGTTCCTGCTGTTGGTGGTGTTAGTGTTCCTGCTGTTTTTTGGAGTTGGTGTATCTGCTTTTGGCGGAGTTGGTGTTCCTGCTGTTGGTGGAATTGGTGTTCCTGCTTTTGGTGGAGTTGGTGTTCCGGGTTTTGTTGGAGTTGGTATTCCTACTGTTGGTGGAGTTGCTGTTCCTGCTGTTGGTGGATTTGGTTTTCCTGCTGTTGTTGGAGATGCTGATCCTGCTGTTGTTTTGAATTGGTCTTCCTGCTGTCGGTGTTGTTCGTGTTCCTGCTGTTGGTGGAATTAGTGTTCCTGCTGTTTTTTGGAGTGTGTGTTCCTGCTTTTGGTGGAGTTGGTGTTCCTGCTGTTGGTGGAGTTGGAGTTCCTGCTGTTGGTGGTAGTGGTGTTCCTGCTGTTAGTGGACTTAGTGTTCCTGCTGTTTTTCGAGTTGGTGTTCCTGCTGTTGGTGGAGTTCTTGTTCCTGCTGTTGGTGGATTTGTTGTTTCTTCTAATGGTGGAGTTAAATGTTCCTGCTGTTTGTGGAGTTGGTATTTCTGATGTTGATGGCGGTTGTGTTCCTGTTTTTGGTGGTGTTAGTGTTCCTGCTGTTTTTTGTAGTTGGTGTTCCTGCTTTTGGCGGAGTTGGTGTTCCTGCTGTTGGTGGAATTGGTGTTCCTGCTGTTGGTGGAGTTGGTGTTCCGGGTTTTGTTGGAGTTGGTGTTCCTGCTAAAGGTGGAGTTACTATTCCTGCTGTTGGTGGATTTGGTTTTCCTGCTGTTGCTGGAGATGCTGATCCTGCTGTTTTTTTGAATTGGTATTCCTGCTGTTGGTGTTGTTCGTGTTCCTGCTGTTGGTGGAATTTGTGTTCCTGCTGTTGGTGGAGTTGGTGTTCCTGCTGTTGGTGGAGTTGTTGTTCCTGCTTTTGGTGGAGTTCTTGTTCCTGCTGTTGATGGAGTTGTTGTTCCTGCTATTGGTGGAGTTGTTCTTCCTGCTGTTGGTGGAATTGACGGTCCAGCTGTTGGTGGATTTGGTTTTCCAGCTGTTGGTGGAGTGGTGTTCCTGCTGTTGGTGGACTTCTTGTTCCTGCTTTTGGTGGTGCTGGAGATCCTAATGTTGGTGGTAGTGGTGTTCCTGCTGTTGGTGGACTTATTGTTCCTGCTGTTTTTTGGAGTTGGTGTTCCTGCTTTTGGTGGAGTTGGTGTTCCTGCTGTTGGTGGAGTTGGAGTTCCTGCTGTTGGTGGTAGTGGTGTTCCTGCTGTTAGTGGACTTATTGTTCCTGCTGTTTTTCGAGTTGGTGTTCCTGCTGTTGGTGGAGTTCTTGTTCCTGCTGTTGGTGGATTTGTTGTTTCTTCTAATGGTGGAGTTAAATGTTCCTGCTGATTGTGGAGTTGTTATTTCAGATGTTGATGGCACTGATTTTCTTGCTGTTGATGGCGGTTGTGTTCCTGCTGTTCATGGCTGTAGTGTTGCTGTTGCTGTTGGCTGTGGTGTTACTGCTGTTGGTCGCGGCGGTGTTCCTGCTGTTGGTGGTGTTAGTGTTCCTGATGATTTTTGGAGTTGGTGTTCCTGCTTTTGGCGGAGTTGGTGTTCCTGCTGTTGGTGGAATTGGTGTTCCTGCTGTTGGTGGAGATGGTGTTCCGGGTTTTGGTGGAGTTGGTGTTCCTGCTGTTGTTGGAGTTGCTTTTCCTGCTGTTGGTGGATTTGGTTTTCCTGTTGTTGCTGGAGATGGTGATCCTGCTGTTTTTTTGAGTTGGTGTTCCTGCTGTTGGTGTTTTTCGTGTTCCTGCTGTTGGTGGAATTACTGTTCCTGCTGTTGGTGGAGTTGGTGTTCCTGCTGTTGGTGGAGTTGGTGTTCCTGCTGTTGGTGGAGTTGTTGTTCCTGCTTTTGCTGGAGTTGTTGATCCTGCTGTTGATGGAGTTGTTGTTCCTGCTATTGGTGGAGTTGTTCTTCCTGCTGTTGGTGGAGTTGATGGTCCAGCTGTTGGTGGATTTGGTGTTCCAGCTGTTGGTGGAGTTGGTGTTCCTTCTGTTGGTGGAGTTGGTGTTCCTGCTGTTGGTGAAGTTGGAGTTCCTGCTGTTGGTGATTGTGGTGTTCCTCCTGTTGGTGGACATACTGTTCCTGCTGCCTTTTGGAGTTCTTGTTCCTGCTGTTGGTGGAGTTGGTGTTCCTGCTCTTTGTGGAGTTGTTGTCCCTGCTGTTGGAGGAGTTGGAGTTCTTTCTATTGGTGGGGTTAATGTTCCGGCTGTTGGTGGAGTTGGTGTTTCTGTTGTTGGTGGTGCCGATTTTCTTGCTGTTGGTGGCCGCAGTGTTCCTGCTGTTGATGGTGGCGGTGATCCTGCTGTTAGTTGCTGTAGTTTGTCTGCTGCTGTTGGCAATGGTGTTCCTTCTGTTGGTGGCGTTGGTGTTCCTGCTGTTGGTGGCGGTGGTGTTCCTGCTGTTGGTGGCGGTGGTGTTCCTGCTGTTGGTGGCGGTTGTGTTCCTGCTGTTGGTGGTGATGGTTTCCTGCTGTTGGTGGAGTTGTTCTTCCTGCTGTTGGTGGAGTTGGAGATGCGGCTGTTGGTGGCGGTGTTTTCCTGCTGTTTTTTGGTGTTAGTGTTCCCTCTGTATTTTGGTGTTGGTGTTCCTGCTGTTGGCGGAGTTGGTGCTCCTGCTGTTGGTGTAGTTGGTGTTCCTGCTGTTGGTGGATTTGATGTTCCTGCTTTTGGTGGAGTTGGTGTTCCTGCTGTTGGTGGATTTGCTGTTCCTGCTGTTGGTGGATTTGGTTTTCCTGCTGTTGCACGAGTTGCTGCTCCTGCTGTTTTTTTGAGTTGGTTTTCCTGCTGTTGGTGTTGTTGGTGTTCCTGCTGATGGTGGACTTATTGTTCCTGCTGTTGGTGGATTTGGTGTTCCTGCTGTTGGTGGAGTTGTTGTTCCTTTTATTGGTGGAGTTGTTGTTCCTGCTGTTGGTGGAGTTGGTCTTCCTGCTGTTGGTGGAGTTATTGTTCCTGCTGTTGGTGGAGTTGTTGATTTTGCTGTTCGTGGCGCCGATTTCCTTGCTGTTAGTGGCGGCGGTGTTCCTGCTGTTCGTGGCTGTAGTGTTTCTGCTGCTGTTGGCTGTGGTGTTACTGCTGTTGGTCGCCGCGGTGTTCCTGCTGTTGGTGGCGGTGGTTTTCCTGCTGTTGGTGGCGGTTGTGTTCCTAATGTTGGTGGAGTTGGTCATCCTGCTGTTGGTGGAGTTGGAATTCCTGCTGTTGGTGGCGGTGGTTTTCCTGCTGTTGCTGGCGGTTGTGTTTCTAATGTTGGTGGAGTTGGTCTTCCTGCTGTTGGTGGAGTTGGTTTCCTGCTGTTGGTGGCGATGGTGTTCATGCTGTTGGTGGTGTTAGTGTTCCTGCTGTTTTTTGGAGTTGGTGTTCCTGCTTTTGGCGGAGTTGGTGTTCCTGCTGTTGTTGGAATTGGTGTTCCTGCTGTTGGTGGAGTTGCTGTTCCGGGTTTTTTTGGAGTTGGTGTTCCTGCTGTTGGTGGAGTTGCTGTTCATGCTGCTGGTGGATTTGATTTTCCTGCTGTTGCTGGAGATGCTGATCCTGCTGTTTATTTTGAATTGGTCTTCCTGCTGTTGGTGTTGTTCGTGTTCCTGCTTTTGGTGGAAATTGTGATCCTGCTGTTGGTGGAGTTGGTGTTCCTGCTGTTGGTGGAGTTGTTGTTCCTGCTTTTGGTGGAGTTGTTGTTCCTGCTGTTGATGGAGTTGTTGTTCCTGCAATTGGTGGAGTTGTTCTTCCTGCTGTTGGTGGAGTTGACGGTCCAATGTTGGTGGATTTGGTGTTCCAGCTGTTGGTGGAGTTGATGTTCCTGCTTTTGTTGGATTGGTGTTCATGTTGTTGGTGGATTTGCTGTTCCTGCTGTTGGTGGATTTGGTTTTCCTGCTGTTGCCGGATTTGCTTTGTCTGCTGTTTTTTTGAGTTGGTTTTCCTGCTGTTGGTGTTGTTGGTGTTCCTGCTGTTGGTGGACTTAGTGTTCCTGCTGTTGGTGGAGTTGGTGTTCCTGCTGTTGGTGGAGTTGTTGTTCCTTTTATTGGCGGAGTTGTTGTTCCTGCTGTTGATGGAGTTGGTCTTCCTAGTGTTGGTGGAGTTATTGTTCCTGCTGTTGGTGGAGTTGGTGTTTTTGCTGTTGGTGGCACCGATTTTCTTGGTGTTGGTGGCGGCGGTGTTCCTGCTGTTCGTGGCTGTAGTGTTTCTGCTGCTGTTGGCTGTGGTGTTACTGCGGTTGGTCGCGGCGGTGTTCCTGCTGTTGGTGGCGGTGGTTTTCCTGCTGTTGGTGGTGTCGGTTTACTGCTGTTGGTGGAGTTGGTCTTCCTGCTGTTGGTGGAGTTGGAATTCCTGCTGTTGGTGGCGGTGGTGTTCCTGCTGTTGGTGGTGTTAGTGTTCCTGCTGTTTTTTGGAGTTGGTGTATCTGCTTTTGGCGGAGTTGGTGTTCCTGCTGTTGGTGGAATTGGTGTTCCTGCTTTTGGTGGAGTTGGTGTTCCGGGTTTTGTTGGAGTTGGTATTCCTGCTGTTGGTGGAGTTGCTGTTCCTGCTGTTGGTGGATTTGGTTTTCCTGCTGTTGTTAGAGATGCTGATCCTGCTGTTGATTTGAATTGGTCTTCCTGCTGTCGGTGTTGTTCGTGTTCCTGCTGTTGGTGGAATTAGTGTTCCTGCTGTTCCTGGAGTGTGTGTTCCTGCTGTTGGTGGAGTTGTTGTTCCTGCTTTTGGTGGAGTTGTTGTTCCTGCTGTTGATGGAGTTGTTGTTCCTGCTATTGGTGGAGTTGTTGTTCCTGCTGTTGATGGAGTTGTTGTTCCTGCTATTGGTGGAGTTGTTCTTCCTGCTGTTGGTGGAGTTGATGGTCCAGCTGTTGGTGTATTTGGTGTTACAGCTGTTGGTGGAGTTCATGTTCCTGCTGTTGGTGGAGTTCGTGTTCCTGCTTTTGGTGGAGTTGGAGATCCTGCTGTTGGTGGTAGTGGTGTTCCTGCTGTTGGTGGACTTATTGTTCCTGCTGTTTTTTGGAGTTGGTGTTCCTGCTTTTGGTGGAGTTGGTGTTCCTGCTGTTGGTGAAGTTGGAGTTCCTGCTGTTGGTGGAGTTGGTGTTCCTGCTGTTAGTGGACTTCGTGTTCCTGCTGTTTTTCGAGTTGGTGTTCCTGCTGTTGGTGGAGTTCTTGTTCCTGCTGTTGGTGGAGTTGTTGTTTATTCTAATGGTGGAGTTAATGTTCCTGCTGTTTGTGCATTTGGTGTTTCTGCTGTTGATGGAGTTGTTGTTCCTGCTATTGGTGGAGTTGTTCTTCCTGCTGTTGGTGGAGTTGACGGTCCAGCTGTTGGTGGATTTGGTGTTACAGCTGTTGGTGGAGTTGGTGTTCCTGCTGTTGGTGGAATTCGTGTTCCTGCTTTTGGTGGAGTTGGTGTTCCTGCTTTTGGTGGAGTTGGTGTTCCTGCTGTTGGTGAAGTTGGAGTTCCTGCTATTGGTGGATTTGATGGTCAAGCTGTTGGTGGATTTGGTTTCCCTGCTGTTGCTGGAGATGCTACTCCTGCTGCTTTTATGAGTTGGTTTTCCTGCTGTTGGTGTTGTTGGTGTTCCTGCTGTTGGTGGACTTAGTGTTCCTGCTGTTGGTGGAGTTGCTGTTCCTGCTGTTGGTGGAGTTGTTGTTCCTTTTATTGGTGGAGTTGTTGTTCCTGCTGTTGGTGGAGTTGGTCTTCCTGCTGTTGGTGGTGTTATTGTTCCTGCTGTTGGTGGAGTTGGTGTTTTTGCTGTTGGTGGCGCCGATTTTCTTGCTGTTGGTGGTGGCGGTGTTCCTGCTGTTCGTGGCTGTAGTGTTTCTGCTGCTGTTGGCTGTTGTGTTACTTCTGTTGGTCGCGGCGGTGTTCCTGCTGTTGGTGACGGTGGTTTTCCTGCTGTTGGTGGCGCTTGTGTTCCTGCTGTTGGTGGTGTCGGTTTCCTGCTGTTGGTGGAGTTGGTCTTCCTGCTGTAGGTGGAGTTGGAATTCCTGCTGTTGGTGGCGGTGGTGTTCCTGCTGTTGGTGGTGTTAGTGTTCCTGCTGTTTTTTAGAGTTGGTGTTCCTGCTTTTGGCGTTGTTGGTGTTCCTGCTGTTGGTGGAATTGGTGTTCCTGCTGTTGGTGGAGTTGGTGTTCCGGGTTTTGTTGGAGTTGGTGTTCCTGCTGTTGGTGGAGTTGCTGTTCCTGCTGTTGGTGGATTTGGTTTTCCTGCTGTTGCTGGAGATGCTGATCCGGCTGTTTTTTTGAATTGGTCTTCCTGCTGTTGGTGTTGTTCGTGTTCCTGCTGTTGGTGGAATTTGTGTTCCTGCTGTTGGTGGAGTTGGTGTTCCTGCTGTTGGTGAAGGTGTTGTTCCTGCTTTTGGTGGAGTTGTTGTTCCTGCTGTTGATGGAGTTTTTGTTCCTGCTATTGGTGGAGTTGTTCTTCCTTCTGTTGGTGGAGTTGACGGTCCAGCTGTTGGTGGATTTGGTGTTCCAGCTGTTGGTGGAGTTGGTGTTCCTGCTATTGGTGGAGTTGGTGTTCCTGCTGTTGGTGGAATTGGTGTTCCTGCTGTTGGTGGAGTTGCTGTTCCGGGTTTTGTTGGAGTTGGTGTTCCTGCTGTTGGTGGAGTTGCTGTTCATGCTGTTGGTGGATTTGATTTTCCTGCTGTTGCTGGAGATGCTGATCCTGCTGTTTTTTTTGAATTGGTCTTCCTGCTGTTGGTATTGTTCGTGTTCCTGCTGTTGGTGGAATTTGTGATCCTGCTGTTGGTGGAGTTGGTGTTCCTGCTGTTGGTGGAGTTGTTGTTCCTGCTTTTGGTGGAGTTGTTGTTCCTGCTGTTGATGGAGTTGTTGTTCCTGCTGTTGGTGGAGTTGGTCTTCCTGCTGTTGGTGGTGTTATTGTTCCTGCTGTTGGTGGAGTTGGTGTTTTTGCTGTTGGTGGCGCCTATTTTCTTGCTGTTGGTGGTGGCGGTGTTCCTGCTGTTCGTGGCTGTAGTGTTTCTGCTGCTGTTGGCTGTTGTGTTACTTCTGTTGGTCGCGGCGGTGTTCCTGATGTTGGTGACGGTGGTTTTCCTGCTGTTGGTGGCGCTTGTGTTCCTGCTGTTGGTGGTGTCGGTTTCCTGCTGTTGGTGGAGTTGGTCTTCCTGCTGTAGGTGGAGTTGGAATTCCTGCTGTTGGTGGCGGTGGTGTTCCTGCTGTTGGTGGTGTTAGTGTTCCTGCTGTTTTTTAGAGTTGGTGTTCCTGCTTTTGGCGTTGTTGGTGTTCCTGCTGTTGGTGGAATTGGTGTTCCTGCTGTTGGTGGAGTTGGTGTTCCGGGTTTTGTTGGAGTTGGTGTTCCTGCTGTTGGTGGAGTTGCTGTTCCTGCTGTTGGTGGATTTGGTTTTCCTGCTGTTGCTGGAGATGCTGATCCGGCTGTTTTTTTGAATTGGTCTTCCTGCTGTTGGTGTTGTTCGTGTTCCTGCTGTTGGTGGAATTTGTGTTCCTGCTGTTGGTGGAGTTGGTGTTCCTGCTGTTGGTGAAGGTGTTGTTCCTGCTTTTGGTGGAGTTGTTGTTCCTGCTGTTGATGGAGTTTTTGTTCCTGCTATTGGTGCAGTTGTTCTTCCTTCTGTTGGTGGAGTTGACGGTCCAGCTGTTGGTGGATTTGGTGTTCCAGCTGTTGGTGGAGTTGGTGTTCCTGCTATTGGTGGAGTTGGTGTTCCTGCTGTTGGTGGAATTGGTGTTCCTGCTGTTGGTGGAGTTGCTGTTCCGGGTTTTGTTGGAGTTGGTGTTCCTGCTGTTGGTGGAGTTGCTGTTCATGCTGTTGGTGGATTTGATTTTCCTGCTGTTGCTGGAGATGCTGATCCTGCTGTTTTTTTTGAATTGGTCTTCCTGCTGTTGGTGTTGTTCGTGTTCCTGCTGTTGGTGGAATTTGTGATCCTGCTGTTGGTGGAGTTGGTGTTCCTGCTGTTGGTGGAGTTGTTGTTCCTGCTTTTGGTGGAGTTGTTGTTCCTGCTGTTGATGGAGTTGTTGTTCCTGCTGTTGGTGGAGTTGGTCTTCCTGCTGTTGGTGGTGTTATTGTTCCTGCTGTTGGTGGAGTTGGTGTTTTTGCTGTTGGTGGCGCCGATTTTCTTGCTGTTGGTGGTGGCGGTGTTCCTGCTGTTCGTGGCTGTAGTGTTTCTGCTGCTGTTGGCTGTTGTGTTACTTCTGTTGGTCGCGGCGGTGTTCCTGATGTTGGTGACGGTGGTTTTCCTGCTGTTGGTTGCGCTTGTGTTCCTGCTGTTGGTGGTGTCGGTTTCCTGCTGTTGGTGGAGTTGGTCTTCCTGCTGTAGGTGGAGTTGGAATTCCTGCTGTTGGTGGCGGTGGTGTTCCTGCTGTTGGTGGTGTTAGTGTTCCTGCTGTTTTTTAGAGTTGGTGTTCCTGCTTTTGGCGTTGTTGGTGTTCCTGCTGTTGGTGGAATTGGTGTTCCTGCTGTTGGTGGAGTTGGTGTTCCGGGTTTTGTTGGAGTTGGTGTTCCTGCTGTTGGTGGAGTTGCTGTTCCTGCTGTTGGTGGATTTGGTTTTCCTGCTGTTGCTGGAGATGCTGATCCGGCTGTTTTTTTGAATTGGTCTTCCTGCTGTTGGTGTTGTTCGTGTTCCTGCTGTTGGTGGAATTTGTGTTCCTGCTGTTGGTGGAGTTGGTGTTCCTGCTGTTGGTGAAGGTGTTGTTCCTGCTTTTGGTGGAGTTGTTGTTCCTGCTGTTGATGGAGTTTTTGTTCCTGCTATTGGTGCAGTTGTTCTTCCTTCTGTTGGTGGAGTTGACGGTCCAGCTGTTGGTGGATTTGGTGTTCCAGCTGTTGGTGGAGTTGGTGTTCCTGCTATTGGTGGAGTTGGTGTTCCTGCTGTTGGTGGAATTGGTGTTCCTGCTGTTGGTGGAGTTGCTGTTCCGGGTTTTGTTGGAGTTGGTGTTCCTGCTGTTGGTGGAGTTGCTGTTCATGCTGTTGGTGGATTTGATTTTCCTGCTGTTGCTGGAGATGCTGATCCTGCTGTTTTTTTTGAATTGGTCTTCCTGCTGTTGGTGTTGTTCGTGTTCCTGCTGTTGGTGGAATTTGTGATCCTGCTGTTGGTGGAGTTGTTGTTCCTGCTGTTGATGGAGTTGTTGTTCCTGCAATTGGTGGAGTTGTTCTTCCTGCTGTTGATGGAGTTGACGGTCCAATGTTGGTGGATTTGGTGTTCCAGCTGTTGGTGGAGTTGATGTTCCTGCTTTTGGTGGAGTTGGTGTTCGTGCTGTTGGTCGATTTGCTGTTCCTGCTGTTGGTGTATTTGGTTTTCCTGCTGTTGCCGGATTTGCTTTGTCTGCTGTTTTTTTGAGTTGGTTTTCCTGCTGTTGGTGTTGTTGGTGTTCCTGCTGTTGGTGGACTTAGTGTTCCTGCTGTTGGTGGAGTTGGTGTTCCTGCTGTTGGTGGAGTTGTTGTTCCTTTTATTGGCGGAGTTGTTGTTCCTGCTGTTGATGGAGTTGGTCTTCCTAGTGTTGGTGGAGTTATTGTTCCTGCTGTTGGTGGAGTTGGTGTTTTTGCTGTTGGTGGTGCCGATTTTCTTGGTGTTGGTGGCGGCGGTGTTCCTGCTGTTCATGGCTGTAGTGTTTCTGCTGCTGTTGGCTGTGGTTTTACTGCGGTTGGTCGCGGCGGTGTTCCTGCTGTTGGTGGCGGTGGTTTTATTGCTGTTGGTGGTGTCGGTTTACTGCTGTTGGTGGAGTTGGTCTTCCTGCTGTTGGTGGAGTTGGAATTCCTGCTGTTGGTGGCGGTGGTGTTCCTGCTGTTGGTGGTGTTAGTGTTCCTGCTGTTTTTTGGAGTTGGTGTATCTGCTTTTGGCGGAGTTGGTGTTCCTGCTGTTGGTGGAATTGGTGTTCCTGCTTTTGGTGGAGTTGGTGTTCCGGGTTTTGTTGGAGTTGGTATTCCTGCTGTTGGTGGAGTTGCTGTTCCTGCTGTTGGTGGATTTGGTTTTCCTGCTGTTGTTGGAGATGCTGATCCTGCTGTTGTTCTGAATTGGTCTTCCTGCTGTCGGTGTTGTTCGTGTTCCTGCTGTTGGTGGAATTAGTGTTCCTGCTGTTGCTGGAGTGTGTGTTCCTGCTGTTGGTGGAGTTGTTGTTCCTGCTTTTGGTGGAGTTGTTGTTCCTGCTGTTGATGGAGTTGTTGTTCCTGCTATTGGTGGAGTTGTTCTTCCTGCTGTTGGTGGAGTTGACGGTCCAGCTGTTGGTGGATTTGGTGTTACAGCTGTGTGTGGAGTTGGTGTTCCTGCTGTTGGTGGAGTTCGTGTTCCTGCTTTTGGTGGAGTTGGAGATCCTGCTGTTGGTGGTAGTGGTGTTCCTGCTGTTGGTGGACTTATTGTTCCTGCTGTTTTTTGGAGTTGGTGTTCCTGCTTTTGGTGGAGTTGGTGTTCCTGCTGTTGGTGAAGTTGGAGTTCCTGCTGTTGGTGGAGTTGGTGTTCCTGCTGTTAGTGGACTTCGTGTTCCTGCTGTTTTTCGAGTTGGTGTTCCTGCTGTTGGTGGAGTTCTTGTTCCTGCTGTTGGTGGAGTTGTTGTTATTCTAATGGTGGAGTTAATGTTCCTGCTGTTTGTGCAGTTGGTGTTTCTGCTGTTGATGGCACTGATTTTCTTGCTGTTGATGGTGGTTGTGTTCCTGCTGTTCATGGCTGTAGTGATGCTGCTGCTGTTGGCTGTGGTGTTACTGCTGTTGGTCGCGGCGGTGTTCCTGCTGTTGGTGGTGTTAGTGTTCCTGATGCTGGTGGAATTACTGTTCCTGCTGTAGGTGGAGTTGGTCTTCCTGCTGTTGGTGGAGTTGTTCTTCCTGCTTTTGGTGGAGTTGTTGATCCTGCTGTTGATGGAGTTGTTGTTCCTGCTATTGGTGGAGTTGTTCTTCCTGCTGTTGGTGGAGTTGATGGTCAAGCTGTTGGTGGATTTGGTTTTCCTGCTGTTGCTGGAGATGCTACTCCTGCTGCTTTTATGAGTTGGTTTTCCTGCTGTTGGTGTTGTTGGTGTTCCTGCTGTTGGTGGACTTAGTGTTCCTGCTGTTGGTGGAGTTGCTGTTCCTGCTGTTGGTGGAGTTGTTGTTCCTTTTATTGGTGGAGTTGTTGTTCCTGCTGTTGGTGGAGTTGGTCTTCCTGCTGTTGGTGGTGTTATTGTTCCTGCTGTTGGTGGAGTTGGTGTTTTTGCTGTTGGTGGCACCGATTTTTTGCTGTTGGTGGTGGCGGTGTTCCTGCTGCTCGTGGCTGTAGTGTTTCTGCTGCTGTTGGCTGTTGTGTTACTTCTGTTGGTCGCGGCGGTGTTCCTGCTGTTGGTGACGGTGGTTTTCCTGCTGTTGGTGGCGCTTGTGTTCCTGCTGTTGGTGGTGTCGGTTTCCTGCTGTTGGTGGAGTTGGTCTTCCTGCATTAGGTGGAGTTGGAATTCCTGCTGTTGGTGGCGGTGGTGTTCCTGCTGTTGGTGGTGTTAGTGTTCCTGCTGTTTTTTAGAGTTGGTGTTCCTGCTTTTGGCGTTGTTGGTGTTCCTGCTGTTGGTGGAATTGGTGTTCCTGCTGTTGGTGGAGTTGGTGTTCCAGGTTTTGTTGGAGTTGGTGTTCCTGCTGTTGGTGGAGTTGCTGTTCCTGCTGTTGGTGGATTTGGTTTTCCTGCTGTTGCTGGAGATGCTGATCCTGCTGTTTTTTTGAATTGGTCTTCCTGCTGTTGGTGTTGTTCGTGTTCCTGCTGTTGGTGGAATTTGTGTTCCTGCTGTTGGTGGAGTTGGTGTTCCTGCTGTTGGTGAAGGTGTTGCTCCTGCTTTTGGTGGAGTTGTTGTTCCTGCTGTTGATGGTGTTGGTCTTCCTAGTGTTGGTGGAGTTATTGTTCCTGCTGTTGTTGGAGTTGGTGTTTTTGCTGTTGGTGGCGCGCATTTTCTTGGTGTTGGTGGCGGCGGTGTTCCTGCTGTTCGTGGCTGTAGTGTTTCTGCTGCTGTTGGCTGTGGTGTTACTGCGGTTGGTCGCGGCGGTGTTCCTGCTTTTGGTGGCGGTGGTTTTCCTGCTGTTGGTGGTGTCGGTTTACTGCTGTTGGTGGAGTTGGTCTTCCTGCTGTTGGTGGAGTTGGAATTCCTGCTGTTGGTGGCGGTGGTGTTCCTGCTGTTGGTGGTGTTAGTGTTCCTGCTGTTTTTTGGAGTTGGTGTATCTGCTTTTGGCGGAGTTGGTGTTCCTGCTGTTGGTGGAATTGGTGTTCCTGCTTTTGGTGGAGTTGGTGTTCCGGGTTTTGTTGGAGTTGGTATTCCTGCTGTTGGTGGAGTTGCTGTTCCTGCTATTGGTGGATTTGGTTTTCCTGCTGTTGTTGGAGATGCTGATCCTGCTGTTGTTTTGAATTGGTCTTCCTGCTGTCGGTGTTGTCCGTGTTCCTGCTGTTGGTGGAATTAGTGTTCCTGCTGTTGCTGGAGTGTGTGTTCCTGCTGTTGGTGGAGTTGTTGTTCCTGCATTTGGTGGAGTTTTTGTTCCTGCTGTTGATGGAGTTGTTGTTCCTGCTATTGGTGGAGTTGTTCTTCCTGCTGTTGGTGGAGTTGACGGTCCAGCTGTTGGTGGATTTGGTGTTACAGCTGTTGGTGGAGTTGGTGTTCCTGCTGTTGGTGGAGTTCGTGTTCCTGCTTTTGGTGGAGTTGGAGATCCTGCTGTTGGTGGTAGTGGTGTTCCTGCTGTTGGTGGACTTATTGTTCCTGCTGTTTTTTGGAGTTGGTGTTCCTGCTTTTGGTGGAGTTGGTGTTCCTGCTGTTGGTGAAGTTGGAGTTCCTGCTGTTGGTGGAGTTGGTGTTCCTGCTGTTAGTGGACTTCGTGTTCCTGCTGTTTTTCGAGTTGGTGTTCCTGCTGTTGGTGGAGTTCTTGTTCCTGCTGTTGGTGGAGTTGTTGTTATTCTAATGGTGGAGTTAATGTTCCTGCTGTTTGTGCAGTTGGTGTTTCTGCTGTTGATGGCACTGATTTTCTTGCTGTTGATGGTGGTTGTGTTCCTGCTGTTCATGGCTGTAGTGATGCTGCTGCTGTTGGCTGTGGTGTTACTGCTGTTGGTCGCGGCGGTGTTCCTGCTGTTGGTGGTGTTAGTGTTCCTGATGCTGGTGGAATTACTGTTCCTGCTGTAGGTGGAGTTGGTCTTCCTGCTGTTGGTGGAGTTGTTCTTCCTGCTTTTGGTGGAGTTGTTGATCCTGCTGTTGATGGAGTTGTTGTTCCTGCTATTGGTGGAGTTGTTCTTCCTGCTGTTGGTGGAGTTGATGGTCAAGCTGTTGGTGGATTTGGTTTTCCTGCTGTTGCTGGAGATGCTACTCCTGCTGCTTTTATGAGTTGGTTTTCCTGCTGTTGGTGTTGTTGGTGTTCCTGCTGTTGGTGGACTTAGTGTTCCTGCTGTTGGTGGAGTTGCTGTTCCTGCTGTTGGTGGAGTTGTTGTTCCTTTTATTGGTGGAGTTGTTGTTCCTGCTGTTGGTGGAGTTGGTCTTCCTGCTGTTGGTGGTGTTATTGTTCCTGCTGTTGGTGGAGTTGGTGTTTTTGCTGTTGGTGGCACCGATTTTTTGCTGTTGGTGGTGGCGGTGTTCCTGCTGCTCGTGGCTGTAGTGTTTCTGCTGCTGTTGGCTGTTGTGTTACTTCTGTTGGTCGCGGCGGTGTTCCTGCTGTTGGTGACGGTGGTTTTCCTGCTGTTGGTGGCGCTTGTGTTCCTGCTGTTGGTGGTGTCGGTTTCCTGCTGTTGGTGGAGTTGGTCTTCCTGCATTAGGTGGAGTTGGAATTCCTGCTGTTGGTGGCGGTGGTGTTCCTGCTGTTGGTGGTGTTAGTGTTCCTGCTGTTTTTTAGAGTTGGTGTTCCTGCTTTTGGCGTTGTTGGTGTTCCTGCTGTTGGTGGAATTGGTGTTCCTGCTGTTGGTGGAGTTGGTGTTCCAGGTTTTGTTGGAGTTGGTGTTCCTGCTGTTGGTGGAGTTGCTGTTCCTGCTGTTGGTGGATTTGGTTTTCCTGCTGTTGCTGGAGATGCTGATCCTGCTGTTTTTTTGAATTGGTCTTCCTGCTGTTGGTGTTGTTCGTGTTCCTGCTGTTGGTGGAATTTGTGTTCCTGCTGTTGGTGGAGTTGGTGTTCCTGCTGTTGGTGAAGGTGTTGCTCCTGCTTTTGGTGGAGTTGTTGTTCCTGCTGTTGATGGTGTTGGTCTTCCTAGTGTTGGTGGAGTTATTGTTCCTGCTGTTGTTGGAGTTGGTGTTTTTGCTGTTGGTGGCGCGCATTTTCTTGGTGTTGGTGGCGGCGGTGTTCCTGCTGTTCGTGGCTGTAGTGTTTCTGCTGCTGTTGGCTGTGGTGTTACTGCGGTTGGTCGCGGCGGTGTTCCTGCTTTTGGTGGCGGTGGTTTTCCTGCTGTTGGTGGTGTCGGTTTACTGCTGTTGGTGGAGTTGGTCTTCCTGCTGTTGGTGGAGTTGGAATTCCTGCTGTTGGTGGCGGTGGTGTTCCTGCTGTTGGTGGTGTTAGTGTTCCTGCTGTTTTTTGGAGTTGGTGTATCTGCTTTTGGCGGAGTTGGTGTTCCTGCTGTTGGTGGAATTGGTGTTCCTGCTTTTGGTGGAGTTGGTGTTCCGGGTTTTGTTGGAGTTGGTATTCCTGCTGTTGGTGGAGTTGCTGTTCCTGCTATTGGTGGATTTGGTTTTCCTGCTGTTGTTGGAGATGCTGATCCTGCTGTTGTTTTGAATTGGTCTTCCTGCTGTCGGTGTTGTCCGTGTTCCTGCTGTTGGTGGAATTAGTGTTCCTGCTGTTGCTGGAGTGTGTGTTCCTGCTGTTGGTGGAGTTGTTGTTCCTGCATTTGGTGGAGTTTTTGTTCCTGCTGTTGATGGAGTTGTTGTTCCTGCTATTGGTGGAGTTGTTCTTCCTGCTGTTGGTGGAGTTGACGGTCCAGCTGTTGGTGGATTTGGTGTTACAGCTGTTGGTGGAGTTGGTGTTCCTGCTGTTGGTGGAGTTCGTGTTCCTGCTTTTGGTGGAGTTGGAGATCCTGCTGTTGGTGGTAGTGGTGTTCCTGCTGTTGGTGGACTTATTGTTCCTGCTGTTTTTTGGAGTTGGTGTTCCTGCTTTTGGTGGAGTTGGTGTTCCTGCTGTTGGTGAAGTTGGAGTTCCTGCTGTTGGTGGAGTTGGTGTTCCTGCTGTTAGTGGACTTCGTGTTCCTGCTGTTTTTCGAGTTGGTGTTCCTGCTGTTGGTGGAGTTCTTGTTCCTGCTGTTGGTGGAGTTGTTGTTTATTCTAATGGTGGAGTTAATGTTCCTGCTGTTTGTGCAGTTGGTGTTTCTGCTGTTGATGGCGCTGATTTTCTTGCTGTTGATGGCGGTTGTGTTCCTGCTGTTCATGGCTGTAGTGATGCTGCTGCTGTTGGCTGTGGTGTTACTGCTGTTGGTCACGGCGGTGTTCCTGCTGTTGGTGGTGTTAGTGTTCCTGATGCTGGTGGAATTACTGTTCCTGCTGTAGGTGGAGTTGGTCTTCCTGCTGTTGGTGGAGTTGTTCTTCCTGCTTTTGGTGGAGTTGTTGATCCTGCTGTTGATGGAGTTGTTGTTCCTGCTATTGGTGGAGTTGTTCTTCCTGCTGTTGGTGGAGTTGATGGTCAAGCTGTTGGTGGATTTGGTTTTCCTGCTGTTGCTGGAGATGCTACTCCTGCTGCTTTTATGAGTTGGTTTTCCTGCTGTTGGTGTTGTTGGTGTTCCTGCTGTTGGTGGACTTAGTGTTCCTGCTGTTGGTGGAGTTGCTGTTCCTGCTGTTGGTGGAGTTGTTGTTCCTTTTATTGGTGGAGTTGTTGTTCCTGCTGTTGGTGGAGTTGGTCTTCCTGCTGTTGGTCGTGTTATTGTTCCTGCTGTTGGTGGAGTTGGTGTTTTTGCTGTTGGTGGCGCCGATTTTCTTGCTGTTGGTGGTGGCGGTGTTCCTGCTGTTGCTGACGGTGGCTGTAGTGTTTCTGCTGCTGTTGGCTGTTGTGTTACTTCTGTTGGTCGCGGCGGTGTTCCTGCTGTTGCTGACGGTGGTTTTCCTGCTGTTGGTGGCGCTTGTGTTCCTGCTGTTGGTGGTGTCGGTTTCCTGCTGTTGGTGGAGTTGGTCTTCCTGCTGTAGGTGGAGTTGGAATTCCTGCTGTTGGTGGCGGTGGTGTTCCTGCTGTTGGTGGTGTTAGTGTTCCTGCTGTTTTTTAGAGTTGGTGTTCCTGCTTTTGGCGTTGTTGGTGTTCCTGCTGTTGGTGGAATTGGTGTTCCTGCTGTTGGTGGAGTTGGTGTTCCGGGTTTTGTTGGAGTTGGTGTTCCTGCTGTTGGTGGAGTTGCTGTTCCTGCTGTTGGTGGATTTGGTTTTCCTGCTGTTGCTGGAGATGCTGATCCTGCTGTTTTTTTGAATTGGTCTTCCTGCTGTTGGTGTTGTTCGTGTTCCTGCTGTTGGTGGAATTTGTGTTCCTGCTGTTGGTGGAGTTGGTGTTCCTGCTGTTGGTGAAGGTGTTGTTCCTGCTTTTGGTGGAGTTGTTGTTCCTGCTGTTGATGGAGTTTTTGTTCCTGCTATTGGTGGAGTTGTTCTTCCTTCTGTTGGTGGAGTTGACGGTCCAGCTGTTGGTGGATTTGGTGTTCCAGCTGTTGGTGGAGTTGGTGTTCCTGCTATTGGTGGAGTTGGTGTTCCTGCTGTTGGTGGAATTGGTGTTCCTGCTGTTGGTGGAGTTGCTGTTCCGGGTTTTGTTGGAGTTGGTGTTCCTGCTGTTGGTGGAGTTGCTGTTCATGCTGTTGGTGGATTTGATTTTCCTGCTGTTGCTGGAGATGCTGATCCTGCTGTTTTTTTTGAATTGGTCTTCCTGCTGTTGGTGTTGTTCGTGTTCCTGCTGTTGGTGGAATTTGTGATCCTGCTGTTGGTGGAGTTGGTGTTCCTGCTGTTGGTGGAGTTGTTGTTCCTGCTTTTGGTGGAGTTGTTGTTCCTGCTGTTGATGGAGTTGTTGTTCCTGCAATTGGTGGAGTTGTTCTTCCTGCTGTTGATGGAGTTGACGGTCCAATGTTGGTGGATTTGGTGTTCCAGCTGTTGGTGGAGTTGATGTTCCTGCTTTTGGTGGAGTTGGTGTTCGTGCTGTTGGTGGATTTGCTGTTCCTGCTGTTGGTGTATTTGGTTTTCCTGCTGTTGCCGGATTTGCTTTGTCTGCTGTTTTTTTGAGTTGGTTTTCCTGCTGTTGGTGTTGTTGGTGTTCCTGCTGTTGGTGGACTTAGTGTTCCTGCTGTTGGTGGAGTTGGTGTTCCTGCTGTTGGTGGAGTTGTTGTTCCTTTTATTGGCGGAGTTGTTGTTCCTGCTGTTGATGGAGTTGGTCTTCCTAGTGTTGGTGGAGTTATTGTTCCTGCTGTTGGTGGAGTTGGTGTTTTTGCTGTTGGTGGTGCCGATTTTCTTGGTGTTGGTGGCGGCGGTGTTCCTGCTGTTCGTGGCTGTAGTGTTTCTGCTGCTGTTGGCTGTGGTGTTACTGCGGTTGGTCGCGGCGGTGTTCCTGCTGTTGGTGGCGGTGGTTTTCCTGCTGTTGGTGGTGTCGGTTTACTGCTGTTGGTGGAGTTGGTCTTCCTGCTGTTGGTGGAGTTGGAATTCCTGCTGTTGGTGGCGGTGGTGTTCCTGCTGTTGGTGGTGTTAGTGTTCCTGCTGTTTTTTGGAGTTGGTGTATCTGCTTTTGGCGGAGTTGGTGTTCCTGCTGTTGGTGGAATTGGTGTTCCTGCTTTTGGTGGAGTTGGTGTTCCGGGTTTTGTTGGAGTTGGTATTCCTGCTGTTGGTGGAGTTGCTGTTCCTGCTGTTGGTGGATTTGGTTTTCCTGCTGTTGGAGATGCTGATCCTGCTGTTGTTTTGAATTGGTCTTCCTGCTGTCGGTATTGTTCGTGTTCCTGCTGTTGGTGGAATTAGTGTTCCTGCTGTTGCTGGAGTGTGTGTTCCTGCTGATGGTGGAGTTGTTGTTCCTGCTTTTGGTGGAGTTTTTGTTCCCGCTGTTGATGGAGTTGTTGTTCCTGCTATTGGTGGAGTTGTTCTTCCTGCTGTTGGTGGAGTTGACGGTCCAGCTGTTGGTGGATTTGGTGTTACAGCTGTTGGTGGAGTTGGTGTTCCTGCTGTTGGTGGAGTTCGTGTTCCTGCTTTTGTTGGAGTTGGAGATCCTGCTGTTGGTGGTAGTGGTGTTCCTGCTGTTGGTGGACTTATTGTTCCTGCTGTTTTTTGGAGTTGGTGTTCCTGCTTTTGGTGGAGTTGGTGTTCCTGCTGTTGGTGAAGTTGGAGTTCCTGCTGTTGGTGGAGTTGGTGTTCCTGCTGTTAGTGGACTTCGTGTTCCTGCTGTTTTTCGAGTTGGTGTTCCTGCTGTTGGTGGAGTTCTTGTTCCTGCTGTTGGTGGAGTTGTTGTTATTCTAATGGTGGAGTTAATGTTCCTGCTGTTTGTGCAGTTGGTGTTTCTGCTGTTGATGGCACTGATTTTCTTGCTGTTGATGGTGGTTGTGTTCCTGCTGTTCATGGCTGTAGTGATGCTGCTGCTGTTGGCTGTGGTGTTACTGCTGTTGGTCACGGCGGTGTTCCTGCTGTTGGTGGTGTTAGTGTTCCTGATGCTGGTGGAATTACTGTTCCTGCTGTAGGTGGAGTTGGTCTTCCTGCTGTTGGTGGAGTTGTTCTTCCTGCTTTTGGTGGAGTTGTTGATCCTGCTGTTGATGGAGTTGTTGTTCCTGCTATTGGTGGAGTTGTTCTTCCTGCTGTTGGTGGAGTTGATGGTCAAGCTGTTGGTGGATTTGGTTTTCCTGCTGTTGCTGGAGATGCTACTCCTGCTGCTTTTATGAGTTGGTTTTCCTGCTGTTGGTGTTGTTGGTGTTCCTGCTGTTGGTGGACTTAGTGTTCCTGCTGTTGGTGGAGTTGCTGTTCCTGCTGTTGGTGGAGTTGTTGTTCCTTTTATTGGTGGAGTTGTTGTTCCTGCTGTTGGTGGAGTTGGTGTTCCTGCTGTTGGTGGTGTTATTGTTCCTGCTGTTGGTGGAGTTGGTGTTTTTGCTGTTGGTGGCGCCGATTTTCTTGCTGTTGGTGGCGGCGGTGTTCCTGCTGTTCGTGGCTGTAGTGTTTCTGCTGCTGTTGGCTGTTGTGTTACTTCTGTTGGTCGCGGCGGTGTTCCTGCTGTTGGTGACGGTGGTTTTCCTGCTGTTGGTGGCGCTTGTGTTCCTGCTGTTGGTGGTGTCGGTTTCCTGCTGTTGGTGGAGTTGGTCTTCCTGCTGTAGGTGGAGTTGGAATTCCTGCTGTTGGTGGCGGTGGTGTTCCTGCTGTTGGTGGTGTTAGTGTTCCTGCTGTTTTTTAGAGTTGGTGTTCCTGCTTTTGGTGTTGTGGGTGTTCCTGCTGTTGGTGGAATTGGTGTTCCTGCTGTTGGTGGAGTTGGTGTTCCGGGTTTTGTTGGAGTTGGTGTTCCTGCTGTTGGTGGAGTTGCTGTTCCTGCTGTTGGTGGATTTGGTTTTCCTGCTGTTGCTGGAGATGCTGATCCTGCTGTTTTTTTGAATTGGTCTTCCTGCTGTTGGTGTTGTTCGTGTTCCTGCTGTTGGTGGGATTTGTGTTCCTGCTGTTGGTGGAGTTGGTGTTCCTGCTGTTGGTGAAGGTTTTGTTCCTGCTTTTGGTGGAGTTGTTGTTCCTGCTGTTGATGGTGTTGGTCTTCCTAGTGTTGGTGGAGTTATTGTTCCTGCTGTTGGTGGAGTTGGTGTTTTTGCTGTTGGTGGCGCGCATTTTCTTGGTGTTGGTGGCGGCGGTGTTCCTGCTGTTCGTGGCTGTAGTGTTTCTGCTGCTGTTGGCTGTGGTGTTACTGCGGTTGGTCGCGGCGGTGTTCCTGCTGTTGGTGGCGGTGGTTTTCCTGCTGTTGGTGGTGTCGGTTTACTGCTGTTGGTGGAGTTGGTCTTCCTGCTGTTGGTGGAGGTGGAATTCCTGCTGTTGGTGGCGGTGGTGTTCCTGCTGTTGGTGGTGTTAGTGTTCCTGCTGTTTTTTGGAGTTGGTGTATCTGCTTTTGGCGGAGTTGGTGTTCCTGCTTTTGGTGGAGTTGGTGTTCCGGGTTTTGTTGGAGTTGGTATTCCTGCTGTTGGTGGAGTTGCTGTTCCTGCTGTTGGTGGATTTGGTTTTCCTGCTGTTGTTGGAGATGCTGATCCTGCTGTTGTTTTGAATTGGTCTTCCTGCTGTCGGTGTTGTTCGTGTTCCTGCTGTTGGTGGAATTAGTGTTCCTGCTGTTGCTGGAGTGTGTGTTCCTGCTGTTGGTGGAGTTGTTGTTCCTGCTTTTGGTGGAGTTGTTGTTCCTGCTGTTGATGGAGTTGTTGTTCCTGCTATTGGTGGAGTTGTTCTTCCTGCTGTTGGTGGAGTTGACGGTCCAGCTGTTGGTGGATTTGGTGTTACAGCTGTTGGTGGAGTTGGTGTTCCTGCTGTTGGTGGAGTTCGTGTTCCTGCTTTTGTTGGAGTTGGAGATCCTGCTGTTGGTGGTAGTGGTGTTCCTGCTGTTGGTGGACTTATTGTTCCTGCTGTTTTTTGGAGTTGGTGTTCCTGCTTTTGGTGGAGTTGGTGTTCCTGCTGTTGGTGAAGTTGGAGTTCCTGCTGTTGGTGGAGTTGGTGTTCCTGCTGTTAGTGGACTTCGTGTTCCTGCTGTTTTTCGAGTTGGTGTTCCTGCTGTTGGTGGAGTTCTTGTTCCTGCTGTTGGTGGAGTTGTTGTTATTCTAATGGTGGAGTTAATGTTCCTGCTGTTTGTGCAGTTGGTGTTTCTGCTGTTGATGGCACTGATTTTCTTGCTGTTGATGGTGGTTGTGTTCCTGCTGTTCATGGCTGTAGTGATGCTGCTGCTGTTGGCTGTGGTGTTACTGCTGTTGGTCACGGCGGTGTTCCTGCTGTTGGTGGTGTTAGTGTTCCTGATGCTGGTGGAATTACTGTTCCTGCTGTAGGTGGAGTTGGTCTTCCTGCTGTTGGTGGAGTTGTTCTTCCTGCTTTTGGTGGAGTTGTTGATCCTGCTGTTGATGGAGTTGTTGTTCCTGCTATTGGTGGAGTTTTTCTTCCTGCTGTTGGTGGAGTTGATGGTCAAGCTTTTGGTGGATTTGGTTTTCCTGCTGTTGCTGGAGATGCTACTCCTGCTGCTTTTATGAGTTGGTTTTCCTGCTGTTGGTGTTGTTGGTGTTCCTGCTGTTGGTGGACTTAGTGTTCCTGCTGTTGGTGGAGTTGCTGTTCCTGCTGTTGGTGGAGTTGTTGTTCCTTTTATTGGTGGAGTTGTTGTTCCTGCTGTTGGTGGAGTTGGTCTTCCTGCTGTTGGTGGTGTTATTGTTCCTGCTGTTGGTGGAGTTGGTGTTTTTGCTGTTGGTGGCGCCGATTTTCTTGCTGTTGGTGGTGGCGGTGTTCCTGCTGTTCGTGGCTGTAGTGTTTCTGCTGCTGTTGGCTGTTGTGTTACTTCTGTTGGTCGCGGCGGTGTTCCTGCTGTTGGTGACGGTGGTTTTCCTGCTGTTGGTGGCGCTTGTGTTCCTGCTGTTGGTGGTGTCGGTTTCCTGCTGTTGGTGGAGTTGGTCTTCCTGCTGTAGGTGGAGTTGGAATTCCTGCTGTTGGTGGCGGTGGTGTTCCTGCTGTTGGTGGTGTTAGTGTTCCTGCTGTTTTTTAGAGTTGGTGTTCCTGCTTTTGGTGTTGTTGGTGTTCCTGCTGTTGGTGGAATTGGTGTTCCTGCTGTTGGTGGAGTTGGTGTTCCGGGTTTTGTTGGAGTTGGTGTTCCTGCTGTTGGTGGAGTTGCTGTTCCTGCTGTTGGTGGATTTGGTTTTCCTGCTGTTGCTGGAGATGCTGATCCTGCTGTTTTTTTGAATTGGTCTTCCTGCTGTTGGTGTTGTTCGTGTTCCTGCTGTTGGTGGAATTTGTGTTCCTGCTGTTGGTGGAGTTGGTGTTCCTGCTGTTGGTGAAGGTGTTGTTCCTGCTTTTGGTGGAGTTGTTGTTCCTGCTGTTGATGGTGTTGGTCTTCCTAGTGTTGGTGGAGTTATTGTTCCTGCTGTTGGTGGAGTTGGTGTTTTTGCTGTTGGTGGCGCGCATTTTCTTGGTGTTGGTGGCGGCGGTGTTCCTGCTGTTCGTGGCTGTAGTGTTTCTGCTGCTGTTGGCTGTGGTGTTACTGCGGTTGGTCGCGGCGGTGTTCCTGCTGTTGGTGGCGGTGGTTTTCCTGCTGTTGGTGGTGTCGGTTTACTGCTGTTGGTGGAGTTGGTCTTCCTCCTGTTGGTGGAGTTGGAATTCCTGCTGTTGGTGGCGGTGGTGTTCCTGCTGTTGGTGGTGTTAGTGTTCCTGCTGTTTTTTGGAGTTGGTGTATCTGCTTTTGGCGGAGTTGGTGTTCCTGCTGTTGGTGGAATTGGTGTTCCTGCTTTTGGTGGAGTTGGTGTTCCGGGTTTTGTTGGAGTTGGTATTCCTGCTGTTGGTGGAGTTGCTGTTCCTGCTGTTGGTGGATTTGGTTTTCCTGCTGTTGTTGGAGATGCTGATCCTGCTGTTGTTTTGAATTGGTCTTCCTGCTGTCGGTGTTGTCCGTGTTCCTGCTGTTGGTGGAATTAGTGTTCCTGCTGTTGCTGGAGTGTGTGTTCCTGCTGTTGGTGGAGTTGTTGTTCCTGATTTTGGTGGAGTTGTTGTTCCTGCTGTTGATGGAGTTGTTGTTCCTGCTATTGGTGGAGTTGTTCTTCCTGCTGTTGGTGGAGTTGACGGTCCAGCTGTTGGTGGATTTGGTGTTACAGCTGTTGGTGGAGTTGGTGTTCCTGCTGTTGTTGGAGTTCGTGTTCCTGCTTTTGGTGGAGTTGGAGATCCTGCTGTTGGTGGTAGTGGTGTTCCTGCTGTTGGTGGACTTATTGTTCCTGCTGTTTTTTGGAGTTGGTGTTCCTGCTTTTGGTGGAGTTGGTGTTCCTGCTGTTGGTGAAGTTGGAGTTCCTGCTGTTGGTGGAGTTGGTGTTCCTGCTGTTAGTGGACTTCGTGTTCCTGCTGTTTTTCGAGTTGGTGTTCCTGCTGTTGGTGGAGTTCTTGTTCCTGCTGTTGGTGGAGTTGTTGTTATTCTAATGGTGGAGTTAATGTTCCTGCTGTTTGTGCAGTTGGTGTTTCTGCTGTTGATGGCACTGATTTTCTTGCTGTTGATGGTGGTTGTGTTCCTGCTGTTCATGGCTGTAGTGATGCTGCTGCTGTTGGCTGTGGTGTTACTGCTGTTGGTCACGGCGGTGTTCCTGCTGTTGGTGGTGTTAGTGTTCCTGATGCTGGTGGAATTACTGTTCCTGCTGTAGGTGGAGTTGGTCTTCCTGCTGTTGGTGGAGTTGTTCTTCCTGCTTTTGGTGGAGTTGTTGATCCTGCTGTTGATGGAGTTGTTGTTCCTGCTATTGGTGGAGTTTTTCTTCCTGCTGTTGGTGGAGTTGATGGTCAAGCTTTTGGTGGATTTGGTTTTCCTGCTGTTGCTGGAGATGCTACTCCTGCTGCTTTTATGAGTTGGTTTTCCTGCTGTTGGTGTTGTTGGTGTTCCTGCTGTTGGTGGACTTAGTGTTCCTGCTGTTGGTGGAGTTGCTGTTCCTGCTGTTGGTGGAGTTGTTGTTCCTTTTATTGGTGGAGTTGTTGTTCCTGCTGTTGGTGGAGTTGGTCTTCCTGCTGTTGGTGGTGTTATTGTTCCTGCTGTTGGTGGAGTTGGTGTTTTTGCTGTTGGTGGCGCCGATTTTCTTGCTGTTGGTGGTGGCGGTGTTCCTGCTGTTCGTGGCTGTAGTGTTTCTGCTGCTGTTGGCTGTTGTGTTACTTCTGTTGGTCGCGGCGGTGTTCCTGCTGTTGGTGACGGTGGTTTTCCTGCTGTTGGTGGCGCTTGTGTTCCTGCTGTTGGTGGTGTCGGTTTCCTGCTGTTGGTGGAGTTGGTCTTCCTGCTGTAGGTGGAGTTGGAATTCCTGCTTTTGGTGTTGTTGGTGTTCCTGCTGTTGGTGGAATTGGTGTTCCTGCTGTTGGTGGAGTTGGTGTTCCGGGTTTTGTTGGAGTTGGTGTTCCTGCTGTTGGTGGAGTTGCTGTTCCTGCTGTTGGTGGATTTGGTTTTCCTGCTGTTGCTGGAGATGCTGATCCTGCTGTTTTTTTGAATTGGTCTTCCTGCTGTTGGTGTTGTTCGTGTTCCTGCTGTTGGTGGAATTTGTGTTCCTGCTGTTGGTGGAGTTGGTGTTCCTGCTGTTGGTGAAGGTGTTGTTCCTGCTTTTGGTGGAGTTGTTGTTCCTGCTGTTGATGGTGTTGGTCTTCCTAGTGTTGGTGGAGTTATTGTTCCTGCTGTTGGTGGAGTTGGTGTTTTTGCTGTTGGTGGCGCGCATTTTCTTGGTGTTGGTGGCGGCGGTGTTCCTGCTGTTCGTGGCTGTAGTGTTTCTGCTGCTGTTGGCTGTGGTGTTACTGCGGTTGGTCGCGGCGGTGTTCCTGCTGTTGGTGGCGGTGGTTTTCCTGCTGTTGGTGGTGTCGGTTTCCTGCTGTTGGTGGAGTTGGTCTTCCTCCTGTTGGTGGAGTTGGAATTCCTGCTGTTGGTGGCGGTGGTGTTCCTGCTGTTGGTGGTGTTAGTGTTCCTGCTGTTTTTTGGAGTTGGTGTATCTGCTTTTGGCGGAGTTGGTGTTCCTGCTGTTGGTGGAATTGGTGTTCCTGCTTTTGGTGGAGTTGGTGTTCCGGGTTTTGTTGGAGTTGGTATTCCTGCTGTTGGTGGAGTTGCTGTTCCTGCTGTTGGTGGATTTGGTTTTCCTGCTGTTGTTGGAGATGCTGATCCTGCTGTTGTTTTGAATTGGTCTTCCTGCTGTCGGTGTTGTCCGTGTTCCTGCTGTTGGTGGAATTAGTGTTCCTGCTGTTGCTGGAGTGTGTGTTCCTGCTGTTGGTGGAGTTGTTGTTCCTGATTTTGGTGGAGTTGTTGTTCCTGCTGTTGATGGAGTTGTTGTTCCTGCTATTGGTGGAGTTGTTCTTCCTGCTGTTGGTGGAGTTGACGGTCCAGCTGTTGGTGGATTTGGTGTTACAGCTGTTGGTGGAGTTGGTGTTCCTGCTGTTGTTGGAGTTCGTGTTCCTGCTTTTGGTGGAGTTGGAGATCCTGCTGTTGGTGGTAGTGGTGTTCCTGCTGTTGGTGGACTTATTGTTCCTGCTGTTTTTTGGAGTTGGTGTTCCTGCTTTTGGTGGAGTTGGTGTTCCTGCTGTTGGTGAAGTTGGAGTTCCTGCTGTTGGTGGAGTTGGTGTTCCTGCTGTTAGTGGACTTCGTGTTCCTGCTGTTTTTCGAGTTGGTGTTCCTGCTGTTGGTGGAGTTCTTGTTCCTGCTGTTGGTGGAGTTGTTGTTTATTCTAATGGTGGAGTTAATGTTCCTGCTGTTTGTGCAGTTGGTGTTTCTGCTGTTGATGGCACTGATTTTCTTGCTGTTGATGGCGGTTGTGTTCCTGCTGTTCATGGCTGTAGTGATGCTGCTGCTGTTGGCTGTGGTGTTACTGCTGTTGGTCACGGCGGTGTTCCTGCTGTTGGTGGTGTTAGTGTTCCTGATGCTGGTGGAATTACTGTTCCTGCTGTAGGTGGAGTTGGTCTTCCTGCTGTTGGTGGAGTTGTTCTTCCTGCTTTTGGTGGAGTTGTTGATCCTGCTGTTGATGGAGTTGTTGTTCCTGCTATTGGTGGAGTTGTTCTTCCTGCTGTTGGTGGAGTTGATGGTCAAGCTGTTGGTGGATTTGGTTTTCCTGCTGTTGCTGGAGATGCTACTCCTGCTGCTTTTATGAGTTGGTTTTCCTGCTGTTGGTGTTGTTGGTGTTCCTGCTGTTGGTGGACTTAGTGTTCCTGCTGTTGGTGGAGTTGCTGTTCCTGCTGTTGGTGGAGTTGTTGTTCCTTTTATTGGTGGAGTTGTTGTTCCTGCTGTTGGTGGAGTTGGTCTTCCTGCTGTTGGTGGTGTTATTGTTCCTGCTGGTGGTGGAGTTGGTGTTTTTGCTGTTGGTGGCGCCGATTTTCTTGCTGTTGGTGGTGGCGGTGTTCCTGCTGTTCGTGGCTGTAGTGTTTCTGCTGCTGTTGGCTGTTGTGTTACTTCTGTTGGTCGCGGCGGTGTTCCTGCTGTTGCTGACGGTGGTTTTCCTGCTGTTGGTGGCGCTTGTGTTCCTGCTGTTGGTGGTGTCGGTTTCCTGCTGTTGGTGGAGTTGGTCTTCCTGCTGTAGGTGGAGTTGGAATTCCTGCTGTTGGTGGCGGTGGTGTTCCTGCTGTTGGTGGTGTTAGTGTTCCTGCTGTTTTTTAGAGTTGGTGTTCCTGCTTTTGGCGTTGTTGGTGTTCCTGCTGTTGGTGGAATTGGTGTTCCTGCTGTTGGTGGAGTTGGTGTTCCGGGTTTTGTTGGAGTTGGTGTTCCTGCTGTTGGTGGAGTTGCTGTTCCTGCTGTTGGTGGATTTGGTTTTCCTGCTGTTGCTGGAGATGCTGATCCTGCTGTTTTTTTGAATTGGTCTTCCTGCTGTTGGTGTTGTTCGTGTTCCTGCTGTTGGTGGAATTTGTGTTCCTGCTGTTGGTGGAGTTGGTGTTCCTGCTGTTGGTGAAGGTGTTGTTCCTGCTTTTGGTGGAGTTGTTGTTCCTGCTGTTGATGGAGTTTTTGTTCCTGCTATTGGTGCAGTTGTTCTTCCTTCTGTTGGTGGAGTTGACGGTCCAGCTGTTGGTGGATTTGGTGTTCCAGCTGTTGGTGGAGTTGGTGTTCCTGCTATTGGTGGAGTTGGTGTTCCTGCTGTTGGTGGAATTGGTGTTCCTGCTGTTGGTGGATTTGTTCTTCCGGGTTTTGTTGGAGTTGGTGTTCCTGCTGTTGGTGGAGTTGCTGTTCATGCTGTTGGTGGATTTGATTTTCCTGCTGTTGCTGGAGATGCTGATCCTGCTGTTTTTTTTGAATTGGTCTTCCTGCTGTTGGTGTTGTTCGTGTTCCTGCTGTTGGTGGAATTTGTGATCCTGCTGTTGGTGGAGTTGGTGTTCCTGCTGTTGGTGGAGTTGTTGTTCCTGCTTTTGGTGGAGTTGTTGTTCCTGCTGTTGATGGAGTTGTTGTTCCTGCAATTGGTGGAGTTGTTCTTCCTGCTGTTGATGGAGTTGACGGTCCAATGTTGGTGGATTTGGTGTTCCAGCTGTTGGTGGAGTTGATGTTCCTGCTTTTGGTGGAGTTGGTGTTCGTGCTGTTGGTGGATTTGCTGTTCCTGCTGTTGGTGGATTTGGTTTTCCTGCTGTTGCCGGATTTGCTTTGTCTGCTGTTTTTTTGAGTTGGTTTTCCTGCTGTTGGTGTTGTTGGTGTTCCTGCTGTTGGTGGAGTTGTTGTTCCTTTTATTGGCGGAGTTGTTGTTCCTGCTGTTGATGGAGTTGGTCTTCCTAGTGTTGGTGGAGTTATTGTTCCTGCTGTTGGTGGAGTTGGTGTTTTTGCTGTTGGTGGCGCCGATTTTCTTGGTGTTGGTGGCGGCGGTGTTCCTGCTGTTCGTGGCTGTAGTGTTTCTGCTGCTGTTGGCTGTGGTGTTACTGCGGTTGGTCGCGGCGGTGTTCCTGCTGTTGGTGGCGGTGGTTTTCCTGCTGTTGGTGGTGTCGGTTTACTGCTGTTGGTGGAGTTGGTCTTCCTGCTGTTGGTGGAGTTGGAATTCCTGCTGTTGGTGGCGGTGGTGTTCCTGCTGTTGGTGGTGTTAGTGTTCCTGCTGTTTTTTGGAGTTGGTGTATCTGCTTTTGGCGGAGTTGGTGTTCCTGCTGTTGGTGGAATTGGTGTTCCTGCTTTTGGTGGAGTTGGTGTTCCGGGTTTTGTTGGAGTTGGTATTCCTGCTGTTGGTGGAGTTGCTGTTCCTGCTGTTGGTGGATTTGGTTTTCCTGCTGTTGTTGGAGATGCTGATCCTGCTGTTGTTTTGAATTGGTCTTCCTGCTGTCGGGGTTGTTCGTGTTCCTGCTGTTGGTGGAATTAGTGTTCCTGCTGTTGCTGGAGTGTGTGTTCCTGCTGTTGGTGGAGTTGTTGTTCCTGCTTTTGGTGGAGTTGTTGTTCCTGCTGTTGATGGAGTTGTTGTTCCTGCTATTGGTGGAGTTGTTCTTCCTGCTGTTGGTGGAGTTGACGGTCCAGCTGTTGGTGGATTTGGTGTTACAGCTGTTGGTGGAGTTGGTGTTCCTGCTGTTGGTGGAGTTCGTGTTCCTGCTTTTGGTGGAGTTGGAGATCCTGCTGTTGGTGGTAGTGGTGTTCCTGCTGTTGGTGGACTTATTGTTCCTGCTGTTTTTTGGAGTTGGTGTTCCTGCTTTTGGTGGAGTTGGTGTTCCTGCTGTTGGTGAAGTTGGAGTTCCTGCTGTTGGTGGAGTTGGTGTTCCTGCTGTTAGTGGACTTCGTGTTCCTGCTGTTTTTCGAGTTGGTGTTCCTGCTGTTGGTGGAGTTCTTGTTCCTGCTGTTGGTGGAGTTGTTGTTATTCTAATGGTGGAGTTAATGTTCCTGCTGTTTGTGCAGTTGGTGTTTCTGCTGTTGATGGCACTGATTTTCTTGCTGTTGATGGTGGTTGTGTTCCTGCTGTTCATGGCTGTAGTGATGCTGCTGCTGTTGGCTGTGGTGTTACTGCTGTTGGTCACGGCGGTGTTCCTGCTGTTGGTGGTGTTAGTGTTCCTGATGCTGGTGGAATTACTGTTCCTGCTGTAGGTGGAGTTGGTCTTCCTGCTGTTGGTGGAGTTGTTCTTCCTGCTTTTGGTGGAGTTGTTGATCCTGCTGTTGATGGAGTTGTTGTTCCTGCTATTGGTGGAGTTGTTCTTCCTGCTGTTGGTGGAGTTGATGGTCAAGCTGTTGGTGGATTTGGTTTTCCTGCTGTTGCTGGAGATGCTACTCCTGCTGCTTTTATGAGTTGGTTTTCCTGCTGTTGGTGTTGTTGGTGTTCCTGCTGTTGGTGGACTTAGTGTTCCTGCTGTTGGTGGAGTTGCTGTTCCTGCTGTTGGTGGAGTTGTTGTTCCTTTTATTGGTGGAGTTGTTGTTCCTGCTGTTGGTGGAGTTGGTCTTCCTGCTGTTGGTGGTGTTATTGTTCCTGCTGTTGGTGGAGTTGGTGTTTTTGCTGTTGGTGGCGCCGATTTTCTTGCTGTTGGTGGCGGCGGTGTTCCTGCTGTTCGTGGCTGTAGTGTTTCTGCTGCTGTTGGCTGTTGTGTTACTTCTGTTGGTCGCGGCGGTGTTCCTGCTGTTGGTGACGGTGGTTTTCCTGCTGTTGGTGGCGCTTGTGTTCCTGCTGTTGGTGGTGTCGGTTTCCTGCTGTTGGTGGAGTTGGTCTTCCTGCTGTAGGTGGAGTTGGAATTCCTGCTGTTGGTGGCGGTGGTGTTCCTGCTGTTGGTGGTGTTAGTGTTCCTGCTGTTTTTTAGAGTTGGTGTTCCTGCTTTTGGCGTTGTTGGTGTTCCTGCTGTTGGTGGAATTGGTGTTCCTGCTGTTGGTGGAGTTGGTGTTCCGGGTTTTGTTGGAGTTGGTGTTCCTGCTGTTGGTGGAGTTGCTGTTCCTGCTGTTGGTGGATTTGGTTTTCCTGCTGTTGCTGGAGATGCTGATCCTGCTGTTTTTTTGAATTGGTCTTCCTGCTGTTGGTGTTGTTCGTGTTCCTGCTGTTGGTGGGATTTGTGTTCCTGCTGTTGGTGGAGTTGGTGTTCCTGCTGTTGGTGAAGGTGTTGTTCCTGCTTTTGGTGGAGTTGTTGTTCCTGCTGTTGATGGTGTTGGTCTTCCTAGTGTTGGTGGAGTTATTGTTCCTGCTGTTGGTGGAGTTGGTGTTTTTGCTGTTGGTGGCGCGCATTTTCTTGGTGTTGGTGGCGGCGGTGTTCCTGCTGTTCGTGGCTGTAGTGTTTCTGCTGCTGTTGGCTGTGGTGTTACTGCGGTTGGTCGCGGCGGTGTTCCTGCTGTTGGTGGCGGTGGTTTTCCTGCTGTTGGTGGTGTCGGTTTACAGCTGTTGGTGGAGTTGGTCTTCCTGCTGTTGGTGGAGGTGGAATTCCTGCTGTTGGTGGCGGTGGTGTTCCTGCTGTTGGTGGTGTTAGTGTTCCTGCTGTTTTTTGGAGTTGGTGTATCTGCTTTTGGCGGAGTTGTTGTTCCTGCTGTTGGTGGAATTGGTGTTCCTGCTTTTGGTGGAGTTGGTGTTCCGGGTTTTGTTGGAGTTGGTATTCCTGCTGTTGGTGGAGTTGCTGTTCCTGCTGTTGGTGGATTTGGTTTTCCTGCTGTTGTTGGAGATGCTGATCCTGCTGTTGTTTTGAATTGGTCTTCCTTCTGTCGGTGTTGTTCGTGTTCCTGCTGTTGGTGGAATTAGTGTTCCTGCTGTTGCTGGAGTGTGTGTTCCTGCTGTTGGTGGAGTTGTTGTTCCTGCTTTTGGTGGAGTTGTTGTTCCTGCTGTTGATGGAGTTGTTGTTCCTGCTATTGGTGGAGTTGTTCTTCCTGCTGTTGGTGGAGTTGACGGTCCAGCTGTTGGTGGATTTGGTGTTACAGCTGTTGGTGGAGTTGGTGTTCCTGCTGTTGGTGGAGTTCGTGTTCCTGCTTTTGGTGGAGTTGGAGATCCTGCTGTTGGTGGTAGTGGTGTTCCTGCTGTTGGTGGACTTATTGTTCCTGCTGTTTTTTGGAGTTGGTGTTCCTGCTTTTGGTGGAGTTGGTGTTCCTGCTGTTGGTGAAGTTGGAGTTCCTGCTGTTGGTGGAGTTGGTGTTCCTGCTGTTAGTGGACTTCGTGTTCCTGCTGTTTTTCGAGTTGGTGTTCCTGCTGTTGGTGGAGTTCTTGTTCCTGCTGTTGGTGGAGTTGTTGTTTATTCTAATGGTGGAGTTAATGTTCCTGCTGTTTGTGCAGTTGGTGTTTCTGCTGTTGATGGCACTGATTTTGTTGCTGTTGATGGCGGTTGTGTTCCTGCTGTTCATGGCTGTAGTGATGCTGCTGCTGTTGGCTGTGGTGTTACTGCTGTTGGTCATGGCGGTGTTCCTGCTGTTGGTGGTGTTAGTGTTCCTGATGCTGGTGGAATTACTGTTCCTGCTGTAGGTGGAGTTGGTCTTCCTGCTGTTGGTGGAGTTGTTCTTCCTGCTTTTGGTGGAGTTGTTGATCCTGCTGTTGATGGAGTTGTTGTTCCTGCTATTGGTGGAGTTGTTCTTCCTGCTGTTGGTGGAGTTGATGGTCAAGCTGTTGGTGGATTTGGTTTTCCTGCTGTTGCTGGAGATGCTACTCCTGCTGCTTTTATGAGTTGGTTTTCCTGCTGTTGGTGTTGTTGGTGTTCCTGCTGTTGGTGGACTTAGTGTTCCTGCTGTTGGTGGAGTTGCTGTTCCTGCTGTTGGTGGAGTTGTTGTTCCTTTTATTGGTGGAGTTGTTGTTCCTGCTGTTGGTGGAGTTGGTCTTCCTGCTGTTGGTGGTGTTATTGTTCCTGCTGTTGGTGGAGTTGGTGTTTTTGCTGTTGGTGGCGCCGATTTTCTTGCTGTTGGTGGCGGCGGTGTTCCTGCTGTTCGTGGCTGTAGTGTTTCTGCTGCTGTTGGCTGTTGTGTTACTTCTGTTGGTCGCGGCGGTGTTCCTGCTGTTGCTGACGGTGGTTTTCCTGCTGTTGGTGGCGCTTGTGTTCCTGCTGTTGGTGGTGTCGGTTTCCTGCTGTTGGTGGAGTTGGTCTTCCTGCTGTAGGTGGAGTTGGAATTCCTGCTGTTGGTGGCGGTGGTGTTCCTGCTGTTGGTGGTGTTAGTGTTCCTGCTGTTTTTTAGAGTTGGTGTTCCTGCTTTTGGTGTTGTTGGTGTTCCTGCTGTTGGTGGAATTGGTGTTCCTGCTGTTGGTGGAGTTGGTGTTCCGGGTTTTGTTGGAGTTGGTGTTCCTGCTGTTGGTGGAGTTGCTGTTCCTGCTGTTGGTGGATTTGGTTTTCCTGCTGTTGCTGGAGATGCTGATCCTGCTGTTTTTTTGAATTGGTCTTCCTGCTGTTGGTGTTGTTCGTGTTCCTGCTGTTGGTGGGATTTGTGTTCCTGCTGTTGGTGGAGTTGGTGTTCCTGCTGTTGGTGAAGGTGTTGTTCCTGCTTTTGGTGGAGTTGTTGTTCCTGCTGTTGATGGTGTTGGTCTTCCTAGTGTTGGTGGAGTTATTGTTCCTGCTGTTGGTGGAGTTGGTGTTTTTGCTGTTGGTGGCGCGCATTTTCTTGGTGTTGGTGGCGGCGGTGTTCCTGCTGTTCGTGGCTGTAGTGTTTCTGCTGCTGTTGGCTGTGGTGTTACTGCGGTTGGTCGCGGCGGTGTTCCTGCTGTTGGTGGCGGTGGTTTTCCTGCTGTTGGTGCTGTCGGTTTACTGCTGTTGGTGGAGTTGGTCTTCCTGCTGTTGGTGGAGGTGGAATTCCTGCTGTTGGTGGCGGTGGTGTTCCTGCTGTTGGTGGTGTTAGTGTTCCTGCTGTTTTTTGGAGTTGGTGTATCTGCTTTTGGCGGAGTTGTTGTTCCTGCTGTTGGTGGAATTGGTGTTCCTGCTTTTGGTGGAGTTGGTGTTCCGGGTTTTGTTGGAGTTGGTATTCCTGCTGTTGGTGGAGTTGCTGTTCCTGCTGTTGGTGGATTTGGTTTTCCTGCTGTTGTTGGAGATGCTGATCCTGCTGTTGTTTTGAATTGGTCTTCCTTCTGTCGGTGTTGTTCGTGTTCCTGCTGTTGGTGGAATTAGTGTTCCTGCTGTTGCTGGAGTGTGTGTTCCTGCTGTTGGTGGAGTTGTTGTTCCTGCTTTTGGTGGAGTTGTTGTTCCTGCTGTTGATGGAGTTGTTGTTCCTGCTATTGGTGGAGTTGTTCTTCCTGCTGTTGGTGGAGTTGACGGTCCAGCTGTTGGTGGATTTGGTGTTACAGCTGTTGGTGGAGTTGGTGTTCCTGCTGTTGGTGGAGTTCGTGTTCCTGCTTTTGGTGGAGTTGGAGATCCTGCTGTTGGTGGTAGTGGTGTTCCTGCTGTTGGTGGACTTATTGTTCCTGCTGTTTTTTGGAGTTGGTGTTCCTGCTTTTGGTGGAGTTGGTGTTCCTGCTGTTGGTGAAGTTGGAGTTCCTGCTGTTGGTGGAGTTGGTGTTCCTGCTGTTAGTGGACTTCGTGTTCCTGCTGTTTTTCGAGTTGGTGTTCCTGCTGTTGGTGGAGTTCTTGTTCCTGCTGTTGGTGGAGTTGTTGTTTATTCTAATGGTGGAGTTAATGTTCCTGCTGTTTGTGCAGTTGGTGTTTCTGCTGTTGATGGCACTGATTTTGTTGCTGTTGATGGCGGTTGTGTTCCTGCTGTTCATGGCTGTAGTGATGCTGCTGCTGTTGGCTGTGGTGTTACTGCTGTTGGTCATGGCGGTGTTCCTGCTGTTGGTGGTGTTAGTGTTCCTGATGCTGGTGGAATTACTGTTCCTGCTGTAGGTGGAGTTGGTCTTCCTGCTGTTGGTGGAGTTGTTCTTCCTGCTTTTGGTGGAGTTGTTGATCCTGCTGTTGATGGAGTTGTTGTTCCTGCTATTGGTGGAGTTGTTCTTCCTGCTGTTGGTGGAGTTGATGGTCAAGCTGTTGGTGGATTTGGTTTTCCTGCTGTTGCTGGAGATGCTACTCCTGCTGCTTTTATGAGTTGGTTTTCCTGCTGTTGGTGTTGTTGGTGTTCCTGCTGTTGGTGGACTTAGTGTTCCTGCTGTTGGTGGAGTTGCTGTTCCTGCTGTTGGTGGAGTTGTTGTTCCTTTTATTGGTGGAGTTGTTGTTCCTGCTGTTGGTGGAGTTGGTCTTCCTGCTGTTGGTGGTGTTATTGTTCCTGCTGTTGGTGGAGTTGGTGTTTTTGCTGTTGGTGGCGCCGATTTTCTTGCTGTTGGTGGCGGCGGTGTTCCTGCTGTTCGTGGCTGTAGTGTTTCTGCTGCTGTTGGCTGTTGTGTTACTTCTGTTGGTCGCGGCGGTGTTCCTGCTGTTGCTGACGGTGGTTTTCCTGCTGTTGGTGGCGCTTGTGTTCCTGCTGTTGGTGGTGTCGGTTTCCTGCTGTTGGTGGAGTTGGTCTTCCTGCTGTAGGTGGAGTTGGAATTCCTGCTGTTGGTGGCGGTGGTGTTCCTGCTGTTGGTGGTGTTAGTGTTCCTGCTGTTTTTTAGAGTTGGTGTTCCTGCTTTTGGTGTTGTTGGTGTTCCTGCTGTTGGTGGAATTGGTGTTCCTGCTGTTGGTGGAGTTGGTGTTCCGGGTTTTGTTGGAGTTGGTGTTCCTGCTGTTGGTGGAGTTGCTGTTCCTGCTGTTGGTGGATTTGGTTTTCCTGCTGTTGCTGGAGATGCTGATCCTGCTGTTTTTTTGAATTGGTCTTCCTGCTGTTGGTGTTGTTCGTGTTCCTGCTGTTGGTGGGATTTGTGTTCCTGCTGTTGGTGGAGTTGGTGTTCCTGCTGTTGGTGAAGGTGTTGTTCCTGCTTTTGGTGGAGTTGTTGTTCCTGCTGTTGATGGTGTTGGTCTTCCTAGTGTTGGTGGAGTTATTGTTCCTGCTGTTGGTGGAGTTGGTGTTTTTGCTGTTGGTGGCGCGCATTTTCTTGGTGTTGGTGGCGGCGGTGTTCCTGCTGTTCGTGGCTGTAGTGTTTCTGCTGCTGTTGGCTGTGGTGTTACTGCGGTTGGTCGCGGCGGTGTTCCTGCTGTTGGTGGCGGTGGTTTTCCTGCTGTTGGTGCTGTCGGTTTACTGCTGTTGGTGGAGTTGGTCTTCCTGCTGTTGGTGGAGGTGGAATTCCTGCTGTTGGTGGCGGTGGTGTTCCTGCTGTTGGTGGTGTTAGTGTTCCTGCTGTTTTTTGGAGTTGGTGTATCTGCTTTTGGCGGAGTTGTTGTTCCTGCTGTTGGTGGAATTGGTGTTCCTGCTTTTGGTGGAGTTGGTGTTCCGGGTTTTGTTGGAGTTGGTATTCCTGCTGTTGGTGGAGTTGCTGTTCCTGCTGTTGGTGGATTTGGTTTTCCTGCTGTTGTTGGAGATGCTGATCCTGCTGTTGTTTTGAATTGGTCTTCCTGCTGTCGGTGTTGTTCGTGTTCCTGCTGTTGGTGGAATTAGTGTTCCTGCTGTTGCTGGAGTGTGTGTTCCTGCTGTTGGTGGAGTTGTTGTTCCTGCTTTTGGTGGAGTTGTTGTTCCTGCTGTTGATGGAGTTGTTGTTCCTGCTATTGGTGGAGTTGTTCTTCCTGCTGTTGGTGGAGTTGACGGTCCAGCTGTTGGTGGATTTGGTGTTACAGCTGTTGGTGGAGTTGGTGTTCCTGCTGTTGTTGGAGTTCGTGTTCCTGCTTTTGGTGGAGTTGGAGATCCTGCTGTTGGTGGTAGTGGTGTTCCTGCTGTTGGTGGACTTATTGTTCCTGCTGTTTTTTGCAGTTGGTGTTCCTGCTTTTGGTGGAGTTGGTGTTCCTGCTGTTGGTGAAGTTGGAGTTCCTGCTGTTGGTGGAGTTGGTGTTCCTGCTGTTAGTGGACTTCGTGTTCCTGCTGTTTTTCGAGTTGGTGTTCCTGCTGTTGGTGGAGTTCTTGTTCCTGCTGTTGGTGGAGTTGTTGTTTATTCTAATGGTGGAGTTAATGTTCCTGCTGTTTGTGCAGTTGGTGTTTCTGCTGTTGATGGCACTGATTTTCTTGCTGTTGATGGCGGTTGTGTTCCTGCTGTTCATGGCTGTAGTGATGCTGCTGCTGTTGGCTGTGGTGTTACTGCTGTTGGTCATGGCGGTGTTCCTGCTGTTGGTGGTGTTAGTGTTCCTGATGCTGGTGGAATTACTGTTCCTGCTGTAGGTGGAGTTGGTCTTCCTGCTGTTGGTGGAGTTGTTCTTCCTGCTTTTGGTGGAGTTGTTGATCCTGCTGTTGATGGAGTTGTTGTTCCTGCTATTGGTGGAGTTGTTCTTCCTGCTGTTGGTGGAGTTGATGGTCAAGCTGTTGGTGGATTTGGTTTTCCTGCTGTTGCTGGAGATGCTACTCCTGCTGCTTTTATGAGTTGGTTTTCCTGCTGTTGGTGTTGTTGGTGTTCCTGCTGTTGGTGGACTTAGTGTTCCTGCTGTTGGTGGAGTTGCTGTTCCTGCTGTTGGTGGAGTTGTTGTTCCTTTTATTGGTGGAGTTGTTGTTCCTGCTGTTGGTGGAGTTGGTCTTCCTGCTGTTGGTGGTGTTATTGTTCCTGCTGTTGGTGGAGTTGGTGTTTTTGCTGTTGGTGGCGCCGATTTTCTTGCTGTTGGTGGCAGCGGTGTTCCTGCTGTTCGTGGCTGTAGTGTTTCTGCTGCTGTTGGCTGTTGTGTTACGTCTGTTGGTCGCGGCGGTGTTCCTGCTGTTGGTGACGGTGGTTTTCCTGCTGTTGGTGGCGCTTGTGTTCCTGCTGTTGGTGGTGTCGGTTTCCTGCTGTTGGCGGAGTTGGTCTTCCTGCTGTAGGTGGAGTTGGAATTCCTGCTGTTGGTGGCGGTGGTGTTCCTGCTGTTGGTGGTGTTAGTGTTCCTGCTGTTTTTTAGAGTTGGTGTTCCTGCTTTCGGTGTTGTTGGTGTTCCTGCTGTTGGTGGAATTGGTGTTCCTGCTGTTGGTGGAGTTGTTGTTCCGGGTTTTGTTGGAGTTGGTGTTCCTGCTGTTGGTGGAGTTGCTGTTCCTGCTGTTGGTGGATTTGGTTTTCCTGCTGTTGCTGGAGATGCTGATCCTGCTGTTTTTTTGAATTGGTCTTCCTGCTGTTGGTGTTGTTCGTGTTCCTGCTGTTGGTGGAATTTGTGTTCCTGCTGTTGGTGGAGTTGGTGTTCCTGCTGTTGGTGAAGGTGTTGTTCCTGCTTTTGGTGGAGTTGTTGTTCCTGCTGTTGATGGAGTTTGTCGTTCCTAGCTATTGGTGGAGTTATTGTTCCTTCTGTTGGTGGAGTTGGTGTTTTGCTGTTGGTGGCTGGCATTTTCTTGTGTTGGTGGCGGCGGTGTTCTGCTGTTCGTGGCTGTAGTGTTTCTGCTGCTGTTGGCTGTGGTGTTACTGCGGTCAGTGGTGGTGGTGTTCCTGTTGTTGCTGACGGCGGTGTGCCTGCTGTTGGTGGATTTGGTTTTCATGCAGTTGGTGGAGTTGGTTTTCCTACAGTTCGTGGAGTTAGTGTTCCTGCTGTTTGTGGTGGAGGTTTTACTGCTGTTGGTGGCGGTTGTGTTCCTTCTGTTGGTGGAGTTGGTTTCCTGCTGTTGGTGGAGTTGGTGTTCCTGCTGTTGGTGGAGTTTGTGTTCCTGCTGTTGGTGGAGTTGGTGTTCCTGCTATTGGTGGAGTTGGTGTTCCTGCTGTTGGTGGAGTTGCTGTTCCTGCTGTTGGTGGAGTTGGTTTTCCTGCTGTTGGTGGAGTTTGTTTTACTAGTGTTGCTGGAGTTGCTGCTCCTGCTGTTAGTGGTGTTGGTGTTCCTGCTGTTGCTGGTATTAGTGTTCATGTTGTTGGTGGAGTTGGTGTTCCTGCTGTTGGTGGAGTTGCTGTTCCTGCTTTTGGTGGAGTTGTTGTTCCTGCTGTTGATGGAGTTGTTTTTCCTGCTATTGTTGGAGTTGTTCTTCCTGCTGCTGGTGGAGTTGACGGTCCAGCTGTTGGTGGAGTTGGTGTTCCAGCTTTCGGTGGAGTTGGTGTTCCTGCTTTTGGTGGAGTTGGTGTTCCTGCTGTTGGTGGAGTTGGTTTCCTGCTGTTGGTGGAGTTGGTGTTCCTGCTGTTGGTGGAGTTTTGTTCCTGCTGTTTTTTGAGTTGGTGTTCCTGCTGTTGTGGAGTTGGTGTTCCTGCTGTTGGTGGAGTTGGTGTTCCTGCTGTTGGTGGAGTTGGTGTTCCTGCTGTTGGTGGAGTTGTGTTCCTGCTGTTTTTGGAGTTGGTGTTCCTGCTGTTGGTGGAGTTCTGTTCCTGCTGTTGGTGGAGTTTTTGTTTTTTCTTGTGGAGTTAATGTTCCTGCTGTTGGTGGATTGGTGTTTCTGCTGTTGGTGGCTGATTTTCTTGCTGTTGATGGCTTGTGTTCCTGCTGTTCATGGCTTGTTCGAGTTGGTGTTCCTGCTGTTGGTGGAGTTCTTGTTCCTGCTGTTGGTGGAGTTGGTGTTCCTTCTATTGGTGGAGTTAATGTTCCTTCTGTTGGTGGAGTTGGTATTTCTGCTGTTGGTTGCGCTGATTTTCTTGCTGTTGATGGCGGTTGTGTTCCTGCTGTTCGTGGCTGTAGTTCTTCTGCTGCTGTTGGCTGTTGTGTTACTGCTGTTGGTCGCGGCGGTATTCCTGCTGTTGGTGGCGGTCGTTTTCCTGCTGTTTGTGGCGGTTGTGTTCCTGCTTTTGGTGTTGTTGGTATACTGCTGTTGGTGGAGTTGGTCTTCCTGCTGTTGGTGGAGTTGGAATTCCTGCTGTTGGTGGAGGTGGTGTTCCTGCTGTTGGTGGAGTTAGTGTTCCTGCTGTTTTTTGGAGTTGGTGTTCCTGCTGTTGGCGGAGTTGGTGTTCCTGCTGTTGGTGTTGTTGGTGTTCCTGCTGTTGGTGGATTTGATGTTCCTGCTGTTGGTGATGGTGTTTGTTTTTGTTTTTTTTTTGAAAAATATACTTTATTCATAAAATATCTGGAAGAACATTGCAAAACATTTCTAAATGACCATCACAAACAGTACAATCAGATTCAACTTTTACACATGGATCACAAGGAGCATCAATGCAATCAATGAATATTACAATAATTTCAATATGGTCATTACAGACAATCAGACAATGGTATTGGATTTATCAACATACATCATGTTGCACTCTGAGTTGCTTCAATACAATTTACATAATTAGTATGCAACACATACATTCATTGTGAGCTGTACAGCCTGAGGGGCTCTCAACAGTTCCCAGCCCCTCAGTGCACTGTGGCAGAAACCTTTCCCCATTGGGCCTTTGCGGCTGCTGCCCCAAGCTTTAGTGGGTCCCTCAGCATGTAGTCCTGGACTTTGGAATGTGCCAGTCTGCAGCAGTTAGTCGGGAACAACTCTGCACTGGAAGACCAACAAGTTTCAGGTGATGGTGTTGTTCCTGATGTTGGTGAAGGTGTCTTTCTCTCTCTTGTCTCTCTTTGGAGCACAATGGTGGGCATGTAAATAATTTAAGAAAACAGTTTAAGATTGTTATTAAAAAATTTGAGATTATACCTGGTAGAATAATGGATTAATATTTATGGTAATGACATCCTGATGTGTATCATGATGTAACAAAGACATCAGCAGTCATGTGTATGTGACTAAGAAGCAAAAGGGAATAGTCTGTACAAGGGAGAGATGTACTTACCTAGAAGACTAGAATGTACTTTAATGTAAATAAAGGGGTTTTTGAAGGAACCTACTGGAGTTAGACCTTAGTCGCCCATAAGTTATGGAAAACCTTCCTGGTACAGAACAGGCACACGTTTCTCAGAGATCCAAATACCATTCAAAGTGGAAACCCTCCTCCTTAGGCAGTCCCTCAAGGTTGAGGATGACTTGTTTCCACACTAAAAATGAGATCTCAGGTGACTAAAGAGTCCAATGTGCGACCTACAGTCTCTGCCATAGATGGGGCAGACAGTGGTAGGGGGCTTGGGTGGGTGGGGTGCCAAGGTTGCCATGCCCTCGTTTCCCTGTAAACACTTGGCTTCAGCTAGCCCTTGGCAATGGGTCTTGAGGTGTTCAGCTCCTTCACAGATGATTTCCCTCCGATTCGGGTGGTCTTGAGCCAGGGATTCCCAGATGTCAGTGGGGATGTTGTACTTTTTCAAGGAGGCTTTGAGGGTGTCCTTTAAGTGTTTCCTCTGCCCTCCAGGGGCTCACTTGCTATGTTGAAGCTCTGAGTAGAGTGCTTGTTTCAGGAATCTCGTGTCAGGCAAGTGGACAATGTGGCGCCCCCCAGCAGAGCTGACCGAGCGTGGTCAATGCTTCGATGCTGGAGATGTTGGCCTGTGCGAGAACGCTGACATTGGTGTACCTACCCTGCCAATGGATTTGCAGGATCTTGTGGAGGTGGTGCTAGTGGTACTTCTCCAGAGTTTTGAAGTGCCTGCTGTACATAGTCCACATCTCTGAGCCAAATAGGAGGGTGGGTATCATGACTGCTCTGTAGACCATGAGCTTGGTGATGGGTTTTCACCTGGTCTTCAAACACCCTCTTCCTCAGGTGGCCAAAGGCTGCACTGGCACAATGAAGGCAGTGTTGAATCTCATTGTAAATATCTACCCTTGTTGACTGAAAGCTTCCAAGGTGCGGAAAGTGGTCCACGTTGTCCAAGGCCTTGTCATGGATTTTGGTAACTGGAGATCAGTGCAGTGTGGAGGGGGTAGGTTAATAGAGGACCTTTGTCTTACGGATGTTTAGTGTAAGGCCCATGCTCTTGTACACCTCGGTGAAGGTGCTGACGATGGCTTGGAGCTCAGCCTCCAAGTGTGCACAGATGCAAGCATCATCTGCATATTGTAGTTCAATGACAGAGGATGGGAAGACCTTGGATCTGGCCTGCAGGTGGCAGAGGTTGAACAGGTTCCCACTTGTTCTGTAGTTCAGCTCCACTCCAGTGGGAAGCTTCCTGAGGGTGAGATGGAGCGTTGGGGCAAGGATGATCAAGAAGAACGTCGGTGCGATGACACAGTCTTGCTTGACCCCAGTCCAAACATGGTCTGTAGTGGATTCCTTGGTCAGGATCACAGCTTTCATGTCATCGTGGAGCGGGGGAAGAATGGTGACAAACTTTTGGGGGCAGCCGAAACGGAGGAGGATGCTCCATAATCCTTTGCGGTTGACAGTATCAAAGGTTTTTGTGAGGTCAAAGAAGGCCATGTACAAGGGTTGGTGCTGTTCCCTGCATTTCTCTTGCAGTTGCCATGCGGTGAAGATCATGTCCCTTGTGCCCCTTCAAGGACAGGATCCAATTTGTGATTCTGGGAGAAACTCTTCAGCCACAGGGAGCAGGTGATTGAGGAGGATTCTTGTGATGACTTTCTTATAGCTGACAGCAGGGAGATTCCTCTATAGTTACCGTAGTCGGACTTGTTGCATCTCTTAAAGATGGTCACGATCACAGCAACTCTGAGATCTCCCGGCATGGTCTCCTCCTTCCAGGTAAGGGAGATGAGGCCATGTATTCGCACCAATTGTGCTTCTCTGCCATGCTTTAGTGCTTTGGCAGGGATTCCATCTAATCCTGATGTCTTGTTGCTCTTTTGCTGTCGAATGGCCTTTTCTACCTGGTGCCGGGTTGGGGTTGTGCTAAGATGGTGGAGGGTAGCATGCTGCGGGATGGAGCCAAGGCCATTCACGTTGAAGACAGACTCTCTGTTAAGCTGAAGTGGTCCTTCCAGCGGGCGCTGACTGCCTCTCTGTCCTCTCTGCATCTCAAGCAGTGGAGTGGGGCCTTGGGTGCTCAGACCATAGGTGGCCTCGACTGTGCTAAAGAAACTCTGCATGTCCTGGTTGTTGGCTAACTGTTAGATCTCCTGCATCTTCTCCACCCACCATCTGTCCTTTAGGTCGGACCTCAGCCGTCAGCTGTCCGTACAGCTGCTTACTTGCTCTCGAGTTGGGGTGGCTGTTTCAGGTTCAGAAATGTCTCATGCTTGTGGCTTATCAGCTCATGGATCTTCTGGTCATTCTCAATGAATCTGTCCTGGTATTTCCTGACCAAGTGACCAAGCGTGTCTTTGCAGGTGCTGATGATGGAGGCCTTGAGAGCAGACCAGGTGCTGTGGACACTCTGAGACTCTGGGCCACCGGGAATCACCAGGTTGGCAGCAAGGTGCTGGCTTCCTTATCAAAGCCCTTAGGGAAAGAAGCAGCTCTCATAGTTCAGTAACCAAGCAGTCAGTTTGACAGCCCCATCAACCCACACTGTGCTCCTGCCTTGTTGACTCTGCTGAGTTTCAGACAGATTGGGAAACCTGTGAGCTGGCAGGAAAAAACAGAATACAGCCGATCAACTGGCGTTTTACATATAAATCACAAATCCACTGGTTCCACAAGGGTTTCCTGCACATTTAATAAGGCTGAAGTTCTCAGGTTCCTGTCAAACCAACATATTTTGCTTCCTGACTGCCCCATCCACACACTGACAGTCACTCTCCTTACAGATTAGAACTTAACTCCCCCACTATGTCACCAGGGCTACCCCAAACACTCCTTTAAGAAATGGTCCACTAAATGCTGCTTTTAATTTACAGACCTGCACATAAGAGCCCTGCAGAAACACATCCATTAATACAAGCGGCTGCTAACCTTGCCATAATCTGGAAGAGCTCCTGACACATTGACTGAAACGAAAGGCTGTCTGTGAAAGGATGTATGAACGGATGTTGGATCAGCCCCGAGTGTTACGACTGCCTAAAGTTAACCGTTTATCCTCAGCACTGACATAAGATGCTATTTGTGAACAAGTTGTTAATGAGGACACTACTAACAAAATGTCATTGATTTATAATAATCCTTCATGAAACTGAACTGCTAATGGAGGGTCATCGGTATGGAAACACTGACAATCTGACTCATTACTCCAATCAACTGCAAAGATAACGGGAAAATCAAATTTCTCTTTTCCAACAGTTCTCTGCACATTCGTGTCAGCTGTGGCTCTGTTGGTAACACTCCTGTCTCTGAGTCACAAGATTGTGGATTCAAGTCCCATTCCACAGAATTGAGCGCATAATCCAGGTTGGCAGTCCAGTAGAGTGCAGCACTTTTGGATGTGCTGTTTCAGATGAGATAAGAAAGCAAAACCCCTGTACAACATGTATGGTCTCAGATGATATTTATCCATCACCTAAGCAGATTAAAAACAAAAAAACTGCGGATGCTGGAAATCCAAAACAAAAACAGAATTACCTGGAAAAACTCAGCAGGTCTGGCAGCATCGGCGGAGAAGAAAAGAGTTGACGTTTCGAGTCCTCATGACCCTTCGACAGAACTTGAGTTCGAGTCCAAGAAAGAGCTGAAATATAAGCTGGTTTAAGGTGTGTATGTGGGGGGCGGAGAGATAGAGAGACAGAGAGGTGGGGGGGGGGTGGCGGGGGTGTGGTTGTAGGGACAAACAAGCAGTGATAGAAGCAGATCATCAAAAGATGTCAACGACAATAGAACACATAGGTGTTAAAGTTAAAGTTGGTGATATTATCTAAACGAATGTGCTAATTAAGAATGGATGGTAGGGCACTCAAGGTATAGCTCTAGTGGGTTTTTTTTTATAATGGAAATAGGTGGGAAAAGGAAAATCTTTATAATTTATTGGAAAAAAAAAAGGAAGGGGGAAACAGAAAGGGGGTGGGGATGGGGGAGGGAGCTCACGACCTAAAGTTGTTGAATTCAATATTCAATCCGGAAGGCTGTAAAGTCCCTAGTCGGAAGATGAGGTGTTGTTCCTCCAGTTTGCGTTGGGCTTCACTGGAACAATGCAGCAAGCCAAGGACAGACATGTGGGCAAGAGAGCAGGGTGGAGTGTTAAAATGGCAAGCGACAGGGAGGTTTGGGTCATTCTTGCGGACAGACCGCAGGTGTTCTGCAAAGCGGTCGCCTAGTTTACGTTTGGTCTCTCCAATGTAGAGGAGACCACATTGGGAGCAACGAATGCAGTAGACTAAGTTGGGGGAAATGCAAGTGAAATGCTGCTTCACTTGAAAGGAGTGTTTGGGTCCTTGGACGGTGAGGAGAGAGGAAGTGAAGGGGCAGGTGTTGCATCTTTTGCGTGGGCATGGGGTTGTGCCATAGGAGGGGGTTGAGGAGTAGGGGGTGATGGAGGAGTGGACCAGGGTGCCCCGGAGGAGCGATCCCTACGGAATGCCGATAAGGGGGGTGAAGGGAAGATGTGTTTGGTGGTGGCATCATGCTGGAGATGGCGGAAATGGCGGAGGATGATCCTTTGAATGCGGAGGCTGGTGGGGTGATAAGTGAGGACAAGGGGGACCCTATCATGTTTCTGGGAGGGAGGAGAAGGCGTGAGGGCGGATGCGCGGGAGATGGGCCGGACACGGTTGAGGGCCCTGTCAACGACCGTGGGTGGAAAACCTCGGTTAAGGAAGAAGGAGGACATGTCAGAGGAACTGTTTTTGAATGTAGCATCATCGGAACAGATGCGACGGAGGCGAAGGAACTGAGAGAATGGGATGGAGTCCTTACAGGAAGCAGGGTGTGAGGAGCTGTAGTCGAGATAGCTGTGGGAGTCGGTGGGTTTTTAATGGATATTGGTGGACAGTCTATCACCAGAGGTTGAGACAGAGAGGTCAAGGAAGGGAAGGGAAGTGTCAGAGATGAACCACGTTAAAATGATGGAGGGGTGGAGATTGGAAGCAAAATTAATAAATTTTTCCAAGTCCTGACGAGAGCATGAAGCGGCACCGAAGTAATCATCGATGTACCGGAGAAAGAGTTGTGGAAGGGGGCCGGAGTAGGACTGCAACAAGGAATGTTCCACATACCCCATAAAGAGACAGGCATAGCTGGGGCCCATGCTTGACCTAAGCAGATTATCTGGTCCATTATCTCATTGCTGTTTGTGGGATCTTGCTGTGTGTAACTTAGTTGCCACATTTGCTACATTACTAAAGTGACTACCCTCCATTGGCTGTAAACTGCTACGAGATGTCCTGAGGTCTTGACAGGTGATGTATAAAAGCACCTTTTTACTTTCTGTTCTGAGCAAAATGGAGTCTCTACAGCTGTAGGATTGTACAGACACATAAATGGTTTCAATGGGCTGAACTGTCCAATTCTCATTGTAAATTCAGACAATAAGGGTTGTGGGCTATTCTCACAGCGAAGGAAACACAATGGGTACTGATTATGATCTCATCAAATACATTTTCATTTAGTTTTTCACATGATGTGGGTGTCGCTGGCAAAAGGGATTCTTTCCTCATTCGTTTTATTTATGGTGGTTCTTTCATATTTGACGCTTGCGCCCATATCTAAATGGTTTGAAATGTTGCCAGCAAACCCTCCATCTTTTGTGTTCCCACTGAAGGCCCCATTTCTGCTATCAGAGTGGCTGGAAATATTTTTAAATCTTCAGACTTCAGAAGTTCCAAAAATGGATCTCTTTCTGAGTATCTAACGCCAGTCAAGACCAGGAGCCTATCCATGTTCCATACATTAACACAATCCAACAATTTGAAAGCAAGCACTGAATTAGGGACCTCCAAATAGAATTTCTGCAATCTGGTATATAACCTATTAAATTCCATGATATATTATTCTGTAAAGTAACTGTCCATCTTCCTAAGTTTATCAACGTCTGATCATGCCTCATATCCATTTAACAGATCATAGTTCTTATAAATTTTGTCCATAAATTTGAAGAAATTATCCAAACTTCCTCAGTGTGCAATGATGAGCTTCTAACTCTGAAAATAATTTGCATCTGATCCTACTTCTGGTGGGAAGTTAAAGTGCCAAGCACATACCTTGCTTTTCCTTTGGTAAGGATGTGCATATATCCACTTCATTCTTCCAGTCGTCGTAAGGTTCAGCTTCAAAGAACAATGGCAGAAAATCATATCCTGGTACTTTACACTCGGCTTCAGCCGTTCTTCTCCAAAGTAACTCCAATTACAACCTCCTGTATGAAAATAGGTCTTAGTTTCCAATCTTCACTTTTAGGTCAACCGTTCTCTGCGACCAATGTTAACAGGATCAAAGCTAGTTGGTGAAGCCGAAACCAAGACACAGAACTTTTCTTTATTGACAAAGTTTACTGACTTGTTCAGTCTCACAGCTCTCCTCCCACAATCAGTGTCCCAGCTATCCCCTCTTCATCTGAACTTAAAGTTCTGAATTAAACAGCGTCCTTCACCTGTGTACCTAAACAATATTTTTAACATACTATTAACGTGATTATGGGGACCTCAGTGGGATGCTAAGGTGGATCATTCACTCAGCACTTCTGGCTAAAAAGATGTTTTATTCTTTATTCTTTCATGGGACGTGAGCATTGCTGGCACAGCCAACATTCGATGCCAATCCATAATTTCCCTTGAACTGAAAAATTCAGAGGGCAGTTAAGAATCAACAGCATTGCTGTGAGCCTGGAGTCACATGTAGGCCAGACTGGGTAAGGATGGCAGATTTCCTCCCCTAAAGGACATTATTGAACCAGATGTGTTTTTATGACAATTGATGATAGTTGTCATAGTCACCATTACTGAGACTAGCTTTCAATCCAAGATTTATTAATTGAATTGGTGTTGGGATTTGAACCCATGGCCCCAGAGTTTTAGACTAGGCCTTGGGATTACTAGTTCAGTCACATTACCACTATGCTATCTTCTACCCCTAGTGAGGAACACATCAACCTTGTCCTTTACACCAATGTGCTGATCTCCTCCATCATTAAGGATGGGGATATTTGTGAAGCTGCCTCCTCCAGTGAGTTGTTTAATTGTCCATCACCATTCATATGGCAGGACTGCAGAGCTTTGTGGGATCTTTTAATTCTGTCTATCACTTGTTGCTTCTGTTGTTTGGCATGAATGTAGTTCTGTGTTTAACTTCACCAGGATGACATCTCATTTTTAGGTATGCCTGGTGCTGCTCTTGGCATGCCCTCCTGCACTCTTCATTGAACCAGGGTTGATTCCCTGGCTTGATGGTAATGGTAGAGTGGGGGATATGCTGGGCCATGCGGTTACAGATTGTGGTTGAGTACATTTCTGCTGCTGATGATGGCCTTCAGTGCCTCATGGATGCCCGGTCTCGTGTTGTGAGATCTGTTCAAAATCTCTCCCATTTAGCACGGTGGTAGTGCCACACTACATGATGGAAGGTTTCCACAGTGTGGATATTTCTTTCATAGAATGTGGGTGTCACTGGCAAGGCCAGCTTTTGTTGCCTATCCCTAATTTCCCTTGAATTGAGTGGCTTGCTAGGCCATTTCAGAGGGCATTTATGAATCAATCACATTGCTGTGGGTCTGGAGTCACATGTAGGCCAGACAAGGTGAGTGTGGCAGATTTCCTTCCCTAAAGGGCATTAGTGAACCAGATGGGTTTTTATAACAACCCAGTAGTTTTACTGAAGCTAACACATTCCAAGTCACATATCACCATCCCCTATGCACTTCTGTAGAAGGGGCATTGCTTGGCTCAATAGACTCTAAGGAATAACTATACAGTATATCATTCCTTCTTGTCAAAGAGGACCAGAGGCAGAGGGCTGATGAGATTGGGGAATTCCCTGTGACCCAGGGAGTTATTGACTGCACACACATACAGGAGAGGTTATTGTTAGGGGGTTTAAACTATTCAAACTCTGTACAGCTTGGGTGAATGGGGCAGCTCTGTCTGTGACCACTCTGGTGAGGAGCAATAAATTCACCTTCTTCCTTCCATAATGATTTTATTTTGATTGGTTCAAGGTTTGCCTGATAGATTCCACTGGAGTACAGACAATGAAGTTTAGAGTGAGCTGAACGCGTACCTCAAATTCCTTGTTCCATGAAGTTAACTGACTGCTTTTGTGTAATGTAAGTGAAAGGGAGGAAGTTCTGGAAGTGAGTGTAATGGGTGTGAAGGGGAGGAAACTCACTGTTTCGGGATTTGCCATTTAGATCCCAGTCACACTGATACTGGATCCTATTCTGTGTTAAACAGGGTACCTTGTCTTGTTGCAATTTATTGACGTGGTGTATGTGAAGCAGCTCAGAATAGCTGTTCCACACATTCTGGCAGTCACAGTGGAGAATTGTGATGTAGAATCTATTCCCATGTGTGTTGAGATGCACATTAACCTGCCTTATGCTGTGTGTTGGAGCAATGAATCATTCACGGTCAACCAATCTGTAGGGTTCTCAAGCAAGATGAGCCTGCTAAGCTCAGTGCCAAACAGTAACTCAGAGGCAGGCAGCTCTTATGGACAAGATGAGCTCAGAGAGGACATGAGCTGAGATAAGAAACTAAACAAAGGTGAGAGTTCAGAGCCAGCTAGGCCAAATAACCTGTGTTGGGGAGTGAGTCATGTTCGCTGTGTGTTCAGGGTCTAAGACATGGAACTTTAGGGATTATCTATTCTCCCAAAGTAAGCTGATCAAGACTGTAGTTTGTTAAAACCATTACTCTTTATTTACAGCTACTATGTACATATTGGGATCCCTCCACGAGCTTCTCCTTCCTCCAGATCTCTGTTACTCATGTGATGTTACATCATCATTACCTCATCATCACATATGCTTCTGATGTTAACCTTTTCCTTTACATCTCCCCCAAGTCTCAGACTTCACAGGGTTAGTCTCGGAGATTCTTGACCAATCTCCCTGATCTTGTTCTGATCTCCTTTTGAGTTCAAAAACATTCCGTATCTCCCTTCTGTCAGTGTCAATGCCCTTCTCCTGGGTGGCTGTAGAGCTTTGTCTTGTTTTTTACTCTCCCTTCAGGATCTGAGTAGTAATCCCACATTTCTATTAGCTTTCATTCCAAGGATATTAAGGCACTGTGGTTTCCTCTTATGGTACCCTGGTTTGTCTCAATCCTGTACAATCTCAGTTATGGAGTTCTTTCAATGATTGCCCCCTTCTCTCAGTGGGTCGCTTTCAAATAACCTGCCCCCAGGCTTGAGCACTGGTAACTCATGTGCTCTGTGCCTGTAGTTAACGTTGTGGGCCTGTTTGTTTTTCTGTTTTGCCTCACGCTGTTTTACCCTCTCATGGTCATTCATTGTGATATTGGATTTAAGTTTCTGTGTCAGAGATGGAAGTCATGTTCTCAATCTCTTTCTTATCAATAACTGTAACAGTGAGAAATCATTTTGTAATGGTTAAGTTCAGTAACTCAGAAGAGATTAAAGTCTTCATTCCACTTCAACAATGGTTCGCACACCTCTGTCAGCTTCTCCATTAGCCTGAGGACATTGAGGTGAACTGGTCACATGAACAAATCCATATTCATTTTCAAAACTATTGAATAGCTCATTAGCAAATTTCAGCCCATTGTCTGACAATACAATATCCAGAATGCCACGTGTCACATAAATTCCCTCCAGTGATGGAATGACTGCCTCTGCAATGATGCCGTGCAACCTGTTCACTTCAATCCACTGCTGGAGTAATCAGTCACAATGAGGAACATTTTCCCCTTAAAATCAGATAAGTCCGTTTCCAGGCGCTCCCATGGCCTTGATGGAAAAGTAGAAGGTAATAGTGATTTTTTATTCTTGGCTGTTTATTGCTGACGTAATAGAAACATAGAAACAAAGAAACTAGGAGCAGGAGTAGGCCATTCGGCCCTTCGAACCTGCTCCACCATTCATTATGATCATGGCTGATCATTCTACTCAACAGCCTGCTCCTGCTTTCTCCTCATACCCTTTGATCCCTTTCGCCCCAAGAGCTATATCTAACTCCTTCTTGAAAACATACAATATTTTGGTCTCAACTACTTTCTGTGGTAACGAATTCCACAAGCTCACCACTCTCTGGGTGAAGAAATTTCTCCCCATCTCAGTCCTAAATGGTCTACCCTGTATCCTCTGACTGTGACCCCTGGTTCCGGACTCCCCCACCATTGGGAACATCCTGCCTGCATCTACCCTGTCTAGTCCTGTTAGAATTTTATAGGTTTCTATGAGATCCCCCCTCATTCTTCTGAACTCCAGCGAATATAATCCTAATTGACTCAATGTCTCCTCTTATGTCAGTCCCACCATCCCAGGAATCAGTCGGGTAAACCTTCGCTGCACTCCCTCTATAGCAAGAACACCCTTCCTCAGATAAGGAGACCAAAACTGCACACAATATTCCAGGTGTGGTCTCACCAAGGTCCTGTACAATTGCAACAAGACACCCCTGTTCCTGCACTCAAATCCTCTGGCTATGAAGGCCAACATACCATTTGCCTTCTTTACCACCTGCTGTACCTGCATGCTTAACTTGAGTGACTGGTGTACAAGGACACCCAGGTCTCGTGGCACATTCCCCTCTCTCAATTTATAGCCATTCAGATAATAATCTGTCTTCCTGTTTTTGCTACCAAACTATTTATCCACATTATACTGCATCTGCCATGTATTTGCCCACTCACCCAGCTTGTCCAAGTCACACTGAAGCATCTCTGCATACTCCTCACAGCTCACCCTCCCACCCAGCTTTGTGTCATCTGCAAATTTGGAGGTATTACATTTAGTTCCCTCATCTAAATCATTAATATATATTGTGAACAGCTGGGGTCCCAGCAACGATCCATGCGGTACCCTGCTAGTCACTGCCTGCCATTTGGAAAAAGACCCATTTATTCCTACTCTTTGTTTCCTGTCTGCCAACCAGTTTTCTATCCATCTCAATACACTACCCCCAATCCCATGCACTTCAATTTTACATGCCAATCTCTTATGTGGGACTTTGTCAAAAGCCTTCTGAAAGTCCAAATAAGCCACTGACTCACCCTCATCAATTCTACTCATTACATCCTCGAAAACTTCCAGTAGATTTATTAAGCATGATTTCCCTATCATAAATCCATGCTGACTCTGTCCGATTCTGCCACTGTTTTCCACGTGTTTATCTATTAAATCTTTTATAATGGACTCTAGAATTTTCTCCCCTACCAACATCAGGCTAACTGGTCTAAAATTCCCTTTTTTCTTCCTGTGTTCATTTTTAAATAGTGGGGTTACATTAGCTACCCTCCAATCTGTAGGAACTGTTCCAGAGTCTATAGAATCTCGGAAGATGACCACCAATGCACCCACTGTAAGACAATTCAAAATCATTTGTTGAATAGAATGAGTAATACCTGGCCACCTGGGCTTTCACATGACATCTTGCTAACCTAAGTAACTTTGATGAAGCCATTGAAGAATATCAAGCCAAAGTGTTCTCGGTTCACTATTCTCTCATTGAAGAATAGTAATTTGTCAATGACTGTGAGGTGCTTGCATTGTTCACAGTATTGGTGTAGTGCTGGATTACTGGGGACATAGGCTGGCCATCCTTCCAGACAATATTCTCTTACTGGAGATGCTCGCCATCTTGCTGCTGTGCTTATTTTATTTCCGTAACTTTTTTGGAGTAGCTGATAAGTGTCCACTAATTCGGGATGTATATGCTTCGTTGAAGAAGTAATTCCTTTTGTTTGAATCCTTCTGATGGTGTTTGTGGCAGTATGTCTGTTATTGTGAGATATTTCCCTTGAACATACTCTGTTATGTAGTCATATCTCATTAATCTTGATCTGAAAACGTAGCCTGAGAATTTTTCTCTTGCCCACATTCCTATCAACGCTTCTTTTTCTATTGTAATATATCTTTGTTCTGTTTTTGATAATAACCTTGAGACATAGTAAATTGTTCCACATTTGCCGTCTCTCTAAACTTGAAATAATACTGTCCTCAGACTTGTTGACAATGTGTCAACTGCTACTATGGTCGATTGTTCTGCACGTAATAAAATTTCAGAAGAGATTAAAAGTTGTTTAACCTTTTTAAAAGCCTTTTGCTGGTCCATATCCTAGTACCACTATTGACCCTGTCTCAACAGCTGTTTCTGGGGCTTGTTGGCCTCTGTTAAATTAGGTAGGAACTTGCCTCCTTGGTTGACCATCCTGAGGAATCTTTGAAGCTCAGTTATGTTCCTAAATTGTGGAAATTCCCTGATTACTTTTGTTTTTTGTGGATCGACTGTGATTCCAGAGGCTTGTACGATGTGACCTAGAAACTTGATCATATGTTTGGCGAACTCACATTTGTCATTCAATGTTAGGCCCGTATCCTGTAAGCCTCTCAGGACTGCTCTGACTCTGCGATCATCCTCTTCTGTCCTGGAGCCATGTAAAATTATGTCATCATTATGGTATATTACTCCTCCTGTGCCTTCTAGAGTGTGAGACATTGTTCTCTGGAAAAATTCAGGAGTGGACGCTATTCCAAATGGTAAGTTATTAAAGCAATAATGACTGAATGGTGTTATAAATGTGGTCAGCAATCTGCATTCTTTGTTCAGAGGCAACAGTCAAAGTCTGCTGTTTGTATCCAGTTTGGTGATGAGAGTACTCTTGGCTAGTATGGCAAGGCTCTCATCCACTGAGGCCATTGGGTGGCTCTCACATTCCACTGCTTTGTTTAGTTGAGTTAAATCCACCAGATTCTTAGAGAACCATTTGGTTTTGGGGTCATGATCTTCCTGAACGCCATTTTGTTGGCATGGTGACTGGTGAGATAATCCTTTGCTGTAGCATCTTCTTAGTTTCACCCTTGACTTTGTCCAAGAGTTGGTAAGGGACTTTCCTCGGTTTGAAGAGGCAAATTGGTTTACCATCAGCCTGTGGGGTGATGTGGTACTTGGTCTTTAGCTTCCCTTGGCCTGTAAACAATTTTGGAAATCCTGAGTGTCCTGTTGTAATGCTCATCAGCAAGTTCATCCACTTCATGGATTAGCTTCAATTTTAAGTATGACTTAGAGCGGTTCGAGAATTACCCTGTCTTTATACTTCAACTTTGCCATGAGTTGGCCTTTGACTTCCAATGTAGCCCCACCAGAGCCCTGTAATGTGATAGACGAGGGTTGCAATGTAATCAGTTTGAGCCATTTCACTTCATCTGATCAAACAGAAACTCCTGCTCCTACATCTAATTTAAACTATGTGAGGTGTCTATCCATTTCAAGTTTAAGAATCCAGTATTCAGTATCACCTCCCTTTCCTAGGAAGGTTACTTCCTTTTTCTGTGGTTTTCCCACTTCCTACATGTGGTTCTGCTTTAATAATTTCTCCTGTATACAGATTGGCAGTGTTCCCAAGCAACAAACAGTTTTGAAGTAGCCGATTTTTCCGCAGTTGTGGCACTCTGCTCCGCCTGCTGGACATTCTTCTCACTTCTGCACTTTGTTCCCGCCACACCTAAGACATTTCAAGTTGGCATTTTTTTTATTCATTCATGGGATGTGAGCACCAACGGCTAGTCCAGCATTTATTTCCCATCCTTAATTGCCCTTGAGAAGGTGGTGGTGAGCTGCCTTCTTGAACCACTGCAGTCCATGTGGTGTAGGTACACCCACAGTACTGTTAGGAAGGGAGTTCCAGGATTTTGACCCAGCGACAGTAAATGAATGGTGATATATTTCCAAGTCAGGATGGTGAGTGACTTGGAGGGGAACTTGTAGGTGGTGGTGTTCCCATGTATCTACTGCCCTTGTCCTTCTAGATGATACTGGTCATGGGTTTGGAAGGTGCTGTCGAAGGAATCTTGGTGAGTTCCCGCAGTGCATCTTGTAGCTGGTACATACTGCTGCTACTGTGCGTCAGTGGTGTAGGGAATGAATGTGGTGTCAATCAAGCGGTATGCTTTGTCCTGAATTGAGTTAAGCTTCTTGAGTTTTGTGGGAGCTGCACTCATCCAGGCAAGTGGAGAATATTCCATCACACTCCTGACTTGTGCCTTGTAGATGATGGATAGGCTTTGTGGAGTCAGGTGGTGAGTTACTCATCACACGATTCCTAGCCTCTGACCTGTTCTTGTAGCCATAGTATTTATATGGCTAGCTCAGTTCATTTTCCGGTCAATGGTAACCCCCAGGATGTTAATGCACTTTTCCCCATCTTAGTGGACTTAGGCCTTGGCACACTTTCTCTATTATGGCCCACAAACTTCATCATCGGACCTCTCCTTCTCTGTGAATAAATGCTCAATGTTGCTTTCTAATTTCAGTTTGCTTTGCAATTTGTATTGCTTTGACAAGTGTTAAACTGCCTCTTGTCTGTAAGAGAGTTGATAATGCTTCATCTAGGACCTCTACTATGATTCTTCCATGAATAAATTCATCTCTTAAGATTCCATAAGCACAGTTCCCTGCCAGCCGAGAGAAATCATCGATAAATGAATCCATACTCTCGTCTGGTCTTTGTTTTCTAATGTTAAATTTTGCCCTTTCCACAATTAAGTTTCTGTTGATTCTGAAATATGAATCAAATGCTTGCAGGACTTATTTTGAACTGTCATCAATTCCCTGCCTTGCTATCACATTGTCAGCAGTAGATCCAGCTGCAAAAGTAGTGTATTGACCTGGTCCTTTTGATCTTTTTTGTGTAAGCCAGAAGCATTATTTTGTGAATCTCTTTCTCCATTTGTCCCAGTTCTGGGCCTATTGAAATCCTTCAGCATTCCGGAATGGTTCTGGGAGTGGTCGAGTGAATTCCATGCTTCTACTAAGCCCTGGATTTATTGCTGCTTCATAGGTGTTACTTGTTGCTTTGGGTCTATGCTCACTGCTATCTGGACACTGGGCCTGTGTCTTAGTTTCCATCTGTTGCACACGCAATTCTCCACCAATTTTTGGTGAGTATTGAATCTGTTCCTTTTGTCCCTCTTTCAAAGATCTCTTGACTTTCCAGGTCTGTAGCTGCTTCTTAAAGTTTTCCGGGTCTTTAACTCACTGTCCACTTCACCATGATTCATCATGTGTTTGGATTCTAGACTCAGTTCTTTGGCAATTGTTTATTCTCCAAAAGTAAGCTGATCAAGACTGTTAAAACCATTATTCTTTATTAACAGCTATTATATACATATTGGGACCAATCCACGAGGTTGGGAACTTCTCTTCCCTCGAGGTCTCTGTTACTCAGTCATGTGATGTTACAACATTTCCTCAGCATTAAGTACTTCTGATGTTATCCCTTTACTCTACAGGTCAGGGGTCAGGCTGGGGAGTGGGTCAGTGTTCACGTCAGGGAGTGGTCAGGTGTCAAGTTGGACAGTGGGTCAGGAGTCAAGTTGGACCGTGGGTCAGGGGTCAGGTTGGGAGTGGGTCAGGGATCAAGTTGGGGATTGGGGCACCAGAAGGATGGAGGAAGCAGGTAGGCAGAAGGGAGGATGGAAACAATGAAGGAGCAGAGGAAGAGATGAAGGCTTCAAGGGAGTGGGAATACAGGGAGACAGGAGGAGGGCAGGTGTCAGGGGGAGAAAGGGATGGGAAGAGTGAGTGGGGGGAGTGAGGGGGAGCAGGAGGGGGAACAAGGGAGCTGAGGGAGGGTGGAGCTGATGTCTGGAATGAAGAAAAGAGGGCCTAGAATGGGCGATGGAGGGAGGCAGTGAGGGAGCAGGAGGAGGCAGTGAGTGAGCAGGAGGAGGCAGTGAGGGACAGATTGAGGAAGGGAGTGAGGGAGAGAGGATGCAGAGGGAGGGAGCAAAGGAGCAATTCACAGTGACGGATCTTATTCCGTGCCCAGTGATAGGATAATTGCAACTTTAGGCTGGACTTGCTCCGTGAAATGGCATGGCTTTGGAGAGATCCTGACAGCTAAAGACCTGTCCTTCTGCAGACCAGTTCCAGCAGTTAAAGGTGAGATCTTCAGCTAAATGAGTGAACCAGTTCTTGTTGTGTTAAAATCTTAGCCTCTCATTAGGTCTGGAGGCTCAGGATGCCTCGGTAACTGATTGTTTCCTGATGACAAGTTGATTCCATCCTGCTTTAGAAAGGGGTTGATATTAGTGGAGAGAGGCAGAAGGTATTTCAGAATCATCGACCTTTTCACACAGTCTGCTAAAGCTCACATTCTCTGTACCTGAGGGGTCACTCAGTCCCTCAGGGTCCACGTCAATGCTGATGTGTTGATGGTATTTAACCCCGCAGCTCATTTCCTCACAGCCAACTGAGACAGAAGCAGCTTCCACCAATATTTTGCCCCAAATGTAACATTTTTACCCCAATTTCCAGGAGGGAGCTGGCTTAGGAAGATACATTGCCTGATGCTCAGGCCCCGGGCACAGCCTGAACTTCCGGTCCCCAGGTACAACCTAACTCACCAGAAGGAAAAGAAACAGTTTGGATCAATGCTCTTATATCCCCATTTTTCATGGTTTTTTCCTTTTGGGTCTTCAGGTATGGGGAACAGCCTGACCCTCTAGGCTCTAGGTCCCAGGCCCAGCCTGATCCTCTGGGATCCAGATGCAGCCTGTCTCTCCAGAACCAGCGCTCCAGGCTCAGCCAGACCCTCCAGGCCCAGGGCCCAAGGCCCTGCATGACCCTCCGGGCCCTGAGCGCAGCCTGACCCTCCAGGCCCAGGGCCCCAAGCCCAGCATGACCCTCTGGGCTCAGGTGCAGCCTGACTCTCCAGTCCCAGGGCCCCAGGCCTAACATTACCCTCTGGACCCAGATGCAGCCTGACTCTCCAGGCCCAGGGCCCCAGGCCTAGCATTACCCTCCGGCCCCAGGTGCAGACAGACTCTCCAGGCTTGGATTGAAATGTATCCAAAAAGCAAATTTCCTGAATGCTTTCAGCAAGATGATGTGTAACAATGGCACATGCTGAAGTTAATGCGGAACTTCAAGTACTCAGTCAATACAAGGATTAATTACTGGGGTCTCATTTTTGATAAATTTTAATCAGTGTGTGAGGAAGGGAAGATGCCAGGGCAGCCTTCCTCTGAGTGACTGAAAGACCCCGCCTCACACTTGTTTCGGTTTTGGAAATGCGATCTTTACTAAGTGTACTATCTGGCTTGCCATAGTCATGTGACTCTGCCATGAGGCAAGTTGGCTGCAGGCTGCCATTTCTCTTTGGTTCAATAAAGCCTCTCACTGAGAACACACTGAAGAAGTACAGCTGTCCTTATACCTGAAACATGGAGCAGAATCATCCCTGATTTGCATGATGTGTGTAGCAGGCAGGGAAAACAATGTTTTACCTGCCAGTCGCAATGGCGGCTTCTCACACTGTATCATCCCCATCCCGCCGCATTAATTATGCAATCCCAGGAAACACGCCGTTTCCATGGCGGGTGGGCTCTCATTGACTCGTCACACCATCACCTTGCCACTTCATTATGCCGGGCGTCACATTTAAAGTCCAGCCGCGTACACACCTCTCAGTGCATCCAGTTCATGACTGCTGCGCAGAAGACATGCCCCGAAAGGCAAAAGGACGGCAGCCCCCAGATTTAATAATGCATTCCTCAAGCAACTTTTGGACACAGCGGAGGCCCACCATGATGTCCTCCAAGCCTGCTTTGGATGCAAGAAGGCAAGCAGCGTCACCAATCCAGCCTGGCAGGTGGCAGCGGTGGTCAACTCCAATGCCCTGCAAAAGAGGACAGCCACCCAATGCCATTCAGGATGAAGGGTCTCATCTGTTCTGCCAGGGTAAGTCACCCATCTCATCACTCTTAACCCACACACTCACAAACCCCTCACACATCCACAGGGATCTCACACCTCAAGCGAGAACACCATTAACTCTGACACACACCCTCACATCTCCATCAGGCTCATTTCCTCTGGAGCTCATGTCCTCATCTGTTATGGCACAGCCGATGGTAAATGCTGAGCTGCTCAAATCCCAAAGGAAAACTTGAAACAACAATTGTTATACAACAATTTGTATAAATTTCGAGATACATACCTTGAGTAGTAATAAGACCCCCAAGTCTTATAGGTTTTTACAAAACTAGATTTAACCTTTATTAATAGGAGAAATTATTTTAAACACATACATAGATCTACAAATTACTATTATGATAACTTCTAAATCCCCTAGTCAATCTAACTCTCAGTTAGACTTTTGCTAAGGCAATAGTAAGACTCTCAGATATTAAAAGACCCAGGCAAGGTGACACACAATACTCCGAACCAGTTGAATTCAAAGTGAGTTTTCTTAAAATCAGTTCTTTGTAGACAGCAGCTTGAGGCATAGTGCTGAAGGCTTTTCACACTTGTTAGATCTTAAAATGCCTGTCCTTACACACAGCCTCCACTCCTTTGTACATATTTTCCCCATTGAATACAAATTCCCATTGTTCCACTATATCTTTGGACTTTACCTTTCAGATAATAAAAACCTATCATTGCACTAAGTTTTACTAGTAAGCTTTGGGAAAAATAAATGCGTTGTTTCTGAACTTCACCTGGCTAGGTGACATATTTCATTCCCTCTTTTGAAAACAACTAATCTGGTTTATTTAAAAATGCAAATGTTCATTTCAAACCTAGCTCAAGTTCCACCATATCAAAGCCTTCAGACCAGCTGCCTTTAATCCAATTAAGTCACACACACAGACACACAGGTGCACACACACATACACACATGCACAAATAGGCACAGGTACCACTATTTTACAATAAATTCCAATAACATTATGGGAATTATTATATCTTCCTGACATCATCCCGTCTATGACTCCGCTCACCACACAAACATTCCATGCAGTGCCATGTGTCCTGCTCACACTCCCTCCATCTGTTTCCATGCAGGAGAAGCCTGCTCACATCAGCAGAGAGAGGTCTCAGACCAGGGATGGATTGGCCCACATTAGGCCCCTCACTCACATTGAGGAGCGGCCAATGTGCTGGCTGGTGAGGATGTGGACCGTGCCTGTGGTGATGGTGAGATCAGTGGCGAACACCCGCGTGAGGATCCTGCATCACATCATCCCTCTCTCAATGCATTTGTGTGTGCTCTCTCTCCTACTTTTGACTCTGCTGTCGTGCACTAATTATCTCTACTTTGGTTCACAGGGAGCTCTGCTAAGCGACCGACATCCTCAGCCAGGCAGTCCCTCAGCTCCATCCACGTCCTCATCTCCAGCCAAGAGGACACCTCCTTCACTGAAGAGCTAGAAATGAGCAGCCTGGAAGACCCATCACCCTGTCTACCCAAACCCTTCACCAGCGCAGAGACACACGCCTCGGTGGGATCTAGATCTAGAGCAGGCTCGGGTTCACAATCTGGTGGTCACTGCATGGATACGTGTCCACAGCAGGAGGAGGCAGTTCAGCCGAGCTCCCCAGCACTCGGAGGACTGCTGAGAAAGAAGCATATATGAGGTCTGAGTCAGGTGACCAGCCTCTGGATTTAGTCTTCCAATTCATCGTGGGGAGTCAGCAGAAGGCAGGGGAACATCACGCAGAGCTGTTGGAAGCCCTCAACAGAGTGGCATGCGAGTCGGAGAAGTGTGTCTGCCTGCTCTCTGATGAAGTGGTGTCAACACGTGCGCATATGGAGGTCTCATGGGGAGGTGGCGGACGCGAAGGAGGCCCTGGTCCAGCAGAACATGGAGATGCATGCAGACCTGCACTCCCATCGAAGGAGCCATGGGCGAGTTCCTGCAGTAACGACGCAAGAGGGAAATGGGGCACCTCAACGTCCCTCCAGGAGTCAGGCCGGGGCCCCCAAGCACCCGATGGGAGGAGGAGCAGCAGTTGGACACCCCTGGGTCATCCACTCAGGAATCTCAGAGGCTGTCCACCCCCTCAGAGTCCCCTTTGCTTGTGACCCCCTCAACCTTGTCCCTTGTCAACACAGAGGGAGGAGCTGGACAATGAATGATTCTGGAGGGAGAAATGTGTGTGTGTGTGTGTGTGTGTGTCATGCATGCGTTCTCCCACGCACCCAGACCCTTCCCATAAACACTCATCTCAATATCCTGAGCTGCTGCTGGGGTTCAAATTCAGTTGTCCATCTGAACCGACCTGCATCTCCACTCACCCACTGATGACACTCCCATGCAGCACCTGATCTTGCCCATCACAACTCTCGTTTCACTTTCAGTTTGGACAGCATGGTGCTATTCAGTTTGACTTTCCCCCAGTCACCCATTTCCTTTCCCCATCACAGTTAATCCCCCCCCCGCCCCCACCCCAGGATCACCTTCCACCTCCCCTCCGTGACCTACCAGCCACAATCCTTTTCCTTCAGGGATGTCCAGATGAATTTGCACGTTCCCTTCCTTCTCGAAAATCCCACCCCCATCCACATTAACATCCCCAACCTCCTCCTTCCCATCCCCAGGGTCCATGTCTGCATCCAAGTTCCCACCAACCACCCTCATCCGTTCCTTCCACCACGACCGTCACACCCTCATCCTCCCAACCTGCCACCTCACTCTGCCTTTGATCATCCTCACCATTCTCTCATGCCATACCCACCCTCAGTTCCCTCCCCAGGAGGCAGATATGGACCCATCAGACCCCTGCCTTGCATGTTCACCTGGACATCCCCCCCCCAATCCGGACCCCTTCCCTTCCAGAACCTCTTCCCCATCCCATCCTCGCCGACCCCCCCCCAACACTTAGACCTTCCTCCAACATTGCTACTTCTTCCCCCAGGACTCCCTCCCCTCTCCTCGCTCCATCCCCCCTCCAAATGCCTTCCCTTGCAACTTCCACCCCTCTGTACTCCCTCCCCTCCCAGCCTCTCCCCCCGATACCTTCATTACCCCTCCCAAACTCACCCCCCAATACCTTCATTCCCCCTCCCAGCCTCACCCCGCTGACACCTTCATTCCCCCTCCCCAACCTCCCCCCTCCCAACTGCACCCCCGACACCTTAATTCCACCCCCCCAAACTTACGCTCACTGACTCCTCTTCCTCTCCCAGTCAATATTAAGTGTTTCTCTCCCACCTTCCGGTACACCTTCTTGCCCCAAACACAGCTGGACCTTACGTTCCAGCCCCTCGACCATCATCCGTGGTAAGCTGACCCTCACCAGAGACTTTCCACCTTCAGTGAGCTGCTTCACAGCAGAGCCATGACCATGAGAATCCACCAAGCATGCTATGGGCCTTCCTCCAGGGTCCCATTGCTGTCAGGCGCCAGCATCTTCTGCTTGTCGGATGTGAGCTGAAAGACACTGCCTCACACACACTGACTGAAAGACCCTGCCTCTCACACACTGACTGCAAGACCATGCCTCTCACAAACTGATTGAAAGACACTGCCTCACACATAAGTCTGAAAGTCCTCTATCACACATTGACTGAAAGACACGATCTCGCACACACTAACCAAAAGACACTAACCACAAATTGATTTAAAAAATTTGCCTCATACCCAGGCCAAAGACCCTGCCTCACACACTGAATGAAAGACCCAGCTTCACGTTCACTGACTGAAAAACCCTGCCTCTCATATGGCCAGAAGGACCCTGACCCACAAACTCACTGAAAGACCCTTGCTCTTACACACTGACCAATAGACCCTGCCTCATGTTCACTGGCAGAAAGACTCTGCATCACGTTCGCTGGCAGAAATACCCTGCCTCTCAAACTGACTAGAAGACATCCTCTCATACACTGACTGAAAGACCCTGTCTCACATACTGTCTGAAAGTCGCTATCAATCACTGATTGAAAGACAGTCTCTCACACATTGATTTAAAGACACCGCATCTCATAAACACATTTCCTGAAAGAGAATTACCTGGGAAAACTCAGCAGGATTGGCAGCATCGGCGGAGAAGAAAAGAGTTGACGTTTCGAGTCCTCATGACCATTCGTGCTGCCAGACCTGCTGAGATTTTCCAGGTAATTCTGTTTTTGTTTTGGATTTCCAGCATCGCAGTTTTTTTGTTTTTTATCCTGAAAGATCCTGCTGCTCACACAATGAGTGAAAGACCCTGCCTCACACGCTGACTGAAAAACCCAGCGTCACACGTTCACTGAAAGACACTTGTCTTGCACACACTGTCTGAAAGAATCTGCCTCTGACACTGACTCAAATACCCTTGTATCTCAGACACAGATGGAAAGACTCTCCCTCTCACACACTAACTGAAAGACCCTGCCTCTCACACACTGACTGATAGACCCTGCCCACACACACTGATTGAAAGACCCTGCCTCTCACACACTGACTGAAAGACCCTTCCTCACACATCCTGACTGAAATATCCTGTCTCACATTCATTCAAAGAAAGGAACTTCCTCTCACACACTGACTGAAAGGCACTGCCTCACACACTGACTGAAAGACCCTGCCTCTCACACACTGACTGAAACACAATTGTCTCTCACAGAAAGACTGAAAGACTCTCCCTCTCACACACGAACTGTAAGAAACTGCCTCTCACAGAAGAACAGAAAGTCCCTGCCTCTCACACACTGACTGAAAGAACCTTCATCACACACAATGACTGAAATATCCTGCCTCACATTCATTCAAAGAAAGGACCTTCCTCTCACACACTGACTGAAAGACTCTGATCTCACACAATGAATGAAAGACCCTGCAGTCACACACTGACTGAAAGACTATCCCTCTCACAGACTAACTGAAAGACCCTGCCTCTCACAGACTGACTGAAAGACCCTGCCTCCCTCACATTGACTGAAAGACCCTGCCTGTCACAAACTTACTGGAAGACTCTGCCTCTAATGTTGTCTGAAAGTCCTCCAACACGCACTGATTGGAACACACAGTCTCTCACAAATTAACTGAAAGACACTGGCTCTCAGAAACTGACTGAAAGACTCTGCCTCTGTCACACAGATTCAAAGACTCTCCTGCTCAAAGACTAACTGAAGGAACCTGCCTCTCACAAATTGACTAAAAGACCCTGCCTCTCACACACTGACTGAATGACTCTGTTTCAAACTCACTAACTGAAAGGCCCTGTCTCTCACACACTGAATGAAAGACCCGGTCTCACCCACACACTGAATGAAAGACCCTGTCTCACTCACACACTGACTACAAGACCCTGCCTCTCACACACTGACTGAAATACCCTGTCTCTCACACACTGAATGAAAGACGCTGTCTCTCTCACACACTGACTGAAAGAACCTGTGTCTCACGCATGGACTGAAAGACGCTTCCTCTCACACACTGATTGAAAGACCCTGCCTCTAACACACTGACTGAAAGACCCTTCTTCTCTCACACTGATTGCGACACCCTGCCTCTCACACACTGACTGAAAGACCCTGCTCTCACACATTGACTGAAAGACCATTCCTCACACCCTGATTGAAATATCCTGCGTCACATTCATTCAAAGAAAGGACATTCCTCTTACACATTGCCTCACACACTGAATAAAAGACCCTTGTCTCTCACCCACTAACTGAAAGGCTCTACTTCTCACACATTGACTGAAAGACTCTGCCTCTAATGCTATCTGAAAGTCCTCTATCACGCACTGATTGAAACATACAGTCTCGCACAAATTGACCGAAAGACACTGTCTCTCAGAAACTGACTGAAAGGCTTTGCCTCTCACACACTGACTGAGAGACCCTGAATCTCACACACTGACTGAAAGACCCTGCCTCTCACACACTGACTGAAAGACACTGTCTCTCACACACTGACTGAGATCCTGAATCTCACACACTGACTGAAAGGCACTGCCTCTCACACACCGACTGAAAGACCCAGCAACGCATGTTCACTGAAAGACACTTGTCTTTCACACACTGTCTGAAAGAATCTGACTCTCACACTGACTCAAATACTTTTGTATCCCAGACACAGATGTAAAGACACTGTCTCTCACACACTAACTGAGAGACCCTGCCTCTCACACACTGACTGAAAGACCCTGCCTCTCACACACTGACTGAAATACAATTGTCTCTCACAGAAAGACTGAAAGACACTCCCTCTCACACGCGAACTGAAAGACTCTGCCTCTCACAGATGAAAAGAAATTCGCTGCCTCTCACACACTGACTGAAAGGACCTTCCTCACATACAATGACTGAAATATCCTGCCTCACATTCATTCAAAGAAAGGACCTTCCTCTCACACACTGACTGAAAGACCCCGAATCTCACACATTGACTGAAAGTCTCTGCCTGTAATGCTGTCTGAAAGTCCTCTATCACGCACTGATTAAAACATACAGACTTGCACAAATTGACCTAAAGACACTGTGTCTCAGAAAATGACTGAAAGACTCTGCCTCTCACACACTGACTGAAAGACTCTGCCTCTCACCTACTGACTGAGAGACCCTGAATCTCACACACTGACTGAAAGACCCTGCCCCTCACACACTGACTGAAAGACCCTGCCTCTCACGCACTAACTGAAAGACTCTGCCTCTCACAGTGAAAGAAATACACTTGTCTCTCACTGAAAGACTGAAAGACTCTGCCTCTCACAGACTAACTGAAAGACCCTGCCTCTAACACACTGACTGAAAGACGCATCCTCTCTCACACTGACTGAGACACCCTGCCTCTCACACACTGACTGAAAGTCCCTGCCTCTCACATACTGATTCAAAGACACTCCTGCTCACAGACTAACTGAAGGAACCTGCCTCTCACACACTGACTAAAAGACCCGGCCTCTCACACATTGACTGAAAGTCCCTTCCTCAATCCCTAACTGAAATAACCTGTGTCACATTCATTCAAAGAAAGGACATTCCTCTTACACATTGCCTCACACACTGAATAAAAGATCCTTGTCTCTCACCCAGTGTATAAAAGACTCTACTTCTCACACACTGTCTGAAGACTATGCCTCTAATGCTGTCTGAAAGTCCTCTATCACGCACTGATTGAAACATACAGGCTCTTACAAATTGACTGAAAGACACTGTCTCTCAGAAACTGACTGAATGACTCTGCCTCTCACACACTGACTGAGAGACCCTGAATCTCACACACTGACTGAAAGACCCTGCCCCTCACACACTGACTGAAAGACCCTGCCTCTCACGCACTAACTGAAAGACTCTGCCTCTCACAGTGAAAGAAATACACTTGTCTCTCACTGAAAGACTGAAAGACTCTGCCTCTCACAGACTAACTGAAAGACCCTGCCTCTAACACACTGACTGAAAGACGCGTCCTCTCTCACACTGACTGAGACACCCTGCCTCTCACACACTGACTGAAAGTCCCTGCCTCTCACATACAGATTCAAAGACACTCCTGCTCACAGACTAACTGAAGGAACCTGCCTCTCACACACTGACTAAAAGACCCGGCCTCTCACACATTGACTGAAAGTCCCTTCCTCACACCCTGATTGAAATATCCTGCATCACATTCATTCAAAGAAAGGACATTCCTCTTACACATTGCCTCACACACTGAATAAAAGACCCTTGTCTCTCACCCACTAACTGAAAGGCTCTACTTCTCACACATTGACTGAAAGACTCTGCCTCTAATGCTATCTGACAGTCCTCTATCACGCACTGATTGAAACATACAGTCTCGCACAAATTGACTGAAAGACACTGTCTCTCAGAAACTGACTGAAAGGCTTTGCCTCTCACACACTGACTGAGAGACCCTGAATCTCACACACTGACTGAAAGACCCTGCCTCTCACACACTGACTGAAAGACACTGTCTCTCACACACTGACTGAGATCCTGAATCTCACACACTGACTGAAAGGCACTGCCTCTCACACACCGACTGAAAGACCCAGCAACGCATGTTCACTGAAAGACACTTGTCTTTCACACACTGTCTGAAAGAATCTGACTCTCACACTGACTCAAATACTTTTGTATCCCAGACACAGATGTAAAGACACTGTCTCTCACACACTAACTGAGAGACCCTGCCTCTCACACACTGACTGAAAGACCCTGCCTCTCACACACTGACTGAAATACAATTGTCTCTCACAGAAAGACTGAAAGACACTCCCTCTCACACGCGAACTGAAAGACTCTGCCTCTCACAGATGAAAAGAAAGTCGCTGCCTCTCACACACTGACTGAAAGGACCTTCCTCACATACAATGACTGAAATATCCTGCCTCACATTCATTCAAAGAAAGGACCTTCCTCTCACACACTGACTGAAAGACCCCGAATCTCACACATTGACTGAAAGTCTCTGCCTGTAATGCTGTCTGAAAGTCCTCTATCACGCACTGATTAAAACATACAGACTTGCACAAATTGACCTAAAGACACTGTGTCTCAGAAAATGACTGAAAGACTCTGCCTCTCACACACTGACTGAAAGACTCTGCCTCTCACCTACTGACTGAGAGACCCTGAATCTCACACACTGACTGAAAGACCCTGCCCCTCACACACTGACTGAAAGACCCTGCCTCTCACGCACTAACTGAAAGACTCTGCCTCTCACAGTGAAAGAAATACACTTGTCTCTCACTGAAAGACTGAAAGACTCTGCCTCTCACAGACTAACTGAAAGACCCTGCCTCTAACACATTGACTGAAAGACGCGTCCTCTCTCACACTGACTGAGACACCCTGCCTCTCACACACTGACTGAAAGTCCCTGCCTCTCACATACTGATTCAAAGACACTCCTGCTCACAGACTAACTGAAGGAACCTGCCTCTCACACACTGACTAAAAGACCCGGCCTCTCACACATTGACTGAAAGTCCCTTCCTCAATCCCTAACTGAAATAACCTGCGTCACATTCATTCAAAGAAAGGACATTCCTCTTACACATTGCCTCACACACTGAATAAAAGATCCTTGTCTCTCACCCAGTGTCTGAAAGACTCTACTTCTCACACACTGTCTGAAGACTCTGCCTCTAATGCTGTCTGAAAGTCCTCTATCACGCACAGATTGAAACATACAGGCTCTTACAAATTGACTGAAAGACACTGTCTCTCAGAAACTGACTGAATGACTCTGCCTCTCACACGCTGACTGAGAGACCCTGAATCTCACACACTGACTGAAAGACCCTGCCCCTCACACACTGACTGAAAGACCCTGCCTCTCACGCACTAACTGAAAGACTCTGCCTCTCACAGTGAAAGAAATACACTTGTCTCTCACTGAAAGACTGAAAGACTCTGCCTCTCACAGACTAACTGAAAGACCCTGCCTCTAACACACTGACTGAAAGACGCGTCCTCTCTCACACTGACTGAGACACCCTGCCTCTCACACACTGACTGAAAGTCCCTGCCTCTCACATACTGATTCAAAGACACTCCTGCTCACAGACTAACTGAAGGAACCTGCCTCTCACACACTGACTAAAAGACCCGGCCTCTCACACATTGACTGAAAGTCCCTTCCTCAATCCCTAACTGAAATAACCTGCGTCACATTCATTCAAAGAAAGGACATTCCTCTTACACATTGCCTCACACACTGAATAAAAGATCCTTGTCTCTCACCCAGTGTCTGAAAGACTCTGCTTCTTGCACACTGTCTGAAGACTCTGCCTCTAATGCTGTCTGAAAGTCCTCTATCACGCACTGATTGAAACATACAGGCTCGCATAAATTGACTGAAAGACACTGTCTCTCAGAAACTGACTGAATGACTCTGCCTCTCACACACTGACTGAGAGACCCTGAATCTCACACACTGACTGAAAGACGCTGCCTCTCAAACACTATCTGAAAAACTGCCTCTCACACACTGACTGAAAGACCCTGCCTCTCACACACTGACTGAAACACAATTGTCTCTCACAGAAGGACTGAAAGACTCTCCCTCTCACACGCGAACTGTAAGACTCTGCCTCTCACAGAAGAACAGAAAGTCCCTGCCTCTCACACACTGACTGAAAGAACCTTCCTCACACACAATGACTGAAATATCCTGCCTCACATTCATTCAAAGAAAGGACCTCCCTCTCACACACTGACTGAAAGACTCTGATCTCACACAATGAATGAAAGACCCTGCACTCTCACACTGACTGAAAGACTGTCCCTCTCACAGACTAACTGAAAGACCCTGCCTCTCACACACTGACTGAAAGACCCTGCCTCTCTCACTCTGACTGAAAGACCCCGCCTCTCACACACTGACTGAAAGACCCTGCCTCTCTCACATTGACTGAAAGACCCTGCCTCTCTCACATTGTCTGAAACACCCTGCCTGTCACAAACTGACTGGAAGACTCTGCCTCTAATGTTGTCTGAAAGTCCTCCAACACGCACTGATTGGAACACACAGTCTCTCACAAATTAACTGAAAGTCACTGGCTCTCAGAAACTGACGGAAAGACCCTGCCTCTCACACATTGACTGAAAAACTCTCATTCCCACAGACTAACTGAAAGACCCTGCCTCTCACACACTGATTCAAAGACTCTCCTGCTCACAGACTAACTGAAGGAACCTGCCTCTCACAAATTGACTAAAAGACCCTGCCTCTCACACACTGAGTGAATGATTCTGTCTCAAACTCACTAACTGAAATGCCCTGTCTCTCACACACTGAATGAAAGACCTGGTCTCACCCACACACTGAATGAAAGACCCTGCCTCACTCACACACTGACTGCAAGACCCTGCCTCTCACACACTGACTGAAATACCCTGTCTCTCACACACTGAATGAAAGACGCTGTCTCTCTCACACACTGACTGAAAGAACCTGTGTCTCACACATGGACTGAAAGACGCTTCCTCTCACACACTGACTGAAAGACCCTGCCTCTAACACACTGACTGAAAGACCCTGTCTCTCACACACTGAATGAAAGACCCTGTCTCTCTCACACACTGACTGAAAGAATCTGTGTCTCACGCACGGATTGAAAGACCCTTCCTCTCACACACTGACTGAAAGACCCTTCCTCTCTCACACTGATTGAGACACCCTGCCTCTCACACACTGACTGAAAGACCCTGCTCTCACACATTGACTGAAAGACACTTCCTCACATCCTGATTGAAATATCCTGCGTCACATTCATTCAAAGAAAGGACATTCCTCTTACACATTGCCTCACACACTGAATAAAAGACCCTTGTCTCTCACCCACTGACTGAAAGGCTCTGCTTCTCACACATTGACTGAAAGACTCTGCCTGTAATGCTATCTGAAAGTCCTCTGATTGAAACATACAGTCTCGCACAAATTGACTGAAAGACACTGTCTCTCAGAAACTGAAAGGCTTTGCCTCTCACACACTGACTGAGAGACCCTGAATCTCACACACTGACTGAAAGACCCTGCCTCTCACACAATGACTGAAAGACACTGTCTCTCTCACACACTGACTTAAAGACCCTGCCTCTCAAACACTGACTGAAATACCCTGCTTCTCACACACAGACTGCAAGACTCTGCCTCTCACACACTGACTGAGAGACCCTGAATCTCACACACTGACTGAAAGACAAGGCCTCTCACACACTGACTGAAAGACCCAGCATCACATGTTCACTGAAAGACACTTGTCTTTCACACACTGTCTGAAAGAATCTGACTCTCACACTGACTCAAATACCTTTGTATCTCACACACTGACTGAAAGACCCTGCCTCACACACACTGACTGAAAGACCCTGCCTCTCACACACTGACTGAAATACAATTGTCTCTCACAGAAAGACTGAAAGACACTCCCTCTCACACGCGAACTGAAAGACTCTGCCTCTCAGAGATGAAAAGAAAGTCCCTGCCTCTCACACACTGACTGAAAGGACCGTCCTCACACACAATGAATGAAATATCCGGTCTCTCACACACTGAATGAAAGACGCTGTCTCACTCACACACTGACTGGAAGTCCCTGCCTCTCTCACACTGACTGAAATACCCTGTCTCTCACACACTGAATGAAAGACGCTGTCTCTCTCACACACTGACTGAATGAACCTGTGTCTCATGCATGGACTGAAAGACGCTTCCTCTCACACACTGACTAAAAGACCCTTCTTCTCTCACACTGATTGAGACACCCTGCCTCTCACACACTGACTGAAAGACCCTGCTCTCACACATTGACTGAAAGACCCTTCCTCACACCCTGACTGAAATATCCTGTGTCACATTCATTCAAAGAAAGGACATTCCTCTTTAACATTGCCTCACACACTGAATAAAAGACCCTTGTCTCTCACCCACTGACTGAAAGGCTCTGCTTCTCACACATTGACTGAAAGACTCTGCCTCTAATGCAATCTGAAAGTCCTCTATCACGCACTGATTGAAACATACAGTCTCGCACAAATTGACTGAAAGACACTGTCTCTCAGAAACTGACTGAAAAGCTTTGCCTCTCACACACTGACTGAGAGACCCTGAATCTCACACACTGACTGAAAGACTCTGCCTCTCACACACTGTCTGAAAGATACTGTCTCTCTCACACACTGACTTAAAGACCCTGCCTCTCAAACACTGACTGAAATACCCTGCTTCTCACACACTAACTGCAAGACCCTGCCTCTCACACACTGACTGAGAGACCCTGAATCTCACACACTGACTGAAAGACACTGCCTCTCACACACTGACTGAAAGACCCAGCAACACATGTTCACTGAAAGACACTTGTCTTTCACACACTGTCTGAAAGAATCTGACTCTCACACTGACTCAAATACTTTTGTATCTCAGACACAGATGGAAAGACACTCTCTCTCACGCACTAACTGAAAGACCCTGCCTCTCACACACTGAATGAAAGACTCTGCACTCACACACTGACTGAAAGACCCCGCCTGTCACAAACTGACTGGAAGACTCTGCCTCTAATGTTGTCTGAAAGTCCTCTATCACGCACTGATTGGAACACACAGTCTCTCTCAGATTAACTGAAAGACACTGGCTCTCAGAAACTGACTGAAAGACCCAGCCTCTCACACATTGACTGAAAAACTCTCCTGTCATACTGTCTGAAAGTCCTCTATCATGCACTGATTGAAAGGCCCTGTCTCTCACAAACTGAATGAAAGACCCTGTCTCTCTCACACACTGACTGAAAGACCCTGCCTCTCACACACTGACTGAAATATCCTGTCTCTCACACACTGAATGAAAGACCCTGTCTCTCTCACACACTGACTGAAAGAATCTGTGTCTCACGCACGGATTGAAAGACCCTTCCTCTCACACACTGATTGAAAGACCCTTCCTCTCTCACACTGATTGAGACACCCTGCCTCTCACACACTGACTGAAAGACTCTGCCTCTCACACACTGACTGAAAGACCCTGCCTCTCACACACTGACTGAAAGACCCGGCCTCTCTCACATTGACTGAAAGTCCCTGCCTCTCACACACTGACTAAAAACCCTGCCTCTCACACACTGACTGAAAGACCCTGTCTCTCTCACACACTGACTGAAAGAATCTGTGTCACACGCACGGACTGAAAGACCCTGCCTCTCACACACTGACTGAAAGACCCTTCCTCTCTAACACTGAATGAGACACACTGCCTCTCACACACTGACTGAAAGACCCTGACTCTCACACACTGACTGAAAGACTCTCCTTCTCACAGACTAACTGAAAGACTCTCGCTCTCACAGACTAACTGAAAGATCCTGCCTCTCACACACTGATTCAAAGACTCTCCTGCTCACAGACTAACTGAAGGAACCTGCCTCTCACACACTTACTGAAAGACCCTGCCTGTCATACTGTCTGAAAGTCTTCCATCATGCACTGATTTAAACACCCTGTCTCTCACACACTGACTGAATGACCCTGTCTCAAACTCACTAGCTAAAAGGCCCTGTCCCTCACTCACTGAATGAAAGACCCTGTCCCTCTCACACACTGACTGAAAGACCCTGCCTCTCACAAACTGTGTGACATACCATGCTTCTCACACACTGAATGCAAGACCCTGCCTCTCACAAACTGATTGAAAGACCCATCCTCTCTCACACTGACTGAGACACCCTGCCTCTCACAAACTGACTGAAAGACCCTGCCTCTCACACATTGCCTGAAAGACCCTGCCTCTCACATACTGATTCAAAGACTCTCCTGCTCACTGACTAACTGAAGGAACCTGCCTCTCACACACTGTCTAAAAGACCCTGCCTCTCACACACTGATTGAAAGACCCTGCCTGTCATACTGTCTGAAAGACCTCTATCATGCACTGAATGCAAGACCCTGTCTCTCACAAACTGTTTGAAAGACCCTTCCTCTCTCACACTGACTGAGACTCCCTGGCTCTAACAAACTGACTGAAAGACCCTGCCTCTTACACACAATTTGAAAGACTCTGCTTCTCACAGTGACTGAAATACACTTGTCTCTCACAGAAAGACTGAAAGACTCTGCCTCTCACAGACTAACAGAAAGATTCGCACATACAGATTCGCACAAATTGACTGAAGGACACTGTCTCTAAGAAACTGACTGAAAGACTCTGCCTCTCACACACTGACTGAGAGACCCTGAATCTTAAACACTGACTGAGAGACCCTGAATCTCACACACTGACTGAAAGACCCTGAATCTCACACACTGACTGACAGACCCTGAATCTCACATACTGATTGAAAGACCCTGCCTCTCACACACTGACTTAAAGACCCTTCCTCTCACACACTATTTGAAAGACTCCGCTTCTCACAGTGACTGAAATACACTTGTCTCTCACAGAAAGACTGAAAGACTCTGCCTCTCACAGACTAACAGAAAGATCGGGCCTCTCACACACTGACTGAAAGACCCTGCCTCTAACACACTGATTGAAAGACCCTTCCTCTCTCACACTGACTGAGACACCCTGCCTCTCACACACTGACTGAAAAACCCTACCTCTCATATACTGATTCAAACACTCTCCTGTTCACAGACTAACTGAAGGAACCTGCCTCTCACAAACTGACTAAAAGACCCTGCCTCTCACACACTGACTGAAAGACCCTGCCTGTCATACTGTCTGAAAGACCTCTATCATGCACAGATTGAAAGACCCTGTCTCTCACAAACTGACTGAATGTCCCTATCACAAACTCACTAATTGAAAGGCCCTGTCTCTCACACACTGAATGAAAGATGTTGTCTCTCTCAAACACTGACTGAAAGAACCTGTCTCTCATGCACGGAATGAAAGAACCTCTATCTCACACACTGACTGAAAGACCCTGCCTCTAACACACTGATTGAAAGACCCTTCCGCTCTCACACTGACTGAGAGACTCTGCCTCTCACACACTGACTGAAAGACCCTGCCGATGATAGACTATCTGAAAGATCCTGCCTCTCACACACTGACTGAAAAACCCTGCCTCTCACACACTGAGTGAAAGACTCTCCTTCTCAGAGACTAACTGAAAGACGCTCGCTCTCACAGACTAGGTGAAAGACCCTTCCTCTCACACGCTATCAGAAAGACTCTGGCTCTCAGAGTGACTGAAATACAATTTTCTCTCACAGAAAGATTGAAAGATCCTGCCTCTCACACACTGACTGAAAGTCCCTTCCTCAATCTCTAACTGAAATAACCTGCGTCACATTCATTCAAAGAAAGGACATTCCTCTTACACATTGCCTCAAACACTGAATAAAAGACCCTTGTCTCTCACCCAGTGACTGAAAGACTCTGCTTCTCACACACTGACTGAAAGACTCTGCCTCTAATGGTGTCTGAAAGTCCTCTATCACGCACTGATTGAAACATACAGACGGGCATAAATTGACTGAAAGACACTGTCTCTCAGAAACTGACTGAAAGACTCTGCCTCTCACACACTGACTGAGACACCCTGAATCTCACACACTGACTGAAAGACGCTGAATCTCACACATTGACTGAAAGTCTCTGTCTCTAATGCTGTGTGAAAGTCCTCTATCACGCACTGATTGAAACATACAGACTTGCACAAATTGACCTAAAAACACTGTCTCAGAAATTGACTGAAAGACTCTGCCTCTCACACACTGACTGAATGACCCTGAATCTCACACACTGACTGAAAGACCCTACCTCTCAAACACTGAATGAAAGACCCTGCCTCTCACAGACTATCTGAAAGACTCTGCCTCTCACACACTGACTGAAAGACCCGGCCTCTCTCACATTGACTGAAAGTCCCTGCCTCTCACACACTGACTGAAAGACTCTGCCTCTTACACACTGACTGAAAGTCCCTGCCTCTCACACACTGACTGAAAGACCCGGCCTCTCTCACATTGACTGTAAGTCCCTGCCTCTCACACACTGACTGAAAGACTCTGCCTCTAATGCTGTCTGAAAGTCCTCTATCACGCACTGATTGAAACATACAGACTCGCACAAATTGACTGAATGACACTGTCTCTAAGAAACTGATTGAAAGACTCTGCCTCTCACACAATGACTGACAGACCCTGAATCTCACACACTGACTGAAAGTCCCTTCCTCTCTCACACAGACTGAGAAACCCTGCCTCTCACAGACTAACTGAAACACCCTGCCTCTCACACACTGACTGGAAGATACTGCCTCACAGTGACTGAAAGTCCCTGCCTCTCACAAACTGACTGAAAGATCCTTTCTCACACAGAATGACTGAAATATCCTGCCTCACATTCATCAAATAAATGACCTTCCTCTCACACACTGACTGAAAGACTCTGATCTCACACACTGAATGAAAGACCCTGCCACTCACACACAGACTGAAAGACCCTGCCTCTCTCACATTAACTGAAAGATCCTGTCCCTCACACATTGACTGAAAGACTCTGCCTCTAATGCTGTCTAAAAGTCCTCTATCACTCAATGATTGGAACACAGTCTCTCTCAAATTAACTGAAAGACACTGGCTCTCAGAAACGGACTGAAAGAACCTGCCTCTCACACACTGACTGATTCAAAGACTCTCCTGCTCACAGACTAACTGAAAGACCCTGCCTCTCACACACTGCCTGAAAAACTCTCCTTCTCACAGACTGACTGAAGGAACCTGCCTCTCACACACTGACTGAATGACCCTGTCTCAAACTCACTAAATGAAAGGCCCTTTCTCTCACACACTGAATGAAAGACCTTATCTCTCTCACACTCTGAAAGAAAGACCCTGCCTCTCACACACTGACTGCAAGACTCTGCCTCTCACACACTGACTGAAAGACTCTGCTTCTCAGAGACTAACTGAAAGACGCTCGCTCTCACAGACTAAGTGAAAGACCATGCCTCTCACACACTATCTGAAAGACTCTGCCTCTCAGAGTGACTGAAATACAATTTTCTCTCACAGAAAGATTGAAACATCCTGCCTCTCACAAACTGACTGAAAGTCCCTTCCTCAGTCCCTAAATGAAATAACCTGTGTCACATTCATTCAAAGAAAGGACATTCCTCTTACACATTGCCTCACACACTGAATAAAAGACCATTGTCTCTCACCCAGTGACTGAAAGACTCTACTTCTCACACACTGACGGAAAGACTCTGCCTCTAATGCTGTCTGAAAGTCCTCTATCACGCAGTGATTGAAACATACAGAGGCGCACAAATTGATGAAAGACACTGTCTCTCAGAAACTGACTGAAAGACTCTGCCTCTCACACACTGACTGAGAGACCCTGAATCTCACACACTGACTGAAAGACCCGTATTCTCACACATTGACTGAAAGTCTCTGCCTCTAATGCTGTCTGAAAGTCCTCTATCACGCAGTGATTGAAACATACAGAGGCGCACAAATTGATGAAAGACACTGTCTCTCAGAAACTGACTGAAAGACTCTGCCTCTCACACACTGACTGAGAGACCCTGAATCTCACACACTGACTGAAAGACCCGTATTCTCACACATTGACTGAAAGTCTCTGCCTCTAATGCTGTCTGAAAGTCCTCTATCACGCAGTGATTGAAACATACAGAGGCGCACAAATTGATGAAAGACACTGTCTCTCAGAAACTGACTGAAAGACTCTGCCTCTCACACACTGACTGAGAGACCCTGAATCTCACACACTGACTGAAAGACCCGTATTCTCACACATTGACTGAAAGTCTCTGCCTCTAATGCTGTCTGAAAGTCCTCTATCACGCACTGATTGAAACATACAGACTTGCACAAATTGACCTAAAGACATTGTGTCTCAGAAACTGACTGAAAGACTCTGCCTCTCACACACTGACTGAAAGACTCTCCTTCTCACAGACTAACTGAAAGACGCTCGCTCTCACAGACAAAGTGAGAGACCCTGCCTCTCACACACTATCTGAAAGACTCTGCCTCTCAGAGTGACTGAAAGACAATTTTCTCTCACAGAAAGTTTGAAAGATCCAGCCTCTCACACACTGACTGAAAGTCCCTTCCTCAATCCCTAACTGAAATAACCTGCGTCACATTCATTCAAAGAAAGGACATTCCTCTTACACATTGCCTCACACACTGAATAAAAGATCCTTGTCTCTCACCCAGTGACTGTAAGACTCTGCTTCCCACACACTGACTGAAAGACTCTGCCTCTAATGGTGTCTGAAAGTCCTCTATCATGCACTGATTGAAACATACAGACGCGCACAAACTGACTGAAAGACACTGTCTCTCAGAAACTGACTGAAAGACTCTGACTCTCACACACTGACTGAGAGACCCTGAATCTCACACACTGACTGAAAGACCCTGAATCTCACACACTGACTGAAAGACCCTGCCTCTCACACACTGAATGAAAGACCCTGCCTCTCACACACTATCTGAAAGACTCTGCCGCTCACACACTGACTGAAAGACCCTGCCTCTCACACACTGACTGAAAGACCCGGCCTCTCACACATTGACTTAAAGTCCCTGCCTCTCACACATTGACTGAAAGTCTCTGCATCTAATGCTGTCAGAAAGTCCTCTATCACGCACTGATTGAAACATACAGACTTGCACAAATTGACTGAATGACACTGTCTCTAAGAAACTCACTGAAAGACTCTGCCTCTCACACACTGACTGAAAGACCCTGAATCTCACACACTGACTGACAGACCCTGAATCTCACATACTGACTGAAAGACCCTGCCTCTAACACACTAACTGAAAGTCCCTTCCTCTCTCATACAGACTGAGAGACCCTGCCTCTCACAGACTAACTGAAAGACCCTGCCTCTCAACACACTGACTGGAAGATACTGCCTCACACTGACTGAAAGTCCCTGCCTCTCACACACTGACTGAAAGACCCTGCCTCTCACACACTGACTAAAAGATCCTTTCTCACACAGAATGACTGAAATATCCTGCCTCACATTCATCAAATAAAGGACCCTCCTCTCACACACTGACTGGAAGACTCTGATCTCACACACTGAATGAAAGACCCTGCCACTCACACACAGACTGAAAGACTCTCCCTCTCACAGAGTAACTGAAAGACCCTGCCTCTCACACACTGACTGAAAGACCCTGCCTCTCACACACTGACTGAAAGTCCCTGCCCCTCACACACTATCTGAAAGACTCTATAATGAAAGACTCTGCCTCTCACAGTGACTGAAATACACCTATCTCACACAAAAAGCATGAATGACCCTGCCTCTCACACACTGATTGCAAGACCCTGCTTCTCACAAACCGACTGAAAGACTCTCCTTCTCACAGACTAACTGAAAGGCTCTCACTCTCATAGACTAACTGAAAGACCCTGCTTCTCACATACTGATTTAAAGACTCTCCTGCTCACAGACCAACTGATGGAACCTGCCTCTCACAGACTGACTGATTGACCCTGTCTCAAACTCACTAAGTGAAAGGCCCTGTCTCTCGCACACTGACTGAAAGATGCTGTCTCTCAAACACTGACTGAAAGACCCTGTCTCTCACACACTGACTGAAAGAGCCTGTCTCTCACAAACTGACAGATAGACCCTTTGTCTCACACACTGACTGAAAGACTGTGTCTCTCACACACTGACTGAAAGACCCTTTCTCTCACATACTGATTGAAAGTCCACGTCTCTCACATACTGACTGAAAGACCCTGTCTCTCACACACTGACTGAAAGACCCTGTCTATCACACACTGACTGAAAGAAGCTGCCTCTCACAAAATCACTGAAAGACCCTGTCTCTCACATACTGACTGAAAGAACCTTTCTCTCACATACTGATTGAAAGAACACGTCTCTCACATACTGACTGAAAGACCCTGTCTCTCACACATTGACTGAAAGACCCTGCCTCTCACACACTGAGTGAATGACCCTCTCTATCACACACTGACTGAAAGACGCTGTCTCTCACAAAATCACTGAAAGACGCTGACTCTCACACACTAACTGAAAGACCCTGTCTCTCACATACTGATTGAAAGACCACGTCTCTCACATACTGACTGAAAGACCCTGTCTCTCACACACTGACTGAAAGATGCTGTCTCTCACACCCTGAATGAAAGACACTGTCTCTCTCACACTGTTTGATAGTTGCTGTCTCTCACAGACTGACTGAATGACGCTGTCTCTCACACACTGACTGAAAGACCAAGTCTCTCACAAACTGACTGAAAGACCCTGTCTCTAACACAGACTGAAAGACCCTGTCTCTCACACACTGACAGAAAGATCCTGTCTCTCATAAACTGACTGAAAGACCCTATCTCTCACAGACTGATGGAAAGACCCTGTCTCTCACACGCTGACTGAAAGTCCCTGTCTCTCACACACTGACTGAAAGACCCTGTGACTCACACACTGACTGAAAGACCCTGTCTCTAACATGCTGCCTGAAAGAACCTGTCTCTCTCACACTAACTGAAAGGTTCTGTCACACACACGCTGAGTGAAACCCCCTGTCTCTCACATGCTGACTGAATGACCCTGTCTCTCACAATCTGACTGAAATAGCCAGTCTCTCACACAATGACTGAAAGACGATGTCTCTCACAGACTGAATGAAATACCCTGACTCTCACACACTGACTGAAAGAAACTGTCTCTCACACACTGACTGAAAGACGCTGTCTCTCTCACACAAACTGAAAGACCCTGTCTCTCACACACTGACTGAACGACCCTGTCTCTCACACGCTGACTGTTAGATGCTGTCTTTCACATGCTTACTGAAAGACCATGTCTGTCACATGCTGTCTGAAAGATCCTGTGTCTCACACAATGATTGAAGGACCTTGTCTCTGACAGAGTGACTAAAGACCCTATCTCTCACACACTGACTGAAAGACGCTATCTCTCACACACCGATTGAAAGACGCTGTCTCTCACACACCGACTGAAAGACGCTGTCTCTCTCAAACTGATTGAAAGACCCTGTATCTCACACACGGACTGAATGTCACTGAATCTCATACACTGACTGAAAGACCCTTTCTCTCACACACTGACTGAAAGAGCCTGTCTCTCACACACTGAATGGAAGACCCTGTCTATCACACACTGACTGAAAGACACTTTCTCTCACACACTGACTGAAAGACCCTGTCTCTCACACACAAACTGAACGATGATGTCTCTCACACGCTGAATGAAAGACGCTGTCTCTCACACACTGACTGATAAATGCTGTCTCTCACACAGTGTTTGATAGATGTTGTCTCTCTCAGACTAAGGAATGACGCTGTCTCTCACGCACTGACGGAAAGACTATGTCTCTCACACACTGACTGAAAGATCCTGTCTCTCAGACACTGACTGAAAGTCCCTGTCTCTCACACACTGATTGAAAGACCTGGTCTCTCACACACTGACTGAAAGACCCTGTCTCTCACACACTGACTTAAATAACCTGTCTCTAACACAATGACTAAAGACACTGTCTTTCACACACTGACAGAAAGACCCCATCTCTCACACACTGACAGAAAGACCCTGTCTCTCACACACTGACCGTAAGAACCTGTCTCACCCACACTGACTGAAAAAGGCCACCTCTCACACACTGACTAAAGACCCGATCTCTAAAACAGTGACTGATAGACCCTATCTTTCTCACACTGACTAAAAGACCCTGTCTCTTCACACTGACTGAAAGACGCTGTCTCTCACTCACTGACTGAAAGATGCTGTCTCTCACATGCTGACAGAAAGACGCTGTCTTTCACACACTGACTGACAGACACTGTCTCTCAGACACTTACTGAAAGACACTGTCTCTCACAAACCGAGTGAAAGACGCTGTCTCTCACACACTGACTGAAATATTCTGTCTCTCACACGCTGACGGAAAGACTCTGCAGAATACACTGTATGAAAGAATCTCTTTCACTCACTGACTGAAAGTCCCTTTCTCTCACACATTCACTAAAAGGCCCTGACTCTCACAGACTGATTGAAAGACCACGTCTCTCACATATTGACTGAAAGACCCTGTCTCTCACAGACTGACTGAAAGATGGTGTCTCTCAGACACTGAATGAAAGACGCTGTCTCTCACACACTGTTTGATAGATGCTGTCTCTCACAGACTGACTGAATGACGCTGTCACTGACACAATGACTGAAAGAAAATGTCTCTCAGACACTGACTGAAAGATCCTGTCTTTCACACATTGACTGAAAGATCCGGTCTCTCACACGCTGATTGAAAGAACGTGTCTCTCTCAAACTGACAGAAAGGCCCTGTCTCCATCACAGACTGAAAAACCCTGTCTCTCACACACTGACTGAAAGATACTGTCTCTCATATACTGACTGAAAGACCCTGTCTCACACAGACTAACTGAAAGACCCAGTCTCTCACACAATGACTGAAAGTCCCTGTCTCTCACACACTGACTGAAAGACCCTGTGTCTCACACACTGACTGAAAGACACTGTCTCTAACACGCTGACTGAAAGAACCTGTCTCTAACACGCTGACTGAAAGATTCTGTCTCTCAAACGCTGACTGAAAGACCCTGTAACACACGCTGACTGAAAGAACCTCACTCTTACACACTGACTGAAAGACCCTGTCTCTCACACACTGACTGAAAGACCCTGTCTCTCACACACTGACTTAAAGACCCTGTCGCTCGCACACTCACTGAAAGACCCTGTCTCTCACAAACTGATTGAAAGACCCTGTCTCTCACATACTGAATGAAAGACCACATCTCTCACACACTGAATGAAAGACCCTGTCTTTCTCACACTGACTGAAAGACGCTGTCTCTCACACGCTGACGGAAAGCCCCTGTCTCTCACATGCTGACTGAAATAGCCTGTCTCTCACACGCTGACTGAAAGACGCTATCTCTCACACAATGACTGAAAGACCCTGTCTCTCACACACTGACTGAAAGACCATGACTCTTATATACTGTCAGATAGACCCTGTCTCTCACACACTGACTGAAAGACCCTGCCTTACACACACACTGAAAGACCCTATCTATCACACGCTGACTGAAAGACGCTATCTCTCACACACTGACTGAAAGACCCTGTCTCTCACACACTTTCTGAAAGACCCTGTCTCTCACACACAGACTGAAAGAACCTCTCTCTCTAACGCTGACTGAAAGACCCTGTCGCTCACACACTGAATGAAAGACCATGTCTCTCACACACTGACTGAAAGAGGCTGTCTCTCACACAATGACTGAAAGACCGTGTCTCTCACACACTGACTGAAATACCCTGACTCTCACACACTGCCTGAATGTCCCTGTCTCTCACACACTGACTGAATGACCCTGCCTCTAACACTCTGACTGAAAGACCCTGTCTCGCACACACTGACTGAAAGACCCTGTCTCTCACACATTGACTGTAATACCCTCTCTCTTTCACGCTGACTGAAAGACTCTGTCTCTCACACGGGGACTCTCAAAAATTCACTAAAGACCATGTCTGTCACACACTGTCTGAAAGATCCTGTCTCTCGCACAATGATTGAAAGACAATGTCTCCGCCACACTGACTAAAGACCCTTTCTCTCACACACTGACTGAAAGACCATGTCTCTCTCACACTGACTGAAAGACCCTGACTCCCACAAACTGACTGAAAGACGGTGCCTCTGAAACACTGAGAGAAAGACACTGTCTCTCACATACTGACTGAACGACCCTTTCTCTCACATACCGATTGAAAGACCACGTCTCTCACATACTGACTGAAAGATCCTGTCTCTCACATACTTACTGAAAGATGCTGTCTCTCACACCCTGAATGAAAGACACTGTCTCTCTCACACTGACTGAAAGATGGTGTCTCTCAGACACTGAATGAAAGACGCTGTCTCTCACACACTGTTTGATAGATGCTGTCTCTCACAGACTGTATGAATGATGCTGTCACTCACACACTGACTGAAAGACCATGTCTCTCTCACACTGATTGAAAGATCCTGTCTCTCAATTACTGACTGAAAGACACTGTCTCTCACAGACTGACTGAAGCACCCTGTCTCTCACACGCTTACTGAAAGTCCTTGTCTCTCACACACTGACTGTAAGACCCTGTGTCTCACAGACTGACTGAAAGACTCTGTCTCTACAGCGCTGACTGAAAGAACCTGTCGCTCTCACGCTGACTGAAAGATTCTGTCTCTCACACGCTGACTGAAAGACCCTGTCTCTCACACACTGACTGAAAGACCCTGTCACTCACACGCTGACTGAAATACCCTCTCTCTCTCACGCTGACTGAAAGAATCTGTCTCTCACACGCTGACTGAAAGTCCCTGTCTCTCAAAAACTGCCTAAAGACCATGTCTGTCACACACTATCTGAAAGATCCTGTCTCTCACACACTGACTGAACGACCCTTTCTCTCACATAGTGATTGAAAGTCCACGTCTCTCACATAATGACTGAAAAACCCTGTCTCTCACATACTTACTGAAAGATGCTGTCTCTCACACCCTGAATGAAAGACACTGCCTCTCTCACACTGACTGAAAGATGGTGTCTCTCAGACACTGAATGAAAGACGCTGTCTCTCACACTCTGTTTGATAGATGCTGTCTCTCACAGACTGACTGAATGATGCTGTCACTCACACACTGACTGAAAGACCCTGTCTCTCACAGACGTACTGAAACACTCTGTCTCTCACACACTGACTGAAAGACCCTGTGTCTCACAGACTGACTGAAAGACTCTGTCTCTACAACGCTGACTGAAAGATTCTGTCTCTCTCATGCTGACTGAAAGATTCTGTCTCTCACACGCTGACTGAAAGACCCTGTCTCTCACACGCTGATTGAAAGACCCTGTCTCTCACATGCTCAATGAAATAGCCTGTCTCTCACAAGCTGACTGATAGACCCTGTCTCTCAAATGCTGACTAAAAGACCATATCAGTCTCACACTGTCTGAAAGATCCTGTCTCTCACACAATGATTGAAAGACCTTGTCTCTGACAGACTGACTAAAGACCCCATCTATCACACACTGAATGAAAGACGCTGTCTCTCACACACTGACTGAAAGAACCTGTCTCTCACACACTGACTGAAAGACGCTGTCTCTCACACACTGACTGAAAGACGTGGTCTCTCACACACTGACTGAAAGACCCTGTCTCTCACACACTGAATGAAAGATCATGTCTCTCACACACTGACTGAAAGACGCTGTCTCTCACACAATGACTGAAAGACCGTGTCTCTCACACATGACTGAAATACCCTGACTCTCACACACTAACTGAAAGACCCTGTCTCTCAACCTCTGAATGAAAGGCCCTGTCTCGCACACACTGACTGAAAGACCATGTCTCTCACTCATTGACTGAAAGACTCTGTCTCTCACACACTGACTGAAAAAACCTTTCTCTCACACACTGACTGAAAGACCCTGTCTCTCACACACTGACTGAAAGACACTGTCTCTCACACGCTGACTGAAATACCCTCTCTCTCTCACGCTGACTGAAAGAATCTGTCTCTCACACACTGACTGAAAGTCCCTGTCTCTCAAAAACTGCCTAAAGACCATGTCTGTCACACACTATCTGAAAGATCCTGTCTCTCACACAATGATTGAAAGACACTGTCTCGGACACACTGACTAAAGACCCTTTCTCTCACACACTGACTGAAAGACCATGTCTCTCACGCACTGACTGAAAGACCCTGACTCCCACAAACTGACTGAAAGACGCTGCCTCTCAAACACTGAGAGAAAGACCCTGTCTCTCACACACTGACTGAACGACCCTTTCTCTCACATAGTGATTGAAAGTCCACGTCTCTCACATAATGACTGAAAAACCCTGTCTCTCACATACTTACTGAAAGATGCTGTCTCTCACACCCTGAATGAAAGACACTGCCTCTCTCACACTGACTGAAAGATGGTGTCTCTCAGACACTGAATGAAAGACGCTGTCTTTCTCACACTGACTGAAAGACGCTGTCTCTCACACGCTGACTGAAAGACCCTGTCTCTCACATACTGAATGAAAGACCACGTCTCTCACACACTGAATGAAAGACCCTGTCTTTCTCACACTGACTGAAAGACGCTGTCTCTCACACGCTGACTGAAAGACCCTGTCTCTCACATGCTGACTGAAATAGCCTGTCTCTCACACGCTGACTGAAAGACGCTATCTCTCACACACTGACTGAAAGACCCTGTCTCTCACACGCTGACTGAAATACCCTCTCTCTCTAACGCTGACTGAAAGACCCTGTCGCTCACACACTGAATGTAAGACCATGTCTCTCACACACTGACTGAAAGAGGCCGTCTCTCACACAATGACTGAAAGAGCGTGTCTCTCACACACTGACTGAAATACCCTGACTCTCACACACTGCCTGAAAGTCCCTGTCTCTCACACACTGACTGAAAGACCCTGCCTCTAACACTCTGACTGAAAGACCCTGTCTCGCGCACACTGACTGAAAGACCCTGTCTCTCACACACTGACTGAAGGACTCTGTCTCTCACACACAGACTGAAAAACCCTGTCTCTCACACACTGATGAAAGACCCTGTCTCTCACACACTGACTGAAATATTCTGACTCTCACAGACTGACTGAAAGACCCTACCTCTCACACTCTGACTGAAAGACCCTGTCACGCACACACTTACTGAAAGATGCTGTCTCTCACACACTCACTGAAAGACCTTGTCTCTCACACTGACTGAAAGACTCTGTCTCTCACACACTGACTGAAAAACCCTGTCTCTCACACACTGATGAAAGACCCTGTCTCTTCACAATGACTGAAAGACCCTGTCTCTTCACACTGACTGAAAGACGCTGTCTCTCACTCACTGACTGAAAGACATTGTCTTTCACACACTGACTGAAAGACACTGTCTCTCACAAACTGACTGAAAGACACTCTCATCCACACACGGAATGAAATATTCTGTCTCTCACACACTGAATGAAAGACCCTGTGTCACACTCTGACTTAAAGTCCCTGTCTCTCACACATTCACTGAAAGACCCTGTCTCTCACAGACTGGCTGAAAGACCCTGTCTCTCACACACTGACTGAAAGCCCCTGATTCTCACACACTGACTGAAATACCCTGTCTCTCTCTCGCTGACTGAAAGATACTGTCTCTCACACACTGACTGAAAGACCCTGTCTCTCACACATTGACTGTAATACCCTCTCTCTTTCACGCTGACTGAAAGACTCTGTCTCTCACATGGGGACTCTCAAAAATTCACTAAAGACCATGTCTGTCACACACTGTCTGAAAGATCCTGTCTCTCGCACAATGATTGAAAGACAATGTCTCCGCCACACTGACTAAAGACCCTTTCTCTCACACACTGACTGAAAGACCATGTCTCTCGCACACTGACTGAAAGACCCTGACTCCCACAAACTGACTGAAAGACGGTGCCTCTGAAACACTGAGAGAAAGACCCTGTCTCTCACATACTGACTGAACGACCCTTTCTCTCACATACTGATTGAAAGACCACGTCTCTCACATACTGACTGAAAGATCCTGTCTCTCACATACTTACTGAAAGATGCTGTCTCTCACACCCTGAATGAAAGACACTGTCTCTCTCACACTGACTGAAAGATGGTGTCTCTCAGACACTGAATGAAAGACGCTGTCTCTCACACACTGTTTGATAGATGCTGTCTCTCACAGACTGTATGAATGATGCTGTCACTCACACACTGACTGAAAGACCATGTCTCTCTCACACTGATTGAAAGATCCTGTCTCTCAATTACTGACTGAAAGACACTGTCTCTCACAGACTGACTGAAGCACCCTGTCTCTCACACGCTTACTGAAAGTCCTTGTCTCTCACACACTGACTGTAAGACCCTGTGTCTCACAGACTGACTGAAAGACTCTGTCTCTACAGCGATGACTGAAAGAACCTGTCGCTCTCACGCTGACTGAAATACCCTCTCTCTCTCACGCTGACTGAAAGAATCTGTCTCTCACACGCTGACTGAAAGTCCCTGTCTCTCAAAAACTGCCTAAAGACCATGTCTGTCACACACTATCTGAAAGATCCTGTCTCTCACACACTGACTGAACGACCCTTTCTCTCAAATAGTGATTGAAAGTCCACGTCTCTCACATAATGACTGAAAAACCCTGTCTCTCACATACTTACTGAAAGATGCTGTCTCTCACACCCTGAATGAAAGACACTGCCTCTCTCACACTGACTGAAAGATGGTGTCTCTCAGAGACTGAATGAAAGACGCTGTCTCTCACACTCTGTTTGATAGATGCTGTCTCTCACAGACTGACTGAATGATGCTGTCACTCACACACTGACTGAAAGACCCTGTCTCTCACAGACGTACTGAAACACTCTGTCTCTCACACACTGACTGAAAGACCCTGTGTCTCACAGACTGACTGAAAGACTCTGTCTCTACAACGCTGACTGAAAGATCCTGTCTCTCTTACGCTGACTGAAAGATTCTGTCTCTCACACGCTGACTGAAAGACCCTGTCTCTCACACGCTGATTGAAAGACCCTGTCTCTCACATGCTCAATGAAATAGCCTGTCTCTCACAAGCTGACTGATAGACCCTGTCTCTCAAATGCTGACTAAAAGACCATATCAGTCTCACACTGTCTGAAAGATCCTGTCTCTCACACAATGATTGAAAGACCTTGTCTCTGACAGACTGACAAAAGACCCTATCTCTCACACACTGAATGAAAGATGCTGTCTCTCACACACTGACTGAAAGAACCTGTCTCTCACACACTGACTGAAAGACGCTGTCTCTCACACACTGACTGAAAGACGCGGTCTCTCACACACTGACTGAAAGACCCTGTCTCTCACACACTGAATGAAAGATCATGTCTCTCACACACTGACTGAAAGACGCTGTCTCTCACACAATGACTGAAAGACCGTGTCTCTCACACATGACTGAAATACCCTGACTCTCACACACTGACTGAAAGACCCTGTCTCTCACACGCTGACTGAAATACCCACTCTCTCTCACGCTGACTGAAAGAATCTGTCTCTCGCACACTGACTGAAAGTCCCTGTCACTCAAAAACTGCCTAAAGACCATGTCTGTCACACGCTATCTGAAAGATCCTGTCTCTCACACAATGATTGAAAGACACTGTCTCGGACACACTGACTAAAGACCCTTTCTCTCACACACTGACTGAAAGACCATGTCTCTCACGCACTGACTGAAAGACCCTGACTCCCACAAACTGACTGAAAGACGCTGCCTCTCAAACACTGAGAGAAAGACCCTGTCTCTCACACACTGACTGAACAACCCTTTCTCTCACATAGTGATTGAAAGTCCACGTCTCTCACATAATGACTGAAAAACCCTGTCTCTCACATACTTACTGAAAGATGCTGTCTCTCACACCCTGAATGAAAGACACTGCCTCTCTCACACTGACTGAAAGATGGTGTCTCTCAGACACTGAATGAAAGACGCTGTCTCTCACACTCTGTTTGATTGATGCTATCTCTCACAGACTGACTGAATGATGCTGTCACTCACACACTGACTGAAAGAACATGTCTCTCACACACTCATTGAAAGATCCTGTCTCTCATATACTGACTGAAAGACCCTGTCTCTCACAGACGTACTGAAACACTCTGTCTCTCACACACTGACTGAAAGTCCCTGTCTCTCACACACTGACTGAAAGACCCTGTGTCTCACAGACTGACTGAAAGACTCTGTCTCTACAACGCTGACTGAAAGAACCTGTCTCTCTCACGCTGACTGAAAGATTCTGTCTCTCACACGCTGACTGAAAGACCCTGTCTCTCACACGCTGATTGAAAGACCCTGTCTCTCACATGCTCAATGAAATAGCCTGTTTCTCACAAGTTGACTGATAGACCCTGTCTCTCAAATGCTGACTAAAAGACCATATCAGTCTCACACTGTCTGAAAGATCCTGTATCTCACACAATGACTGAAAGACCTTTTCTCTGACAGACTGACTAAAGACCCTATCTCTCACACACTGACTGAAAGACGCTGTCTCTCACACACTGACTGAAAGAGCCTGTCTCTCACACACTGACTGAAAGACGCTGTCTCTCACAAACTGACTGAAAGACGCGGTCTCTCACACACTGACTGAAAGACCCTGTCTCTCACACACTGAATGAAAGATCATGTCTCTCACACACTGACTGAAAGACGCTGTCTCTCACACAATGACTGAAAGACCCTGTCTCTCACATATGACTGAAATACCCTGACTCTCACACACTGACTGAAAGACCATGTCTCTCACTCATTGACTGAAAGACCCTGTCTCTCACACACTGACTGAAAGACTCTGTCTGTCACACACTGACTGAAAAACCCTGTCTCTCACACACTGATGAAAGACCCTGTCTCTCACACACTGACTGAAAGTCTCTTTCTCTCACACACTGGCTGAAAGAAACTCTCTCTCACACACTTCTGAAAGACGCTGTCTCTCACACACAGACTGAACGACGCTGTCTCTCACACACTGACTGAAAGATGCTGTCTCTCACACACTGAATGAAAGACCCTGTCTCACTAACACTGACTGAATGAAGCTGTCTCTCGCACACTGACTGAAAGACCATGGCTGTCACACACTGACTGAAAGCTGCTGTCTCTCCCACACTGAATGAAAGACCCTGTCTCACTCACACTGACTGAAAGTCGCCGTCTCTCACACACTCACTGAAAGACCCTGTTTCTCACACACTGACTGAAAGACCCTGTATCTCTCACACTGACGGAAAGACCCTGTCTCTTCACACTGACCGAAAGACGCTGTTTCTCACTCACTGACTGAAAGACGCTGTCGCTCACACACTGACTGAAAGATGCTGTCTCTCACACACTGAATGAAAGACCCTGTCTCACTAACACTGACTGAATAACGCTGTCTCTCGCACACTGACTGAAAGACCATGGCTGTCACACACTGACTGAAAGCTGCTGTCTCTCACATACTGAAGGAAAGACCCTGTCTCACTCACACTGACTGAAAGTCGCCGTATCTCAAACACTGACTGAATGACGCTGTCTCTCGCACACTGACTGAAATACCATGTCTGTCACACACTGACTGAAAGATCCTGTCTCTCACAGACTGACTGAAAGACCCTGCCTCTCACACACTCACTGAAAGACACTGTCTCTCACACACTGACTGAAAGACCCTGTCTCCTCACACTGACTGAAAGACGCTGTTTCTCACTCACTGAATGAAAGACGCGGTCTCTCACACGCTGACTGAAAGATGCTGTCTTTCACACATTGACTGAAAGACAATGTCTCTCAGATACTGACTGAAATACACTTTCTCTCACAAACTGACTGAAAGACACTGCCTCTCACACACTGACTGAAATATTCTGTCTCTCACACGCTGACTGAAAGCCTCTGCCTAATTCATTCTATCAAAGACCCTCTTTCACACACTGAATTAAAGTCCCTGTCTCGCACACATTCACTGAAAGACCCTGTCTCTAACAGACTGACTGAAAGTCCCTGTCTCTCAAACACTGACTGAAAACCCCTGTCTCTCACAAACTGACTGAAAGATGGTGTCTCTCAGACACTGAATGAAAGACGATGTTTCTCACACACTTTTTGATAGATGCTGTCTCTCACAGACTGACTGAATGATGCTGTCACTCACACAATGACTGAAAGAACATGTCTCTCACACACTGACTGAAAGATACTGTCTTTCACACACTGACTGAAAGATCCTGTCTCTCACACACTGATTGAAAGATCCTGTCTCTCATATACTGACTGAAAGACCCTGTCTCTAACAGAATTACTGAAACACTCTGTCTCTCACATGCTGACTGAAAGTCCCTGTCTCTCACACACTGACTGAAAGACCCTGTGTCTCACAGACTGACTGAAAGACTCTGTCTCTACAACGCTGACTGAAAGAACCTGTCTCTCTCTCTGTCTCACACTGTCTGAAAGATCCTGTCTCTCACACAATGATTGAAAGACCTTGTCTCTGACAGACTGACTAAAGACCCTATCTCTCACACACTGACTGAAAGACGCTGTCCCTCACACAATGACTGAAAGAACCTGTCTCTCACACACTGACTGAAGGACGCTGTCTCTCACACACTGACTGAAAGACCCTGCATCTAACATTCTGACTGAAAGACCCTGTCTCGCACACACTGACTGAAAGACCCTGTCTCTCACACACTGACTGAAAGACTCTGTCTCTCATATACTGACTGAAAGACGCGGTCTCTCACACAATGACTGAAAGACCGTGTCTCTCACACATGACTGAAATACCCTGACTCTCACACACTGACTGAAAGACCCTGTTTCTCAACCTCTGACTGAAAGGCCCTGTCTCGCACACACTGACTGAAAGACCATGTCTCTCAGTCATTGACTGAAAGAACCGGACCCTCACACAATGACTGAAAGACGCTGTCTCTCACACACAGAATGAAAGACAATGTCTCTCACACACTGACTGAAAGACGCTGTCTCTCACACAATGACTGAAAGACCGTGTCTCGCACAAACTGACTGAAAGACCCTGTCTCTCACACACTGACTGAAAGACTCTGTCTCTCATACACTGACTGAAAAACCCTGTCTCTCACACACTGATGAAAGATCCTGTCTCTCACACACTGACTGAAAGCCCCTGTCTCTCACTCACTGACTGAAAGATGGTGTCTCCCAGACACTGAATGAAAGAGGCTGTCTCTCACACACTGTTTGATAGATGCTGTCTCTCACAGACTGACTGAATGATGCTGTCACTCACACAATGACTGAAAGACCATGTCTCTCACACACTGACTGAAAGATCCTGTCTTTCTCACGCTGACTGAAAGATCCTGTCAATCACACACTGATTGAAAGATCCTGTCTCTCATATACTGACTGAAAGACCCTGTCTCTAACAGAATTACTGAAACACTCTGTCTCTCACATGCTGACTGAAAGTCCCTGTCTCTCACACACTGACTGAAAGACCCTGTGTCTCACAGACTGACTGAAAGACACTGTCTCTACAACGCTGACTGAAAGAACCTGTCTCTCTCACGCTGACTGAAAGACTCTGTCTCTCACACGCTGACTGAAAGACCCTGTCTCTCACACGCTGATTGAAAGACCCTGTCTCTCACATGCTGACTGAAATAGCCTGTCTCTCACAGGCTGACTGATAGACCCTGTCTCTTAAACGCTGACTAAAAGACCATATCAGTCTCACACTGTCTGAAAGATCCTGTCTCTCACACAATGATTGAAAGACCTTGTCTCTGACAGACTGACTAAAGACCCTATCTCTCACACACTGACTGAAAGACGCTGTCCCTCACACACTGACTGAAAGAACCTGTCTCTCACACACTGACTGAAGGACGCTGTCTCTCACACACTGACTGAAAGACCCTGCATCTAACATTCTGACTGAAAGACCCTGTCTCGCACACACTGACTGAAAGACCCTGTCTCTCACACACTGACTGAAAGACTCTGTCTCTCATATACTGACTGAAAGACGCGGTCTCTCACACAATGACTGAAAGACCGTGTCTCTCACACATGACTGAAATACCCTGACTCTCACACACTGACTGAAAGACCCTGTTTCTCAACCTCTGACTGAAAGGCCCTGTCTCGCACACACTGACTGAAAGACCATGTCTCTCAGTCATTGACTGAAAGATTCTGTCTCTCACACACTGACTGAAAAAACCTGTCTCTCACACACTGATGAAAGAACCTGTCTCTCACACACTGACTGAAAGTCTCTTTCTCTCACACACTGACTGAAAGACCCTGTCTCTCACACACAGACTGAAAGAACCGGACCCTCACACACAGACTGAAAGACCCTGTCTCTCACACACAGAATGAAAGACAATGTCTCTCACACACTGACTGAAAGACGCTGTCTCTCACACAATGACTGAAAGACCGTGTCTCGCACAAACTGACTGAAAGACCCTGTCTCTCACACACTGACTGAAAGACTCTGTCTCTCATACACTGACTGAAAAACCCTGTCTCTCACACACTGATGAAAGATCCTGTCTCTCACACACTGACTGAAAGCCCCTGTCTCTCACTCACTGACTGAAAGATGGTGTCTCCCAGACACTGAATGAAAGAGGCTGTCTCTCACACACTGTTTGATAGATGCTGTCTCTCACAGACTGACTGAATGATGCTGTCACTCACACAATGACTGAAAGACCATGTCTCTCACACACTGACTGAAAGATCCTGTCTTTCTCACGCTGACTGAAAGATCCTGTCTCTCACACACTGATTGAAAGATCCTGTCTCTCATATACTGACTGAAAGACCCTGTCTCTCACAGACTGACTGAAACACTCAGTCTCTCACGCACTGACTGAAAGTCCCTGTCTCTCAAACACTGACTGAAAGACCCTTTCTCTCATATGCTGACTGAAATAGCCTGTCTCTCACAAGCTGACTGATAGATGCTGTCTCTCAAAAGCTGACTGAAAGACCATATCAGTCTCGCACCGTCTGAAAGTTCCTGTCTCTCACACAATGATTGAAAGACTTTGTCTCTGTCAGACTGACTAAAGACCCTATCTCTCACACACTGACTGAAAGACGCTGTCTCTCACACACTGACTGAAAGACCCTGTCTCTCACACACTGACTGAAAGACGGAGTCTCTTACTCACAGACTGAAAGACGCGGTCTCTCACACAATGACTGAAAGACCATGTCTCTCACTCATTGACTGAAAGACTCTGTCTCTCACACACTGACTGAAAAAACCTGTCTCTCACACACTGATGAAAGAACCTGTCTCTCACACACTGACTGAAAGTCTCTTTCTCTCACACACTGATTGAAAGACCATGTCTCTCACACACAGACTGAAAGAACCGGACCCTCACACACAGACTGATAGACCCTGTCTCTCACACACTGAATGAAAGACCATGTCTCTCACACACTGACTGAAAGACGCTGTTTCTCACACAATGACTGAAAGACACTGTCTATCACACACTGACTGAAATACCCTGACTCTCACTCAATGACTGAAAGACACTGTCTCTCACACACTGACTGAAAAAACCTGTCTCTCACACACTGATGAAAGAACCTGTCTCTCACACACTGACTGAAAGTCTCTTTCTCTCACACACTGACTGAAAGACCCTGCATCTAACATTCTGACTGAAAGACCCTGTCTCGCACACACTGACTGAAAGACCCTGTCTCTCACACACTGACTGAAAGACTCTGTCTCTCATACACTGACTGAAAGACGCGGTCTCTCACACAATGACTGAAAGACCGTGTCTCTCACACATGACTGAAATACCCTGACTCTCACACACTGACTGAAAGACCCTGTTTCTCAACCTCTGACTGAAAGGCCCTGTCTCGCACACACTGACTGAAAGACCATGTCTCTCACTCATTGACTGAAAGATTCTGTCTCTCACACACTGACTGAATAAACCTGTCTCTCAAACACTGATGAAAGAACCTGTCTCTCACACACTGACTGAAAGTCTCTTTCTCTCACACATTGACTGAAAGACCCTGTCTCTCACACACAGACTGAAAGAACCGGACCCTCACACACAGACTGAAAGACCCTGTCTCTCACACACAGAATGAAAGACAATGTCTCTCACACACTGACTGAAAGACGCTGTCTCTCACACAATGACTGAAAGACCGTGTCTATCACACACTGACTGAAAGACCATGTCTCTCACACACTGACTGAAAGACTCTGTCTCTCATACACTGACTGAAAAACCCTGTCTCTCACACACTGATGAAAGATCCTGTCTCTCACACACTGACTGAAAGCCCCTGTCTCTCACACACTGACTGAAAGATGGTGTTTCCCAGACACTGAAGGAAAGACGCTGTCTCTCACACACTGTTTGATAGACGCTGTCTCTCACAGACTGACTGAATGGTGCTGTCACTCACACAATGACTGAAAGACCATGTCTCTCACACACTGACGGAAAGATCCTGTCTTTCTCACGCTGACTGAAAGATCCTGTCTCTCACACACTGATTGAAAGATCCTGTCTCTCATATACTGACTGAAAGACCCTGTCTCTCACAGACTGACTGAAACACTCTGTCTCTCACACACTGACTGAAAGTCCCTGTCTCTCAAACACTGAATGAAAGACCCTGTCTCTCACACACTGACTGAAAGCCTCTGTCTCTCATACAATGACTGAAAAACCCTGTCTCTCAAACACTGATCAAAGACCCTGTCTCTCACACACTGACTGAAAGCCCCTGACTCTCACACACTGACTGAGAGATGGTGTCTCCCAGACACTGAATGAAAGACGCTGTTTCTCACACACTGTTTGATAGATGCTGTCTCTCACAGACTGACTGAATGAAGCTGTCACTCACAAACTGACTGAAAGACCATGTCTCTCACACACTGACTGAAAGACCATATCAGTCTCACACTGTCTGAAAGATCCTGTCTCTCACCCAATTAATGAAAGACCTTGTCTCTGACAGACTGACTAAAGATCATATCTCTCACACACTGACTGAAAGATGCTGTCTCTCACACACTGACTGAAAGACGCGGTCTCTCACACACTGAATGAAAGACCCTGTCTCTCACACACTGAATGAAAGATCATGTCTCTCACACACTGACTGAAGGACGCTGTCTCTCACACAATGACTGAAAGACCGTGTCTCTCACACATGACTAAAATACCCTGACTCTCACACTCTGACTGAAAGACCCTGTCTCTCAACCTCTGACTGAAAGGCCCTGTCTCGCACACACTGACTGAAAGACCATGTCTCTCACTCATTGACTGAAAGACTCTGTCTCTCACACACTGACTGAAAAAACCTGTCTCTCACACACTGATGAAAGAACCTGTCTCTCACACACTGACTGAAAGTCTCTTTCTCTCACACACTGACTGAAAGACCCTGTCTCTCACACACAGACTGAAAGAACCGGACCCTCACACACAGACTGAAAGACCCTGTCTCTCACACACTGAATGAAAGACCATGTTTCTCACACACTGACTGAAAGACGCTGTCTCTCACACAATGACTGAAAGACCGTGTCTCTCACTCATTGCCTGAAAGACTCTGTCTCTCACACACTGACTGAAAAAACCTGTCTCTCACACACTGATGAAAGAACCTGTCTCTCATACACTGACTGAAAGTCTCTATCTCTCACACACTGATTGAAAGACCCTGTCTCTCACACACAGACTGAAAGAACCGGACCCTCACACACAGACTGAAAGACCCTGTCTCTCACACACAGAATGAAAGACAATGTCTCTCACACACTGACTGAAAGACGCTGTCTCTCACACAATGACTGAAAGACCGTGTCTCGCACAAACTGACTGAAAGACCCTGTCTCTCACACACTGACTGAAAGACTCTGTCTCTCATACACTGACTGAAAAACCCTGTCTCTCACACACTGATGAAAGATCCTGTCTCTCACACACTGACTGAAAGCCCCTGTCTCTCACACACTGACTGAAAGATGGTGTCTCCCAGACACTGAATGAAAGAGGCTCTCTCTCACACACTGTTTGATAGATGCTGTCTCTCACAGACTGACTGAATGATGCTGTCACTCACACAATGACTGAAAGACCATGTCTCTCACACACTGACTGAAAGATCCTGTCTTTCTCACACTGACTGAAAGATCCTGTCTCTCACACACTGATTGAAAGATCCTGTCTCTCATATACTGACTGAAAGACCCTGTCTCTCACAGACTGACTGAAACACTCTGTCTCTCACACACTGACTGAAAGTCCCTGTCTCTCAAACACTGACTGAAAGACCCTGTGTCTCACACACTGACTGAAAGACTCTGTCTCTACAAAGCTGACTGAAAGAACCTGTCTCTCTCACGCTGACTGAAAGACCCTGTCTCTCACACGCTGACTGAAAGACCCTTTCTCTCATATGCTGACTGAAATAGCCTGTCTCTCACAAGCTGACTGATAGACGCTGTCTCTCACAAGCTGACTGAAAGACCATATCAGTCTCGCACCGTCTGAAAGTTCCTGTCTCTCACACAATGATTGAAAGACTTTGTCTCTGTCAGACTGACTAAAGACCCTATCTCTCACACAATGACTGAAAGACCGTGTCTCTCACTCATTGACTGAAAGACTCTGTCTCTCACACACTGACTGAAAAAACCTGTCTCTCACACACTGATGAAAGAACCTGTCTCTCACACACTGACTGAAAGTCTCTTTCTATCACACACTGACTGAAAGACCATGTCTCTCACAAACAGACTGAAAGAACCGGACCCTCACACACAGACTGAAAGACCCTGTCTCTCACACACTGAATGAAAGACCATGTCTCTCACACACTGACTGAAAGACGCTGTCTCTCACACAATGACTGAAAGACCGTGTCTATCACACACTGACTGAAATACCCTGACTCTCACTCAATGACTGAAAGACACTGTCTCTCACACAATGACTGAAAGACCCTGCATCTAACATTCTGACTGAAAGACCCTGTCTCGCACACACTGACTGAAAGACCCTGTCTCTCACACACTGAATGAAAGACTCTGTCTCTCATACACTGACTGAAAGACGCGGTCTCTCACACAATGACTGAAAGACCGTGTCTCTCACACATGACTGAAATACCCTGACTCTCACACACTGACTGAAAGACCCTGTTTCTCAACCTCTGACTGAAAGGCCCTGTCTCGCACACACTGACTGAAAGACCATGTCTCTCAATCATTCACTGAAAGATTCTGTCTCTCACACACTGACTGAAAAAACCTGTCTCTCAAACACTGATGAAAGAACCTGTCTCTCACACACTGACTGAAAGTCTCTTTCTCTCACACATTGACTGAAACACCCTGTCTCTCACACACAGACTTAAAGAACCGGACCCTCACACACAGACTGAAAGACCCTGTCTCTCACACACAGAATGAAAGACAATGTCTCTCACACACTGACTGAAAGACGCTGTCTCTCACACAATGACTGAAAGACCGTGTCTATCACACACTGACTGAAAGACCCTGTCTCTCACACACTGACTGAAAGACTCTGTCTCTCATACACTGACTGAAAAACCCTGTTTCTCACACACTGATGAAAGATCCTGTCTCTCACACACTGACTGAAAGCCCCTGTCTCTCACACACTGACTGAAAGATGGTGTCTCCCAGACACTGAATGAAAGACGCTGTCTCTCACACACTGTTTGATAGATGCTGTCTCTCACAGACTGACTGAATGATGCTGTCACTCACACAATGACTGAAAGACCATGTCTCTCACACACTGACTGAAAGATCCTGTCTTTCTCACGCTGACTGAAAGATCCTGTCTCTCACACACTGATTGAAAGATCCTGTCTCTCATATACTGACTGAAAGACCCTGTCTCTCACAGACTGACTGAAACACTCTGTCTCTCACACACTGACTGAAAGTCCCTGTCTCTCAAACACTGACTGAAAGACCCTGTGTCTCACACACTGACTGAAAGACTCTGTCTCTACAAAGCTGACTGATAGAACCTGTCTCTCTCACGCTGACTGAAAGATTCTGTCTCTCACACGCTGACTGAAAGACCCTGTCTCTCACACGCTGACTGAAAGACCCTTTCTCTCATATGCTGACTGAAATAGCCTGTCTCTCACAAGCTGACTGAAAGACCATAGCAGTCTCGCTCCGTCTGAAAGATCCTGTCTCTCACAAAATGATTGAAAGACTTTGTCTCTGTCAGACTGACTAAAGACCCTATCTCTCACACACTGACTGAAAGACGCTGTCTCTCACACACTGATTGAAAGACCCTGTTTCTCACACACTGACTGAAAGACGGAGTCTCTCACTCACTGACTGAAAGACGCGGTCTCTCACACACTGACTGAAAGACCCTTTCTCTCACTCACTGAATGAAAGACTCTGTCTCTCACACACTGACTGTAAGATGCTGTCTCTCACACAATGACTGAAAGACCGTGTCTCTCACACACTGACTCAAATACCCTAACTCTCACAAAATGACTGAAAGACCCTGTCTCTCACATACGGACTGAAATACCGTCTCTCACACACTGACTGAAAGACTCCGTCTCTCACACACTGACTGAAAAACCCTGTCTCTCACACACTGATGAAAGACCCTGTATCTCACACACTGAATGAAAGTCTCTTTCTCTCACACACAGACTGAAAGACCCTGTCTCTCACACACAGACTGAAAGAACCTGACCCTCACACACAGGCTGAAAGACCCTGTCTCTCACACACTGAATGAAAGACCATGTCTCTCACACACTGACTGAAAGATGCTGTCTCTCACACAATGACTGAAAGACACTGTCTATCACACACTGACTGAAATACCCTGACTCTCACACACTGACTGAAAGACACTGACCCTCACACACAGACTGAAAGACCTTGTCTCTAACGCACTGACTGAAAGACCCTGTCTCGCACAAACTGACTGAAAGACCCTGTCTCTCACACACTGACTGAAAGCCTCTGTCTCTCATACAATGACTGAAAAACCCTGTCTCTCACACACTGATTCAAGACCCTGTCTCTCACACACTGACTGAAAGCCCCTGACTCTCACACACTGACTGAGAGATGGTGTCTCCCAGACACTGAATGAAAGACGCTGTTTCTCACACACTGTTTGATAGATGCTGTCTCTCACAGACTGACTGAATGAAGCTGTCACTCACAAACTGACTGAAACACCATGTCTCTCACACACTGACTGAAAGACCATATCAGTCTCACACTGTCTGAAAGATCCTGTCTCTCACCCAATTAATGAAAGACCTTGTCTCTGACAGACTGACTAAAGATCCTATCTCTCACACACTGACTGAAAGACGCGGTCTCTCACACACTGACTGAAAGACCCTGTCTCTCACACACTGAATGAAAGATCATGTCTCTCACACACTGACTGAAAGACGCTGTCTCTCACACACTGACTGAAAGACCGTGTCTCTCACACATGACTGAAATACCCTGACTCTCACACACTGACTGAAAGACCCTGTCTCTCAACCTCTGACTGAAAGGCCCTGTCTCGCACACACTGACTGAAAGACCATGTCTCTCACTCATTGACTGAAAGACTCTGTCTCTCACACACTGACTGAAAAAACCTGTCTCTCACACACTGATGAAAGAACCTGTCTCTCACACACTGACTGAAAGTCTCTTTCTCTCACACACTGATTGAAAGACCCTGTCTCTCACACACAGACTGAAAGAACCGGACCCTCACAAACAGACTGAAAGACCCTGTTTCTCACACACTGAATGAAAGACCATGTCTCTCACACACTGACTGAAAGAAGCTGTCTCTCACACAATGACTGAAAGACCGTGTCTATCACACACTGACTGAAAGATCCTGTCTTTCTCACGCTGACTGAAAGATCCTGTCTCTCACAGACTGACTGAAACACTCTGTCTCTCACACACTGACTGAAAGTCCCTGTCTCTCAAACACTGACTGAAAGACCCTGTGTCTCACACACTGACTGAAAGACTCTGTCTCTACAAAGCTGACTGAAAGAACCTTTCTCTCTCACGCTGACTGAATGATTCTGTCTCTCACACGCTGACTGAATGACCCTGTCTCTCACACGCTGACTGAAAGACCCTTTCTCTCATATGCTGACTGAAATAGCCTGTCTCTCACAAGCTTACTGATAGACGCTGTCTCTCACAAGCTGACTGAAAGACCATATCAGTCTCGCACCGTCTGAAAGATCCTGTCTCTCACAAAATGATTGAAAGACTTTGTCTCTGTCAGACTGACTAAAGACCCTATCTCTCACATACTGACTGAAAGACCCTGTCTCTCACAGACTGACTGAAAGATGGTGTCTCTCAGACACTGAATGAAAGACAATGTCTCTCACACACTGTTTGATAGACGCTGTCTCTCACAGACTGACTGAATGACGCTGTCACTGACACTATGACTGAAAGAAAATGTCTCTCAGTCATTGACTGAAAGATCCGGTCTCTCACACGCTGATTGAAAGAACGTGTCTCTCTCAAACTGACAGAAAGGCCCTCTCTCCATCACAGACTGAAAAACCCTGTCTCTCACACACTGACTGAAAGATACTGTCTCTCATATACTGACTGAAAGACCCTGTCTCACACAGACTAACTGAAAGACCCAGTCTCTCACACACTGACTGAAAGTCCCTGTCTCTCACACACTGACTGAAAGACCCTGTGTCTCACACACTGACTGAAAGACCCTGTCTCTAACACGCTGACTGAAAGAACCTGTCTCTAACACGCTGACTGAAAGATTCTGTCTCTCAAACGCTGACTGAAAGACCCTGTAACACACGCTGACTGAAAGACCCTGTCTCTCACATGCTGACTGAAATAGCCTGTCTCTCACACGCTGACTGAAAGACGCTGTCTCTCACACACTGACTGAAAGACCATGACTCTTATATACTGTCAGATAGACCCTGTCTCTCACACACTGACTGAAAGACCCTGCCTCTCACACACTGACTGAAAGACCCTGTCTATCACACAATGACTGAAAGAAACTTTCTCTCTCATACTGATTGAAAGTCCACTTCTCTCACACACTGATTGAACGACCCTGTCTCTCACACACAGACTGAAAGAACCTCACTCTTACACACTGACTGAAAGACCCTGTCTCTCACACACTGACTGAAAGACCCTGTCTCTCACACACTGACTTAAAGATGCTGTCGCTCGCACACTCACTGAAAGACCCTGTCTATCACAAACTGATTGAAAGACCCTCTCTCTCACATACTGAATGAAAGACCACGTCTCTCACACACTGAATGAAAGACCCTGTCTTTCTCACACTGACTGAAAGACGCTGTCTCTCACACGCTGACTGAAAGACCCTGTCTCTCACACGCTGACTGAAAGACGCTATCTCTCACACACTGACTGAAAGACCCTGTCTCTCATACGCTGACTGAAATACCCTCTCTCTCTAACGCTGACTGAAAGACCCTGTCGCTCACACACTGAATGAAAGACAACGTCTCTCACACACTGACTGAAAGAGGCCGTCTCTCACACAATGACTGAAAGACCGTGTCTCTCACACACTGACTGAAATACCCTGACTCTCACACACTGCCTGAAAGTCCCTGTCTCTCACACACTGACTGAAAGACCCTGCCTCTAACACTCTGACTGAAAGACCCTGTCTCGCACACACTGACTGAAAGACCCTCTCTCTCACATACTGAATGAAAGACCACGTCTCTCACACACTGAATGAAAGACCCTGTCTTTCTCACACTGACTGAAAGACGCTGTCTCTCACACGCTGACTGAAAGACCCTGTCTCTCACATGCTGACTGAAATAGCCTGTCTCTCACACGCTGACTGAAAGTCCCTGTCTCTCAAAAACTACCTAAAGACCATGTCTGTCACACACTATCTGAAAGATCCTGTCTCTCACACACTGACTGAACGACCCTTTCTCTCACATAGTGATTGAAAGTCCACGTCTCTCACATAATGACTGAAAAACCCTGTCTCTTACATACTTACTGAAAGATGCTGTCTCTCACACCCTGAATGAAAGACACTGCCTCTCTCACACTGACTGAAAGATGGTGTCTCTCAGAGACTGAATGAAAGACGCTGTCTCTCATACTCTGTTTGATAGATGCTGTCTCTCACAGACTGACTGAATGATGCTGTCACTCACACACTGACTGAAAGACCCTGTCTCTCACAGACGTACTGAAACACTCTGTCTCTCACACACTGACTGAAAGACCCTGTGTCTCACAGACTGACTGAAAGACTCTGTCTCTACAACGCTGACTGAAAGATCCTGTCTCTCTCACACTGACTGAAAGATTCTGTCTCTCACACGCTGACTGAAAGACCCTGTCTCTCACACGCTGATTGAAAGACCCTGTCTCTCACATGCTCAATGAAATAGCCTGTCTCTCACAAGCTGACTGATAGACCCTGTCTCTCAAATGCTGACTAAAAGACCATATCAGTCTCACACTGTCTGAAAGATCCTGTCTCTCACACAATGATTGAAAGACCTTGTCTCTGACAGACTGACTAAAGACCCTATCTCTCACACACTGAATGAAAGACTCTGTCTCTCACACACTGACTGAAAGAACCTGTCTCTCACACACGGACTGAAAGACGCTGTCTCTCACAAACTGACTGAAAGACGCGGTCTCTCACACACTGACTGAAAGACCCTGTCTCTCACACACTGACTGAAAGACCCTGTCTCTCACACACTGAATGAAAGATCATGTCTCTCACACACTGACTGAAAGACGCTTTCTCTCACACAATGACTGAAAGACTGTGTCTCTCACACATGACTGAAATACCCTGTCTCTCACACACTGACTGAAAGACCCTGTCTCTCAACCTCTGAATGAAAGGCCCTGTCTCGCACACACTGACTGAAAGACCATGTCTCTCACTCATTGACTGAATGACTCTGTCTCTCACACACTGACTGAAAAAACCTTTCTCTCACACACTGACTGAAAGACCCTGTCTCTCACACACTGACTGAAAGACACTGTCTCTCACACGCTGACTGAAATACCCTCTCTCTCTCACGCTGACTGAAAGAATCTGTCTCTCACACACTGACTGAAAGTCCCTGTCTCTCAAAAACTGCCTAAAGACCATGTCTGTCACACACTATCTGAAAGATCCTGTCTCTCACACAATGATTGAAAGACACTGTCTCGGACACACTGACTAAAGACCCTTTCTCTCACACACTGACTGAAAGACCATGTCTCTCACGCACTGACTGAAAGACCCTGACTCCCACAAACTGACTGAAAGACGCTGCCTCTCAAACACTGAGAGAAAGACCCTGTCTCTCACACACTGACTGAACGACCCTTTCTCTCACATAATGACTGAAAAACCCTGTCTCTCACATACTTACTGAAAGATGCTGTCTCTCACACCCTGAATGAAAGACACTGCCTCTCTCACACTGACTGAAAGATGGTGTCTCTCAGACACTGAATGAAAGACGCTGTCTCTCACACTCTGTTTGATTGATGCTATCTCTCACAGACTGACTGAATGATGCTGTCACTCACACACTGACTGAAAGAACATGTCTCTCACACACTGACTGAAAGATACTGTCTTTCACACACTGACTGAAAGATCTTGTCTCTCACACACTAATTGAAAGATCCTGTCTCTCATATACTGACTGAAAGACCCTGTCTCTCACAGACGTACTGAAACACTCTGTCTCTCACACACTGACTGAAAGTCCCTGTCTCTCACACACTGACTGAAAGACCCTGTGTCTCACAGACTGACTGAAAGACTCTGTCTCTACAACGCTGACTGAAAGAACCTGTCTCTCTCACGCTGACTGAAAGATTCTGTCTCTCACACGCTGACTGAAAGACCCTGTCTCTCACACGCTGATTGAAAGACCCTTTCTCTCACATGCTCAATGAAATAGCCTGTCTCTCACAAGTTGACTGATAGACCCTGTCTCTCAAATGCTGACTAAAAGACCATATCAGTCTCACACTGTCTGAAAGATCCTGTATCTCACACAATGATTGAAAGACCTTGTCTCTGACAGACTGACTAAAGACCCTATCTCTCACACACTGACTGAAAGACGCTGTCTCTCACACACTGACTGAAAGAGCCTGCCTCTCACACACTGACTGAAAGACGCTGTCTCTCACAAACTGACTGAAAGACGCGGTCTCTCACACACTGACTGAAAGACCCTGTCTCTCACACGCTGAATGAAAGATTATGACTCTCACACACTGACTGAAAGACGCTGTCTCTCACACAATGACTGAAAGACCCTGTCTCTCACATATGACTGAAATACCCTGACTCTCACACACTGACTGAAAGACCCTGTCTCTCAACCTCTGAATGAAAGGCCCTGTCTCGCACACACTGACTGAAAGACCCTGTCTCTCACACACTGACAGAAAGACTCTGTCTGTCACACACTGACTGAAAAACCCTGTCTCTCACACACTGATGAAAGACCCTGTCTCTCTCACACTGACTGAAAGTCTCTTTCTCTCACACACTGGCTGAAAGAAACTCTCTCTCACACACTGGCTGAAAGACGCTGTCTCTCACACACAGACTGAACGACGCTGTCTCTCACACACTGACTGAAAGATGCTGTCTCTCACACACTGAATGAAAGACCCTGTCTCACTAACACTGACTGAATGAAGCTGTCTCTCGCACACTGACTGAAAGACCACAGCTGTCACACACTGACTGAAAGCTGCTGTCTCTCACACACTGAATGAAAGACCCTGTCTCACTCACACTGACTGAAAGTCGCCGTCTCTCACACACTCACTGAAAGACCCTGTTTCTCACACACTGACTGAAAGACCCTGTATCTCTCACACTGACGGAAAGACCCTGTCTCTTCACACTGACCGAAAGACGCTGTTTCTCACTCACTGACTGAAAGACGCTGTCTCTCACACACAGACTGAAAGATGTTGTCTCTCACATACTGAATGAAAGACCCTGTCTCACTAACACTGACTGAATAACGCTGTCTCTCACACACTGACTGAAAGACCATGGCTGTCACACACTGACTGAAAGCTGCTGTCTCTCACATACTGAAGGAAAGACCCTGTCTCACTCACACTGACTGAAAGTCGCCGTATCTCAAACACTGACTGAATGACGCTGTCTCTCGCACACTGACTGAAATACCATGTCTGTCACACACTGACTGAAAGATCCTGTCTCTCACAGACTGACTGAAAGACCGTGCATCTCACACACTCACTGAAAGACCCTGTCTCTAACAGACTGACTGAAAGTCCCTGTCTCTCAAACACTGACTGAAAACCCCTGTCTCTCACAAACTGACTGAAAGATGGTGTCTCTCAGACACTGAATGAAAGACGATGTTTCTCACACAAATTTTGATAGATGCTGTCTCTCACAGACTGACTGAATGATGCTGTCACTCACACACTGACTGAAAGAACATGTCTCTCACACACTGACTTAAAGATACTGTCTTTCACACACTGACTGAAAGATCCTGTCTCTCACACATTGATTGAAAGATCCTGTCTCTCATATACTGACTGAAAGACCCTGTCTCTCACAGACTTACTGAAACACTCTGTCTCTCACATGCTGACTGAAAGTCCCTGTCTCTCACACACTGACTGAAAGACCCTGTGTCTCACAGAATGACAGAAAGACTCTGTCTCTACAACGCTGACTGAAAGAACCTGTCTCTCTCACGCTGACTGAAAGACTCTGTCTCTCACACGCTGACTGAAAGACCCTGTCTCTCACACGCTGATTGAAAGACCCTGTCTCTCACATGCTGACTGAAATAGCCTGTCTCTCACAAGCTGACTGATAGACCCTGTCTCTTAAACGCTGACTGAAAGACCATATCAGTCTCACACTGTCTGAAAGATCCTGTCTCTCACACAATGATTGAAAGACCTTGTCTCTGACAGACTGACTAAAGACCCTATCTCTCACACACTGACTGAAAGACGCTGTCCCTCACACACTGACTGAAAGAACCTGTCTCTCACACACTGACTGAAGGACGCTGTCTCTCACACACTGACTGAAAGACCCTGCATCTAACATTCAGACTGAAAGACCCTGTCTCGCACACACTGACTGAAAGACCCTGTCTCTCACACACTGACTGAAAGACTCTGTCTCTCATATACTGACTGAAAGACGCGGTCTCTCACACAATGACTGAAAGACCGTGTCTCTCACACATGACTGAAAGACCCTGTTTCTCAACCTCTGTCTGAAAGGCCCTGTCTCGCACACACTGACTGAAAGACCATGTCTCTCACTCATTGACTGAAAGATTCTGTCTCTCATACACTGACTGAAAAAACCTGTCTCTCACACACTGATGAAAGAACCTGTCTCTCACACACTGACTGAAAGTCTCTTTCTCTCACACACTGACTGAAAGACCCTGTCTCTCACACACAGACTGAAAGAACCGAACCCTCACACACAGACTGAAAGACCCTGTCTCTCACACACAGAATGAAAGACAATGTCTCTCACACACTGACTGAAAGACGCTGTCTCTCACACAATGACTGAAAGACCGTGTCTATCACACACTGACTGAAAGACCCTGTCTCTCACACACTGACTGAAAGACTCTGTCTCTCATACACTGACTGAAAAACCCTGTCTCTCACACACTGATGAAAGATCCTGTCTCTCACACACTGACTGAAAGCCCCTGTCTCTCACACACTGACTGAAAGATGGTGTCTCCCAGACACTGAATGAAAGAGGCTGTCTCTCACACACTGTTTGATAGATGCTGTCTCTCACAGACTGACTGAATGATGCTGTCACTCACACAATGACTGAAAGACCATGTCTCTCACACACTGACAGGAAAGATCCTGTCTTTCTCACGCTGACTGAAAGATCCTGTCTCTAACACATTGATTGAAAGATCCTGTCTCTCATATACTGACTGAAAGACCCTGTCTCTCACAGACTGACTGAAACACTCTGTCTCTCACACACTGACTGAAAGTCCCTGTCTCTCAAACACTGACTGAAAGACCCTGTGTCTCACACACTGACTGAAAGACTCTGTCTCTACAAAGCTGATTGAAAGAACCTGTCTCTCTCACGCTGACTGAAAGATTCTGTCTCTCACACGCTGACTGAAAGACCCTGTCTCTCACACGCTGACTGAAAGACACTTTCTCTCATATGCTGACTGAAATAGCCTGTCTCTCACAAGCTGACTGATAGACACTGTCTCTCACAAGCTGACTGAAAGACCATATCAGTCTCGCACCGTCTGAAAGTTCCTGTCTCTCACACAATGATTGAAAGACTTTGTCTCTGTCAGACTGACTAAAGACCCTATCTCTCACACACTGACTGAAAGACGCTGTCTCTCACACACTGACTGAAAGACCCTGTCTCTCACACACTGACTGAAAGACGGATTCTCTCACTCACTGACTGAAAGACGCGGTCTCTCACACAATGACTGAAAGACCGTGTCTCTCACTCATTGACTGAAAGACTCTGTCTCTCACACACTGACTGAAAAAACCTGTCTCTCACACACTGATGAAAGAACCTGTCTCTCACACACTGACTGAAAGTCTCTTTATCTCACACACTGATTGAAAGACCATGTCTCTCACGCACAGACTGAAAGAACCGGACCCTCACACACAGACTGAAAGACCCTGTCTCTCACACACTGAATGAAAGACCATGTCTCTCACACACTGACTGAAAGACGCTGTCTCTCACACAATGACTGACAGACAGTGTCTATCACACACTGACTGAAATGCCCTGACTCTCACTCAATGACTGAAAGACACTGTCTCTCACACACTGACTGAAAAAACCTGTCTCTCACACACTGATGAAAGAACCTGTCTCTCACACACTGATGATAGAACCTGTCTCTCACACACTGACTGAAAGTCTCTTTCTCTCACACACTGACTGAAAGACCCTGTCTCTCACACACAGGCTGAAAGAACCGGACCCTCACACAAAGACTGAAAGACCCTGTCTCTCACACACTGAATGAAAGACCATGTCTCTCACACACTGACTGAAAGACGCTGTCTCTCACACACTGATTGAAAGACCCTGTTTCTCACACACTGACTGAAAGACGGAGTCTCTCACTCACTGACCGAAAGACGCGGTCTCTCACACACTGAGTGAAAGACCCTTTCTCTCACACACTGAATGAAAGATCATGTCTCTCACACACTGACTGAATGATGCAGTCTCTCACACAATGACTGAAAGACCGTGTCTCTCACACACTGACTCAGATACCCTGACTCTCACAAAATGACTGAAAGACCCTGTCTCTCACATACGGACTGAAATACCCTGTCTCTCACACACTGACTGAAAGACTCCGTCTCTCACACACTGACTGAAAAACCCTGTCTCTCACACACTGATGAAAGACCCTGTCTCTCACACACTGAATGAAAGTCTCTTTCTCTCACACACTGACTGAAAGTCTCTTTCTCTCACACACTGACTGAAAGACCCTGTCTCTCACACACAGACTGAAAGAACCTGACCCTCACACACAGGCTGAAAGACCCTGTCTCTCACACACTGAATGAAAGACCATGTCTCTCACACACTGACTGAAAGACGCTGTCTCTCACACAATGACTGAAAGACACTGTCTATCACACACTGACTGAAATACCCTGACTCTCACACACCACTGACTGAAAGACACTGACTCTCACACACTGACTGAAAGACCCTGCCTCTAACAAACTGACTGAAAGACCGTGTCTCGCACAAACTGACTGAAAGACCCTGTCTCTCACACACTGACTGAAAGCCTCTGTCTCTCATACAATGACTGAAAAACCCTGTCTCTCACACACTGATCAAAGACCCTGTCTCTCACACACTGACTGAAAGCCCCTGTCTCTCACACACTGACTGAGAGATGGTGTCTCCCAGACACTGAATGAAAGACGCTGTTTCTCACACACTGTTTGATAGATGCTGTCTCTCACAGACTGACTGAATGAAGCTGTCACTCACAAACTGACTGAAAGACCATGTCTCTCACACACTTACTGAAAGACCATATCAGTCTCACACTGTCTGAAAGATCCTGTCTCTCACCCAATTAATGAAAGACCTTGTCTCTGAAAGACTGACTAAAGATCCTATCTCTCACACATTGACTGAAAGATGCTGTCTCTCACACACTGACTGAAAGACGCGGTCTCTCACACACTGACTGAAAGACCCTGTCTCTCACACACTGAATGAAATACCCTGTCTCGCACACACTGACTGAAAGATCATGTCTCTCACTCATTGACTGAAAGACTCAGTCTCTCACACACTGACTGAAAAAACCTGTCTCTCACACACTGATGAAAGAACCTGTCTCTCACACACTGACTGAAAGTCTCTTTCTCTCACACACTGACTGAAAGACCCTGTCTCTCACACACAGACTGAAAGAACCGGACCCTCACACACAGACTGAAAGACCCTGTCTCTCACACACTGAATGAAAGACCATGTTTCTCACACACTGACTGAAAGAACCGGACCCTCACACGCAGACTGAAAGACCCTGTCTCTCACACAATGAATGAAAGACCATGTCTCTCACACACTGACTGAAAGACGCTGTCTCTCACACAATGACTGAAAGATCCTGTCTCTCACACACTGATTGAAAGATCCTGTCTCTCATATACTGACTGAAAGACCCTGTCTCTCACAGACTGACTGAAACACTCTGTCTCTCACACACTGACTGAAAGTCCCTGTCTCTCAAACACTGACTGAAAGACCCTGTGTCTCACACGCTGACTGAAAGATTCTGTCTCTCACACGCTGACTGAAAGACCCTGTCTCTCACACGCTGACTGAAAGACCCTTTCTCTCATATGCTGACTGAAATAGCCTGTCTCTCACAAGCTGACTGATAGACGCTGTCTCTCACAAGCTGACTGAAAGACCATATCAGTCTCGCACCGTCTGAAAGATCCTGTCTGTCAAAAAATGATTGAAAGACTTTGTCTCTGTCAGACTGACTAAAGACCCTATCTCTCACACACTGACTGAAAGACGCTGTCTCTCACACACTGATTGAAAGACCCTGTCTCTCACACACTGACTGAAAGACGGAGTCTCTCACTCACTGACTGAAAGACGCGGTCTCTCACACACTGACTGAAAGACCCTTTCTCTCACACACTGAATGAAAGATCATGTCTCTCACACATGACTGAAAGATGCTGTCTCTCACACAATGACTGAAAGACCGTGTCTCTCACACACTGACTCTAATACCCTGACTCTCACACAATGACTGAAAGACCCTGTCTCTCAAACTCTGACTGAAAGGCCCTGTCTCGCACACACTGACTGAAAGACCATGTCTCTCACTCATTGACTGAAAGACTCTGTCTCTCACACACTGACTGAAAAATCCTGTCTCTCACACACTGACTGAAAGACCCTGTCGCTCACACACTGACTGAAAGACCCTGTCTCTCACACACTGACTGAAAGTCCCTGTCTCTCACACACTGCTGAAAGACCCTGTCTCTCACACACTGACTGAAAGATGGTGTCTCCCAGACACTGAATGAAAGACGCTGTCTCTCACACACTGTTTGATAGATGCTGTCTCTCACAGACTGACTGAATGATGCTGTCACTAACACGCTGACTGAAAGACCATGTCTCTCACACGCTGACTAAAAGACCATATCAGTCTCACACTGTCTGAAAGATCCTGTCTCTCACACAATTATTGAAAGACCTTGTCTCTGTCAGACTGACTAAAGACCCTATCTCTCACACACTGACTGAAAGACGCTGTCTCTCACACACTGACTGAAAGACCCTGTCTCTCACACACTGACTGAAAGACGGAGTCTCTCACTCACTGACTGAAAGACGCGGTCTCTCACACACTGACTGAAAGACGCTTTCTCTCACACACTGAATGAAAGATCATGTCTCTCACACACTGACTGAAAGATGCTGACTCTCACACAATGACTGAAAAACCGTGTCTCTCACACACTGACTCAAATACCCTGACTCTCACACAAAGACTGAAAGACCCTGTCTCTCAAATTCTGACTGAAAGGCCCTGTCTCGCACACACTGACTGAAAGACCATGTCTCTCACTCATTGACTGAAAGACTCTGTCTCTCACTCATTGTTTGAAAGACTCTGTCTCTCACACACTGACTGAAAGACCCTGTCGCTCACACACTGACTGAAAGACCCTGTCTCTCACACACTGACTGAAAGACTCAGTCTCTCACACATTGACTGAAAAAACCAGTCTCTCACACACTGACTGAAAGTCTCTTTCTCTCACACACTGACTAAAAGATGGTGCTCCCAGACACTGAATGAAAGACGCTGTCTCTCACACACTGTTTGATAGATGCTGTCTCTCACAGACTGACTGAATGATGATGTCACTAACACACTGACTGAAAGACCATGTCTCTCACATGCTGACTGAAATAGCCCTTCTCTCACAAGCTAACTGATAGACCCTGTCTCTCAGACACTGATGAAAGACCCTGTCACTCACACACTGACTGAAAGTCTCTTTCTCTCACACACTGACTGAAAGACGCTGTTTCTCACACAATGACTGAAAGAGCGTGTCTATCACACACTGACTGAAATACCCTGACTCTCTCTCACTGACTAAAAGACACTGTCTGTCACACACTGACTGAAAGACCCTGCCTCTAAGACTCTGACTGAAAGACCCTGTCTCGCACACACTGATTGAAAGACTCTGTCTCTCATACAATGAAGGAAAGACGCGGTCTCTCACACACTGATTGAAAGACCCTATCTCTCACACACAGTTTGACAGATGCTGTCTCTCACAGACTGACTGAATGATGATGTCACTAACACACTGACTGAAAGACCATGTCTCTCACACGCTGACTGAAAGACCCTGTCTCTCACACAATGACTGAAAGACCGTGTCTCTCACACATGACTGAAATACCCTGACTCTCACACACTGACTGAAAGACCCTGTTTCTCACCCTCTGACTGAAAGACCCTGTCTCGCACACACTGACTGAAAGACCATGTCTCTCACTCATTGACTGAAAGATTCTGTCTTTCACACACTGACTGAAAAAACCTTTCTCTCACACACTGATGAAAGAACCTGTCTCTCACACACTGACTGAAAGTCTCTTTCTCTCACACACTGACTGAAAGACCCTGTCTCTCACACACAGACTGAAAGAACCGGACCCTCACACACTGACTGAAAGACCCTGTCTCTCACACACAGAATGAAAGACAATGTCTCTCACACACTGACTGAAAGACGCTGTCTCTCACACAATGACTGAAAGACCGTGTCTATCACACACTGACTGAAAGACCCTGTCTCTCACACACTGACTGAAAGACTCTGTCTCTCATACACTGACTGAAAGATGGTGTCTCCCAGACACTGAATGAAAGACGCTGTCTCTCACACACAGTTTGATAGATGCTGTCTCTCACAGACTGACTGAATGATGCTGTCACTCACACAATGACTGAAAGACCATGTCTCTCACACACTGACTGAAAGATCCTGTCTTTCTCACGCTGACTGAAAGACCCTGTCTCTCACACACTGATTGAAAGATCCTGTCTCTCATATACTGACTGAAAGACTCTGTCTCTCTCAGACTGACTGAAAAATTCTGTCTCTCACACACTGACTGAAAGTCCCTATCTCTCAAACACTGACTGAAAGACCCTGTGTCTCACACACTGACTGAAAGACTCTGTCTCTACAACGCTGACTGAAAGAACCTGTCTCTCTCACGCTGACTGAAAGATTCTGTCTCTCACACGCTGACTGAAAGACCCTGTCTCTCACACGCTGACTGAAAGACACTTTCTCTCATAACAAAAACAGAATTACCTGGAAAAACTCAGCAGGTCTGGCAGCATCGGCGGAGAAGAAAAGAGTTGACGTTTCGAGTCCTCATGACCCTTCGACAGAACTTGAGTTCGAGTCCAGGAAAGAGCTGAAATATAAGCTGGTTTAAGGTGTGTGTGTGGGGGGCGGAGAGATAGAGAGACAGAGAGGTGGAGGGGGTTGGTGTGGTTGTAGGGACAAACAAGCAGTTATAGAAGCAGATCATCAAAAGATGTCAACCACAATAGTACAATAGAACACATAGGTGTTAAAGTTAAAGTTGGTGATATTATCTAAACGAATGTGCTAATTAAGAATGGATGGTAGGGCACTCAAGGTATAGCTCTAGTGGGTTTTTTTTTTATTTTTTTTTTAATATAATGGAAATAGGTGGGAAAAGGAAAATCTTTATAATTTATTGGGAAAAAAAAAGAGGAAGGGGGAAACAGAAAGGGGGTGGGGATGGGGGAGGGAGCTCACGACCTAAAGTTGTTGAATTCAATATTCAGTCCGGAAGGCTGTAAAGTCCCTAGTCGGAAGATGAGGTGTTGTTCCTCCAGTTTGCGTTGGGCTTCACTGGAACAATGCAGCAAGCCAAGGACAGACATGTGGGCAAGAGAGCAGGGTGGAGTGTTAAAATGGCAAGCGACAGGGAGGTTTGGGTCCTCTTTTTTTTTCCCAATAAATTATAAAGATTTTCCTTTTCCCACCTATTTCCATTATATTAAAAAAAAATAAAAAAAAATATAAAAAAAAACCCAATAGAGCTATACCTTGAGTGCCCTACCATCCATTCTTAATTAGCACATTCGTTTAGATAATATCACCAACTTTAACTTTAACACCTATGTGTTCTATTGTACTATTGTGGTTGACATCTTTTGATGATCTGCTTCTATCACTGCTTGTTTGTCCCTACAACCACACCAACCCCCTCCACCTCTCTGTCTCTCTATCTCTCCGCCCCCCACACACACACCTTAAACCAGCTTATATTTCAGCTCTTTCCTGGACTCGAACTCAAGTTCTGTCGAAGGGTCATGAGGACTCGAAACGTCAACTCTTTTCTTCTCCGCCGATGCTGCCAGACCTGCTGAGTTTTTCCAGGTAATTCTGTTTTTGTTTTGGACTTCCAGCATCCGCAGTTTTTTTGTTTTTTACTTTCTCTCATATGCTGACTGAAATAGCCTGTCTCTCACAAGCTGACTGATAGACCCTGTCTCTCACAAGCTGACTGAAAGACCATATCAGTCTCGCACCGTCTGAAAGATCCTGTCTCTCACACAATGATTGAAAGACTTTGTCTCTGTCAGACTGACTAAAGACCCTATCTCTCACACACTGACTGAAAGACGCTGTCTCTCACACACTGACTGAAAGACCCTGTCTCTCACACAATGACTGAAAGAGAATGTCTCTCACTCACTGACTGAAAAAACCAGTCTCTCACACACTGATGAAAGACCCTGTCTCTCACACACTGACTGAAAGTCTCTTTCTCTCACACACTGACTAAAAGATGGTGCTCCCAGACACTGAAAGAAAGACGCTGTCTCTCACACACTGTTTGATAGATGCTGTCTCTCACAGACTGACTGAATGATGCTGTCACTAACACACTGACTGAAAGACCATGTCTCTCACACGCTGACTGAAAGACCCTGTCTCTCACATGCTGACTGAAATAGCCTGTCTCTCACAAGCTAACTGATAGACCCTGTCTCTCAAACGCTGACTAAAAGACCATATCAGTCTCACACTGTCTGAAAGATCCTGTCTCTCACACAATTATTGAAAGACCTTGTCTCTGACAGACTGACTAAAGACCCTATCTCTCACACACTGACTGAAAGACGCTGTCTCTCACACACTGACTGAAAAAACCTTTCTCTCACACACTGACTGAAAGACCCTGTCGCTCACACACTGACAGAAAGACCCTGTCTCTCACACACTGACTGAAAGCCCCTGTCTCTCACACACTGACTGAAAGACTCTGTCTCTCAGACACTGATGAAAGACCCTGTTACTCACACACTGACTGAAAGTCTCTTTCTCTAACACACTGACTGAAAGACGCTGTTTCTCACACAATGACTGAAAGACCGTGTCTATCACACACTGACTGAAATACCCTGTTTCTCAACCTCTGACTGAAAGACGCTTTCTCGCACACACTGACTGAAAGACCATGTCTCTCACTCATTGACTGAAAGATTCTGTCTCTCACACACTGACTGAAAAAACCTGTCTCTCACACACTGATGAAAGAACCTGTCTCTCACACACTGACTGAAAGTCTCTTTCTCTCACACACTGACTGAAAGACCCTGTCTCTCACACACAGACTGAAAGAACCGGACCCTCACCCACAGACTGAAAGACCCTGTCTCTCACACACAGAATGAAAGACAATGTCTCTCACACACTGACTGAAAGATGCTGTCTCTCACACAATGACTGAAAGAACGTGTCTATCACACACTGACTGAAAGACCCTGTCTCACACACACTGACTGAAAGACTCTGTCTCTCATACACTGACTGAAAAACCCTGTCTCTCACACACTGATGAAAGATCCTGTCTCTCACAAACTGACTGAAAGCCCCTGTCTCTCACACACTGACTGAAAGATGGTGTCTCCCAGACACTGAATGAAAGACGCTGTCTCTCACACACTGTTTGATAGATGCTGTCTCTCACAGACTGACTGAATGATGCTGTCACTCACACAATGACTGAAAGACCCTGTCTCACACACACTGACTGAAAGACTCTGTCTCTCATACACTGACTGAAAAACCCTGTCTCTCACACACTGATGAAAGATCCTGTCTCTCACAAACTGACTGAAAGCCCCTGTCTCTCACACACTGACTGAAAGATGGTGTCTCCCAGACACTGAATGAAAGACGCTGTCTCTCACACACTGTTTGATAGATGCTGTCTCTCACAGACTGACTGAATGATGCTGTCACTCACACAATGACTGAAAGACCATGTCTCTCACACACTGACTGAAAGACGGAGTCTCTCACTCACTGACTGAAAGACGCGGTCTCTCACACACTGACTGAAAGACCCTGTCTCTCACACACTGAATGAAAGATCATGTCTCTCACACACTGACTGAAAGATGCTGTCTCTCACACAATGACTGAAAGACCGTGTCTCTCACACACTGACTCAAATACCCTGACTCTCACACAATGACTGAAAGACCCTGTCTCTCAAACTCTGACTGAAAGGCCCTGTCTCGCACACGCTGACTGAAAGACCATGTCTCTCACACACTGATTGAAAGATCCTGTCTCTCATATACTGACTGAAAGACCCTGTCTCTCACAGACTGACTGAAACACTCTGTCTCTCACACACTCACTGAAAGTCCCTGTCTCTCACACACTGACTGAAAGACCCTGTGTCTCACGCACTGACCGAAAGACTCTGTCTCTACAACGCTGACTGAAAGAACCGGTCTCTCTCACGCTGACTGAAAGACCCTGTCTCTCATATGCTGACTGAAATAGCCTGTCTCTCACAAGCTGACTGATAGACGCTGTCTCTCACAAGCTGACTGAAAGACCATATCAGTCTCACACTGTCTGAAAGATCCTGTCTCACACACAAAGATTGAAAGACCTTGTCTCTGACAGACTGACTAAAGACTCTATCTCTCACACACTGACTGAAAGACGCTGTCTCTCCCACACTGACTGAAATACCCTGCCTCTCACACACTGAATGAAAGACCCTGTCTCTCAAACTCTGACTGAAAGGCCCTGTCTCTCACACACTGACTGAAAGACACTGTCTCTCACACACTGAATGAAAGACCATGTCTCTCACACAATGACTGAAAGATGCTATCACTCACACACTGAATGAAAGACCCTGTCTCACTCACACTGACTGAAAGGCGCCGTCTCTCAAACACTGACTGAATGATGCTGTCTCTCCCACACTGACTGAAAGACCATGTCTGTCACACACTGACAGAAAGATCCTGTCTCTCACACACTGACTGAAAGAACCTGTCTCTCACACACTCACTGAAAAACCCTGTCTCTCACACACTGACTGAAAGACCCTGTCTCTCACACACTGACTGAAAGAACCTGTCTCTCACACACTGACTGAAAGACGCTGTCTCTCACACACTGACTGGATGACGCTGTCGCTCACACACTGACTGAAAGATCCTGTCTCTCACATACTGAATGAAAGACCCTGTCTCACTAACACTGACTGAATGACGCTGTCTCTCGCACACTGACTGAAAGACCATGGCTGTCACACACTGACTGAAAGCTGCTGTCTCTCACACACTGAATGAAAGACCCTGTCTCACTCACACTGACTGAAAGTCGCCGTCTCTCACACACTCACTGAAAGACCCTGTCTCTCACACACTGACTGAAAGACCCTGTATCTCTCACACTGACGGAAAGACCCTGTCTCTTCACACTGACTGAAAGACGCTGTTTCTCACTCACTGACTGAAAGACGCTGTCTCTCACATGCTGACTGAAAGATGCTGTCTTTCAAACATTGACTGAAAGACACTGTCTCTCAGACACTGACTGAAAGACACTGTCTCTCACAAACTGACTGAAAGACACTGTCTCTCACAAACTGACTGAAAGACACTGTCTCCCACACACTGACTGATATATTCTGTCTTTCACACGCTGACAGAAAGACTCTGCCTCATACACTGTATGAAAGACCCTCTTTCACAAACTGAATTAAAGTCCCTGTCTCGCACACATTCACTGAATGACCCTGTCTCTCACAGACTGACTGAAAGACCCTGTCTCTCACAAACTGACTGAAAGCCCCTGTGACTCACACACTGACTGAAAGACCCTGTCTCTCACACACTAACTGAAAGACGCTTTCGCTCACACACTGACTGAAAGACTCTGTCTCTACAACGCTGACTGAAAGAACCTGTCTCTCTCACGCTGACTGAAAGTTTCTGTCTCTCACACGCAGACTGAAAGACCCTTTCTCTCACACGCTGACTGAAAGACCCTGTCTCTCATAAGCTGACTGAAAAAGCCTGTCTCTCACACGCTGACTGATAGACGCTGTCGTTCATAAGCTGACTGAAAGACCATATCAGTCTCACTCTGTCTGAAAGATCCTGTCTCACACACAATGATTGAAAGACCTTGTCTCTGACAGACTGACTAAAGACCCTGTCTCTCACACACTGACTGAAAGACGCTGTCTCTCACACACAGACTGAAAAACCCTGTCTCTCACACACTGACTGAAAGACCCTGTCGCTCACACACTGACAGAAAGACCCTGTCTCTCACACACTGACTGAAAGAATCTGTCTCTCAGACACTGATTAAAGACCCTGTTACTCACACACTGACTGAAAGTCTCTTTCTCTAACACACTGACTGAAAGACGCTGTTTCTCACACAATGACTGAAAGACCGTGTCTATCACACAATGAATGAAATACCCTGACTCTCTCTCACTGACTGAAAGACACTGTCTGTCACACACTGACTGAAAGACCCTGTTTCTCAACCTCTGACTGAAAGACCCTGTCTCGCACACACTGACTGAAAGACCATGTCTCTCACTCATTGACTGAAAGATTCTGTCTCTCACACACTGACTGATAAAACCTGTCTCTCACACAATGATGAAAGAACCTGTCTCTCACACACTGACTGAAAGTCTCTTTCTCTCACACACTGACTGAAAGACCCTGTCTCTCACACACAGACTGAAAGAACCGGACCCTCACACACAGACTGAAAGACCCTGTCTCTCACACACAAAATGAAAGACAATGTCTCTCACACACTGACTGAAAGACGCTGTCTCTCACACAATGACTGAAAGACCGTGTCTATCACACACTGACTGAAAGACGCTGTCTCTCACACACTGACTGAAAGACTCTGTCTCTCATACACTGACTGAAAAACCCTGTCTCTCACACACTGATGAAAGATCCTGTCTCTCACACACTGATTGAAAGCCCCTGTCTCTCACACACTGACTGAAAGATGGTGTCTCCCAGACACTGAATGAAAGACGCTGTCTCTCACACACTGTTTGATAGATGCTGTCTCTCACAGACTGACTGAATGATGCTGTCACTCACACAATGACTGAAAGACCATGTCTCTCACACACTGACTGAAAGATCCTGTCTTTCTCACGCTGACTGAAAGATCCTGTCTCTCACACACTGATTGAAAGTTCCTGTCTCTCATATACTGACTGAAAGACCCTGTCTCTCACAGACTGACTGAAACAATCTGTCTCTCACACACTGACTGAAAGTCCCTGTCTCTCAAACACTGACTGAAAGACCCTGTCTCTCACACGCTGACTGAAAGACCCTTTCTCTCATATGCTGACTGAAATAGCCTGTCTCTCACAAGCTGACTGATAGACGCTGTCTCTCACAAGCTGACTGAAAGACCATATCAGTCTCGCACCGTCTGAAAGATCCTGTCTCTCACACAATGATTGAAAGACTTTGTCTCTGTCAGACTGACTAAAGACCCTATCTCTCACATACTGACTGAAAGACGCTGTATCTAACACACCGACTGAAAGACCCTGTCTCTCACACACTGACTGAAAGACGGAGTCTCTCACTCACTGACTGAAAGACGCGGTCTCTCACACACTGACTGAAAGACCCTGTCTCTCACACACTGAATGAAAGATCATGTCTCTCACACACTGACTGAAAGATGCTGTCTCTCACACAATGACTGAAAGACCGTGTCTCTCACACACTGACTCAAATACCCTGACTCTCACACAATGACTGAAAGACCCTGTCTCTCAAACTCTGACTGAAAGGCCCTGTCTCGCACACGCTGACTGAAAGACCATGTCTCTCACACACTGATTGAAAGATCCTGTCTCTCATATACTGACTGAAAGACCCTGTCTCTCACAGACTGAATGAAACACTCTGTCTCTCACACACTCACTGAAAGTCCCTGTCTCTCACACACTGACTGAAAGACCCTGTGTCTCACGCACTGACTGAAAGACTCTGTCTCTACAACGCTGACTGAAAGAACCGGTCTCTCTCACGCTGACTGAAAGACCCTGTCTCTCATATGCTGACTGAAATAGCCTGTCTCTCACACACTGACTGAAAGACGCTGTCTCTCACACACTGACTGGATGACGCTGTCGCTCACACACTGACTGAAAGATTCTGTCTCTCACATACTGAATGAAAGACCCTGTCTCACTAACACTGACTGAATGACGCTGTCTCTCGCACACTGACTGAAAGACCATGGCTGTCACACACTGACTGAAAGCTGCTGTCTCTCACACACTGAATGAAAGACCCTGTCTCACTCACACTGACTGAAAGTCGCCGTCTCTCACACACTCACTGAAAGACCCTGTCTCTCACACACTGACTGAAAGACCCTGTATCTCTCACACTGACGGAAAGACCCTGTCTCTTCACACTGACCGAAAGACGCTGTTTCTCACTCACTGACTGAAAGACGCTGTCTCTCACATGCTGACTGAAAGATGCTGTCTTTCAAACATTGACTGAAAGACACTGTCTCTCAGAAACTGACTGAAATACCCTGCCTCTCACACACTGAATGAAAGACCCTGTCTCTCAAACTCTGACTGAAAGGCCCTGTCTCTCACACACTGACTGAAAGACACTGTTTCTCACACACTGAATGAAAGACCATGTCTCTCACACAATGACTGAAAGATGCTATCACTCACACACTGAATGAAAGACCCTGTCTCACTCACACTGACTGAAAGGCGCCGTCTCTCAAACACTGACTGAATGATGCTGTCTCTCCCACACTGACTGAAAGACCATGTCTGTCACACACTGACAGAAAGATCCTGTCTCTCACACACTGACTGAAAGAACCTGTCTCTCACACACTCACTGAAAAACCCTGTCTCTCACACACTGACTGAAAGACCCTGTCTCTCACACACTGGCTGAAAGAACCTGTCTCTCACACACTGACTGAAAGACGCTGTCTCTCACACACTGACTGGATGACGCTGTCGCTCACACACTGACTGAAAGATCCTGTCTCTCACATACTGAATGAAAGACCCTGTCTCACTAACACTGACTGAATGACGCTGTCTCTCGCACACTGACTGAAAGACCATGGCTGTCACACACTGACTGAAAGCTGCTGTCTCTCACACACTGAATGAAAGACCCTGTCTCACTCACACTGACTGAAAGTCGCCGTCTCTCACACACTCACTGAAAGACCCTGTCTCTCACACACTGACTGAAAGACCCTGTATCTCTCACACTGACGGAAAGACCCTGTCTCTTCACACTGACCGAAAGACGCTGTTTCTCACTCACTGACTGAAAGACGCTGTCTCTCACATGCTGACTGAAAGATGCTGTCTTTCAAACATTGACTGAAAGACACTGTCTCTCAGAAACTGACTGAAATACCCTGCCTCTCACACACTGAATGAAAGACCCTGTCTCTCAAACTCTGACTGAAAGGCCCTGTCTCTCACACACTGACTGAAAGACACTGTCTCTCACACACTGAATGAAAGACCATGTCTCTCACACAATGACTGAAAGATGCTATCACTCACACACTGAATGAAAGACCCTGTCTCACTCACACTGACTGAAAGGCGCCGTCTCTCAAACACTGACTGAATGATGCTGTCTCTCCCACACTGACTGAAAGACCATGTCTGTCACACACTGACAGAAAGATCCTGTCTCTCACACACTGACTGAAAGAACCTGTCTCTCACACACTCACTGAAAAACCCTGTCTCTCACACACTGACTGAAAGACCCTGTCTCTCACACACTGGCTGAAAGAACCTGTCTCTCACACACTGACTGAAAGACGCTGTCTCTCACACACTGACTGGATGACGCTGTCGCTCACACACTGACTGAAAGATCCTGTCTCTCACATACTGAATGAAAGACCCTGTCTCACTAACACTGACTGAATGACGCTGTCTCTCGCACACTGACTGAAAGACCATGGCTGTCACACACTGACTGAAAGCTGCTGTCTCTCACACACTGAATGAAAGACCCTGTCTCACTCACACTGACTGAAAGTCGCCGTCTCTCACACACTCACTGAAAGACCCTGTCTCTCACACACTGACTGAAAGACCCTGTATCTCTCACACTGACGGAAAGACCCTGTCTCTTCACACTGACTGAAAGACGCTGTTTCTCACTCACTGACTGAAAGACGCTGTCTCTCACATGCTGACTGAAAGATGCTGTCTTTCAAACATTGACTGAAAGACACTGTCTCTCATACACTGACTGAAAGACACTGTCTCTCACAAACTGACTGAAAGACACTGTCTCTCACAAACTGACTGAAAGACACTGTCTCCCACACACTGACTGATATATTCTGTCTTTCACACGCTGACAGAAAGACTCTGCCTCATACACTGTATGAAAGACCCTCTTTCACAAACTGAATTAAAGTCCCTGTCTCGCACACATTCACTGAATGACCCTGTCTCTCACAGACTGACTGAAAGACCCTGTCTCTCACAAACTGACTGAAAGCCCCTGTGACTCACACACTGACTGAAAGAACCTATCTCTCACACACTGACTGAAAGACGCTGTCTCTCTCACACTGACTGAAAGACTCCGTGGCTCAAACGCTGACTGAAAGAAACTGTCTCTCCCTCGTTGACTGAAAGATTCCGTCTCTCACACGCTCACAGAAAGACCCTTTCTCTCGCACGCTGACTGAAAGACCCTGTCTCTCATAAGCTGACTGAAAAAGCCTGTCTCTCACACGCTGACTGATAGACGCTGTCGTTCATAAGCTGACTGAAAGACCATATCAGTCTCACTCTGTCTGAAAGATCCTGTCTCACACACAATGATTGAAAGACCTTGTCTCTGACAGACTGACTAAAGACCCTGTCTCTCACACACTGACTGAAAGACGCTGTCTCTCACATACTGCCTGAAAGATGCAGTCTCTCACACACTGACTGAAAAAGGCTGTCGCTCACACACTGACAGAAAGACCCTGTCTCTCACACACTGACTGAAAGAATCTGTCTCTCAGACACTGATTAAAGACCCTGTTACTCACACACTGACTGAAAGTCTCTTTCTCTAACACACTGACTGAAAGACGCTGTTTCTCACACAATGACTGAAAGACCGTGTCTATCACACAATGACTGAAATACCCTGACTCTCTCTCACTGACTGAAAGACACTGTCTGTCACACACTGACTGAAAGACCCTGTTTCTCAACCTCTGACTGAAAGACCCTGTCTCGCACACACTGACTGAAAGACCATGTCTCTCACTCATTGACTGAAAGATTCTGTCTCTCACACACTGACTGATAAAACCTGTCTCTCACACAATGATGAAAGAACCTGTCTCTCACACACTGACTGAAAGTCTCTTTCTCTCACACACTGATGAAAGACCCTGTCTCTCACACACAGACTGAAAGAACCGGACCCTCACACACAGACTGAAAGACCCTGTCTCTCACACACAAAATGAAAGACAATGTCTCTCACACACTGACTGAAAGACGCTGTCTCTCACACAATGACTGAAAGACCGTGTCTATCACACACTGACTGAAAGACGCTGTCTCTCACACACTGACTGAAAGACTCTGTCTCTCATACACTGACTGAAAAACCCTGTCTCTCACACACTGATGAAAGATCCTGTCTCTCACACACTGACTGAAAGCCCCTTTCTCTCACACACTGACTGAAAGATGGTGTCTCCCAGACACTGAATGAAAGACGCTGTCTCTCACACACTGTTTGATAGATGCTGTCTCTCACAGACTGACTGAATGATGCTGTCACTCACACAATGACTGAAAGACCATGTCTCTCACACACTGACTGAAAGATCCTGTCTTTCTCACGCTGACTGAAAGACCCTGTCTCTCACACACTGATTGAAAGTTCCTGTCTCTCATATACTGACTGAAAGACCCTGTCTCTCACAGACTGACTGAAACAATCTGTCTCTCACACACTGACTGAAAGTCCCTGTCTCTCAAACACTGACTGAAAGACCCTGTCTCTCACACGCTGACTGAAAGACCCTTTCTCTCATATGCTGACTGAAATAGCCTGTCCCTCACAAGCTGACTGATAGACGCTGTCTCTCACAAGCTGACTGAAAGACCATATCAGTCTCGCACCGTCTGAAAGATCCTGTCTCTCACACAATGATTGAAAGACTTTGTCTCTGTCAGACTGACTAAAGACCCTATCTCTCACATACTGACTGAAAGACGCTGTCTCTCACACACTGACTGAAAGACCCTGTCTCTCACACACTGACTTAAAGACCCTGTCTCTCACACACTGACTGAAAGACGGAGTCTCTCACTCACTGACTGAAAGACGCGGTCTCTCACACACTGACTGAAAGACCCTGTCTCTCACACACTGAATGAAAGATCATGTCTCTCACACACTGACTGAAAGATGCTGTCTCTCACACAATGACTGAAAGACCGTGTCTCTCACACACTGACTCAAATACCCTGACTCTCACACAATGACTGAAAGACCCTGTCTCTCAAACACTGACTGAAAGGCCCTGTCTCGCACACGCTGACTGAAAGACCATGTCTCTCACACACTGATTGAAAGATCCTGTCTCTCATATACTGACTGAAAGACCCTGTCTCTCACAGACTGAATGAAACACTCTGTCTCTCACACACTCACTGAAAGTCCCTGTCTCTCACACACTGACTGAAAGACCCTGTGTCTCACGCACTGACTGAAAGACTCTGTCTCTACAACGCTGACTGAAAGAACCGGTCTCTCTCACGCTGACTGAAAGACCCTGTCTCTCATATGCTGACTGAAATAGCCTGTCTCTCACACACTGACTGAAAGACGCTGTCTCTCACACACTGACTGGATGACGCTGTCGCTCACACACTGACTGAAAGATCCTGTCTCTCACATACTGAATGAAAGACCCTGTCTCACTAACACTGACTGAATGACGCTGTCTCTCGCACACTGACTGAAAGACCATGGCTGTCACACACTGACTGAAAGCTGCTGTCTCTCACACACTGAATGAAAGACCCTGTCTCACTCACACTGACTGAAAGTCGCCGTCTCTCACACACTCACTGAAAGACCCTGTCTCTCACACACTGACTGAAAGACCCTGTATCTCTCACACTGACGGAAAGACCCTGTCTCTTCACACTGACCGAAAGACGCTGTTTCTCACTCACTGACTGAAAGACGCTGTCTCTCACATGCTGACTGAAAGATGCTGTCTTTCAAACATTGACTGAAAGACACTGTCTCTCAGAAACTGACTGAAATACCCTGCCTCTCACACACTGAATGAAAGACCCTGTCTCTCAAACTCTGACTGAAAGGCCCTGTCTCTCACACACTGACTGAAAGACACTGTCTCTCACACACTGAATGAAAGACCATGTCTCTCACACAATGACTGAAAGATGCTATCACTCACACACTGAATGAAAGACCCTGTCTCACTCACACTGACTGAAAGGCGCCGTCTCTCAAACACTGACTGAATGATGCTGTCTCTCCCACACTGACTGAAAGACCATGTCTGTCACACACTGACAGAAAGATCCTGTCTCTCACACACTGACTGAAAGAACCTGTCTCTCACACACTCACTGAAAAACCCTGTCTCTCACACACTGACTGAAAGACCCTGTCTCTCACACACTGGCTGAAAGAACCTGTCTCTCACACACTGACTGAAAGACGCTGTCTCTCACACACTGACTGGATGACGCTGTCGCTCACACACTGACTGAAAGATCCTGTCTCTCACATACTGAATGAAAGACCCTGTCTCACTAACACTGACTGAATGACGCTGTCTCTCGCACACTGACTGAAAGACCATGGCTGTCACACACTGACTGAAAGCTGCTGTCTCTCACACACTGAATGAAAGACCCTGTCTCACTCACACTGACTGAAAGTCGCCGTCTCTCACACACTCACTGAAAGACCCTGTCTCTCACACACTGACTGAAAGACCCTGTATCTCTCACACTGACGGAAAGACCCTGTCTCTTCACACTGACTGAAAGACGCTGTTTCTCACTCACTGACTGAAAGACGCTGTCTCTCACATGCTGACTGAAAGATGCTGTCTTTCAAACATTGACTGAAAGACACTGTCTCTCATACACTGACTGAAAGACACTGTCTCTCACAAACTGACTGAAAGACACTGTCTCTCACAAACTGACTGAAAGACACTGTCTCCCACACACTGACTGATATATTCTGTCTTTCACACGCTGACAGAAAGACTCTGCCTCATACACTGTATGAAAGACCCTCTTTCACAAACTGAATTAAAGTCCCTGTCTCGCACACATTCACTGAATGACCCTGTCTCTCACAGACTGACTGAAAGACCCTGTCTCTCACAAACTGACTGAAAGCCCCTGTGACTCACACACTGACTGAAAGACCCTGTCTCTCACACACTAACTGAAAGACGCTTTCGCTCACACACTGACTGAAAGACTCTGTCTCTACAACGCTGACTGAAAGAACCTGTCTCTCTCACGCTGACTGAAAGTTTCTGTCTCTCACACGCAGACTGAAAGACCCTTTCTCTCACACGCTGACTGAAAGACCCTGTCTCTCATAAGCTGACTGAAAAAGCCTGTCTCTCACACGCTGACTGATAGACGCTGTCGTTCATAAGCTGACTGAAAGACCATATCAGTCTCACTCTGTCTGAAAGATCCTGTCTCACACACAATGATTGAAAGACCTTGTCTCTGACAGACTGACTAAAGACCCTGTCTCTCACACACAGACTGAAAGACCCTGTCTCTCACACACTGACTGAAAGACCCTGTCGCTCACACACTGACAGAAAGACCCTGTCTCTCACACACTGACTGAAAGAATCTGTCTCTCAGACACTGATTAAAGACCCTGTTACTCACACACTGACTGAAAGTCTCTTTCTCTAACACACTGACTGAAAGACGCTGTTTCTCACACAATGACTGAAAGACCGTGTCTATCACACAATGACTGAAATACCCTGACTCTCTCTCACTGACTGAAAGACACTGTCTGTCACACACTGACTGAAAGACCCTGTTTCTCAACCTCTGACTGAAAGACCCTGTCTCGCACACACTGACTGAAAGACCATGTCTCTCACTCATTGACTGAAAGATTCTGTCTCTCACACACTGACTGATAAAACCTGTCTCTCACACAATGATGAAAGAACCTGTCTCTCACACACTGACTGAAAGTCTCTTTCTCTCACACACTGATGAAAGACCCTGTCTCTCACACACAGACTGAAAGAACCGGACCCTCACACACAGACTGAAAGACCCTGTCTCTCACACACAAAATGAAAGACAATGTCTCTCACACACTGACTGAAAGACGCTGTCTCTCACACAATGACTGAAAGACCGTGTCTATCACACACTGACTGAAAGACGCTGTCTCTCACACACTGACTGAAAGACTCTGTCTCTCATACACTGACTGAAAAACCCTGTCTCTCACACACTGATGAAAGATCCTGTCTCTCACACACTGACTGAAAGCCCCTTTCTCTCACACACTGACTGAAAGATGGTGTCTCCCAGACACTGAATGAAAGACGCTGTCTCTCACACACTGTTTGATAGATGCTGTCTCTCACAGACTGACTGAATGATGCTGTCACTCACACAATGACTGAAAGACCATGTCTCTCACACACTGACTGAAAGATCCTGTCTTTCTCACGCTGACTGAAAGACCCTGTCTCTCACACACTGATTGAAAGTTCCTGTCTCTCATATACTGACTGAAAGACCCTGTCTCTCACAGACTGACTGAAACAATCTGTCTCTCACACACTGACTGAAAGTCCCTGTCTCTCAAACACTGACTGAAAGACCCTGTCTCTCACACGCTGACTGAAAGACCCTTTCTCTCATATGCTGACTGAAATAGCCTGTCCCTCACAAGCTGACTGATAGACGCTGTCTCTCACAAGCTGACTGAAAGACCATATCAGTCTCGCACCGTCTGAAAGATCCTGTCTCTCACACAATGATTGAAAGACTTTGTCTCTGTCAGACTGACTAAAGACCCTATCTCTCACATACTGACTGAAAGACGCTGTCTCTCACACACTGACTGAAAGACCCTGTCTCTCACACACTGACTTAAAGACCCTGTCTCTCACACACTGACTGAAAGACGGAGTCTCTCACTCACTGACTGAAAGACGCGGTCTCTCACACACTGACTGAAAGACCCTGTCTCTCACACACTGAATGAAAGATCATGTCTCTCACACACTGACTGAAAGATGCTGTCTCTCACACAATGACTGAAAGACCGTGTCTCTCACACACTGACTCAAATACCCTGACTCTCACACAATGACTGAAAGACCCTGTCTCTCAAACACTGACTGAAAGGCCCTGTCTCGCACACGCTGACTGAAAGACCATGTCTCTCACACACTGATTGAAAGATCCTGTCTCTCATATACTGACTGAAAGACCCTGTCTCTCACAGACTGAATGAAACACTCTGTCTCTCACACACTCACTGAAAGTCCCTGTCTCTCACACACTGACTGAAAGACCCTGTGTCTCACGCACTGACTGAAAGTCTCTGTCTCTACAACGCTGACTGAAAGAACCTGTCTCTCTCACGCTGACTGAAAGACCCTGTCTCTCATATGCTGACTGAAATAGCCTGTCTCTCACACACTGACTGAAAGACGCTGTCTCTCACACACTGACTGGATGACGCTGTCGCTCACACACTGACTGAAAGATCCTGTCTCTCACATACTGAATGAAAGACCCTGTCTCACTAACACTGACTGAATGACGCTGTCTCTCGCACACTGACTGAAAGACCATGGCTGTCACACACTGACTGAAAGCTGCTGTCTCTCACACACTGAATGAAAGACCCTGTCTCACTCACACTGACTGAAAGTCGCCGTCTCTCACACACTCACTGAAAGACCCTGTCTCTCACACACTGACGGAAAGACCCTGTATCTCTCACACTGACGGAAAGACCCTGTCTCTTCACACTGACCGAAAGACGCTGTTTCTCAGCTCACTGACTGAAAGACGCTGTCTCTCACATGCTGACTGAAAGATGCTGTCTTTCAAACATTGACTGAAAGACACTGTCTCTCAGAAACTGACTGAAATACCCTGCCTCTCACACACTGAATGAAAGACCCTGTCTCTCAAACTCTGACTGAAAGGCCCTGTCTCTCACACACTGACTGAAAGACACTGTCTCTCACACACTGAATGAAAGACCATGTCTCTCACACAATGACTGAAAGATGCTATCACTCACACACTGAATGAAAGACCCTGTCTCACTCACACTGACTGAAAGGCGCCGTCTCTCAAACACTGACTGAATGATGCTGTCTCTCCCACACTGACTGAAAGACCATGTCTGTCACACACTGACAGAAAGATCCTGTCTCTCACACACTGACTGAAAGAACCTGTCTCTCACACACTCACTGAAAAACCCTGTCTCTCACACACTGACTGAAAGACCCTGTCTCTCACACACTGGCTGAAAGAACCTGTCTCTCACACACTGACTGAAAGACGCTGTCTCTCACACACTGACTGGATGACGCTGTCGCTCACACACTGACTGAAAGATCCTGTCTCTCACATACTGAATGAAAGACCCTGTCTCACTAACACTGACTGAATGACGCTGTCTCTCGCACACTGACTGAAAGACCATGGCTGTCACACACTGACTGAAAGCTGCTGTCTCTCACACACTGAATGAAAGACCCTGTCTCACTCACACTGACTGAAAGTCGCCGTCTCTCACACACTCACTGAAAGACCCTGTCTCTCACACACTGACTGAAAGACCCTGTGTCTCTCACACTGACGGAAAGACCCTGTCTCTTCAAACTGACTGAAAGACGCTGTTTCTCACTCACTGACTGAAAGACGCTGTCTCTCACATGCTGACTGAAAGATGCTGTCTTTCAAACATTGACTGAAAGCCACTGTCTCTCAGACACTGACTGAAAGACACTGTCTCTCACAAACTGACTGAAAGACACTGTCTCCCACACACTGACTGATATATTCTGTCTTTCACACGCTGACAGAAAGACTCTGCCTCATACACTGTATGAAAGACCCTCTTTCACAAACTGAATTAAAGTCCCAATCTCGCACACATTCACTGAATGACCCTGTCTCTCACAGACTGACTGAAAGACCCTGTCTCTCACACGCTGACTGAAAGACCCTGTCTCTCATATGCTGACTGAAATAGCCTGTCTCTCACAAGCTGACTGATAGACGCTGTCTCTCACAAGCTGACTGAAAGACCATATCAGTCTCACACTGTCTGAAAGATCCTGTCTCACACACAAAGATTGAAAGACCTTGTCTCTGACAGACTGACTAAAGACTCTATCTCTCACACACTGACTGAAAGACGCTGTCTCTCACACACTGACTGAAATACCCTGCCTCTCACACACTGAATGAAAGACCCTGTCTCTCAAACTCTGACTGAAAGGCCCTGTCTCTCACACACTGACTGAAAGACACTGTCTCTCACACACTGAATGAAAGACCATGTCTCTCACACAATGACTGAAAGGTGCTATCACTCACACACTGAATGAAAGACCCTGTCTCACTCACACTGACTGAAAGGCGCCGTCTCTCAAACACTGACTGAATGATGCTGTCTCTCCCACACTGACTGAAAGACCATGTCTGTCACACACTGACAGAAAGATCCTGCCTCTCACACACTGACTGAAAGAACCTGTCTCTCACACACTCACTGAAAAACCCTGTCTCTCACACACTGACTGAAAGACCCTGTCTCTCACACACTGGCTGAAAGAACCTGTCTCTCACACACTGACTGAAAGACGCTGTCTCTCACACACTGACTGGATGACGCTGTCGCTCACACACTGACTGAAAGATCCTGTCTCTCACATACTGAATGAAAGACCCTGTCTCACTAACACTGACTGAATGACGCTGTCTCTCGCACACTGACTGAAAGACCATGGCTGTCACACACTGACTGAAAGCTGCTGTCTCTCACACACTGAATGAAAGACCCTGTCTCACTCACACTGACTGAAAGTCGCCGTCTCTCACACACTCACTGAAAGACCCTGTCTCTCACACACTGACTGAAAGACCCTGTATCTCTCACACTGACGGAAAGACCCTGTCTCTTCACACTGACTGAAAGACGCTGTTTCTCACTCACTGACTGAAAGACGCTGACTCCCACAAACTGACTGAAAGATGCTGTCTTTCATACACTGACTGAAAGACACTGTCTCTCAGACACTGACTGAAATACACTGTCTCTCACAAGCTGACTGAAAGACACTGTCTCCCACACACTGACTGATATATTCTGTCTTTCACACGCTGACAGAAAGACTCTGCCTCATACACTGTATGAAAGACCCTCTTTCACAAACTGAATTAAAGTCCCTGTCTCGCACACATTCACTGAATGACCCTGTCTCTCACAGACTGACTGAAAGACCCTGTCTCTCACAAACTGACTGAAAGCCCCTGTGACTCACACACTGACTGAAAGACCCTGTCTCTCACACACTAACTGAAAGACGCTTTCGCTCACACACTGACTGAAAGACTCTGTCTCTACAACGCTGACTGAAAGAACCTGTCTCTCTCACGCTGACTGAAAGTTTCTGTCTCTCACACGCAGACTGAAAGACCCTTTCTCTCATATGCTGACTGAAATAGCCTGTCCCTCACAAGCTGACTGATAGACGCTGTCTCTCACAAGCTGACTGAAAGACCATATCAGTCTCGCACCGTCTGAAAGATCCTGTCTCTCACACAATGATTGAAAGACTTTGTCTCTGTCAGACTGACTAAAGACCCTATCTCTCACATACTGACTGAAAGACGCTGTCTCTCACACACTGACTGAAAGACCCTGTCTCTCACACACTGACTTAAAGACCCTGTCTCTCACACACTGACTGAAAGACGGAGTCTCTCACTCACTGACTGAAAGACGCGGTCTCTCACACACTGACTGAAAGACCCTGTCTCTCACACACTGAATGAAAGATCATGTCTCTCACACACTGACTGAAAGATGCTGTCTCTCACACAATGACTGAAAGACCGTGTCTCTCACACACTGACTCAAATACCCTGACTCTCACACAATGACTGAAAGACCCTGTCTCTCAAACACTGACTGAAAGGCCCTGTCTCGCACACGCTGACTGAAAGACCATGTCTCTCACACACTGATTGAAAGATCCTGTCTCTCATATACTGACTGAAAGACCCTGTCTCTCACAGACTGAATGAAACACTCTGTCTCTCACACACTCACTGAAAGTCCCTGTCTCTCACACACTGACTGAAAGACCCTGTGTCTCACGCACTGACTGAAAGACTCTGTCTCTACAACGCTGACTGAAAGAACCGGTCTCTCTCACGCTGACTGAAAGACCCTGTCTCTCATATGCTGACTGAAATAGCCTGTCTCTCACACACTGACTGAAAGACGCTGTCTCTCACACACTGACTGGATGACGCTGTCGCTCACACACTGACTGAAAGATCCTGTCTCTCACATACTGAATGAAAGACCCTGTCTCACTAACACTGACTGAATGACGCTGTCTCTCGCACACTGACTGAAAGACCATGGCTGTCACACACTGACTGAAAGCTGCTGTCTCTCACACACTGAATGAAAGACCCTGTCTCACTCACACTGACTGAAAGTCGCCATCTCTCACACACTCACTGAAAGACCCTGTCTCTCACACACTGACGGAAAGACCCTGTATCTCTCACACTGACGGAAAGACCCTGTCTCTTCACACTGACCGAAAGACGCTGTTTCTCAGCTCACTGACTGAAAGACGCTGTCTCTCACATGCTGACTGAAAGATGCTGTCTTTCAAACATTGACTGAAAGACACTGTCTCTCAGAAACTGACTGAAATACCCTGCCTCTCACACACTGAATGAAAGACCCTGTCTCTCAAACTCTGACTGAAAGGCCCTGTCTCTCACACACTGACTGAAAGACACTGTCTCTCACACACTGAATGAAAGACCATGTCTCTCACACAATGACTGAAAGATGCTATCACTCACACACTGAATGAAAGACCCTGTCTCACTCACACTGACTGAAAGGCGCCGTCTCTCAAACACTGACTGAATGATGCTGTCTCTCCCACACTGACTGAAAGACCATGTCTGTCACACACTGACAGAAAGATCCTGTCTCTCACACACTGACTGAAAGAACCTGTCTCTCACACACTCACTGAAAAACCCTGTCTCTCACACACTGACTGAAAGACCCTGTCTCTCACACACTGGCTGAAAGAACCTGTCTCTCACACACTGACTGAAAGACGCTGTCTCTCACACACTGACTGGATGACGCTGTCGCTCACACACTGACTGAAAGATCCTGTCTCTCACATACTGAATGAAAGACCCTGTCTCACTAACACTGACTGAATGACGCTGTCTCTCGCACACTGACTGAAAGACCATGGCTGTCACACACTGACTGAAAGCTGCTGTCTCTCACACACTGAATGAAAGACCCTGTCTCACTCACACTGACTGAAAGTCGCCGTCTCTCACACACTCACTGAAAGACCCTGTCTCTCACACACTGACTGAAAGACCCTGTGTCTCTCACACTGACGGAAAGACCCTGTCTCTTCAAACTGACTGAAAGACGCTGTTTCTCACTCACTGACTGAAAGACGCTGTCTCTCACATGCTGACTGAAAGATGCTGTCTTTCAAACATTGACTGAAAGCCACTGTCTCTCAGACACTGACTGAAAGACACTGTCTCTCACAAACTGACTGAAAGACACTGTCTCCCACACACTGACTGATATATTCTGTCTTTCACACGCTGACAGAAAGACTCTGCCTCATACACTGTATGAAAGACCCTCTTTCACAAACTGAATTAAAGTCCCAATCTCGCACACATTCACTGAATGACCCTGTCTCTCACAGACTGACTGAAAGACCCTGTCTCTCACACGCTGACTGAAAGACCCTGTCTCTCATATGCTGACTGAAATAGCCTGTCTCTCACAAGCTGACTGATAGACGCTGTCTCTCACAAGCTGACTGAAAGACCATATCAGTCTCACACTGTCTGAAAGATCCTGTCTCACACACAAAGATTGAAAGACCTTGTCTCTGACAGACTGACTAAAGACTCTATCTCTCACACACTGACTGAAAGACGCTGTCTCTCACACACTGACTGAAATACCCTGCCTCTCACACACTGAATGAAAGACCCTGTCTCTCAAACTCTGACTGAAAGGCCCTGTCTCTCACACACTGACTGAAAGACACTGTCTCTCACACACTGAATGAAAGACCATGTCTCTCACACAATGACTGAAAGGTGCTATCACTCACACACTGAATGAAAGACCCTGTCTCACTCACACTGACTGAAAGGCGCCGTCTCTCAAACACTGACTGAATGATGCTGTCTCTCCCACACTGACTGAAAGACCATGTCTGTCACACACTGACAGAAAGATCCTGCCTCTCACACACTGACTGAAAGAACCTGTCTCTCACACACTCACTGAAAAACCCTGTCTCTCACACACTGACTGAAAGACCCTGTCTCTCACACACTGGCTGAAAGAACCTGTCTCTCACACACTGACTGAAAGACGCTGTCTCTCACACACTGACTGGATGACGCTGTCGCTCACACACTGACTGAAAGATCCTGTCTCTCACATACTGAATGAAAGACCCTGTCTCACTAACACTGACTGAATGACGCTGTCTCTCGCACACTGACTGAAAGACCATGGCTGTCACACACTGACTGAAAGCTGCTGTCTCTCACACACTGAATGAAAGACCCTGTCTCACTCACACTGACTGAAAGTCGCCGTCTCTCACACACTCACTGAAAGACCCTGTCTCTCACACACTGACTGAAAGACCCTGTATCTCTCACACTGACGGAAAGACCCTGTCTCTTCACACTGACTGAAAGACGCTGTTTCTCACTCACTGACTGAAAGACGCTGTCTCTCACATGCTGACTGAAAGATGCTGTCTTTCAAACATTGACTGAAAGACACTGTCTCTCAGACACTGACTGAAATACACTGTCTCTCACAAGCTGACTGAAAGACACTGTCTCCCACACACTGACTGATATATTCTGTCTTTCACACGCTGACAGAAAGACTCTGCCTCATACACTGTATGAAAGACCCTCTTTCACAAACTGAATTAAAGTCCCTGTCTCGCACACATTCACTGAATGACCCTGTCTCTCACAGACTGACTGAAAGACCCTGTCTCTCACAAACTGACTGAAAGCCCCTGTGACTCACACACTGACTGAAAGACCCTGTCTCTCACACACTAACTGAAAGACGCTTTCGCTCACACACTGACTGAAAGACTCTGTCTCTACAACGCTGACTGAAAGAACCTGTCTCTCTCACGCTGACTGAAAGTTTCTGTCTCTCACACGCAGACTGAAAGACCCTTTCTCTCATATGCTGACTGAAAAAGCCTGTCTCTCACAAGCTGACTGATAGACGCTGTCGTTCATAAGCTGACTGAAAGACCATATCAGTCTCACTCTGTCTGAAAGATCCTGTCTCACACACAATGATTGAAAGACCTTGTCTCTGACAGACTGACTAAAGACCCTGTCTCTCACACACTGACTGAAAGACGCTGTCTCTCACACACTGACTGAAAGAACCTGTCTCTCACACGCTGACTGAAAGACGGGGTCTCTCACACACTGACTGAAAGACGCAGTCTCTCACACACTGACCGAAAGACCTTATATATCACACACTGAATGAAAGATCATGTCTCTCACACACTGACTGAAAGATGCTGTCTCTCACACAATGACTGAAAGACCGTGTCTCTCACACACTGACTGAAATACCCTGACTCTCACAAACTGACTGGAAGACCCTGTCTCTCAAACTCTGACTGAAAGGCCCTGTCTCTCACACACTGACTGAAAGACCATGTCTCTCACACACGGACTGAAAGACCCTGTCGCTCACACACTGACTGAAAGACTCTGTCTCTCACACACTGACTGAAAGACTCTGTCTCTCACACACTGATTGAAAAACACTGTCTCTCACACACCGATGAAAGACCCTGTCTCTCACACACTGGCTGAAAGTCTCTTTCTCTCACACACTGACTGAAAGAACCTGACTGTCACCCACAGAATGAAAGACCCTGTCTCTCACACACTGAATGAAAGACCATGTCTCTCACACACTGACTGAAATACCCTGACTCTCACACACTGACTGAAAGACCCTGTCTCTCACACACTGACTGAAAGACCCTGTCTCGCACACACTGACTGAAAGACCCTCTCTCTCACATACTGACTGAAAGACACTGTCTCTCACACACTGACTGAAATTCCCTGACTCTCACACACTGACTGAAAGACCCTGTCTCTCACACACTGACTGAAAGACACTGTCTCTCACACACTGACTGAAAGACCCTGTCTCTCACACACTGACTGAAAGACTCTGTATCTCACACACTGACTGAAAGCCGCTGTCGTTCACACACTCACTGAAACACCCTGTCTCTCACAAACAGATTGAAAGACCCTGTCTCTCACACACTGAATGAAAGACCATGTCTCTCAGAAACTGAATGAAAGACCCTGTCTCCCACACACTGACTGAAAGACGCTGTCTCTCACACACTGAATGAAAGACGATGTTTCTCACACGCTGACTGAAAGACGCTTTATCTCACACAATGACTGAAAGATGCTATCTCTCACACACTGAATGAAAGACCCTGTCTCACGCACACTGACTGAAAGGCGCTGTCTCTCAAACACTGACTGAATCATGCTGTCTCTCCCACACTGACTGAAAGACCATTTCTGTAACACACTGACTGAAAGATCCTGTCTCTCACACACTCACTGAAAAACCCTGTCTCTCACACACTGACTGAAAGACCCTGTCTCTCACACACTGGCTGAAAGAACCTGTCTCTCACAAACTGACTGAAAGACGCTGTCTCTCACACACAGACTGGACGACGCTGTCGCTCACACACAGACTGAAAGATCCTGTCTCTCACATACTGAATGAAAGACCCTGTCTCACTAACACTGACTGAATGACGCTGTCTCTCGCACACTGACTGAAAGACCATGGCTGTCACACACTGACTGAAAGCTGCTGTCTCACTCACACTGACTGAAAGTCGCCGTCTCTCAAACACTGACTGAATGACGCTGTCTCTCGCACACTGACTGAAATAGCATGTCTGTCACACACTCACTGAAAGACCCTGTCTCTCACAAACTGACTGAAAGACCCTGTATCTCTCACACTGACGGAAAGACCCTGTCTCTTCACACTGACTGAAAGATGCTGTTTCTCACTCACTGACTGAAAGACGCTGTCTCTCACATGCTGACTGATAGATGCTGTCTTTCGCACATTGACTGAAGGACACTGTCTCTCAGACACTGACTGAAAGACACTGTCGCTCACAAACTGACTGAAAGACACTGTCTCCCACACACTGACTAATATATTCTGTCTCTCACACGCTGACTGAAAGACTCTGCCTAATACACTGTATGAAAGACCCTCTTTCACACACTGAATTAAAGTCCCTGTCTCGCACACATTCACTGAAAGACCCTCTCTCTCACAGACTGACTGAACGACCCTGTCTCTCACACACTGACTGAAAGCCCCTGTCTCTCACACACTGACTGAAAGACCCTGTCTCTCACCCCCTAACTGAAAAACCCTTTCGCTCAAACACTGACTGAAAGACTCTGTCTCTCTCACGCTGACTGAAAGATACCGTCTCTCTCACGCTGACTGAAAGATTCTGTCTCTCACACACTGACTGAAAGACCCTGTCTCTCACACGCTGACTGAAAGACCCTGTCTCTCATATGCTGACTGAAATAGCCTGTCTCTCACAAGCTGACTGATAGACGCTGTCTCTCACAAGCTGACTGAAAGACCATGTCAGTCTCACACTGTCTGAAAGATCCTGTCTCACACACAATGATTGAAAGACCTTGTCTCTGACAGACTGACTAAAGACCCTGTCTCTCACACACCGATGAAAGACCCTGTCTCTCACACACTGACTGAAAGTCTCTTTCTCTCACACACTGATTGAAAGACCCTGTCTCTCACACACAGACCGAAAGAACCTGACTCTCACACACAGACTGAAAGAACCTGTCTCTCACACTCTGAATGAAAGACCATGTCTCTCACAGACTGACTGAAAGACGCTGTCTCTCACACAATGACTGAAAGACCGTGTCTCTCACACACTGACTGAAATACCCTGTCTCTCACACACTGACTGAAAGACCCTGTCTCGCACACTCTGACTGAAAGTCTCTTTCTCTCACACACTGACTGAAAGACCCTGTCTCTCACACACAGACTGAAAGAACCTGACTCTCGCACACAGACTGAAAGACCCTGTCTCTCACACACTGACTGAAAGACCCTGTATCTCACACACTGACTGAAAGACGCTGTCGTTCACACACTCACTGAAACACCCTGTCTCTCACAAACTGATTGAAAGACCCTGTCTCTCACACACTGAATGAAAGACCACGTCTCTCAGAAACTGAATGAAAGACCCTGTCTCTCACAGACTGACTGAAAGACGCTGTCTCTCACACACTGAATGAAAGACGATGTCTCTCACACGCTGACTGAAAGACCCTGTCTCTCACACACTGACTGAAAGACGGGGTCTCTCACACACTGACTGAAAGACGCGGTCTCTGACACACTGACCGAAAGACCCTATATCTCACACACTGAATGAAAGATCATGTCTCTCACACACTGACTGAGAGCGCTGTCTCTCACACAATGACTGAAAGACCGTGTCTCTCACACACTGACTGAAAGCCCCTGTCTCTCACACACTGACTGAAAGACCCTGTCTCTCAAAGTCTGACTGAAAGGCCCTGTCTCTCACACACTGACTGAAAGACCATGTCTCTCACACAGTGACTGAAAGACCCTGTCTCTCACACACTGACTGAAAGACTCTGTCTCTCACACACTGATTGAAAAACCCTGTCTCTCACACACCGGTGAAAGACCCTGTCTCTCACACACTGATTGAAAGTTTCTTTCTCTCACACACTGACTGAAAGACACTGTCTCTCACACACAGACTGAAAGAACCTGACTCTCGCACACAGACTGAAAGAGCCTGTCTCTCGCACACAGACTGAAAGACCCTGTCTCTCACACTCTGAATGAAAGACCATGTCTCTCACACACTGACTGAAAAACGCTGTCTCTCACACAATGACTGAAAGACCGTGTCTCTCACACACTGACTGAAATACCCTGTCTCTCACACACTGACTGAAAGACCCTGTCTCTCACACTCTGACTGAAAGTCTCTTTCTCTCACACACTGACTGAAAGAACCTGTCTCTAACACACAGACTGAAAGAACCTGACTCTCACACACAGACTGAAAGACCCTGTCTCTCACACACTGACTGAAAGACCCTGTATCTCACACACTGACTGAAAGACGCTGTCGTTCACACACTCACTGAAAGAACCTGTCTCTCACAAACTGATTGAAAGACCCTGTCTCTCACACACTGAATGAAAGACCACGTCTCTCAGAAACTGAATGAAAGACCCTGTCTCTCACACACTGACTGAAAGACGCTGTCTCTCACACACTGAATGAAAGACGATGTCTCTCACACGCTGACTGAAAGACCCTGTCTCTCACACACTGACTGAAAGACACGGTCTCTCACACACTGACCGAAAGACCCTATATCTCACACACTGAATGAAAGATCATGTCTCTCACAAACTGACTGAAGGCGCTGTCTCTCACACAATGACTGAAATACCCTGACTCTCACACACTGACTGAAAGTCCCTGTCGCTCACACACTGACTGAAAGACTCTGTCTCTCACACACTGACTGAAAGACTCTGTCTCTCACACACTGATTGAAAAACACTGTCTCTCACACACTGATTGAAAAACACTGTCTCTCACACACCGATGCAAGACCCTGTCTCTCACACACTGGCTGAAAGTCTCTTTCTCTCACAAGCTGACTGAAAGACCCTGTCTCTCACACACAGACCGAAAGAACCTGACTCTCACAGACAGACTGAAAGACCCGGTCTCTCACACACTGAATGAAAGACCATGTCTCTCACACACTGACTGAAAGACGCTGTCTCTCACACAATGACTGAAAGACCGTGTCTCTCACACACTGAATGAAATACCCTGACTCTCACACACTGACTGAAAGACCCTGTCCTTCACACACTGACTGAAAGACACTCTCTCTCACACTCTAACTGAAAGTCTCTTTCTCTCACAGAATGACTGAAAGACCCTTTCTCTCACACACAGACTGAAAGAACCTGACTCTCACACACAGACTGAAAGACCCTGTCTCTCACACACTGACTGAAAGACTCTGTATCTCACACACTGACTGAAAGACGCTGTCGTTCACACACTCACTGAAACACCCTGTCTCTCACAAACTGATTGAAAGACCCTGTCTCTCACACTCTGAATGAAAGACCACGTCTCTCAGAAACTGAATGAAAGACCCTGTCTCTCACACACTGACTGAAAGACGCTGTCTCTCACACACTGAATGAAAGACGATGTCTCTCACACGCTGACTGAAAGACGCTTTATCTCACACAATGACTGAAAGATGCTATCTCTCACACACTGAATGAAAGACCCTGTCTCACTCAAACTGACTGAAAGGCGCTGTCTCTCAAACACTGACTGAATGATGCTGTCTCTCCCACACTGACTGAAAGACCATGTCTGTCACACACTGACTGAAAGTTCCTGTCTCTCACACACTGACTGAAAGAACATGTTTCTCACACACTCACTGAAAAACCCTGTCACTCACACACTGACTGAAAGACCCTGTCTCTCACACACTGGCTGAAAGAACCTGTCTCTCACACACTGACTGAAAGACCCTGTCTCTCAAACAATGACTGAAAGACCCTGTCTCTCAGACACTGACTGAAAGACGCTGTCGCTCACACACTCACTGAAAGACCCTGTCTCTCACAAACTGATTGAAAGACCCTGTCTCTCACACACTGAATGAAAGACCACGTCTCTCACACACTGAATGAAACCCCCTGTCTCTCACACACTGACTGAAAGACGCTGTCTCTCACACACTGAATGAAAGAAGATGTCTCTCACACACTGAATGAAAGACGATGTCTCTCACACACTGACTGAAAGACCCTGTCTCTCACACACTGACTGAAAGACACGGTCTCTCACACACTGACCGAAAGACCCTATATCTCACACACTGAATGAAAGATCATGTCTCTCACTCACTGACTGAAGGCGCTGTTTCTCACACAATGACTGAAAGACCGTGTCTCTCACACACTGACTGAAATACCCTGACTCTCACACACTGACTGAAAGACCCTGTCTCTCAAACTCTGACTGAAAGGCCCTGTCTCTCACACACTGACTGAAAGAGCGTGTCTCTCACACACTGACTGAAAGACCCTGTCGCTCACACACTGACTGAAAGACTCTGTCTCTCACACACTGACTGAAAGACTCTGTCTCTCACACACTGATTGAAAAACACTGTCTCTCATACACCGATGCAAGACCCTGTCTCTCACACACTGGCTGAAAGTCTCTTTCTCTCACAAGCTTACTGAAAGACCCTGTCTCTCACACACAGACCGAAAGAACCTGACTCTCACACACAGACTGAAAGACCGTGTCTCTCACACACTGAATGAAAGACCATGTCTCTCACACACTGAATGAAAGACCATGTCTCTCACACAATGACTGATAGACCGTGTCTCTCACACACTGACTGAAATACCCTGACTCTCACACACTGACTGAAAGACCCTGTCCTAAACACACTGACTGAAAGACACTGTCTCTCACACTCTAACTGAAAGTCTCTTTCTCTCATACAATGACTGAAAAACCCTGTCTCTCACACACAGACTGAAAGAACCTGACTCTCACACACAGACTGAAAGACCCTGTCTCTCACACACTGACTGAAAGAGTCTGTATCTCACACACTGACTGAAAGACGCTGTCGTTCAGACACTCACAGAAACACCCTGTCTCTCACAAACTGATTGAAAGACCCTGTCTCTAACACACTGACTGAAAGTCGCCGTCTCTCAAACACTGACTGAATGACGCTGTGTCTCTCACATTGATGGAAAGAACCAGTCTCTTCACACTGACTGAAAGACGCTGTTTCTCACTCACTGACTGAAAGACGCTGTCTCTCACACACTGACTGAATGATGCATTCTTTCACACATTGACTGAAAGACATTGTCTCTCAGACACTGACTGAAAGACACTGTCTCTCACAATCTGACTGAAAGACACTGTCTCCCACACACTGACTAATATATTCTGTCTCTCACACGCTGACTGAAAGACTCTGCCTAATACACTGTATGAAAGACCCTCTTTCACACACTGAATTAAAGTCCCTGTCTCGCACACAGTCACTGAAATTCCCTCTCTCTCACAGACTGACTGAAAGACCCTGTCTCTCACACACTGACTGAAAGCCCTTGTCTCTCACACACTGACTGAAAGACCCTGTCTCTCACACACTGACTGAAAGCCCTTGTCTCTCACACACTGACTGAAAGCCCTGTCTCTCACACACTAACTGAAAGACCCTTTCGCTCAAACACTGACTGAAAGACACTGTCTCTCTCACGCTGACCGAAAGATACTGTCTCTCTCACGCTGACTGAAAGATTCTGTCTCTCACATGCTGACTGAAAGACCCTGTTTCTCACACGCTGACTGAAAGACCCTGTCTCTCATATGCTGACTGAAATAGCCTGTCTCTCACAAGCTGACTGATAGATGCTGTCTCTCACAAGCTGACTGAAAGACCATAACAGTCTCACACTGTCTGAAAGATCCTGTCTCACACACAATGATTGAAAGACCTTGTCTCTGACCGACTGACTAAAGACACTATCTCTCACACACTGTCTGAAAGACGCTGTCGCTCACTCACTGACTGAAAGACCCTGTCTCTCACACACTGACTGAAAGACTCTGTCTCTCACACACTGACTGAAAGACTCTGTCTCTCACACACTGATTGAAAAACCCTGTCGCTCACGCACCGATGAAAGACCCTGTCTCTCACACACTGACTGAAAGTCTCTTTCTCTCACACACCGACTGAAAGACCCTGTCTCTCACACACAGACCGAAAGAACCTGACTCTCGCACACGGACTGAAAGACCCTGTCTCTCACACTCTGAATGAAAGACCATGTCTCTCACACACTGACTGAAAAACGCTGTCTCTCACACAATGACTGAAATCCCCTGTCTCTCACACACTGACTGAAAGACCCTGTCTCGCACACTCTGACTGAAAGTCTCTTTTTCTGAGACACTGACTGAAAGACCCTGTCTCTCACACACAGACTGAAAGAACCTGACTCTCGCACACAGACTGAAAGAACCTGTCTCTCACACACTGACTGAAAGACCCTGTATCTCACACACTGACTGAAAGACGCTGTCGTTCACACACTCACTGAAACACCCTGTCTCTCACACACTGAATGAAAGACCACGTCTCTCAGAAACAAAATGAAAGACCCTGTCTCTCACAGACTGACTGAAAGACGCTATCTCTCACACACTGAATGAAAGACGATGTCTCTCACACGCTGACTGAAAGACCCTGTCTCTCACACACTGACTGAAAGACGGGGTCTCTCACACACTGACTGAAAGACGCGGTCTCTGACACACTGACCGAAAGACCCTATATCTCACAAACTGAATGAAAGATCATGTCTCTCACACACTGACTGAGAGCGCTGTCTCTCACACAACGACTGAAAGACCGTGTCTCTCACACACTGACTGAAATACCCTGTCTCTCACACACTGACTGAAAGACCCTGTCTCTCAAAGTCTGACTGAAAGGCCCTGTCTCTCACACACTGACTGAAAGACCATGTCTCTCACACACTGACTGAAAGACCCTGTCGCTCACACACTGACTGAAAGACACTGTCTCTCACACACTGACTGAAAGACTCTGTCTCTCACACACTGATTGAAAAACCCTGTCTCTCACACACCGATGAAAGACCCTGTCTCTCACACACTGACTGAAAGTCTCTTTCTCTCACACACCGACTGAAAGACCCTGTCTCTCGCACACTGACTGAAAGTCTCTTTCTCTCACACACCGACTGAAAGACCCTGTCTCTCACACACAGACCGAAAGAACCTGACTCTCGCACACGGACTGAAAGACCCTGTCTCTCACACTCTGAATGAAAGACCATGTCTCTCACACACTGACTGAAAAACGCTGTCTCTCACACAATGACTGAAATACCCTGTCTCTCACACACTGACTGAAAGACCCTGTCTCGCACACTCTGACTGAAAGTCTCTTTTTCTGAGACACTGACTGAAAGACCCTGTCTCTCACACACAGACTGAAAGAACCTGACTCTCGCACACAGACTGAAAGACCCTGTCTCTCACACACTGACTGAAAGACCCTGTATCTCACACACTGACTGAAAGACGCTGTCGTTCACACACTCACTGAAACACCCTGTCTCTCACACACTGAATGAAAGACCACGTCTCTCAGAAACTGAATGAAAGACCCTGTCTCTCACAGACTGACTGAAAGACGCTGTCTCTCACACACTGAATGAAAGACGATGTCTCTCACACGCTGACTGAAAGACCCTGTCTCTCACACACTGACTGAAAGACGGGGTCTCTCACACACTGACTGAAAGACGCGGTCTCTGACACACTGACCGAAAGACCCTATATCTCACAAACTGAATGAAAGATCATGTCTCTCACACACTGACTGAGAGCGCTGTCTCTCACAGAACGACTGAAAGACCGTGTCTCTCACACACTGACTGAAATACCCTGTCTCTCACACACTGACTGAAAGACCCTGTCTCTCAAAGTCTGACTGAAAGGCCCTGTCTCTCACACACTGACTGAAAGACCATGTCTCTCACACACTGACTGAAAGACCCTGTCGCTCACACACTGACTGAAAGACACTGTCTCTCACACACTGACTGAAAGACTCTGTCTCTCACACACTGATTGAAAAACCCTGTCTCTCACACACCGGTGAAAGACCCTGTCTCTCACACACTGATTGAAAGTTTCTTTCTCTCACACACTGACTGAAAGACCCTGTCTCTCAAACTCTGACTGAAAGGCCCTGTCACTCACACACTGACTGAAAGAGCGTGTCTCTCACACACTGACTGAAAGACCCTGTCGCTCACACACTGACTGAAAGACTCTGTCTCTCACACACTGACTGAAAGACTCTGTTTCTCACACACTGATTGAAAAACACTGTCTCTCATACACCGATGCAAGACCCTGTCTCTCACACACTGGCTGAAAGTCTCTTTCTCTCACAAGCTTACTGAAAGACCCTGTCTCTAACACACAGACCGAAAGAACCTGACTCTCACACACAGACTGAAAGACCCTGTCTCTCACACACTGAATGAAAGACCATGTCTCTCACACACTGACTGAAAGACGCTGTCTCTCACACAATGACTGAAAGACCGTGTCTCTCACACACTGACTGAAATACCCTGACTCTCACACACTGACTGAAAGACCCTGTCCTTCACACACTGACTGAAAGACACTGTCTCTCACACTCTAACTGAAAGTCTCTTTCTCTCATACAATGACTGAAAGACCCTGTCTCTCACACACAGACTGAAAGAACCTGACTCTCACACACAGACTGAAAGACCCTGTCTCTCACACACTGACTGAAAGAGTCTGTATCTCACACACTGACTGAAAGACGCTGTCGTTCAGACACTCACAGAAACACCCTGTCTCTCACAAAATGATTGAAAGACCCTGTCTCTCACACACTGACTGAAAGTCGCCGTCTCTCAAACACTGACTGAATGACGCTGTCTCTCGCACACTGACTGAAATCGCATGTCTGTCACACACTGACTGAATGACCCTTTCTCTCACACACTCACTGAAAGACCCTGTCTCTCACACACTGACTGAAAGACCCTGTGTCTCTCACACTGATGGAAAGAACCAGTCTCTTCACACTGACTGAAAGACGCTGTTTCTCACTCACTGACTGAAAGACGCTGTCTCTCACACACTGACTGAATGATGCATTCTTTCACACATTGTCTGAAAGACATTGTCTCTCAGACACTGACTGAAAGACACTGTCTCTCACAATCTGACTGAAAGACACTGTCTCCCACACACAGACTAATATATTCTGTCTCTCACACGCTGACTGAAATACTCTGCCTAATACACTGTATGAAAGACCCTCTTTCACACACTGAATTAAAGTCCCTGTCTCGCACACATTCACTGAAAGTCCCTCTCTCTCACAGACTGACTGAAAGACCCTGTCTCTCACACACTGACTGAAAGCCCTTGTCTCTCACACACTGACTGAAAGACCCTGTCTCTCACACACTAACTGAAAGACCCTTTCGCTCAAACACTGACTGAAAGACTCTGACTCTCTCACGCTGACCGAAAGATACTGTCTCTCTCACGCTGACTGAATGATTCTGTCTCTCACATGCTGACTGAAAGACCCTGTCTCTCACACGCTGACTGAAAGACCCTGTCTCTCATATGCTGACTGAAATAGCCTGTCTCTCACAAGCTGACTGATAGATGCTGTCTCTCACAAACTGACTGAAAGACCATAACAGTCTCACACAGTCTGAAAGATCCTGTCTCACACACAATGATTGAGAGACCTTGTCTCTGACAGACTGACTAAAGACCCTATCTCTCACACACTGTCTGAAAGACGCTGTCGCTCACTCACTGACTGAAAGACCCTGTCTCTCACACACTGACTGAAAGACTTTGTCTCTCACACACTGACTGAAAGACTCTGTCTCTCACACACTGATTGAAAAACCCTGTCTCTCACAAACCGATGAAAGACCCTGTCTCTCACACACTGACTGAAAGTCTCTTTCTCTCACACACCGACTGAAAGACCCTGTCTCTCACACACAGACCGAAAGAACCTAACTCTCGCACACAGACTGAAAGACCCTGTCTCTCACACACTGAATGAAAGACCATGTCTCTCACACACTGACTGAAAAACGCTGTCTCTCACACAATGACTGAAATACCCTGTCTCTCACACACTGACTGAAAGACTCTGTCTCGCACACTCTGACTGAAAGTCTCTTTTTCTCACACACTGACTGAAAGACCCTGTCTCTCACACACAGACTGAAAGAACCTGACTCTCGCACAAAGACTGAAAGACCCTGTCTCTCACACACTGACTGAAAGACCCTGTATCTCACACACTGACTGAAAGACGCTGTCGTTCACACACTCACTGAAACACCCTGTCTCTCACAAACTGATTGAAAGACCCTGTCTCTCACACACTGAATGAAAGACCACGTCTCTCAGAAACTGAATGAAGGACCCTGTCTCTCACAGACTGACTGAAAGACGCTGTCTCTCACACACTGAATGAAAGACGATGTCTCTCACACGCTGACTGAAAGACCCTGTCTCTCACACACTGACTGAAAGACGGGGTCTCTCACACACTGACTGAAAGACGCGGTCTCTGACACACTGACCGAAAGACCCTATATCTCACAAACTGAATGAAAGATCATGTCTCTCACACAGTGACTGAGAGTGCTGTCTCTCACACAATGACTGAAAGACCGTGTCTCTCACACACTGACTGAAATACCCTGTCTCTCACACACTGACTGAAAGACCCTGTCTCTCAAAGTCTGACTGAAAGGCCCTGTCTCTCACACACTGACTGAAAGACGATGTCTCTCACACGCTGACTGAAAGACCCTGTCTCTCACACACTGACTGAAAGACGGGGTCTCTCACACACTGACTGAAAGACGCGGTCTCTGACACACTGACCGAAAGACCCTATATCTCACAAACTGAATGAAAGATCATGTCTCTCACACAGTGACTGAGAGCGCTGTCTCTCACACAATGACTGAAAGACCGTGTCTCTCACACACTGACTGAAATACCCTGTCTCTCACACACTGACTGAAAGACCCTGTCTCTCAAAGTCTGACTGAAAGGCCCTGTCTCTCACACACTGACTGAAAGACCATGTCTCTCACACAGTGACTGAAAGACCCTGTCGCTCACACACTGACTGAAAGACACTGTCTCTCACACACTGACTGAAAGACTCTGTCTCTCACACACTGATTGAAAAACCCTGTCTCTCACACACCGGTGAAAGACCCTGTCTCTCACACACTGATTGAAAGTTTCTTTCTCTCACACACTGACAGAAAGACCCTGTCTCTCACACACAGACTGAAAGAACCTGACTCTCGCACACAGACTGAAAGACCCTGTCTCTCACACTCTGAATGAAAGACCATGTCTCTCACACACTGACTGAAAAATGCTGTCTCTCACACAATGACTGAAAGACCGTGTCTCTCACACACTGACTGAAATACCCTGTCTCTCACACACTGACTGAAAGACCCTGTCTCTCACACTCTGACTGAAAGTCTCTTTCTCTCACACACTGACTGAAAGACCCTGTCTCTAACACACAGACTGAAAGAACCTGACTCTCACACACAGACTGAAAGACCCTGTCTCTCACACACTGACTGAAAGACCCTGTATCTCACACACTGACTGAAAGACGCTGTCGTTCACACACTCACTGAAAGAACCTGTCTCTCACAAACTGATTGAAAGACCCTGTCTCTCACACACTGAATGAAAGACCACGTCTCTCAGAAACTGAATGAAAGAACCTGTCTCTCACACACTGACTGAAAGACGCTGTCTCTCACACACTGAATGAAAGACGATGTCTCTCACACGCTGACTGAAAGACCCTGTCTCTCACACACTGACTGAAAGAAACGGTCTCTCACACACTGACCGAAAGACCCTATATCTCACACACTGAATGAAAGATCCTTTCTCTCACACACTGACTGAAGGTGCTGTCTCTCACACAATGCCTGAAATACCCTGACTCTCACACACTGACTGAAAGACCCTGTCTCTCAAACTCTGACTGAAAAGCCCTGTCTCTCACACACTGACTGAAAGACCATGTCTCTCACACACTGACTGAAAGACCCTGTCGCTCACACACTGACTGAAAGACTCTGTCTCTCACACACTGACTGAAAGACTCTGTCTCTCACACACTGATTGAAAAACACTGTCTCTCACACACCGATGCAAGACCCTGTCTCTCACAAACTGGCTGAAAGTCTCTTTCTCTCACAAGCTGACTGAAAGACACTTTCTCTCACACACAGACCGAAAGAACCTGACTCTCACAGACAGACTGAAAGACCCGGTCTCTCACACACTGAATGAAAGACCATGTCTCTCACACACTGACTGAAAGACGCTGTCTCTCACGCAATGACTGAAAGACCGTGTCTCTCACACACTGACTGAAATACCCTGACTCTCACACACTGACTGAAAGACCCTGTCCTTCACACACTGACTGAAAGACACTCTCTCTCACACTCTAACTGAAAGTCTCTTTCTCTCACACAATGACTGAAAGACCCTGTCTCTCACACACAGACTGAAAGAACCTGACTCTCACACACAGACTGAAAGACCCTGTCTCTCACACACTGACTGAAAGACTCTGTATCTCACACACTGACTGAAAGACGCTGTCGTTCACACACTCACTGAAACACCCTGTCTCTCACAAACTGATTGAAAGACCCTGTCTCTCACACACTGACTGAAAAACCCTGTCGCTCACACACTGACTGAAAGACTCTGTCTCTCACACACTGACTGAAAGACTCTGTCTCTCACACACTGATTGAAAAACACTGTCTCTCACACACCGATGCAAGACCCTGTCTCTCACACACTGGCTGAAAGTCTCTTTCTCTCACAAGCTGACTGAAAGACCCTTTCTCTCACACACAGACCGAAAGAACCTGACTCTCACAGACAGACTGAAAGACCCGGTCTCTCACACACTGAATGAAAGACCATGTCTCTCACACACTGACTGAAAGACGCTGTCTCTCACGCAATGACTGAAAGACCGTGTCTCTCACACACTGACTGAAAGACTCTGTCTCGCACACTCTGACTGAAAGTCTCTTTTTCTCACACACTGACTGAAAGACCCTGTCTCTCACACACAGACTGTAAGAACCTGACTCTCGCACAAAGACTGAAAGACCCTGTCTCTCACACACTGACTGAAAGACCCTGTATTTCACACACTGACTGAAAGACGCTGTCGTTCACACACTCACTGAAACACCCTGTCTCTCACAAACTGATTGAAAGACCCTGTCTCTCACACACTGAATGAAAGACCACGTCTCTCAGAAACTGAATGAAAGACCCTGTCTCTCACAGACTGACTGAAAGACGCTGTCTCTCACACACTGACTGAAAGACGGGGTCTCTCACACACTGACTGAAAGACGCGGTCTCTGACACACTGACCGAAAGACCCTATATCTCACAAACTGAATGAAAGATCATGTCTCTCACACAGTGACTGAGAGCGCTGTCTCTCACACAATGACTGAAAGACCGTGTCTCTCACACACTGACTGAAATACCCTGTCTCTCACACACTGACTGAAAGACCCTGTCTCTCAAAGTCTGACTGAAAGGCCCTGTCTCTCACACACTGACTGAAAGACCATGTCTCTCACACAGTGACTGAAAGACCCTGTCGCTCACACACTGACTGAAAGACACTGTCTCTCACACACTGACTGAAAGACCCTGTCTCTCACACACTGATTGAAAGTTTCTTTCTCTCACACACTGACTGAAAGACCCTGTCTCTCACACACAGACTGAAAGAACCTGACTCTCGCACACAGACTGAAAGACCCTGTCTCTCACACTCTGAATGAAAGACCATGTCTCTCACACACTGACTGAAAAATGCTGTCTCTCACACAATGACTGAAAGACCGTGTCTCTCACACACTGACTGAAATACCCTGTCTCTCACACACTGACTGAAAGACCCTGTCTCTAACACACAGACTGAAAGAACCTGACTCTCACACAGACTGAAAGACCCTGTCTCTCACACACTGACTGAAAGACCCTGTATCTCACACACTGACTGAAAGAAGCTGTCGTTCACACACTCACTGAAAGAACCTGTCTCTCACAAACTGATTGAAAGACCCTGTCTCTCACACACTGAATGAAAGACCACGTCTCTCAGAAACTGAATGAAAGACCCTGTCTCTCACACACTGACTGAAAGACGCTGTCTCTCACACACTGAATGAAAGACGATGTCTCTCACACACTGACTGAAATACCCTGTCTCTCACACACTGACTGAAAGACCCTGTCTCTCAAAGTCTGACTGAAAGGCCCTGTCTCTCACACACTGACTGAAAGACCATGTCTCTCACACAGTGACTGAAAGACCCTGTCGCTCACACACTGACTGAAAGACACTGTCTCTCACACACTGACTGAAAGACCCTGTCTCTCACACACTGATTGAAAGTTTCTTTCTCTCACACACTGACTGAAAGACCCTGTCTCTCACACACAGACTGAAAGAACCTGACTCTCGCACACAGACTGAAAGACCCTGTCTCTCACACTCTGAATGAAAGACCATGTCTCTCACACACTGACTGAAAAATGCTGTCTCTCACACAATGACTGAAAGACCGTGTCTCTCACACACTGACTGAAATACCCTGTCTCTCACACACTGACTGAAAGACCCTGTCTCTAACACACAGGACTGAAAGAACCTGACTCTCACACACAGACTGAAAGACCCTGTCTCTCACACACTGACTGAAAGACCCTGTATCTCACACACTGACTGAAAGAAGCTGTCGTTCACACACTCACTGAAAGAACCTGTCTCTCACAAACTGATGAAGACCCTGTCTCTCACACACTGAATGAAAGACCACGTCTCTCAGAAACTGAATGAAAGACCCAGACTCTCACTCACTGACTGAAAGACGCTGTCTCTCACACACTGAATGAAAGACATGTCTCTCACACGCTGACTGAAAGACCCTGTCTCTCACACACTGACTGAAAGACACTGTCTCTCACACACTGACCGAAAGACCCTATATCTCACACACTGAATGAAAGATCCTTTCTCTCACACACTGACTGAAGGTGCTGTCTCTCACACAATGCCCTGAAATACCCTGACTCTCACACCTGACTGAAAGAACCTGTCTCTCAAAACTCTGACTGAAAAGCCCTGTCTCTCACACACTGACTGAAAGACCAATTCTCTCACAAACTAACTGAAAGACACTGTCTCTCACACACTGATGAAAACACTGTCTCTCACACACGATGCAAGACCCTGTCTCTCACACACTGGCTGAAAGTCTCTTTCTCTCATAAGCTGACTGAAAGACCCTTTCTCTCACACAGAGACCGAAAGAACCTGACTCTCACAGACAGACTGAAAGACCCGGTCTCTCACACACTGAATGAAAGACCATGTCTCTCACACACTGACTGAAAGACGCTGTCTCTCACACAATGACTGAAAGACCGTGTCTCTCACACACTGACTGAAATACCCTGACTCTCACACACTGACTGAAAGACCCTGTCCTTCACACACTGACTGAAAGACACTCTCTCTCACACTCTAACTGAAAGTCTCTTTCTCTCACACAATGACTGAAAGACCCTGTCTCTCACACACAGACTGAAAGAACCTGACTCTCACACACAGACTGAAAGACCCTGTCTCTCACACACTGACTGAAAGACTCTGTATCTCACACACTGACTGAAAGACGCTGTCGTTCACACACTCACTGAAACACCCTGTCTCTCACAAACTGATTGAAAGACCCTGTCTCTCACACACTGACTGAAAGACCCTGTCGCTCACACACTGACTGAAAGACTCTGTCTCTCACACACTGACTGAAAGACTCTGTCTCTCACACACTGATTGAAAAACACTGTCTCTCACACACCGATGCAAGACCCTGTCTCTCACACACTGGCTGAAAGTCTCTTTCTCTCACAAGCTGACTGAAAGACCCTTTCTCTCACACACAGACCGAAAGAACCTGACTCTCACAGACAGACTGAAAGACCCGGTCTCTCACACACTGAATGAAAGACCATGTCTCTCACACACTGACTGAAAGACGCTGTCTCTCACGCAATGACTGAAAGACCGTGTCTCTCACACACTGACTGAAATACCCTGACTCTCACACACTGACTGAAAGACCCTGTCCTTCACACACTGACTGAAAGACACTCTCTCTCACTCTTTAACTGAAAGTCTCTTTCTCTCACACAATGACTGAAAGACCCTGTCTCTCACACACAGACTGAAAGAACCTGACTCTCACACACAGACTGAAAGACCCTGTCTCTCACACACTGACTGAAAGACTCTGTATCTCACACACTGACTGAAAGACGCTGTCGTTCACACACTCACTGAAACACCCTGTCTCTCAGAAACTGAATGAAAGACCCTGTCTCTCACACGCTGACTGAAAGACGCTGTCTCTCACACACTGAATGAAAGACGATGTCTCTCACACGCTGACTGAAAGACGCTTTATCTCACACAATGACTGAATGATGCTGTCTCTCCCACACTGACTGAAAGACCATGTCTGTCACACACTGACTGAAAGTTCCTGTCTCTCACACACTGGCTGAAAGTCCCTGTCTCTCACACACTGGCTGAAAGAACCTGTCTCTCACACACTGACTGAAAGACCCTGTCTCTCACACAATGACTGAAAGACCCTGTCTCTCAGACACTGACTGAAAGACGATGTCTCTCACACACTGACTGAAAGACCCTGTCTCTCACAAACTGATTGAAAGACACGGTCTCTCACACACTGACCGAAAGACCCTATATCTCACACACGGAATGAAAGACCATGTCTCTCACACACTGACTGAAAGACGCTGTCTCTCACGCAATGACTGAAAGACCGTGTCTCTCACACACTGACTGAAATACCCTGACTCTCACACACTGACTGAAAGACCCTGTCCTTCACACACTGACTGAAAGACACTCTCTCTCACTCTTTAACTGAAAGTCTCTTTCTCTCACACAATGACTGAAAGACCCTGTCTCTCACACACAGACTGAAAGAACCTGACTCTCACACACAGACTGAAAGACCCTGTCTCTCACACACTGACTGAAAGACTCTGTATCTCACACACTGACTGAAAGACGCTGTCGTTCACACACTCACTGAAACACCCTGTCTCTCAGAAACTGAATGAAAGACCCTGTCTCTCACACGCTGACTGAAAGACGCTGTCTCTCACACACTGAATGAAAGACGATGTCTCTCACACGCTGACTGAAAGACGCTTTATCTCACACAATGACTGAATGATGCTGTCTCTCCCACACTGACTGAAAGACCATGTCTGTCACACACTGACTGAAAGTTCCTGTCTCTCACACACTGGCTGAAAGTCCCTGTCTCTCACACACTGGCTGAAAGAACCTGTCTCTCACACACTGACTGAAAGACCCTGTCTCTCACACAATGACTGAAAGACCCTGTCTCTCAGACACTGACTGAAAGACGATGTCTCTCACACACTGACTGAAAGACCCTGTCTCTCACAAACTGATTGAAAGACACGGTCTCTCACACACTGACCGAAAGACCCTATATCTCACACACTGAATGAAAGATCATGTCTCTCACACACTGACTGAAGGCGCTGTTTCTCGCACAATGACTGAAAGACCGTGTCTCTCAGACACTGACTGAAAGACGCTGTCGTTCACACACTCACTGAAACACCCTGTCTCTCACAAACTGATTGAAAGACCCTGTCTCTCACACACTGAATGAAAGACCACGTCTCTCAGAAACTGAATGAAAGACCCTGTCTCTCACAGACTGACTGAAAGACGCTGTCTCTCACACACTGACTGAAAGACGGGGTCTCTCACACACTGACTGAAAGACGCGGTCTCTGACACACTGACCGAAAGACCCTATATCTCACAAACTGAATGAAAGATCATGTCTCTCACACAGTGACTGAGAGCGCTGTCTCTCACACAATGACTGAAAGACCGTGTCTCTCACACACTGACTGAAATACCCTGTCTCTCACACACTGACTGAAAGACCCTGTCTCTCAAAGTCTGACTGAAAGGCCCTGTCTCTCACACACTGACTGAAAGACCATGTCTCTCACACAGTGACTGAAAGACCCTGTCGCTCACACACTGACTGAAAGACACTGTCTCTCACACACTGACTGAAAGACCCTGTCTCTCACACACTGATTGAAAGTTTCTTTCTCTCACACACTGACTGAAAGACCCTGTCTCTCACACACAGACTGAAAGAACCTGACTCTCGCACACAGACTGAAAGACCCTGTCTCTCACACTCTGAATGAAAGACCATGTCTCTCACACACTGACTGAAAAATGCTGTCTCTCACACAATGACTGAAAGACCGTGTCTCTCACACACTGACTGAAATACCCTGTCTCTCACACACTGACTGAAAGACCCTGTCTCTAACACACAGACTGAAAGAACCTGACTCTCACACACAGACTGAAAGACCCTGTCTCTCACACACTGACTGAAAGACCCTGTATCTCACACACTGACTGAAAGACGCTGTCGTTCACACACTCACTGAAAGAACCTGCCTCTCACAAACTGATTGAAAGACCCTGTCTCTCACACACTGAATGAAAGACCACGTCTCTCAGAAACTGAATGAAAGACCCTGTCTCTCACACACTGACTGAAAGACGCTGTCTCTCACACACTGAATGAAAGACGATGTCTCTCACACGCTGACTGAAAGACCCTGTCTCTCACACACTGACTGAAAGACACTGTCTCTCACACACTGACCGAAAGACCCTATATCTCACACACTGAATGAAAGATCCTTTCTCTCACACACTGACTGAAGGTGCTGTCTCTCACACAATGCCTGAAATACCCTGACTCTCACACACTGACTGAAAGACCCTGTCTCTCAAACTCTGACTGAAAAGCCTTGTCTCTCACACACTGACTGAAAGACCATGTCTCTCACACACTGACTGAAAGACTCTGTCTCTCACACACTGATTGAAAAACACTGTCTCTCACACACCGATGCAAGACCCTGTCTCTCACACACTGGCTGAAAGTCTCTTTCTCTCATATGCTGACTGAAAGACCCTTTCTCTCACACAGAGACCGAAAGAACCTGACTCTCACAGACAGACTGAAAGACCCGGTCTCTCACACACTGAATGAAAGACCATGTCTCTCACACACTGACTGAAAGACGCTGTCTCTCACACAATGACTGAAAGACCGTGTCTCTCACACACTGACTGAAATACCCTGACTCTCACACACTGACTGAAAGACCCTGTCCTTCACACACTGACTGAAAGACACTCTCTCTCACACTCTAACTGAAAGTCTCTTTCTCTCACACAATGACTGAAAGACCCTGTCTCTCACACACAGACTGAAAGAACCTGACTCTCACACACAGACTGAAAGACCCTGTCTCTCACACACTGACTGAAAGACTCTGTATCTCACACACTGACTGAAAGACGCTGTCGTTCACACACTCACTGAAACACCCTGTCTCTCACAAACTGATTGAAAGACCCTGTCTCTCACACACTGACTGAAAGACCCTGTCGCTCACACACTGACTGAAAGACTCTGTCTCTCACACACTGACTGAAAGACTCTGTCTCTCACACACTGATTGAAAAACACTGTCTCTCACACACCGATGCAAGACCCTGTCTCTCACACACTGGCTGAAAGTCTCTTTCTCTCACAAGCTGACTGAAAGACCCTTTCTCTCACACACAGACCGAAAGAACCTGACACTCACAGACAGACTGAAAGACCCGGTCTCTCACACACTGAATGAAAGACCATGTCTCTCACACACTGACTGAAAGACGCTGTCTCTCACGCAATGACTGAAAGACCGTGTCTCTCACACACTGACTGAAATACCCTGACTCTCACACACTGACTGAAAGACCCTGTCCTTCACACACTGACTGAAAGACACTCTCTCTCACTCTTTAACTGAAAGTCTCTTTCTCTCACACAATGACTGAAAGACCCTGTCTCTCACACACAGACTGAAAGAACCTGACTCTCACACACAGACTGAAAGACCCTGTCTCTCACACACTGACTGAAAGACTCTGTATCTCACACACTGACTGAAAGACGCTGTCGTTCACACACTCACTGAAACACCCTGTCTCTCAGAAACTGAATGAAAGACCCTGTCTCTCACACGCTGACTGAAAGACGCTGTCTCTCACACACTGAATGAAAGACGATGTCTCTCACACGCTGACTGAAAGACGCTTTATCTCACACAATGACTGAATGATGCTGTCTCTCCCACACTGACTGAAAGACCATGTCTGTCACACACTGACTGAAAGTTCCTGTCTCTCACACACTGACTGAAAGAACCTGTCTCTCACAGACTCACTGAAAAACCCTGTCACTCACACACTGACTGAAAGACCCTGTCTCTCACACACTGGCTGAAAGAACCTGTCTCTCACACACTGACTGAAAGACCCTGTCTCTCACACAATGACTGAAAGACCCTGTCTCTCAGACACTGACTGAAAGACGATGTCTCTCACACACTGACTGAAAGACCCTGTCTCTCACAAACTGATTGAAAGACACGGTCTCTCACACACTGACCGAAAGACCCTATATCTCACACACTGAATGAAAGATCATGTCTCTCACACACTGACTGAAGGCGCTGTTTCTCGCACAATGACTGAAAGACCGTGTCTCTCAGACACTGACTGAAATACCCTGACTCTCACACACTGACTGAAAGACCCTGTCTCTCAAACTCTGACTGAAAGGCCCTGTCTCTCACACACTGACTGAAAGAGCGTGTCTCTCACACACTGACTGAAAGACCCTGTCGCTCACACACTGACTGAAAGACTCTGTCTCTCACACACTGACTGAAAGACTCTGTCTCTCACACACTGATTGAAAAACACTATCTCTCATAAACCGATGCAAGACCATGTCTCTCACACACTGGCTGAAAGTCTCTTTCTCTCACAAGCTTACTGAAAGACCCTGTCTCTCACACACAGACCGAAAGAACCTGACTCTCACACACAGACTGAAAGACCCTGTCTCTCACACACTGAATGAAAGACCATGTCTCTCACACACTGACTGAAAGACGCTGTCTCTCACACAATGACTGAAAGACCGTGTCTCTCACACACTGACTGAAAGACCCTGTCTCTCACACACAGACTGAAAGAACCTGACTCTCACACACAGACTGAAAGACCCTGTCTCTCACACACTGACTGAAAGACTCTGTATCTCACACACTGACTGAAAGACGCTGTCGTTCAGACACTCACAGAAACACCCTGTCTCTCACAAAATGATTGAAAGACCCTGTCTCTCACACACTGAATGAAAGTCGCCGTCTCTCAAACACTGACTGAATGACGCTCTCTCTCGCACACTGACTGAAAGACACTTTCTCTCACACACTCACTGAAAGACCCTGTCTCTCACACACTGACTGAAAGACCCTGTGTCTCTCACACTGATGGAAAGAACCAGTCTCTTCACACTGACTGAAAGACGCTGTTTCTCACTCACTGACTGAAAGACGCTGTGTCTCACATGCTGACTGAAAGATGCTGTCTTTCACACATTGACTGAAAGACACTGTCTCTCAGACACTGACTGAAAGACACTGTCTCTCACAATCTGACTGAAAGACACTGTCTCCCACACACTGACTAATATATTCTGTCTCTCACACGCTGACTGAAAGACTCTGCCTAATACACTGTATGAAAGACCCTCTTTCACACACTGAATTAAAGTCCCTGTCTCGCACACATTCACTGAAAGTCCCTCTCTCTCACAGACTGACTGAAAGACCCTCTCTCTCACACACTGACTGAAAGCCCTTGTCTCTCACACACTGACTGAAAGACCCTGTCTCTCACACACTAACTGAAAGACCCTTTCGCTCAAACACTGACTGAAAGACTCTGTCTCTCTCACGCTGACCGAAAGATACTGTGTCTCTCACGCTGACTGAAAGATTCTGTCTCTCACATGCTGACTGAAAGACCCTGTCTCTCACACGCTGACTGAAAGACCCTGTCTCTCATATGCTGACTGAAATAGCCTGTCTCTCACAAGCTGACTGATAGACGCTGTCTCTCACAAGCTGACTGAAAGACCATAACAGTCTCACACTGTCTGAAAGATCCTGTCTCACACACAATGATTGAAAGACCTTGTCTCTGACAGACTGACTAAAGACTCTATCTCTCACAGACTGACTGAAAGACGCTGTCGCTCACTCACTGACTGAAAGACCCTGTCTCTCACACACTGACTGAAAGACTCTGTCTCTCACAAGCTGACTGAAAGACTCTGTCTCTCACACACTGATTGAAAAACCATGTCTCTCACACACCGATGAAAGACCCTGTCTCTCACACACTGACTGAAAGTCTCTTTCTCTCACACACCGACTGAAAGACCCTGTCTCTCACACACAGACCGAAAGAACCTGACTCTCGCACACAGACTGAAAGACCCTGTCTCTCACACTCTGAATGAAAGACCATGTCTCTCACACACTGACTGAAAAACGCTGTCTCTCACACAATGACTGAAAGACCGTGTCTCTCACACACTGACTGAAACACCCTGTCTCTCACACACTGACTGAAAGACCCTGTCTCTCACACTCTGACTGAAAGTCTCTTTCTCTCACACACTGACTGAAAGACCCTGTCTCTAACACACAGACTGAAAGAACCTGATTCTCACACACAGACTGAAAGACCCTGTCTCTCACACACTGACTGAAAAACCCTGTATCTCACACACTGACTGAAAGACGATGTCGTTCACACACTCAAAGAAAGAACCTGTCTCTCACAAATTGATTGAAAGACCCTGTCTCTCACACACTGAATGAAAGACCATGTCTCTCACACACTGACTGAAATTCGCTGTCTCTCACACAATGACTGAAAGACCGTGTCTCTCACACACTGACTGAAATACCCTGACTCTCACACACTGACTGAAAGACCCTGTCCTTCACACACTGACTGAAAGACACTGTCTCTCACACTCTAACTGAAAGTCTCTTTCTCTCATACAATGACTGAAAGACCCTGTCTCTCACACACAGACTGAAAGAACCTGACTCTCACACACAGACTGAAAGACCCTGTCTCTCACACACTGACTGAAAGACTCTGTATCTCACACACTGACTGAAAGACGCTGTCGTTCAGACACTCACAGAAACACCCTGTCTCTCACAAACTGATTGAAAGACCCTGTCTCTCACACACTGACTGAAAGTCGCCGTCTCTCAAACACTGACTGAATGACGCTGTCTCTCGCACACTGACTGAAATAGCATGTCTGTCACACACTGACTGAAAGAACCTGTCTCTCACACTCTGACTGAAAGTCTCTTTCTCTCACACACTGACTGAAAGAACCTGACTCTCACACACAGACTGAAAGACCCTGTCTCTCACACACTGACTGAAAGACCCTGTATCTCACACACTGACTGAAAGACGATGTCGTTCACACACTCAAAGAAAGAACCTGTCTCTCACAAATTGATTGAAAGACCCTGTCTCTCACACACTGAATGAAAGACCATGTCTCTCACACACTGACTGAAAGACGCTGTCTCTCACACAATGACTGAAAGACCGTGTCTCTCACACACTGACTGAAATACCCTGACTCTCACACACTGACTGAAAGACCCTGTCCTTCACACACTGACTGAAAGACACTGTCTCTCACACTCTAACTGAAAGTCTCTTTCTCTCATACAATGACTGAAAGACCCTGTCTCTCACACACAGACTGAAAGAACCTGACTCTCACACACAGACTGAAAGACCCTGTCTCTCACACACTGACTGAAAGACTCTGTATCTCACACACTGACTGAAAGACACTGTCGTTCAGACACTCACAGAAACACCCTATCTCTCACAAACTGATTGAAAGACCCTGTCTCTCACACACTGAATGAAAGTCGCCGTCTCTCAAATACTGACTGAATGACGCTGTCTCTCGCACACTGACTGAAATAGCATGTCTGTCACACACTGACTGAAAGACCCTTTCTCTCACACACTCACTGAAAGACCCTGTCTCTCACACACTGACTGAAAGACCCTGTGTCTCTCACACTGATGGAAAGAACCAGTCTCTTCACACTGACTGAAAGACGCTGTTTCTCACTCACTGACTGAAAGACGCTGTGTCTCACATGCTGACTGAAAGATGCTGTCTTTCACACATTGACTGAAAGACACTGACTCTCAGACACTGACTGAAAGACACTGTCTCTCACAATCTGACTGAAAGACACTTTCACCCACACACTGACTAATATATTCTGTCTCTCACACGCTGACTGAAAGACTCTGCCTAATACACTGTATGAAAGACCCTCTTTCACACACTGAATTAAAGTCACTGTCTCGCACACATTCACTGAAAGTCCCTCTCTCTCACAGACTGACTGAAAGACCCTGTCTCTCACACACTGACTGAAAGCCCCTGTCTCTCACACACTGACTGAAAGACCCTGTCTCTCACCCACTAACTGAAAGACCCTTTCGCTCAAACACTGACTGAAAGACTCTGTCTCTCTCACGCTGACCGAAAGATACTGTGTCTCTCACGCTGACTGAAAGATTCTGACTCTCACATGCTGACTGAAAGACCCTGTCTCTCACACGCTGACTGAAAGACCCTGTCTCTCATATGCTGACTGAAATAGCCTGTCTCTCACAAGCTGAGTGATAGACGCTGTCTCTCACAAGCTGACTGAAAGACCATAACAGTCTCACACTGTCTGAAAGATCCTGTCTCACACACAATGATTGAAAGACCTTGTCTCTGACAGACTGACTAAAGACCCTATCTCTCACACACTGACTGAAAGACGCTGTCGCTCACTCACTGACTGAAAGACCCTGTCTCTCACACACTGACTGAAAGACTCTGTCTCTCACAAGCTGACTGAAAGACTCTGTCTCTCACACACTGATTGAAAAACCCTGTCTCTCACACACCGATGAAAGACCCTGTCTCTCACACACTGACTGAAAGTCTCTTTCTCTCACACACCGAATGAAAGACCTGTCTCTCACACACAGACCGAAAGAACCTGACTCTCGCACACAGACTGATAGACCCTGTCTCTCACACTCTGAATGAAAGACCATGTCTCTCACACACTGACTGAAAAACGCTGTCTCTCACACAATGACTGAAAGACCGTGTCTCTCACACACTGACTGAAACACCCTGTCTCTCACACACTGACTGAAAGACCCTGTCTCTCACACTCTGACTGAAAGTCTTTTTCTCTCACACACTGACTGAAAGACCCTGTCTCTAACACACAGACTGAAAGAACCTGACTCTCACACACAGACTGAAAGACCCTGTCTCTCACACACTGACTGAAAGACCCTGTATCTCACACACTGACTGAAAGACGATGTCGTTCACACACTCAAAGAAAGAACCTGTCTCTCACAAATTGATTGAAAGACCCTGTCTCTCACAGACTGAATGAAAGACCATGTCTCTCACACACTGACTGAAAGACGCTGTCTCTCACACAATGACTGAAAGACCGTGTCTCTCACACACTGACTGAAATACCCTGACTCTCACACACTGACTGAAAGACCCTGTCCTTCACACACTGACTGAAAGACACTGTCTCTCACACTCTAACTGAAAGTCTCTTTCTCTCATACAATGACTGAAAGACCCTGTCTCTCACACACAGACTGAAAGAACCTGACTCTCACACACAGACTGAAAGACCCTGTCTCTCACACACTGACTGAAAGACTCTGTATCTCACACACTGACTGAAAGATGCTGTCGTTCAGACACTCACAGAAACACCCTGTCTCTCACAAACTGATTGAAAGACCCTGTCTCTCACACACTGAATGAAAGTCGCCGTCTCTCAAACACTGACTGAATGACGCTGTCTCTCGCACACTGACTGAAATAGCATGTCTGTCACACACTGACTGAAAGACACTTTCTCTCACACACTCACTGAAAGACCCTGTCTCTCACACACTGACTGAAAGACCCTGTCTCTCACACTCTGACTGAAAGTCTCTTTCTCTCACACACTGACTGAAAGACCCTGTCTCTAACACACAGACTGAAAGAACCTGACTCTCACACACAGACTGAAAGACGCTGTCTCTCACACACTGACTGAAAGACCCTGTATCTCACACACTGACTGAAAGACGATGTCGTTCACACACTCAAAGAAAGAACCTGTCTCTCACAAATTGATTGAAAGAGCCTGTCTCTCACACACTGAATGAAAGACCATGTCTCTAACACACTGACTGAAAGACGCTGTCTCTCACACAATGACTGAAAGACCGTGTCTCTCACACACTGACTGAAATACCCTGACTCTCACACACTGACTGAAAGACCCTGTCCTTCACACACTGACTGAAAGACACTGTCTCTCACACTCTAACTGAAAGTCTCTTTCTCTCATACAATGACTGAAAGACCCTGTCTCTCACACACAGACTGAAAGAACCTGACTCTCACACACAGACTGAAAGACCCTGTCTCTCACACACTGACTGAAAGACTCTGTATCTCACACACTGACTGAAAGACGCTGTCGTTCAGACACTCACAGAAATACCCTGTCTCTCACAAACTGATTGAAAGACCCTGTCTCTCACACACTGACTGAAAGTCGCCGTCTCTCATACACTGACTGAATGACGCTGTCTCTCGCACACTGACTGAAATAGCATGTCTGTCACACACTGACTGAAAGAACCTGTCTCTCACACTCTGACTGAAAGTCTCTTTCTCTCACACACTGACTGAAAGAACCTGACTCTCACACACAGACTGAAAGACCCTGTCTCTCACACACTGACTGAAAGACCCTGTATCTCACACACTGACTGAAAGACGATGTCGTTCACACACTCAAAGAAAGAACCTGTCTCTCACAAATTGATTGAAAGACCCTGTCTCTCACACACTGAATGAAAGACCATGTCTCTCACACACTGACTGAAAGACGCTGTCTCTCACACAATGACTGAAAGACCGTGTCTCTCACACACTGACTGAAATACCCTGACTCTCACACACTGACTGAAAGACCCTGTCCTTCACACACTGACTGAAAGACACTGTCTCTCACACTCTAACTGAAAGTCTCTTTCTCTCATACAATGACTGAAAGACCCTGTCTCTCACACACAGACTGAAAGAACCTGACTCTCACACACAGACTGAAAGACCCTGTCTCTCACACACTGACTGAAAGACTCTGTATCTCACACACTGACTGAAAGACACTGTCGTTCAGACACTCACAGACACACCCTATCTCTCACAAACTGATTGAAAGACCCTGTCTCTCACACACTGAATGAAAGTCGCCGTCTCTCAAATACTGACTGAATGACGCTGTCTCTCGCACACTGACTGAAATAGCATGTCTGTCACACACTGACTGAAAGACCCTTTCTCTCACACACTCACTGAAAGACCCTGTCTCTCACACACTGACTGAAAGACCCTGTGTCTCTCACACTGATGGAAAGAACCAGTCTCTTCACACTGACTGAAAGACGCTGTTTCTCACTCACTGACTGAAAGACGCTGTGTCTCACATGCTGACTGAAAGATGCTGTCTTTCACACATTGACTGAAAGACACTGACTCTCAGACACTGACTGAAAGACACTGTCTCTCACAATCTGACTGAAAGACACTTTCACCCACACACTGACTAATATATTCTGTCTCTCACACGCTGACTGAAAGACTCTGCCTAATACACTGTATGAAAGACCCTCTTTCACACACTGAATTAAAGTCACTGTCTCGCACACATTCACTGAAAGTCCCTCTCTCTCACAGACTGACTGAAAGACCCTGTCTCTCACACACTGACTGAAAGCCCCTGTCTCTCACACACTGACTGAAAGACCCTGTCTCTCACCCACTCACTGAAAGACCCTTTCGCTCAAACACTGACTGAAAGACTCTGTCTCTCTCACGCTGACCGAAAGATACTGTGTCTCTCACGCTGACTGAAAGATTCTGACTCTCACATGCTGACTGAAAGACCCTGTCTCTCACACGCTGACTGAAAGACCCTGTCTCTCATATGCTGACTGAAATAGCCTGTCTCTCACAAGCTGACTGATAGACGCTGTCTCTCACAAGCTGACTGAAAGACCATAACAGTCTCACACTGTCTGAAAGATCCTGTCTCACACACAATGATTGAAAGACCTTGTCTCTGACAGACTGACTAAAGACCCTATCTCTCACACACTGACTGAAAGACGCTGTCGCTCACTCACTGACTGAAAGACCCTGTCTCTCACACACTGACTGAAAGACTCTGTCTCTCACAAGCTGACTGAAAGACTCTGTCTCTCACACACTGATTGAAAAACCCTGTCTCTCACACACCGATGAAAGACCCTGTCTCTCACACACTGACTGAAAGTCTCTTTCTCTCACACACCGAATGAAAGACCTGTCTCTCACACACAGACCGAAAGAACCTGACTCTCGCACACAGACTGATAGACCCTGTCTCTCACACTCTGAATGAAAGACCATGTCTCTCACACACTGACTGAAAAACGCTGTCTCTCACACAATGACTGAAAGACCGTGTCTCTCACACACTGACTGAAACACCCTGTCTCTCACACACTGACTGAAAGACCCTGTCTCTCACACTCTGACTGAAAGTCTTTTTCTCTCACACACTGACTGAAAGACCCTGTCTCTAACACACAGACTGAAAGAACCTGACTCTCACACACAGACTGAAAGACCCTGTCTCTCACACACTGACTGAAAGACCCTGTATCTCACACACTGACTGAAAGACGATGTCGTTCACACACTCAAAGAAAGAACCTGTCTCTCACAAATTGATTGAAAGACCCTGTCTCTCACAGACTGAATGAAAGACCATGTCTCTCACACACTGACTGAAAGACGCTGTCTCTCACACAATGACTGAAAGACCGTGTCTCTCACACACTGACTGAAATACCCTGACTCTCACACAGTGACTGAAAGACCCTGTCCTTCACACACTGACTGAAAGACACTGTCTCTCACACTCTAACTGAAAGTCTCTTTCTCTCATACAATGACTGAAAGACCCTGTCTCTCACACACAGACTGAAAGAACCTGACTCTCACACACAGACTGAAAGACCCTGTCTCTCACACACTGACTGAAAGACTCTGTATCTCACACACTGACTGAAAGATGCTGTCGTTCAGACACTCACAGAAACACCCTGTCTCTCACAAACTGATTGAAAGACCCTGTCTCTCACACACTGAATGAAAGTCGCCGTCTCTCAAACACTGACTGAATGACGCTGTCTCTCGCACACTGACTGAAATAGCATGTCTGTCACACACTGACTGAAAGACACTTTCTCTCACACACTCACTGAAAGACCCTGTCTCTCACACACTGACTGAAAGACCCTGTCTCTCACACTCTGACTGAAAGTCTCTTTCTCTCACACACTGACTGAAAGACCCTGTCTCTAACACACAGACTGAAAGAACCTGACTCTCACACACAGACTGAAAGACGCTGTCTCTCACACACTGACTGAAAGACCCTGTATCTCACACACTGACTGAAAGACGATGTCGTTCACACACTCAAAGAAAGAACCTGTCTCTCACAAATTGATTGAAAGAGCCTGTCTCTCACACACTGAATGAAAGACCATGTCTCTAACACACTGACTGAAAGACGCTGTCTCTCACACAATGACTGAAAGACCGTGTCTCTCACACACTGACTGAAATACCCTGACTCTCACACACTGACTGAAAGACCCTGTCCTTCACACACTGACTGAAAGACTCTGTATCTCACACACTGACTGAAAGACACTGTCTCTCACACTCTAACTGAAAGTCTCTTTCTCTCATACAATGACTGAAAGACCCTGTCTCTCACACACAGACTGAAAGAACCTGACTCTCACACACAGACTGAAATACCCTGACTCTCACACACTGACAGAAAGACCCTGTCCTTCACACACTGACTGAAAGACACTGTCTCTCACACTCTAACTGAAAGTCTCTTTCTCTCATACAATGACTGAAAGACCCTGTCTCTCACACACAGACTGAAAGAACCTGACTCTCACACACAGACTGAAAGACCCTGTCTCTCACACACTGACTGAAAGACTCTGTATCTCACACACTGACTGAAAGATGCTGTCGTTCAGACACTCACAGAAACACCCTGTCTCTCACAAACTGATTGAAAGACCCTGTCTCTCACACACTGAATGAAAGTCGCCGTCTCTCAAACACTGACTGAATGACGCTGTCTCTCGCACACTGACTGAAATAGCATGTCTGTCACACACTGACTGAAAGACCCTTTCTCTCACACACTCACTGAAAGACCCTGTCTCTCACACACTGACTGAAAGACCCTGTGTCTCTCACACTGATGGAAAGAACCAGTCTCTTCACACTGACTGAAAGACGTTGTTTCTCACTCACTGACTGAAAGACGCTGTGTCTCACATGCTGACTGAAAGATGCTGTCTTTCACACATTGACTGAAAGACACTGTCTCTCAGACACTGACTGAAAGACACTGTCTCTCACAATCTGACTGAAAGACACTTTCACCCACACACTGACTAATATAATCTGTCTCTCACACGCTGACTGAAAGATTCTGCCTAATACACTTAATGAAAGACCCTCTTTCACACGCTGAATTAACGTCACTGTCTCGCACACATTCACTGAAAGTCCCTCTCTCTCACAGACTGACTGAAAGACCCTGTCTCTCACACACTGACTGAAAGCCCCTGTCTCTCACACACTGACTGAAAGACCCTGTCTCTCACCCACTAACTGAAAGACCCTTTCGCTCAAACACTGACTGAAAGACTCTGTCTCTCTCACGCTGACCGAAAGATACTGTGTCTCTCACGCTGACTGAAAGATTCTGTCTCTCACATGCTGACTGAAAGACCCTGTCTCTCACACACTGACTGAAAGACCCTGTCTCTCACCCACTAACTGAAAGACCCTTTCGCTCAAACACTGACTGAAAGACTCTGTCTCTCTCACGCTGACCGAAAGATACTGTGTCTCTCACGCTGACTGAAAGATTCTGTCTCTCACATGCTGACTGAAAGACCCTGTCTCTCACACGCTGACTGAAAGTCCCTGTCTCTCATATGCTGACTGAAATAGCCTGTCTCTCACAAGCTGACTGATAGACGCTGTCTCTCACAAGCTGACTGAAAGACCATAACAGTCTCACACTGTCTGAAAGATCCTGTCTCACACACAATGATTGAAAGACCTTGTCTCTGACAGACTGACTAAAGACCCTATCTCTCACACACTGACTGAAAGACCGTGTCTCTCACACACTGACTGAAACACCCTGTCTCTCACACACTGACTGAAAGACCCTGTCTCTCACACTCTGACTGAAAGTCTCTTTCTCTCACATACTGACTGAAAGACCCTGTCTCTAACACACAGACTGAAAGAACCTGACTCTCACACACAGACTGAAAGACCCTGTCTCTCGCACACTGACTGAAATAGCATGTCTGTCACACACTGACTGAAAGACACTTTCTCTCACACACTCACTGAAAGACCCTGTCTCTCACACACTGACTGAAAGACCCTGTCTCTCACACTCTGACTGAAAGTCTCTTTCTCTCACACACTGACTGAAAGACCCTGTCTCTAACACACAGACTGAAAGAACCTGACTCTCACACACAGACTGAAAGATGCTGTCTCTCACACACTGACTGAAAGACCCTGTATCTCACACACTGACTGAAAGACGATGTCGTTCACACACTCACTGAAAGAACCTGTCTCTCACAAATTGATTGAAAGACCCTATCTCTCACACACTGAATGAAAGACCATGTCTCTCACACACTGACTGAAAGACGCTGTCTCTCACACAATGACTGAAAGACCCTGTCTCTAACACACAGACTGAAAGAACCTGACTCTCACACACAGACTGGAAGACCCTGTCTCTCACACACTGACTGAAAGACCCTGTATCTCACACACTGCCTGAAAGACGATGTCGTTCACACACTCAAAGAAAGAACCTGTCTCTCACAAATTGATTGAAAGACCCTGTCTCTCACACACTGAATGAAAGACCATGTCTCTCACACACTGACTGAAAGACGCTGTCTCTCACACAATGACTGAAAGACCGTGTCTCTCACACACTGACTGAAATACCCTGACTCTCACACACTGACTGAAAGACCCTGTCCTTCACACACTGACTGAAAGACACTGTCTCTCACACTCTAACTGAAAGTCTCTTTCTCTCATACAATGACTGAAAGACCCTGTCTCTCACACACAGACTGAAAGAACCTGACTCACACACACAGACTGAAAGACCCTGTCTCTCACACACTGACTGAAAGACTCTGTATCTCACACACTGACTGAAAGACACTGTCGTTCAGACACTCACAGAAACACCCTGTCTCTCACAAACTGATTGAAAGACCCTGTCTCTCACACACTGAATGAAAGTCGCCGTCTCTCAAATACTGACTGAATGACGCTGTCTCTCGCACACTGACTGAAATAGCATGTCTGTCACACACTGACTGAAAGACCCTTTCTCTCACACACTCACTGAAAGACCCTGTCTCTCACACACTGACTGAAAGACCCTGTGTCTCTCACACTGATGGAAAGAACCAGTCTCTTCACACTGACTGAAAGACGCTGTTTCTCACTCACTGACTGAAAGACGCTGTGTCTCACATGCTGACTGAAAGATGCTGTCTTTCACACATTGACTGAAAGACACTGTCTCTCAGACACTGACTGAAAGACACTGTCTCTCAAAATCTGACTGAAAGACACTTTCACCCACACACTGACTAATATAATCTGTCTCTCACACGCTGACTGAAAGATTCTGCCTAATACACTGTATGAAAGACCCTCTTTCACAGGCTGAATTAACGTCACTGTCTCGCACACATTCACTGAAAGTCCCTCTCTCTCACAGACTGACTGAAAGACCCTGTCTCTCACACACTGACTGAAAGCCCCTGTCTCTCACACACTGACTGAAAGACCCTGTCTCTCACCCACTAACTGAAAGACCCTTTCGCTCAAACACTGACTGAAAGACTCTGTCTCTCTCACGCTGACCGAAAGATACTGTGTCTCTCACGCTGACTGAAAGATTCTGTCTCTCACATGCTGACTGAAAGACCCTGTCTCTCACACACTGACTGAAAGACCCTGTCTCTCACCCACTAACTGAAAGACCCTTTCGCTCAAACACTGACTGAAAGACTCTGTCTCTCTCACGCTGGCTGAAAGATACTGTGTCTCTCACGCTGACTGAAAGATTCTGTCTCTCACATGCTGACTGAAAGACCCTGTCTCTCACACGCTGACTGAAAGTCCCTGTCTCTCATATGCTGACTGAAATAGCCTGTCTCTCACAAGCTGACTGATAGACGCTGTCTCTCACAAGCTGACTGAAAGACCATAACAGTCTCACACTGTCTGAAAGATCCTGTCTCACACACAATGATTGAAAGACCTTGTCTCTGACAGACTGACTAAAGACCCTATCTCTCACACACTGACTGAAAGACCGTGTCTCTCACACACTGACTGAAAGACCCTGTCTCTCACACACTGACTGAAAGACCCTGTCTCTCACACTCTGACTGAAAGTCTCTTTCTCTCACACACTGACTGAAAGACCCTGTCTCTAACACACAGACTGAAAGAACCTGACTCTCACACACAGACTGAAAGACCCTGTCTCTCACACACTGACTGAAAGACCCTGTATCTCACACACTGCCTGAAAGACGATGTCGTTCACACACTCAAAGAAAGAACCTGTCTCTCACAAATTGATTGAAAGACCCTGTCTCTCACACACTGAATGAAAGACCATGTCTCTCACACACTGACTGAAAGACGCTGTCTCTCACACAATGACTGAAAGACCGTGTCTCTCACACAAAGACTGAAATACCCTGACTCTCACACACTGACTGAAAGACCCTGTCCTTCACACACTGACTGAAAGACACTGTCTCTCACACTCTAACTGAAAGTCTCTTTCTCTCATACAATGACTGAAAGACCCTGTCTCTCACACACAGACTGAAAGAACCTGACTCTCACACACAGACTGAAAGACCCTGTCTCTCACACACTGACTGAAAGACTCTGTATCTCACACACTGACTGAAAGATGCTGTCGTTCAGACACTCACAGAAACACCCTGTCTCTCACAAACTGATTGAAAGACCCTGTCTCTCACACACTGAATGAAAGTCGCCGTCTCTCAAACACTGACTGAATGACGCTGTCTCTCGCACACTGACTGAAATAGCATGTCTGTCACACACTGACTGAAAGACACTTTCTCTCACACACTCACTGAAAGACCATGTCTCTCACACACTGACTGAAAGACCCTGTCTCTCACACTCTGACTGAAAGTCTCTTTCTCTCACACACTGACTGAAAGACCCTGTCTCTAACACACAGACTGAAAGAACCTGACTCTCACACACAGACTGAAAGATGCTGTCTCTCACACACTGACTGAAAGACCCTGTATCTCACACACTGACTGAAAGACGATGTCGTTCACACACTCACTGAAAGAACCTGTCTCTCACAAATTGATTGAAAGACCCTGTCTCTCACACACTGAATGAAAGACCATGTCTCTCACACACTGACTGAAAGACGCTGTCTCTCACACAATGACTGAAAGACCGTGTCTCTCACACACTGACTGAAATACCCTGACTCTCACACACTGACTGAACGACCCTGTCCTTCACACACTGACTGAAAGACACTGTCTCTCACACTCTAACTGAAAGTCTCTTTCTCTCATACAATGACTGAAAGACCCTGTCTCTCACACACAGACTGAAAGAACCTGACTCTCACACACAGACTGAAAGACCCTGTCTCTCACACACTGACTGAAAGACTCTGTATCTCACACACTGACTGAAAGATGCTGTCGTTCAGACACTCACAGAAACACCCTGTCTCTCACAAACTGATTGAAAGATCCTGTCTCTCACACACTGAATGAAAGTCGCCGTCTCTCAAACACTGACTGAATGACGCTGTCTCTCGCACACTGACTGAAATAGCATGTCTGTCACACACTGACTGAAAGACACTTTCTCTCACACACTCACTGAAAGACCCTGTCTCTCACACACTGACTGAAAGACCCTGTCTCTCACACTCTGACTGAAAGTCTCTTTCTCTCACACACTGACTGAAAGACCCTGTCTCTAACACACAGACTGAAAGAACCTGACTCTCACACACAGACTGAAAGATGCTGTCTCTCACACACTGACTGAAAGACCCTGTATCTCACACACTGACTGAAAGACGATGTCGTTCACTCACTCACTGAAAGAACCTGTCTCTCACAAATTGATTGAAAGACCCTATCTCTCACACACTGAATGAAAGACCATGTCTCTCACACACTGACTGAAAGACGCTGTCTCTCACACAATGACTGAAAGACCGTGTCTCTCACACACTGACTGAAATACCCTGACTCTCACACACTGACTGAAAGACCCTGTCTCTCACACACAGACTGAAAGAACCTGACTCTCACACACAGACTGAAAGACCCTGTCTCTCACACACTGTCTGAAAGACTCTGTATCTCACACACTGACTGAAAGACACTGTCGTTCAGACACTCACAGAAACACCCTGTCTCTCACAAACTGATTTAAAGACCCTGTCTCTCACACACTGAATGAAAGTCGCCGTCTCTCAAATACTGACTGAATGACGCTGTCTCTCGCACACTGACTGAAATAGCATGTCTGTCACACACTGACTGAAAGACCCTTTCTCTCACACACTCACTGAAAGACCCTGTCTCTCACACACTGACTGAAAGACCCTGTGTCTCTCACACTGATGGAAAGAACCAGTCTCTTCACACTGACTGAAAGACGCTGTTTCTCACTCACTGACTGAAAGACGCTGTGTCTCACATGCTGACTGAAAGATGCTGTCTGTCACACAGTGACTGAAAGACACTGTCTCTCAGACACTGACTGAAAGACACTGTCTCTCACAATCTGACTGAAAGACACTTTCACCCACACACTGACTAATATAATCTGTCTCTCACACGCTGACTGAAAGATTCTGCCTAATACACTGTATGAAAGACCCTCTTTCACACGCTGAATTAACGTCACTGTCTCGCACAAATTCACTGAAAGTCCCTCTCTCTCACAGACTGACTGAAAGACCCTGTCTCTCACACACTGACTGAAAGCCCCTGTCTCTCACACACTGACTGAAAGACCCTGTCTCTCACCCACTAACTGAAAGACCCTTTCGCTCAAACACTGACTGAAAGACTCTGTCTCTCTCACGCTGACCGAAAGATACTGTGTCTCTCACGCTGACTGAAAGATTCTGTCTCTCACATGCTGACTGAAAGACCCTGTCTCTCACACGCTGACTGAAAGTCCCTGTCTCTCATATGCTGACTGAAATAGCCTGTCTCTCACAAGCTGACTGATAGACGCTGTCTCTCACAAGCTGACTGAAAGACCATAACAGTCTCACACTGTCTGAAAGATCCTGTCTCACACACAATGATTGAAAGACCTTGTCTCTGACAGACTGACTAAAGACCCTATCTCTCACACACTGACTGAAAGACCGTGTCTCTCACACACTGACTGAAACACCCTGTCTCTCACACACTGACTGAAAGACCCTGTCTCTCACACTCTGACTGAAAGTCTCTTTCTCTCACACACTGACTGAAAGACCCTGTCTCTAACACACAGACTGAAAGAACCTGACTCTCACACACAGACTGAAAGACCCTGTCTCTCACACACTGACTGAAAGACCCTGTATCTCACACACTGACTGAAAGACGATGTCGTTCACACACTCAAAGAAAGAACCTGTCTCTCACAAATTGATTGAAAGACCCTGTCTCTCACACACTGAATGAAAGACCATGTCTCTCACACACTGACTGAAAGACGCTGTCTCTCACACAATGACTGAAAGACCGTGTCTCTCACACACTGACTGAAATACCCTGACTCTCACACACTGACAGAAAGACCCTGTCCTTCACACACTGACTGAAAGACACTGTCTCTCACACTCTAACTGAAAGTCTCTTTCTCTCATACAATGACTGAAAGACCCTGTCTCTCACACACAGACTGAAAGAACCTGACTCTCACACACAGACTGAAAGACCCTGTCTCTCACACACTGACTGAAAGACTCTGTATCTCACACACTGACTGAAAGATGCTGTCGTTCAGACACTCACAGAAACACCCTGTCTCTCACAAACTGATTGAAAGACCCTGTCTCTCACACACTGAATGAAAGTCGCCGTCTCTCAAACACTGACTGAATGACGCTGTCTCTCGCACACTGACTGAAATAGCATGTCTGTCACACACTGACTGAAAGACACTTTCTCTCACACACTCACTGAAAGACCCTGTCTCTCACACACTGACTGAAAGACCCTGTCTCTCACACTCTGACTGAAAGTCTCTTTCTCTCACACACTGACTGAAAGACCCTGTCTCTAACACACAGACTGAAAGAACCTGACTCTCACACACAGACTGAAAGATGCTGTCTCTCACACACTGACTGAAAGACCCTGTATCTCACACACTGACTGAAAGACGATGTCGTTCACACACTCACTGAAAGAACCTGTCTCTCACAAATTGATTGAAAGACCCTATCTCTCACACACTGAATGAAAGACCATGTCTCTCACACACTGACTGAAAGACGCTGTCTCTCACACAATGACTGAAAGACCGTGTCTCTCACACACTGACTGAAATACCCTGACTCTCACACACTGACTGAAAGACCCTGTCTCTCACACACAGACTGAAAGAACCTGACTCTCACACACAGACTGAAAGACCCTGTCTCTCACACACTGTCTGAAAGACTCTGTATCTCACACACTGACTGAAAGACACTGTCGTTCAGACACTCACAGAAACACCCTGTCTCTCACAAACTGATTTAAAGACCCTGTCTCTCACACACTGAATGAAAGTCGCTGTCTCTCAAATACTGACTGAATGACGCTGTCTCTCGCACACTGACTGAAATAGCATGTCTGTCACACACTGACTGAAAGACCCTTTCTCTCACACACTCACTGAAAGACCCTGTCTCTCACACACTGACTGAAAGACCCTGTGTCTCTCACACTGATGGAAAGAACCAGTCTCTTCACACTGACTGAAAGACGCTGTTTCTCACTCACTGACTGAAAGACGCTGTGTCTCACATGCTGACTGAAAGATGCTGTCTTTCACACATTGACTGAAAGACACTGTCTCTCAGACACTGACTGAAAGACACTGTCTCTCACAATCTGACTGAAAGACACTTTCACCCACACACTGACTAATATAATCTGTCTCTCACACGCTGACTGAAAGATTCTGCCTAATACACTGTATGAAAGACCCTCTTTCACACGCTGAATTAACGTCACTGTCTCGCACAAATTCACTGAAAGTCCCTCTCTCTCACAGACTGACTGAAAGACCCTGTCTCTCACACACTGACTGAAAGCCCCTGTCTCTCACACACTGACTGAAAGACCCTGTCTCTCACCCACTAACTGAAAGACCCTTTCGCTCAAACACTGACTGAAAGACTCTGTCTCTCTCACGCTGACCGAAAGATACTGTGTCTCTCACGCTGACTGAAAGATTCTGTCTCTCACATGCTGACTGAAAGACCCTCTCTCTCACACACTGACTGAAAGACCCTGTCTCTCACCCACTAACTGAAAGACCCTTTCGCTCAAACACTGACTGAAAGACTCTGTCTCTCTCACGCTGACCGAAAGATACTGTGTCTCTCACGCTGACTGAATGATTCTGTCTCTCACATGCTGACTGAAAGACCCTGTCTCTCACACGCTGACTGAAAGTCCCTGTCTCTCATATGCTGACTGAAATAGCCTGTCTCTCACAAGCTGACTGATAGACGCTGTCTCTCACAAGCTGACTGAAAGACCATAACAGTCTCACACTGTCTGAAAGATCCTGTCTCACACACAATGATTGAAAGAACTTGTCTCTGACAGACTGACTAAAGACCCTATCTCTCACACACTGACTGAAAGACCGTGTCTCTCACACACTGACTGAAACACCCTGTCTCTCACACACTGACTGAAAGACCCTGTCTCTCACACTCTGACTGAAAGTCTCTTTCTCTCACACACTGACTGAAAGACCCTGTCTCTAACACACAGACTGAAAGAACCTGACTCTCACACACAGACTGAAAGACGCTGTCTCTCACACACTGACTGAAAGACCCTGTATCTCACACACTGCCTGAAAGACGATGTCGTTCACACACTCAAAGAAAGAACCTGTCTCTCACAAATTGATTGAAAGACCCTGTCTCTCACAGACTGAATGAAAGACCATGTCTCTCACACACTGACTGAAAGACGCTGTCTCTCACACAATGACTGAAAGACCGTGTCTCTCACACACTGACTGAAATACCCTGACTCTCACACACTGACTGAAAGACCCTGTCCTTCACACACTGACTGAAAGACACTGTCTCTCACACTCTAACTGAAAGTCTCTTTCTCTCATACAATGACTGAAAGACCCTGTCTCTCACACACAGACTGAAAGAACCTGACTCTCACACACAGACTGAAAGACCCTGTCTCTCACACACTGACTGAAAGACTCTGTATCTCACACACTGACTGAAAGATGCTGTCGTTCAGACACTCACAGAAACACCCTGTCTCTCACAAACTGATTGAAAGACCCTGTCTCTCACACACTGAATGAAAGTCGCCGTCTCTCAAACACTGACTGAATGACGCTGTCTCTCGCACACTGACTGAAATAGCATGTCTGTCACACACTGACTGAAAGACACTTTCTCTCACACACTCACTGAAAGACCCTGTCTCTCACACACTGACTGAAAGACCCTGTCTCTCACACTCTGACTGAAAGTCTCTTTCTCTCACACACTGACTGAAAGACCCTGTCTCTAACACACAGACTGAAAGAACCTGACTCTCACACACAGACTGAAAGATGCTGTCTCTCACACACTGACTGAAAGACCCTGTATCTCACACACTGACTGAAAGACGATGTCGTTCACACACTCACTGAAAGAACCTGTCTCTCACAAATTGATTGAAAGACCCTATCTCTCACACACTGAATGAAAGACCATGTCTCTCACACACTGACTGAAAGACGCTGTCTCTCACACAATGACTGAAAGACCGTGTCTCTCACACACTGACTGAAATACCCTGACTCTCACACACTGACTGAAAGACCCTGTCCTTCACACACTGACTGAAAGACACTGTCTCTCACACTCTAACTGAAAGTCTCTTTCTCTCATACAATGACTGAAAGCCCCTGTCTCTCACACACAGACTGAAAGAACCTGACTCTCACACACAGACTGAAAGACCCTGTCTCTCACACACTGACTGAAAGACTCTGTATCTCACACACTGACTGAAAGACACTGTCGTTCAGACACTCACAGAAACACCCTGTCTCTCACAAACTGATTTAAAGACCCTGTCTCTCACACACTGAATGAAAGTCGCCGTCTCTCAAATACTGACTGAATGACGCTGTCTCTCGCACACTGACTGAAATAGCATGTCTGTCACACACTGACTGAAAGACCCTTTCTCTCACACACTCACTGAAAGACCCTGTCTCTCACACACTGACTGAAAGACCCTGTGTCTCTCACACTGATGGAAAGAACCAGTCTCTTCACACTGACTGAAAGACGCTGTTTCTCACTCACTGACTGAAAGACGCTGTGTCTCACATGCTGACTGAAAGATGCTGTCTTTCACACATTGACTGAAAGACACTGTCTCTCAGACACTGACTGAAAGACACTGTCTCTCACAATCTGACTGAAAGACACTTTCACCCACACACTGACTAATATAATCTGTCTCTCACACGCTGACTGAAAGATTCTGCCCAATACACTGTATGAAAGACCCTCTTTCACACGCTGAATTAACGTCACTGTCTTGCACACATTCACTGAAAGTCCCTCTCTCTCACAGACTGACTGAAAGACCCTGTCTCTCACACACTGACTGAAAGCCCCTGTCTCTCACACACTGACTGAAAGACCCTGTCTCTCACCCACTAACTGAAAGACCCTTTCGCTCAAACACTGACTGAAAGACTCTGTCTCTCTCACGCTGACCGAAAGATACTGTGTCTCTCACGCTGACTGAAAGATTCTGTCTCTCACATGCTGACTGAAAGACCCTGTCTCTCACACACTGACTGAAAGACCCTGTCTCTCACCCACTAACTGAAAGACCCTTTCGCTCAAACACTGACTGAAAGACTCTGTCTCTCTCACGCTGACCGAAAGATACTGTGTCTCTCACGCTGACTGAAAGATTCTGTCTCTCACATGCTGACTGAAAGACCCTGTCTCTCACACGCTGACTGAAAGTCCCTGTCTCTCATATGCTGACTGAAATAGCCAGTCTCTCACAAGCTGACTGATAGACGCTGTCTCTCACAAGCTGACTGAAAGACCATAACAGTCTCACACTGTCTGAAAGATCCTGTCTCACACACAATGATTGAAAGACCTTGTCTCTGACAGACTGACTAAAGACCCTATCTCTCACACACTGACTGAAAGACCGTGTCTCTCACACACTGACTGAAACACCCTGTCTCTCACACACTGACTGAAAGACCCTGTCTCTCACACTCTGACTGAAAGTCTCTTTCTCTCACACACTGACTGAAAGACCCTGTCTCTAACACACAGACTGAAAGAACCTGACTCTCACACACAGACTGAAAGACGCTGTCTCTCACACACTGACTGAAAGACCCTGTATCTCACACACTGCCTGAAAGACGATGTCGTTCACACACTCAAAGAAAGAACCTGTCTCTCACAAATTGATTGAAAGACCCTGTCTCTCACACACTGAATGAAAGACCATGTCTCTCACACACTGACTGAAAGACGCTGTCTCTCACACAATGACTGAAAGACCGTGTCTCTCACACACTGACTGAAATACCCTGACTCTCACACACTGACTGAAAGACCCTGTCCTTCACACACTGACTGAAAGACACTGTCTCTCACACTCTAACTGAAAGTCTCTTTCTCTCATACAATGACTGAAAGACCCTGTCTCTCACACACAGACTGAAAGAACCTGACTCTCACACACAGACTGAAAGACCCTGTCTCTCACACACTGACTGAAAGACTCTGTATCTCACACACTGACTGAAAGATGCTGTCGTTCAGACAGTCACAGAAACACCCTGTCTCTCACAAACTGATTGAAAGACCCTGTCTCTCACACACTGAATGAAAGTCGCCGTCTCTCAAACACTGACTGAATGACGCTGTCTCTCGCACACTGACTGAAATAGCATGTCTGTCACACACTGACTGGAAGACACTTTCTCTCACACACTCACTGAAAGACCCTGTCTCTCACACACTGACTGAAAGACCCTGTCTCTCACACTCTGACTGAAAGTCTCTTTCTCTCACACACTGACTGAAAGACCCTGTCTCTAACACACAGACTGAAAGAACCTGACTCTCACACACAGACTGAAAGATGCTGTCTCTCACACACTGACTGAAAGACCCTGTATCTCACACACTGACAAAAAGACGATGTCGTTCACACACTCACTGAAAGAACCTGTCTCTCACAAATTGATTGAAAGACCCTGTCTCTCACACACTGAATGAAAGACCATGTCTCTCACACACTGACTGAAAGTCGCTGTCTCTCACACAATGACTGAAAGACCGTGTCTCTCACACACTGACTGAAATACCCTGACTCTCACACACTGACTGAAAGACCCTGTCCTTCACACACTGACTGAAAGACACTGTCTCTCACACTCTAACTGAAAGTCTCTTTCTCTCATACAATGACTGAAAGACCCTGTCTCTCACACACAGACTGAAAGAACCTGACTCTCACACACAGACTGAAAGACCCTGTCTCTCACACACTGACTGAAAGACTCTGTATCTCACACACTGACTGAAAGACACTGTCGTTCAGACACTCACAGAAACACCCTGTCTCTCACAAACTGATTGAAAGACCCTGTCTCTCACACACTGAATGAAAGTCGCCGTCTCTCAAATACTGACTGAATGACGCTGTCTCTCGCACACTGACTGAAATAGCATGTCTGTCACACACTGACTGAAAGACCCTTTCTCTCACACACTCACTGAAAGACCCTGTCTCTCACACACTGACTGAAAGACCCTGTGTCTCTCACACTGATGGAAAGAACCAGTCTCTTCACACTGACTGAAAGACGCTGTTTCTCACTCACTGACTGAAAGACACTGTGTCTCACATTCTGACTGAAAGATGCTGTCTTTCACACATTGACTGAAAGACACTGTCTCTCAGACACTGACTGAAAGATACTGTCTCTCACAATCTGACTGAAAGACACTTTCACCCACACACTGACTAATATAATCTGTCTCTCACACGCTGACTGAAAGATTCTGCCTAATACACTGTATGAAAGACCCTCTTTCACACGCTGAATTAACGTCACTGTCTCGCACACATTCACTGAAAGTCCCTCTCTCTCACAGACTGACTGAAAGACCCTGTCTCTCACACACTGACTGAAAGCCCCTGTCTCTCACACACTGACTGAAAGACCCTGTCTCTCACCCACTAACTGAAAGACCCTTTCGCTCAAACACTGACTGAAAGACTCTGTCTCTCTCACGCTGACCGAAAGATACTGTGTCTCTCACGCTGACTGAAAGATTCTGTCTCTCACATGCTGACTGAAAGACCCTGTCTCTCACACGCTGACTGAAAGTCCCTGTCTCTCATATGCTGACTGAAATAGCCTGTCTCTCACAAGCTGACTGATAGACGCTGTCTCTCACAAGCTGACTGATAGACCATAACAGTCTCACACTGTCTGAAAGATCCTGTCTCACACACAATGATTGAAAGACCTTGTCTCTGACAGACTGACTAAAGACCCTATCTCTCACACACTGACTGAAAGACCGTGTCTCTCACACACTGACTGAAACACCCTGTCTCTCACACACTGACTGAAAGACCCTGTCTCTCACACTCTGACTGAAAGTCTCTTTCTCTCACACACTGACTGAAAGACCCTGTCTCTAACACACAGACTGAAAGAACCTGACTCTCACACACAGACTGAAAGACCCTGTCTCTCACACACTGACTGAAAGACCCTGTATCTCACACACTGACTGAAAGACGATGTCGTTCACACACTCAAAGAAAGAACCTGTCTCTCACAAATTGATTGAAAGACCCTGTCTCTCACACACTGAATGAAAGACCATGTCTCTCACACACTGACTGAAAGACGCTGTCTCTCACACAATGACTGAAAGACCGTGTCTCTCACACAGTGACTGAAATACCCTGACTCTCACACACTGACAGAAAGACCCTGTCCTTCACACACTGACTGAAAGACACTGTCTCTCACACTCTAACTGAAAGTCTCTTTCTCTCATACAATGACTGAAAGACCCTGTCTCTCACACACAGACTGAAAGAACCTGACTCTCACACACAGACTGAAAGACCCTGTCTCTCACACACTGACTGAAAGACTCTGTATCTCACACACTGACTGAAAGATGCTGTCGTTCAGACACTCACAGAAACACCCTGTCTCTCACAAACTGATTGAAAGACCCTGTCTCTCACACACTGAATGAAAGTCGCCGTCTCTCAAACACTGACTGAATGACGCTGTCTCTCGCACACTGACTGAAATAGCATGTCTGTCACACACTGACTGAAAGACACTTTCTCTCACACACTCACTGAAAGACCCTGTCTCTCACACACTGACTGAAAGACCCTGTCTCTCACACTCTGACTGAAAGTCTCTTTCTCTCACACACTGACTGAAAGACCCTGTCTCTAACACACAGACTGAAAGAACCTGACTCTCACACACAGACTGAAAGATGCTGTCTCTCACACACTGACTGAAAGACCCTGTATCTCACACACTGACTGAAAGACGATGTCGTTCACACACTCACTGAAAGAACCTGTCTCTCACAAATTGATTGAAAGACCCTGTCTCTCACACACTGAATGAAAGACCATGTCTCTCACACACTGACTGAAAGATGCTGTCTCTCACACAATGACTGAAAGACCGTGTCTCTCACACACTGACTGAAAGACCCTGTCCTTCACACACTGACTGAAAGACACTGTCTCCCACACTCTAACTGAAAGTCTCTTTCTCTCATACAATGACTGAAAGACCCTGTCTCTCACACACAGGCTGAAAGAACCTGACTCTCACACACAGACTGAAAGACCCTGTCTCTCACACACTGACTGAAAGACTCTGTATCTCACACACTGACTGAAAGACACTGTCGTTCAGACACTCACAGAAACACCCTGTCTCTCACAAACTGATTGAAAGACCCTGTCTCTCACACACTGAATGAAAGTCGCCGTCTCTCAAATACTGACTGAATGACGCTGTCTCTCGCACACTGACTGAAATAGCATGTCTGTCACACACTGACTGAAAGACCCTTTCTCTCACACACTCACTGAAAGACCCTGTCTCTCACACACTGACTGAAAGACCCTGTGTCTCTCACACTGATGGAAAGAACCAGTCTCTTCACACTGACTGAAAGACGCTGTTTCTCACTCACTGACTGAAAGGCGCTGTGTCTCACATGCTGACTGAAAGATGCTGTCTTTCACACATTGACTGAAAGACACTGTCTCTCAGACTCTGACTGAAAGACACTGTCTCTCACAATCTGACTGAAAGACACTTTCACCCACACACTGACTAATATAATCTGTCTCTCACACGCTGACTGAAAGATTCTGCCTAATACACTGTATGAAAGACCCTCTTTCACACACTGAATTAACGTCACTGTCTCGCACACATTCACTGAAAGTCCCTCTCTCTCACAGACTGACTGAAAGACCCTGTCTCTCACACACTGACTGAAAGCCCCTGTCTCTCACACACTGACTGAAAGACCCTGTCTCTCACCCACTAACTGAAAGACCCTTTCGCTCAAACACTGACTGAAAGACTCTGTCTCTCTCACGCTGACCGAAAGATACTGTGTCTCTCACGCTGACTGAAAGATTCTGTCTCTCACATGCTGACTGAAAGACCCTGTCTCTCACACGCTGACTGAAAGTCCCTGTCTCTCATATGCTGACTGAAATAGCCTGTCTCTCACAAGCTGACTGATAGACGCTGTCTCTCACAAGCTGACTGAAAGACCATAACAGTCTCACACTGTCTGAAAGATCCTGTCTCACACACAATGATTGAAAGACCTTGTCTCTGACAGACTGACTAAAGACCCTATCTCTCACACACTGACTGAAAGATGCTGTCGCTCACTCACTGACTGAAAGACCCTGTCTCTCACACACTGACTGAAAGACTCTGTCTCTCACAAGCTGACTGAAAGACTCTGTCTCTCACACACTGATTGAAAAACCCTGTCTCTCACACACCGATGAAAGACCCTGTCTCTCACACACCGATGAAAGACCCTGTCTCTCACACACTGACTGAAAGTCTCTTTCTCTCACACACCGACTGAAAGACCCTGTCTCTCACACACAGACCGAAAGAACCTGACTCTCGCACACAGACTGAAAGACCCTGTCTCTCACACTCTGAATGAAAGACCATGTCTCTCACACACTGACTGAAAAACGCTGTCTCTCACACAATGACTGAAAGACCATGTCTCTCACACACTGACTGAAACACCCTGTCTCTCACACACTGACTGAAAGACCCTGTCTCTCACACTCTGACTGAAAGTCTCTTTCTCTCACACACTGACTGAAAGACCCTGTCTCTAACACACAGACTGAAAGAACCTGACTCTCACACACAGACTGAAAGACCCTGTCTCTCACACACTGACTGAAAAACCCTGTATCTCACACACTGACTGAAAGACGATGTCGTTCACACACTCAAAGAAAAAACCCGTCTCTCACAAATTGATTGAAAGACCCTGTCTCTCACACACTGAATGAAAGACCATGTCTCTCACACACTGACTGAAAGACGCTGTCTCTCACACAATGACTGAAAGACCGTGTCTCTCACACACTGACTGAAATACCCTGACTCTCACACACTGACTGAAAGACCCTGTCCTTCACACACTGACTGAAAGACACTGTCTCTCACACTCTAACTGAAAGTCTCTTTCTCTCATACAATGACTGAAAGACCCTGTCTCTCACACACAGACTGAAAGAACCTGACTCTCACACACAGACTGAAAGACCCTGTCTCTCACACACTGACTGAAAGACTCTGTATCTCACAAACTGACTGAAAGACGCTGTCGTTCAGACACTCACAGAAACACCCTGTCTCTCACAAACTGATTGAAAGACCCTGTCTCTCACACACTGAATGAAAGTCGCCGTCTCTCAAACACTGACTGAATGACGCTGTCTCTCGCACACTGACTGAAATAGCATGTCTGTCACACCCTGACTGAAAGACACTTTCTCTCACCGACTCACTGAAAGACCCTGTCTCTCACACACTGACTGAAAGACCCTGTCTCTCACACTCTGACTGAAAGTCTCTTTCTCTCACACACTGACTGAAAGACCCTGTCTCTAACACACAGACTGAAAGAACCTGACTCTCACACACAGACTGAAAGATGCTGTCTCTCACACACTGACTGAAAGACCCTGTCTCTCACACACTGAATGAAAGTCGCCGTCTCTCAAATACTGACTGAATGACGCTGTCTCTCGCACACTGACTGAAATAGCATGTCTGTCACACACTGACTGAAAGACCCTTTCTCTCACACACTCACTGAAAGACCCTGTCTCTCACACACTGACTGAAAGACCCTGTGTCTCTCACACTGATGGAAAGAACCAGTCTCTTCACACTGACTGAAAGACGCTGTTTCTCACTCACTGACTGAAAGACGCAGTGTCTCACATGCTGACTGAAAGACCCTGTCTCTCACACGCTGACTGAAAGACCCTGTCTCTCATATGCTGACTGAAATAGCCTGTCTCTCACAAGCTGACTGATAGACGCTGTCTCTCACAAGCTGACTGAAAGACCATAACAGTCTCACACTGTCTGAAAGATCCTGTCTCACACACAATGATTGAAAGACCTTTTCTCTGACAGACTGACTAAAGACCCTATCTCTCACACACTGACTGAAAGACGCTGTCGCTCACTCACTGACTGAAAGACCCTGTCTCTCACACACTGACTGAAAGACTCTGTCTCTCACAAGCTGACTGAAAGACTCTGTCTCTCACACACTGATTGAAAAACCCTGTCTCTCACACACCGATGAAAGACCCTGTCTCTCACACACTGACTGAAAGTCTCTTTCTCTCACACACCGACTGAAAGACCCTGTCTCTCACACACAGACTGAAAGAACCTGACTCTCGCACACAGACTGAAAGACCCTGTCTCTCACAGTCTGAATGAAAGACCATGTCTCTCACACACTGACTGAAAAACGCTGTCTCTCACACAATGACTGAAAGACCGTGTCTCTCACACACTGACTGAAACACCCTGTCTGTCACACACTGACTGAAACACCCTGTCTCTCACACACTGAATGAAAGTCGCCGTCTCTCAAACACTGACTGAATGACGCTGTCTCTCGCACACTGACTGAAATAGCATGTCTGTCACACACTGACTGAAAGACACTTTCTCTCACACACTCACTGAAAGACCCTGTCTCTCACACACTGACTGAAAGACCCTGTCTCTCACACTCTGACTGAAAGTCTCTTTCTCTCACACACTGACTGAAAGACCCTGTCTCTAACACACAGACTGAAAGAACCTGACTCTCACACACAGACTGAAAGACCCTGTCTCTCACAGACTGACTGAAAGACCCTGTATCTCACACACTGACTGAAAGACGATGTCGTTCACACACTCACTGAAAGAACCTGTCTCTAACAAATTGATTGAAAGACCCTGTCTCTCACACACTGAATGAAAGACCATGTCTCTCACACACTGACTGAAAGACGCTGTCTCTCACACAATGACTGAAAGACCGTGTCTCTCACACACTGACTGAAATACCCTGACTCTCACACACTGACTGAAAGACCCTGTCCTTCACACACTGACTGAAAGACACTGTCTCTCACACTCTAACTGAAAGTCTCTTTCTCTCATACAATGACTGAAAGACCCTGTCTCTCACACACAGACTGAAAGAACCTGACTCTCACACACAGACTGAAAGACCCTGTCTCTCACACACTGACTGAAAGACCCTGTATCTCACACACTGACTGAAAGACACTGTCGTTCAGACACTCACAGAAACACCCTGTCTCTCACAAACTGATTGAAAGACCCTGTCTCTCACACACTGAATGAAAGTCGCCGTCTCTCAAATACTGACTGAATGACGCTGTCTCTCGCACACTGACTGAAATAGCATGTCTGTCACACACTGACTGAAAGACCCTTTCTCTCACACACTCACTGAAAGACCCTGTCTCTCACACACTGACTGAAAGACCCTGTGTCTCTCACACCGATGGAAAGAACCAGTCTCTTCACACTGACTGAAAGTCGCTGTTTCTCACTCACAGACTGAAAGACGCTGTGTCTCACATGCTGACTGAAAGATGCTGTCTTTCACACATTGACTGAAAGACACTGTCTCTCAGACACTGACTGAAAGACACTGTCTCTCACAATCTGACTGAAAGACACTTTCACCCACACACTGACTAATATAATCTGTCTCTCACACGCTGACTGAAAGATTCTGCCTAATACACTGTATGAAAGACCCTCTTTCACAGGCTGAATTAACGTCACTGTCTCGCACACATTCACTGAAAGTCCCTCTCTCTCACAGACTGACTGAAAGACCCTGTCTCTCACACACTGACTGAAAGCCCCTGTCTCTCACACACTGACTGAAAGACCCTGTCTCTCACCCACTAACTGAAAGACCCTTTCGCTCAAACACTGACTGAAAGACTCTGTCTCTCTCACGCTGACCGAAAGATACTGTGTCTCTCACGCTGACTGAAAGATTCTGTCTCTCACATGCTGACTGAAAGACCCTGTCTCTCACACGCTGACTGAAAGTCCCTGTCTCTCATATGCTGACTGAAATAGCCTGTCTCTCACAAGCTGACTGATAGGCGCTGTCTCTCACAAGCTGACTGAAAGACCATAAAAGTCTCACACTGTCTGAAAGATCCTGTCTCACACACAATGATTGAAAGACCTTGTCTCTGACAGACTGACTAAAGACCCTATCTCTCACACACTGACTGAAAGACCGTGTCTCTCACACACTGACTGAAACACCCTGTCTCTCACACACTGACTGAAAGACCCTGTCTCTCACACTCTGACTGAAAGTCTCTTTCTCTCACACACTGACTGAAAGAGCCTGTCTCTAACACACAGACTGAAAGAACCTGACTCTCACACACAGACTGAAAGACCCTGTCTCTCACACACTGACTGAAAGACCCTGTATCTCACACACTGACTGAAAGACGATGTCGTTCACACACTCAAAGAAAGAACCTGTCTCTCACAAATTGATTGAAAGACCCTGTCTCTCACACACTGAATGAAAGACCATGTCTCTCACACACTGACTGAAAGACGCTGTCTCTCACACAATGACTGAAAGACCGTGTCTCTCACACACTGACTGAAATACCCTGACTCACACACACTGACTGAAAGACCCTGTCCTTCACACACTGACTGAAAGACACTGTCTCTCACACTCTAACTGAAAGTCTCTTTCTCTCATACAATGACTGAAAGACCCTGTCTCTCACACACAGACTGAAAGAACCTGACTCTCACACACAGACTGAAAGACCCTGTCTCTCACACACGGACTGAAAGACTCTGTATCTCACACACTGACTGAAAGATGCTGTCGTTCAGACACTCACAGAAACACCCTGTCTCTCACAAACTGATTGAAAGTCCCTGTCTCTCACACACTGAATGAAAGTCGCCGTCTCTCAAACACTGACTGAATGACGCTGTCTCTCGCACACTGACTGAAATAGCATGTCTGTCACACACTGACTGAAAGACACTTTCTCTCACACACTCACTGAAAGACCCTATCTCTCACACACTGACTGAAAGACCCTGTCTCTCACACTCTGACTGAAAGTCTCTTTCTCTCACACACTGACTGAAAGACCCTGTCTCTAACACACAGACTGAAAGAACCTGACTCTCACACACAGACTGAAAGATGCTGTCTCTCACACACTGACTGAAAGACCCTGTATCTCACACACTGACTGAAAGACGATGTCGTTCACACACTCACTGAAAGAAACTGTCTCTCACAAATTGATTGAAAGACCCTGTCTCTCACACACTGAATGAAAGACCATGTCTCTCACACACTGACTGAAAGATGCTGTCTCTCACACACTGACTGAAAGACCCTGTATCTCACACAATGACTGAAAGACGATGTCGTTCACACACTCACTGAAAGAACCTGTCTCTCACAAATTGATTGAAAGACCCTGTCTCTCACACACTGAATGAAAGACCATGTCTCTCACACACTGACTGAAAGACGCTGTCTCTCACACAATGACTGAAAGACCGTGTCTCTCACACACTGACTGAAATACCCTGACTCTCACACACTGACTGAAAGACCCTGTCCTTCACACACTGACTGAAAGACACTGTCTCTCACACTCTAACTGAAAGTCTCTTTCTCTCATACAATGACTGAAAGACCCTGTCTCTCACACACAGACTGAAAGAACCTGACTCTCACACACAGACTGAAAGACCCTGTCTCTCACACACTGACTGAAAGACTCTGTATCTCACACACTGACTGAAAGACACTGTCGTTCAGACACTCACAGAAACACCCTGTCTCTCACAAACTGATTGAAAGACCCTGTCTCTCACACACTGAATGAAAGTCGCCGTCTCTCAAATACTGACTGAATGACGCTGTCTCTCGCACACTGACTGAAATAGCATGTCTGTCACACACTGACTGAAAGACCCTTTCTCACACACACTCACTGAAAGACCCTGTCTCTCACACACTGACTGAAAGACCCTGTGTCTCTCACACTGATGGAAAGAACCAGTGTCTTCACACTGACTGAAAGACGCTGTTTCTCACTCACTGACTGAAAGACGCTGTCTCTCACATGCTGACTGAAAGATGCTGTCTTTCACACATTGACTGAAAGACACTGTCTCTCAGACACTGACTGAAAGACACTGTCTCTCACAATCTGACTGAAAGACACTTTCACCCACACACTGACTAATATAATCTGTCTCTCACACGCTGACTGAAAGATTCTGCCTAATACACTGTATGAAAGACCCTCTTTCACACGCTGAATTAACGTCACTGTCTCGCACACATTCACTGAAAGTCCCTCTCTCTCACAGACTGACTGAAAGACCCTGTCTCTCACACACTGACTGAAAGCCCCTGTCTCTCACACACTGACTGAAAGACCCTGTCTCTCACCCACTAACTGAAAGACCCTTTCGCTCAAACACTGACTGAAAGACTCTGTCTCTCTCACGCTGACCGAAAGATACTGTGTCTCTCACGCTGACTGAAAGATTCTGTCTCTCACATGCTGACTGAAAGACCCTGTCTCTCACACACTGACTGAAAGTCCCTGTCTCTCATATGCTGACTGAAATAGCCTGTCTCTCACAAGCTGACTGATAGACGCTGTCTCTCACAAGCTGACTGAAAGACCATAACAGTCTCACACTGTCTGAAAGATCCTGTCTCACACACAATGATTGAAAGACCTTGTCTCTGACAGACTGACTAAAGACCCTATCTCTCACACACTGACTGAAAGATGCTGTCGCTCACTCACTGACTGAAAGACCCTGTCTCTCACACACTGACTGAAAGACTCTGTCTCTCACAAGCTGACTGAAAGACTCTGTCTCTCACACACTGATTGAAAAACCCTGTCTCTCACACACCGATGAAAGACCCTGTCTCTCACACACTGACTGAAAGTCTCTTTCTCTCACACACCGACTGAAAGACCCTGTCTCTCACACACAGAACGAAAGAACCTGACTCTCGCACACAGACTGAAAGACCCTGTCTCTCACACTCTGAATGAAAGACCATGTCTCTCACACACTGACTGAAAAACGCTGTCTCTCACACAATGACTGAAAGACCATGTCTCTCACACACTGACTGAAACACCCTGTCTCTCACACACTGACTGAAAGACCCTGTCTCTCACACTCTGACTGAAAGTCTCTTTCTCTCACACACTGACTGAAAGACCCTGTCTCTAACACACAGACTGAAAGAACCTGACTCTCACACACAGACTGAAAGACCCTGTCTCTCACACACTGGCTGAAAAACCCTGTATCTCACACACTGACTGAAAGACGATGTCGTTCACACACTCAAAGAAAGAACCCGTCTCTCACAAATTGATTGAAAGACCCTGTCTCTCACACACTGAATGAAAGACCATGTCTCTCACACACTGACTGAAAGACGCTGTCTCTCACACAATGACTGAAAGACCGTGTCTCTCACACACTGACTGAAATACCCTGACTCTCACACACTGACTGAAAGACCCTGTCCTTCACACACTGACTGAAAGACACTGTCTCTCACACTCTAACTGAAAGTCTCTTTCTCTCATACAATGACTGAAAGACCCTGTCTCTCACACACAGACTGAAAGAACCTGACTCTCACACACAGACTGAAAGACCCTGTCTCTCACACACTGACTGAAAGACTCTGTATCTCACACACTGACTGAAAGACACTGTCGTTCAGACACTCACAGAAACACCCTGTCTCTCACAAACTGATTGAAAGACCCTGTCTCTCACACAATGACTGAAAGTCGCCGTCTCTCAAACACTGACTGAATGACGCTGTCTCTCGCACACTGACTGAAATAGCATGTCTGTCACACACTGACTGAAAGACCCTTTCTCTCACAGACTCACTGAAAGACCCTGTCTCTCACACACTGACTGAAAGACCCTGTCTCTCACACTCTGACTGAAAGTCTCTTTCTCTCACACACTGACTGAAAGACCCTGTCTCTAACACACAGACTGAAAGAACCTGACTCTCACACACAGACTGAAAGATGCTGTCTCTCACACACTGACTGAAAGACCCTGTCTCTCACACACTGAATGAAAGTCGCCGTCTCTCAAATACTGACTGAATGACGCTGTCTCTCGCACACTGACTGAAATAGCATGTCTGTCACACACTGACTGAAAGACCCTTTCTCTCACACACTCACTGAAAGACCCTGTCTCTCACACACTGACTGAAAGACCCTGTGTCTCTCACACTGATGGAAAGAACCAGTCTCTTCACACTGACTGAAAGACGCTGTTTCTCACTCACTGACTGAAAGACGCAGTGTCTCACATGCTGACTGAAAGACCCTGTCTCTCACACGATGACTGAAAGACCCTTTCTCTCACGCACAGACTGAAAGAACCTGACTCTCACACACAGACTGAAAGACCCTGTCTCTCACACACTGACTGAAAGACTCTGTATCTCACACACTGACTGAAAGACACTGTCGTTCAGACACTCACAGAAACACCCTGTCTCTCACAAACTGATTGAAAGACCCTGTCTCTCACACACTGAATGAAAGTCGCCGTCTCTCAAATACTGACTGAATGACGCTGTCTCTCGCACACTGACTGAAATAGCATGTCTGTCACACACTGACTGAAAGACCCTTTCTCTCACACACTCACTGAAAGACCCTGTCTCTCACACACTGACTGAAAGACCCTGTGTCTCTCACACTGATGGAAAGAACCAGTCTCTTCACACTGACTGAAAGACGCTGTTTCTCACTCACTGACTGAAAGACGCTGTGTCTCACATGCTGACTGAAAGATGCTGTCTTTCACACATTGACTGAAAGACACTGTCTCTCAGACACTGACTGAAAGACACTGTCTCTCACAATCTGACTGAAAGACACTTTCACCCACACACTGACTAATATATTCTGTCTCTCACATGCTGACTGAAAGATTCTGCCTAATACATTGTATGAAAGACCCTCTTTCACACACTGAATTAACGTCACTGTCTCGCACACATTCACTGAAAGTCCCTCTCTCTCACAGACTGACTGAAAGACCCTGTCTCTCACACACTGACTGAAAGCCCCTGTCTCTCACACACTGACTGAAAGACCCTGTCTCTCACCCACTAACTGAAAGACCCTTTCGCTCAAACACTGACTGAAAGACTCTGTCTCTCTCACGCTGACCGAAAGATACTGTGTCTCTCACGCTGACTGAAAGATTCTGTCTCTCACATGCTGACTGAAAGACCCTGTCTCTCACACGCTGACTGAAAGTCCCTGTCTCTCATATGCTGACTGAAATAGCCTGTCTCTCACAAGCTGACTGATAGACGCTGTATCTCACAAGCTGACTGAAAGACCCTGTCTCTCACACACTGACTGAAAGACACGGTCTCTCACACAATGACTGAAAGACCGTGTCTCTCACACACTGACTGAAATACCCTGACTCTCACACACTGACTGAAAGACCACGTCTCTCACACACTGACTGAAAGACACTGTCTCTCACACTCTAACTGAAAGTCTCTTTCTCTCATACAATGACTGAAAGACCCTGTCTCTCACACACAGACTGAAAGAACCTGACTCTCACACACAGACTGAAAGACCCTGTCTCTCACACACTGACTGAAAGACCCTGTATCTCACACACTGACTGAAAGACACTGTCGTTCAGACACTCACAGAAACACCCTGTCTCTCACAAACTGATTGAAAGACCCTGTCTCTCACACACTGAATGAAAGTCGCCGTCTCTCAAATACTGACTGAATGACGCTGTCTCTCGCACACTGACTGAAATAGCATGTCTGTCACACACTGACTGAAAGACCCTTTCTCTCACACACTCACTGAAAGACCCTGTCTCTCACACACTGACTGAAAGACCCTGTGTCTCTCACACCGATGGAAAGAACCAGTCTCTTCACACTGACTGAAAGACGCTGTTTCTCACTCACTGACTGAAAGACGCTGTGTCTCACATGCTGACTGAAAGATGCTGTCTTTCACACATTGACTGAAAGACACTGTCTCTCAGACACTGACTGAAAGACACTGTCTCTCACAATCTGACTGAAAGACACTTTCACCCACACACTGACTAATATAATCTGTCTCTCACACGCTGACTGAAAGATTCTGCCTAATACACTGTATGAAAGACCCTCTTTCACAGGCTGAATTAACGTCACTGTCTCGCACACATTCACTGAAAGTCCCTCTCTCTCACAGACTGACTGAAAGACCCTGTCTCTCACACACTGACTGAAAGCCCCTGTCTCTCACACACTGACTGAAAGACCCTGTCTCTCACCCACTAACTGAAAGACCCTTTCGCTCAAACACGACTGAAAGACCCTGTCTCTCACACACAGACCGACAGAACCTGACTCTCGCACACAGACTGAAAGACCCTGTCTCTCACACTCTGAATGAAAGACCATGTCTCTCACACACTGACTGAAAAACGCTGTCTCTCACACAATGACTGAAAGACCATGTCTCTCACACACTGACTGAAACACCCTGTCTCTCACACACTGACTGAAAGACCCTGTCTCTCACACTCTGACTGAAAGTCTCTTTCTCTCACACACTGACTGAAAGACCCTGTCTCTAACACACAGACTGAAAGAACCTGACTCTCACACACAGACTGAAAGACCCTGTCTCTCACACACTGACTGAAAAACCCTGTATCTCACACACTGACTGAAAGACGATGTCGTTCACACACTCAAAGAAAGAACCCGTCTCTCACAAATTGATTGAAAGACCCTGTCTCTCACACACGGAATGAAAGACCATGTCTCTCACACACTGACTGAAAGACGCTGTCTCTCACACAATGACTGAAAGACCGTGTCTCTCACACACTGACTGAAATACCCTGACTCTCACACACTGACTGAAAGACCCTGTCCTTCACACACTGACTGAAAGACACTGTCTCTCACACTCTAACTGAAAGTCTCTTTCTCTCATACAATGACTGAAAGACCCTGTCTCTCACACACAGACTGAAAGAACCTGACTCTCACACACAGACTGAAAGACCCTGTCTCTCACACACTGACTGAAAGACTCTGTATCTCACACACTGACTGAAAGACGCTGTCGTTCAGACACTCACAGAAACACCCTGTCTCTCACAAACTGATTGAAAGACCCTGTCTCTCACACACTGAATGAAAGTCGCCGTCTCTCAAACACTGACTGAATGACGCTGTCTCTCGCACACTGACTGAAATAGCATGTCTGTCACACACTGACTGAAAGACCCTGTCTCTCACACTCTGACTGAAAGTCTCTTTCTCTCACACACTGACTGAAAGACCCTGTCTCTAACACACAGACTGAAAGAACCTGACTCTCACACACAGACTGAAAGACCCTGTCTCTCACACACTGACTGAAAGACCCTGTATCTCACACACTGACTGAAAGACGATGTCGTTCACACACTCACTGAAAGAACCTGTCTCTCACAAATTGATTGAAAGACCCTGTCTCTCACACACTGAATGTAAGACCATGTCTCTCACACACTGACTGAAAGACGCTGTCTCTCACACAATGACTGAAAGACCGTGTCTCTCACACACTGACTGAAAAACCCTGACTCTCACACACTGACTGAAAGACCCTGTCCTTCACACACTGACTGAAAGACACTGTCTCTCACACTCTAACTGAAAGTCTCTTTCTCTCATACAATGACTGAAAGACCCTGTCTCTCACACACAGACTGAAAGACCCTGTCTCTCACACACTGACTGAAAGACTCTGTATCTCACACACTGACTGAAAGACACTGTCGTTCAGACACTCACAGAAACACCCTGTCTCTCACAAACTGATTGAAAGACCCTGTCTCTCACACACTGAATGAAAGTCGCCGTCTTTCAAATACTGACTGAATGACGCTGTCTCTCGCACACTGACTGAAATAGCATGTCTGTCACACACTGACTGAAAGACCCTTTCTCTCACACACTCACTGAAAGACCCTGTCTCTCACACACTGACTGAAAGACCCTGTGTCTCTCACACTGATGGAAAGAACCAGTCTCTTCACACTGACTGAAAGACGCTGTTTCTCACTCACTGACTGAAATACGCTGTGTCTCACATGCTGACTGAAAGATGCTGTCTTTCACACATTGACTGAAAGACACTGTCTCTCAGACACTGACTGAAAGACACTGTCTCTCACAATCTGACTGAAAGACACTTTCACCCACACACTGACTAATATATTCTGTCTCTCACATGCTGACTGAAAGACTCTGCCTAATACACTGTATGAAAGACCCTCTTTCACACACTGAATTAAAGTCACTGTCTCGCACACATTCACTGAAAGTCCCTCTCTCTCACAGACTGACTGAAAGACCCTGTCTCTCACACACTGACTGAAAGCCCCTGTCTCTCACACACTGACTGAAAGACCCTGTCTCTCACCCACTAACTGAAAGACCCTTTCGCTCAAACACTGACTGAAAGACTCTGTCTCTCTCACGCTGACCGAAAGATACTGTGTCTCTCACGCTGACTGAAAGATTCTGTCTCTCACATGCTGACTGAAAGACCCTGTCTCTCACACGCTGACTGAAAGACCCTGTCTCTCATATGCTGACTGAAATAGCCTGTCTCTCACAAGCTGACTGATAGACGCTGTCTCTCACAAGCTGACTGAAAGACCATAACAGTCTCACACTGTCTGAAAGATCCTGTCTCACACACAATGATTGAAAGACCTTGTCTCTGACAGACTGACTAAAGACCCTATCTCTCACACACTGACTGAAAGACGCTGTCGCTCACACACTGACTGAAAGACCCTGTCTCTCACACACTGACTGAAAGACTCTGTCTCTCACAAGCTGACTGAAAGACTCTGTCTCTCACACACTGATTGAAAAACCATGTCTCTCACACACCGATGAAAGACCCATCTCTCACACACTGACTGAAAGTCTCTTTCTCTCACACACCGACTTAAAGACCCTGTCTCTCACACACAGACCGAAAGAACCTGACTCTCGCACACAGACTGAAAGACCCTGTCTCTCACACTCTGAATGAAAGACCATGTCTCTCACACACTGACTGAAAAACGCTGTCTCTCACACAATGACTGAAAGACCGTGTCTCTCACACACTGACTGAAACACCCTGTCTCTCACACACTGACTGAAAGACCCTGTCTCTCACACTCTGACTGAAAGTCTCTTTCTCTCACACACTGACTGAAAGACCCTGTCTCTAACACACAGACTGAAAGAACCTGACTCTCACACACAGACTGAAAGACGCTGTCTCTCACACACTGACTGAAAGACCCTGTATCTCACACACTGACTGAAAGACGATGTCGTTCACACACTCACTGAAAGAACCTGTCTCTCACAAATTGATTGAAAGACCCTGTCTCTCAAACACTGAATGAAAGACCATGTCTCTCACACACTGACTGAAAGACGCTGTCTCTCACACAATGACTGAAAGACCGTGTCTCTCACATACTGACTGAAATACCCTGACTCTCACACACTGACTGAAAGACCCTGTCCTTCACACACTGACTGAAAGACACTGTCTCTCACACTCTAACTGAAAGTCTCTTTCTCTCATACAATGACTGAAAGACCCTGTCTCTCACACACAAACTGAAAGAACCTGACTCTCACACACAGACTGAAAGACCCTGTCTCTCACACACTGACTGAAAGAGTCTGTATCTCACACACTGACTGAAAGACGATGTCGTTCACACACTCAAAGAAAGAACCTGTCTCTCACAAATTGAATGAAAGACCCTGTCTCTCACACACTGACTGAAAGTCGCCGTCTCTCAAACACTGACTGAATGACGCTGTCTCTCGCACCCTGACTGAAATAGCATGTCTGTCACACACTGACTGAAAGACCCTTTCTGTCACACATTCACTGAAAGACCCTGTCTCTCACACACTGACTGAAAGACCCTGTCTCTCACACTCTGACTGAAAGTCTCTTTCTCTCACACACTGACTGAAAGACCCTGTCTCTAACACACAGACTGAAAGAACCTGACTCTCACACACAGACTGAAAGACCCTGTCTCTCACACACTGACTGTAAGACCCTGTATCTCACACACTGACTGAAAGACGATGTCGTTCACACACTCACTGAAAGAACCTGTCTCTCACAAATTGATTGAAAGACCCTGTCTCTCACACACTGAATGAAAGACCATGTCTCTCACACACTGACTGAAAGACGCTGTCTCTCACACAATGACTGAAAGACCGTGTCTCTCACACACTGACTGAAAGACCCTGTCCTTCACACACTGACTGAAAGACACTGTCTCTCACACTCTAACTGAAAGTCTCTTTCTCTCATACAATGACTGAAAGACCCTGTCTCGCACACACAGACTGAAAGAACCTGACTCTCACACACAGACTGAAAGACCCTGTCTCTCACACACTGACTGAAAGACTCTGTATCTCACACACTGACTGAAAGACACTGTCGTTCAGACACTCACAGAAACACCCTGTCTCTCACAAACTGATTGAAAGACCCTGTCTCTCACACACTGAATGAAAGTCGCCGTCTTTCAAATACTGACTGAATGACGCTGTCTCTCGCACACTGACTGAAATAGCATGTCTGTCACACACTGACTGAAAGACCCTTTCTCTCACACACTCACTGAAAGACCCTGTCTCTCACACACTGACTGAAAGACCCTGTGTCTCTCACACTGATGGAAAGAACCAGTCTCTTCACACTGACTGAAAGACGCTGTTTCTCACTCACTGACTGAAAGACGCTGTGTCTCACATGCTGACTGAAAGATGCTGTCTTTCACACATTGACTGAAAGACACTGTCTCTCAGACACTGACTGAAAGACACTGTCTCTCACAATCTGACTGAAAGACACTTTCTCCCACACACTGACTAATATATTCTGTCTCTCACACGCTGACTGAAAGACTCTGCCTAATACACTGTATGAAAGACCCTCTTTCACACACTGAATTAAAGTCACTGTCTCGCACACATTCACTGAAAGTCCCTCTCTCTCACAGACTGACTGAAAGACCCTGTCTCTCACACACTGACTGAAAGCCCCTGTCTCTCACACACTGACTGAAAGACCCTGTCTCTCACACACTAACTGAAAGACCCTTTCGCTCAAACACTGACCTAAAGACTCTGTCTCTCTCACGCTGACCGAAAGATACTGTGTCTCTCACGCTGACTGAAAGATTCTGTCTCTCACATGCTGACTGAAAGACCCTGTCTCTCACACGCTGACTGAAAGACCCTGTCTTTCATATGCTGACTGAAATAGCCTGTCTCTCACAAGCTGACTGATAGACGCTGTCTCTCACAAGCTGACTGAAAGACCATAACAGTCTCACACTGTCTGAAAGATCCTGTCTCACACACAATGATTGAAAGACCTTGTCTCTGACAGACTGACTAAAGACTCTATCTCTCACAGACTGACTGAAAGACGCTGTCGCTCACTCACTGACTGAAAGACTCTGTCTCTCACACACCGATGAAAGACCCTGTCTCTCACACACTGACTGAAAGTCTCTTTCTCTCACACACCGACTGAAAGACCCTGTCTCTCACACACAGACCGAAAGAACCTGACTCTCGCACACAGACTGAAAGACCCTGTCTCTCACACTCTGAATGAAAGACCATGTCTCTCACACACTGACTGAAAAACGCTGTCTCTCACACAATGACTGAAAGACCGTGTCTCTCACACACTGACTGAAACACCCTGTCTCTCACACACTGACTGAAAGAGCCTGTCTCTCACACTCTGACTGAAAGAGCCTGTCTCTCACACTCTGACTGAAAGACCCTGTCTCTAACACACAGACTGAAAGAACCTGACTCTCACACACAGACTGAAAGTCCCTGTCTCTCACACACTGACTGAAAGACCCTGTATCTCACACACTGACTGAAAGAACCTGACTCTCACACACTCACTGAAAGAACCTGTCTCTCACAAATTGATTGAAAGACACTGTCTCTCACACACTGACTGAAAGTCGCCGTCTCTCAAACACTGACTGAATGACGCTGTCTCTCGCACACTGACTGAAATAACATGTCTCTCACACACTGACTTAAAGACCATTTCTCTCACACAATCACTGAAAGACCCTGTCTCTCACACACTGACTGAAAGACCCTGTATCTCTCACACTGACGGAAAGAACCTGTCTCTCACACACTGACTGAAAGACCCTGTCTCTCACACACAGACTGAAAGATGCTGTCTCTCACACACTGACTGAAAGACCCTGTCTCTCAAACACTGACTGAAAGACCCTGTATCTCACACACTGACTGACAGACGCTGTCTCTAACACACTCACTGAAAGACCCTGTCTCTCACAAACTGATTGAAAGACCCTGTCTCTCACACACTGACTGAAAGATGCTGTCTCTCACACACTGACTGAAAGACGCTGTCTCTCACACACTGACTGAAAAACCATGTCTCTCACACACTGACTGAAAGACCCTGTCTCTCACACACTGACTGAAAGACCCTGTCTCTCACACACTGACTGAAAGACCCTGTCTCTCACACAGACTGAAAGAACCTGACTCTCACACACTGACTGAAAGACCCTGTCTCTCACACACTGACTGAAAGACCCAGTCTCTCACACACTGATTGAAAGAAACTGTATGTCTCATACTGACTGAAAGACCCTGGCTATATCACATTGACTGAAAGACACTGTCTCTCAGACACTGACTGAAAGACACTGTCTCTCACAAACTGACTGAAAGGCACTGTCTCCCACACACTGACTAATATATTCTGTCTCTCACACGCTGACTGAAAGACTCTGCCTAATACACTGTATGAAAGACCCTCTTTCACACACTGAATTAAAGTCACTGTCTCGCACACATTCACTGAAAGACCCTCTCTCTCACAGACTGACTGAAAGACCCTGTCTCTCACACACTGACTGAAAGCCCCTGTCTCTCACACACTGACTGAAAGACCCTGTCTCTCACACACTAACTGAAAAACACTTTCCATCAAACACTGACTGAAAGACTCTGTCTCTCTCACGCTGACTGAAAGATACTGTCTCTTTCACGCTGACTGAAACATTCTGTCTCTCACATGCTGACTGAAAGACCCTGTCTCTCACATGCTGACTGAAAGACCCTGTCTCTCATATGCTGACTGAAATAGCCTGTCTCTCACAAGCTGACTGATAGACGCTGTCTCTCACAAGCTGACTGAAAGACCATATCAGTCTCACACTGTCTGAAAGATCCTGTCTCACACACAATGATTGAAAGACCTTGTCTCTGACAGACTGACTAAAGACCCTATCTCTCACACACTGACTGAAAGACGCTGTCGCTCACACACTGATTGAAAGACCCTGTCTCTCACACACTGACTGAAAGACTCTGTCTCTCACACACTGATTGAAAAACCCTGTCTCTCACACACCGATGAAAGACCCTGTCTCTCACACACAGACCGAAACAACCTGACTCTTGCACAAAGACTGAAAGACCCTGTCTCTCACACTCTGAATGAAAGACCATGTCTCTCACACACTGACTGAAAAACGCTGTCTCTCACACAATGACTGAAAGACCATGTCTCTCACACATTGACTGAAATACCCTGTCTCTCACACTCTGACTGAAAGTCTCTTTCTCTCACACACTGACTGAAAGACACTTTCTCTAACACACACACTGAAAGAACCTGACTCTCACACACAGACTGAAAGGCGCTCTCGTTCACACACTCACTGAAACACCCTGTCTCTCACAAACTGATTGAAAGACCCTGTCTCTCACACTCTGAATGAAAGACCACGTCTCTCAGAAACTGAATGAAAGACCCTGTCTCTCACACGCTGACTGAAAGACGCTGTCTCTCACACACTGAATGAAAGACGATGTCTCTCACACGCTGACTGAAAGACGCTTTATCTCACACAATGACTGAAAGATGCTATCTCTCACACACTGAATGAAAGACCCTGTCTCACTCATGCTGACTGAAAGGCGCTGTCTCTCAAACACTGACTGAATGATGCTGTCTCTCCCACACTGACTGAAAGACCATGTCTGTCACACACTGACTGAAAGTTCCTGTCTCTCACACACTGACTGAAAGACCCTGTCTCTCACACACTCACTGAAAAACCCTGTCTCTCACACACTGACTGAAAGACCCTGTCTCTCACACACTGGCTGAAAGAACCTGTCTCTCACACACTGACTGAAAGACGCCGTCTCTCACACACAGACTGGACGACGTTGTCGCTCACACACTGACTGAAAGATCCTGTCTCTCACATGCTGAATGAAAGACCCTGTCTCACTAACACTGACTGAATGACGCTGTCTCTCGCACATTGACTGAAATAGCATGTCTGTCACATACTCACTGAAAGACCCTTTCTCTCACACACTCACTGAAAGACCCTGTCTCTCACACACTGACTGAAAGACCCTGTATCTCTCACACTGACGGAAAGACCCTGTCTCTTCACACTGACTGAAAGATGCTGTTTCTCACTCACTGACTGAAAGACGCTGTCTCTCACATGCTGACTGAAAGATGCTGTTTTTCACACATTGACTGAAAGACACTCTCTCTCAGACACTGACTGAAAGACAATGTCTCTCACAAACTGACTGAAAGACACTGTCTCCCATACACTGACTAATATATTCTGTCTCTCACACGCTGACTGAAAGACTCTGCATAATGGACTGTATGAAAGACCCTCTTTCACACTCTGAATTAAAGTCCCTGTCTCGCACACATTCACTGAAAGACCCTTTCTCTCACAGACTGACTGAAAGACCCTGTCTCTCACACACTGACTGAAAGCCCCTGTCTCTCACACACTGACTGAAAGACCCTGTCTCTCACACACTAACTGAAAGACCCTTTCGCTCAAACACTGACTGAAAGCCTCTGTCTCTCTCACGCTGACTGAAAGATACTGTCTCTCTCACGCTGACTGAAAGACTCTGTCTCTCACACGCTGACTGAAAGACCCTTTCTCTCACACGCTGACTGAAAGACCCTGTCTCTCATATGCTGACTGAAATAGCCTGTCTCTCACAAGCTGACTGATAGACGCTGTCTCTCACAAGCTGACTGAAAGACCATATCACTCTCACACTGTCTGAAAGATCCTGTCTCTCACACACTGAGTGAAAGACTCTGTCGCTCACACACTGACTGAAAGACCCTGTCTCTCACACACTGACTGAAAGACTCTGTCTCTCACACACTGACTGAAAAACCCTGTCTTTCACACACCGATGAAAGACCCCGTCTCTCACACACTGACTGAAAGTCTCTTTCTCTCACACGCTGACTGAAAGACCCTGTCTCTCATATGCTGACTGAAATAGCCTGTCTCTCACAAGCTGACTGATAGACGCTGTCTCTCACAAGCTGACTGAAAGACCATATCAGTCTCACACTGTCTGAAAGATCCTGTCTCACACACGATGATTGAAAGACCTTGTCTCTGACAGACTGACTAAAGACCCTATCTCTGACACACTGACTGAAAGACGCTGTCGCTCACACACTGACTGAAAGACCCTGTCTCTCACACACTTACTGAAAGACTCTGTCTCTCACACACTGATTGAAAAACCCTGTCTCTCACACACCGATGAAAGACCCTGTCTCTCACACACTGACTGAAAGTCTCTTTCTCTTACACACTGACTGAAAGACCCTGTCTCTCACACACAGACCGAAAGAACCTGACTCTCACACAAAGACTGAAAGCCCCTGTCTCTCACACACTGACTGAAAGACCCTGTCTCTCACACACTAACTGAAAGACCCTTTCGTTCAAACACTGACTGAAAGAATCTGTCTCTCTCACGCTGACTGAAAGATACTGTCTCTCTCACGCTGACTGAAAGATTCTGTCTCTCACACGCTGACTGAAAGACCCTTTCTCTCACACGCTGACTGAAAGACCCTGTCTCTCATATGCTGACTGAAATAGCCTGTCTCTCACAAGCTGACTGATAGACGCTGTCTCTCACAAGCTGACTGAAAGACCATATCAGTCTCACACTGTCTGAAAGATCCTGTCTCACACACAATGATTGAAAGACCTTGTCTCTGACAGACTGACTAAAGACCCTATCTCTCACACACTGACTGAAAGACGCTGTCGCTCACACGCTGACTGAAAGACCCTGTCTCTCACACACTGACTGAAAGACTCTGTCTCTCACACAGTGATTGAAAAACCCTGTCTCTCACACACCGATGAAAGACCCTGTCTCTCACACACTGACTGAAAGTCTCTTTCTCTCACACACTGACTGAAAGACCCTGTCTCTCACACAGACTGAAAGAACCTGATTCTCACACACAGACTGAACGAACCTGTCTCTCACACTCTGAATGAAAGACCATGTCTCTCACACAATGACTGAAAGACCGTGTCTCTCACACACTGACTGAAATACCCTGTCTTTCACACACTGACTGAACGACCCTTTGTCTCTCACACTCTGACTGAAAGTCGCTTTCTATCACACAGTGACTGAAAGACCCTGTCTCTCACACACAGACTGAAAGAACCTGACTCTCACACACAGACTGTAAGACCCTGTCTCTCACACACTGACTGAAAGACTCTGTATCTCACATACTGACTGAAAGACGCTGTCGTTCACACACTCACTGAAACACCCTGTCTCTCACAAACTGATTGAAAGAACCTGTCTCTCACACACTGAATGAAAGACCACGTCTCTCAGAAACTGAATGAAAGACCCTGTCTCTCACACACTGACTGAAAGACACTGTCTCCCAAACACTGACTAATATATTCTGTCTCTCACACGCTGACTGAAAGACTCTGCCTAATACACTGTATGAAAGACCCTCTTTCACACACTGAATTAAAGTCCCTGTCTCGCACACATTCACTGAAAGACCCTCTCTCTCACAGACTGACTGAAAGACCCGGTCTCTCACACACTGACTGAAAGCCACTGTCTCTCACACACTGACTGAAAAACCCTGTGTCTCACACACAGACTGAAAGAACCTGACTCTCAAACACAGACTGAAAGACCCTGTCTCTCACACACTGACTGAAAGACCCTGTCTCTCACACACTAACTGAAAGACCCTTTCGCTCAAACACTGACTGAAAGACTCTGTCTCTCTCACGCTGACTGAAAGATACTGTCTCTCTCACGCTGACTGAAAGATTCTGTCTCTCACACGCTGACTGAAAGACCCTGTCTCTCACACGCTGACTGAAAGACCCTGTCTCTCATATGCTGACTGAAATATCCTGTCTCTCACAAGCTGACTGATAGATGCTGTCTCTCACAAGCTGACTGAAAGACCATATCAGTCTCACACTGTCTGAAAGATCCTGTCTCACACACAATGATTGAAATACCTTGTCTCTGACAGACTGACTAAAGACCCTATCTCTCACACACTGACTGAAAGACGCTGTCGCTCACACACTGACTGAAAGACCCTGTCTCTCACACACTGACTGAAAGACTCTGTCTCTCACACACTGATTGAAAAACCCTGTCTCTCACACACCGATGAAAGAACCTGTCTCTCACACACTGACTGAAAGTCTCTTTCTCTCACACACTGACTGAAAGACCCTGTCTCTCACACATAGACCGAAAGAACCTGACTCTCACACAAAGACTGAAAGCCCCTGTCTCTCACACACTGACTGAAAGACCCTGTCTCTCACACACTAACTGAAAGACCCTTTCGCTCAAACACTGACTGAAAGCCTCTGTCTCTCTCACGCTGACTGAAATATACTGTCCCTCTCACGCTGACTGAAAGATTCTGTCTCCCACACGCTGACTGAAAGACCCTTTCTCTCACACGCTGACTGAAAGACCCTGTCTCTCATTTGCTGACTGAAATAGCCTGTCTCTCACAAGCTGACTGAGAGACGCTGTCTCTCACAAGCTGACTGAAAGACCATATCAGTCTCACACTGTCTGAAAGATCCTGTCTCACACACAATGATTGAAAGACCTTGTCTCTGACAGACTCACTAAAGACCCTATCTCTCACACACTGACTGAAAGACGCTGTTGCTCACACGCTGACTGAAAGACCCTGTCTCTCAAACACTGACTGAAAGACTCTGTCTCTCACACACTGATTGAAAAACCCTGTCTCTCACACACCGATGAAAGATCCTGTCTCTCACACACAGACCGAAAGAACCTGACTCTTACACACAGACTGAAAGACCCTGTCTCTCACTCTCTGAATGAAAGACCATGTCTCTCACACACTGACTGAAAGACGCTGTCTCTCACACAATGACTGAAAGACCGTGTCTCTCACACACTGACTGAAATACCCTGTCTTTCAAACACTGACTGAAAGACCCTTTGTCTCTCACACTCTGACTGAAAGTCGCTTTCTCTCACACACTGACTGAAAGACCATGTCTCTCACACACAGACTGAAAGAACCTGACTCTCACACACAGACTGAAAGACCCTGTCTCTCACACACTGACTGAAAGACTCTGTATCTCACACACTGACTGAAAGACGCTGTCGTTCACACACTCACTGAAACACCCTGTCTCTCACAAACTGATTGAAAGACCCTGTCTCTCACACACTGAATGAAAGACCACGTCTCTCAGAAACTGAATGAAAGACCCTGTCTCTCACACACTGACTGAATGACGCTGTCTCTCACACACTGACTGAAAGACGATGTCTCTCACACACTGACTGAAAGACACTGTCTCCCACACACTGACTAATATATTCTGTCTCTCACACGCTGACTGAAAGACTCTGCCTAATACACTGTATGAAAGACCCTCTTTCACACACTGAATTAAAGTCCCTGTCTCGCACACATTCACTGAAAGACCCTCTCTCTCACAGACTGACTGAAAGACCCTGTCTCTCACAGACTGACTGAAAGCCACTGTCTCTCACACACTGACTGAAAGACCCTGTCTCTCACACAATAACTGAAAGACCCTTTCGCTCAAACACTGACTGAAAGACCCTGTCTCTCACACACTGACTGAAAGACTCTGTCTCTCACACACTGATTGAAAGACCATGTCTCTCACACACTGACTGAAAGACGCTGTCTCTCACACAATGCCTGAAAGACTGTGTCTCTCACACACTGACTGAAATACCCTCTCTTTCACACACTGACTGAAAGACCCTGTCTCTCACACTCTGACTGAAAGTCTCTTTCTCTCACACACTGACTGAAAGACCCTGTCTCTCACACACAGACTGAAAGAACCTGACTCTCACAGACAGACTGAAAGAACCTGTCTCTCACACACTGACTGAAAGACCCTGTATCTCACACACTGACTGAAAGACGCTGTCGTTCATACACTCACTGAAACACCCTGTCTCTCACAAACTGATTGAAAGACCCTGTCTCTCACACACTGAATGAAAGACCACGTCTCTCACAAACTGAACGAAAGGCCCTGTCTCTCACACACTGACTGAAAGACTCGGTCTCTCACACACTGAATGAAAAACGATGTCTCTCACACGCTGACTGAAAGACGCTTTATCTCACACATGACTGAAAGATGCTATCTCTCACAAACTGATTGAAAGACCCTGTCTCTCACACACTGAATGAAAGACCACGTCTCTCATACACTGAATGAAAGACGCTGTCTTTCTCACACTGACTGAAAGATGCTGTCTCTCACACACTGACTGAAAGACCCTGTCTCTCACACACTCACTGAAAAACCCTGTCTATCACACACTGACTGAAAGACCCTGTCTCTCACACACTGGCTGAAAGAACCTGTCTCTCACACACTGACTGAAAGACCCTGTCTCACGAACACTGATTGAATGACGCTGTCTCTCGCACACTGACTGAAAGACCATGGCTGTCACACACTGACTGAAAGCTGCTGTCTCTCACACACTGAATGAAAGACCCTGTCTCACTCACACTGACTGAAAGTCGCCGTCTCTCAAACACTGACTGAATGACGCTGTCTCTCGCACATTAACTGAAATAGCATGTCTGTCACACACTGACTGAAAGACCCTTTCTGTCACACACTCACTGAAAGACCCTGTCTCTCACACACTGACTGAAAGACCCTGTATCGCTCACACTGACGGAATGACCCTGTCTCTTCACACTGACTGAAAGACGCTGTTTCTCACTCACTGACTGAAAGACGCTGTCTCTCACATGCTGACTGAAAGATGCTGTCTTTCACACATTGTCTGAAATACACTGTCTCTCAGACACTGACTGAAAGACACTGTCTCTCACAAACTGACTGAAAGACACTGTCTCCCACACACTGACTGATATATTCTGTCTCTCAAACTCTGCCTAATACACTGTATGAAAGACACTCTTTCACACACTGAATTAAAGTCCCTGTCTCGCACACATTCACTGAAAGTCCCTGTCCCTCACAGACTGACTGAAAGACCCTGTCTCTCACACACTGACTGAAAGCCCCTGTCTCTCACACGCTAACTGAAAGACCCTGTCTCTCACACACTAACTGAAAGACCCTTTCACTCACACGCTGACTGAAATACCCTGTCTCTCTCACGCTGACTGAAAGATACTGTCACTCACAAGCTGACTGAAAGACCCTGTCTCTCTTATGCTGATGAAAGACCCTGTCTCTCACACACGGACTGAAAGACCCTGTCTCTCACACGCTGACTGAAAGTCCCTGTCTCTTAAAAGCTGATTGAGAGACCATGTCTGTCACACACTGTCTGAAAGATCCTGTCTCTCACACAATGATTGAAAGACACTGTCTCTGACAAACTGACTAAAGACCCGTTCTCTCACACACTGACTGAAAGACGCTGCCCCTCAAACAATGAAAGAAAGACCCTGTCTCTCACACACTGACTGAACGCCCCTTTCTCTCACATACTGATCGAAAGACAATGTCTCTCACATACTGACGGAAAGACACTATCTCTCACACACTTACTGAAAGATGCTGTCTCTCACACCCTGAATGAAAGACACTGTCTCTCTCACACTGACTGAAAGATGGTATCTCTCAGACACTGAATGAAAGACGCTGTCTCTCACACTCTGTTTGATCGACGCTGTCTATCACAGACTGACTGAATGACGCTGTCACTCACACACTGACTGAAAGACCATGTCTCTCACACACTGACTGAAAGATCCTGTCTTTCGCACACTGACTGAAAGATCCTTTCTCTCACACGCTGATTGAAAGAACGTGTCTCTCACAAACTGACTGAAAGACCCTGTCTCTCAAACAGACTGAAAGACCCTGTCTCTCACACACTGATTGAAAGATCCTGTCTCTCATGTACTGACTGAAAGACCCTGTCTCTCACACACTGATTGAAAGATCCTGTCTCTCATGTACTGACTGAAAGACCCTGTCTCTCACAGACTGACTGAAAGACGCTGTCTCTCACACACTGACTGAAAGTCCCTGTCTCTCACACACTGATTGAAAGAACCTGTGTCTCACACACTGACTGAAAGATCATGTCTCTCACAAGCTGACTGAAAGACCCCGTCTCTCACGCACTGATTGAAAGACGCGTTCTCTCACATACTGACTGAAAGATCCTGTCTCTCAAACACTGAATGAAAGACCATGTCACTCACACACTGACTGAAAGACGCTGTCTCTCATACACTCACTGAAAGTCCCTGTCTCTCACACACTGACTGAAGACCCTGCCTCTCACACTCTAACTGAAAGACCCTGTCACGCACACACTCACTGAAAGACGCAGTCTCTCACACACTGACTGAAAGGCCCTGTCTCTCACACACTGACTGAAAGACTCTGTCTCTCACACACTGACTGAAAAAACCTGTCTCTCACACACTGATGAAAGACCCTTTCTCACACAGCCTTACTGAAAGACCCTGTCTCTCACACACTGACTGAAAGAACCTGACTCTCACACACTGACTGAAAGACCCTGTCTCTCACACAATGACTGAAAGACCCTGTCTCTCAGACACTGACTGAAAGACGCTGTCGCTCGCACACTCACTGAAAGACCCTGTCTCTCACAAACTGATTGAAAGACCCTGTCTCTCATACACTGAATGAAAGACCACGACTCTCACACACTGAATGAAACCCCCTGTCTTTCTCACACTGACTGAAAGACGCTGTCTCTCACACAATGACTGAAAGATGCTGTCTCTCACACAATGACTGAAAGATGCTGTCTTTCACACACTGAATGAAAGACACTGTCTCACTCACACTGACTGAAGAAGACGCCGTCTCACAAACACTGACTGAATGATGCAGTCTCTCCCACAGTGACTGAAAGACCATGTCTGTCACACACTGACTGAAAGATCCTGTCTCTCACACACTGTCGTAAAGAGCCTGTCTCTCACACACTCACTGAAAAACCCTGTCTCGCACACACTGACTGAAATACCCTGTCTCTCTCACACTGTCTGAAAGACCCTGTCTTTCGCACACTCACTGAAAGAGGCTATCTCTCACGCACTGACTGAAAGAACCTCACTCTCACGCACTGACTGAAAGACCCTGTCTCTCACACAATGAGTGAAAGACCCTGTCTCTCAGACACTGACTGAAAGCCGCCGTCTCTCAAACACTGACTGAATGACGCTGTCTCTCGCACATTGACTGAAATAGCATGTCTGTCACACACTGACTGAAAGACCCTTTCTGTCACACACTCACTGAAAGGCCCTGTCTCTCACACACTGACTGAAAGACCCTGTATCTCTCACACTGACGGAATGACCCTGTCTCTTCACACTGACTGAAAGACGCTGTTTCTCACTCACTGACTGAAAGACGCTGTCTCTCACATGCTGACTGAAAGATGCTGTCTTTCACACATTGTCTGAAATACACTGTCTCTCAGACACTGACTGAAAGACACTGTCTCTCACAAACTGACTGAAAGACACTGTCTCCCACACACTGACTGATATATTCTGTCTCTCAAACTCTGCCTAATACACTGTATGAAAGACCCTCTTTCACACACTGAATTAAAGTCCCTGTCTCGCACACATTCACTGAAAGTCCCTGTCCCTCACAGACTGACTGAAAGACCCTGTCTCTCACACACTGACTGAAAGACCCTGTCTCTCACACACTAACTGAAAGACCCTTTCGCTCACACGCTGACTGAAATACCTGTCTCTCTCACGCTGACTGAAAGACCATGTCTCTCACACGCTGACTGGAAGACCCCGTCTCTCACGCACTGATTGAAAGACGCGTTCTCTCACATACTGACTGAAAGATCCTGTCTCTCAAACACTGATTGAAAGACCATGTCACTCACACACTGACTGAAAGACGCTGTCTCTCATACACTCACTGAAAGTCCCTGTCTCTCACACACTGACTGAAAGACCCTGCCTCTCACACTCTAACTGAAAGACCCTGTCACGCACACACTCACTGAAAGACCCTGCCTCTCAAACTCTGAATGAAAGACCCTGTCTCGCACACAATGACTGAAAGACCCTGTCTCTCACACACTGACTGAAAGACACTGTCTCTCACACACTGACTGAAAGACCCTGTCTCTCACAGACTGACTGAAAGACCCTGCCTCTCACACTCTCACTGAAAGACCCTGTCACGCACACACTCACTGAAAGACGCTGTCGCTCGCACACTCACTAAAAGACGCTGTCTCTCACAAACTGATTGAAAGACCCTGTCTCTCACACACTGAATGAAAGACCACGTCTCTCATACACTGAATGAAAGACGCTGTCTTTCTCACACTGACTGAAAGATGCTGTCTCTCACACACTGAATGAAAGACGCTGTGTCTCACACACTGACTGAAAGACGCTGTCTCTCACACAATGACTGAAAGATGCTGTCTCTCACACACTGAATGAAAGACCCTGTCTCACTCACACTGACTGAATGACGCCGTCTCACAAACACTGACTGAATGATGCTATCTCTTGCACAGTGACTGAAAGACCATGTCTGTCACACACTGACTGAAAGATCCTGTCTCTCACACACTGTCTGAAAGACCCTGTCTCTCACACACTCACTGAAAGACCCTGTCTCTCACGCACTCACTGAAAGACCCTGTCTCTCACGCACTGACTGAAAGACCATGCCTCTCACACTCTGACTGAAAGACCCTGTCACGCACACACTCACTGAAAGACTCTGTCTCTCACACACTGACTGAAAAAACCTGTCTCTCACACACTGATGAAAGACCCTTTCTCACACAGCCTTACTGAAAGACCCTGTCTCTCACACACTGACTGAATGACCCTGTCTCTCACACACTGACTGAAAGAACCTGACTCTCACACACTGACTGAAAGACCCTGTCTCTCACACAATGACTGAAAGACCCTGTCTCTCAGACACTGACTGAAAGACGCTGTCGCTCGCACACTCACTGAACGACCCTGTCTCTCACAAACTGATTGAAAGACCCTGTCTCTCACACACTGAATGAAAGACCACGACTCTCACACACTGAATGAAACCCCCTGTCTTTCTCACACTGACTGAAAGACGCTGTCTCTCACACAATGACTGAAAGATGCTGTCTCTCACACAATGACTGAAAGATGCTGTCTCTCACACACTGAATGAAAGACACTGTCTCACTCACACTGACTGAAGAAGACGCCGTCTCACAAACACTGACTGAATGATGCAGTCTCTCGCACAGTGACTGAAAGACCATGTCTGTCACACACTGACTGAAAGATCCTGTCTCTCACACACTGTCGGAAAGAGCCTGTCTCTCACACACTCACTGAAAGACCCTGTCTCGCACACACTGACTGAAATACCTTGTCTCTCTCACACTGTCTGAAAGACCCTGTCTTTCGCACACTCACTGAAAGACGCTGTCTCTCAAGCACTGACTGAAAGAACCTGACTCCCACACACTGACTGAAAGACCCTGTCTCTCACACAATGAGTGAAAGACCCTGTCTCTCAGACACTGTCTGAAAGCCGCTGTCGCTCGCACACTCACTGAAAGACCCTGTCTCTCACAAACTGATTGAAAGACCCTGTCTCTCACACACTGAAAGAAAGACCACGTCTCTCACACACTGAATGAAAGACCCTGTCTTTCATACACTGACTGAAAGATCCTGTCTCTCACACGCTGATTGAAAGAACGTGTCTCTCACAAACTGACTGAAAGACCCTGTCTCTCAAACAGACTGAAAGACCCTGTCTCTCACACACTGATTGAAAGATCCTGTCTCTCTTGTACTGACTGAAAGACCCTGTCTCTCACAGACTGACTGAAAGACGCTGTCTCTCACACACTGACTGAAAGTCCCTGTCTCTCACACACTGACTGAAAGATCCTGTCTCTAACATGCTGACTGAAAGAACCTATCTTTCTCATGCTGACTGAAAGATTCTGTCTCTCACACGCTGAATGAAAGACCATGTCTCTCACACGCTGACTGAAAGACCCCGTCTCTCACGCACTGATTGAAAGACGCGTTCTCTCACATACTGACTGAAAGATCCTGTCTCTCAAACACTGAATGAAAGACCATGTCACTCACACACTGACTCAAAGACGTTGTCTCTCATACACTCAATGAAAGTCCCTGTCTCTCACACACTGACTGAAGACCCTGCCTCTCACACTCTAACTGAAAGACCCTGTCACGCACACACTCACTGAAAAACTCTGCCTCTCATACTCTGAATGAAAGACCCTGTCTCGCACACAATGACTGAAAGACCCTGTCTCTCACACACTGACTGAAAGACACTGTCTCTCACACACTGACTGAAAGACCCTGTCTCTCACAGACTGACTGAAAGACCCTGCCTCTCACACTCTCACTGAAAGACCCTGTCACGCACACACTCACTGAAAGACGCTGTCGCTCGCACACTCACTAAAAGACGCTGTCTCTCACAAACTGATTGAAAGACCCTGTCTCTCACACACTGAATGAAAGACCACGTCTCTCATACACTGAATGAAAGACGCTGTCTTTCTCACACTGACTGAAAGATGCTGTCTCTCACACACTGAATGAAAGACGCTGTGTCTCACACACTGACTGAAAGACGCTGTCTCTCACACAATGACTGAAAGATGCTGTCTCTCACACACTGAATGAAAGACCCTGTCTCACTCACACTGACTGAATGACGCCGTCTCACAAACACTGACTGAATGATGCTATCTCTTGCACAGTGACTGATAGACCATGTCTGTCACACACTGACTGAAAGATCCTGTCTCTCACACACTGTCTGAAAGACCCTGTCTCTCACACACTCACTGAAAGACTCTATCTCTCACGCACTGACTGAAAGACCCTGCCTCTCACACTATGACTGAAGGACCCTGTCACGCACACACTCACTGAAAGACGCAGTCTCTCACACACTCACTGAAAGGCCCTGTCTCTCACACACTGACTGAAAGACTCTGTCTCTCACACACTGACTGAAAAACCCTGTCTCTCACACACTGATGAAAGACCCTTTCTCACACAGCCTTACTGAAAGACCCTGTCTCTCACACACTGACTGAATGACCCTGTCTCTCACACACAGACTGAAAGAACCAGACTCTCACACACTGACTGAAAGACCCTGTCTCTCACACAATGACTGAAAGACCCTGTCTCTCAGACACTGACTGAAAGACGCTGTCGCTCGCACACTCACTGAAAGACCCTGTCTCTCACAAACTGATTGAAAGACCCTGTCTCTCACACACTGAATGAAAGACCACGACTCTCACACACTGAATGAAACCCCCTGTCTTTCTCACACTGACTGAAAGACGCTGTCTCTCACACAATGACTGAAAGATGCTGTCTCTCACACAATGACTGAAAGATGCTGTCTCTCACACACTGAATGAAAGACACTGTCTCACTCACACTGACTGAAGAAGACGCCGTCTCACAAACACTGACTGAATGATGCAGTCTCTCGCACAGTGACTGAAAGACCATGTCTGTCACACACTGACTGAAAGATCCTGTCTCTCACACACTGTCGGAAAGAGCCTGTCTCTCACACACTGTCGGAAAGAGCCTGTCTCTCACACACTCACTGAAAGACCCTGTCTCGCACACAATGACTGAAATACCCTGTCTCTCTCACACTGTCTGAAAGACCCTGTCTTTCGCACACTCACTGAAAGACGCTGTCTCTCACGCACTGACTGAAAGAACCTGACTCCCACACACTGACTGAAAGACCCTGTCTCTCACACAATGAGTGAAAGACCCTGTCTCTCAGACACTGACTGAAAGCCGCTGTCGCTCGCACACTCACTGAAAGACCCTGTCTCTCACAAACTGATTGAAAGACCCTGTCTCTCACACACTGAAAGAAAGACCACGTCTCTCACACACTGAATGAAAGACCCTGTCTTTCACACACTGACTGAAAGATCCTGTCTCTCACACGCTGATTGAAAGAACGTGTCTCTCACAAACTGACTGAAAGACCCTGTCTCTCAAACAGACTGAAAGACCCTGTCTCTCACACACTGATTGAAAGATCCTGTCTCTCTTGTACTGACTGAAAGACCCTGTCTCTCAAACAGACTGAAAGACCCTGTCTCTCACACACTGATTGAAAGATCCTGTCTCTCTTGTACTGACTGAAAGACCCTGTCTCTCACAGACTGACTGAAAGACGCTGTCTCTCACACACTGACTGAAAGTCCCTGTCTCTCACACACTGACTGAAAGATCCTGTCTCTAACATGCTGACTGAAAGAACCTATCTCTCTCATGCTGACTGAAAGATTCTGTCTCTCACACGCTGAATGAAAGACCATGTCTCTCACACGCTGACTGAAAGACCCCGTCTCTCACGCACTGATTGAAAGACGCGTTCTCTCACATACTGACTGAAAGATCCTGTCTCTCAAACACTGAATGAAAGACCATGTCACTCACACACTGACTCAAAGACATTGTCTCTCATACACTCAATGAAAGTCCCTGTCTCTCACACATTGACTGAAGACCCTGCCTCTCACACTGTAACTGAAAGACCCTGTCACGCACACACTCACTGAAAAACTCTGCCTCTCATACTCTGAATGAAAGACCCTGTCTCACACACAATGACTGAAAGACCCTGTCTCTCACACACTGACTGAAAGACACTGTCTCTCACACACTGACTGAAAGACCCTGTCTCTCACAGACTGACTGAAAGACCCTGCCTCTCACACTCTCACTGAAAGACCCTGTCACGCACACACTCACTGAAAGACGCTGTCGCTCGCACACTCACTAAAAGACGCTGTCTCTCACAAACTGATTGAAAGACCCTGTCTCTCACACACTGAATGAAAGACCATGTCTCTCATACACTGAATGAAAGACGCTGTCTTTCTCACACTGACTGAAAGATGCTGTCTCTCACACACTGAATGAAAGACGCTGTGTCTCACACACTGACTGAAAGACGCTGTCTCTCACACAATGACTGAAAGATGCTGTCTCTCACACACTGAATGAAAGACCCTGTCTCACTCACACTGACTGAATGACGCCATCTCACAAACACTGACTGAATGATGCTATCTCTTGCACAGTGACTGAAAGACCATGTCTGTCACACACTGACTGAAAGATCCTGTCTCTCACACACTGTCGGAAAGAGCCTGTCTCTCACACACTCACTGAAAGACCCTGTCTCGCACACAATGACTGAAATACCCTGTCTCTCTCACACTGTCTGAAAGACCCTGTCTTTCGCACACTCACTGAAAGACGCTGTCTCTCACGCACTGACTGAAAGATCCTGACTCCCACACACTGACTGAAAGACCCTGTCTCTCACACAATGATTGAAAGACCCTGTCTCTCAGACACTGACTGAAAGCCGCCGTCGCTCGCACACTCACTGAAAGACCCTGTCTCTCACAAACTGATTGAAAGACCCTGTCTCTCACACACTGAAAGAAAGACCACGTCTCTCACACACTGAATGAAAGACCCTGTCTTTCACACACTGACTGAAAGATCCTGTCTCTCACACGCTGATTGAAAGAACGTGTCTCTCACAAACTGACTGAAAGACCCTGTCTCTCAAACAGACTGAAAGACCCTGTCTCTCACACACTGATTGAAAGATCCTGTCTCTCTTGTACTGACTGAAAGACCCTGTCTCTCAAACAGACTGAAAGACCCTGTCTCTCACACACTGATTGAAAGATCCTGTCTCTCTTGTACTGACTGAAAGACCCTGACTCTCACAGACTGACTGAAAGACGCTGTCTCTCACACACTGACTGAAAGTCCCTGTCTCTCACACACTGACTGAAAGATCCTGTCTCTAACATGCTGACTGAAAGAACCTATCTCTCTCATGCTGACTGAAAGATTCTGTCTCTCACACGCTGAATGAAAGACCATGTCTCTCACACGCTGACTGAAAGACCCCGTCTCTCACGCACTGATTGAAAGACGCGTTCTCTCACATACTGACTGAAAGATCCTGTCTCTCAAACACTGAATGAAAGACCATGTCACTCACACACTGACTCAAAGACATTGTCTCTCATACACTCAATGAAAGTCCCTGTCTCTCACACACTGACTGAAGACCCTGCCTCTCACACTGTAACTGAAAGACCCTGTCACGCACACACTCACTGAAAAACTCTGCCTCTCATACTCTGAATGAAAGACCCTGTCTCGCACACAATGACTGAAAGACCCTGTCTCTCACACACTGACTGAAAGACACTGTCTCTCACACACTGACTGAAAGACCCTGTCTCTCACAGACTGACTGAAAGACCCTGCCTCTCACACTCTCACTGAAAGACCCTGTCACGCACACACTCACTGAAAGACGCTGTCGCTCGCACACTCACTAAAAGACGCTGTCTCTCACAAACTGATTGAAAGACCCTGTCTCTCACACACTGAATGAAAGACCACGTCTCTCATACACTGAATGAAAGACGCTGTCTTTCTCACACTGACTGAAAGATGCTGTCTCTCACACACTGAATGAAAGACGCTGTGTCTCACACACTGACTGAAAGACGCTGTCTCTCACACAATGACTGAAAGATGCTGTCTCTCACACACTGAATGAAAGACCCTGTCTCACTCACACTGACTGAATGACGCCGTCTCACAAACACTGACTGAATGATGCTATCTCTTGCACAGTGACTGATAGACCATGTCTGTCACACACTGACTGAAAGATCCTGTCTCTCACACACTGTCTGAAAGACCCTGTCTCTCACACACTCACTGAAAGACTCTATCTCTCACGCACTGACTGAAAGACCCTGCCTCTCACACTATGACTGAAGGACCCTGTCACGCACACACTCACTGAAAGACGCAGTCTCTCACACACTCACTGAAAGGCCCTGTCTCTCACACACTGACTGAAAGACTCTGTCTCTCACACACTGACTGAAAAACCCTGTCTCTCACACACTGATGAAAGACCCTTTCTCACACAGCCTTACTGAAAGACCCTGTCTCACACACACTGACTGAATGACCCTGTCTCTCACACACAGACTGAAAGAACCAGACTCTCACACACTGACTGACAGACCCTGTCTCTCACACAATGACTGAAAGACCCTGTCTCTCAGACACTGACTGAAAGACGCTGTCGCTCGCACACTCACTGAAAGACCCTGTCTCTCACAAACTGATTGAAAGACCCTGTCTCTCACACACTGAATGAAAGACCACGACTCTCACACACTGAATGAAACCCCCTGTCTTTCTCACACTGACTGAAAGACGCTGTCTCTCACACAATGACTGAAAGATGCTGTCTCTCACACAATGACTGAAAGATGCTGTCTCTCACACACTGAATGAAAGACACTGTCTCACTCACACTGACTGAAGAAGACGCCGTCTCACAAACACTGACTGAATGATGCAGTCTCTCGCACAGTGACTGAAAGACCATGTCTGTCACACACTGACTGAAAGATCCTGTCTCTCACACACTGTCGGAAAGAGCCTGTCTCTCACACACTGTCGGAAAGAGCCTGTCTCTCACACACTCACTGAAAGACCCTGTCTCGCACACAATGACTGAAATACCCTGTCTCTCTCACACTGTCTGAAAGACCCTGTCTTTCGCACACTCACTGAAAGACGCTGTCTCTCACGCACTGACTGAAAGAACCTGACTCCCACACACTGACTGAAAGACCCTGTCTCTCACACAATGAGTGAAAGACCCTGTCTCTCAGACACTGACTGAAAGCCGCTGTCGCTCGCACACTCACTGAAAGACCCTGTCTCTCACAAACTGATTGAAAGACCCTGTCTCTCACACACTGAAAGAAAGACCACGTCTCTCACACACTGAATGAAAGACCCTGTCTTTCACACACTGACTGAAAGATCCTGTCTCTCACACGCTGATTGAAAGAACGTGTCTCTCACAAACTGACTGAAAGACCCTGTCTCTCAAACAGACTGAAAGACCCTGTCTCTCACACACTGATTGAAAGATCCTGTCTCTCTTGTACTGACTGAAAGACCCTGTCTCTCACAGACTGACTGAAAGACGCTGTCTCTCACACACTGACTGAAAGTCCCTGTCTCTCACACACTGACTGAAAGATCCTGTCTCTAACATGCTGACTGAAAGAACCTATCTTTCTCATGCTGACTGAAAGATTCTGTCTCTCACACGCTGAATGAAAGACCATGTCTCTCACACGCTGACTGAAAGACCCCGTCTCTCACGCACTGATTGAAAGACGCGTTCTCTCACATACTGACTGAAAGATCCTGTCTCTCAAACACTGAATGAAAGACCATGTCACTCACACACTGACTCAAAGACGTTGTCTCTCATACACTCAATGAAAGTCCCTGTCTCTCACACACTGACTGAAGACCCTGCCTCTCACACTCTAACTGAAAGACCCTGTCACGCACACACTCACTGAAAAACTCTGCCTCTCATACTCTGAATGAAAGACCCTGTCTCGCACACAATGACTGAAAGACCCTGTCTCTCACACACTGACTGAAAGACACTGTCTCTCACACACTGACTGAAAGACCCTGTCTCTCACAGACTGACTGAAAGACCCTGCCTCTCACACTCTCACTGAAAGACCCTGTCACGCACACACTCACTGAAAGACGCTGTCGCTCGCACACTCACTAAAAGACGCTGTCTCTCACAAACTGATTGAAAGACCCTGTCTCTCACACACTGAATGAAAGACCACGTCTCTCATACACTGAATGAAAGACGCTGTCTTTCTCACACTGACTGAAAGATGCTGTCTCTCACACACTGAATGAAAGACGCTGTGTCTCACACACTGACTGAAAGACGCTGTCTCTCACACAATGACTGAAAGATGCTGTCTCTCACACACTGAATGAAAGACCCTGTCTCACTCACACTGACTGAATGACGCCGTCTCACAAACACTGACTGAATGATGCTATCTCTTGCACAGTGACTGAAAGACCATGTCTGTCACACACTGACTGAAAGATCCTGTCTCTCACACACTGTCTGAAAGACCCTGTCTCTCACACACTCACTGAAAGACCCTGTCTCTCACGCACTGACAGAAAGACCCTGCCTCTCACACTATGACTGAAGGACCCTGTCACGCACACACACACTGAAAGACGCAGTCTCTCACACACTCACTGAAAGGCCCTGTCTCTCACACACTGACTGAAAGACTCTGTCTCTCACACACTGACTGAAAAACCCTGTCTCTCACACACTGATGAAAGACCCTTTCTCACACAGCCTTACTGAAAGACCCTGTCTCTCACACACTGACTGAATGACCCTGTCTCTCACACACAGACTGAAAGAACCTGACTCTCACACACTGACTGAAAGACCCTGTCTCTCACACAATGACTGAAAGACCCTGTCTCTCAGACACTGACTGAAAGACGCTGTCGCTCGCACACTCACTGAAAGACCCTGTCTCTCACAAACTGATTGAAAGACCCTGTCTCTCACACACTGAATGAAAGACCACGACTCTCACACACTGAATGAAACCCCCTGTCTTTCTCACACTGACTGAAAGATGCTGTCTCTCACACAATGACTGAAAGATGCTGTCTCTCACACAATGACTGAAAGATGCTGTCTCTCACACACTGAATGAAAGACACTGTCTCACTCACACTGACTGAAGAAGACGCCGTCTCACAAACACTGACTGAATGATGCAGTCTCTCGCACAGTGACTGAAAGATGCTGTCTCTCACACACTGAATGAAAGACCCTGTCTCACTCACACTGACTGAATGACGCCGTCTCACAAACACTGACTGAATGATGCTATCTCTTGCACAGTGACTGAAAGACCATGTCTGTCACACACTGACTGAAAGATCCTGTCTCTCACACACTGTCTGAAAGACCCTGTCTCTCACACACTCACTGAAAGACCCTGTCTCTCACGCACTGACAGAAAGACCCTGCCTCTCACACTATGACTGAAGGACCCTGTCACGCACACACTCACTGAAAGACGCAGTCTCTCACACACTCACTGAAAGGCCCTGTCTCTCACACACTGACTGAAAGACTCTGTGTCTCACACACTGACTGAAAAACCCTGTCTCTCACACACTGATGAAAGACCCTTTCTCACACAGCCTTACTGAAAGACCCTGTCTCTCACACACTGACTGAATAACCCTGTCTCTCACACACAGACTGAAAGAACCTGACTCTCACACACTGACTGAAAGACCCTGTCTCTCACACAATGACTGAAAGACCCTGTCTCTCAGACACTGACTGAAAGACGCTGTCACTCGCACACTCACTGAAAGACCCTGTCTCTCACAAACTGATTGAAAGACCCTGTCTCTCACACACTGAATGAAAGACCACGACTCTCACACACTGAATGAAACCCCCTGTCTTTCTCACACTGACTGAAAGACGCTGTCTCTCACACAATGACTGAAAGATGCTGTCTCTCACACAATGACTGAAAGATGCTGTCTCTCACACACTGAATGAAAGACACTGTCTCACTCACACTGACTGAAGAAGACGCCGTCTCACAAACACTGACTGAATGATGCAGTCTCTCGCACAGTGACTGAAAGACCATGTCTGTCACACACTGACTGAAAGATCCTGTCTCTCACACACTGTCGGAAAGAGCCTGTCTCTCACACACTCACTGAAAGACCCTGTCTCGCACACAATGACTGAAATACCCTGTCTCTCTCACACTGTCTGAAAGACCCTGTCTTTCGCACACTCACTGAAAGACGCTGTCTCTCACGCACTGACTGAAAGAACCTGACTCCCACACACTGACTGAAAGACCCTGTCTCTCACACAATGAGTGAAAGACCCTGTCTCTCAGACACTGACTGAAAGCCGCTGTCGCTCGCACACTCACTGAAAGACACTGTCTCTCACAAACTGATTGAAAGACCCTGTCTCTCACACACTGAAAGAAAGACCACGTCTCTCACACACTGAATGAAAGACCCTGTCTTTCACACACTGACTGAAAGATCCTGTCTCTCACACGCTGATTGAAAGAACGTGTCTCTCACAAACTGACTGAAAGACCCTGTCTCTCAAACAGACTGAAAGACCCTGTCTCTCACACACTGATTGAAAGATCCTGTCTCTCTTGTACTGACTGAAAGACCCTGTCTCTCAAACAGACTGAAAGACCCTGTCTCTCACACACTGATTGAAAGATCCTGTCTCTCTTGTACTGACTGAAAGACCCTGTCTCTCACAGACTGACTGAAAGACGCTGTCTCTCACACACTGACTGAAAGTCCCTGTCTCTCACACACTGACTGAAAGATCCTGTCTCTAACATGCTGACTGAAAGATTCTGTCTCTCACACGCTGAATGAAAGACCATGTCTCTCACACGCTGACTGAAAGACCCCGTCTCACACGCACTGAGTGAAAGACGCGTTCTCTCACATACTGACTGAAAGATCCTGTCTCTCAAACACTGAATGAAAGACCATGTCACTCACACACTGACTCAAAGACGTTGTCTCTCATACACTCAATGAAAGTCCCTGCCTCTCACACACTGACTGAAGACCCTGCCTCTCACACTCTAACTGAAAGACCCTGTCACGCACACACTCACTGAAAAACTCTGCCTCTCATACTCTGAATGAAAGACCCTGTCTCGCACACAATGACTGAAAGACCCTGTCTCTCACACACTGACTGAAAGACACTGTCTCTCACACACTGACTGAAAGACCCTGTCTCTCACAGACTGACTGAAAGACCCTGCCTCTCACACTCTCACTGAAAGACCCTGTCACGCACACACTCACTGAAAGACGCTGTCGCTCGCACACTCGCTAAAAGACGCTGTCTCTCACAAACTGATTGAAAGACCCTGTCTCTCACACACTGAATGAAAGACCACGTCTCTCATACACTGAATGAAAGACGCTGTCTTTCTCACACTGACTGAAAGATGCTGTCTCTCACACACTGAATGAAAGACGCTGTGTCTCACACACTGACTGAAAGACGCTGTCTCTCACACAATGACTGAAAGATGCTGTCTCTCACACACTGAATGAAAGACCCTGTCTCACTCACACTGACTGAATGACGCCGTCTCACAAACACTGACTGAATGATGCTATCTCTTGCACAGTGACTGAAAGACCATGTCTGTCACACACTGACTGAAAGATCCTGTCTCTCACACACTGTCTGAAAGACCCTGTCTCTCACACACTCACTGAAAGACCCTGTCTCTCACGCACTGACAGAAAGACCCTGCCTCTCACACTATGACTGAAGGACCCTGTCACGCACACACTCACTGAAAGACGCAGTCTCTCACACACTCACTGAAAGGCCCTGTCTCTCACACACTGACTGAAAGACTCTGTCTCTCACACACTGACTGAAAAACCCTGTCTCTCACACACTGATGAAAGACCCTTTCTCACACAGCCTTACTGAAAGACCCTGTCTCTCACACACTGACTGAATGACCCTGTCTCTCACACACAGACTGAAAGAACCTGACTCTCACACACTGACTGAAAGACCCTGTCTCTCTTGTACTGACTGAAAGACCCTGTCTCTCACAGACTGACTGAAAGACGCTGTCTCTCACACACTGACTGAAAGTCCCTGTCTCTCACACACTGACTGAAAGATCCTGTCTCTAACATGCTGACTGAAAGATTCTGTCTCTCACACGCTGAATGAAAGACCATGTCTCTCACACGCTGACTGAAAGACCCCGTCTCACACGCACTGAGTGAAAGACGCGTTCTCTCACATACTGACTGAAAGATCCTGTCTCTCAAACACTGAATGAAAGACCATGTCACTCACACACTGACTCAAAGACGTTGTCTCTCATACACTCAATGAAAGTCCCTGCCTCTCACACACTGACTGAAGACCCTGCCTCTCACACTCTAACTGAAAGACCCTGTCACGCACACACTCACTGAAAAACTCTGCCTCTCATACTCTGAATGAAAGACCCTGTCTCGCACACAATGACTGAAAGACCCTGTCTCTCACACACTGACTGAAAGACACTGTCTCTCACACACTGACTGAAAGACCCTGTCTCTCACAGACTGACTGAAAGACCCTGCCTCTCACACTCTCACTGAAAGACCCTGTCACGCACACACTCACTGAAAGACGCTGTCGCTCGCACACTCGCTAAAGACGCTGTCTCTCACAAACTGATTGAAAGACCCTGTCTCTCACACACTGAATGAAAGACCACGTCTCTCATACACTGAATGAAAGACCCTGTCTCTCTCATGCTGACTAAAGATGCAGTCTCTCTCATACTGATTGAAAGACGCTGTCTTTCTCACACTGACTGAAATACCCTGTCTATCTCATGCAGGCTGAAAGATGCTATCTCTATCACACTGAATGAAAGACCTGTCTCTCTCACACTGACTGAATAGACGCCGTCTCACAAACACTGACTGAATGATGCTATCTCTTGCACAGTGACTGAAAGACCATGTCTGTCACACACTGACTGAAAGATCCTGTCTCTCACACACTGTCTGAAAGACCCTGTCTCTCACACCTCACTGAAAGACCCTGTCTCTCACGCACTGACAGAAAGACCCTGCCTCTCACACTATGACTGAAGGACCCTGTCACGCACACACTCACTGAAAGACGCAGTCTCTCACACACTCACTGAAAGGCCCTGTCTCTCACACACTGACTGAAAGACTCTGTCTCTCACACACTGACTGAAAAACCCTGTCTCTCACACACTGATGAAAGACCCTTTCTCACACAGCCTTACTGAAAGACCCTGTCTCTCACACACTGACTGAATGACCCTGTCTCTCACACACAGACTGAAAGAACCTGACTCTCACACACTGACTGAAAGACCCTGTCTCTCACACAATGACTGAAAGACCCTGTCTCTCAGACACTGACTGAAAGACGCTGTCGCTCGCACACTCACTGAAAGACCCTGTCTCTCACAAACTGATTGAAAGACCCTGTCTCTCACACACTGAATGAAAGACCACGACTCTCACACACTGAATGAAACCCCCTGTCTTTCTCACACTGACTGAAAGACGCTGTCTCTCACACAATGACTGAAAGATGCTGTCTCTCACACAATGACTGAAAGATGCTGTCTCTCACACACTGAATGAAAGACACTGTCTCACTCACACTGACTGAAGAAGACGCCGTCTCACAAACACTGACTGAATGATGCAGTCTCTCGCACAGTGACTGAAAGATGCTGTCTCTCACACACTGAATGATAGACCCTGTCTCACTCACACTGACTGAATGACGCCGTCTCACAAATACTGACTGAATGATGCTATCTCTTGCACAGTGACTGAAAGACCATGTCTGTCACACACTGACTGAAAGATCCTGTCTCTCACACACTGTCTGAAAGACCCTGTCTCTCACACACTCACTGAAAGACCCTGTCTCTCACGCACTGACAGAAAGACCCTGCCTCTCACACTATGACTGAAGGACCCTGTCACGCACACACTCACTGAAAGACGCAGTCTCTCACACACTCACTGAAAGGCCCTGTCTCTCACACACTGACTGAAAGACTCTGTGTCTCACACACTGACTGAAAAACCCTGTCTCTCACACACTGATGAAAGACCCTTTCTCACACAGCCTTACTGAAAGACCCTGTCTCTCACACACTGACTGAATGACCCTGTCTCTCACACACAGACTGAAAGAACCTGACTCTCACACACTGACTGAAAGACCCTGTCTCTCACACAATGACTGAAAGACCCTGTCTCTCAGACACTGACTGAAAGACGCTGTCACTCGCACACTCACTGAAAGACCCTGTCTCTCACAAACTGATTGAAAGACCCTGTCTCTCACACACTGAATGAAAGACCACGACTCTCACACACTGAATGAAACCCCCTGTCTTTCTCACACTGACTGAAAGACGCTGTCTCTCACACAATGACTGAAAGATGCTGTCTCTCACACAATGACTGAAAGATGCTGTCTCTCACACACTGAATGAAAGACACTGTCTCACTCACACTGACTGAAGAAGACGCCGTCTCACAAACACTGACTGAATGATGCAGTCTCTCGCACAGTGACTGAAAGACCATGTCTGTCACACACTGACTGAAAGATCCTGTCTCTCACACACTGTCGGAAAGAGCCTGTCTCTCACACACTCACTGAAAGACCCTGTCTCGCACACAATGACTGAAATACCCTGTCTCTCTCACACTGTCTGAAAGACCCTGTCTTTCGCACACTCACTGAAAGACGCTGTCTCTCACGCACTGACTGAAAGAACCTGACTCCCACACACTGACTGAAAGACCCTGTCTCTCACACAATGAGTGAAAGACCCTGTCTCTCAGACACTGACTGAAAGCCGCTGTCGCTCGCACACTCACTGAAAGACACTGTCTCTCACAAACTGATTGAAAGACCCTGTCTCTCACACACTGAAAGAAAGACCACGTCTCTCACACACTGAATGAAAGACCCTGTCTTTCACACACTGACTGAAAGATCCTGTCTCTCACACGCTGATTGAAAGAACGTGTCTCTCACAAACTGACTGAAAGACCCTGTCTCTCAAACAGACTGAAAGACCCTGTCTCTCACACACTGATTGAAAGATCCTGTCTCTCTTGTACTGACTGAAAGACCCTGTCTCTCAAACAGACTGAAAGACCCTGTCTCTCACACACTGATTGAAAGATCCTGTCTCTCTTGTACTGACTGAAAGACCCTGTCTCTCACAGACTGACTGAAAGACGCTGTCTCTCACACACTGACTGAAAGTCCCTGTCTCTCACACACTGACTGAAAGATCCTGTCTCTAACATGCTGACTGAAAGAACCTATCTCTCTCATGCTGACTGAAAGATTCTGTCTCTCACACGCTGAATGAAAGACCATGTCTCTCACACGCTGACTGAAAGACCCCGTCTCTCACGCACTGATTGAAAGACGCGTTCTCTCACATACTGACTGAAAGATCCTGTCTCTCAAACACTGAATGAAAGACCATGTCACTCACACACTGACTCAAAGACATTGTCTCTCATACACTCAATGAAAGTCCCTGTCTCTCACACATTGACTGAAGACCCTGCCTCTCACACTGTAACTGAAAGACCCTGTCACGCACACACTCACTGAAAAACTCTGCCTCTCATACTCTGACTGAAAGACCCTGTCTCTCACACTCTGACTGAAAGACCCTGACTCTCACACAGTAACTAAAAGACACTGTCTCTCACACACATACTGAAAGATCCTGTCTGTCACACACTGACTGAAAGATCCTGTCTCTCACACAATTACTGAAAGACGCTGTCTCTCACACACTGATTGAAAGACGCTGTCTCTCACACACTCACTAAAAGACGCTGTCTCTCACAAACTGATTGAAAGACCCTGGTCTCTCACACACTGAATGAAAGACCACGTCTCTCATACACTGAATGAAAGACGCTGTCTTTCTCACACTGACTGAAAGAATGCTGTCTCTCACACACTGAATGAAAGACGCTGTGTCCTCACACACTGACTGAAAGACCGCTGTCTCTCACACAATGACTGAAAGATGCTGTCTCTCACACACTGAATGAAAGACCCTGTCTCACTCACACTGACTGAATGACGCCATCTCACAAACACTGACTGAATGATGCTATCTCTTGCACAGTGACTGAAAGACCATGTCTGTCACACACTGACTGAAAGATCCTGTCTCTCACACACTGTCGGAAAGAGCCTGTCTCTCACACACTCACTGAAAGACCCTGTCTCGCACACAATGACTGAAATACCCTGTCTCTCTCACACTGTCTGAAAGACCCTGTCTTTCGCACACTCACTGAAAGACGCTGTCTCTCACGCACTGACTGAAAGATCCTGACTCCCACACACTGACTGAAAGACCCTGTCTCTCACACAATGATTGAAAGACCCTGTCTCTCAGACACTGACTGAAAGCCGCCGTCGCTCGCACACTCACTGAAAGACCCTGTCTCTCACAAACTGATTGAAAGACCCTGTCTCTCACACACTGAAAGAAAGACCACGTCTCTCACACACTGAATGAAAGACCCTGTCTTTCACACACTGACTGAAAGATCCTGTCTCTCACACGCTGATTGAAAGAACGTGTCTCTCACAAACTGACTGAAAGACCCTGTCTCTCAAACAGACTGAAAGACCCTGTCTCTCACACACTGATTGAAAGATCCTGTCTCTCTTGTACTGACTGAAAGACCCTGTCTCTCAAACAGACTGAAAGACCCTGTCTCTCACACACTGATTGAAAGATCCTGTCTCTCTTGTACTGACTGAAAGACCCTGACTCTCACAGACTGACTGAAAGACGCTGTCTCTCACACACTGACTGAAAGTCCCTGTCTCTCACACACTGACTGAAAGATCCTGTCTCTAACATGCTGACTGAAAGAACCTATCTCTCTCATGCTGACTGAAAGATTCTGTCTCTCACACGCTGAATGAAAGACCATGTCTCTCACACGCTGACTGAAAGACCCCGTCTCTCACGCACTGATTGAAAGACGCGTTCTCTCACATACTGACTGAAAGATCCTGTCTCTCAAACACTGAATGAAAGACCATGTCACTCACACACTGACTCAAAGACATTGTCTCTCATACACTCAATAAAAGTCCCTGTCTCTCACACACTGACTGAAGACCCTGCCTCTCACACTGTAACTGAAAGACCCTGTCACGCACACACTCACTGAAAAACTCTGCCTCTCATACTCTGAATGAAAGACCCTGTCTCGCACACAATGACTGAAAGACCCTGTCTCTCACACACTGACTGAAAGACACTGTCTCTCACACACTGACTGAAAGACCCTGTCTCTCACAGACTGACTGAAAGACCCTGCCTCTCACACTCTCACTGAAAGACCCTGTCACGCACACACTCACTGAAAGACGCTGTCGCTCGCACACTCACTAAAAGACGCTGTCTCTCACAAACTGATTGAAAGACCCTGTCTCTCACACACTGAATGAAAGACCACGTCTCTCATACACTGAATGAAAGACGCTGTCTTTCTCACACTGACTGAAAGATGCTGTCTCTCACACACTGAATGAAAGACGCTGTGTCTCACACACTGACTGAAAGACGCTGTCTCTCACACAATGACTGAAAGATGCTGTCTCTCACACACTGAATGAAAGACCCTGTCTCACTCACACTGACTGAATGACGCCGTCTCACAAACACTGACTGAATGATGCTATCTCTTGCACAGTGACTGATAGACCATGTCTGTCACACACTGACTGAAAGATCCTGTCTCTCACACACTGTCTGAAAGACCCTGTCTCTCACACACTCACTGAAAGACTCTATCTCTCACGCACTGACTGAAAGACCCTGCCTCTCACACTATGACTGAAGGACCCTGTCACGCACACACTCACTGAAAGACGCAGTCTCTCACACACTCAATGAAAGGCCCTGTCTCTCACACACTGACTGAAAGACTCTGTCTCTCACACACTGACTGAAAAACCCTGTCTCTCACACACTGATGAAAGACCCTTTCTCACACAGCCTTACTGAAAGACCCTGTCTCTCACACACTGACTGAATGACCCTGTCTCTCACACACAGACTGAAAGAACCAGACTCTCACACACTGACTGAAAGACCCTGTCTCTCACACAATGACTGAAAGACCCTGTCTCTCAGACACTGACTGAAAGACGCTGTCGCTCGCACACTCACTGAAAGACCCTGTCTCTCACAAACTGATTGAAAGACCCTGTCTCTCACACACTGAATGAAAGACCACGACTCTCACACACTGAATGAAACCCCCTGTCTTTCTCACACTGACTGAAAGACGCTGTCTCTCACACAATGACTGAAAGATGCTGTCTCTCACACAATGACTGAAAGATGCTGTCTCTCACACACTGAATGAAAGACACTGTCTCACTCACACTGACTGAAGAAGACGCCGTCTCACAAACACTGACTGAATGATGCAGTCTCTCGCACAGTGACTGAAAGACCATGTCTGTCACACACTGACTGAAAGATCCTGTCTCTCACACACTGTCGGAAAGAGCCTGTCTCTCACACACTGTCGGAAAGAGCCTGTCTCTCACACACTCACTGAAAGACCCTGTCTCGCACACAATGACTGAAATACCCTGTCTCTCTCACACTGTCTGAAAGACCCTGTCTTTCGCACACTCACTGAAAGACGCTGTCTCTCACACACTGACTGAAAGAACCTGACTCCCACACACTGACTGAAAGACCCTGTCTCTCACACAATGAGTGAAAGACCCTGTCTCTCAGACACTGACTGAAAGCCGCTGTCGCTCGCACACTCACTGAAAGACCCTGTCTCTCACAAACTGATTGAAAGACCCTGTCTCTCACACACTGAAAGAAAGACCACGTCTCTCACACACTGAATGAAAGACCCTGTCTTTCACACACTGACTGAAAGATCCTGTCTCTCACACGCTGATTGAAAGAACGTGTCTCTCACAAACTGACTGAAAGACCCTGTCTCTCAAACAGACTGAAAGACCCTGTCTCTCACACACTGATTGAAAGATCCTGTCTCTCTTGTACTGACTGAAAGACCCTGTCTCTCACAGACTGACTGAAAGACGCTGTCTCTCACACACTGACTGAAAGTCCCTGTCTCTCACACACTGACTGAAAGATCCTGTCTCTAACATGCTGACTGAAAGAACCTATCTTTCTCATGCTGACTGAAAGATTCTGTCTCTCACACGCTGAATGAAAGACCATGTCTCTCACACGCTGACTGAAAGACCCCGTCTCTCACGCACTGATTGAAAGACGCGTTCTCTCACATACTGACTGAAAGATCCTGTCTCTCAAACACTGAATGAAAGACCATGTCACTCACACACTGACTCAAAGACGTTGTCTCTCATACACTCAATGAAAGTCCCTGTCTCTCACACACTGACTGAAGACCCTGCCTCTCACACTCTAACTGAAAGACCCTGTCACGCACACACTCACTGAAAAACTCTGCCTCTCATACTCTGAATGAAAGACCCTGTCTCGCACACAATGACTGAAAGACCCTGTCTCTCACACACTGACTGAAAGACACTGTCTCTCACACACTGACTGAAAGACCCTGTCTCTCACAGACTGACTGAAAGACCCTGCCTCTCACACTCTCACTGAAAGACCCTGTCACGCACACACTCACTGAAAGACGCTGTCGCTCGCACACTCACTAAAAGACGCTGTCTCTCACAAACTGATTGAAAGACCCTGTCTCTCACACACTGAATGAAAGACCACGTCTCTCATACACTGAATGAAAGACGCTGTCTTTCTCACACTGACTGAAAGATGCTGTCTCTCACACACTGAATGAAAGACGCTGTGTCTCACACACTGACTGAAAGACGCTGTCTCTCACACAATGACTGAAAGATGCTGTCTCTCACACACTGAATGAAAGACCCTGTCTCACTCACACTGACTGAATGACGCCGTCTCACAAACACTGACTGAATGATGCTATCTCTTGCACAGTGACTGAAAGACCATGTCTGTCACACACTGACTGAAAGATCCTGTCTCTCACACACTGTCTGAAAGACCCTGTCTCTCACACACTCACTGAAAGACCCTGTCTCTCACGCACTGACAGAAAGACCCTGCCTCTCACACTATGACTGAAGGACCCTGTCACGCACACACACACTGAAAGACGCAGTCTCTCACACACTCACTGAAAGGCCCTGTCTCTCACACACTGACTGAAAGACTCTGTCTCTCACACACTGACTGAAAAACCCTGTCTCTCACACACTGATGAAAGACCCTTTCTCACACAGCCTTACTGAAAGACCCTGTCTCTCACACACTGACTGAATGACCCTGTCTCTCACACACAGACTGAAAGAACCTGACTCTCACACACTGACTGAAAGACCCTGTCTCTCACACAATGACTGAAAGACCCTGTCTCTCAGACACTGACTGAAAGACGCTGTCGCTCGCACACTCACTGAAAGACCCTGTCTCTCACAAACTGATTGAAAGACCCTGTCTCTCACACACTGAATGAAAGACCACGACTCTCACACACTGAATGAAACCCCCTGTCTTTCTCACACTGACTGAAAGACGCTGTCTCTCACACAATGACTGAAAGATGCTGTCTCTCACACAATGACTGAAAGATGCTGTCTCTCACACACTGAATGAAAGACACTGTCTCACTCACACTGACTGAAGAAGACGCCGTCTCACAAACACTGACTGAATGATGCAGTCTCTCGCACAGTGACTGAAAGATGCTGTCTCTCACACACTGAATGAAAGACCCTGTCTCACTCACACTGACTGAATGACGCCGTCTCACAAACACTGACTGAATGATGCTATCTCTTGCACAGTGACTGAAAGACCATGTCTGTCACACACTGACTGAAAGATCCTGTCTCTCACACACTGTCTGAAAGACCCTGTCTCTCACACACTCACTGAAAGACCCTGTCTCTCACGCACTGACAGAAAGACCCTGCCTCTCACACAATGACTGAAGGACCCTGTCACGCACACACTCACTGAAAGACGCAGTCTCTCACACACTCACTGAAAGGCCCTGTCTCTCACACACTGACTGAAAGACTCTGTCTCTCACACACTGACTGAAAAACCCTGTCTCTCACACACTGATGAAAGACCCTTTCTCACACAGCCTTACTGAAAGACCCTGTCTCTCACACACTGACTGAATGACCCTGTCTCTCACACACAGACTGAAAGAACCTGACTCTCACACACTGACTGAAAGACCCTGTCTCTCACACAATGACTGAAAGACCCTGTCTCTCAGACACTGACTGAAAGACGCTGTCACTCGCACACTCACTGAAAGACCCTGTCTCTCACAAACTGATTGAAAGACCCTGTCTCTCACACACTGAATGAAAGACCACGACTCTCACACACTGAATGAAACCCCCTGTCTTTCTCACACTGACTGAAAGATGCTGTCTCTCACACAATGACTGAAAGATGCTGTCTCTCACACAATGACTGAAAGATGCTGTCTCTCATACACTGAATGAAAGACACTGTCTCACTCACACTGACTGAAGAAGACGCCGTCTCACAAACACTGACTGAATGATGCAGTCTCTCGCACAGTGACTGAAAGACCATGTCTGTCACACACTGACTGAAAGATCCTGTCTCTCACACACTGTCGGAAAGAGCCTGTCTCTCACACACTCACTGAAAGACCCTGTCTCGCACACAATGACTGAAATACCCTGTCTCTCTCACACTGTCTGAAAGACCCTGTCTTTCGCACACTCACTGAAAGACGCTGTCTCTCACGCACTGACTGAAAGAACCTGACTCCCACACACTGACTGAAAGACCCTGTCTCTCACACAATGAGTGAAAGACCCTGTCTCTCAGACACTGACTGAAAGCCGCTGTCGCTCGCACACTCACTGAAAGACACTGTCTCTCACAAACTGATTGAAAGACCCTGTCTCTCACACACTGAAAGAAAGACCACGTCTCTCACACACTGAATGAAAGACCCTGTCTTTCACACACTGACTGAAAGATCCTGTCTCTCACACGCTGATTGAAAGAACGTGTCTCTCACAAACTGACTGAAAGACCCTGTCTCTCAAACAGACTGAAAGACCCTGTCTCTCACACACTGATTGAAAGATCCTGTCTCTCTTGTACTGACTGAAAGACCCTGTCTCTCAAACAGACTGAAAGACCCTGTCTCTCACACACTGATTGAAAGATCCTGTCTCTCTTGTACTGACTGAAAGACCCTGTCTCTCACAGACTGACTGAAAGACGCTGTCTCTCACACACTGACTGAAAGTCCCTGTCTCTCACACACTGACTGAAAGATCCTGTCTCTAACATGCTGACTGAAAGAACCTATCTCTCTCATGCTGACTGAAAGATTCTGTCTCTCACACGCTGAATGAAAGACCATGTCTCTCACACGCTGACTGAAAGACCCCGTCTCTCACGCACTGATTGAAAGACGCGTTCTCTCACATACTGACTGAAAGATCCTGTCTCTCAAACACTGAATGAAAGACCATGTCACTCACACACTGACTCAAAGACATTGTCTCTCATACACTCAATGAAAGTCCCTGTCTCTCACACATTGACTGAAGACCCTGCCTCTCACACTGTAACTGAAAGACCCTGTCACGCACACACTCACTGAAAAACTCTGCCTCTCATACTCTGAATGAAAGACCCTGTCTCACACACAATGACTGAAAGACCCTGTCTCTCACACACTGACTGAAAGACACTGTCTCTCACACACTGACTGAAAGACCCTGTCTCTCACAGACTGACTGAAAGACCCTGCCTCTCACACTCTCACTGAAAGACCCTGTCACGCACACACTCACTGAAAGACGCTGTCGCTCGCACACTCACTAAAAGACGCTGTCTCTCACAAACTGATTGAAAGACCCTGTCTCTCACACACTGAATGAAAGACCACGTCTCTCATACACTGAATGAAAGACGCTGTCTTTCTCACACTGACTGAAAGATGCTGTCTCTCACACACTGAATGAAAGACGCTGTGTCTCACACACTGACTGAAAGACGCTGTCTCTCACACAATGACTGAAAGATGCTGTCTCTCACACACTGAATGAAAGACCCTGTCTCACTCACACTGACTGAATGACGCCATCTCACAAACACTGACTGAATGATGCTATCTCTTGCACAGTGACTGAAAGACCATGTCTGTCACACACTGACTGAAAGATCCTGTCTCTCACACACTGTCGGAAAGAGCCTGTCTCTCACACACTCACTGAAAGACCCTGTCTCGCACACAATGACTGAAATACCCTGTCTCTCTCACACTGTCTGAAAGACCCTGTCTTTCGCACACTCACTGAAAGACGCTGTCTCTCACACACTGACTGAAAGAACCTGACTCCCACACACTGACTGAAAGACCCTGTCTCTCACACAATGATTGAAAGACCCTGTCTCTCAGACACTGACTGAAAGCCGCCGTCGCTCGCACACTCACTGAAAGACACTGTCTCTCACAAACTGATTGAAAGACCCTGTCTCTCACACACTGAAAGAAAGACCACGTCTCTCACACACTGAATGAAAGACCCTGTCTTTCACACACTGACTGAAAGATCCTGTCTCTCACACGCTGATTGAAAGAACGTGTCTCTCACAAACTGACTGAAAGACCCTGTCTCTCAAACAGACTGAAAGACCCTGTCTCTCACACACTGATTGAAAGATCCTGTCTCTCTTGTACTGACTGAAAGACCCTGTCTCTCAAACAGACTGAAAGACCCTGTCTCTCACACACTGATTGAAAGATCCTGTCTCTCTTGTACTGACTGAAAGACCCTGTCTCTCACAGACTGACTGAAAGACGCTGTCTCTCACACACTGACTGAAAGTCCCTGTCTCTCACACACTGACTGAAAGATCCTGTCTCTAACATGCTGACTGAAAGAACCTATCTCTCTCATGCTGACTGAAAGATTCTGTCTCTCACACGCTGAATGAAAGACCATGTCTCTCACACGCTGACTGAAAGACCCCGTCTCTCACGCACTGATTGAAAGACGCGTTCTCTCACATACTGACTGAAAGATAATGTCTCTCAAACACTGAATGAAAGACCATGTCACTCACACACTGACTCAAAGACATTGTCTCTCATACACTCAATGAAAGTCCCTGTCTCTCACACCCTGACTGAAGACCCTGCCTCTCACACTCTAACTGAAAGACCCTGTCACGCACACACTCACTGAAAAACTCTGCCTCTCATACTCTGAATGAAAGACCCTGTCTCGCACACAATGACTGAAAGACCCTGTCTCTCACACACTGACTGAAAGACACTGTCTCTCACACACTGACTGAAAGACCCTGTCTCTCACAGACTGACTGAAAGACGCTGTCGCTCGCACACTCACTAAAAGACGCTGTCTCTCACAAACTGATTGAAAGACCCTGTCTCTCACACACTGAATGAAAGACCACGTCTCTGATACACTGAATGAAAGACGCTGTCTTTCTCACACTGACTGAAAGATGCTGTCTCTCACACACTGAATGAAAGACGCTGTGTCTCACACACTGACTGAAAGACGCTGTCTCTCACACAATGACTGAAAGATGCTGCCTCTCACACACTGAATGAAAGACCCTGTCTCACTCACACTGACTGAATGACGCCGTCTCACAAACACTGACTGAATGATGCTATCTCTTGCACAGTGACTGATAGACCATGTCTGTCACACACTGACTGAAAGATCCTGTCTCTCACACACTGTCTGAAAGACCCTGTCTCTCACACACTCACTGAAAGACTCTATCTCTCACGCACTGACTGAAAGACCCTGCCTCTCACACTATGACTGAAGGACCCTGTCACGCACACACTCACTGAAAGACGCAGTCTCTCACACACTCACTGAAAGGCCCTGTCTCTCACACACTGACTGAAAAACCCTGTCTCTCACACACTGATGAAAGACCCTTTCTCACACAGCCTTACTGAAAGACCCTGTCTCTCACACACTGACTGAATGACCCTGTCTCTCACACACAGACTGAAAGAACCAGACTCTCACACACTGACTGAAAGACCCTGTCTCTCACACAATGACTGAAAGACCCTGTCTCTCAGACACTGACTGAAAGACGCTGTCGCTCGCACACTCACTGAAAGACCCTGTCTCTCACAAACTGATTGAAAGACCCTGTCTCTCACACACTGAATGAAAGACCACGACTCTCACACACTGAATGAAACCCCCTGTCTTTCTCACACTGACTGAAAGACGCTGTCTCTCACACAATGACTGAAAGATGCTGTCTCTCACACAATGACTGAAAGATGCTGTCTCTCACACACTGAATGAAAGACACTGTCTCACTCACACTGACTGAAGAAGACGCCGTCTCACAAACACTGACTGAATGATGCAGTCTCTCGCACAGTGACTGAAAGACCATGTCTGTCACACACTGACTGAAAGATCCTGTCTCTCACACACTGTCGGAAAGAGCCTGTCTCTCACACACTGTCGGAAAGAGCCTGTCTCTCACACACTCACTGAAAGACCCTGTCTCGCACACAATGACTGAAATACCCTGTCTCTCTCACACTGTCTGAAAGACCCTGTCTTTCGCACACTCACTGAAAGACGCTGTCTCTCACGCACTGACTGAAAGAACCTGACTCCCACACACTGACTGAAAGACCCTGTCTCTCACACAATGAGTGAAAGACCCTGTCTCTCAGACACTGACTGAAAGCCGCTGTCGCTCGCACACTCACTGAAAGACCCTGTCTCTCACAAACTGATTGAAAGACCCTGTCTCTCACACACTGAAAGAAAGACCACGTCTCTCACACACTGAATGAAAGACCCTGTCTTTCACACACTGACTGAAAGATCCTGTCTCTCACACGCTGATTGAAAGAACGTGTCTCTCACAAACTGACTGAAAGACCCTGTCTCTCAAACAGACTGAAAGACCCTGTCTCTCACACACTGATTGAAAGATCCTGTCTCTCTTGTACTGACTGAAAGACCCTGTCTCTCACAGACTGACTGAAAGACGCTGTCTCTCACACACTGACTGAAAGTCCCTGTCTCTCACACACTGACTGAAAGATCCTGTCTCTAACATGCTGACTGAAAGAACCTATCTTTCTCATGCTGACTGAAAGATTCTGTCTCTCACACGCTGAATGAAAGACCATGTCTCTCACACGCTGACTGAAAGACCCCGTCTCTCACGCACTGATTGAAAGACGCGTTCTCTCACATACTGACTGAAAGATCCTGTCTCTCAAACACTGAATGAAAGACCATGTCACTCACACACTGACTCAAAGACATTGTCTCTCATACACTCAATGAAAGTCCCTGTCTCTCACACACTGACTGAAGACCCTGCCTCTCACACTCTAACTGAAAGACCCTGTCACGCACACACTCACTGAAAAACTCTGCCTCTCATACTCTGAATGAAAGACCCTGTCTCGCACACAATGACTGAAAGACCCTGTCTCTCACACACTGACTGAAAGACACTGTCTCTCACACACTGACTGAAAGACCCTGTCTCTCACAGACTGACTGAAAGACCCTGCCTCTCACACTCTCACTGAAAGACCCTGTCACGCACACACTCACTGAAAGACGCTGTCGCTCGCACACTCACTAAAAGACGCTGTCTCTCACAAACTGATTGAAAGACCCTGTCTCTCACACACTGAATGAAAGACCACGTCTCTCATACACTGAATGAAAGACGCTGTCTTTCTCACACTGACTGAAAGATGCTCTCTCTCACACACTGAATGAAAGACGCTGTGTCTCACACACTGACTGAAAGACGCTGTCTCTCACACAATGACTGAAAGATGCTGTCTCTCACACACTGAATGAAAGACCCTGTCTCACTCACACTGACTGAATGACGCCGTCTCACAAACACTGACTGAATGATGCTATCTCTTGCACAGTGACTGAAAGACCATGTCTGTCACACACTGACAGAAAGATCCTGTATCTCACACACTGTCTGAAAGACCCTGTCTCTCACACACTCACTGAAAGACGCAGTCTCTCACACACTCACTGAAAGGCCCTGTCTCTCACACACTGACTGAAAAACCCTGTCTCTCACACACTGATGAAAGACCCTTTCTCACACAGCCTTACTGAAAGACCCTGTCTCTCACACACTGACTGAATGACCCTGTCTCTCACACACAGACTGAAAGAACCTGACTCTCACACACTGACTGAAAGACCCTGTCTCTCACACAATGACTGAAAGACCCTGTCTCTCAGACACTGACTGAAAGACGCTGTCGCTCGCACACTCACTGAAAGACCCTGTCTCTCACAAACTGATTGAAAGACCCTGTCTCTCACACACTGAATGAAAGACCACGACTCTCACACACTGAATGAAAGCCGCTGTCTCTCTCACACTGACTGAAAGACGCTGTCTCTCACACAATGACTGAAAGATGCTGTCTCTCACACAATGACTGAAAGATGCTGTCTCTCACACACTGAATGAAAGACACTGTCTCACTCACACTGACTGAAGAAGACGCCGTCTCACAAACACTGACTGAATGATGCAGTCTCTCGCACAGTGACTGAAAGACCATGTCTGCCACACACTGACTGAAAGATCCTGTCTCTCACACACTGTCGGAAAGAGCCTGTCTCTCACACACTCACTGAAAGACCCTGTCTCGCACACAATGACTGAAATACCCTGTCTCTCTCACACTGTCTGAAAGACCCTGTCTTTCGCACACTCACTGAAAGACGCTGTCTCTCACGCACTGACTGAAAGAACCTGACTCCCACACACTGACTGAAAGACCCTGTCTCTCACACAATGAGTGAAAGACCCTGTCTCTCAGACACTGACTGAAAGCCGCTGTCGCTCGCACACTCACTGAAAGACCCTGTCTCTCACAAACTGATTGAAAGACCCTGTCTCTCACACACTGAAAGAAAGACCACGTCTCTCACACACTGAATGAAAGACCCTGTCTTTCACACACTGACTGAAAGATCCTGTCTCTCACACGCTGATTGAAAGAACGTGTCTCTCACAAACTGACTGAAAGACCCTGTCTCTCAAACAGACTGAAAGACCCTGTCTCTCACACACTGATTGAAAGATCCTGTCTCTCTTGTACTGACTGAAAGACCCTGTCTCTCAAACAGACTGAAAGACCCTGTCTCTCACACACTGATTGAAAGATCCTGTCTCTCTTGTACTGACTGAAAGACCCTGTCTCTCACAGACTGACTGAAAGACGCTGTCTCTCACACACTGACTGAAAGTCCCTGTCTCTCACACACTGACTGAAAGATCCTGTCTCTAACATGCTGACTGAAAGAACCTATCTCTCTCATGCTGACTGAAAGATTCTGTCTCTCACACGCTGAATGAAAGACCATGTCTCTCACACGCTGACTGAAAGACCCCGTCTCTCACGCACCGATTGAAAGACGCGTTCTCTCACATACTGACTGAAAGATCCTGTCTCTCAAACACTGAATGAAAGACCATGTCACTCACACACTGACTCAAAGACGTTGTCTCTCATACTCTGAATGAACGTCCCTGTCTCTCACACACTGACTGAAGACCCTGCCTCTCACACTCTAACTGAAAGACCCTGTCACGCACACACTCACTGAAAAACTCTGCCTCTCATACTCTGAATGAAAGACCCTGTCTCACACAATGACTGAAAGACCCTGTCTCTCACACACTGACTGAAAGACACTGTCTCTCACACACTGACTGAAAGACCCTGTCTCTCACAGACTGACTGAAAGACCCTGCCTCTCACACTCTCACTGAAAGACCCTGTCACGCACACACTCACTGAAAGACGCTGTCGCTCGCACACTCACTAAAAGACGCTGTCTCTCACAAACTGATTGAAAGACCCTGTCTCTCATACACTGAATGAAAGACGCTGTCTTTCTCACACTGACTGAAAGATGCTGTCTCTCACACACTGAATGAAAGACGCTGTGTCTCACACACTGACTGAAAGACGCTGTCTCTCACACAATGACTGAAAGATGCTGTCTCTCACACACTGAATGAAAGACCCTGTCTCACTCACACTGACTGAATGACGCCATCTCACAAACACTGACTGAATGATGCTATCTCTTGCACAGTGACTGAAAGACCATGTCTGTCACACACTGACTGAAAGATCCTGTCTCTCACACACTGTCGGAAAGAGCCTGTCTCTCACACACTCACTGAAAGACCCTGTCTCGCACACAATGACTGAAATACCCTGTCTCTCTCACACTGTCTGAAAGACCCTGTCTTTCGCACACTCACTGAAAGACGCTGTCTCTCACGCACTGACTGAAAGAACCTGACTCCCACACACTGACTGAAAGACCCTGTCTCTCACACAATGAGTGAAAGACCCTGTCTCTCAGACACTGACTGAAAGCCGCCGTCGCTCGCACACTCACTGAAAGACCCTGTCTCTCACAAACTGATTGAAAGACCCTGTCTCTCACACACTGAAAGAAAGACCACGTCTCTCACACACTGAATGAAAGACCCTGTCTTTCACACACTGACTGAAAGATCCTGTCTCTCACACGCTGATTGAAAGAACGTGTCTCTCACAAACTGACTGAAAGACCCTGTCTCTCAAACAGACTGAAAGACCCTGTCTCTCACACATTGATTGAAAGATCCTGTCTCTCTTGTACTGACTGAAAGATCCTGTCTCTCAAACAGACTGAAAGACCCTGTCTCTCACACACTGATTGAAAGATCCTGTCTCTCTTGTACTGACTGAAAGACCCTGTCTCTCACAGACTGACTGAAAGACGCTGTCTCTCACACACTGACTGAAAGTCCCTGTCTCTCACACACTGACTGAAAGATCCTGTCTCTAACATGCTGACTGAAAGAACCTATCTCTCTCATGCTGACTGAAAGATTCTGTCTCTCACACGCTGAATGAAAGACCATGTCTCTCACACGCTGACTGAAAGACCCCGTCTCTCACGCACTGATTGAAAGACGCGTTCTCTCACATACTGACTGAAAGATCCTGTCTCTCAAACACTGAATGAAAGACCATGTCACTCACACACTGACTCAAAGACGTTGTCTCTCATACACTCAATGAAAGTCCCTGTCTCTCACACACTGACTGAAGACCCTGCCTCTCACACTCTAACTGAAAGACCCTGTCACGCACACACTCACTGAAAAACTCTGCCTCTCATACTCTGAATGAAAGACCCTGTCTCGCACACAATGACTGAAAGACCCTGTCTCTCACACACTGACTGAAAGACACTGTCTCTCACACACTGACTGAAAAACCCTGTCTCTCACAGACTGACTGAAAGACCCTGTCTCTCAGACACTGACTGAAAGACGCTGTCGCTCGCACACTCACTGAAAGACCCTGTCTCTCACAAACTGATTGAAAGACCCTGTCTCTCACACACTGAATGAAAGACCACGACTCTCACACACTGAATGAAACCCCCTGTCTTTCTCACACTGACTGAAAGACGCTGTCTCTCACACAATGACTGAAAGAACCTGACTCGCACACACTGACTGAAAGACCCTGTCTCTCACACAATGACTGAAAGACCCTGTCTCTCAGACACTGACTGAAAGACGCTGTCGCTCGCACACTCACTGAAAGACCCTGTCTCTCACAAACTGATTGAAAGACCCTGTCTCTCACACACTGAATGAAAGACCACGACTCTCACACACTGAATGAAACCCCCTGTCTTTCTCACACTGACTGAAAGACGCTGTCTCTCACACAATGACTGAAAGATGCTGTCTCTCACACAATGACTGAAAGATGCTGTCTCTCACACACTGAATGAAAGACACTGTCTCACTCACACTGACTGAAGAAGACGCCGTCTCACAAACACTGACTGAATGATGCAGTCTCTCGCACAGTGACTGAAAGACCATGTCTGCCACACACTGACTGAAAGATCCTGTCTCTCACACACTGTCGGAAAGAGCCTGTCTCTCACACACTCACTGAAAGACCCTGTCTCGCACACAATGACTGAAATACCCTGTCTCTCTCACACTGTCTGAAAGACCCTGTCTTTCGCACACTCACTGAAAGACGCTGTCTCTCACGCACTGACTGAAAGAACCTGACTCCCACACACTGACTGAAAGACCCTGTCTCTCACACAATGAGTGAAAGACCCTGTCTCTCAGACACTGACTGAAAGCCGCTGTCGCTCGCACACTCACTGAAAGACCCTGTCTCTCACAAACTGATTGAAAGACCCTGTCTCTCACACACTGAAAGAAAGACCACGTCTCTCACACACTGAATGAAAGACCCTGTCTTTCACACACTGACTGAAAGATCCTGTCTCTCACACGCTGATTGAAAGAACGTGTCTCTCACAAACTGACTGAATGACCCTGTCTCTCAAACAGACTGAAAAACCCTGTCTCTCACACGCTGATTGAAAGATCCTGTCTCTCTTGTACTGACTGAAAGACCCTGTCTCTCAAACAGACTGAAAGACCCTGTCTCTCACACACTGATTGAAAGATCCTGTCTCTCTTGTACTGACTGAAAGACCCTGTCTCTCACAGACTGACTGAAAGACGCTGTCTCTCACACACTGACTGAAAGTCCCTGTCTCTCACACACTGACTGAAAGATCCTGTCTCTAACATGCTGACTGAAAGAACCTATCTCTCTCATGCTGACTGAAAGATTCTGTCTCTCACACGCTGAATGAAAGACCATGTCTCTCACACGCTGACTGAAAGACCCCGTCTCTCACGCACCGATTGAAAGACGCGTTCTCTCACATACTGACTGAAAGATCCTGTCTCTCAAACACTGAATGAAAGACCATGTCACTCACACACTGACTCAAAGACGTTGTCTCTCATACTCTGAATGAAAGTCCCTGTCTCTCACACACTGACTGAAGACCCTGCCTCTCACACTCTAACTGAAAGACCCTGTCACGCACACACTCACTGAACAACTCTGCCTCTCATACTCTGAATGAAAGACCCTGTCTCACACAATGACTGAAAGACCCTGTCTCTCACACACTGACTGAAAGACACTGTCTCTCACACACTGACTGAAAGACCCTGTCTCTCACAGACTGACTGAAAGACCCTGCCTCTCACACTCTCACTGAAAGACCCTGTCACGCACACACTCACTGAAAGACGCTGTCGCTCGCACACTCACTAAAAGACGCTGTCTCTCACAAACTGATTGAAAGACCCTGTCTCTCATACACTGAATGAAAGACGCTGTCTTTCTCACACTGACTGAAAGATGCTGTCTCTCACACACTGAATGAAAGACGCTGTGTCTCACACACTGACTGAAAGACGCTGTCTCTCACACAATGACTGAAAGATGCTGTCTCTCACACACTGAATGAAAGACCCTGTCTCACTCACACTGACTGAATGACGCCATCTCACAAACACTGACTGAATGATGCTATCTCTTGCACAGTGACTGAAAGACCATGTCTGTCACACACTGACTGAAAGATCCTGTCTCTCACACACTGTCGGAAAGAGCCTGTCTCTCACACACTCACTGAAAGACCCTGTCTCGCACACAATGACTGAAATACCCTGTCTCTCTCACACTGTCTGAAAGACCCTGTCTTTCGCACACTCACTGAAAGACGCTGTCTCTCACGCACTGACTGAAAGAACCTGACTCCCACACACTGACTGAAAGACCCTGTCTCTCACACAATGAGTGAAAGACCCTGTCTCTCAGACACTGACTGAAAGCCGCCGTCGCTCGCACACTCACTGAAAGACCCTGTCTCTCACAAACTGATTGAAAGACCCTGTCTCTCACACACTGAAAGAAAGACCACGTCTCTCACACACTGAATGAAAGACCCTGTCTTTCACACACTGACTGAAAGATCCTGTCTCTCACACGCTGATTGAAAGAACGTGTCTCTCACAAACTGACTGAAAGACCCTGTCTCTCAAACAGACTGAAAGACCCTGTCTCTCACACATTGATTGAAAGATCCTGTCTCTCTTGTACTGACTGAAAGACCCTGTCTCTCAAACAGACTGAAAGACCCTGTCTCTCACACACTGATTGAAAGATCCTGTCTCTCTTGTACTGACTGAAAGACCCTGTCTCTCACAGACTGACTGAAAGACGCTGTCTCTCACACACTGACTGAAAGTCCCTGTCTCTCACACACTGACTGAAAGATCCTGTCTCTAACATGCTGACTGAAAGAACCTATCTCTCTCATGCTGACTGAAAGATTCTGTCTCTCACACGCTGAATGAAAGACCATGTCTCTCACACGCTGACTGAAAGACCCCGTCTCTCACGCACTGATTGAAAGACGCGTTCTCTCACATACTGACTGAAAGATCCTGTCTCTCAAACACTGAATGAAAGACCATGTCACTCACACACTGACTCAAAGACGTTGTCTCTCATACACTCAATGAAAGTCCCTGTCTCTCACACACTGACTGAAGACCCTGCCTCTCACACTCTAACTGAAAGACCCTGTCACGCACACACTCACTGAAAAACTCTGCCTCTCATACTCTGAATGAAAGACCCTGTCTCGCACACAATGACTGAAAGACCCTGTCTCTCACACACTGACTGAAAGACACTGTCTCTCACACACTGACTGAAAAACCCTGTCTCTCACAGACTGACTGAAAGACCCTGCCTCTCACACTCTCACTGAAAGACCCTGTCACGCACACACTCACTGAAAGACGCTGTCGCTCGCACACTCACTAAAAGACGCTGTCTCTCACAAACTGATTGAAAGACCCTGTCTCTCACACACTGAATGAAAGACCACGTCTCTCATACACTGAATGAAAGATGCTGTCTTTCTCACACTGACTGAAAGATGCTGTCTCTCACACACTGAATGAAAGACGCTGTGTCTCACACACTGACTGAAAGACGCTGTCTCTCACACAATGACTGAAAGATGCTGTCTCTCACACACTGAATGAAAGACCCTGTCTCACTCACACTGACTGAATGACGCCGTCTCACAAACACTGACTGAATGATGCTATCTCTTGCACAGTGACTGAAAGACCATGTCTGTCACACACTGACTGAAAGATCCTGTCTCTCACACACTGTCTGAAAGACCCTGTCTCTCACACACTCACTGAAAGACCCTGTCTCTCACGCACTGACTGAAAGACCCTGCCTCTCACACTATGACTGAAGGACCCTGTCACGCACACACTCACTGAAAGACGCAGTCTCTCACACACTCACTGAAAGGCCCTGTCTCTCACACACTGACTGAAAGACTCTGTCTCTCACACACTGACTGAAAAACCCTGTCTCTCACACACTGATGAAAGACCCTTTCTCACACAGCCTTACTGAATGACCCTGTCTCTCACACACAGACTGATAGAACCTGACTCTCACACACTGACTGAAAGACCCTGTCTCTCACACAATGACTGAAAGACCCTGTCTCTCAGACACTGACTGAAAGACGCTGTCGCTCGCACACTCACTGAAAGACCCTGTCTCTCACAAACTGATTGAAAGACCCTGTCTCTCACACACTGAATGAAAGACCACGACTCTCACACACTGAATGAAACCCCCTGTCTTTCTCACACTGACTGAAAGACGCTTTCTCTCACACAATGACTGAAAGATGCTGTCTCTCACACAATGACTGAAAGATGCTGTCTCTCACACACTGAATGAAAGACACTGTCTCACTCACACTGACTGAAGAAGACGCCGTCTCACAAACACTGACTGAATGATGCAGTCTCTCGCACAGTGACTGAAAGACCATGTCTGTCACACACTGACTGAAAGATCCTGTCTCTCACACACTGTCGGAAAGAGCCTGTCTCTCACACACTGTCGGAAAGAGCCTGTCTCTCACACACTCACTGAAAGACCCTGTCTCGCACACAATGACTGAAATACCCTGTCTCTCTCACACTGTCTGAAAGACCCTGTCTTTCGCACACTCACTGAAAGACGCTGTCTCTCACGCACTGACTGAAAGAACCTGACTCCCACACACTGACTGAAAGACCCTGTCTCTCACACAATGAGTGAAAGACCCTGTCTCTCAGACACTGACTGAAAGCCGCTGTCGCTCGCAAACTCACTGAAAGACCCTGTCTCTCACAAACTGATTGAAAGACCCTGTCTCTCACACACTGAAAGAAAGACCACGTCTCTCACACACTGAATGAAAGACCCTGTCTTTCACACACTGACTGAAAGATCCTGTCTCTCACACGCTGATTGAAAGAACGTGTCTCTCACAAACTGACTGAAAGACCCTGTCTCTCAAACAGACTGAAAGACCCTGTCTCTCACACACTGATTGAAAGATCCTGTCTCTCATGTACTGACTGAAAGACCCTGTCTCTCACAGACTGACTGAAAGACGCTGTCTCTCACACACTGACTGAAAGTCCCTGTCTCTCACACACTGACTGAAAGAACCTGTGTCTCACACACTGACTGAAAGATCCTGTCTCTAACATGCTGACTGAAAGAACCTATCTCTCTCATGCTGACTGAAAGATTCTGTCTCTCACATGCTGACTGAAAGACCATGTCTCTCACACGCTGACTGAAAGACCCCGTCACTCACACGCTGATTGAAATAGCCTGTCTCTCACACGCTGACAGAAAGACGCTGTCTCTCACACGCTGACTGAAAGACCATATCAGTCACACACTGTCTGAAAGATCCTGTCTCTTACACAATGATCGAAAGACCTTGTCTCTGACAGACTAACTAAAGAAAGGATCTCTCAAACACTGAATGAAAGAGGCTGTCTCTCACACACTGACTGAAAGTCCCTGTCTCTCACACACTGACTGAAAGACGCTGTCCCTCACGCACTGATTGAAAGACGCGTTCTCTCACATACTGACTGAAAGATCCTGTCTCTCAAACACTGAATGAAAGACCATGTCACTCACACACTGACTGAAAGACGCTGTCTCTCATACACTCACTGAAAGTCCCTGTCTCTCACACACTGACTGAAAGACCCTGCCTCTCACACTCTAACTGAAAGACCCTGTCACGCACACACTCACTGAAAACCCTGCCTCTCAAACTCTGAATGAAAGACCCTGTCTCGCACACAATGACTGAAAGACCCTGTCTCTCACACACTGACTGAAAGACACTGTCTCTCACACACTCACTGAAAGACCCTGTCTCTCACAGACTGACTGAAAGACCCTGCCTCACACACTCTCACTGAAAGACCCTGTCACGCACACACTCACTGAAAGACGCTGTCGCTCGCACACTCACCAAAAGACGCTGTCTCTCACAAACTGATTGAAAGACCCTGTCTCTCACACACTGAATGAAAGACCACGTCTCTCATACACTGAATGAAAGACGCTGTCTTTCTCACACTGACTGAAAGACGCTGTCTCTCACACACTGAATGAAAGACGCTGTGTCTCACACACTGACTGAAAGACGCTGTCTCTCACACAATGACTGAAAGATGCTGTCTCTCACACACTGAATGAAAGACCCTGTCTCACTCACACTGACTGAATGAAGCCGTCTCACAAACACTGACTGAATGATGCTATCTCTTGCACAGTGACTGAAAGACCATGTCTGTCACACACTGACTGAAAGATCCTGTCTCTCACACACTGTCTGAAAGACCCTGTCTCTCACACACTCACTGAAAGACCCTGTCTCTCACGCACTGACTGAAAGACCCTGCCTCTCACACTATGACTGAAAGACCCTGTCACGCACACACTCACTGAAAGACGCAGTCTCTCACACACTCACTGAAAGGCCCTGTCTCTCACACACTGACTGAAAGACTCTGTCTCTCACACACTGACTGAAAAACCCTGTCTCTCACACACTGATGAAAGACCCTTTCTCACACAGCCTTACTGAAAGACCCTGTCTCTCACACACAGACTGAATGACCCTGTCTCTCACACACAGACTGAAAGAACCTGACTCTCACACACTGACTGAAAGACCCTGTCTCTCACACAATGACTGAAAGACCCTGTCTCTCAGACACTGACTGAAAGACGCTGTCGCTCGCACACTCACTGAAAGACCCTGTCTCTCACAAACTGATTGAAAGACCCTGTCTCTCACACACTGAATGAAAGACCACGACTCTCACACACTGAATGAAACCCCCTGTCTTTCTCACACTGACTGAAAGACACTGTCTCTCACACAATGACTGAAAGATGCTGTCTCTCACACAATGACTGAAAGATGCTGTCTCTCACACACTGAATGAAAGACACTGTCTCACTCACACTGACTGAAGAAGACGCCGTCTCACAAACACTGACTGAATGATGCAGTCTCTCACACAGTGACTGAAAGACCATGTCTGTCACACACTGACTGAAAGATCCTGTCTCTCACACACTGTCGGAAAGAGCCTGTCTCTCACACACTCACTGAAAGACCCTGTCTCGCACACACTGACTGAAATACCCTGTCTCTCTCACACTGTCTGAAAGACCCTGTCTTTCGCACACTCACTGAAAGACGCTGTCTCTCACGCACTGACTGAAAGAACCTGACTCCCACACACTGACTGAAAGACCCTGTCTCTCACACAATGAGTGAAAGACCCTGTCTCTCAGACACTGACGGAAAGCCGCTGTCGCTCGCACACTCACTGAAAGACCCTGTCTCTCACAAACTGATTGAAAGACCCTGTCTCTCACACACTGAAAGAAAGACCACGTCTCTCACACACTGAATGAAAGACCCTGTCTTTCACACGCTGACTGAAAGATCCTGTCTCTCACACGCTGATTGAAAGAACGTGTCTCTCACAAACTGACTGAAAGACCCTGTCTCTCAAACAGACTGAAAGACCCTGTCTCTCACACACTGATTGAAAGATCCTGTCTCTCATGTACTGACTGAAAGACCCTGTCTCTCACAGACTGACTGAAAGACACTGTCTCTCACACACTGACTGAAAGTCCCTGTCTCTCACACACTGACTGAAAGAACCTGTGTCTCACACACTGACTGAAAGATCCTGTCTCTAACATGCTGACTGAAAGAACCTATCTCTCTCATGCTGACTGAAAGATTCTGTCTCTCACACGCTGACTGAAAGACCATGTCTCTCACACGCTGACTGAAAGACCCCGTCTCTCACATGCTGATTGAAATAGCCTGTCTCTCACACGCTGACAGAAAGACGCTGTCTCTCACACGCTGACTGAAACTCCATATCAGTCACACACTGTCTGAAAGATCCTGTCTCTTACACAATGATCGAAAGACCTTGTCTCTGACAGACTAACTAAAGACACGATCTCTCAAACACTGAATGAAAGAGGCTGTCTCTCACACACTGACTGAAAGTCCCTGTCTCTCACACAATGACTGAAAGACGCTGTCCCTCACGCACTGATTGAAAGACGCGTTCTCTCACATACTGACTGAAAGATCCTGTCTCTCAAACACTGAATGAAAGACCATGTCACTCACACACTGACTGAAAGACGCTGTCTCTCATACACTCACTGAAAGTCCCTGTCTCTCACACACTGACTGAAAGACCCTGCCTCTCACACTCTAACTGAAAGACCCTGTCACGCACACACTCACTGAAAAACCCTGCCTCTCCAACTCTGAATGAAAGACCCTGTCTCGCACACAATGACTGAAAGACCCTGTCTCTCACACACTGACTGAAAGACACTGTCTCTCACACACTGACTGAAAGACCCTGTCTCTCACAGACTGACTGAAAGACCCTGCCTCTCACACTCTCACTGAAAGACCCTGTCACGCACACACTCACTGAAAGACGCTGTCGCTCGCACACTCACTAAAAGACGCTGTCTCTCACAAACTGATTGAAAGACCCTGTCTCTCACACACTGAATGAAAGACCACGTCTCTCATACACTGAATGAAAGACGCTGTCTTTCTCACACTGACTGAAAGACGCTGTCTCTCACACACTGAATGAAAGACGCTGTGTCTCACACACTCACTGAAAGACGCTGTCTCTCACACAATGACTGAAAGATGCTGTCTCTCACACACTGAATGAAAGACCCTGTCTCACTCACACTGACTGAATGACGCCGTCTCACAAACACTGACTGAATGATGCTATCTCTTGCACAGTGACTGAAAGACCATGTCTGTCACACACTGACTGAAAGATCCTGTCTCTCACACACTGTCTGAAAGACCCTGTCTCTCACACATTCACTGAAAGACCCTGTCTCTCACGCACTGACTGAAAGACCCTGCCTCTCACACTATGACTGAAAGACCCTGTCACGCACACACTCACTGAAAGACGCAGTCTCTCACACACTCACTGAAAGGCACTGTCTCTCACACACTTACTGAAAGACTCTGTCTCTCACACACTGACTGAAAAACCCTGTCTCTCACACACTGATGAAAGACCCTTTCTCACACAGCCTTACTGAAAGACCCTGTCTCTCACACACAGACTGAAAGAACCAGACTCTCACACACTGACTGAAAGACCCTGTCTCTCACACAATGACTGAAAGACCCTGTCTCTCAGACACTGACTGAAAGACGCTGTCGCTCGCACACTCACTGAAAGACCCTGTCTCTCACAAACTGATTGAAAGACCCTGTCTCTCACACACTGAATGAAAGACCACGACTCTCACACACTGAATGAAACCCCCTGTCTTTCTCACACTGACTGAAAGACGCTGTCTCTCACACAATGACTGAAAGATGCTGTCTCTCACACAATGACTGAAAGATGCTGTCTCTCACACACTGAATGAAAGACACTGTCTCACTCACACTGACTGAAAAAGACGCCGTCTCACAAACACTGATTGAATGATGCAGTCTCTCGCACAGTGACTGAAAGACCATGTCTGTCACACACTGACTGAAAGATCCTGTCTCTCACACACTGTCGGAAAGAGCCTGTCTCTCACACACTCACTGAAAAACCCTGTCTCGCACACACTGACTGAAATACCCTGTCTCTCTCACACTGTCTGAAAGACCCTGTCTTTCGCACACTCACTGAAAGAGGCTATCTCTCACGCACTGACTGAAAGACCCTGTCTCTCACACAATGAGTGAAAGACCCTGTCTCTCAGACACTGACTGAAAGCCGCTGTTGCTCGCACACTCACTGAAAGACCCTGTCTCTCACAAACTGATTGAAAGACCCTGTCTCTCACACACTGAAAGAAAGACCACGTCTCTCACACACTGAATGAATGACCCTGTCTTTCTCACACTGACTGAAAGACGCTCTCTCTCACACACTGAATGAAAGACGCTGTCTCTCACACACTGACTGAACGACGCTGTCTCTCACACAATGACTGAAAGATGCTGTCTCTCACACACTGAATGAAAGACCATGTCTCACTCACACTGACTGAAAGACGCCGTCTCACAAACACTGACTGAATGATGCTGTCTCTCGCACGGTGACTGAAAGACCATGTCTGTCACACACTGACTGAAAGATCCTGTCTCTCACACACTGTCTGAAAGACCCTGTCTTTCACACAATGACTGAAAGGCACTGTCTCTCAGACACTTACTGAAAGACAATGTCTCTCACAAACTGACTGAAAGACACTGTCATCCACACACGACTGAAATATTCTGTCTCTCACACGCTGACTGAAAGACTCTGCCTAATACACTGTATGACAGACCCTGTGTCACACACTGACTTAAAATCCCTGTCTCTCACACATTCACTGAAAGACCCTGTCTCTCACAGAATGGCTGAAAGACCCTGTCTCTCACACACTGACTGAAAGCCCCTGACTCTCACACACTGACTGAAAGACACTGCCTCTCACACGCTGACTGAAATACCCTGTCTCTCTCACGCTGACTGAAAGATACTGTCTCTCACACACTGACTGAAAGACCCTGTCTCTCACACGCTGACTGAAATACCCTCTCTCTCTCACGCTGACTGAAAGACTCTGTTCCTCACACACTGACAGAAAGTCCCTGTCTTTCAAAAACTGACTAAAGACCATGTCTGTCACACACTGTCTGAAAGATCCTTTCTCTCACAAAAAGATTGAAAGACACTGTCTCTGACACACTGACTAAAGACCCTTTCTCTCACACACTGACTGAAAGACCATATCTCTCACACACTGACTGAAAGACCCTGACTCCCACAAACTGACTGGAAGACGCTACCTCTCAAACACTCAGAGAAAGACCCTGTCTCTCACACACTGACAGAACGACCCTTTCTCTCACATACTGATTGAATGACCACGTCTCTCACATAAAGACTGAAAGACCCTGTCTCTCAAATACTTACTGAAAGTTGCTGTCTCTCACACCCTGAATGAAAGACACTGTCTCTCTCACACTGACTGTGAGATGGTGTCTCTCAGACACTGAGTGAAAGACGCTGTCTCTCACACACTGTTTGATAGATGCTGTCTCTCACAGACTGACTGAATGATGCTGTCACTCACACACTGACTGAAAGATCCTGTCTATCAAACACTGAATGAAAGACCATGTCACTCACACACTGACTGAAAGACGCTGTCTCTCATACACTCACTGAAACACCCTGCCTCTCACACTCTGAATGAAAGACCCTGTCTCGCAAACAATGACTGAAAGACCCTGTCTCCCACACACTGACTGAAAGACTCTGTCTCTCACACACTGACGGAGAAACCCTGCCTCTCACACACTGACTGAAAGATATTGTCTCTCACACACTGACTGAAAGACCCTGTCTCTCACAGACTGACTGAAAGACCCTGCCTCTCAAACTCTGACTGAAAGACCCTGTCACGCACACACTCACTGAAAGACGCTGTCTCTCACACCCTCACTGAAAGACCCTGCCTCTCAAACTCTGACTGAAAGACCCTGTCACGCACACACTCACTGAAAGACGCTGTCGCTCGCACACTCACTAAAAGACGCTGTCGCTCGCACACTCACCAAAAGACGCTGTCTCTCACAAACTGATTGAAAGACCCTGTCTCTCACACACTGAATGAAAGACCACGTCTCTCATACACTGAATGAAAGACGCTGTCTTTCTCACACTGACTGAAAGACGCTGTCTCTCACACACTGAATGAAAGACGCTGTGTCTCACACACTGACTGAAAGACGCTGTCTCTCACACAATGACTGAAAGATGCTGTCTCTCACACACTGAATGAAAGACCCTGTCTCACTCACACTGACTGAATGAAGCCGTCTCACAAACACTGACTGAATGATGCTATCTCTTGCACAGTGACTGAAAGACCATGTCTGTCACACACTGACTGAAAGATCCTGTCTCTCACACACTGTCTGAAAGACCCTGTCTCTCACACACTCACTGAAAGACCCTGTCTCTCACGCACTGACTGAAAGACCCTGCCTCTCACACTATGACTGAAAGACCCTGTCACGCACACACTCACTGAAAGACGCAGTCTCTCACACACTCACTGAAAGGCCCTGTCTCTCACACACTGACTGAAAGACTCTGTCTCTCACACACTGACTGAAAAACCCTGTCTCTCACACACTGATGAAAGACCCTTTCTCACACAGCCTTACTGAAAGACCCTGTCTCTCACACACTGACTGAAAGAACCAGACTCTCACACACTGACTGAAAGACCCTGTCTCTCACACAATGACTGAAAGACCCTGTCTCTCAGACACTGACTGAAAGACGCTGTCGCTCGCACACTCACTGAAAGACCCTGTCTCTCACAAACTGATTGAAAGACCCTGTCTCTCACACACTGAATGAAAGACCACGACTCTCACACACTGAATGAAACCCCCTGTCTTTCTCACACTGACTGAAAGACACTGTCTCTCACACAATGACTGAAAGATGCTGTCTCTCACACAATGACTGAAAGATGCTGTCTCTCACACACTGAATGAAAGACACTGTCTCACTCACACTGACTGAAGAAGACGCCGTCTCACAAACACTGACTGAATGATGCAGTCTCTCACACAGTGACTGAAAGACCATGTCTGTCACACACTGACTGAAAGATCCTGTCTCTCACACACTGTCGGAAAGAGCCTGTCTCTCACACACTCACTGAAAGACCCTGTCTCGCACACACTGACTGAAATACCCTGTCTCTCTCACACTGTCTGAAAGACCCTGTCTTTCGCACACTCACTGAAAGACGCTGTCTCTCACGCACTGACTGAAAGAACCTGACTCCCACACACTGACTGAAAGACCCTGTCTCTCACACAATGAGTGAAAGACCCTGTCTCTCAGACACTGACGGAAAGCCGCTGTCGCTCGCACACTCACTGAAAGACCCTGTCTCTCACAAACTGATTGAAAGACCCTGTCTCTCACACACTGAAAGAAAGACCACGTCTCTCACACACTGAATGAAAGACCCTGTCTTTCACACGCTGACTGAAAGATCCTGTCTCTCACACGCTGATTGAAAGAACGTGTCTCTCACAAACTGACTGAAAGACCCTGTCTCTCAAACAGACTGAAATATTCTGTCTCTGACAAACTAATTGAAAGACACTGTCTCTCATACTGACTGAAAGACCCTGTCTCTCTCACACTGACTGAAACACACTGTCGCTCTCACAATGACTGAAAGACCTTGTCTCTCGCACACTGACTGAAAGAACCTTCCTCTCACACACTGACTGAAAGAATCTGCTTCTCACACGCTGACTGAAAGAACCTATCTCTCTCATGCTGACTGAAAGATTCTGTCTCTCACACGCTGACTGAAAGACCATGTCTCTCACACGCTGACTGAAAGACCCCGTCTCTCACATGCTGATTGAAATAGCCTGTCTCTCACACGCTGACAGAAAGACGCTGTCTCTCACACGCTGACTGAAACTCCATATCAGTCACACACTGTCTGAAAGATCCTGTCTCTTACACAATGATCGAAAGACCTTGTCTCTGACAGACTAACTAAAGACACGATCTCTCAAACACTGAATGAAAGAGGCTGTCTCTCACACACTGACTGAAAGTCCCTGTCTCTCACACAATGACTGAAAGACGCTGTCCCTCACGCACTGATTGAAAGACGCGTTCTCTCACATACTGACTGAAAGATCCTGTCTCTCAAACACTGAATGAAAGACCATGTCACTCACACACTGACTGAAAGACGCTGTCTCTCATACACTCACTGAAAGTCCCTGTCTCTCACACACTGACTGAAAGACCCTGCCTCTCACACTCTAACTGAAAGACCCTGTCACGCACACACTCACTGAAAAACCCTGCCTCTCAACCTCTGAATGAAAGACCCTGTCTCGCACACAATGACTGAAAGACCCTGTCTCTCACACACTGACTGAAAGACACTGTCTCTCACACACTGACTGAAAGACCCTGTCTCTCACAGACTGACTGAAAGACCCTGCCTCTCACACTCTCACTGAAAGACCCTGTCACGCACACACTCACTGAAAGACGCTGTCGCTCGCACACTCACTAAAAGACGCTGTCTCTCACAAACTGATTGAAAGACCCTGTCTCTCACACACCGAATGAAAGACCACGTCTCTCATACACTGAATGAAAGACGCTGTCTTTCTCACACTGACTGAAAGACGCTGTCTCTCACACACTGAATGAAAGACGCTGTGTCTCACACACTCACTGAAAGACGCTGCCTCTCACACAATGACTGAAAGATGCTGTCTCTCACACACTGAATGAAAGACCCTGTCTCACTCACACTGACTGAATGACGCCGTCTCACAAACACTGACTGAATGATGCTATCTCTTGCACAGTGACTGAAAGACCATGTCTGTCACACACTGACTGAAAGATCCTGTCTCTCACACACTGTCTGAAAGACCCTGTCTCTCACACATTCACTGAAAGACCCTGTCTCTCACGCACTGACTGAAAGACCCTGCCTCTCACACTATGACTGAAAGACCCTGTCACGCACACACTCACTGAAAGACGCAGTCTCTCACACACTCACTGAAAGGCCCTGTCTCTCACACACTTACTGAAAGACTCTGTCTCTCACACACTGACTGAAAAACCCTGTCTCTCACACACTGATGAAAGACCCTTTCTCACACAGCCTTACTGAAAGACCCTGTCTCTCACACACAGACTGAAAGAACCAGACTCTCACACACTGACTGAAAGACCCTGTCTCTCACACAATGACTGAAAGACCCTGTCTCTCAGACACTGACTGAAAGACGCTGTCGCTCGCACACTCACTGAAAGACCCTGTCTCTCACAAACTGATTGAAAGACCCTGTCTCTCACACACTGAATGAAAGACCACGACTCTCACACACTGAATGAAACCCCCTGTCTTTCTCACACTGACTGAAAGACGCTGTCTCTCACACAATGACTGAAAGATGCTGTCTCTCACACAATGACTGAAAGATGCTGTCTCTCACACACTGAATGAAAGACACTGTCTCACTCACACTGACTGAAAAAGACGCCGTCTCACAAACACTGACTGAATGATGCAGTCTCTCGCACAGTGACTGAAAGACCATGTCTGTCACACACTGACTGAAAGATCCTGTCTCTCACACACTGTCTGAAAGAGCCTGTCTCTCACACACTCACTGAAAAACCCTGTCTCGCACACACTGACTGAAATACCCTGTCTCTCTCACACTGTCTGAAAGACCCTGTCTTTCGCACACTCACTGAAAGAGGCTATCTCTCACGCACTGACTGAAAGACCCTGTCTCTCACACAATGAGTGAAAGACCCTGTCTCTCAGACACTGACTGAAAGCCGCTGTCGCTCGCACACTCACTGAAAGACCCTGTCTCTCACAAACTGATTGAAAGACCCTGTCTCTCACACACTGAAAGAAAGACCACGTCTCTCACACACTGAATGAATGACCCTGTCTTTCTCACACTGACTGAAAGACGCTCTCTCTCACACACTGAATGAAAGACGCTGTCTCTCACACACTGACTGAACGACGCTGTCTCTCACACAATGACTGAAAGATGCTGTCTCTCACACACTGAATGAAAGACCATGTCTCACTCACACTGACTGAAAGACGCCGTCTCACAAACACTGACTGAATGATGCTGTCTCTCGCACAGTGACTGAAAGACCATGTCTGTCACACACTGACTGAAAGATCCTGTCTCTCACACACTGTCTGAAAGACCCTGTCTTTCACACAATGACTGAAAGGCACTGTCTCTCAGACACTTACTGAAAGACAATGTCTCTCACAAACTGACTGAAAGATACTGTCATCCACACACGACTGAAATATTCTGTCTCTCACACGCTGACTGAAAGACTCTGCCTAATACACTGTATGACAGACCCTGTGTCACACACTGACTTAAAATCCCTGTCTCTCACACATTCACTGAAAGACCCTGTCTCTCACAGAATGGCTGAAAGACCCTGTCTCTCACACACTGACTGAAAGCCCCTGACTCTCACACACTGACTGAAAGACACTGCCTCTCACACGCTGACTGAAATACCCTGTCTCTCTCACGCTGACTGAAAGATACTGTCTCTCACACACTGACTGAAAGACCCTGTCTCTCACACGCTGACTGAAATACCCTCTCTCTCTCACGCTGACTGAAAGACTCTGTTCCTCACACACTGACAGAAAGTCCCTGTCTTTCAAAAACTGACTAAAGACCATGTCTGTCACACACTGTCTGAAAGATCCTTTCTCTCACAAAAAGATTGAAAGACACTGTCTCTGACACACTGACTAAAGACCCTTTCTCTCACACACTGACTGAAAGACCATATCTCTCACACACTGACTGAAAGACCCTGACTCCCACAAACTGACTGAAAGACGCTACCTCTCAAACACTCAGAGAAAGACCCTGTCTCTCACACACTGACAGAACGACCCTTTCTCTCACATACTGATTGAATGACCACGTCTCTCACATAAAGACTGAAAGACCCTGTCTCTCACATACTTACTGAAAGTTGCTGTCTCTCACACCCTGAATGAAAGACACTGTCTCTCTCACACTGACTGTGAGATGGTGTCTCTCAGACACTGAGTGAAAGACGCTGTCTCTCACACACTGTTTGATAGAGGCTGTCTCTCACAGACTGACTGAATGATGGTCACTCACACACTGACTGAAAGATCCTGTCTCTCAAACACTGAATGAAAGACCATGTCACTCACACACTGACTGAAAGACGCTGTCTCTCATACACTCACTGAAACACCCTGCCTCTCACACTCTGAATGAAAGACCCTGTCTCGCAAACAATGACTGAATGACCCTGTCTCTCACACACTGACTGAAAGACTCTGTCTCTCACACACTGACGGAGAAACCCTGCCTCTCACACACTGACTGAAAGATATTGTCTCTCACACACTGACTGAAAGACCCTGTCTCTCACAGACTGACTGAAAGACCCTGCCTCTCAAACTCTGACTGAAAGACCCTGTCACGCACACACTCACTGAAAGACGCTGTCTCTCACACCCTCACTGAAAGACCCTGCCTCTCAAACTCTGACTGAAAGACCCTGTCACGCACACACTCACTGAAAGATGCTGTCGCTCGCACACTCACTAAAAGACGCTGTCTCTCACAAACTGATTGAAAGACCCTGTCTCTCACACACTGAATGAAAGACCACGTCTCTCATACACTGAATGAAAGACGCTGTCTTTCTCACACTGACTGAAAGACGCTGTCTCTCACACACTGAAAGAAAGACGCTGTGTCTCACACACTCACTGAAAGATGCTGTCTCTCACACACTGAATGAAAGACCCTGTCTCACTCACACTGACTGAATGACGCCGTCTCACAAACACTGACTGAATGATGCTGTCTCTTGCACAGTGACTGAAAGACCATGTCTGTCACACACTGACTGAAAGATCCTGTCTCTCACACACTGTCTGAAAGATCTTGTCTCCACACACTCACTGAAAGACCCTGTCTCTCACGCATTGACTGAAAGACCCTGCCTCTCACACTCTGACTGAAAGACCCTGTCACGCACACACTCACTGAAAGACGCAGTCTCTCACACACTCACTGAAAGGCCCTGTCTCTCACACACTGACTGAAAGACTCTGTATCTCACACACTGACTGAAAAACCCTGTCTCTCACACACTGACTGAAAGACCCTGTCTCTCACACACTGACTGAATGACCCTGTCTCTCACACAGACTGACAGAACCTGACTCTCACACACTGACTGAAAGACCCTGTCTCTCACACAATGACTGAAAGACCCTGTCTCTCAGACACTGACTGAAAGACGCTGTCGCTCACACACTCACTGAAAGACCCTGTCTCTCACAAACTGATTGAAAGACCCTGTCTCTCACACACTGAATGAAAGACCACGTCTCTCACACACTGAATGAAACCCCCTGTCTTTCTCACACTGACTGAAACACGCTGTCTCTCACACAATGACTGAAAGATGCTGTCTCTCATACAATGACTGAAAGATGCTGTCTCTCACACACTGAATGAAAGACACTGTCTCACTCACACTGACTGAAAGACGCCGTCTCACAAACACTGACTGAATGATGCAGTCTCTCGCACAGTGACTGAAAGACCATGTCTGCCACACACTGACTGAAAGATCCTGTCTCTCACACACTGTCTGAAAGAGCCTGTCTCTCACACACTCACTGAAAGACCCTGTCTCGCGCACAGTGACTGAAATACCCTGTCTCTCTCACACTGTCTGAAAGACCCTGTCTCTCGCACACTCACTGAAAGACGCTGTCTCTCACTCACTGACTGAAAGAACCTGACTCTCACACACTGACTGAAAGACCCTGTCTCTCACACAATGAGTGAAAGACCCTGTCTCTCAGACACTGACTGAAAGCCGCTGTCGCTCGCACACTCACTGAAAGACCCTGTCTCTCACAAACTGATTGAAAGACCCTGTCTCTCAGACACTGAAAGTAAGACCACGTCTCTCACACACTGAATGAAAGACCCTGTCTATCACACACTGACTGAAAGATGCTGTCTCTCACACACTGAATGAAAGACGCTGTCTCTCACACACTGAATGAAAGACGCTGTCTCTCACACACTGACTGAAAGACGCTGTCTCTCACACACTGAATGAAAGACGCTGTCTCTCACACACTGACTGAAAGATGCTGTCTCTCACACACTGAATGAAAGAGCCTGTCTCTCACACACTCACTGAAAGACCCAGTCTCGCACACACTGACTGAAATACCCTGTCTCTCTCACACTGTCTGAAAGACCCTGTCTTTCGCACACTCACTGAAAGACGCCGTCTCACAAACACTGACTGAATGATGCTGTCTCTCGCACAGTGACTGAAAGACCATGTCTGTCACACACTGACTGAAAGATCCTGTCTCTCACACACTGTCTGAAAGACCCTGTCTTTCACACACTGACTGAAAGACACTGTCTCTCAGCCACTTACTGAAAGACAATGTCTCTCACAAACTGACTGAAAGACACTGTCATCCACACACGACTGAAATATTCTTTCTCTCACACGCTGAATGAAAGACTCTGCCTAATACACTGTATGAAAGACCCTGTGTTACACACTGACTTAAAGTCCCTGTCTCTCACACATTCACTGAAAGACCCAGTGTCTCACAGAATGGCTGAAAGACCCTGTCTCTCACACACTGACTGAAAGCCCCTGACTCTCACACACTGACTGAAAGACACTGCCTCTCACACGCTGACTGAAATACCCTGTCTGTCTCACGCTGACTGAAAGATACTGTCTCTCACACACTGACTGAGAGACCCTGTCTCTCATACGCTGACTGAAATACCCTCTCTCTCTCACGCTGACTGAAAGACTCTGTCCCTCACACACTGACAGAAAGTCCCTGTCTTTCAAAAACTGACTAAAGACCATGTCTGTCACACACTGTCTGAAAGATCCTGTCTCTCACAAAAAGATTGAAAGACACTGTCTCTGACACACTGACTAAAGACCCTTTCTCTCACACACTGACTGAAAGACCATATCTCTCGCACACTGACTGAAAGACCCTGACTCCCACAAACTGACTGAAAGACGCTACCTCTCAAACACTCAGAGAAAGAGCCTGTCTCTCACACACTGTTTGATAGATGCTGTCTCTCACAGACTGACTGAATGATGCTGTCACTCACACACTGACTGAAAGACCATGTCTCTCAAAGACTGACTGAAAGATCCTGTCTTTCAGACACTGACTGAAAGATACTGTCTCTCTCACACTGATTGAAATATCCTGTCTCACATATACTGACTGAATGACCCTGTCTATCACAGACTTACTGAAAGTCCCTGTCTCTCACACGCTGACTGCAAGTTCCTGTCTCTCACACACTGACTGAAAGACCCTGTGTCTCACAGACTGACCGAAAGACTCTGTCTTTAACACGCTGACTGAAAGAACCTGTCTCTCTCACGCTGACTGAAAGATTCTGTCTCTCACACGCTGACTGAAAGACCCTGTCTCTCACACGCTGACTGAAAGAACCTGTCTCTCACATGCTGACTGAAATAGCCTGTCTCTAACAAGCTGGCTGATAGACGCTGTCTCTCACACGCTGACTGAAAGACCATATCTGTCTCACACTGACTGAAAGATCCTGTCTCTCACACAATGATTGAAAGACCTTCTCTCTTTTAGACTGACTAAAGACCCTATATCTCTCACACACGGACTGAAAGAACCTGTGTCTCATACGCTGACTGAAAGAACCTATCTCACTCACGCTGACTGAAAGATTCTGTCTATCACACGCTGACTGAAAGACCCTGTCTCTCAAACGCTGACTGAAAGACCCTGTCTCTCAAACGCTGATTGAAATAGCCTGTCTCTACATACTGACTGAAAGACGCTGTCTCTCACACGCTGACAGAAAGACCATAACAGTCACACACTGTCTGAAGGATCCTGTCACTCACACAATGATTGAAAGACCTTGTCTCTGACAGACTGACTAAAGACAATATCTCTCAAACACTGAATGAAAGAGGCTGTTTCTCACACACTGACTGAAAGACCCTGTCTCTCACACACTGACTGAAAGACGCTGTCTCTCACACACAGACTGAAATACGCGGTCTCTCACAAACTGACTGAAAGGCCCTCTCTCTCACACTCTGAATGAAAGACCATGTCTCTCACACACTGACTGAAAGACGCTGTCTCTCACACAATGACTGAAAGACTGTATCTCTCACACACTGACTGAAAGACCCTCTCTCTCACACACTGAATGAAAGACCATGTCTCTCACACACTGGCTGAAAGACGCTGTCTCTCACACAATGACTGAAAGACCGTGTCTCTCACACACTGACTGAAATACTCTGACTCTCACACACTGACTGATAGACCCTGTCTCTCACACACTGACTGAAAGACCCTGCCTCTCACACTCTGACTGAAAGCCACTGCCTCGCACACAATGACTGAAAGACCCTGTCACTCAAACACTGACTGAAAGACTCTGTATCTCACACACTGACGGAAAAACCCTGTCTTTCACACACTGACTGAAAGACACTGTCTCTCACACACTAACTGAAAGACCCTGTCTCTCAAAGACTGACTGAAAGACCCTGCCTCTCACACTCTGACTGAAAGACCCTGTCAAGCACACACTCATTGAAAGTCGCTGTCTCTTTTAAACTGACTGAAAGGCCCTGTCTCTCATACACTGACCGAAAGACTCTGTCTCTCACACACTGACTGAAAAACCCTGTCTCTCACACACTGATGAAAGACCCTGTCTATCACACTCTGACTGAAAGACCCTGTCTCCAACACACTGACTGAATGACCCTGTCTCTCACACACAGACTGAAAGAACCTGACTCTCACACACTGACTGAAAGACCCTGTCTCTCACACACTGAGTGAAAGACTCTGTCTCTCAGACACTGACTGAAAGACGCTGTCGCTCACACACTCACTGAAAGTCCCTGTCTCTCACAAACTGATTGAAAGACCCTGTCTCTCACACACTGAATGAAAGACCACGTCTCTCATACACTGAATGAAAGACCCTGTCTTTCACACGTTGACTGAAAGACGCTGTCTCTCTCACACTGAATGAAAGACGCTGTCTCTCACAGACTGACTGAAAGACGCTGACTCTCACACACTGACAGAAAGATGCTGGCTCTCACACACTGAATGAAAGACCCTGTCTCACTCACACTGACTGAAAGAAGCCGTCTCACAAACACTGACTGAATGATGCTGTCTCTCGCACGCTGACTGAACGACCATGACTGTCACACACTGACTGAAAGATCCTGTCTCTCACACACTGTCTGAAAGACCCTGTCTCTAACACACTCATTGAAAGACCCTGTCTCTCACGCACTGACTGAAATACCCTGTCTCTCTCACACTGACTGAAAGACCCTGTCTCTTCTCACTGACTGAAAGACTCTGTTTCTCACTCACTGACTGAAAGACGTTGTCTTTCACACACTGACTGAAAGACACTGTCTCTCAGACACTTACTGAAAGACACTGTCTCTCACAAACTGATTGAAAGACACTGTCATCCACACACTGACTGAAATATTCAGTCTCTCACACGCTGACTGAAAGACTCTGCCTAATACACTATATGAAAGACCCTGTGTCACACACTGACTTAAAGTCCCTGTCTCTCACACATTCTCTGAAAGACCCGGTCTCTCACAGACTGGCTGAAAGACCCTGTCTCTCAGACACTGACTGAAAGCCCCTGTCAATCAAACACTGACTGAAAGACGCTGTCTCTCACACACTGAGAGAAAGACCCAGTCTCTCACACGCTGACTGAAATACCCTGTCTCTCTCACGCTGAGTGAAAGATACTGTCTCTCACACTCTGACTGAAAGACCCTGCCTCTCACACGCTGACAGAAATACCCTGTCTCTCTCACGGTGACTGAAAGATACTTTCTCTCTCACGCTGACTGAAAGTCCCTGTCTCTCACATACTGACTGAAAGACCCTGTCTCTCAAACGCTGACTGAAAGTCCCTGTCTCTCAAAAACTGACTACAGACCATGTCTGTCAAACGCTGTCTGAAAGATCCTGTCTCTCACACAATGATTGAAAGACACTGTCTTTGACACACTGACTAAAGACCCTTTCTCTCTCACACTGACTGAGAGACCATGTCTCTCACACACTGACTGAAAGACCTTGACTCCCACAAACTGACTAAAAGACACTGCCTCTCAAACACTGAGAGAAAGACCCTGTCTCTCACACACTGACTGAACGACCCTTTCTCTCACATACTGATTGAAACACAACGTCTCTCACATACTGACTGAAAGACCCTGTCTCTCACATACTTACTGAAAGATGCTGTCTCTCACACCCTGAATGAAAGACAATGATTCTCTCACACTGACTGAAAGATGGTGTCTCTCAGACACTGAATGAAAGACGCTGTATCTCACACACTGTTTGATAGATGCTGTCTCTCACAGACTGACTGAATGATGCTGTCACTCACACACTGACTGAAAGAACATGTCTCTCACACACTGACTGAAAGATCCTGTCTTTCACACACTGACTGAAAAATCCTGTCTCTCACACGCTGATTGAAAGAACGTGTCTCTCACAAACTGACTGAAAGTCCCTGTCTCTCATACAGACTGAAAGATCCTGTCTCTCACACGCTGACTGAAAGATCCTGTCTCTCATATACTGACTGAAAGACCCTGTCTCTCACAGACTGACTGAAAGACCCTGTCTCTCAAACGCTGACTGAAAGTCCCTGTCTCTCACACACTGACTGAAAGCCGCAGTGCCTCAATGACTGACTGAAAGACTCTGTCGCTACAACGCTGACTGAAAGAACCTGTCTCTCTCACGCTGACTGAAAGATTCTTTCTCTCACACGCTGACTGAAAGACCCTGTCACTCACATGCTTACTGAAAGACCCTGTCTCTCACATGCTGACTGAAATAGGCTGTCTCTCACAAGATGACTGATAGACGCTGTCTCTCACACGCTGACTGAAAGATCATATAAGTCTCACACTGTCTGAAAGATCCTGTCTCTCACACAATGATTGAAGGACCTTGTCTCGGACAGAGGGACTAAAGACACTGTCTCTCACACACTGTCTGAAAGACGCTGGCTCTCACACACTGACTAAAAGACCCTGTCTCTCACACACTGACTGAAAGACGCCTTCTCTCACACAATGACTGAAAGACCGAGTCTCTCACACACTGACTGAAATACCCTGACTCTCACATACTGACTGAATGACCCTGTCTCTCACACTCTGACTGAAAGACCCTGTCTCTCACACACTGACTGAAAGAACATTTCTCTCACTCACTGACTGAAAGACTCTGTCTCTCACACACTGACTGAAAAAACCTGTCTCTCACACACTTACTGAAAGACCCTGTCGTTCACACACTGACTGAAAGACCCTGTCTCTCACAGACTGACTGAAAGACCCTGCCTCTCACACTCTTACTGAAAGTCCCTGTCACACACACACTCACTGAAAGACGCTGTCTCTCACCCACTCACTGATAGACCCTGTCTCTCACATACTGACTGAAAAACCCTGTCTCTCACACACTGATGAAAGAACCTGTCTCACACAGACTGAGTGAAATACCCTGTCTCTCACACACAGACTGAAAGAAACTGACTCTCACACACTGACTGACAGACCCTGTCTCTCACACGCTGACTGCAAGTCCCTGTCTCTAACACGCTGACTAAAAGAACCTGTCTCTCTCACGCTGACTGAAAGGTTCTGTCTCTCAAACGCTGACTGAAAGTTCCTGTCTCTCACACGCTTACTGAAATAGCCTGTCTCTCAGAAACGGACTGAAAGAATCTGTCTCTCACACGCAGACTGAAAAACCCTGTCTCCCACACACTGATGAAAGACCCTGTCTCTCTCACACTGACTGAAAGACATTGTCTCTCACACACTGAGAAAGACTCCTGACTCACACACACAGACTGAAAGAACCTCACTCTCACACGCTGACTGAAAGACCCTGTCTCTCACACACAGACTGAAAGACCCTGTCTCTCTCACACTGATTGAAAGACGCTGTCGCTCACACACTGACTGAAAGACCCTGTCTCTCATAAACTGACTGAAACACGCTGTCTCTCACAAACTGAATGAAAGACGCTGTCTCTCACACATTGATTGAAAGACGCTGTCTCTCACACACTGACTGAAAGATGCTGAATCTCACAAACTGAATGAAAGACCCTGTCTCACTCACACTGACTGAAAGACGCCGTCTCTCAAACACCGACTGAATGATGCTGTCTCTCTCACACTGACTGAAAGACAATGTCTGTCACACACTGACTGAAAGATCCTGTCTCTCACACACTGACTTAAAGACTCTGTCTCTCACACATTCACTGAAAGACCCTGTCTCTCACACACTGACTGAAAGACCCTGTCTCTCACAAACTGACTGAAAGAACCTGTCTCTCACACACTGACTGAAAGAACCTGTCTCTCACACACTGACTGAAAGATCCTGTCTTTCACACACTGACTGAAAAATCCTGTCTCTCACACGCTGATTGAAAGAACGTGTCTCTCACAAACTGACTGAAAGTCCCTGTCTCTCATACAGACTGAAAGATCCTGTCTCTCACACGCTGACTGAAAGATCCTGTCTCTCATATACTGACTGAAAGACCCTGTCTCTCACAGACTGACTGAAAGACCCTGTCTCTCAAACGCTGACTGAAAGTCCCTGTCTCTCACACACTGACTGAAAGCCGCAGTGCCTCAATGACTGACTGAAAGACTCTGTCGCTACAACGCTGACTGAAAGAACCTGTCTCTCTCACGCTGACTGAAAGATTCTTTCTCTCACACGCTGACTGAAAGACCATGTCACTCACATGCTTACTGAAAGACCCTGTCTCTCACATGCTGACTGAAATAGGCTGTCTCTCACAAGATGACTGATAGACGCTGTCTCTCACACGCTGACTGAAAGATCATATAAGTCTCACACTGTCTGAAAGATCCTGTCTCTCACACAATGATTGAAGGACCTTGTCTCGGACAGAGGGACTAAAGACACTGTCTCTCACACACTGTCTGAAAGACGCTGGCTCTCACACACTGACTAAAAGACCCTGTCTCTCACACACTGACTGAAAGACGCCTTCTCTCACACAATGACTGAAAGACCGAGTCTCTCACACACTGACTGAAATACCCTGACTCTCACATACTGACTGAATGACCCTGTCTCTCACACTCTGACTGAAAGACCCTGTCTCTCACACACTGACTGAAAGAACATTTCTCTCACTCACTGACTGAAAGACTCTGTCTCTCACACACTGACTGAAAAAACCTGTCTCTCACACACTTACTGAAAGACCCTGTCGTTCACACACTGACTGAATGACCCTGTCTCTCACAGACTGACTGAAAGAGCCTGTCTCTCACACTCTTACTGAAAGTCCCTGTCACACACACACTCACTGAAAGACGCTGTCTCCCTCACTGACCAGTCTCTCACAACTCTGAAAGAACCTGTCTCACACAGACTGAGTGAAATACCCTGTCTCTCACACACAGACTGAAAGAAACTGACTCTCACACACTGACTGACAGACCCTGTCTCTCACACGCTGACTGCAAGTCCCTGTCTCTAACACGCTGACTAAAAGAACCTGTCTCTCTCACGCTGACTGAAAGGTTCTGTCTCTCAAACGCTGACTGAAAGTTCCTGTCTCTCACACGCTTACTGAAATAGCCTGTCTCTCAGAAACGGACTGAAAGAATCTGTCTCTCACACGCAGACTGAAAAACCCTGTCTCCCACACACTGATGAAAGACCCTGTCTCTCTCACACTGACTGAAAGACATTGTCTCTCACACACTGAGAAAGACTCCTGACTCACACACACAGACTGAAAGAACCTCACTCTCACACACTGACTGAAAGACCCTGTCTCTCTCACACTGACTGAAAGACCCTGTCTCTCTCACACTGATTGAAAGACGCTGTCTTTCTCATACTGACTGAAAGACGCTGCTTCTCACAAACTGACTGAAACACGCTGTCTCTCACAAACTGAATGAAAGACGCTGTCTCTCACACATTGATTGAAAGACGCTGTCTCTCACACACTGACTGAAAGATGCTGAATCTCACAAACTGAATGAAAGACCCTGTCTCTTTCACACTGACTGAAAGACGCCGTCTCTCAAACACCGACTGAATGATGCTGTCTCTCTCACACTGACTGAAAGACAATGTCTGTCACACACTGACTTGAAAGAATCTCTGCTGAAGACCATATCAGTCACACACTGTCTTGAAAGAAACCTATCTCTCACACAATGATTGAAAGACCTTGGTCCTCTGACAGATGACTAAAGACACTAAATCTCACCACTGACTGAAAGACGCTGTCTCTCACAACACTGTCTGAAAGACCATGTCTCTCACAGACGGAATGAAAGACCATGTCTCTCACACATTCACTGAAAGACCATGTCTCTCACAGACTGACTGAAAGACCCTTTCTCTCACACACTGACTGAAAGTCCCTGTCTCTCACACACTTATTTGAAAGACCCTGTCTCTCACACACTGAATAGAAAGATCCTGTCTCTCACACACTGACTGAAAGAACCTGTCTCTCACACACTGACTGAAAGAACCTGTCTCTCACACACTGACTGAAAGAACCTGTCTCTCACACACTGACTGAAAGATGCTGTCTCTCACACACAGACTGAAAGACACTGTCTCTCTCATGCTGACTGAAAGATGCTGTCTCTCACACACTGAATGAAAGACGCTACCATTCACAGACTGTTTGATAGACGCTGTCTCTCACAGACTGACTGAATGACGCTGTCTCTCACACACTGACTGAAAGACCCTGACTCTCACAAACTGACTGAAAGTCACTGTCTCTCACAAACTGACTGAAAGAAGATGTCTCTCACACACTGACTGAAAGAACCTGTCTCTCACACACTGACTGAAAGACCCTGTCTCTCACACACTGACTGAAAGACCCTGTCTCTCACACACTGACTGAAAGACCCTGTCTCTCACACACTGACTGAAAGACCCTGTCTCTCACACACTGACTGAAAGACCTGTCTCTCACACACTGATTGAAAGACGCTGTCTCTCACACACTGACTGAAAAACCCTGTCTCACACACTGACTGAAAGAACCTGTCTCTCACACACTGACTGAAAGACAATGTATCTCACACTGACTGAAAGACACTGTCTCTCACACACTGACTGAAAGACGCTGTCTCTCACACACTGACTGAAAGACCCTGTCTCTCACACACTGAATGAAAGACGCTGTCTCACACACACTGAAAGACGCTGTCTCTCACACACTGACTGAATGACCTGTCTCTCACACACTGACTGAAAGACCCTGTCTCTCACACACTGACTGAAAGACCCTGTCTCTCACACACTGACTGAAAGACCCTGTCTCTCACACACTGACTGAAAGACCCTGTCTCTCACACACTGACTGAAAGACCCTGTCTCTCACACACTGACTGAAAGACCCTGTCTCTCACACACTGACTGAAAGACCCTGTCTCTCACACACTGACTGAAAGACCCTGTCTCTCACACACTGACTGAAAGACCCTGTCTCTCACACACTGACTGAAAGACCCTGTCTCTCACACACTGACTGAAAGACCCTGTCTCTCACACACTGACTGAAAGACCCTGTCTCTCACACACTGACTGAAAGACCCTGTCTCTCACACACTGACTGAAAGACGCTGTCTCTCACACACTGACTGAAAGACCTGTCTCTCACACACTGACTGAAAGACCCTGTCTCTCACACACTGACTGAAAGACCCTGTCTCTCACACACTGACTGAAAGACACTGTCTCTCAAACAATGACTGAAAGACGCTGTTCTCTCACACACTAACTGAAAGAGCCTGTCTCTCACACACTGACTGAAAGACCCTGTCTCTCACACTCTGACTGGAAGAAACTGTCTCTCATACACTGACTGAAAGACGCTTTCTCTCACACACCTGACCTGAAAGAACCTGTCACTCACACACTGACTGAAGCATGCATGTCTCTCACAACCAGAATGAAAGACTCTGTCTCTGACACACTGAGTGAAAGACCCTGGTCTCTCTCAACACTGACTGAAGACAGCTGTCTCTCTCACACACAGACTGAAAGAGCTGCTGACTCTCACACACTGACTGAAAGACGCTGTCTCACTCACACCTGACTGAAAGCCACCTGTCTCTCACAACACTGACTGAAAGACTCATGTCATGTCCACACACTGACTGAAAGATCCTTACTGTCACACACGTGATTGAAAGACCGTGTCTCTCACACACTGACTGAAAGACCCTGTCTCTCACAGCAAGAGTGAAAGCACCCTGTCTCCATACGTCACTGAAGACCCTGTCTCTCACACACTGACTGAAAGACCCTGTCTCTCACACACTGACTGAAAGACCCTGTCTCTCACACACTGACTGAAAGACCCTGTCTCTCACACACTGACTGAAAACACCTGTCGATCTCACACTGACTGAAAGACCCTGTCACTCACACACTCACTGAAAGACCTGGTCTCTCACAAATTAACTGAAAGACAAATTCTCTCACACACTGACTGAAAGACCCTGTCTCTCACACACTGACTGAAAGACCCTGTCTCTCACACACTGACTGAAAGACCCTGTCTCTCACACACTGACTGAAAGACCCTGTCTCTCACACACTGATGAATGAAAGACCCTGTCTCTCACACACTGACTGAAAGACCCTGTCTCTCACACACTGACTGAAAGACCCTTTCTCTCACACACTGACTGAAAGACCCTGTCTCTCACAAACTGACTGAAAGACCCTGTCTCTCACACACTGACTGAAAGACCCTGTCTCTCACACACTGACTGAAAGACCCTGTCTCTCACACACTGACTGAAAGACCCTGTCTCTCACACACTCACTGAAAGACCCTGTCTCTCACACACTGACTGAAAGACCTGTCTCTCACACACTGACTGAAAGCCCTGTCTCTCACACACTGACTGAAAGACCCTGTCTCTCACACACTGACTGAAAGACAACGTCTCTCACACACTGACTGAAAGACCCTGTCTCTCACACACTGACTGAAAGACCCTGTCTCTCACACACTGACTGAAAGACACTGTCTCTCACACACTGACTGAAAGACCCTGTCTCTCACACACTGAATGAAAGACGCTGTCAATCTCACACTGACTGAAAGAACTTGTCTCTGTCACACTGAGTGAAAGACGCTGTCTCTCTCATGCTGATTGAAAGAACGTGTCTCTCACAAACTGACTGAAAGACCCTGTCTCTCACAGACTGAGTGAAAGTCCCTGTCTCTCATACGCTAACTGAAAGACCCTGTCTCTCACACACTGACTGAAAGACCCTGTCTCTCACACGCTGACTGAAATAGCCTGACTCTCACACGCTGATTGAAAGACGCTGTCTCTCACACTCTGACTGAAAGACCATATCAGTCACACACTGTCTGAAAGAACCTATCTCTCACACAATGATTGAAAGACCTTGTCTCTGACAGACTGACTAAAGACACTAAATCTCACACACTGACTGAAAGACGCTGTCTCTCACACACTGTCTGAAAGACCATGTCTCTCACAGACGGAATGAAAGACCATGTCTCTCACACATTCACTGAAAGACCATGTCTCTCACAGACTGACTGAAAGACCCTTTCTCTCACACACTGACTGAAAGTCCCTGTCTCTCACACACTTATTTGAAAGACCCTGTCTCTCACTCACTGAATGAAAGAACCTGTCTCTCACACACTGACTGAAAGAACCTGTCTCTCACACACTGACTGAAAGAACCTGTCTCTCACACACTGACTGAAAGATGCTGTCTCTCACATCCAGAATGAAAGACACTGTCTCTGTCACACTGACTGAAAGATGTTGTCTCTCAGACACTGAATGAGAGACGCTGTCTCTCACACACAGTTTGATAGATGCTGTCTCTCACAGAGTGACTGAATGACGCGGTCACTCACACACTGACTGAAAGACCATGTCTCTCACAAACTGACTGAAAGATCCTGTCTCTCATAAACTGACTGAAAGATCCTGACTCTCACATGCTGATTGAAAGAACGTGTCTCTCACAAACTGACTGAAAGACCCTGTCTCTCACAGACTGAGTGAAAGACCCTGTCTCTCATACGCTAACTGAAAGACCCTGTCTTTCACACACTGACTGAAAGACCCTGTCTCTCACATGTTGACTGAAATAGCCTGTATCTCACACGCTGATTGAAAGACGCTGTCTCTCACACTCTGACTGAAAGGCCATATCAGTCACACACTGTCTGAAAGAACCTATCTCTCACACAATGATTGAAAGACCGTGTCCCTGACAGACTGACTAAAGACACTAAATCTCACACACTTACTGAAAGACGCTGTCTCTCACACACTGTCTGAAAGACCCTGTCTCTCACAGACTGAATGAAAGACCATGTCTCTCACACAGTTACTGAAAGACGCAGACTCTCACACAATGACTGAAAGACCATGTCTCTCACACACTGACTTAAAAACCCTGTTTCTCAAACACTGACTCAAAGACCCTGTCTCTCACACACTGACTGAAATACCCTGTCTCTCACACACTGACTAAAAGACCCTGTCTCTCACACATTCACTGAAAGACCCTGTCTCACTCACACTGAATGAAAGACCCTGTCTCTCACACACTGACTGAAAGACCCTTTCTCTCACACACTCACTGAAAGAACCTGTCTCTCACACACTGACTGAAAGACCCTGTCTCTCACACACTCACTGAAAGACCCTGTCTCTCACACACTCACTGAAAGACCCTGTCTCTAACACACTGACTGAAAGACCCACCCTCTCACACTCTGACTGAAAGACCCTGTCACACACACACTCACTGATAGACGCTGTCTCTCACACACTCACGGAAAGACGCTGTCTCTCAAACACTGACTGAAAGACTCTATCTCTCACACACTGACTGAAATACCCTGTCTCTCTCACACTGACTGAAAGACACTGTCTCTTCACACTAACTGAAAGACGAGGTCTCTCACACACTGACTTAAAAACCCTGTTTCTCAAACACTGACTCAAAGACCCTGTCTCTCACACACTGACTGAAAGAGCCTGTCTCACACACTGAATGAAAGACCCTGTCTCTCACACACTGACTGAAAGAGCCTGTCACGCACACATGCACTGAAAGACGCTGTCTCTCACACACTCACTGAAAGACCCTGTCTCTCAAACACTGACTGAATGACCCTGTCTCTCAAACACTGACTGAAAGACTCTGTCTCTCACACACTGACTGAAATACCCTGTCTCTCACACACTGATGGAGGACCCTGTATCTCACACACTGACTGAAAGACCCTGTCTCTCACACACTGACTGAAAGACCCTGTCTCTCACACAATGACTGAAAGACCCTGTCTCTCACACATTCACTGAAAGACCCTGTCTCACTCACACCGAATGAAAGACCCTGTCTCTCACACACTGACTGAAAGACCCTTTCTCTCACACACTCACAGAAAGACCCTTTTTCTCACACACTGACTGAAAGACCCTGTCTCTCACAAACTCACTGAAAGACCCTGTCTCTCACACACTCACTGAAAGACCCTGTCTCTAACACACTGACTGAAAGACCCACCCTCTCACACTCTGACTGAAAGACCCTGTCACGCACACACTCACTGATAGACGCTGTCTCACACACTCAGGGAAAGACGCTGTCTCTCAAACACTGACTGAAAGACCCTGTCTCTCACACACTGACTGAAAGACCCTGTCTCTCACACAATGACTGAAAGACCCTGTCTCTCACACATTCACTGAAAGACCCTGTCTCACTCACACCGAATGAAAGACCCTGTCTCTCACACACTGACTGAAAGACCCTTTCTCTCACACACTCACAGAAAGACCCTTTTTCTCACACACTGACTGAAAGACCCTGTCTCTCACAAACTCACTGAAAGACCCTGTCTCTCACACACTCACTGAAAGACCCTGTCTCTAACACACTGACTGAAAGACCCACCCTCTCACACTCTGACTGAAAGACCCTGTCACGCACACACTCACTGATAGACGCTGTCTCACACACTCAGGGAAAGACGCTGTCTCTCAAACACTGACTGAAAGACTCTGTCTCTCACACACTGACTGAAAGACCCTGTCACGCACACATGCACTGAAAGACGCTGTCTCTCACACACTCACTGAAAGACCCTGTCTCTCAAACACTGACTGAATGACCCTGTCTCTCAAACACTGACTGAAAGACACTGTCTCTCACACACTGACTGAAATACCCTGTCTCTCACACACTGATGAAAGAATATGTATCTCACATACTGACTGAAAGACCCTGTCTCTCACACACTGAATGAAAGACCCTGTCTCTCACACACTGACTGAAAGACCCTTTCTCTCACACACTGACTGAAAGACCCTGTCTCTCACACACTGACTGAAAGACCCTGTCTCTCACACACTGAATGAAAGACCCTGTCTCTCACACACTGACTGAAAGACCCTGTCACGCACACATGCACTGAAAGACGCTGTCTCTCACACACTCACTGAAAGGCCCTGTCTCTCAAACACTGACTGAATGACCCTGTCACTCAAACACTGACTCAAAGACTTTGTCTCTCACATACTGACTGAAATACCCTGTCTCTCACACACTGATGAAAGACCCTGTATCTCACACACTGACTGAAAGACCCTGTCTCTCACACACTGACTGAAAGACCCTGTCTCTCACACAATGACTGAAAGACCCTGTCTCTCACACATTTACTGAAAGACCCTGTCTCACTCACACTGAATGAAAGACCCTGTCTCTCACACACTGACTGAAAGACCATTTCTCTCACACAGTCACTGAAAGACCCTGTTTCTCACACACTGACTGAAAGACCCTGTCTCTCACACACTCACTGAAAGACCCTGTCTCTCACACACTCACTGAAAGACCCTGTCTCTAACACACTGACTGAAAGACCCACCCTCTCACACTCTGACTGAAAGACCCTGTCACGCACACACTCACTGATAGACGCTGTCTCACACACTCAGGGAAAGACGCTGTCTCTCAAACACTGACGGAAAGACTCTGTCTCTCACACACTGACTGAAAGACCCTGTCACGCACACATGCACTGAAAGACGCTGTCTCTCACACACTCACTGAAAGACCCTGTCTCTCAAACACTGACTGAATGACCCTGTCTCTCAAACACTGACTGAAAGACTCTGTCTCTCACACACTGACTGAAATACCCTGTCTCTCACACACTGATGAAAGACCCTGTATCTCACACACTGACTGAAAGACCCTGTCTCTCACACACTGACTGAAAGACCCTGTCTCACACACACTGACTGAAAGACCCTGTCTCTCACACGCTGACTGAAATAGCCTGACTCTCACACGCTGATTGAAAGACGCTGTCTCTCACACTCTGACTGAAAGACCATATCAGTCACACACTGTCTGAAAGAACCTATCTCTCACACAATGATTGAAAGACCTTGTCTCTGACAGACTGACTAAAGACACTAAATCTCACACACTGACTGAAAGACGCTGTCTCTCACACACTGTCTGAAAGACCATGTCTCTCACAGACGGAATGAAAGACCATGTCTCTCACACATTCACTGAAAGACCATGTCTCTCACAGACTGACTGAAAGACCCTTTCTCTCACACACTGACTGAAAGTCCCTGTCTCTCACACACTTATTTGAAAGACCCTGTCTCTCACTCACTGAATGAAAGAACCTGTCTCTCACACACTGACTGAAAGAACCTGTCTCTCACACACTGACTGAAAGAACCTGTCTCTCACACACTGACTGAAAGAACCTGTCTCTCACACACTGACTGAAAGATGCTGTCTCTCACATCCAGAATGAAAGACACTGTCTCTGTCACACTGACTGAAAGATGTTGTCTCTCAGACACTGAATGAGAGACGCTGTCTCTCACACACAGTTTGATAGATGCTGTCTCTCACAGAGTGACTGAATGACGCGGTCACTCACACACTGACTGAAAGACCATGTCTCTCACAAACTGACTGAAAGATCCTGTCTCTCATAAACTGACTGAAAGATCCTGACTCTCACATGCTGATTGAAAGAACGTGTCTCTCACAAACTGACTGAAAGACCCTGTCTCTCACAGACTGAGTGAAAGACCCTGTCTCTCATACGCTAACTGAAAGACCCTGTCTTTCACACACTGACTGAAAGACCCTGTCTCTCACATGTTGACTGAAATAGCCTGTATCTCACACGCTGATTGAAAGACGCTGTCTCTCACACTCTGACTGAAAGGCCATATCAGTCACACACTGTCTGAAAGAACCTATCTCTCACACAATGATTGAAAGACCGTGTCCCTGACAGACTGACTAAAGACACTAAATCTCACACACTTACTGAAAGACGCTGTCTCTCACACACTGTCTGAAAGACCCTGTCTCTCACAGACTGAATGAAAGACCATGTCTCTCACACAGTTACTGAAAGACGCAGACTCTCACACAATGACTGAAAGACCATGTCTCTCACACACTGACTTAAAAACCCTGTTTCTCAAACACTGACTCAAAGACCCTGTCTCTCACACACTGACTGAAAGACTCTGTCTCTCACACACTGACTGAAATACCCTGTCTCTCACACACTGACTGAAAGACCCTGTCTCTCACACATTCACTGAAAGACCCTGTCTCACTCACACTGAATGAAAGACCCTGTCTCTCACACACTGACTGAAAGACCCTTTCTCTCACACACTCACTGAAAGAACCTGTCTCTCACACACTGACTGAAAGACCCTGTCTCTCACACACTCACTGAAAGACCCTGTCTCTCACACACTCACTGAAAGACCCTGTCTCTAACACACTGACTGAAAGACCCACCCTCTCACACTCTGACTGAAAGACCCTGTCACACACACACTCACTGATAGACGCTGTCTCTCACACACTCACGGAAAGACGCTGTCTCTCAAACACTGACTGAAAGACTCTATCTCTCACACACTGACTGAAATACCCTGTCTCTCTCACACTGACTGAAAGACACTGTCTCTTCACACTAACTGAAAGACGAGGTCTCTCACACACTGACTTAAAAACCCTGTTTCTCAAACACTGACTCAAAGACCCTGTCTCACACACACTGACTGAAAGAGCCTGTCTCACACACTGAATGAAAGACCCTGTCTCTCACACACTGACTGAAAGCCCCTGTCACGCACACATGCACTGAAAGACGCTGTCTCTCACACACTCACTGAAAGACCCTGTCTCTCAAACACTGACTGAATGACCCTGTCTCTCAAACACTGACTGAAAGACTCTGTCTCTCACACACTGACTGAAATACCCTGTCTCTCACACACTGATGGAGGACCCTGTATCTCACACACTGACTGAAAGACCCTGTCTCTCACACACTGACTGAAAGACCCTGTCTCTCACACAATGACTGAAAGACCCTGTCTCTCACACATTCACTGAAAGACCCTGTCTCACTCACACCGAATGAAAGACCCTGTCTCTCACACATTCACTGAAAGACCCTTTCTCTCACACACTCACAGAAAGACCCTTTTTCTCACACACTGACTGAAAGACCCTGTCTCTCACAAACTCACTGAAAGACCCTGTCTCTCACACACTCACTGAAAGACCCTGTCTCTAACACACTGACTGAAAGACCCACCCTCTCACACTCTGACTGAAAGACCCTGTCACGCACACACTCACTGATAGACGCTGTCTCACACACTCAGGGAAAGACGCTGTCTCTCAAACACTGACTGAAAGACTCTGTCTCTCACACACTGACTGAAAGACCCTGTCACGCACACATGCACTGAAAGACGCTGTCTCTCACACACTCACTGAAAGACCCTGTCTCTCAAACACTGACTGAATGACCCTGTCTCTCAAACACTGACTGAAAGACTCTGTCTCTCACACACTGACTGAAATACCCTGTCTCTCACACACTGATGAAAGACCCTGTCTCTCACACACTGACTGAAAGACCCTGTCTCTCACACACTGACTGAAAGACCCTGTCTCACACACACTCACTGAAAGACCCTGTCTCTCACACATTCACTGAAAGACCCTGTCTCACTCACACTGAATGAAAGACCCTTTCTCTCACACACTGACTGAAAGACCCTGTCTCTCACACACTCACTGAAAGACCCTGTCTCTCACACACTCACTGAAAGAACCTGTCTCTAACACACTGACTGAAAGACCCACCCTCTCACACTCTGACTGAAAGACCCTGTCACGCACACACTCACTGATAGACGCTGTCTCTCACACACTCACGGAAAGACGCTGTCTCTCAAACACTCACTGAAAGACTCAGTCTCTCACACACTGACTGAAATACCCTGTCTCTCTCACACTGACTGAAAGACACTGTCTCTTCACACTAACTGAAAGACGAGGTCTCTCACTCACTGACTGAATGACACTGTATCACAAACACTGACTGAAAGACTCTGTCTCTCACACACTGACTGAAATACCCTGTCTCTCACACACTGATGAAAGACCCTGTCTCTCACACATTCACTGAAAGACCCTGTCTCACTCACACCGAATGAAAGACCCTGTCTCTCACACACTGACTGAAAGACCCTTTCTCTCACACACTCACAGAAAGACCCTTTTTCTCACACACTGACTGAAAGACCCTGTCTCTCACAAACTCACTGAAAGACCCTGTCTCTCACACACTCACTGAAAGACCCTGTCTCTAACACACTGACTGAAAGACCCACCCTCTCACACTCTGACTGAAAGACCCTGTCACGCACACACTCACTGATAGACGCTGTCTCACACACTCAGGGAAAGACGCTGTCTCTCAAACACTGACTGAAAGACTCTGTCTCTCACACACTGACTGAAAGACCCTGTCACGCACACATGCACTGAAAGACGCTGTCTCTCACACACTCACTGAAAGACCCTGTCTCTCAAACACTGACTGAAAGACCCTGTCTCTCAAACACTGACTGAAAGACTCTGTCTCTCACACACTGACTGAAAAACCCTGTCTCTCACACACTGATGAAAGACCCTGTCTCTAACACACTGACTGAAAGACCCTGTCTCTCACACACTGACTGAAAGACCCTGTCTCACACACACTGACAGAAAGACCCTGTCTCTCACACATTCACTGAAAGACCCTGTCTCACTCACACTGAATGAAAGACCCTTTCTCTCACACACTGACTGAAAGACCCTGTCTCTCACACACTCACTGAAAGACCCTGTCTCTCACACACTCACTGAAAGAACCTGTCTCTAACACACTGACTGAAAGACCCACCCTCTCACACTCTGACTGAAAGACCCTGTCACGCACACACTCACTGATAGACGCTGTCTCTCACACACTCACGGAAAGACGCTGTCTCTCAAACACTCACTGAAAGACTCAGTCTCTCACACACTGACTGAAATACCCTGTCTCTCTCACACTGACTGAAAGACACTGTCTCTTCACACTAACTGAAAGACGAGGTCTCTCACTCACTGACTGAATGACACTGTATCACAAACACTGACTGAAGTATTCTGTCTCTCACACGATGACTGAAATACTCTGCCTAATACACTGTATGAAAGACCCCCTTTCACACACTGACTTAAAGTCTCTGTCTCTCACACAATGACTGAAGGAGCCTGTCTCTCACACACTAACTGAAAGACCGTATCTCACACTCTGACTGAAAGACACTAAATCTCACACACTGAACGAAGATGCAGACTCTCACACAATGAAAGAAAGACAATGTCTCTCACACACTGACTTAAAAACCCTGTTTCTCAAACACTGACTCAAAGACCCTGTCTCTCACACACTGACTGAAAGAGCCTGTCTCTCACACACTGAATGAAAGACCCTGTCTCTCACACACTGACTGAAAGACCCTGTCACGCACACATGCACTGAAAGACGCTGTCTCTCAAACACTGACTGAATGACCCTGTCTCTCAAACACTGACTGAAAGACTCTGTCTCTCACACACTGACTGAAATACCCTGTCTCTCACACACTGATGAAAGACCCTGTATCTCACACACTGACTGAAAGACCCTGTCTCTCACACACTGACTGAAAGACCCTGTCTCTCACACAATGACTGAAAGACCCTGTCTCTCACACATTCACTGAAAGACCCTGTCTCACTTACACTGAATGAAAGACCCTGTCTCTCACACACTGACTGAAAGACCCTTTCTCTCACACACTCACTAAAAGACCCTGTTTCTCACACACTGACTGAAAGACCCTGTCTCTCACACACTCACTGAAAGACCCTGTCTCTCACACACTCACTGAAAGACCCTGTCTCTAACAGACTGACTGAAAGACCCACCCTCTCACACTCTGACTGAAAGACCCTGTCACGCACACACTCACTGATAGACGCTATCTCTCACACACTCACGGAAAGACGCTGTCTCTCAAACACTGACTGAAATACCCTGTCTCTCACACACTGATGAAAGTCCATGTCTCTCACAAAATGACTGAAAGACCCTGCCTCTCACACACTGACTGAAAGACCCTGTCTCTCACACACTGATGAAAGTCCATGTCTCTCACAAAATGACTGAAAGACCCTGTCTCTCACACACTGACTGAAAGACCCTGTCTCTCACACATTCACTGAAAGACCCTGTCTCTCACACACTGACTGAAAGACCCTGTCTCTCAGACACTGACTGAAAGACCCTGTCTCTCACACACTGACTGAAAGACCCTGTCTCTCACACACAGACTGAATGACGCTGTCTCACACACACTCACTGAAAGACCCTCTGTCTCACAAACTGATTGAAAGAACCTGTCTCTCACACACTGAGTGAAAGAGCCTGTCTCTCACGCACTGACTGAATGACGCTGTCTCTCACACACTGAATGAAAGACGCTGTCTCTCACACACTGACTGAAAGACGCTGTCCCTCACACACTGACTGAAAGATGCTGTCTCTCACACATTGAATGAAAGACCCTGTCTCACTCACACTGAATGAAAGACGCCGTCTCTCAAACACTGACTGAATGATGCTGTCTCTCGCACACCGACTGAAAGACCATGTCTGTCACACACGGACTGAAAGATCCTTTCTCTCACACACTGACAGAAAGACCCTGTCTCTCACACACTCACTGAAAGACCCTGTCTCTCACACACTGACTGAAAGACCCTATCACTCACACACTGACTGAAAGAAACTGTCTCTCACACACTGACTGAAAGACGCTTTCTCTCACACAAAGACTGAAAGACGCTGTCACTCGCACATTCACTGAAAGACCCTGTCTCTCACAAACTGATTGAAAAAACCTGTCTCTCACACACTGAATGAAAGACAACGTCTCTCACACACTGAATGAAATACCCTGTCTCTCACACTCTGACTGAAAGATGCTGTCTCTCACACACTGAATGAAAGACGCTGTCGCTCACAAACTGACTGAAAGACCCTGTCTCTCACAAACTGACTGAAAGATGCTGTCTCTCACACACTGAATGAAAGACACTGTCTCACTCACACTGACTGAAAGACGTCGGGTCTCAAACACTGTCTGAATGACGCTATCTCTCACACAATGAATGAAAGACCATGTATGTCACACAGTGACTGATAGATGCTGTCTCTCACACACTGAATGAAAGACCCTGTCTCACTAACACTGACTGAAAGACGCCGTCTCTCAAACACTGACTGAATGAATCTGTCTCTCGCACACTGACTGAAATACCATGTTTGTCTCACACTGAATGAAAGATCCTGTCTCTCAAACACTGACTGAACGACCCTTTCTCTCACAAACTCACTGAAAGACCCTGTCTCTCACACACTGACTGAAAGACACTGTCTCTTCACACTAACTGAAAGGCGAGGTCTCTCAGTCACTGACTGAAAGACACTGTCTCCCAAACACTGACTGAAATATTCTGTCTCTCACACGATGACTGAAATACTCTGCCTAATACACTGTATGAAAGACCCCCTTTCACACACTGACTGAAAGTCTCTGTCTCTCACACAATGACTGAAAGGGCCTGTCTCTCACACACTTACTGAAAGACCGTGTCTCACACTCTGACTGAAAGACACTAAATCTCACACACTGAATGAAAGACCCTGTCTCTCACACACTGACTGAAAGACCCTGTCTCTCACACACTGAATGAAAGACCCTGTCTCTCACACACTCACTGAAAGACCCTGCCTCTCACACACTGACTGAAAGACCCTGTCTATCACACACTGACTGAAAGAGGCTGTCTCTCACAAATCACTGAAAGACCCTGTCTATCAAACACTGACTGAAAGACCCTTTCTCTCACATACTTATTGAAGGACCACGTCTCTCACATACTGACTGAAAGAACCTGTCTCTCACAGATTGACTGAAAGACCCTTTCTCTCACACACTGACTGAAAGTCCCTGTCTCTCACACACTCATTTGAAAGACCCTGTCTCTCACTCACTGACTGAAAGAACCTGTCTCTCACACACTGAATGAAAGAACCTGTCTCTCACACACTGACTGAAAGATGCTGTCTCTCACATCCAGAATGAAAGACACTGTCTCTGTCACACTGACTGAAAGATGGTGTCTCTCAGACACTGAATGAGAGATGCTGTCTCTCACACACAGTTTGATAGATGCTGTCTCTCACAGACTGACTGAATGACGCGGTCACTCACACACTGACTGAAAGACCATGTCTCTCACACACTGACTGAAAGATCCTGTCTCTCATAAACTGACTGAAAGATACTGTCTCTCATAAACTGACTGAAAGATCCTGTCTCTCACATGCTGATTGAAAGAACGTGTCTCTCACAAACTGACTGAAAGACCCTGTCTCTCACAGATTGAGTGAAAGACCCTGTCTCTCATACGCTAACTGAAAGACCCTGTCTCTCAGACATTGACTGAAAGACCCTGTCTCTCACACGCTGACTGAAATAGCCTGACTCTCACACGCTGATTGAAAGACGCTGTCTCTCACACTCTGACTGAAAGACCATATCAGTCACACACAGTCTGAAAGATCCTATCTCTCACACAATGATTGAAAGAGCTTGTCTCTGACAGACTGACTAAAGACACTAAATCTCACACACTGACTGAAAGACGCTATCTCTCACACACTGTCTGAAAGACACTGTCTCTCACAGACTGAATGAAAGACCATGTCTCTCACACAGTTACTGAAAGACGCAGACTCTCACACAATGACTGAAAGACCATGTCTCTCACACACTGACTTAAAAACCCTGTTTCACAAACACTGACTCAAAGAACCTGTCTCTCACACTCTGACTGAAAGACCCTGTCTCTCACACACTGACTGAATGACGATGTCTCTCACACACTGAATAAAAGACCCTGCCTCTCACACAATGACTGAAAGACCCTGTCTCTCACACACTGACAGAAAGACCCTGTCTCTCAAACACTGACTGAAAGACCCTGTCTCTCAAACACTGACTGAAAGACTCTCCCTCTCACACTCTCACTGAAAGACCCTGTCACGCCCACACTCACTGAATGACGCTGTCTCTCACACACTCACGGAAAAACGCTGTCTATCAAACACTGACTGAAAGAGTCTGTCTCTCACACACTGTCTGAAATAACCTGTCTCTCACACACTGATAAAAGTCCATGTCTCTCACAAAATGACTGAAAGACCCTGTCTCTCACACACTGACTGAAAGATCCTGTCTCTCACACTCTAACTGAAAGACCCTGTCTCTCACCCATTCACTGAAAGACCCTGTCTCTCACACACTCACTGAAAGACCCTGTCTCTCACACACTGACTGAAAGACACTGTCTCTCACACACTCACATGAAAGACCCTGTCTATCACACACTGACTGAAAGAAACTTTCTCTCTCATACTGATTGAAAGTCCGCGTCTCTCACATACTGATTGAAAGACCCTGCCTCTCACACACTGACTGAAAGACCCTGTCTATCACACACTGACTGAAAGAGGCTGTCTCTCACAAATCACTGAAAGACCCTGTCTATCACACACTGACTGAAAGACCCTTTCTCTCACATACTGATTGAAGGACCAGGTCTCTCACATACTGACTGAAAGAACCTGTCTCTCACACATTCACTGAAAGACCATGTCTCTCACAGACTGACTGAAAGACCCTTTCTCTCACACACTGACTGAAAGTCCCTGTCTCTCACACACTCATTTGAAAGACCCTGTCTCTCACTCACTGAATGAAAGAACCTGTCTCTCACACACTGACTGAAAGAACCTGTCTCTCACACACTGACTGAAAGAACCTGTGTCTCACACAGTGACTGAAAGACGCTGTCTCTAACACACTGACTGAAAGACCCTGTCTCTCACATTCTGACTGAAATAGCCTGTCTCTCACACGCTGATTGAAAGACGCTGTCTCTCACACGCTGACTGAAAGACCCTGTGTCTCACACAGTGACTGAAAGACGCTGTCTCTAACACACTGACTGAAAGACCCTGTCTCTCACATTCTGACTGAAATAGACTGTCTCTCACACGCTGATTGAAAGACGCTGTCTCTCACACGCTGACTGAAAGGCCATATCAGGCACACACTGTCTGAAAGATCCTATCTCTCACACAATGATTGAAAGACCATGTCTCTGACAGACTGACTAAAGACACTAAATCTCACACACTGACTGAAAGACGCTGTCTCTCACACACTGACTGAAAGACGCAGTCTCTCACACCCTGTCTGAGAGACCCTTTCTCTCACACACTCACTGGAAGACCCTGTCTCTCACACATTGACTGAAAGACCCTGTCTCTCACACTCTCACTGAAAGACCCTGTCTCTCACACACTAACTGAAAGACCCTGTCTCTCACACACTGACTGAAAGACCCACCCTCTCACAATCTGACTGAAAGACCCTGTCTCTTCACACACTCACTGATAGATGCTGTCTCTCACACACTCACGGAAAGACGCTGTCTCTCAAACACTGACAGAAAGACTCTGTCTTTCACAGACTGACTGAAATACCCTGTCTCTCACACACTGCTGAAAGTCCATGTCTCTCACAAAATGACTGAAAGACCCTGTCTCTCACACACTGACTGAAAGATGCTGTCTCTCACACACTGAATGAAAGACCCTGTCTCTCACAAATCATTGAAAGACCCTGTCTATCACACACTGACTGAAAGACCCTTTCTCTCACATACTGATTGAAGGACCACATCTCTCACATACTGACTGAAAGAAACTGTCTCTCACACATTCACTGAAAGACCATGTCTCTCACAGACTGACTGAAAGACCCTTTCTCTCACACACTGACTCAAAGTCCCTGTCTCTCACACACTCATTTGAAAGACCCTGTCTCTCACTCACTGACTGAAAGAACCTGTCTCTCACACACTGAATGAAAGAACCTGTCTCTCACACACTGACTGAAAGACCCTGTCTCTCACACACTGACTGAAAGACCCACCCTCTCACAATCTGACTGAAAGACCCTGTCTCTTCACACACTCACTGATAGATGCTGTCTCTCACACACTCACGGAAAGACGCTGTCTCTCAAACACTGACTGAAAGACTCTGTCTTTCACAGACTGACTGAAATACCCTGTCTCTCACACACTGCTGAAAGTCCATGTCTCTCACAAAATGACTGAAAGACCCTGTCTCTCACACACTGACTGAAAGATGCTGTCCCTCACACACTGAATGAAAGACCCTGTCTCTCACAAATCATTGAGAGACCCTGTCTATCACACACTGACTGAAAGACCCTTTCTCTCACATACTGATTGAAGGACCACATCTCTCACATACTGACTGAAAGAAACTGTCTCTCACACATTCACTGAAAGACCATGTCTCTCACAGACTGACTGAAAGACCCTTTCTCTCACACACTGACTCAAAGTCCCTGTCTCTCACACACTCATTTGAAAGACCCTGTCTCTCACTCACTGACTGAAAGAACCTGTCTCTCACACACTGAATGAAAGAACCTGTCTCTCACACACTGACTGAAAGATGCTGTCTCTCACATCTAGAATGAAAGACACTGTCTCTGTCACACTGACTGAAAGATGGTGTCTCTCAGACACTGAATGAGAGATGCTGTCTCTCACACACAGTTTGATAGATGCTGTCTCTCACAGACTGACTGAATGACGCTGTCACTCACACACTGACTAAAAGACCATGTCTCTCATAAACTGACTGAAAGATCCTGTCTCTCACAAACTGACTGAAAGATACTGTCTCTCACATGCTGATTGAAAGAATGTGTCTCTCACAGACTGAGTGAAAGACCCTGTCTCTCACACGCTAACTGAAAGACCCTGTCTCTCACACACTGACTGAAAGACCCTGTGTTTCACACAGTGACTGAAAGACGCTGTCTCTAACACACTGACTGAAAGACCCTGTCTCTCACATTCTGACTGAAATAGCCTGTCTCTCACACGCTGATTGAAAGACGCTGTCTCTCACACGCTGACTGAAAGACCATATCAGTCACACACTGTCTGAAAGATCCTATCTCTCACACAATGATTGAAAGACCATGTCTCTGACAGACTGACTAAAGACACTAAATCTCACACACTGACTGAAAGACGCTGTCTCTCACACACTGACTGAAAGACGCAGTCTCTCACACCCTGTCTGAAAGACCCTTTCTCTCACACACTCACTGGAAGACCCTGTCTCTCACACATTGACTGAAAGACCCTGTCTCTCACACTCTCACTGAAAGACCCTGTCTCTCACACACTAACTGAAACACCCTGTCTCTCACACACTGACTGAAAGACCCACCCTCTCACAATCTGACTGAAAGACCCTGTCTCGCACACACTCACTGATAGATGCTGTCTCTCACACACTCACGGAAAGACGCTGTCTCTCAAACACTGACTGAAAGACTCTGTCTCTCACAGACTGACTGAAATACCCTGTCTCTCACACACTGCTGAAAGTCCATGTCTCTCACAAAATGACCGAAAGACCCTGTCTCTCACAGACTGACTGAAAGACCCTGTCTCTCACACATTCACTGAAAGACCCTGTCTCTCACACACTGACTGAAAGACCCTGTCTCACAGAAACTGACTGAAAGACCCTGTCTCTCAGAAACTGACTGAAAGACCCTGTCTCTCACACACTGACTGAAAGACCCTGTCTCTCACTCACTGACTGAAAGAACCTGTCTCTCACACACTGAATGAAAGAACCTGTCTCTCACACACTGACTGAAAGATGCTGTCTCTCACATCCAGAATGAAAGACACTGTCTCTGTCACACTGACTGAAAGATGGTGTCTCTCAGACACTGAATGAGAGACGCTGTCTCTCACACACAGTTTGATAGATGCTGTCTCTCACAGACTGACTGAATGACGCGGTCACTCACACACTGACTGAAAGACCATTTCTCTCACACACTGACTGAAAGATCCTGTCTCTCATAAACTGACTGAAAGATCCTGTCTCTCACAAACTGACTGAAAGATCCTGTCTCTCACATGCTGATTGAAAGAACGTGTCTCTCACAATCTGACTGAAAGACCCTGTCTCTCACAGATTGAGTGAAAGACCCTGTCTCTCATACGCTAACTGAAAGACCCTGTCTCTCAGACACTGACTGAAAGACCCTGTCTCTCACACGCTGACTGAAATAGCCTGTCTCTCACACGCTGATTGAAAGACGCTGTCTCTCACACTCTGACTGAAAGACCATATCAGTCACACACTGTCTGAAAGATCCTATCTCTCACACAATGATTGAAAGAGCTTGTCTCTGACAGACTGACTAAAGACACTAAATCTCACACACTGACTGAAAGACGCTATCTCTCACACACTGTCTGAAAGACCCTGTCTCTCACAGACTGAATGAAAGACCATGTCTCTCACACAGTTACTGAAAGACGCAGACTTTCACACAATGACTGAAAGACCATGTCTCTCACACACTGACTTAAAAACCCTGTTTCACAAACACTGACTGAAAGAGCCTGTCTCTCACACACTGAATGAAAGACCCTGTCTCTCACACACTGACTGAAAGACCCTGTCACGCACTCGTTGAAAGACGCTGTCTCTCACACACTCACTGAAAGAGCCTGTCTCTCAAACACTGACTGAAAGACTCTGTCCCTCACACACTGACTGAAAGACCCTTGTCTCACACACTGACTGAAAGACCCTGTCTCTCACACACTGACTGAAAGACCCTGTCTCTCACACACTGACTGAAAGACCCTGCCTCTCACACATTGACTGAAAGACCCTGTCTCTCACAAACTGATTGAAAGAACCTGTCTCTCACACACTGAATGAAAGACACTGTCTCTCACACACTGACTGAAAGATGCTGTCTCTCACACACTGAATGACAGACGCTGTCTCTCACACATTGACTGAAAGACGCTGTCCCTCACACACTGACTGAAAGATGCTGCCTCTCACACATTGAATGAAAGACCCTGTTTCACTCAGACTGAATGAAAGACCATGTCTCTCACACATTGACTGAAAGACCCTTTCTCTCACACACTCACTGAAAGACCCTGTCTTTCACACACTGACTGAAAGACCCTGTCTCTCACACACTGACTGAAAGACCCTGTCTCTCACGCACTGACTGAAAGACCCTCCCTCTCACACTCTCACTGAAAGACCCTGTCACGCCCACACTCACTGAAAGACGCTGTCTCTCACACACTCACGGAAAGACGCTGTCTATCAAACACTGACTGAAAGACTCTGTCTCTCACACACTGACTGAAATAACCTGTCTCTCACACACTGATGAAAGTCCATGTCTCTCACAAAATGACTGAAAGACATTGTCTCTCACACATTCACTGAAAGATCCTGTCTCTCACACTCTAACTGAAAGACCCTGTCTCTCACCCATTCACTGAAAGACCCTGTCTCTCACACACTGACTGAAAGACCCTGTCTCTCACACACTGACTGAAAGACCCTGTCTCTCACACACTGACTGAAAGACCCCGTCTCTCACACACAGCTGAATGATGCTGTCACTCACACACTCACTGAAAGACCCCCTCTCTCACAAACTGATTGAAAGAACCTGTCTCTCACACTCTGACTGAAAGACCCTGTCTCTCACACACTGACTGAATGACGATGTCTCTCACACACTGAATGAAAGACCCTGCCTCTCACACAATGACTGAAAGACCCTGTCTCTCACACACTGACAGAAAGACCCTGTCTCTCAAACACTGACTGAAAGACCCTCCCTCTCACACTCTCACTGAAAGACCCTGTCACACCCACACTCACTGAAAGACGCTGTCTCTCACACACTCACGGAAAAACGCTGTCTATCAAACACTGACTGAAAGAGTCTGTCTCTCACACACTGACTGAAATAACCTGTCTCTCACACACTGATGAAATTCCATGTCTCTCACAAAATGACTGAAAGACCCTATCTCTCACACACTGACTGAAAGATCCAGTCTCTCACACTCTAACTGAAAGACCCTGTCTTTCACCCATTCACTGAAAGACCCTGTCTCTCACACACTCACTGAAAGACCCTGTCTCTCACACACTGACTGAAAGACACTGTCTCTCACACACTCACATGAAAGACCCTGTCTATCACACACTGACTGAAAGAAACTTTCTCTCTCATACTGATTGAAAGTCCGCGTCTCTCACATACTGATTGAAAGACCCTGCCTTTCACACACTGACTGAAAGACCCTGTCTATCACACACTGACTGAAAGAGGCTGTCTCTCACAAATCACTGAAAGACCCTGTCTATCACACACTGACTGAAAGACCCTTTCTCTCACATACTGATTGAAGGACCACGTCTCTCACATACTGACTGAAAGAACCTGTCTCTCACACATTCACTGAAAGACCATGTCTCTCACAGACTGACTGAAAGACCCTTTCTCTCACACACTGACTGAAAGAACCTGTCTCTCACACACTGACTGAAAGAACCTGTGTCTCACACAGTGACTGAAAGACGCTGTCTCTAACACACTGACTGAAAGACCCTGTCTCTCACATTCTGATTGAAATAGCCTGTCTCTCACACGCTGATTGAAAGACGCTGTCTCTCACACGCTGACTGAAAGACCCTGTGTCTCACACAGTGACTGAAAGAGCCTGTCTCTAACACACTGACTGAAAGACCCTGTCTCTCACATTCTGACTGAAATAGCCTGTCTCTCACACGCTGATTGAAAGACGCTGTCTCTCACACGCTGACTGAAAGACCATATCAGTCACACACTGTCTGAAAGATCCTATCTCTCACACAATGATTGAAAGACCATGTCTCTGACAGACTGACTAAAGACACTAAATCTCACACACTGACTGAAAGACGCTGTCTCTCACACACTGACTGAAAGACGCAGTCTCTAACACACTGTCTGAAAGACCATTTCTCTCACACACTCACTGGAAGACCCTGTCTCTCACACATTGACTGAAAGACCCTGTCTCTCACACTCTCACTGAAAGACCCTGTCTCTCACACACTAACTGAAAGACCCTGTCTCTCACACACTGACTGAAAGACCCACCCTCTCACAATCTGACTGAAAGACCCTGTCTCGCACACACTCACTGATAGATGCTGTCTCTCACACACTCACGGAAAGACGCTGTCTCTCAAACACTGACTGAAAGACTCTGTCTCTCACAGACTGACTGAAATACCCTGTCTCTCACACACTGCTGAAAGTCCATGTCTCTCACAAAATGACTGAAAGACCCTGTCTCTCACACACTGACTGAAAGATGCTGTCTCTCACACACTGAATGAAAGACCCTGTCTCTCACAAATCATTGAAAGACCCTGTCTATCACAAACTGACTGAAAGACCCTTTCTCTCACATACTGATTGAAGGACCACATCTCTCACATACTGACTGAAAGAAACTGTCTCTCACACATTCACTGAAAGACCATGTCTCTCACAGACTGACTGAAAGACCCTTTCTCTCACACACTGACTCAAAGTCCCTGTCTCTCACACACTCATTTGAAAGACCCTGTCTCTCACTCACTGACTGAAAGAACCTGTCTCTCACACACTGAATGAAAGAACCTGTCTCTCACACACTGACTGAAAGATGCTGTCTCTCACATCTAGAATGAAAGACACTGTCTCTGTCACACTGACTGAAAGATGGTGTCTCTCAGACACTGAATGAGAGATGCTGTCTCTCACACACAGTTTGATAGATGCTGTCTCTCACAGACTGACTGAATGACGCTGTCACTCACACACTGACTGAAAGACCATGTCTCTCACAAACTGACTGAAAGATCCTGTCTCTCACAAACTGACTGAAAGATACTGTCTCTCACACACTAACTGAAAGACCCTGTCTCTCACACACTGACTGAAAGACCCTGTGTCTCACACAGTGACTGAAAGATGCTGTCTCTAACACACTGACCGAAAGACCCTGTCTCTCACATTCTGACTGAAATAGCCTGTCTCTCACACGCTGATTGAAAGACGCTGTCTCTCACACGCTGACTGAAAGACCATATCAGTCACACACTGTCTGAAAGATCCTATCTCTCACACAATGATTGAAAGACCATGTCTCTGACAGACTGACTAAAGACACTAAATCTCACACACTGACTGAAAGACGCTGTCTCTCACACACTGACTGAAAGACCCTTTCTCTCACACACTCACTGGAAGACCCTGTCTCTCACACATTGACTGAAAGACCCTGTCTCTCACACTCTCACTGAAAGACCCTGTCTCTCACACACTAACTGAAAGACCCTGTCTCTCACACACTGACTGAAAGACCCACCCTCTCACAATCTGACTGAAAGACCCTGTCTCGCACACACTCACTGATAGATGCTGTCTCTCACACACTCACGGAAAGACGCTGTCTCTCAAACACTGACTGAAAGACTCTGTCTCTCACAGACTGACTGAAATACCCTGTCTCTCACACACTGCTGAAAGTCCATGTCTCTCACAAAATGACCGAAAGACCCTGTCTCTCACAGACTGACTGAAAGACCCTGTCTCTCACACATTCACTGAAAGACCCTGTCTCTCACACACTGACTGAAAGACCCTGTCTCACAGAAACTGACTGAAAGACCCTGTCTCTCAGAAACTGACTGAAAGACCCTGTCTCTCACACACTGACTGAAAGACCCTGTCTCTCACAAACTGACTGAAAGACACTGTCTCTCACACACTCACATGAAAGACCCTGTCTATCACACACTGACTGAAAGACACTTTCTATCACACACAGACTGAATGACGAAGTCGCACACACACTCACTGAAAGTCCCTCTCTCTCACAAACTGATTGAAAGAACCTGTCTCTCACACACTGAATGAAAGACCCTGTCTCTCACACACTGACTGAAAGACCCCGTCTCTCACACATAGCTGAATGATGCTGTCGCTCACACACTCACTGAAAGACCCCCTCTCTCACAAACTGATTGAAAGTACCTGTCTCTCACACACTGACTGAAAGACCCTGTCTCTCACACACTGACTGAAAGACTCTGTCTCTCACACACTGACTGAAAGACCCCGTCTCTCACACACAGCTGAATGATACTGTCGCTCACACACTCACTGAAAGACCCCCGCTCTCACAAACTGATTGAAAGAACCTGTCTCTCACACACTGACTGAAAGACCCTGTCTCTCACACGCTGACTGAAAGACCCTGTCTCTCACACACTGACTGAAAGACACTGTCTCTCACACACTCACATGAAAGACCCTGTCTATCACACACTGACTGAAAGAAACTTTCTATCACACACTGACTGAAAGAGGCTGTCTCTCACAAATCACTGAAAGACCCTGTCTATCACACACTGACTGAAAGACCCTTTCTCTCACATACTGATTGAAGGACCAGGTCTCTCACATACTGACTGAAAGAACCTGTCTCTCACACATTCACTGAAAGACCATGTCTCTCACAGACTGACTGAAAGACCCTTTCTCTCACACACTGACTGAAATTCCCTGTCTCTCACACACTGACTGAAAGAACCTGTCTCTCACACACTGACTGAAAGAACCTGTCTCTCACACACTGACTGAAAGATGCTGTCTCTCTCATCTAGAATGAAAGACACTGTCTCTGTCACACTGACTGAAAGATGGTGTCTCTCAGACACTGAATGAGAGATGCTGTCTCTCACACACAGTTTGATAGATGCTGTCTCTCACAGACTGACTGAATGACGCTGTCACTCACACAATGTCTGAAAGACCATTTCTCTCACACACTGACTGAAAGATCCTGTCTCTCACAAACTGACTGAAACATACTGTCTCTCACATGCTGATTGAAAGAATGTGTCTCTCACAGACAGAGTGAAAGACCCTGTCTCTCACACCCTGACTGAAAGACCCTGTGTCTCACACAGTGACTGAAAGACGCTGTCTCTAACACTCTGACTGAAAGACCCTGTCTCTCACATTCAGACTGAAATAGCCTGTCTCTCACACGCTGATTGAAAGATGCTGTCTCTCACACGCTGACTGAAAGACCATATCAGGCACACACTGTCTGAAAGATCCTATCTCTCACACAATGATTGAAAGACCATGTCTCTGACAGACTGACTAAAGACACTAAATCTCACACACTGACTGAAAGACGCTGTCTCTCACACACTGACTGAAAGACGCAGTCTCTCACACCCTGTCTGAAAGACCCTTTGTCTCACACACTCACTGGAAGAACCTGTCTCTCACACATTGACTGAAAGACCCTGTCTCTCACACTCTCACTGAAAGACCCTGTCTCTCACACACTGACTGAAAGACCCTGTCTCTCACACACTGACTGAAAGACCATATCAGTCACACACTGTCTGAAAGATCCTATCTCTCACACAATGATTGAAAGAGCTTGTCTCTGACAGACTGACTAAAGACACTAAATCTCACACACTGACTGAAAGACGCTATCTCTCACACACTGTCTGAAAGACCCTGTCTCTCACAGACTGAATGAAAGACCATGTCTCTCACACAGTTACTGAAAGACGCAGACTCTCACACAATGACTGAAAGACCATGTCTCTCACACACTGACTTAAAAACCCTGTTTCACAAACACTGACTCAAAGACCCTGTCTCTCACACACTGACTGAAAGAGCCTGTCTCTCACACACTGAATGAAAGACCCTGTCTCTCACACACTGACTGAAAGAGCCTGTCACGCAATCGTTGAAAGACGCTGTCTCTCACACACTCACTGAAAGAGCCTGTCTCTCAAACACTGACTGAAAGACTCTGTCTCTCACACACTGACTGAAAGACCCTTGTCTCACACACTGACTGAAAGACCCTGTCTCTCACACACTGACTGAAAGACACTGTCTCTCACACACTGACTGAAAGACCCTGCCTCTCACACATTGACTGAAAGACCCTGTCTCTCACACATTCACTGAAAGACCCTGTCTCTCACAAACTGATTGAAAGAACCTGTCTCTCACACACTGAATGAAAGACACTGTCTCTCACACACTGACTGAAAGATGCTGTCTCTCACACACTGAATGACAGACGCTGTCTCTCACACATTGACTGAAAGACGCTGTCCCTCACACACTGACTGAAAGATGCTGCCTCTCACACATTGAATGAAAGACCCTGTTTCACTCAGACTGAATGAAAGACCATGTCTCTCACACATTGACTGAAAGACCCTTTCTCTCACACACTCACTGAAAGACCCTGTCTTTCACACACTGACTGAAAGACCCTGTCTCTCACACACTGACTGAAAGACCCTGTCTCTCACACACTGACTGAAAGACCCTCCCTCTCACACTCTCACTGAAAGACCCTGTCACGCCCACACTCACTGAAAGACGCTGTCTCTCACACACTCACGGAAAGACGCTGTCTATCAAACACTGAATGAAAGACTCTGTCTCTCACACACTGACTGAAATAACCTGTCTCTCACACACTGATGAAAGTCCATGTCTCTCACAAAATGACTGAAAGACATTGTCTCTCACACATTCACTGAAAGATCCTGTCTCTCACACTCTAACTGAAAGACCCTGTCTCTCACCCATTCACTGAAAGACCCTGTCTCTCACACACTGACTGAAAGACCCTGTCTCTCACACACTGACTGAAAGACCCTGTCTCTCACACACTGACTGAAAGACCCCGTCTCTCACACACAGCTGAATGATGCTGTCGCTCACACACTCACTGAAAGACCCCCTCTCTCACAAACTGATTGAAAGAACCTGTCTCTCACACTCTGACTGAAAGACCCTGTCTCTCACACACTGACTGAATGACGATGTCTCTCACACACTGAATGAAAGACCCTGCCTCTCACACAATGACTGAAAGACCCTGTCTCTCACACACTGACAGAAAGACCCTGTCTCTCAAACACTGACTGAAAGACCCTGTCTCTCAAACACTGACTGAAAGACTCTCCCTCTCACACTCTCACTGAAAGACCCTGTCACGCCCACACTCACTGAAAGACGCTGTCTCTCACACACTCACGGAAAAACGCTGTCTATCAAACACTGACTGAAAGAGTCTGTCTCTCACACACTGACTGAAATAACCTGTCTCTCACACACTGATGAAAGTCCATGTCTCTCACAAAATGACTGAAAGACCCTATCTCTCACACACTGACTGAAAGATCCAGTCTCTCACACTCTAACTGAAAGACCCTGTCTTTCACCCATTCACTGAAAGACCCTGTCTCTCACACACTCACTGAAAGACCCTGTCTCTCACACACTGACTGAAAGACACTGTCTCTCACACACTCACATGAAAGACCCTGTCTATCACACACTGACTGAAAGAAACTTTCTCTCTCATACTGATTGAAAGTCCGCGTCTCTCACATACTGATTGAAAGACCCTGCCTCTCACACACTGACTGAAAGACCCTGTCTATCACACACTGACTGAAAGAGGCTGTCTCTCACAAATCACTGAAAGACCCTGTCTATCACACACTGACTGAAAGACCCTTTCTCTCACATACTGATTGAAGGACCACGTCTCTCACATACTGACTGAAAGAACCTGTCTCTCACACATTCACTGAAAGACCATGTCTCTCACAGACTGACTGAAAGACCCTTTCTCTCACACACTGACTGAAAGTCCCTGTCTCTCACACACTGACTGAAAGAACCTGTGTCTCACACAGTGACTGAAAGACGCTGTCTCTAACACACTGACTGAAAGACCCTGTCTCACACATTCTGACTGAAATAGCCTGTCTCTCACACGCTGATTGAAAGATGCTGTCTCTCACACGCTGACTGAAAGACCCTGTGTCTCACACAGTGACTGAAAGACGCTGTCTCTAACACACTGACTGAAAGACCCTGTCTCTCACATTCTGACTGAAATAGCCTGTCTCTCACACGCTGATTGAAAGACGCTGTCTCTCACACGCTGACTGAAAGACCATATCAGTCACACACTGTCTGAAAGATCCTATCTCTCACACAATGATTGAAAGACCATGTCTCTGACAGACTGACTAAAGACACTAAATCTCACACACTGACTGAAAGACGCTGTCTCTCACACACTGACTGAAAGACGCAGTCTCTCACACCCTGTCTGAAAGACCATTTCTCTCACACACTCACTGGAAGACCCTGTCTCTCACACATTGACTGAAATACCCTGTCTCTCACACTCTCACTGAAAGACCCTGTCTCTCACACACTAACTGAAAGACCCTGTCTCTCACACACTGACTGAAAGACCCACCCTCTCACAATCTGACTGAAAGACCCTGTCTCGCACACACTCACTGATAGATGCTGTCTCTCACACACTCACGGAAAGACGCTGTCTCTCAAACACTGACTGAAAGATTCAGTCTCTCACAGACTGACTTAAATACCCTGTCTCTCACACACTGCTGAAAGTCCATATCTCTCACAAAATGACTGAAAGACCCTGTCTCTCACACACTGACTGAAAGATGCTGTCTCTCACACACTGAATGAAAGACCCTGTCTCTCACAAATCATTGAAAGACCCTGTCTATCACAAACTGACTGAAAGACCCTTTCTCTCACATACTGATTGAAGGACCACATCTCTCACATACTGACTGAAAGAAACTGTCTCTCACACATTCACTGAAAGACCATGTCTCTCACAGACTGACTGAAAGACCCTTTCTCTCACACACTGACTCAAAGTCCCTGTCTCTCACACACTCATTTGAAAGACCCTGTCTCTCACTCACTGACTGAAAGAACCTGTCTCTCACACACTGAATAAAAGAACCTGTCTCTCACACACTGACTGAAAGATGCTGTCTCTCACATCTAGAAAGAAAGACACTGTCTCTGTCACACTGACTGAAAGATGGTGTCTCTCAGACACTGAATGAGAGATGCTGTCTCTCACACACATTTTGATAGATGCTGTCTCTCACAGACTGACTGAATGACGCTGTCACTCACACACTGACTGAAAGACCATGTCTCTCACAAACTGACTGAAAGATCCTGTCTCTCACAAACTGACTGAAAGATACTGTCTCTCACATGCTGATTGAAAGAATGTGTCTCTCACAGACTGAGTGAAAGACCCTGTCTCTCACACGCTAACTGAAAGACCCTGTCTCTCACACACTGACTGAAAGACCCTGTGTCTCACACAGTGACTGAAAGATGCTGTCTCTAACACACTGACTGAAAGACCCTGTCTCTCACATTCTGACTGAAATAGCCTGTCTCTCACACGCTGATTGAAAGACGCTGTCTCTCACACGCTGACTGAAAGACCATATCAGTCACACACTGTCTGAAAGATCCTATCTCTCACACAATGATTGAAAGACCATGTCTCTGACAGACTGACTAAAGACACTAAATCTCACACACTGACTGAAAGACGCTGTCTCTCACACACTGACTGAAAGACCCTTTCTCTCACACACTCACTGGAAGACCCTGTCTCTCACACATTGACTGAAAGACCCTGTCTCTCACACTCTCACTGAAAGACCCTGTCTCTCACACACTAACTGAAAGACCCTGTCTCTCACACACTGACTGAAAGACCCACCCTCTCACAATCTGACTGAAAGACCCTGTCTCGCACACACTCACTGATAGATGCTGTCTCTCACACACTCACGGAAAGACGCTGTCTCTCAAACACTGACTGAAAGACTCTGTCTCTCACAGACTGACTGAAATACCCTGTCTCCCACACACTGCTGAAAGTCCATGTCTCTCACAAAATGACCGAAAGACCCTGTCTCTCACAGACTGACTGAAAGACCCTGTCTCTCACACATTCACTGAAAGACCCTATCTCTCACACACTGACTGAAAGACCCTGTCTCACAGAAACTGACTGAAAGACCCTGTCTCTCAGAAACTGACTGAAAGACCCTGTCTCTCACACACTGACTGAAAGACCCTGTCTCTCACACACTGACTGAAAGACCCTGTCTCTCACACACAGACTGAATGACGAAGTCGCACACACACTCACTGAAAGTCCCTCTCTCTCACAAACTGATTGAAAGAACCTGTCTCTCACACACTGAATGAAAGACCCTGTCTCTCACACACTGACTGAAAGACCCCGTCTCTCACACATAGCTGAATGATGCTGTCGCTCACACACTCACTGAAAGACCCCCTCTCTCACAAACTGATTGAAAGAACCTGTCTCTCACGAACTGACTGAAAGACCCTGTCTCTCACACACTGACTGAAAGACTCTGTCTCTCACACAATGACTGAAAGACCCCGTCTCTCACACACAGCTGAATGATACTGTCGCTCACACACTCACTGAAAGACCCCCGCTCTCACAAACTGATTGAAAGAACCTGTCTCTCACACACTGACTGAAAGACCCTGTCTCTCACACACTGACTGAAAGACCCTGTCTCTCACACACTGACTGAAAGACCCTGTCTCTCACACACTGACTGAAAGACACTGTCTCTCACACACTCACATGAAAGACCCTGTCTATCACACACTGACTGAAAGAAACTTTCTATCACACACTGACTGAAAGAGGCTGTCTCTCACAAATCACTGAAAGACCCTGTCTATCACACACTGACTGAAAGACCCTTTCTCTCACATACTGATTGAAGGACCACGTCTCTCACATACTGACTGAAAGAACCTGATTCTCACACATTCTGACTGAAAGACCATGTCTCTCACAGACTGACTGAAAGACCCTTTCTCTCACACACTGACTGAAAGTCCCTGTCTCTCATACACTTATTTGAAAGACCCTGTCTCTCACTCACTGAATGAAAGAACCTGTCTCTCACACACTGACTGAAAGAACCTGTCTCTCACACACTGACTGAAAGAACCTGTCTCTCACACACTGACTGAAAGATGCTGTCTCTCTCATCTAGAATGAAAGACACTGTCTCTGTCACACTGACTGAAAGATGGTGTCTCTCAGACACTGAATGAGAGATGCTGTCTCTCACACACAGTTTGATAGATGCTGTCTCTCACAGACTGACTGAATGACGCTGTCACTCACACAATGTCTGAAAGACCATTTCTCTCACACACTGACTGAAAGATCCTGTCTCTCACAAACTGACTCAAACATACTGTCTCTCACATGCTGATTGAAAGAATGTGTCTCTCACAGACAGAGTGAAAGACCCTGTCTCTCACACCCTGACTGAAAGACCCTGTGTCTCACACAGTGACTGAAAGACGCTGTCTCTAACACTCTGACTGAAAGACCCTGTCTCTCACATTCTGACTGAAATAGCCTGTCTCTCACACGCTGATTGAAAGACGCTGTCTCTCACACGCTGACTGAAAGACCATATCAGGCACACACTGTCTGAAAGATCCTATCTCTCACACAATGATTGAAAGACCATGTCTCTGACAGACTGACTAAAGACACTAAATCTCACACACTGACTGAAAGACGCTGTCTCTCACACACTGACTGAAAGACGCAGTCTCTCACACCCTGTCTGAAAGACCCTTTCTCTCAAACACTCACTGGAAGACCCTGTCTCTCACACATTGACTGAAAGACCCTGTCTCTCACACTCTCACTGAAAGACCCTGTCTCTCACACACTAACTGAAAGACCCTGTCTCTCACACACTGACTGAAAGACCCACCCTCTCACAATCTGACTGAAAGACTCTGTCTCGCACACAATCACTGATAGATGCTGTCTCTCACACACTCACGGAAAGACGCTGTCTCTCAATCACTGACTGAAAGACTCTGTCTCTCACACACTGACTGAAATACCCTGTCTCTCACACACTGATGAAAGTCCATGTCTCTCACAAAATGACTGAAAGACCCTGTCTCTCACACACTGACTGAAAGACCCTGTCTCTCACACATTCACTGAAAGACCCTGTCTCTCACACACTGACTGAAAGACCCTGTCTCTCAGACACTGACTGAAAGACCCTGTCTCTCACACACTGACTGAAAGACCCTGTCTCTCACACACTGACTGAAAGACCCTGTCTCTCATACACTGACTGAAAGACCCGGTTTCTCACACACAGCTGAATGATGCTGTCGCTCACACACTCACTGAAAGACCCCCTCTCTCACAAACTGATTGAATGAACCTGTCTCTCACACACTGACTGAAAGAACCTGTGTCTCACACAGTGACTGAAAGACGCTGTCTCTAACACTCTGACTGAAAGACCCTGTCTCTCACATTCTGACTGAAATAGCCTGTCTCTCACACGCTGATTGAAAGACGCTGTCTCTCACACGCTGACTGAAAGACCATATCAGGCACACACTGTCTGAAAGATCCTATCTCTCACACAATGATTGAAAGACCATGTCTCTGACAGACAGACTAAAGACACTAAATCTCACACACTGACTGAAAGACGCTGTCTCTCACACACTGACTGAAAGACGCAGTCTCTCACACCCTGTCTGAAAGACCCTTTCTCTCAAACACTCACTGGAAGACCCTGTCTCTCACACATTGACTGAAAGACCCTGTCTCTCACACTCTCACTGAAAGACCCTGTCTCTCACACACTAACTGAAAGACCCTGTCTCTCACACACTGACTGAAAGACCCACCCTCTCACAATCTGACTGAAAGACTCTGTCTCGCACACAATCACTGATAGATGCTCTCTCTCACACACTCACGGAAAGACGCTGTCTCTCAATCACTGACTGAAAGACTCTGTCTCTCACACACTGACTGAAATACCCTGTCTCTCACACACTGATGAAAGTCCATGTCTCTCACAAAATGACTGAAAGACCCTGTCTCTCACACACTGACTGAAAGACCCTGTCTCTCACACATTCACTGAAAGACCCTGTCTCTCACACACTGACTGAAAGACCCTGTCTCTCAGACACTGACTGAAAGACCCTGTCTCTCACACACTGACTGAAAGACCCTGTCTCTCACACACTGACTGAAAGACCCTGTCTCTCATACACTGACTGAAAGACCCGGTTTCTCACACACAGCTGAATGATGCTGTCGCTCACACACTCACTGAAAGACCCCCTCTCTCACAAACTGATTGAATGAACCTGTCTCTCACACACTGACTGAAAGACCCTGTCTCTCACACACTGACTGAATGACGATGTCTCTCACATACTGAATGACAGACCCTGCCTCACACAATGACTGAAAGACCCTGTCTCTCACACACTCACTGAAAGACCCTGTCTCTCAGACACTGACTGAAAGAACCTGTCTCTCACACACTCACATGAAAGACCCTGTCTATCACACACTGACTGAAAGAAACTTTCTCTCTCATAATGATTGAAAGTCCGCGTCTCTCACATACTGATTGAAAGACCCTGCCTCTCACACACTGACTGAAAGACCCTGTCTATCACACACTGACTGAAAGAGGCTGTCTCTCACAAATCACTGAAAGACCCTGTCTATCACACACTGACTGAAAGACCCTTTCTCTCACATACTGATTGAAGGACCACGTCTCTCACATACTGACTGAAAGAACCTGTCTCTCACACATTCACTGAAAGACCATGTCTCTCACAGACTGACTGAAAGACCCTTTCTCTCACACACTGACTGAAAGTCCCTGTCTCTCACACACTCATTTGAAAGACCCTGTCTCTCACTCACTGAATGAAAGAACCTGTCTCTCACACACTGACTGAAAGAACCTGTCTCTCACACACTGACTGAAAGAACCTGTCTCTCACACACTGACTGAAAGATGCTGTCTCTCACATCGAGAATGAAAGACACTGTCTCTGTCACACTGACTGAAAGATGGTGTCTCTCAGACACTGAATGAGAGATGCTGTCTCTCACACACAGTTTGATAGATGCTGTCTCTCACAGACTGACTGAATGACGCTGTCACTCACACACTGACTGAAAGACCATGTCTCTCACACACTGACTGAAGAATCCTGTCTCTCACAAACTGACTGAAAGATACTGTCTCTCACATGCTGATTGAAAGAATGAGTCTCTCACAGACTGATTGAAAGACCCTGTCTCTCACACGCTAACTGAAAGACCCTGTCTCTCACACACTGACTGAAAGACCCTGTGTCTCACACAGTGACTGAAAGACGCTGTCTCTAACACACTGACTGAAAGACCCTGTCTCTCACATTCTGACTGAAATAGCCTGTCTCTCACACGCTGATTGAAAGACGCTGTCTCTCACACGCTGACTGAAAGACCATATCAGTCACACACTGTCTGAAAGATCCTATCTCTCACACAATGATTGAAAGACCATGTCTCTGACAGACTGACTAAAGACACTAAATCTCACACACTGACTGAAAGACGCTGTCTCTCACACACTGACTGAAAGACGCAGTCTCTCACACCCTGTCTGAAAGACCATTTCTCTCACACACTCACTGGAAGACCCTGTCTCTCACACATTGACTGAAAGAACCTGTCTCTCACACTCTCACTGAAAGACCCTGTCTCTCACACACTAACTGAAAGACCCTGTCTCTCACACACTGACTGAAAGACCCACCCTCTCACAATCTGACTGAAAGACCCTGTCTCGCACACACTCACTGATAGTTGCTGTCTCTCACACACTCACGGAAAGACGCTGTCTCTCAAACACTGACTGAAAGACTCTGTCTCTCACAGACTGACTGAAATACCCTGTCTCTCACACACTGCTGAAAGTCCATGTCTCTCACAAAATGACTGAAAGACCCTGTCTCTCACACACTGACTGAAAGATGCTGTCTCTCACACACTGACTGAAAGATGCTGTCTCTCACACACTGAATGAAAGACCCTGTCTCTCACAAATCATTGAAAGACCCTGTCTATCACAAACTGACTGAAAGACCCTTTCTCTCACATACTGATTGAAGGACCACATCTCTCACATACTGACTGAAAGAAACTGTCTCTCACACATTCACTGAAAGATCATGTCTCTCACAGACTGACTGAAAGACCCTTTCTCTCACACACTGACTCAAAGTCCCTGTCTCTGACACACTCATTTGAAAGACCCTGTCTCTCACTCACTGACTGAAAGAACCTGTCTCTCACACACTGAATGAAAGAACCTGTCTCTCACACACTGAATGAAAGATGCTGTCTCTCACATCTAGAATGAAAGACACTGTCTCTGTCACACTGACTGATAGATGGTGTCTCTCAGACACTGAATGAGAGATGCTGTCTCTCACACACAGTTTGATAGATGCTGTCTCTCACAGACTGACTGAATGACGCTGTCACTCACACACTGACTGAAAGACCATGTCTCTCACAAACTGACTGAAAGATCCTGTCTCTCACAAACAGCCTGAAAGATACTGTCTCTCACATGCTGATTGAAAGAATGTGTCTCTCACAGACTGAGTGAAAGACCCTGTCTCTCACACGCTAACTGAAAGACCCTGTCTCTCACACACTGACTGAAAGACCCTGTGTCTCACACAGTGACTGAAAGACGCTGTCTCTAACACACTGACTGAAAGACCCTGTCTCTCACATTCTGACTGAAATAGCCTGTCTCTCACACGCTGATTGAAAGACGCTGTCTCTCACACGCTGACTGAAAGACCATATCAGTCACACACTGTCTGAAAGATCCTATCTCTCACACAATGATTGAAAGACCATGTCTCTGACAGACTGACTAAAGACACTAAATCTCACACACTGACTGAAAGACGCTGTCTCTCACACACTGACTGAAAGACGCAGTCTCTCACACCCTGTCTGAAAGACCCTTTCTCTCACACACCCACTGGAAGACCCTGTCTCTCACACATTGACTGAAAGACCCTGTCTCTCACACTCTCACTGAAAGACCCTGTCTCTCACACACTAACTGAAAGACCCTGTCTCTCACACACTGACTGAAAGACCCACCCTCTCACAATCTGACTGAAAGACCCTGTCTCGCACACACTCACTGATAGATGCTGTCTCTCACACCATCACGGAAAGACGCTGTCTCTCAAACACTGACTGAAAGACTCTGTCTCTCACAGACTGACTGAAATACCCTGTCTCTCACACACTACTGAAAGTCCATGTCTCTCACAAAATGACCGAAAGACCCTGTCTCTCACAGACTGACTGAAAGACCCTGTCTCACAGAAACTGACTGAAAGACCCCGTCTCTCACACACTGACTGAAAGACCCTGTCTCTCACACACTGACTGAAAGACCCTGTCTCTCACACACAGACTGAATGACGAAGTCGCACACACACTCACTGAAAGTCCCTCTCTCTCACAAACTGATTGAAAGAACCTGTCTCTCACACACTGAATGAAAGACCCTGCCTCTCACACACTGACTGAAAGACCCCGTCTCTCACACATAGCTGAATGATGCTGTCGCTCACACACTCACTGAAAGACCCCCTCTCTCACAAACTGATTGAAAGAACCTGTCTCTCACACACTGACTGAAAGACCCTGTCTCTCACACACTGACTGAAAGACTCTGTCTCTCACACACAGACTGAAAGATCCCGTCTCTCACACACAGCTGAATGATACTGTCGCTCACACACTCACTGAAAGACCCCCGCTCTCACAAACTGATTGAAAGAACCTGTCTCTCACACACTGACTGAAAGACCCTGTCTCTCACACACTGACTGAAAGACCCTGTCTCTTACACACTGACTGAAAGACACTGTCTCTCACACACTCACATGAAAGACCCTGTCAATCTCACACTGACTGAAAGAAACTTTCTATCACACACTGACTGAAAGAGGCTGTCTCTCACAAATCACTGAAAGACCCTGTCTATCACACACTGACTGAAAGACCCTTTCTCTCACATACTGATTGAAGGACCACGTCTCTCACATACTGACTGAAAGAACCTGTCTCTCACACACTGAATGAAAGAACCTGTCTCTCACACACTGACTGAAAGAACCTGTCTCTCACACACTGACTGAAAGAACCTGTCTCTCACACACTGACTGAAAGATGCTGTCTCTCTCATCTAGAATGAAAGACACTGTCTCTGTCACACTGACTGAAAGATGGTGTCTCTCAGACACTGAATGAGAGATGCTGTCTCTCACACACAGTTTGATAGATGCTGTCTCTCACAGACTGACTGAATGACGCTGTCACTCACACAATGTCTGAAAGACCATTTCTCTCACACACTGACTGAAAGATCCTGTCTCTCACAAACTGACTGAAAGATACTGTCTCTCACATGCTGATTGAAAGAATGTGTCTCTCACAGACAGAGTGAAAGACCCTGTCTCTCACACCCTGACTGAAAGACCCTGTGTCTCACACAGTGACTGAAAGACGCTGTCTCTAACACGCTGACTGAAAGACCCTGTCTCTCACATTCTGACTGAAATAGCCTGTCCCTCACACGCTGATTGAAAGACGCTGTCTCTCACACGCTGACTGAAAGACCATATCAGGCACACACTGTCTGAAAGATCCTATCTCTCACACAATGATTGAAAGACCATGTCTCTGACAGACTGACTAAAGACACTAAATCTCACACACTGACTGAAAGACGCTGTCTCTCACACACTGACTGAAAGACGCAATCTCTCACACCCTGTCTGAAAGACCCTTTCTCTCACACACTCACTGGAAGACCCTGTCTCTCACACATTGACTGAAAGACCCTGTCTCTCACACTCTCACTGAAAGACCCTGTCTCTCAAACACTGACTGAAAGACCCTGTCTCTCACACACACTGACTGAAAGACCCACCCTCTCAAAATCTGACTGAAAGACCCTGTCTCGCACACACTCACTGATAGATGCTGTCTCTCACACACTCACGGAAAGACGCTGTCTCTCAATCACTGACTGAAAGACTCTGTCTCTCACACACTGACTGAAATACCCTGTCTCTCACACACTGCTGAAAGTCCATGTCTCTCACAAAATAACTGAAAGACCCTGTCTCTCACACACTGACTGAAAGACCCTGTCTCTCAAACATTCACTGAAAGACCCTGGCTATCACACACTGACTGAAAGACCCTGTCTCTCAGACACTGACTGAAAGACCCTGTCTATCACACACTGACTGAAAGAGGCTGTCTCTCACAAATCACTGAAAGACCCTGTCTATCACACACTGACTGAATGACCCTTTCTCTCACATACTGATTGAAGGACCACGTCTCTCACATACTGACTGAAAGAACCTGTCTCTCACACATTCACTGAAAGACCATGTCTCTCACAGACTGACTGAAAGACCCTTTCTCTCACACACTGACTGAAAGTCCCTGTCTCTCACACACTCATTTGAAAGACCCTGTCTCTCACTCACTGAATGAAAGAACCTGTCTCTCACACACTGACTGAAAGAACCTGTCTCTCACATACTGACTGAAAGAACCTGTCTCTCACACACTGACTGAAAGATGCTGTCTCTCACATCGAGAATGAAAGACACTGTCTCTGTCACACTGACTGAAAGATGGTGTCTCTCAGACACTGAATGAGAGATGCTGTCTCTCACACACAGTTTGATAGATGCTGTCTCTCACAGACTGACTGAATGACGCTGTCACTCACACACTGACTGAAAGACCATGTCTCTCAAACACTGACTGAAGAATCCTGTCTCTCACAAACTGACTGAAAGATACTGTCTCTCACATGCTGATTGAAAGAATGTGTCTCTCACAGACTGATTGAAAGACCCTGTCTCTCACACGCTAACTGAAAGACCCTGTCTCTCACACACTGACTGAAAGACCCTGTGTCTCACACAGTGACTGAAAGATGCTGTCTCTAACACACTGACTGAAAGACCCTGTCTCTCACATTCTGACTGAAATAGCCTGTCTCTCACACGCTGATTGAAAGACGCTGTCTCTCACACGCTGACTGAAGGACCATATCAGTCACACACTGTCTGAAAGATCCTATCTCTCAAACAATGATTGAAAGACCATGTTTCTGACAGACTGACTAAAGACACTAAATCTCACACACTGACTGCAAGACGCTGTCTCTCACACACTGACTGAAAGACGCAGTCTCTCACACCCTGTCTGAAAGACCATTTCTCTCACACACTCACTGGAAGACCCTGTCTCTCACACATTGACTGAAAGACCCTGTCTCTCACACTCTCACTGAAAGACCCTGTCTCTCACACACTAACTGAAAGACCCTGTCTCTCACACACTGACTGAAAGACCCACCCTCTCACAATCTGACTGAAAGACCCTGTCTCGCACACACTCACTGATAGTTGCTGTCTCTCACACACTCACGGAAAGACGCTGTCTCTCAAACACTGACTGAAAGACTCTGTCTCTCACAGACTGACTGAAATACCCTGTCTCTCACACACTGCTGAAAGATGCTGTCTCTCACACACTGAATGAAAGACCCTGTCTCTCACAAATCATTGAAAGACCCTGTCTATCACAAACTGACTGAAAGACCCTTTCTCTCACATACTGATTGAAGGACCACATCTCTCACATACTGACTGAAAGAAACTGTCTCTCACACATTCACTGAAAGACCATGTCTCTCACAGACTGACTGAAAGACCCTTTCTCTCACACACTGACTCAAAGTCCCTGTCTCTCACACACTCATTTGAAAGACCCTGTCTCTCACTCACTGACTGAAAGAACCTGTCTCTCACACACTGAATGAAAGAACCTGTCTCTCACACACTGACTGAAAGATGCTGTCTCTCACATCTAGAATGAAAGACACTGTCTCTGTCACACTGACTGAAAGATGGTGTCTCTCAGACACTGAATGAGAGATGCTGTCTCTCACACACAGTTTGATAGATGCTGTCTCTCACAGACTGACTGAATGACGCTGTCACTCACACACTGACTGAAAAACCAAGCCTCTCACAAACTGACTGAAAGATCCTGTCTCTCACAAACTGACTGAAAGATACTGTCTCTCACATGCTGATTGAAAGAATGTGTCTCTCACAGACTGAGTGAAAGACCCTGTCTCTCACACGCTAACTGAAAGACCCTGTCTCTCACACCCTGACTGAAAGAACCTGTGTCTCACACAGTGACTGAAAGACGCTGTCTCTAACACACTGACTGAAAGACCCTGTCTCTCACATTCTGACTGAAATAGCCTGTCTCTCACACGCTGATTGAAAGACGCTGTCTCTCACACGCTGACTGAAAGACATATCAGTCACACACTGTCTGAAAGATCCTATCTCTCACACAATGATTGAAAGACCATGTCTCTGACAGACTGACTAAAGACACTAAATCTCACACACTGACTGAAAGACGCTGTCTCTCACACACTGACTGAAAGACGCAGTCTCTCACACCCTGTCTGAAAGACCCTTTCTCTCACACACTCACTGGAAGACCCTGTCTCTCACACATTGACTGAAAGACCCTGTCTCTCACACTCTCACTGAAAGACCCTGTCTCTCACACACTAACTGAAAGACCCTGTCTCTCATACACTGACTGAAAGACCCACCCTCTCACAATCTGACTGAAAGACCCTGTCTCGCACACACTCACTGATAGATGCTGTCTCTCACACAATCACGGAAAGACGCTGTCTCTCAAACACTGACTGAAAGACTCTGTCTCTCACAGACTGACTGAAATACCCTGTCTCTCACACACTACTGAAAGTCCATGTCTCTCACAAAATGACCGAAAGACCCTGTCTCTCACAGACTGACTGAAAGACCCTGTCTCACAGAAACTGACTGAAAGACCCTGTCTCTCACACACTGACTGAAAGACCCTGTCTCTCACACACTGACTGAAAGACCCTGTCTCTCACACACAGACTGAATGACGAAGTCGCACACACACTCACTGAAAGTCCCTCTCTCTCACAAACTGATTGAAAGAACCTGTCTCTCACACACTGAATGAAAGACCCTGTCTCTCACACACTGACTGAAAGACCCCGTCTCTCACACATAGCTGAATGATGCTGTCGCTCACACACTCACTGAAAGACCCCCTCTCTCACAAACTGATTGAAAGAACCTGTCTCTCACACACTGACTGAAAGACCCTGTCTCTCACACACTGACTGAAAGACTCTGTCTCTCACACACAGACTGAAAGATCCCGTCTCTCACACACAGCTGAATGATACTGTCGCTCACACACTCACTGAAAGACCCCCGCTCTCACAAACTGATTGAAAGAACCTGTCTCTCACACACTGACTGAAAGACCCTGTCTCTCACACACTGACTGAAAGATCCTGTCTCTCACAAACTGACTGAAAGATACTGTCTCTCACATGCTGATTGAAAGAATGTGTCTCTCACAGACAGAGTGAAAGACCCTGTCTCTCACACCCTGACTGAAAGACCCTGTGTCTCACACAGTGACTGAAAGACGCTGTCTCTAACACGCTGACTGAAAGACCCTGTCTCTCACATTCTGACTGAAATAGCCTGTCCCTCACACGCTGATTGAAAGACGCTGTCTCTCACACGCTGACTGAAAGACCATATCAGGCACACACTGTCTGAAAGATCCTATCTCTCACACAATGATTGAAAGACCATGTCTCTGACAGACTGACTAAAGACACTAAATCTCACACACTGACTGAAAGACGCTGTCTCTCACACACTGACTGAAAGACGCAGTCTCTCACACCCTGTCTGAAAGACCCTTTCTCTCACACACTCACTGGAAGAACCTGTCTCTCACACATTGACTGAAAGACCCTGTCTCTCACACTCTCACTGAAAGACCCTGTCTCTCAAACACTGACTGAAAGACCCTGTCTCTCACACACACTGACTGAAAGACCCACCCTCTCAAAATCTGACTGAAAGACCCTGTCTCGCACACACTCACTGATAGATGCTGTCTCTCACACACTCACGGAAAGACGCTGTCTCTCAATCACTGACTGAAAGACTCTGTCTCTCACACACTGACTGAAATACCCTGTCTCTCACACACTGCTGAATGTCCATGTCTCTCACAAAATAACTGAAAGACCCAGTCTCTCACACACTGACTGAAAGACCCTGTCTCTCAAACATTCACTGAAAGACCCTGTCTCTCACACACTGATTGAAAGACCCTGTCTCTCAGACACTGACTGAAAGACCCTGTCTATCACACACTGACTGAAAGAGGCTGTCTCTCACAAATCACTGAAAGACCCTGTCTATCACACACTGACTGAATGACCCTTTCTCTCACATACTGATTGAAGGACCACGTCTCTCACATACTGACTGAAAGAACCTGTCTCTCACACATTCACTGAAAGACCATGTCTCTCACAGACTGACTGAAAGACCCTTTCTCTCACACACTGACTGAAAGTCCCTGTCTCTCACACACTCATTTGAAAGACCCTGTCTCTCACTCACTGAATGAAAGAACCTGTCTCTCACACACTGACTGAAAGAACCTGTCTCTCACACACTGACTGAAAGAACCTGTCTCTCACACACTGACTGAAAGATGCTGTCTCTCACATCGAGAATGAAAGACACTGTCTCTGTCACACTGACTGAAAGATGGTGTCTCTCAGACACTGAATGAGAGATGCTGTCTCTCACACACAGTTTGATAGATGCTGTCTCTCACAGACTGACTGAATGACGCTGTCACTCACACAATGTCTGAAAGACCATTTCTCTCACACACTGACTGAAAGATCCTGTCTCTCACAAACTGACTGAAAGATACTGTCTCTCACATGCTGATTGAAAGAATGTGTCTCTCACAGACAGAGTGAAAGACCCTGTCTCTCACACCCTGACTGAAAGACCCTGTGTCTCACACAGTGACTGAAAGACGCTGTCTCTAACACGCTGACTGAAAGACCCTGTCTCTCACATTCTGACTGAAATAGCCTGTCCCTCACACGCTGATTGAAAGACGCTGTCTCTCACACGCTGACTGAAAGACTATATCAGGCACACACTGTCTGAAAGATCCTATCTCTCACACAATGATTGAAAGACCATGTCTCTGACAGACTGACTAAAGACACTAAATCTCACACACTGACTGAAAGACGCTGTCTCTCACACACTGACTGAAAGACGCAGTCTCTCAAACATTCACTGAAAGACCCTGTCTCTCACACACTGACTGAAAGACCCTGTCTCTCAGACACTGACTGAAAGACCCTGTCTCTCAGACACTGACTGAAAGACCCTGTCTCTCACACACTGACTGAAAGACCCTGTCTCTCACACACAGACTGAATGACGCTGTCGCACACACACTCACTGAAAGTCCCTCTCTCTCACAAACAGATTGAAAGAACCTGTCTCTCACACACTGAATGAAAGACCCTGTCTCTCACACACTGACTGAAAGAACCCGTCTCTCACACATAGCTCAATGGTGCTGTCGCTCACACACTCACTGAAAGACCCCCTCTCTCACAAACTGATTGAAAGAACCTGTCTCTCACACACTGACTGAAAGAACCTGTCTCTCACACACTGACTGAATGACGATGTCTCTCACACACTGAATGAAAGACCCTGCCTCTCACACACTGACTGAAAGACCCTGTCTCTCACACACTCACATGAAAGACCCTGTCTATCACACACTGACTGAAAGACCCTGTCTCGCACACACTCACTGATAGATGCTGTCTCTCACACACTCACGGAAAGACGCTGTCTCTCAAACACTGACTGAAAGACTCTGTCTCTCACAGACTGACTGAAATACCGTGTCTCTCACACACTGCTGAAAGTCCATGTCTCTCACAAAATGACTGAAAGACCCTGTCTCTCACACACTGACTGAAAGACCCTGTGTCTCACACAGTGACTGAAAGACGCTGTCTCTAACACACTGACTGAAAGACCCTGTCTCTCACATTCTGACTGAAATAGCCTGTCTCTCACACGCTGATTGAAAGACGCTGTCTCTCACACGCTGACTGAAAGACCATATCAGTCACACACTGTCTGAAAGATCCTATCTCTCACACAATGATTGAAAGACCATGTCACTGACAGACTGACTAAAGACACTAAATCTCACACACTGACTGAAAGACGCTGTCTCTCACACACTGACTGAAAGACGCAGTCTCTCACACCCTGTCTGAAAGACCCTTTCTCTCACACACTCACTGGAAGACCCTGTCTCTCACACATTGACTGAAAGACCCTGTCTCTCACACTCTCACTGAAAGACCCTGTCTCTCACACACTAACTGAAAGACCCTGTCTCTCACACACTGACTGAAAGACCCACCCTCTCACAATCTGACTGAAAGACCCTGTCTCGCACACACTGACTGAAAGACGCTGTCTCTCAAACACTGACTGAAAGACTCTGTCTCTCACAGACTGACTGAAATACCCTGTCTCTCACACACTACTGAAACTCCATGTCTCTCACAAAATGACCGAAAGACCCTGTCTCTTACAGACTGACTGAAAGACCCTGTCTCACAGAAACTGACTGAAAGACCCTGTCTCTCAGAAACTGACTGAAAGACCCTGTCTCTCACACACTGACTGAAAGACCCTGTCTCTCACACACTGACTGAAAGACCCTGTCTCTCACACACAGACTGAATGACGAAGTCGCACACACACTCACTGAAAGTCCCTCTCTCTCACAAACTGATTGAAAGAACCTGTCTCTCACACACTGAATGAAAGACCCTGTCTCTCACACACTGACTGAAAGACCCCGTCTCTCACACATAGCTGAATGATGCTGTCGCTCACACACTCTCTGAAAGACCCCCTCTCTCACAAACTGATTGAAAGAACCTGTCTCTCACACACTGACTGAAAGACCCTGTCTCTCACACAGTGACTGAAAGACTCTGTCTCTCACACACAGACTGAAAGATCCCGTCTCTCACACACAGCTGAATGATACTGTCGCTCACACACTCACTGAAAGACCCCCGCTCTCACAAACTGATTGAAAGAACCTGTCTCTCACACACTGACTGAAAGACCCTGTCTCTCACACACTGACTGAAAGACCCTGTCTCTTGCACACTGACTGAAAGACACTGTCTCTCATAAACTCACATGAAAGACCCTGTCTATCTCACACTGACTGAAAGAAACTTTCTATCACACACTGACTGAAAGAGGCTGTCTCTCACAAATCACTGAAAGACCCTGTCTATCACACACTGACTGAAAGACCCTTTCTCTCACATACTGATTGAAGGACCACGTCTCTCACATACTGACTGAAAGAACCTGTCTCTCACACACTGAATGAAAGAACCTGTCTCTCACACACTGACTGAAAGAACCTGTCTCTCACACACTGACTGAAAGAACCTGTCTCTCACACACTGACTGAAAGATGCTGTCTCTCTCATCTAGAATGAAAGACACTGTCTCTGTCACACTGACTGAAAGATGGTGTCTCTCAGACACTGAATGAGAGATGCTGTCTCTCACACACAGTTTGATAGATGCTGTCTCTCACAGACTGACTGAATGACGCTGTCAATCACACAATGTCTGAGAGACCATTTTTCTCACACACTGACTGAAAGATCCTGTCTCTCACAAACTGACTGAAAGATACTGTCTCTCACATGCTGATTGAAAGAATGTGTCTCTCACAGACAGAGTGAAAGACCCTGTCTCTCACAGCCTGACTGAAAGACCCTGTGTCTCACACAGTGACTGAAAGACGCTGTCTCTAACACGCTGACTGAAAGACCCTGTCTCTCACATTCTGACTGAAATAGCCTGTCCCTTACACGCTGATTGAAAGACGCTGTCTCTCACACGCTGACTGAAAGACTATATCAGGCACACACTGTCTGAAAGATCCTATCTCTCACACAATGATTGAAAGACCATGTCTCTGACAGACTGACTAAAGACACTAAATCTCACACACTGACTGAAAGACGCTGTCTCTCACACACTGACTGAAAGACGCAGTCTCTCACACCCTGTCTGAAAGACCCTTTCTCTCACACACTCACTGGAAGACCCTGTCTCTCACACATTGACTGAAAGACCCTGTCTCTCACACTCTCACTGAAAGACCCTGTCTCTCACACACTGACTGAAAGACCCTGTCTCTCACACACACTGACTGAAAGGCCCACCCTCTCAAAATCTGACTGAAAGACCCTGTCTCGCACACACTCACTGATAGATGCTGTCTCTCACACACTCACGGAAAGACGCTGTCTCTCAATCACTGACTGAAAGACTCTGTCTCTCACACACTGACTGAAATACCCTGTCTCTCACACACTGCTGAAAGTCCATGTCTCTCACAAAATAACTGAAAGACCCTGTCTCTCACACACTGACTGAAAGACCCTGTCTCTCAAACATTCACTGAAAGACCCTGTCTCTCACACACTGACTGAAAGACCCTGTCTCTCAGACACTGACTGAAAGACCCTGTCTCTCACACACTGACTGAAAGACCCTGTCTCTCACACACAGACTGAATGACGCTGTCGCACACACACTCACTGAAAGTCCCTCTCTCTCACAAACAGATTGAAAGAACCTGTCTCTCACACACTGAATGAAAGACCCTGTCTCTCACACACTGACTGAAAGACCCCGTCTCTCACACATAGCTCAATGGTGCTGTCGCTCACACACTCACTGAAAGACCCCCTCTCTCACAAACTGATTGAAAGAACCTGTCTCTCACACACTGACTGAAAGAATCTGTCTCTCACACACTGACTGAATGACGATGTCTCTCACACACTGAATGAAAGACCCTGCCTCTCACACACTGACTGAAAGACCCCATCTCTCACACACTCACATGAAAGACCCTGTCTATCACACACTGACTGAAAGAAACTTTCTCTCTCATACTGATTGAAAGTCTGCGTCTCTCACGTACTGATTGAAAGACCCTGCCTCTCACACACTGACTGAAAGACCCTGTCTATCACACACTGACTGAAAGAGGCTGTCTCTCCCAAATCACTGAAAGACCCTGTCTATCAAACACTGACTTAAAGACCCTTTCTCTCACATACTGATTGAAGGACCACGTCTCTCACATAATGACTGAAAGACCATGTCTCTCACAGATTGACTGAAAGACCCTTTCTCTCACACACTGACTGAAAGTCCCTGTCTCTCACACACTCATTTGAAAGACCCTGTCTCTCACTCACTGAATGAAAGAACCTGTCTCTCACACACTGACTGAAAGAACCTGTCTCTCACACACTGACTGAAAGAACCTGTCTCTCACACACTGACTGAAAGATGCTGTCTCTCACATCCAGAATGAAAGACACTGTCTCTGTCACACTGACTGAAAGGTGCTGTCTCTCACACACAGTTTGATAGATGCTGTCTCTCACAGACTGACTGAATGACGCTGTCACTCACAAAATGTCTGAAAGACTATGTCTCTCACACACTGACTGAAAGATACTGTCTCTCACAAACTGACTGAAAGATACTGTCTCTCACATGCTGATTGAAAGAATGTGTCTCTCACAGACAGAGTGAAAGACCCTGTCTCTCACACCCTGACTGAAAGTCCCTGTGTCTCACACAGTGACTGAAAGACGCTGTCTCTAACACGCTGACTGAAAGACCCTGTCTCTCACATTCTGTCTGAAATAGCCTGTCTCTCACACGCTGATTGAAAGACGCTGTCTCTCACACTCTGACTGAAAGACCATATCAGTCACACACTGTCTGAAAGATCCTATCTCTCACACAATGATTGAAAGAGCTTGTCTCTGACAGACTGACTAAAGACACTAAATCTCTCACACTGACTGAAAGACGCTGTCTCTCACACAATGTCTGAAAGACCCTGTCTCTCACAGACTGAATGAAAGACCATGTCTCTCACACAGTTACTGAAAGACGCAGACTCTCACACAATGACTGAAAGACCATGTCTCTCACACACTGACTTAAAAACACTGTTTCTCAAACACTGACTCAAAGACCCTGTCTCTCACACACTGACTGAAAGAGCCTGTCTCTCACACACTGACTGAAAGACCCTGTCTCTCACACAATGACTGAAAGACCCTGCCTCTCACACATTGACTGAAAGACCCTGTCTCTCACACATTCACTGAAAGACCCTGTCTCTCACAAACTGATTGAAAGAACCTGTCTCTCACACACTGAATGAAAGACACTGTCTCTCACACACTGACTGAAAGATGCTGTCTCTCACACACTGAATGACAGACGCTGTCTCTCACACATTGACTGAAAGACGCTGTCCCTCACACACTGACTGAAAGATGCTGCCTCTCACACATTGAATGAAAGACCCTGTTTCACTCAGACTGAATGAAAGACCATGTCTCTCACACATTGACTGAAAGAACCTTTCTCTCACACACTCACTGAAAGACCCTGTCTTTCACACACTGACTGAAAGACCCTGTCTCTCACACACTCACTGAAAGACCCTGTCTCTCAAACACTGACTGAAAGACCCTCCCTCTCACACTCTCACTGAAAGACCCTGTCACGCCCACACTCACTGAAAGACGCTGTCTCTCACACACTCACGGAAAGACGCTGTCTATCAAACACTGACTGAAAGACTCTGTCTCTCACACACTGACTGAAATAACCTGTCTCTCAAACACTGATGAAAGTCCATGTCTCTCACAAAATGACTGAAAGACCCTGTCTCTCACACACTGACTGAAAGACCCCGTCTCTCACACACAGCTGAATGATGCTGTCGCTCACACACTCACTGAAAGACCCCCTCTCTCACAAACTGATTGAAAGAACCTGTCTCTCACACTCTGACTGAAAGATCCTGTCTCTCACACACTGACTGAATGACGATGTCTCTCATACACTGAATGAAAGACCCTGCCTCTCACACAATGACTGAAAGACCCTGTCTCTCACACACTGACTGAAAGACCCTGTCTATCACACACTGACTGAAAGAAACTTTCTCTCTCATACTGATTGAAAGTCCGCGTATCTCACATACTGATTGAAAGACCCTGCCTCTCACACACTGACTGAAAGACCCTGTCTATCACACACTGACTGAAAGAGGCTGTCTCTCACAAATCACTGAAAGACCCTGTCTATCACACACTGACTGAAAGAATCTTTCTCTCACATACTGATTGAAGGACCACGTCTCTCACATACTGACTGAAAGAACCTGTCTCTCACACATTCACTGAAAGACCCTGTCTCTCACTGACTGACTGAAAGACCCTTTCTCTCACACACTGACTGAAAGTCCCTGTCTCTCACACACTCATTTGAAAGACCCTGTCTCTCACTCACTGAATGAAAGAACCTGTCTCTCACACACTGACTGAAAGAACCTGTCTCTCACACACTGACTGAAAGAACCTGTCTCTCACACACTGACTGAAAGAACCTGTCTCTCACACACTGACTGAAAGAACCTGTCTCTCACACACTGACGGAAAGATGCTGTCTCTCACATCCAGAATGAAAGACACTGTCTCTGTCACACTGACTGAAAGATGGTGTCTCTCAGACACTGAATGAGAGACGCTGTCTCTCACACACAGTTTGATAGTTGCTGTCTCTCACAGACTGACTGAATGACGCGGTCACTCACACACTGACTGAAAGACCATGTCTCTCACAAACTGACTGAAAGATCCTGTCTCTCATAAACTGACTGAAAGATCCTGACTCTCACATGCTGATTGAAAGAACGTGTCTCTCACAAACTGACTGAAAGACCCTGTCTCTCACAGACTGAGTGAAAGACCCTGTCTCCCATACGCTAACTGAAAGACCCTGTCTCTCACACAGTGACTGAAAGACCCTGTCTCTCACACACTGACTGAAAGACCCTGTCTCTCACACGCTGACTGAAATAGCCTGTCTCTCACACGCTGATTGAAAGACGCTGTCTCTCACACTCTGACTGAAAGACCATATCAGTCACACACTGTCTGAAAGAACCTATCTCTCACACAATGATTGAAAGAGCTTGTCTCTGACAGACTGACTAAAGACACTAAATCTCACACACTGACTGAAAGACGCTGTCTCTCGCACACTGTCTGAAAGACCCTGTCTCTCACAGACTGAATGAAAGACCATGTCTCTCACACAGTTACTGAAAGACGCAGACTCTCACACAATGACTGAAAGACCATGTCTCTCACACACTGACTTAAAAACCCTGTTTCTCAAACACTGACTCAAAGACCCTTCTCTCACACACACTCTGAAAGAGCCTGTCTCTCACACACTGAATGAAAGACCCTGTCTCTCACACACTGACAGAAAGACCCTGTCACGCAGACACTCACTGATAGACGCTGTCTCTCACACACTCACTGAAAGACCCTGTCTCTCAAACACTGATTGAAAGAACCTGTCTCTCACACACTGAATGAAAGACACTGTCTCTCACACACTGACTGAAAGATGCTGTCTCTCACACACTGAATGACAGACGCTGTCTCTCACACATTGACTGAAAGACGCTGTCCCTCACACACTGACTGAAAGATGCTGTCTCTCACACATTGAATGAAAGACCCTGTTTCACTCAGACTGAATGAAAGACCATGTCTCTCACACATTGACTGAAAGACCCTTTCTCTCACACACTCACTGAAAGACCCTCCCTCTCACACTCTCACTGAAAGACCCTGTCAGGCCCACACTCACTGAAAGACGCTGTCTCTCACACACTCACGGAAAGACCCTGTCTATCAAACACTGACTGAAAGACTCTGTCTCTCACACACTGACTGAAATAACCTGTCTCTCACACACTGATGAAAGTCCATGTCTCTCACAAAATGACTGAAAGACCCTGTCTCTCACACACTGACTGAAAGATTCTGTCTCTCACACTCTAACTGAAAGACCCTGTCTCTCACCCATTCACTGAAAGACCCTGTCTCTCACACACTGACTGAAAGAACCTGTCTCTCACACACTGACTGAAAGACCCTGTCTCTCACACACTGACTGAAAGACCCCATCTCTCACACACAGCTGAATGATGCTGTCGCTCACACACTCACTGAAAGACCCCCTCTCTCACAAACTGATTGAAAGAACCTGTCTCTCACACTCTGACTGAAAGACCCTGTCTCTCACACACTGACTGAATGACGATGTCTCTCATACACTGAATGAAAGACCCTGCCTCTCACACAATGACTGAAAGACCCTGTCTCTCACACACTGACTGAAAGACCCTGTCTATCACACACTGACTGAAAGAAACTTTCTCTCTCATACTGATTGAAAGTCCGCGTCTCTCACATACTGATTGAAAGACCCTGCCTCTCACACACTGACTGAAAGACCCTGTCTATCACACACTGACTGAAAGAGGCTGTCTCTCACAAATCACTGAGAGACCCTGTCTATCACACACTGACTTAAAGACCCTTTCTCTCACATACTGATTAAAGGACCATGTCTCTCACATAATGACTGAAAGACCATGTCTCTCACAGATTGACTGAAAGACCCTTTCTCTCACACACTGACTGAAAGTCCCTGTCTCTCACACACTCATTTGAAAGACCCTGTCTCTCACACACTGACTGAAAGAACCTGTCTCTCACACACTGACTGAAAGAACCTGTCTCTCACACACTGACTGAAAGATGCTGTCTCTCACATCCAGAATGAAAGACACTGTCTCTGTCACACTGACTGAAAGATGGTGTCTCTCAGACACTGAATGAGAGATGCTGTCTCTCACACACAGTTTGATAGATGCTGTCTCTCACAGACAGACTGAATGACGCTGTCGCACACACACTCACTGAAAGTCCCTCTCTCTCACAAACAGATTGAATGAACCTGACTCTCACACACTGAATGAAAGACCCTGTCTCTCACACACTGACTGAAAGACCCCGTCTCTCACACATAGCTGAATGATGCTCTCGCTCACACACTCACTGAAAGACCCCCTCTCTCACAAACTGATTGAAAGAACCTGTCTCTCACACACTGACTGAAAGACCCTGTCTCTCACACACTGACTGAATGACGATGTCTCTCACACACTGAATGAAACACCCTGCCTCTCACACAATGACTGAAAAACCCTGTCTCTCACACACTGACTGAAAGACCCTGTCTCTCACACACTCATTTGAAAGACCCTGTCTCTCACACACTGACTGAAATAACCTGTCTCTCACACACTGATGAAAGTCCATGTCTCTCACAAAATGACTGAAAGACCCTGTCTCTCACACACTGACTGAAAGATTCTGTCTCTCACACTCTAACTGAAAGACCCTGTCTCTCACCCATTCACTGAAAGACCCTGTCTCTCACACACTGACTGAAAGAACCTGTCTCTCACACACTGACTGAAAGACCCTGTCTCTCACACACTGACTGAAAGAGCCCATCTCTCACACACAGCTGAATGATGCTGTCGCTCACACACTCACTGAAAGACCCCCTCTCTCACAAACTGATTGAAAGAACCTGTCTCTCACACTCTGACTGAAAGACCCTGTCTCTCACACACTGACTGAATGACGATGTCTCTCACACACTGAATGAAAGACCCTGCCTCTCACACAATGACTGAAAGACCCTGTCTCTCACACACTGACTGAAAGACCCTGTCTATCACACACTGACTGAAAGAAACTTTCTCTCTCATACTGATTGAAAGTCCGCGTCTCTCACATACTGATTGAAAGACCCTGCCTCTCACACACTGACTGAAAGACCCTGTCTATCACACACTGACTGAAAGAGGCTGTCTCTCACAAATCACTGAGAGACCCTGTCTATCACACACTGACTTAAAGACCCTTTCTCTCACATACTGATTAAAGGACCATGTCTCTCACATAATGACTGAAAGACAATGTCTCTCACAAATTGACTGAAAGACCCTTTCTCTCACACACTGACTGAAAGTCCCTGTCTCTCACACACTCATTTGAAAGACCCTGTCTCTCACACACTGACTGAAAGAACCTGTCTCTCACACACTGACTGAAAGAACCTGTCTCTCACACACTGACTGAAAGATGCTGTCTCTCACATCCAGAATGAAAGACACTGTCTCTGTCACACTGACTGAAAGATGGTGTCTCTCAGACACTGAATGAGAGATGCTGTCTCTCACACACAGTTTGATAGATGCTGTCTCTCACTGACAGACTGAATGACGCTGTCGCACACACACTCATTGAAAGTCCCTCTCTCTCACAAACAGATTGAATGAACCTGACTCTCACACAGTGAATGAAAGACCCTGTCTCTCACACACTGACTGAAAGACCCCGTCTCTCACACATAGCTGAATGATGCTCTCGCTCACACACTCACTGAAAGACCCCCTCTCTCACAAACTGATTGAAAGAACCTGTCTCTCACACACTGACTGAAAGACCCTGTCTCTCACACACTGACTGAATGACGATGTCTCTCACACACTGAATGAAACACCCTGCCTCTCACACAATGACTGAAAAACCCTGTCTCTCACACACTGACTGAAAGACCCTGTCTCTCACACACTCATTTGAAAGACCCTGTCTCTCACTCACTGAATGAAAGAACCTGTCTCTCACACACTGACTGAACGAACCTGTCTCTCACACACTGACTGAAAGAACCTGTCTCTCACACACAGAATGAAAGATGCTGTCTCTCACATCTAGAATGAAAGACACTGTCTCTGTCACACTGACTGAAAGATGGTGTCTCTCAGACACTGAATGAGAGATGCTGTCTCTCACACACAGTTTGATAGATGCTGTCTCTCACAGACTGACTGAATGACGCTGTCACTCACACATTGACTGAAAGACCATGTCTCTCACAAACTGACTGAAAGATCCTGTCTCTCACAAACTGACTGAAAGATCCTGTCTCTCACATGCTGATTGAAAGAATGTGTCTCTCACAGACTGAGTGAAAGACACTGTCTCTCACACGCTAACTGAAAGATCGTGTCTCTCACACACTGAATGAAAGACCCTGTCTCTCACACAGTGACTGAAAGACGCTGTCTCTAACACGCTGACTGAAAGACCCTGTCTCTCACATTCTAACTGTAATAGCCTGTCTCTCACATGCTGATTGAAAGACGCTGTCTCTCACACGCTGACTGAAAGACCATATCAGTCACACACTGTCTGAAAGATCCTATCTCTCACACAATGATTGAAAGACCTTGTCTCTGACAGACTGACTAAAGACACTAAATCTCACACACTGAATGAAAGACCCTGTCTCACTCACACTGACTGAAAGACGCCGTCTCTCAAACACTGACTGAATGAATCTGTCTCTCGCACACTGACTGAAATACCATGTTTGTCTCACACTGACTGAAAGATCCTGTCTCTCAAACACTGACTGAAAGACCCTGTCTCTCACATTCTGATTGAAATAGCATGTCTCTCACACGCTGACTGAAAGATGCTGTCTCTCACACGCTGACTCAAAGACCATATCAGTCACACACTGTCTGAAAGATCCTATCTCTCACACAATGATTGAAAGTCCTTGTCTCTGACAGACTGACTAAAGACACTAAATCTCACACACTGACTGAAAGACGCTGCCTCTCAGACACTGACTGAAAGACGCAGTCTCTCACACACTGTCTGAAAGACACTGTCTCTCACACACTGAATGAAAGACCCTGTCTCTCACACATTGACTGAAAGACCCTGTCTCTCACACTCTCACTAAAAGACCCTGTCTCTCACACACTGACTGAAAGACCCTGTCTCTCACACACTGACTGAAAGACCAACCCTCTCACACTCTGACTGAAAGACCCTGTCTCGCACACACTCACTGATAGATGCTGTCTCTCACACAAACACGGAAAGACGCAGTCTCTCAAACACTGACTGAAAGACTCTGTCTCTCACACACTGACTGAAATACCCTGTCTCTCACACACTGATGAAAGTCCATGTCTCTCACAAAATGACTGAAAGACCCTGTCTCTCACAAAATGACTGAAAGACCCTGTCTCTCACACACTGACTGAAAGACCCTGTCTCTCACACACTGACTGAAAGACCCTGTGTCTCACACAGTGACTGAAAGACGCTGTCTCTAACACGCTGACTGAAAGACCCTGTCTCTCACACACTAACTGAAATAGCCTCTCTCTCACATGCTGATTGAAAGACGCTGTCTCTCACACGCTGACTGAAAGACCATATCAGTCACACACTGTCTGAAAGATCCTATCTCTCACACAATGATTGAAAGACCTTGTCTCTGACAGACTGACTAAAGACACTAAATCTCACACACTGAATGAAAGACGCTGTCTCTCATACACTGACTGAAAGATGCAGTCTCTCACACCCTGTCTGAAAGACCCTTTCTCTCACACACTCACTGGAAGACCCTGTCACTCACACACTGACTGAATGACGATGTCTCTCACACACTGAATGAAAGACCCTGCCTCTCACATAATGACTGAAAGACCCTGTCTCTCACACACTCACTGAAAGACCCTGTCTCTCACACACTGACTGAAAGACCCTGTCTCTCACACACTGACTGAAAGACACTGTCTCTCACACACTCACATGTAAGACCCTGTCTATCACACACTGACTGAAAGAAACTTTCTCTCTCATACTGATTGAAAGTCCGCGTCACTCACATACTGATTGAAAGACCCTGCCTCTCACACATTGACTGAAAGACCCTGTCTATCACACACTGACTGAAAGACTCTGTCTCTCACAAATCACTGAAAGACCCTGTCTAATACACAGTGACTGAAAGACCCTTTCTCTCACATACTGATGTAGGACCACGTCTCTCACATACTGACTGAAAGAACCTGACTCTCACACATTCACTGAAAGACCCTGTCTCTCACACACTGACTGAAAGATCCTGTCTCTCACACTCTAACTGAAAGACCCTGTCTCTCACCCATTCACTGAAAGACCCTGTCTCTCACACACTGACTGAAAGAACCTGTCTCTCACACACTGACTGAAAGACCCTGTCTCTCACACACTGACTGAAAGACCCCATCTCTCACACACAGCTGAATGATGCTGTCGCTCACACACTCACTGAAAGACACCCTCTCTCACAAACTGATTGAAAGAACCTGTCTCTCACACTCTGACTGAAAGACCCTGTCTCTCACACACTGACTGAATGACGATGTCTCTCATACACTGAATGTAAGACCCTGCCTCTCAAACAATGACTGAAAGACCCTGTCTCTCACACACTGACTGAAAGACCCTGTCTATCACACACTGACTTAAAGACCCTTTCTCTCACATACTGATTAAAGGACCATGTCTCTCACATAATGACTGAAAGACCATGTCTCTCACAGATTGACTGAAAGACCCTTTCTCTCACACACTGACTGAAAGTCCCTGTCTCTCACACACTCATTTGAAAGACCCTGTCTCTCACACACTGACTGAAAGAACCTGTCTCTCACACACTGACTGAAAGATGCTGTCTCTCACATCCAGAATGAAAGACACTGTCTCTGTCACACTGACTGAAAGATGGTGTCTCTCAGACACTGAATGAGAGATGCTGTCTCTCACACACAGTTTGATAGATGCTGTCTCTCACAGACTGACTGAATGACGCTGTCGCACACACACTCACTGAAAGTCCCTCTCTCTCACAAACAGATTGAATGAACCTGACTCTCACACACTGAATGAAAAACCCTGTCTCTCACACACTGACTGAAAGACCCCGTCTCTCACACATAGCTGAATGATGCTCTCGCTCACACACTCACTGAAAGACCCCCTCTCTCACAAACTGATTGAAAGAACCTGTCTCTCACACACTGACTGAAAGACCCTGTCTCTCACACACTGACTGAATGACGATGTCTCTCACACACTGAATGAAACACCCTGCCTCTCACACAATGACTGAAAGACCCTGTCTCTCACACACTGACTGAAAGACCCTGTCTCTCACACACTCATTTGAAAGACCCTGTCTCTCACTCACTGAATGAAAGAACCTGTCTCTCATACACTGACTGAACGAACCTGTCTCTCACACACTGACTGAAAGAACCTGTCTCTCACACACAGAATGAAAGATGCTGTCTCTCACATCCAGAATGAAAGACACTGTCTCTGTCACACTGACTGAAAGATGGTCTCTCTCAGACACTGAATGAGAGACGCTGTCTCTCACACACAGTTTGAAAGATGCTGCCTCTCACAGACTGACTGAATGACGCTGTCACTCACACACTGACTGAAAGAACATGTCTCTCACAAACTGACTGAAAGATCCTGTCTCTCACAAACTGACTGAAAGATCCTGTCTCTCACATGCTGATTGAAAGAATGTGTCTCTCACAGACTGAGTGAAAGACACTGTCTCTCACACGCTAACTGAAAGACCGTGTCTCTCACACACTGAATGAAAGACCCTGTCTCTCATACAGTGACTGAAAGACGCTGTCTCTAACACGCTGACTGAAAGACCCTGTCTCTCACATTCTGATTGAAAGACGCTGTCTCTCACACGCTGACTGAAAGACCATATCAGTCACACACTATCTGAAAGATCCTATCTCTCACACAATGATTGAAAGACCTTGTCTCTGACAGACTGACTAAAGACACTAAATCTCACACACTGAATGAAAGACCCTGTCTCACTTACACTGACTGAAAGACGCCGTCTCTCAAACACTGACTGAATGAATCTGTCTCTCGCACACTGACTGAAATACCATTTTTGTCTCACACTGACTGAAAGATCCTGTCTCTCAAACACTGACTGAAAGATGCTGTCTCTCACACGCTGACTCAAAGACCATATCAGTCACACACTGTCTGAAAGATCCTATCTCTCACACAATGATTGAAAGTCCTTGTCTCTGACAGACTGACTAAAGACACTAAATCTCACACACTGACTGAAAGACGCTGCCTCTCAGACACTGACTGAAAGACGCAGTCTCTCACACACTGTCTGAAAGACACTGTCTCTCACACACTGAATGAAAGACCCTGTCTCTCACACATTGACTGAAAGACCCTGTCTCTCACACTCTCACTAAAAGACCCTGTCTCTCACACACTGACTGAAAGACCCTGTCTCTCACACACTGACTGAAAGACCAACCCTCTCACACTCTGACTGAAAGACCCTGTCTCGCACACACTCACTGATAGATGCTGTCTCTCACACACTCACGGAAAGACGCAGTCTCTCAAACACTGACTGAAAGACTCTGTCTCTCACACACTGACTGAAATACCCTGTCTCTCACACACTGATGAAAGTCCATGTCTCTCACAAAATGACTGAAAGACCCTGTCTCTCACAAAATGACTGAAAGACCCTGTCTCTCACACACTGACTGAAAGACCCTGTCTCTCACACACTGACTGAAAGACCCTGTGTCTCACACAGTGACTGAAAGACGCTGTCTCTAACACGCTGACTGAAAGACCCTGTCTCTCACACACTGACTGAAATAGCCTCTCTCTCACATGCTGATTGAAAGACGCTGTCTCTCACACGCTGACTGAAAGACCATATCAGTCACACACTGTCTGAAAGATCCTATCTCTCACACAATGATTGAAAGACCTTGTCTCTGACAGACTGACTAAAGACACTAAATCTCACACACTGAATGAAAGACGCTGTCTCTCATACACTGACTGAAAGATGCAGTCTCTCACACCCTGTCTGAAAGACCCTTTCTCTCACACACTCACTGGAAGACCCTGTCACTCACACACTGACTGAATGACGATGTCTCTCACACACTGAATGAAAGACCCTGCCTCTCACATAATGTCTGAAAGACCCTGTCTCTCACACACTCACTGAAAGACCCTGTCTTTCACACACTGACTGAAAGACCCTGTCTCTCACACACTGACTGAAAGACACTGTCTCTCACACACTCACATGTAAGACCCTGTCTATCACACACTGACTGAAAGAAACTTTCTCTCTCATACTGATTGAAAGTCCGCGTCTCTCACATACTGATTGAAAGACCCTGCCTCTCACACACTGACTGAAAGACCCTGTCTATCACACACTGACTGAAAGAGGCTGTCTCTCACAAATCACTGAAAGACCCTGTCTATCACACACTGACTGAAAGACCCTGTCTCTCACATACTGATTGAAGGACCACGTCTCTCACATACTGACTGAAAGAACCTGTCTCTCACACATTCACTGAAAGACCCTGTCTCTCACAGACTGACTGAAAGACCCTTTCTCTCACACACTGACTGAAAGTCCCTGTCTCTCACATACTCATTTGAAAGACCCTGTCTCTCACTCACTAACTGAAAGAACCTGTCTCTCACACACTGACTGAAAGATGCTGTCTCTCACATCCAGAATGAAAGACACTGTCTCTGTCACACTGACTGAAAGTTGCTGTCTCTCAGACACTGAATGAGAGATGCTGTCTCTCACAAACAGTTTGATAGATGCTGTCTCTCACAGACTGACTGAAAGATACTGTCTCTCACACACTGACTGAAAGACCATGTCTCTCACACACTGAATGAAAGACCCTGTCTGTCACACACTGACTGAAAGACCCTGTCTCTCACACACTGACTGAAAGACCCTGTCTCTCACACACTGAATTAAAGACCTTGCCTCTCACACACTGACTGAAAGACCCTGTATCTCACACACTGACTGAAAGTCCCTGTCTCTCACACGCTGACTGAAAGAACCTGTCTCTCACACTCTGTCTGAAAGAGCCTGTCTCTCACATATTGAATGAAAGACCCTGTCTCTCACACACTGACTGAAAGACTCTGTCTCTCACAAAATGACTGAAAGACCCGGTCTCTCACAGACTGACTGAAAAACCCTGTCTCTCTCAGTCTGACTGCAAGACCCTGTCTCTCACACACTGACTGAAAGACAGTGTATTTCAGACGCTGACTGAAAGTCTCAGCCTCTCAAACACTGTCTGAAAGACCATCTCTCACACGCTGACTGAAAGACGCTGTCTCTCACACACTGACTGAAAGACGCTGTCTCACACACACTGACTGAAAGACCCTGTGTCTCAAACAGTGACTGAAAGACCCTGTCTCTCACATGCTGACTGAAAGACCCTGTCTCTCACACGCTGACTGAAAGACCCTGTTTCTCACACTCTGACCGAAAGACCCTGTCTCTCACATATTGAATGAAAGACCCTGTCTCTCACACACTGACTGAAAGACTCTGTCTCTCACACACTGACTGAAAGACATTGTCTCTCACACACTGATTGAAAGACCACGTCTCTCACACACTGACTGAATGACACTGTCTCTCACACACTGACTGAATGATGCTGTCTCTCACACACTGAATGAAAGACGCTGACTCTCACACAATGTTTGATAGACGCTTTCTCCCTCAGTCTGTCTGAATGACGCTGTCTCTCACACACTGACTGAAAGACCATGTCTCTCACACACTGACTGAAAGATCCTGTCTCTCACACACTGACTGAAAGACGCTGTCTCTCACACACTGACTGAAAGAACTTGTCTCTCACACACTTACTAAAAGACGTTATCTCTCACACACTGACTGAAAGACCATGTCTCTAACATAGTGATTAAAGTCCCTGTCTCTCCCACACTGACAGAAAGACCCTGTCTCTCACACACTGACTGAGAGAACCTGTCTCTCACAAACTAACTGAAAGACCCTGTCTCTCATAGACTGACTGAAAGTCCCTGTCTCACACAGACTGACTGAAAGACCCTGTCTCTTCACACTTACCTAAAGACGCTGTCTCTCACACACTGACTGAAGGAACTGAAAGAAGCTGTCTCTCACACATGACTGAAAGACAATGTCTCCCACAGACTGACTGAAAGTCACTGTCCCTCACACACTGAATGAAAGACGTTTTCTCTCACACACTGAATGATAGACGCTGTCTCTAACAAACTGACTGAATGACGCTGTCTTTCACACACTGACTAAAAGTCACTGTTTCTCAGAGACTTACTGATAGATGCGTCTTTAACACACTGACTGAAAGATTCTTTCTCTCACATACCGTCTGAATGACCTGTCTCTCACACACTGACGGAAAGATGCTGTCACTCAGACACTGACTGAAAGAGGCTGTCTCTCACAAAATGACTAAAAGACGCTGTCTCGCACACGCTGACGGAAAGATTCTGTCTCTCACACACTGACTGAAAGATTCTGTCTCTCAAACGCTGACTGAAAGATCCTGTCTCTCACACACTGACTGAAAGACGCTGTCTCTCACACAATGACTGAAATACTCTCTCACTGACACACTGACTAAAACACGCTATCTCTCACATACTGACTGAAAGACCCTGTCTCTCACACACTGACTGAAATATTCTATCTCTCACCCGCTTACTGAAAGACTCTGCCTAATACACTGTATGAAAGACCCTCTATACCACACTGACTAAAGGTCCCTGTCTCTTACACACTGACTGAAAGACCCTGTCTCACACACACTGACTGAAAGACCCTGTTTCTCACACTCTGACTGAAAGAAACTGTCTCTCACACGCTGACCGAAAGCCCCAGTCTCTCACACGCTGACTGAAAGGCCCTGACTCTCACACGCTTAGTGAAATAGCCTGTCTCCCACACGCTGACGGAAAGTCCCTGTATCTCACACGCTGAGTGAAAGACCATTTCTGTCACACACTGTCTGAAAGATCCTGTCTCTCACACAATGATTGAAAGACGTTTTCTCTGACACACTGACTAAAGACCCTGTCTCTCTCACGCTGACTGAAAGATTCTGTCTCTCACACGCTGACTGAAAGACCCTGTCTCTCACACGCTGACTGAAAGAACCTGTCTCTCACACACTGAATGAAAGACGCTGACTCTCACACAATGTTTGATAGACGCTTTCTCCCTCAGTCTGTCTGAATTGCGCTGTCTCTCACACACTGACTGAAAGACCCTGTCTCTCACACACTGACTGAAAGACACTGTCTCTCACACACTGATTGAAAGAACACGTCTCTCACACACTGACTGAAATATTCTATCTCTCACCCGCTTACTGAAAGACTCTGCCTAATACACTGTATGAAAGACCCTCTATACCACACTGACTAAAGGTCCCTGTCTCTTACACACTGACTGAAAGACCCTGTCTCACACACACTGACTGAAAGACCCTGTTTCTCACACTCTGACTGAAAGAAACTGTCTCTCACACGCTGACCGAAAGCCCCAGTCTCTCACACGCTGACTGAAAGGCCCTGACTCTCACACGCTTAGTGAAATAGCCTGTCTCCCACACGCTGACGGAAAGTCCCTGTATCTCACACGCTGAGTGAAAGACCATTTCTGTCACACACTGTCTGAAAGATCCTGTCTCTCACACAATGATTGAAAGACGTTTTCTCTGACACACTGACTAAAGACCCTGTCTCTCTCACGCTGACTGAAAGATTCTGTCTCTCACACGCTGACTGAAAGACCCTGTCTCTCACACGCTGACTGAAAGAACCTGTCTCTCACACACTGAATGAAAGACGCTGACTCTCACACAATGTTTGATAGACGCTTTCTCCCTCAGTCTGTCTGAATTGCGCTGTCTCTCACACACTGACTGAAAGACCCTGTCTCTCACACACTGACTGAAAGACACTGTCTCTCACACACTGATTGAAAGAACACGTCTCTCACACACTGACTGAAATATTCTGTCTCTCACCCGCTTACTGAATGTCTCTGCCTAATACACTGTATGAAAGACCCTCTTTAATACACTGACTAAAGGTCTCTGTCTCTCACAAAATGACTGAAAGACCCGGTCTCTCACAGACTGACTGAAAAACCCTGTCTCTCTCAGTCTGACTGCAAGACCCTGTCTCTCACTCACTGACTGAAAGACAGTGTATTTCAGATGCTGACTGAAAGTCTCAGCCTCTCACACACTGTCTGAAAGACCATCTCTCACACGCTGACTGAAAGACACTGTCTCTCACACACTGACTGAAAGACCCTGTGTTTCACACACTGACTGAAAGACCCCGTCTCTCACATGCTGACGGAAAGTCCCTGTCTCTCACACGCTGACTTACAGACCATGTCTGTCACACACTGTCTGAAAGATACTGTCTCTCACACAATGATTGAAAGACATTGTCTCTGACACACTGACTAAAGACCCTGTCTCTCTCACGCTGTCTGAAAGATTCTGTCTCTCACATGCTGACTGAAAGACCCTGTCTCTCACATGCTGACTGAAAGAACCTGTCTCTCACACACTGTCTGAAAGAGCCTGTCTCTCACACATTGAATGAAAGACCCTGTCTCTCACACACTGACTGAAAGACCATGTCTCTCACACACTGACTGAAAGACCCTGTCTCTCACACACTGAATTAAAGACCTTGCCTCTCACACACTGACTGAAAGACCCTGTATCTCACACACTGACTGAAAGTCCCTGTCTCTCACACGCTGACTGAAAGAACCTGTCTCTCACACTCTGTCTGAAAGAGCCTGTCTCTCACATATTGAATGAAAGACCCTGTCTCTCACACACTGACTGAAAGACTCTGTCTCTCACAAAATGACTGAAAGACCCGGTCTCTCATAGACTGACTGAAAAACCCTGTCTCTCTCAGTCTGACTGCAAGACCCTGTCTCTCACACACTGACTGAAAGACAGTGTATTTCAGACGCTGACTGAAAGTCTCAGCCTCTCAAACACTGTCTGAAAGACCATCTCTCACACGCTGACTGAAAGACACTGTCTCTCACACACTGACTGAAAGACGCTGTCTCACACACACTGACTGAAAGACCCTGTGTCTCACACACTGACTGAAAGACCCCATCTCTCACATGCTGACTGAAAGACCCTGTCTCTCACACGCTGACTGAAAGAACCTGTCTCTCACACACTGTCTGAAAGAGCCTGTCTCTCACATATTGAATGAAAGACCCTGTCTCTCACACACTGACTGAAAGACTCTGTCTCTCACACACTGACTGAAAGACATTGTCTCTCACACACTGATTGAAAGAATACGTCTCTCACACACTGACTGAATGACACTGTCTCTCACACACTGACTGACAGATGCTGTCTCTCACACACTGAATGAAAGACGCTGACTCTCACACAATGTTTGATAGACGCTTTCTCCCTCAGTCTGTCTGAATGACGCTGTCTCTCACACACTGACTGAAAGACCATGTCTCTCACACACTGACTGAAAGATCCTGTCTCTCACACACTGACTGAAAGACACTGTCTCTCACACACTGATTGAAAGAACTTGTCTCTCACACACTTACTAAAAGACGTTATCTCTCACACACTGACTGAAAGACCATGTCTCTAACATAGTGATTAAAGTCCCTGTCTCTCCCACACTGACAGAAAGACCCTGTCTCTCACACACTGACTGAAAGACCCCGTCTCTCACAAACTAACTGAAAGACCCTGTCTCTCATAGACTGACTGAAAGTCCCTGTCTCACACAGACTGACTGAAAGACCCTGTCTCTTCACACTTACCTAAAGACGCTGTCTCTCACACACTGACTGAAGGAACTGAAAGAAGCTGTCTCTCACACATGACTGAAAGACAATGTCTCCCACAGACTGACTGAAAGTCACTGTCCCTCACACACTGAATGAAAGACGTTTTCTCTCACACACTGAATGATAGACGCTGTCTCTAACAAACTGACTGAATGACGCTGTCTTTCACACACTGACTAAAAGTCACTGTTTCTCAGAGACTTACTGATAGATGCGTCTTTAACACACTGACTGAAAGATTCTTTCTCTCACATACCGTCTGAATGACCTGTCTCTCACACACTGACGGAAAGATGCTGTCACTCAGACACTGACTGAAAGAGGCTGTCTCTCACAAAATGACTAAAAGACGCTGTCTCGCACACGCTGACGGAAAGATTCTGTCTCTCACACACTGACTGAAAGATTCTGTCTCTCAAACGCTGACTGAAAGATCCTGTCTCTCACACACTGACTGAAAGACGCTGTCTCTCACACAATGACTGAAATACTCTCTCACTGACACACTGACTAAAACACGCTATCTCTCACATACTGACTGAAAGACCCTGTCTCTCACACACTGACTGAAATATTCTATCTCTCACCCGCTTACTGAAAGACTCTGCCTAATACACTGTATGAAAGACCCTCTATACCACACTGACTAAAGGTCCCTGTCTCTTACACACTGACTGAAAGACCCTGTCTCACACACACTGACTGAAAGACCCTGTTTCTCACACTCTGACTGAAAGAAACTGTCTCTCACACGCTGACCGAAAGCCCCAGTCTCTCACACGCTGACTGAAAGGCCCTGACTCTCACACGCTTAGTGAAATAGCCTGTCTCCCACACGCTGACGGAAAGTCCCTGTATCTCACACGCTGAGTGAAAGACCATTTCTGTCACACACTGTCTGAAAGATCCTGTCTCTCACACAATGATTGAAAGACGTTTTCTCTGACACACTGACTAAAGACCCTGTCTCTCTCACGCTGACTGAAAGATTCTGTCTCTCACACGCTGACTGAAAGACCCTGTCTCTCACACGCTGACTGAAAGAACCTGTCTCTCACACACTGAATGAAAGACGCTGACTCTCACACAATGTTTGATAGACGCTTTCTCCCTCAGTCTGTCTGAATTGCGCTGTCTCTCACACACTGACTGAAAGACCCTGTCTCTCACACACTGACTGAAAGACACTGTCTCTCACACACTGATTGAAAGAACACGTCTCTCACACACTGACTGAAATATTCTATCTCTCACCCGCTTACTGAAAGACTCTGCCTAATACACTGTATGAAAGACCCTCTATACCACACTGACTAAAGGTCCCTGTCTCTTACACACTGACTGAAAGACCCTGTCTCACACACACTGACTGAAAGACCCTGTTTCTCACACTCTGACTGAAAGAAACTGTCTCTCACACGCTGACCGAAAGCCCCAGTCTCTCACACGCTGACTGAAAGGCCCTGACTCTCACACGCTTAGTGAAATAGCCTGTCTCCCACACGCTGACGGAAAGTCCCTGTATCTCACACGCTGAGTGAAAGACCATTTCTGTCACACACTGTCTGAAAGATCCTGTCTCTCACACAATGATTGAAAGACGTTTTCTCTGACACACTGACTAAAGACCCTGTCTCTCTCACGCTGACTGAAAGATTCTGTCTCTCACACGCTGACTGAAAGACCCTGTCTCTCACACGCTGACTGAAAGAACCTGTCTCTCACACACTGAATGAAAGACGCTGACTCTCACACAATGTTTGATAGACGCTTTCTCCCTCAGTCTGTCTGAATTGCGCTGTCTCTCACACACTGACTGAAAGACCCTGTCTCTCACACACTGACTGAAAGACACTGTCTCTCACACACTGATTGAAAGAACACGTCTCTCACACACTGACTGAAATATTCTGTCTCTCACCCGCTTACTGAATGTCGCTGCCTAATACACTGTATGAAAGACCCTCTTTAATACACTGACTAAAGGTCTCTGTCTCTCACAAAATGACTGAAAGACCCGGTCTCTCACAGACTGACTGAAAAACCCTGTCTCTCTCAGTCTGACTGCAAGACCCTGTCTCTCACTCACTGACTGAAAGACAGTGTATTTCAGATGCTGACTGAAAGTCTCAGCCTCTCACACACTGTCTGAAAGACCATCTCTCACACGCTGACTGAAAGACACTGTCTCTCACACACTGACTGAAAGACCCTGTGTTTCACACACTGACTGAAAGACCCCGTCTCTCACATGCTGACGGAAAGTCCCTGTCTCTCACACGCTGACTTACAGACCATGTCTGTCACACACTGTCTGAAAGATACTGTCTCTCACACAATGATTGAAAGACATTGTCTCTGACACACTGACTAAAGACCCTGTCTCTCTCACGCTGTCTGAAAGATTCTGTCTCTCACATGCTGACTGAAAGACCCTGTCTCTCACATGCTGACTGAAAGAACCTGTCTCTCACACACTGTCTGAAAGAGCCTGTCTCTCACACATTGAATGAAAGACCCTGTCTCTCACACACTGACTGAAAGACCATGTCTCTCACACACTGACTGAAAGACACTGTCTCTCACACACTGATTGAAAGAATACGTCTCTCACACACTGACTGAATGACCCTGTCTCTCACACACTGACTGACAGATGCTGTCTCTCACACACTGAATGAAAGACGCTGACTCTCACACAATGTTTGATAGACGCTTTCTCCCTCAGTCTGTCTGAATGACGCTGTCTCTCACACACTGACTGAAAGACCATGTCTCTCACACACTGACTGAAAGATCCTGTCTCTCACACACTGACTGAAAGACACTGTCTCTCACACACTGACTGAAAGACCATGTCTCTCACACAATTACTAAAAGATGTTATCTCTCACACACTGACTGAAAGACCATGTCTCTAACATAGTGATTAAAGTCCCTGTCTCTCCCACACTGACAGAAAGACCCTGTCTCTCACACACTGACTGAAAGACCCTGTCTCTCACAAACTAACTGAAAGGCCCATCTTTCATAGATTGACTGAAAGACCCTGTCTCACACAGACTGACTGAAAGACCCTGTCTCTTCACACTTACCTAAAGACGCTGTCTCTCACACACTGACTGAAAGAAGCTGTCTCTCACACATGACTGAAAGACAATGTCTCCCACAGACTGACTGAAAGTCACTGTCCCTAACACACTGAATGAAAGACGTTTTCTCTCACACACTGAATGATAGACGCTGTCTCTAACAAACTGACTGAATGACGCTGTCTTTCACACACTGACTAAAAGTCACTGTTTCTCAGAGACTTACTGATAGATGCGTCTTTAACACACTGACTGAAAGATTCTTTCTCTCACATACCGTCTGAATGACCTGTCTCTCACACACTGACGGAAAGATGCTGTCACTCAGACACTGACTGAAAGAGGCTGTCTCTCACAAAATGACTAAAAGACGCTGTCTCGCACACGCTGACGGAAAGATTCTGTCTCTCACACACTGACTGAAAGATTCTGTCTCTCAAACGCTGACTGAAAGATCCTGTCTCTCACACACTGACTGAAAGACGCTGTCTCTCACACAATGACTGAAATACTCTCTCACTGACACACTGACTAAAACACGCTATCTCTCACATACTGACTGAAAGACCCTGTCTCTCACACACTGACTGAAATATTCTATCTCTCACCCGCTTACTGAAAGACTCTGCCTAATACACTGTATGAAAGACCCTCTATACCACACTGACTAAAGGTCCCTGTCTCTTACACACTGACTGAAAGACCCTGTCTCACACACACTGACTGAAAGACCCTGTTTCTCACACTCTGACTGAAAGAAACTGTCTCTCACACGCTGACCGAAAGCCCCAGTCTCTCACACGCTGACTGAAAGGCCCTGACTCTCACACGCTTAGTGAAATAGCCTGTCTCCCACACGCTGACGGAAAGTCCCTGTATCTCACACGCTGAGTGAAAGACCATTTCTGTCACACACTGTCTGAAAGATCCTGTCTCTCACACAATGATTGAAAGACGTTTTCTCTGACACACTGACTAAAGACCCTGTCTCTCTCACGCTGACTGAAAGATTCTGTCTCTCACACGCTGACTGAAAGACCCTGTCTCTCACACGCTGACTGAAAGAACCTGTCTCTCACACACTGAATGAAAGACGCTGACTCTCACACAATGTTTGATAGACGCTTTCTCCCTCAGTCTGTCTGAATTGCGCTGTCAGTCACACACTGACTGAAAGTCCATGTCTCTCAAACACTGACTGAAAGATCCTGTCTCTCACACACTGACGGAAAGATCCTGTCTCTCACACGCTGATTGAAAGACCCTGTCTCTCACAAACTGACTGAAAGACCTTGTCTCTCACACACTGACTGAAAGATCCTGTCTCTCACACGCTTACTGAATGTCTCTGCCTAATACACTGTATGAAAGACCCTCTTTAATACACTGACTAAAGGTCTCTGTCTCTCACAAAATGACTGAAAGACCCGGTCTCTCACAGACTGACTGAAAAACCCTGTCTCTCTCAGTCTGACTGCAAGACCCTGTCTCTCACACACTGACTGAAAGACAGTGTATTTCAGACGCTGACTGAAAGTCTCAGCCTCTCACACACTGTCTGAAAGACCATCTCTCACACGCTGACTGAAAGACACTGTCTCTCACACACTGACTGAAAGACCCTGTGTTTCACACACTGACTGAAAGACCCCGTCTCTCACATGCTGACGGAAAGTCCCTGTCTCTCACACGCTGACTTACAGACCATGTCTGTCACACACTGTCTGAAAGATACTGTCTCTCACACAATGATTGAAAGACATTGTCTCTGACACACTGACTAAAGACCCTGTCTCTCTCACGCTGTCTGAAAGATTCTGTCTCTCACATGCTGACTGAAAGACCCTGTCTCTCACATGCTGACTGAAAGAACCTGTCTCTCACACACTGTCTGAAAGAGCCTGTCTCTCACACATTGAATGAAAGACCCTGTCTCTCACACACTGACTGAAAGACCATGTCTCTCACACACTGACTGAAAGACACTGTCTCTCACACACTGATTGAAAGAATACGTCTCTCACACACTGACTGAATGACCCTGTCTCTCACACACTGACTGACAGATGCTGTCTCTCACACACTGAATGAAAGACGCTGACTCTCACACAATGTTTGATAGACGCTTTCTCCCTCAGTCTGTCTGAATGACGCTGTCTCTCACACACTGACTGAAAGACCATGTCTCTCACACACTGACTGAAAGATCCTGTCTCTCACACACTGACTGAAAGACACTGTCTCTCACACACTGACTGAAAGACCATGTCTCTCACACAATTACTAAAAGATGTTATCTCTCACACACTGACTGAAAGACCATGTCTCTAACATAGTGATTAAAGTCCCTGTCTCTCCCACACTGACAGAAAGACCCTGTCTCTCACACACTGACTGAAAGACCCTGTCTCTCACAAACTAACTGAAAGGCCCATCTTTCATAGATTGACTGAAAGACCCTGTCTCACACAGACTGACTGAAAGACCCTGTCTCTTCACACTTACCTAAAGACGCTGTCTCTCACACACTGACTGAAAGAAGCTGTCTCTCACACATGACTGAAAGACAATGTCTCCCACAGACTGACTGAAAGTCACTGTCCCTAACACACTGAATGAAAGACGTTTTCTCTCACACACTGAATGATAGACGCTGTCTCTAACAAACTGACTGAATGACGCTGTCTTTCACACACTGACTAAAAGTCACTGTTTCTCAGAGACTTACTGATAGATGCGTCTTTAACACACTGACTGAAAGATTCTTTCTCTCACATACCGTCTGAATGACCTGTCTCTCACACACTGACGGAAAGATGCTGTCACTCAGACACTGACTGAAAGAGGCTGTCTCTCACAAAATGACTAAAAGACGCTGTCTCGCACACGCTGACGGAAAGATTCTGTCTCTCACACACTGACTGAAAGATTCTGTCTCTCAAACGCTGACTGAAAGATCCTGTCTCTCACACACTGACTGAAAGACGCTGTCTCTCACACAATGACTGAAATACTCTCTCACTGACACACTGACTAAAACACGCTATCTCTCACACACTGACTGAAAGACACTGTCTCCCACACAATGACTGAAATATTCTATCTCTCACCCGATTACTGAAAGACTCTGCCTAATACACTGTATGAAAGATGCTCTTTAAACACTGACTAAAGGTCCCTGCCTCTCACACAATGACTGAAAGATCCTGTCTCTCACACACTGACTGAAAGACCCTGTCTCTCATACACTGACTGAAAGATCCTGTCTCTCACACGCTGACCGAAAGCCCCAGTCTCTCACACGCTGACTGAAAGGCCCTGACTCTCACACGCTTAGTGAAATAGCCTGTCTCCCACACGCTGACGGAAAGTCCCTGTATCTCACACGCTGAGTGAAAGACCATTTCTGTCACACACTGTCTGAAAGATCCTGTCTCTCACACAATGATTGAAAGACGTTTTCTCTGACACACTGACTAAAGACCCTGTCTCTCTCACGCTGACTGAAAGATTCTGTCTCTCACACGCTGACTGAAAGACCCTGTCTCTCACACGCTGACTGAAAGAACCTGTCTCTCACACACTGAATGAAAGACGCTGACTCTCACACAATGTTTGATAGACGCTTTCTCCCTCAGTCTGTCTGAATTGCGCTGTCTCTCACACACTGACTGAAAGACCCTGTCTCTCATACACTGACTGAAAGACCCTATCTCTCACACACTGAATGAACGACCCTGTCTCTCACATACTGACTGAAAGACACTGTCTCTCACACTCTGATTGAAAGAACACGTCTCTCACACACTGACTGAAATATTCTGTCTCTCACCCGCTTACTGAATGTCTCTGCCTAATACACTGTATGAAAGACCCTCTTTAATACACTGACTAAAGGTCTCTGTCTCTCACAAAATGACTGAAAGACCCGGTCTCTCACAGACTGACTGAAAAACCCTGTCTCTCTCAGTCTGACTGCAAGACCCTGTCTCTCACACACTGACTGAAAGACAGTGTATTTCAGACGCTGACTGAAAGTCTCAGCCTCTCACACACTGTCTGAAAGACCATCTCTCACACGCTGACTGAAAGACACTGTCTCTCACACACTGACTGAAAGACCCTGTGTTTCACACACTGACTGAAAGACCCCGTCTCTCACATGCTGACGGAAAGTCCCTGTCTCTCACACGCTGACTTACAGACCATGTCTGTCACACACTGTCTGAAAGATACTGTCTCTCACACAATGATTGAAAGACATTGTCTCTGACACACTGACTAAAGACCCTGTCTCTCTCACGCTGTCTGAAAGATTCTGTCTCTCACATGCTGACTGAAAGACCCTGTCTCTCACATGCTGACTGAAAGAACCTGTCTCTCACACACTGTCTGAAAGAGCCTGTCTCTCACACATTGAATGAAAGACCCTGTCTCTCACACACTGACTGAAAGACCATGTCTCTCACACACTGACTGAAAGACACTGTCTCTCACACACTGATTGAAAGAATACGTCTCTCACACACTGACTGAATGACCCTGTCTCTCACACACTGACTGACAGATGCTGTCTCTCACACACTGAATGAAAGACGCTGACTCTCACACAATGTTTGATAGACGCTTTCTCCCTCAGTCTGTCTGAATGACGCTGTCTCTCACACACTGACTGAAAGACCATGTCTCTCACACACTGACTGAAAGATCCTGTCTCTCACACACTGACTGAAAGACACTGTCTCTCACACACTGACTGAAAGACCATGTCTCTCACACAATTACTAAAAGATGTTATCTCTCACACACTGACTGAAAGACCATGTCTCTAACATAGTGATTAAAGTCCCTGTCTCTCCCACACTGACAGAAAGACCCTGTCTCTCACACACTGACTGAAAGACCCTGTCTCTCACAAACTAACTGAAAGGCCCATCTTTCATAGATTGACTGAAAGACCCTGTCTCACACAGACTGACTGAAAGACCCTGTCTCTTCACACTTACCTAAAGACGCTGTCTCTCACACACTGACTGAAAGAAGCTGTCTCTCACACATGACTGAAAGACAATGTCTCCCACAGACTGACTGAAAGTCACTGTCCCTAACACACTGAATGAAAGACGTTTTCTCTCACACACTGAATGATAGACGCTGTCTCTAACAAACTGACTGAATGACGCTGTCTTTCACACACTGACTAAAAGTCACTGTTTCTCAGAGACTTACTGATAGATGCGTCTTTAACACATTGACTGAAAGATTCTTTCTCTCACATACCATCTGAATGACCTGTCTCTCACACACTGACGGAAAGACGCTGTCACTCAGACACTGACTGAAAGAGGCTGTCTCTCACAAAATGAATAAAAGACGCTGTCTCGCACACGCTGACGGAAAGATTCTGTCTCTCACTCACTGACTGAAAGATTCTGTCTCTCAAACGCTGACTGAAAGATCCTGTCTCTCACACACTGACTGAAAGACGCTGTCTCTCACACAATGACTGAAATACTCTCTCTCTGACACACTGACTAAAACACGCTGTCTCTCACATACTGACTGAAAGAACCTGTCTCTCACACACTGACTGAATGACCCTATCTCTCACACACTGACTGAAATATTCTATCTCTCACCCGCTTACTGAAAGACTCTGCCTAATACACTGTATGAAAGACCCTCTATACCACACTGACTAAAGGTCCCTGTCTCTCACACAATGACTGAAAGATCCTGTCTCTCACAGACTGACTGAAAAACTGTGTCTCTCTCAGACTGACTGCAAGACCCTGTCTCTCACACACTGACTGAAAGACACTGTCTCTCACACACTGACTGAAAGACCCTGTCTCACACACACTGACTGAAAGACCCTGTTTCTCACACTCTGACTGAAAGAAACTGTCTCTCACACGCTGACCGAAAGCCCCAGTCTCTCACACTCTGACTGAAAGGCCCTGACTCTCACACGCTTACTGAAATAGCCTGTCTCCCACACGCTGACGGAAAGTCCCTGTATCTCACACGCTGACTGAAAGACCATTTCTGTCACACACTGTCTGAAAGATCCTGTCTCTCAGACAATGATTGAAAGACGTTGTCTCTGACACACTGACTAAAGACCCTGTCTCTCTCATACTGACTGAAAGATTCTGTCTCTCACACGCTGAGTGAAAGACCCTGTCTCTCACACGCTGACTGAAAGAACCTGTCTCTCACACACTGAATGAAAGACCCTGTTTCTCACACACTGACTGAAAGTTCATGTCTCTCACACACGGACTGAAAGACCCTGTCGCTCACACAACGACTGAAAGACCCTGTCTCTCACACACTGACTGAAAGCCCCTGTCTCTCACAAACTGACTGAAAGACCCTGTCTCTCACACATGGGCTGAAAGACACTGTCTCTCACACACTGATTGAAAGAACACGTCTCTCACACACTGACCGAAATATTTTATCTCTCACTCACTTACAAAATGTCTCTGCCTAATACACTGTATGAAAGACCCTCTTTAACACAGTGAATAAAGGTCCCTGTCTCTCACAAAATGACTGAAAGACCCTGTCTCTCACAGACTGACTGAAAAACCCTGTCTCTCTCAGACTGACTGCAAGACCCTGTCTCTCACACACTGACTGAAAGACACTGTATTTCAGACACTGACTGAAAGATCCTGTGTCTCACACACTGAGTAAAAGACCCTGTCTCTCACATGCTGACGGAAAGTCCCTGTCTCTCACACACTGACTGAAAGACCATGTCTCTCACACACTGTCTGAAAGACCATCTCTCACACGCTGACTGAAAGACACTGTCTCTCACACACTGACTGAAAGACCCTGTCTCACACACACTGACTGAAAGACCCTGTGTCTCACACACTGACTGAAAGACCCTGTCTCTCACATGCTGACGGAAAGTCCCTGTCTCTCACACACTGACTGAAAGAACATGTCTCTCACACACTGACTGAAAGATCCTGTCTCTCACACACTGACTGAAAGATCCTGTCTCTCACACACTCATTGAAAGAACTTGTCTCTCACACACTGACTAAAAGACGTTGTCTCTCACACACTGACTGAAAGACCCTGTCTCTAACATACTGATTAAAGGCCCTGTCTCTCACACAATGACAGAAAGACCCTTTCTCTCAGAAACTAACTGAAAGACCCTGTCTCTCATAGACTGACTGAAAGACCCTGTCTCACACAGACTGACTGAAAGACCCTGTCTCTTCACACTTACCTAAAGATGCTGTCTCTCACACACTGACTGAAAGAAGCTGTCTCTCACCCACTGACTGAAAGACGTTGTCTCCCACAGACTGACTGAAAGACACTGTCCCTCACACACTGAATGAAAGACGCTTTCTTCACACACTGAATGATAGATGCTGTCTCTCACTTAATGACTGAATGACGCTGTCTCTCACACACTGACTGAAAGACCATGTCTCTCACACACTGACTGAAAGATCCTGTCTCTCACACACTGACTGAAAGACACTGTCTCTCACACACTGATTGAAAGAACTTGTCTCTCACACACTTACTAAAAGACGTTATCTCTCACACACTGACTGAAAGACCCTGTCTCTAACATACTGAATAAAGTCCCTGTCTCTCCCACACTGACAGAAAGACCCTGTCTCTCACACACTGACTGAAAGACCCTGTCTCTCACAAACTAAGTGAAAGACCCTGTCTCTCATAGATTGACTGAAAGACCCTGTCTCACACAGACTGACTGAAAGACCCTGTCTCTTCACACTTACCTAAAGACGCTGTCTCTCACACATTGACTGAAAGAAGCTGTCTCTCACACATGACTGAAAGACAATGTCTCCCACAGACTGACTGAAAGTCACTGTCCCTCACACACTGAATGAAAGACGTTTTCTCTCACACACTGAATGATAGACGCTGTCTCTAACAAACTGACTGAATGACGCTGTCTTTCACACACTGACTAAAAGTCACTGTTTCTCAGAGACTTGCTGATAGATGCGTCTTTAACACACTGACTGAAAGATTCTTTCTCTCACATACCGTCTGAATGACCTGTCTCTCACACACTGACGGAAAGATGCTGTCACTCAGACACTGACTGAAAGAGGCTGTCTCTCACAAAATGACTATAAGACGCTGTCTCGCACACGCTGACGGAAAGATTCTGTCTCTCACACACTGACTGAAAGATTCTGTCTCTCACACACTGACTGAAAGAACCTGTCTCACACACACTGACTGAAAGACCCTGTTTCTCACACTCTGACTGAAAGAAACTGTCTCTCACACGCTGACCGAAAGACCCAGTCTCTCACACGCTGACTGAAAGGCCCTGTCTCTCACACGCTTACTGAAATAGCCTGTCTCCCACACGCTGACTGAAAGTCCCTGTATCTCACACGCTGACTGAAAGACCATTTCTGTCACACACTGTCTGAAATATCCTGTCTCATACACAATGATTGAAAGACGTTGTCTCTGACACACTGACTAAAGACCCTGTCTCTCACACACTGACTGAAAGCCCCTGTCTCTCACAAACTGACTGAAAGACCCTGTCTCTCACACATGGGCTGAAAGACACTGTCTCTCACACACTGATTGAAATAACATGTCTCTCACACACTGACTGAAATATTCTATCTCTCACTCACTTACAGAATGTCTCTGCCTAATACACTGTATGAAAGACCCTCTTTAACACAGTGAATAAAGGTCCCTGTCTCTCACAAAATGACTGAGAGACCCTGTCTCTCACAGACTGACTGAAAAACCCTGTCTCTCAAACACTGACTGAAAGACACTGTATTTCAGACACTGACTGAAAGACCCTGTTTCTCACACACTTACTGAAAGACCCTGTCTCTCACATGCTGACGGAAAGTCCCTGTCTCTCACACACTGACTGAAAGACCATGTCTCTCACACACTGTCTGAAAGAACCTCTCTCACAAGCTGACAGAAAGACACTGTCTCTCACACACTGACTGAAAGACCCTGTCTCACACACACTGACTGAAAGACCCTGTGTCTCACACACTGACTGAAAGACACTGTCTCTCACACACTGATTGAAAGAACTTGTCTCTCACACACTTACTAAAAGACGTTATCTCTCACACACTGACTGAAAGACCCTGTCTCTAACATACTGAATAAAGTCCCTGTCTCTCCCACACTGACAGAAAGACCCTGTCTCTCACACACTGACTGAAAGACCCTGTCTCTCACAAACTAAGTGAAAGACCCTGTCTCTCATAGATTGACTGAAAGACCCTGTCTCACACAGACTGACTGAAAGACCCTGTCTCTTCACACTTACCTAAAGACGCTGTCTCTCACACATTGACTGAAAGAAGCTGTCTCTCACACATGACTGAAAGACAATGTCTCCCACAGACTGACTGAAAGTCACTGTCCCTCACACACTGAATGAAAGACGTTTTCTCTCACACACTGAATGATAGACGCTGTCTCTAACAAACTGACTGAATGACGCTGTCTTTCACACACTGACTAAAAGTCACTGTTTCTCAGAGACTTGCTGATAGATGCGTCTTTAACACACTGACTGAAAGATTCTTTCTCTCACATACCGTCTGAATGACCTGTCTCTCACACACTGACGGAAAGATGCTGTCACTCAGACACTGACTGAAAGAGGCTGTCTCTCACAAAATGACTATAAGACGCTGTCTCGCACACGCTGACGGAAAGATTCTGTCTCTCACACACTGACTGAAAGATTCTGTCTCTCACACACTGACTGAAAGAACCTGTCTCACACACACTGACTGAAAGACCCTGTTTCTCACACTCTGACTGAAAGAAACTGTCTCTCACACGCTGACCGAAAGACCCAGTCTCTCACACGCTGACTGAAAGGCCCTGTCTCTCACACGCTTACTGAAATAGCCTGTCTCCCACACGCTGACTGAAAGTCCCTGTATCTCACACGCTGACTGAAAGACCATTTCTGTCACACACTGTCTGAAATATCCTGTCTCATACACAATGATTGAAAGACGTTGTCTCTGACACACTGACTAAAGACCCTGTCTCTCACACACTGACTGAAAGCCCCTGTCTCTCACAAACTGACTGAAAGACCCTGTCTCTCACACATGGGCTGAAAGACACTGTCTCTCACACACTGATTGAAATAACATGTCTCTCACACACTGACTGAAATATTCTATCTCTCACTCACTTACAGAATGTCTCTGCCTAATACACTGTATGAAAGACCCTCTTTAACACAGTGAATAAAGGTCCCTGTCTCTCACAAAATGACTGAGAGACCCTGTCTCTCACAGACTGACTGAAAAACCCTGTCTCTCAAACACTGACTGAAAGACACTGTATTTCAGACACTGACTGAAAGACCCTGTTTCTCACACACTTACTGAAAGACCCTGTCTCTCACATGCTGACGGAAAGTCCCTGTCTCTCACACACTGACTGAAAGACCATGTCTCTCACACACTGTCTGAAAGAACCTCTCTCACAAGCTGACAGAAAGACACTGTCTCTCACACACTGACTGAAAGACCCTGTCTCACACACACTGACTGAAAGACCCTGTGTCTCACACACTGACTGAAAGACCCTGTCTCTCACATGCTGACGGAAAGTCCCTGTCTCTCACACACTGACTGAAAGAACATGTCTCTCACACACTGACTGAAAGATCCTGTCTCTCACACACTGACTGAAAGACACTGTCTCTCACACACTCATTGAAAGAACTTGTCTCTCACACACTGACTAAAAGACCCTGTCTCTAACATACTGATTAAAGGCCCTGTCTCTCACACAATGACAGAAAGACCCTTTCTCTCAGAAACTAACTGAAAGACCCTGTCTCTCATAGACTGACTGAAATACCCTGTCTCACACAGACTGACTGAAAGACCCTGTCTCTTCACACTTACCTAAAGACGCTGTCTCTCACACACTGACTGAAAGAAGCTGTCTCTCACCCACTGACTGAAAGACGTTGTCTCCCACAGACTGACTGAAAGACACTGTCCCTCACACACTGAATGAAAGACGCTTTCTTCACACACTGAATGATAGATGCTGTCTCTCACTTACTGAATGAATGACGCTGTCTCTCACACACTGACTGAAAGACCATGTCTCTCACACACTGACTGAAAGATCCTGTCTCTCACACACTGACTGAAAGACACTGTCTCTCACACACTGATTGAAAGAACTTGTCTCTCACACACTGAATGAAAGACGCTGTCTCTCCCTCACTTTTTGAAAGACGCTGTCTCTTCCAAACTGACTGAATGACACTGTCCTTCACATAACTGACTGAAAGATACTGTCTCTCAGAGACTTACTGATAGACGCTGTCTTTAACACACTGACTGAAAGATGCTTTCTCTCACATACTGACTGAATGACCTGTCTCTCACACACTCACGGAAAGACGCTTTCACTCAGACACTGACTGAAAGACGCTGTCTCTCACAAAATGACTAAAAGACCCTGTCTCGCACACACTGAATGAAATATTCTGTCTCTCACACGCTGACTGAAAGACTCTGCCTAATACACTGTATGAAAAACCCTCATTCACACACTGACTGAAAGTCCCTGTCTCTCGCATACTGACTGAAAGACCCTGTCTCTCACAGAATGACTGAAAGACCCTGTCTCTCTCAGACTGACTGCAAGACCCTGTCTCTCACACATGGACTGACAGAAGCTGTCTTTCAAATGCTGACTGAAAGGCTCTGCCTCTCACACTCTGTCTGAAAGACCCTCTCTCACACACTAACTGAAAGTCCCTGTCTCTTACACAATGACTGAAAGACCCTGTCTCCAACACACTGACTGAAAGACGATGTCTCCCTCACACTGACTGAATGACGCTGTCTCTCACACGCTGACAGAAAGATTCTGTCTCTCACACACTGACTGAATGATTCTGTCTCTTAAACGCTGACAGAAAGATCCTGTCTCTCACACACAGACTGAAAGACGCTGTCTCTCACACACTGACTGAAAGACCCTGTCTCTCACATGCTGACGAAAAGTCCCTGTCTCTCACACGCTGACTGAAAGACTATGTCTGTCACACACTGTCTGAAACATACTGTCTCTCACACAATGATTGAAAGGCGTTGTCTCTGACACACTGACTAAAGACCCTATCTCTCACACGCTGACGGAAAGATTCTGTCTCTCACACATTGACTGAAAGATTCTTTCTCTCAAACGCTGACTGAAAGATCCTGTCTCTCACACACTGACTGAAAGATGCTGTCTCTCACACAATGACATAAATACGCTCTCTCTGACACATTGACTAAAACACGCTGTCTCTCACATACTGACTGAAAGACCCTGTCTCTCACACAATGACTGAATGATCCTGTCTCTCACACACTGTCTGAAAGACACTGTCTCTCACACACTGACTGATAGACCCTGACACTCACACACTGACTGAAATATTCTATCTCTCACCCGCTTACTGAAAGACTCTGCCTAATACACTGTATGAAAGACCCTCTTTACCACACTGACTAAAGGTCCCTGTCTCTCACACAATGACTGAAAGTTCCTGTCTCTCACAGAATGACTAAAAAACCCTGTCTCTCTCAGACTGACTGCAAGACCCTGTCTCTCTCAGACTGACTGCAAGACCCTGTCTCTCACACACTGACTGAAAGACACTGTCTTTCAGACGCTGACTGACAGGCTCAGCCTCTCACACACTGTCTGAAAGACCCACTCTCACACACTGACTGAAAGACACTGTCTCTCACACCCTGAGTGAAAGAACCTGTCCCACACACACTGACTGAAAGACCCTGTGTCTCATACACTGACTGAAAGATTCTGTCTCTCAAACGCTGACTGCAAGACCCTGTCTCTCACACACTGACTGAAAGACAGTGTATTTCAGACACTGACTGAAAGGCTCAGCCTCTCACACACTGTCTGAATGACCATCTCTCACACGCTGACTGAAAGACACTGTCTCTCACAAACTGACTGAAAGACCCAGTATCACACACACTGACTGAAAGACCCTGTGTCTCATAAACTGACTGAAAGATTCTGTCTCTCAAACGCTGACTGAAAGATCCTGTCCCTCACACACTGACTGAAAGACGCTGTCTATCACACAATGACATAAATACGCTGACGGAAAGTCCCTGTCTCTCACACGCTGACTGAAAGACCATGTCTGTCACACACTGTCTGAAAGATCCTGTCTCACACACAATGATTGAAAGACGTTGTCTCTGACACATTGACTAAAGAGCCTGTCTCTCTCACGCTGACTGAAAGATTCTGTCTCTCACACGCTGACTGAAAGAACCTGTCTATCACACTGACTGAAAGAGCCTGTCTCTCACACACTGAATGAAAGACCCTGTCTCTCACACACTGACTGAAAGAACATGTCTCTCACACACTGACTGAAAGGCCCTGTCTCTCACACACTGACTGAAAGACCGTGTCTCTCACACACTGACTTAAAGACCCTGTCTCTCACACACTGACTGAAAGATCCTGTCTCTCACACACTGACTGAAAGACCCTGTCTCTCACACACTGAATGAAAGACCCTGTCTCTCACACACTGACTGAAAGACACTGTCTCTCACACACTGATTGAAAGAACACGTCTCTCACACACTGACTGAAATATTCTATCTCTCACCCGCTTACTGAATGTCTCTGCCTAATACACTGTATGAAAGACCTTCTTTAACACACTGACTAAAGGTCCCTGTCTCTCACAAAATGACTGAAAGACACGGTCTCTCACAGACTGACTGAAAAACCCTGTCTCTCTCAGTCTGACTGCAAGACCCTGTCTCTCACACACTGACTGAAAGACAGTGTATTTCAGACGCTGACTGAAAGTCTCAGCCTCTCAAACATTGTCTGAAAGACCATCTCTCACACGCTGACTGAAAGACACTGTCACTCACACATTGACTGAAAGACCCTGTCTCACACACACTGACTGAAAGACCCTGTGTCTCACACACTGACTGAAAGACCCCGTCTCTTACATGCTGACGGAAAGTCCCTGTCTCTCACACGCTGACTTACAGACCATGTCTGTCACACAATGTCTGAAAGATACTGTCTGTCACACAATGACATAAATATGCTCTCTCTGACACATTGACTAAAACACGCTGTCTCTCACTTACTAACTGAAAGACCCTGTCTCTCACACAATGACTGAATGACCCTGTCTCTCACACACTGTCTGAATGGCCCTGTCTCTCACACACTGACTGAAAGACCCTGTCTCTAACACGCTGACTGAAATATTCTATCTCTCACCCGCTTACTGAATGTCTCTGCCTAATACACTGTATGAAAGACCCTCTTTAACACAATGACTAAAGGTCCCTGTCTCTCACAAAATGACTGAAAGACCCGGTATCTCACAGACTGACTGAAAAACCCTGTCTCTCTCAGTCTGACTGCAAGACCCTGTCTCTCACACACTGACTGAAAGACAGTGTATTTCAGACACTGACTGAAAGGCTCAGCCTCTCACACACTGTCTGAATGAACATCTCTCACACGCTGACTGAAAGACACTGTCTCTCACACACTGACTGAAAGACCCTGTATCACACACACTGACTGAAAGACCCTGTGTCTCATAAACTGACTGAAAGATTCTGTCTCTCAAACGCTGACTGAAAGTTCCTGTCTCTCACACACTGACTGAAAGACGTTGTCTCTCACACAATGACATAAATACGCTCTCTCTGACACATTGACTGAAACACGCTGTCTCTCGTTTACTGACTGAAAGACCCTGTCTCTCACACGATGACTGAAAGACCCTGTCTCTCACACACTGACTGATAGACCCTGACACTCACACACTGACTGAAATATTCTATCTCTCAGCCGCTTACTGAACGACTCTGCCTAATACACTGTATGAAAGACCCTCTTTACCACACTGACTAAAGGTCCCTGTCTCTCACACAATGACTGAAAGATCCTGTCTCTCACAGAATGACTGAAAAACCCTGTCTCTCTCAGACTGACTGCAAGACCCTGTCTCACACACACTGACTGAAAGACCGTCTGTCTCACACACTGACTGAAAGTCCCTGTCTCTCACACGCTGACTTAAAGACCCAGTCTCTCACACACTGACTGAAAAACCCTGTCTCTCACACGCTTACTGAAATAGCCTGTCTCTCACACGCTGACGGAAAGTCCCTGTCTCTCACACGCTGACTGAAAGACCATTTCTGTCACACACTGTCTGAAAGACCATGTCTGTCACACACTGTCTGAAAGATCCTGTCTCAAAGACAATGATTGAAAGACGTTGTCTCTGACACATTGACTAAAGACCCTGTCTCTCTCACGCTGACTGAAAGATTCTGTCTCTCACACGCTGACTGAAAGACCCTGTCTCTCACACGCTAACTGAAAGAACCTGTCTCTCACACACTGACTGAAAGAGCCTGCCTCTTACACACTGAATGAAAGACCCAGTCTCTCACACACTGACTGAAAGAACATGTCTATCACACACTGACTGAAAGACCCTGTCTCTCACACACTGACTGAAAGACCCTGTCTCTCACACACTGACGTAAAGACCCCGTCTCTCACACACTGACTGAAAGACCGTCTCTCACACACTGACTGAAAGACCCTGTTTCTCACACACGGGCTAAAAGACACTGTCTCTCACACACTGATTGAAAGAACACGTCTCTCACACACTGACTGAAATATTCTATCTCTCACCCGCTTACTGAATGTCTCTGCCTAATACACTGTATGAAAGACCCTCTTTAACACACTGACTAAAGGTCCCTGTCTCTCACAAAATGACTGAAAGATCCAGTCTCTCACAGACTGAATGAAAAACCCTGTCTCTCTCAGTCTGACTGCAAGACCCTGTCTCTCACACACTGACTGAAAGACAGTGTATTTCAGACGCTGACTGAAAGTCTCAGCCTCTCACACATTGTCTGAAAGACCATCTCTCACACGCTGACTGAAAGACACTGTCTCTCACACACTGACTGAAAGACCCTGTCTCACATACACTGACTGAAAGACCCTGTGTCTCACACAGTGACTGAAAGACCCCGTCTCTTACATGCTGACGGAAAGTCCCTGTCTCTCACACGCTGACTTACAGACCATGTCTGTCACACACTGTCTGAAAGATACTGTCTCTCACACAATGATTGAAAGACATTGTCTCTGACACACTGACTAAAGACCCTGTCTCTCTCACGCTGTCTGAAAGATTCTGTCTCTCACATGCTGACTGAAAGAACCTGTCTCTCACACACTGTCTGAAAGAGCCTGTCTCTCACACACTGAATGAAAGACCCTGTCTCTCACACACTGACTGAAAGACACTGTCTCTCACACACTGATTGAAAGAACACGTCTCTCACACACTGACTGAAATATTCTATCTCTCACCCGCTTACTGAATGTCTCTGCCTAATACACTGTATGAAAGACCCTCTTTAACACACTGACTAAAGGTCCCTGTCTCTCACAAAATGACTGAAAGACACGGTCTCTCACAGACTGACTGAAAAACCCTGTCTCTCTCAGTCTGACTGCAAGACCCTGTCTCTCACACACTGACTGAAAGACAGTGTATTTCAGACGCTGACTGAAAGTCTCAGCCTCTCAAACATTGTCTGAAAGACCATCTCTCACACGCTGACTGAAAGACACTGTCACTCACACATTGACTGAAAGACCCTGTCTCACACACACTGACTGAAAGACCCTGTGTCTCACACACTGACTGAAAGACCCCGTCTCTTACATGCTGACGGAAAGTCCCTGTCTCTCACACGCTGACTTACAGACCATGTCTGTCACACAATGTCTGAAAGATACTGTCTGTCACACAATGACATAAATATGCTCTCTCTGACACATTGACTAAAACACGCTGTCTCTCACTTACTGACTGAAAGACCCTGTCTCTCACACAATGACTGAATGACCCTGTCTCTCACACACTGTCTGAATGGCCCTGTCTCTCACACACTGACTGAAAGACCCTGTCTCTAACACGCTGACTGAAATATTCTATCTCTCACCCGCTTACTGAATGTCTCTGCCTAATACACTGTATGAAAGACCCTCTTTAACACAATGACTAAAGGTCCCTGTCTCTCACAAAATGACTGAAAGACCCGGTATCTCACAGACTGACTGAAAAACCCTGTCTCTCTCAGTCTGACTGCAAGACCCTGTCTCTCACACACTGACTGAAAGACAGTGTATTTCAGACACTGACTGAAAGGCTCAGCCTCTCACACACTGTCTGAATGAACATCTCTCACACGCTGACTGAAAGACACTGTCTCTCACACACTGACTGAAAGACCCTGTATCACACACACTGACTGAAAGACCCTGTGTCTCATAAACTGACTGAAAGATTCTGTCTCTCAAACGCTGACTGAAAGTTCCTGTCTCTCACACACTGACTGAAAGACGTTGTCTCTCACACAATGACATAAATACGCTCTCTCTGACACATTGACTGAAACACGCTGTCTCTCGTTTACTGACTGAAAGACCCTGTCTCTCACACGATGACTGAAAGACCCTGTCTCTCACACACTGACTGATAGACCCTGACACTCACACACTGACTGAAATATTCTATCTCTCAGCCGCTTACTGAACGACTCTGCCTAATACACTGTATGAAAGACCCTCTTTACCACACTGACTAAAGGTCCCTGTCTCTCACACAATGACTGAAAGATCCTGTCTCTCACAGAATGACTGAAAAACCCTGTCTCTCTCAGACTGACTGCAAGACCCTGTCTCTCTCAGACTGACTGCAAGACCCTGTCTCTCACACACTGACTGAAAGACACTGTCTTTCAGACGCTGACTGACAGGCTCAGCCTCTCACACACTGTCTGAAAGACCCACTCTCACACACTGACTGAAAGACACTGTCTCTCACACCCTGAGTGAAAGAACCTGTCCCACACACACTGACTGAAAGACCCTGTGTCTCATACACTGACTGAAAGATTCTGTCTCTCAAACGCTGACTGCAAGACCCTGTCTCTCACACACTGACTGAAAGACAGTGTATTTCAGACACTGACTGAAAGGCTCAGCCTCTCACACACTGTCTGAATGACCATCTCTCACACGCTGACTGAAAGACACTGTCTCTCACAAACTGACTGAAAGACCCAGTATCACACACACTGACTGAAAGACCCTGTGTCTCATAAACTGACTGAAAGATTCTGTCTCTCAAACGCTGACTGAAAGATCCTGTCCCTCACACACTGACTGAAAGACGCTGTCTATCACACAATGACATAAATACGCTGACGGAAAGTCCCTGTCTCTCACACGCTGACTGAAAGACCATGTCTGTCACACACTGTCTGAAAGATCCTGTCTCACACACAATGATTGAAAGACGTTGTCTCTGACACATTGACTAAAGAGCCTGTCTCTCTCACGCTGACTGAAAGATTCTGTCTCTCACACGCTGACTGAAAGAACCTGTCTATCACACTGACTGAAAGAGCCTGTCTCTCACACACTGAATGAAAGACCCTGTCTCTCACACACTGACTGAAAGAACATGTCTCTCACACACTGACTGAAAGGCCCTGTCTCTCACACACTGACTGAAAGACCGTGTCTCTCACACACTGACAGAAAGACCCTGTCTCTCACACACTGACTGAAAGATCCTGTCTCTCACACACTGACTGAAAGACCCTGTCTCTCACACACTGAATGAAAGACCCTGTCTCTCACACACTGACTGAAAGACACTGTCTCTCACACACTGATTGAAAGAACACGTCTCTCACACACTGACTGAAATATTCTATCTCTCACCCGCTTACTGAATGTCTCTGCCTAATACACTGTATGAAAGACCTTCTTTAACACACTGACTAAAGGTCCCTGTCTCTCACAAAATGACTGAAAGACACGGTCTCTCACAGAATGACTGAAAAACCCTGTCTCTCTCAGTCTGACTGCAAGACCCTGTCTCTCACACACTGACTGAAAGACAGTGTATTTCAGACGCTGACTGAAAGTCTCAGCCTCTCAAACATTGTCTGAAAGACCATCTCTCACACGCTGACTGAAAGACACTGTCACTCACACATTGACTGAAAGACCCTGTCTCACACACACTGACTGAAAGACCCTGTGTCTCACACACTGACTGAAAGACCCCGTCTCTTACATGCTGACGGAAAGTCCCTGTCTCTCACACGCTGACTTACAGACCATGTCTGTCACACAATGTCTGAAAGATACTGTCTGTCACACAATGACATAAATATGCTCTCTCTGACACATTGACTAAAACACGCTGTCTCTCACTTACTGACTGAAAGACCCTGTCTCTCACACAATGACTGAATGACCCTGTCTCTCACACACTGTCTGAATGGCCCTGTCTCTCACACACTGACTGAAAGACCCTGTCTCTAACACGCTGACTGAAATATTCTATCTCTCACCCGCTTACTGAATGTCTCTGCCTAATACACTGTATGAAAGACCCTCTTTAACACAATGACTAAAGGTCCCTGTCTCTCACAAAATGACTGAAAGACCCGGTATCTCACAGACTGACTGAAAAACCCTGTCTCTCTCAGTCTGACTGCAAGACCCTGTCTCTCACACACTGACTGAAAGACAGTGTATTTCAGACACTGACTGAAAGGCTCAGCCTCTCACACACTGTCTGAATGAACATCTCTCACACGCTGACTGAAAGACACTGTCTCTCACACACTGACTGAAAGACCCTGTATCACACACACTGACTGAAAGACCCTGTGTCTCATAAACTGACTGAAAGATTCTGTCTCTCAAACGCTGACTGAAAGTTCCTGTCTCTCACACACTGACTGAAAGACGTTGTCTCTCACACAATGACATAAATACGCTCTCTCTGACACATTGACTGAAACACGCTGTCTCTCGTTTACTGACTGAAAGACCCTGTCTCTCACACGATGACTGAAAGACCCTGTCTCTCACACACTGACTGATAGACCCTGACACTCACACACTGACTGAAATATTCTATCTCTCAGCCGCTTACTGAACGACTCTGCCTAATACACTGTATGAAAGACCCTCTTTACCACACTGACTAAAGGTCCCTGTCTCTCACACAATGACTGAAAGATCCTGTCTCTCACAGAATGACTGAAAAACCCTGTCTCTCTCAGACTGACTGCAAGACCCTGTCTCACACACACTGACTGAAAGACCGTCTGTCTCACACACTGACTGAAAGTCCCTCTCTCTCACACGCTGACTTAAAGACCCAGTCTCTCACACACTGACTGAAAAACCCTGTCTCTCACACGCTTACTGAAATAGCCTGTCTCTCACACGCTGACGGAAAGTCCCTGTCTCTCACACGCTGACTGAAAGACCATTTCTGTCACACACTGTCTGAAAGACCATGTCTGTCACACACTGTCTGAAAGATCCTGTCTCAAAGACAATGATTGAAAGACGTTGTCTCTGACACATTGACTAAAGACCCTGTCTCTCTCACGCTGACTGAAAGATTCTGTCTCTCACACGCTGACTGAAAGACCCTGTCTCTCACACGCTAACTGAAAGAACCTGTCTCTCACACACTGACTGAAAGAGCCTGCCTCTTACACACTGAATGAAAGACCCAGTCTCTCACACACTGACTGAAAGAACATGTCTATCACACACTGACTGAAAGACCCTGTCTCTCACACACTGACTGAAAGACCCTGTCTCTCACACACTGATGTAAAGACCCCGTCTCTCACACACTGACTGAAAGACCGTCTCTCACACACTGACTGAAAGACACTGTTTCTCACACACGGGCTGAAAGACACTGTCTCTCACACACTGATTGAAAGAACACGTCTCTCACACACTGACTGAAATATTCTATCTCTCACCCGCTTACTGAATGTCTCTGCCTAATACACTGTATGAAAGACCCTCTTTAACACACTGACTAAAGGTCCCTGTCTCTCACAAAATGACTGAAAGATCCAGTCTCTCACAGACTGAATGAAAAACCCTGTCTCTCTCAGTCTGACTGCAAGACCCTGTCTCTCACACACTGACTGAAAGACAGTGTATTTCAGACGCTGACTGAAAGTCTCAGCCTCTCACACATTGTCTGAAAGACCATCTCTCACACGCTGACTGAAAGACACTGTCTCTCACACACTGACTGAAAGACCCTGTCTCACATACACTGACTGAAAGACCCTGTGTCTCACACAGTGACTGAAAGACCCCGTCTCTTACATGCTGACGGAAAGTCCCTGTCTCTCACACGCTGACTTACAGACCATGTCTGTCACACACTGTCTGAAAGATACTGTCTCTCACACAATGATTGAAAGACATTGTCTCTGACACACTGACTAAAGACCCTGTCTCTCTCACGCTGTCTGAAAGATTCTGTCTCTCACATGCTGACTGAAAGAACCTGTCTCTCACACACTGTCTGAAAGAGCCTGTCTCTCACACACTGAATGAAAGACCCTGTCTCTTACACACTGACTGAAAAACCCTGTCTCTCAAACACTGACTGAAAGACACTGTCTCTCACACACTGATTGAAAGAATACGTCTCTCACGCACTGACTGAATGACCCTGTCTCTCACACACTGACTGAAGGATGCTGTCTCTCACACACTGAATGAAAAACACTGTCTCTCACGCACTGACTGACAAATGCTGTCTCTCACACACTGAATGAAAGACGCTCACACAATGTTTGATAGACGCTTTCTCCCTCAGTCTGTCTGAATGACGCTGTCTCTCACACACTGACTCAAAGACCATGTCTCTCAGACACTGACTGAAAGATCCTGTCTCTAACATACTGATTAATGTCCCTGTCTCTCCCACACTGACAGAAAGACCCTGTCTCTCACACACTGACTGAAAGACCCTGTCTCTCACAAACTAACTGAAAGACCCTGTCTCTCATAGACTGACTGAAATTCCCTGTCTCACACAGACTGACTGAAAGACCCTGTCTCTTCACACTTACCTAAAGACGCTGTCTCTCACACACTGACTGAAAGAAGCTGTCTCTCACACATGACTGAAAGACAATGTCTCCCACAGACTGACTGAAAGACACTGTCCCTCACACACTGAATGAAAGACGTTTTCTCTCACACACTGAATGATATACGCTGTCTATCACTTACTGACTGAATGACGCTGTCTCTCACACACTGACTGAAAGATGCTGTCTCTCACTCACAGATTGAAAGACGCTGTCTCTTATAAACTGACTTAATGACACTGTCTTTCACACACTGACTCAAAATCACTGTTTCTCAGAGACTTACAGATAGACGCGTCTTTAACACACTGACTGAAAGATTCTTTCTCTCACATACCGACTGAATGACCTGTCTCTCACACACTGACGGAAAGACGCTGTCACTCAGACACTGACTGAAAGAGGCTGTCTCTCACAAAATGACTAAAAGACGCTGTCTCGCACACGCTGACGGAAAGATTCTGTCTCTCACACACTGACTGAAAGATTCTGTCTCTCACACACTGAAAGATGCTGTCTCTCACACAATGACATAAATACGCTCTCTCTGACACATTGACTAAATCACGCTGTCTCTCATATACTGACTGAAAGACCCTGTCTCTCACACAATGACTGAATGATCCTGTCTCTCACACACTGTCTGAAAGACCCTGTCTCTCACACACTGACTGATAGACCCTGACACTCACACACTGACTGAAATATTCTATCTCTCACCCGCTTACTGAAAGACTCTGCCTAATACACTGTACGAAATACCCTCTTTACCACACTGACTACAGGTCCCTGTCTCTCACACAATGACTGAAAGATCCTGTCTCTCACAGAATGACTGAAAAACCCTGTCTCTCTCAGACTGACTGCAAGACCCTGTCTCTCACACACTGACTGAAAGACACTGTCTTTCAGACGCTGACTGACAGGCTCAGCCTCTCACACACTGTCCGAAAAACCTACTCTCACACACTGACTGAAAGACATTGTCTCTCACACCCTGACTGAAAGAACCTGTCTCACACATAATGACTGAAAATCCCTGTGTCTCACACACTGACTGAAAGACCCTGTCTCTCACACGCTGACTGAAAGACCCAGTCTCTCACACGCTTACTGAAATAGCCTGTCTCCCACACGCTGACGGAAAGTCCCTGTCTCTCACACGCTGACTGAAAGACCATGTCTGTCACACTCTGTCTGAAAGACCATGTCTGTCACACACGGTCTGAAAGATCCTGTCTCATACACAATGATTGAAAGACGTTGTCTCTGACACATTGACTAAAGACCCTGTCTCTCTCACGCTGACTGAAAGATTCTGTCTCTCACACGCTGACTGAAAGACCCTGTCTCTCACACGCTGACTGAAAGAACCTGTCTCTCACACACTGACTGAAAGAGCCTGTCTCTCACACACTGAATGAAAGACCCTGTCTCTCACACACTGAATGAAAGAACATGTCTCTCACACACTGACTGAAAGACCCTGTCTCTCACACACTGGCTGAAAGACCCTGTCTCTCACACACTGACTGAAAGACCCTGTCTCTCACACACTGCCTGAAAGACCCTGTCTCTCACACACTGACTGAAAGACCCTGTCTCTCACACACTGACTGAAAGACCCTGTCTCTCACACACTGTCTGAAAGACCCTGTCTCTCACACACTGACTGAAAGACCCTGTCTCTCACACACTGACTGAAAGACCCTGTCTCTCACACACTGACTTAAGGACCCTGTCTCTCACACACTGACTGAAAGACCCTGTCTCTCACACACTGACTGAAAGACCCTGTCTCTCACACACTGACTGAAAGACCCTGTCTCTCACACACTGACTGAAAGACACTGTCTCTCACACACTGATTGAAAGAACACGTCTCTCACACACTGACTGAAATATTCTATCTCTCACCCGCTTACTGAATGTCTCTGCCTAATACACTGTATGAAAGACCCTCTTTAACACAATGACTAAAGGTCCCTGTATCTCACAAAATGACTGAATGACCCGGTCTCTCACAGACTGACTGAAAAACCCTGTCTCTCTCAGTCTGACTGCAAGACCCTGTCTCTCACACACTGACTGAAAGACAGTATATTTCAGACACTGACTGAAAGGCTCAGCCTCTCACACACTGTCTGAAAGACCATCTCTCACACGCTGACTGAAAGACACTGTCTCTCACACACTGACTGAAAGACCCAGTCTAACACACACTGACTGAAAGACCCTGTGTCTCACACACTGACTGAAAGATTCTGTCTCTCAAACGCTGTCCAAAAGATCCTGTCTCTCGCACGCTGACTGAAAGACCCAGTCTCTCACACGCTGACTGAAATAGCCTCTCTCTCACACGCTGACGGAAAGTCCCTGTCTCTCACATGCTGACTGAAAGACCATGTCTGTCACGCACTGACTGAAAGACGCTGTCTCTCACAAAATGACTAAAAGACGCTGTCTCGCACACACTGACTGAAAAATTCTGTCTCTCACACGCTGACTGAAAGACTCTGCCTAATACACTGTCTGAAAGACCCTCATTCACATACTCACTGAAAGACCCTGTCTCTCACACACTGACTGAAAGACGATGTCTCCCTCACACTGACTGAATGATGCTGTCTCTCACACGCTGACGGAAGGATTCTGTCTCTCACAAAATGACTGAAAGACGCAGTCTCTCACCCACTGACTGAAAGACCCTGTCCCTCTCACACTGACTGAAAGAACCTGTCTCTTCACACTGATTGAACGACGCTGTCTGTCACTCACTGACTGAAAGACGCTGTCTCTCACACGCTCACTGAAAGACACTGTCTCTCAGACACTTACTGAAAGACACTGTCTCTCACACAATGACTGAAAGACCCTGTATCTCAAACACTGACTGAAAGACACTGTCTCTCAAACACTGACTGAATGACGCAGTCTCTCGCACACTGACTGAAAGACCAAGTCTATCACACACAGACTGAAAGACGCCGTCTCTCAAACACTGGCTGAATGACGCTGTCTCTCGCACACTGACAGAAATACCATGTCTGTCAAACACTGACTGAAAGATCCTGTCTCTCACAAACTGACAGAAAGACACTGTCTCTCACACACTCACTGAAAGAACCTGTCTCTCACATACTGACTGAAATACCCTGTCTCTCTCACACTGACTGAAAGACCCAGTCTCTTCACACTGACTGAAAGAAGATATCTCTCACTCACTGACTGAAAGACGCTGTCTCTCACACGCTGACTGAAAGACCAAGTCCGTCACACACTGTCTGAAAGACCCTCTCTCTCACACATTGACTGAAAGACACTGTCTCTCACACACAGACTGAAAGAACCTGCATCTCAAACACTGACTGCAGACACTGTCTCTCAAACACTGATTGAATGACGCTGTCTTTCGCACACTGACTGAAAGAGCATGTCTGTCACACACTGACTGAAAGATGCTGTCTCTCACACACTGAATGAATGACCCTGTCTCACTCACACTGTCTGAAAGACGCCGTCTCTCAAACACTGACTGAATGACGCTGTCTCTCGCACACTGACTGAAATACCATGTCTGTCACACACCGACTGAAGGATCCTGTCTCTCACACACTGACTGAAAGAAACTGTCTCTCACACACTCACTGAAAGACCCTGTCTCTCACGCATTGACTGAAAGACCCTGTCTCTCTCACACTGACTGAAAGACGCTGTCTCTTCACACTGATTGAAAGAAGATATCTCTCACTCACTGACTGAATGACGCTGTCTCTCACACGCTGACTGAAAGACGCTGTCTTTCGCACAATGACTGAAAGACACTGTCTCTCAGACACTTACTGAAAGACACTGTCTCTCACAAACTGACTGAAAGACACTGTCTCCCACAAACTGACTGAAATATGCTGTCTCTTGCACGATGACTGCATGACTCTGCCTAATACATTGTATGAAAGACCCTCTTTCCCACACTGACTGAAAGTCCCTGTCCCTCACACACTCACCGAAAGACCCTGTCTCTCACATACTGACTGAAAGTCCTTGTCTCTCACACGCTGACTGAAATACCCTGTCTCTCTCATGCTGACTGAAAGATAATGTCTGTCACACACTGTCAGAAAGATCCTGTCTCTCAGACAATGATTGAAAGACAATATCTCTAACATACTGACTAAACACCCTTTCTCTCACACACTGACTGAAAGACCATGTCTCTCACACACTGACTGAAAGACGCTGACTCGCACAAACTTACTGAAAGACGCTGCCTCTCAAACACTGAGAGAAAGACCCTGACTCTCAGACACTGACTGAACGAGCCTTTCTCTCGCATAATGATTGAAAGACGACGTCTCTCACATACTGACTGAAAGACCCTGTCTCTCACACACTTACTGAAAGATGCTGTCTCTCACACCCTGAATGAAAGACGCTGTCTCTCACAGACTGACTGAATGACGTTGTCACTCACACACTGACTGAAAGACCATGTCTCTCACACACTGACTGAAAGATACTGTCTTTCACACACTGAGTGAAAGACCCTGTATCTCACAGACTGACTGAAAGACCATGTCTCTCTCAGACCGACTACAAGACCCTGTCTCTCACACATGGACAGAAAGAAGCTGTCTTTCACGTGCTGACTGAATGGCTCTGCCTCACACAATCTGTCTGAAAGTCCCTCTCTCACACACTAACTGAAAGTCCCTGTCTCTCACACACTGACTGAAAGACCCTGTCTCCAACACACTGACTGAAAGAAGATGTCTCCCTCACACTGACTGAATGACGCTGTCTCTCACTCACTGACTGAAAGATTCTGTCTCTCATCGCTGACATAAAGATCATGTCTCTCACACACTGACTGAAAGACGCAGTCTCTCACCCACTGACTGAAAGACCCTGTCTCTTCACACTGATTGAGTGACGCTGTCTCTCACTCACTGACTGAAAGACCCTGTCTCTCACACACTGACTGAAAGACCACGTCTGTCACACACTGTCTGAAAGATCCTCTCTCACACACAGTGATTGAAAGACGTTGTCTCTGACACATTGACTAAAGACCCTGTCTCTCTCACACTGACTGAAAGATTCTGTCTCTCACACGCTGACTGAAAGACCCTGTCTCTCACACGCTGACTGAAAGAACCTGTCTCTCACACACTGACTGAAAGAGCCTGTCTATCACACACTGAATGAAAGACGCTTTCTCTCACACACTGACTGAAAGACCATGTCTCTCAGACAGTGACTGAAAGACCCTGTCTCTCACACATGGACTGAAAGACCCTGTCTCTCACAGACTGATTGAAAGACCCGGTCTCTCACACACTGACTTAAACATCCTGTCTCTCACTCACTGACTGAAAGACCCTGTCTCTCACACACTGACTGAAACAGCCTGTCTCTCACACACTGAATGAAAGACCCTGTCTCTCACACACTGACTGAAAGACAGTCTTTCACACACTGACTGAAAGACCCTGTCTCTCACACACTGACTGAAAGACCCTGTCTCTCACACACTGACTGAAAGACCCTGTCTCTCACACACTGACTGAAAGACACTGTCTCTCACACACTGATTGAAAGAACACGTCTCTCACTCACTGACTGAAAGACACTGTCTCTCACACGCTGACTGAAAGACGCTGTCGCTCACACACTCACTGAAAGACACTGTCTCTCAGACACTTACTGAAAGTCACTGTCTCTCACACACTGACTGAAAGAACCTGTATCTCAAACATTGACTGAAAGACACTGTCTCTCAAACACTGACTGAATGACGCTGTCTCTCGCACGCTGACTGAAAGACCATGTCTTTACACACTGACTGAAAGATGCTGTCTCTCACACACTGAATGAATGACCCTGTCTCATTCACACAGACTGAAAGACGCCGTCTCTCAAACACTGACTGAATGACGCTGCCTCTCGCACACTGACAGAAATACCATGTGTGTCACACACTCACTGAAAGACGCTGTCTCTCACACACTGACTGAAAGACACTGTCTCTTCACACTGACTGAAAGAAGATATCTCTCACTCACTGACTGAAAGACGCTGTCTCTCACACGCTGACTGAAAGACGCTGTCTCTCACACGCTGACTGAAAGACCGAGTCCGTCACACACTGTCTGAAAGACCCTCTCTCTCACACACTGACTGAAAGACACTGTCCCTCACAGACTGAATGAATGACGCTTTCAATCACACACTGAATGAAAGAAGCTGTCTCTCACTCACTGACTGAAAGATGCTGTCTCTCACTCACTGATTGAAAGACGCTGTCTCTCACAAACTGACTGAATGACTCTGTCTTTCACACACTGACAGAATGTCACTGTCTCTCAGAGACGTACTGATAGACGCTGTCTTTAACACACTGACTGAAAGATGCTTTCTCTCACATGCTTACTGAATGACCTGTCTCTCACTCACTGACGGAAAGACGCTTTCACTCGGACGCTGACTGAAAGACGCTGTCTCTCACAAAATGACTAAAAGACGCTGTCTCGCACACACTGACTGAAAAATTCTGTCTCTCACACGCTGACTGAAAGACTCTGCCTAATACACTGTATGAAAGACCCTCATTCAGATACTCACTGAAAGACCCTGTCTCTCACAGACCGACTGAAAGACCCTGTCTCTCTCAGACTGACTACAAGTCTCATTCTCTCACACATGGACTGAAAGAAGCTGTCTTTCACGTGCAGACCGAATGGCTCTGCCTCACACAATCTGTCTGAAAGACCCTCTCTCACACACTAACTGAAAGTCCCTGTCTCTCACACACTGACTGAAAGACCCTGTCTCCAACACACTGACTGAAAGACGTTGTCTCCCTCACACTGACTGAATGACGCTGTCTCTCACACGCTGACGGAAGGATTCTGTCTCTCACACAATGACTGAAAGATGCTGTCTCTCACACAATGACTGAAAGATTCTGTCTCTCAAACACTGACTTAAATATCCTGTCTCTCACACACTGACTGAAAGACGCATTCTCTCACCCACTGACTGAAAGACCCTGTCTCTCTCAGACTGACTGAAAGAACCTGTCTCTTCACACTGATTGGACGACGCTGTCTGTCACTCACTGACTGAAAGACGCTGTCTCTCACACGCTCACTGAAAGACGCTGTCTTTCACACACTGACTGAAAGACACTGTCTCTCACACACTCACTGAAAGACCCTGTCTCTCACACACTCACTGAAAGTCCCTGTCTCTCTCACACTGACTGAAAGACCCAGTCTCTTCACACTGACTGAAAGAAGATATCTCTCACTCACTGACTGAAAGACGCTGTCTCTCACACGCTGACTGAAAGATGCTGTCTCTCACACGCTGACTGAAAAACCAAGTCCGTCACACACTGTCTGAAAGACCCTCTCTCTCACACACTGACTGAAAGACACTGTCCCTCACAGACTGAATGAAAGACGCTTTCAGTCACACAATGAATGAAAGAAGCTGTCTCTCACTCACTGACTGAAAGACGCTGTCTCTTACACACTGACTGAAAGACGCTGTCTCTCACTCACTGATTGAAATTCGCTGTCTCTCATTAACTGACTGAATGACTCTTTCTTTCACACACTGACAGAATGTCACTGTCTCTCAGAGACGTACTGATAGACGCTGTCTTTAACACACTGACTGAAAGATGCTTTCTCTCACATGCTTACTGAATGACCTGTCTCTCACTCACTGACGGAAAGACGCTTTCACTCGGACACTGACTGAAAGACGCTGTCTCTCACAAAATGATTAAAAGACGCTGTCTCGCACACACTGACTGAAAAATTCTGTCTCTCATACGCTGACTGAAAGACTCTGCCTAATACACTGTATGAAAGACCCTCATTCACATACTCACTGAAAGACCCTGTCTCTCACACACTTACTGAAAGATGCTGTCTCTCACACCCTGAATGAAAGACGCTGTCTCTCACAGACTGACTGAATGACGTTGTCACTCACACACTGACTGAAAGACCATGTCTCTCACACACTGACTGAAAGATACTGTCTTTCACACACTGAGTGAAAGACCCTGTATCTCACAGACTGACTGAAAGACCCTGTCTCTCTCAGACTGACTACAAGACACTGTCTCTCACACATGGATTGAAAGAAGCTGTCTTTCACGTGCTGACTGAATGGCTCTGCCTCACACAATCTGTCTGAAAGTCCCTCTCTCACACACTAACTGAAAGTCCCTGTCTGTCACACACTGACTGAAAGACCCTGTCTCCAACACACTGACTGAAAGAAGATGTCTCCCTCACACTGACTGAATGACGCTGTCTCTCACACGCTGACGGAAGGATTCTGTCTCTCACACACTGAATGAAAGATTCTGTCTCTCAAACGCTGACTTAAAGATCCTGTCTCTCACACACTGACTGAAAGACGCAGTCTCTCACCCACTGACTGAAAGACCCTGTCTCTCTCACACTGACTGAAAGAACCTGTCTCTTCACACTGATTGAGCGACGCTGTCTCTCACTCACTGACTGAAAGACGCTGTCTCTCAAACACTGACTGAATGACGCTGTCTCTCGCACACTGACAGAAATACCATGTCTGTCACACACTGACTGAAAGATCCTGTCTCTCACAAACTGACGGAAAGACACTGTCTCTCACACACTCACTGAAAGAACCTGTCTCTCACATACTGACTGAAAGACCCTGTCTCTCTCACACTGACTGAAAGACCCAGTCTCTTCACACTGACTGAAAGAAGATATCTCTCACTCACTGACTGAAAGACGCTGTCTCTCACACGCTCACTGAAAGACGCTGTCTCTCACACGCTGTCTGAAAGACCAAGTCCGTCACACACTGTCTGAAAGAACCTCTCTCTCACACACTGACTGAAAGACACTGTCTCTCACACACAGACTGAAAGAACCTGCATCTCAAACACTGACTGCAGACACTGTCTCTCAAACACTGATTGAATGACTCTGTCTTTCGCACACTGACTGAAAGAGCATGTCTGTCACACGCTGAATGAAATACCCTGTCTCTCATACACTGACTTAAATACCCTGTCTGTCACACGCTGACTGAAATAGCCTGTCTCTCACACGCTGAGTGAAAGACCATATCTTTCACACACTGTCTGAAAGATCCTGTGTCTCACACAATGATTGAAAGACCTTGTCTCTTACAGACTGTCTAAAGACCCTATCTCTCACACACTGACTGAAAGACGCTGTCTCTCACACACTGACTGAAAGACCCTATCTCTCACACACTGGCTGAAAGACGCTGTCTCTCACACACAGACTGAAAGACGCGGTCTCTCCCACACTGACTGAAAGACCCTGTCTCTCACACGCTGACTGAAAGACCATGTCTGTCACACACTGTCTGAAAGACCATGTCTGTCACACACTGTCTGAAAGATCCTGTCTCACACACAATGATTGAAAGACGTTGTCTCTGACACATTGACTAAAGACCCTGTCTCTCTCACACTGACTGAAAGATTCTGTCTCTCACACGCTGACTGAAAGACCCTGTCTCTCACACGCTGACTGAAAGAACCTGTCTCTCACACACTGACTGAAAGAGGCTGTCTATCACACACTGAATGAAAGACGCTTTCTCTCACACACTGACTGAAACAGCCTGTCTCTCACACACTGAATGAAAGACCCTGTCTCTCACACACTGACTGAAAGAACATGTCTCTCACACACTGACTGAAAGACCCTGTCTCTCACACACTGACTGAAAGACACTGTCTCTCACACACTGATTGAAAGAACACGTCTCTCACACACTGACTGAAATATTCTATCTCTCACCCGCTTACTGAATGTCTCTGCCTAATACACTGTATGAAAGATCCTCTTTAACACACTGACTAAAGGTCCCTGTATCTCACAAAATGACTGAAAGACCCGGTCTCTCACAGACTGACTGAAAAACCCTGTCTCTCTCAGTCTGACTGCAAGACCCTGTCTCTCACACACTGACTGAAAGACAGTGTATTTCAGACGCTGACTGAAAGACCCTGTCTCTCAAACACTGTCTGAAAGACGCTGTCGCTCACAAACTCTCTGAAATACCCTGTCTCTCACAAACTGATTGAAAGACCCTGTCTCTCACACACTGACAGAAATACCATGTCTGTCACACACTGACTGAAATATCCTGTCTCTCACAAACTGACTGAAAGACACTGTCTCTCGCACACTCACTGAAAGACCCTGTCTCTCACACACTCACTGAAAGTCCCTGTCTCTCTCACACTGACTGAAAGACCCAGTCTCTTCACACTGACTGAAAGAAGATATCTCTCACTCACTGACTGAAAGACGCTGTCTCTCACACGCTGACTGAAAGATGCTGTCTCTCACACGCTGACTGAAAAACCAAGTCCGTCACACACTGTCTGAAAGACCCTCTCTCTCACACACTGACTGAAAGACACTGTCCCTCACAGACTGAATGAAAGACGCTTTCAGTCACACACTGAATGAAAGAAGCTGTCTCTCACTCACTGACTGAAAGACGCTGTCTCTCACACACTGACTGAAAGACGCTGTCTCTCACTCACTGATTGAAATTCGCTGTCTCTCATTAACTGACTGAATGACTCTTTCTTTCACACACTGACAGAATGTCACTGTCTCTCAGAGACGTACTGATAGACGCTGTCTTTAACACACTGACTGAAAGATGCTTTCTCTCACTTGCTTACTGAATGACTTGTCTCTCATTCACTGACGGAAAGACGCTTTCACTCGGACACTGACTGAAAGACGCTGTCTCTCACAAAATGATTAAAAGACGCTGTCTCGCACACACTGACTGAAAAATTCTGTCTCTCATACGCTGACTGAAAGACTCTGCCTAATACACTGTATGAAAGACCCTCATTCACATACTCACTGAAAGAAACTGTCTCTCACACACTTACTGAAAGATGCTGTCTCTCACACCCTGAATGAAAGACGCTGTCTCTCACAGACTGACTGAATGACGTTGTCACTCACACACTGACTGAAAGACCATGTCTCTCACACACTGACTGAAAGATACTGTCTTTCACACACTGAGTGAAAGACCCTGTATCTCACAGACTGACTGAAAGACCCTGTCTCTCTCAGACTGACTACAAGACACTGTCTCTCACACATGGATTGAAAGAAGCTGTCTTTCACGTGCTGACTGAATGGCTCTGCCTCAAACAATCTGTCTGAAAGTCCCTCTCTCACACACTAACTGAAAGTCCCTGTCTGTCACACACTGACTGAAAGACCCTGTCTCCAACACACTGACTGAAAGAAGATGTCTCCCTCACACTGACTGAATGACGCTGTCTCTCACACGCTGACGGAAGGATTCTGTCTCTCACACACTGAATGAAAGATTCTGTCTCTCAAACGCTGACTTAAAGATCCTGTCTCTCACACACTGACTGAAAGACGCAGTCTCTCACCCACTGACTGAAAGACCCTGTCTCTCTCACACTGACTGAAAGAACCTGTCTCTTCACACTGATTGAGCGACGCTGTCTCTCACTCACTGACTGAAAGACGCTGTCTCTCAAACACTGACTGAATGACGATGTCTCTCGCGCACTGACAGAAATACCATGTCTGTCACACACTGACTGAAAGATCCTGTCTCTCACAAACTGACAGAAAGACACTGTCTCTCACACACTCACTGAAAGAACCTGTCTCTCACATACTGACTGAAAGACCCTGTCTCTCTCACACTGACTGAAAGACCCAGTCTCTTCCCACTGACTGAAAGAAGATATCTCTCACTCACTGACTGAAAGACGCTGTCTCTCACACGCTCACTGAAAGACGCTGTCTTTCACACACTGACTGAAAGACACTGTCTCTCAGACACTTACTGAAAGACACGGTCTCTCACACAATGACTGAAAGACCCTGTATCTCAAACACTGACTGAAAGACACTGTCTCTCAAACACTGACTGAATGACGCTGTCTCTCGCACACTGACTGAAAGACCAAGTCTATCACACACAGAGTGAAAGAAGCCGTCTCTCAAACACTGACTGAATGACGCTGTCTCTCGCACACTGACAGAAATACCATGTCTGTCACACACTGACTGAAAGATCCTGTCTCTCACAAACTGACAGAAAGACACTGTCTCTCACACACTCACTGAAAGAACCTGTCTCTCACATACTGACTAAAAGACCCTGTCTCTCTCACACTGACTGAAAGACCCAGTCTCTTCCCACTGACTGAAAGAAGATATCTCTCACTCACTGACTGAAAGACGCTGTCTCTCACACGCTGACTGAAAGACGCGGTCTCTCACACGCTGACTGAAAGATCAAGTCCGTCACAAACTGTCTGAAAGAACCTCTCTCTCACACACTGACTGAAAGACACTGTCTCTCACACACAGACTGAAAGAACCTGCATCTCAAACACTGACTGCAGACACTGTCTCTCAAACACTGATTGAATGACGCTGTCTTTCGCACACTGACTGAAAGAGCATGTCTGTCACACGCTGACTGAAATACCCTGTCTCTCATACGCTGACTCAAATACCCTGTCTGTCACACGCTGACTGAAATAGCCTGTTTCTCACACGCTGAATGAAAGACCATATCAGTCACACACTGTCTGAAAGATCCTGTGTCTCACACAATGATTGAAAGACCTTGTCTCTTACAGACTGTCTAAAGACCCTATCTCTCAGACACTGACTGAAAGACGCTGTCTCTCACACACTGACTGAAAGACCCTATCTCTCACACACTGACTGAAAGACGCTGTCTCTCACACACAGACTGAAAGACGCGGTCTCTCCCACACTGACTGAAAGACCCTGTCTCTCACACGCTGACTGAAAGACCATGACTGTCACACACTGTCTGAAAGACCATGTCTGTCACACACTGTCTGAAAGATCCTGTCTCACACACAATGATTGAAAGACGTTGTCTCTGACACATTGACTAAAGACCCTGTCTCTCTCACACTGACTGAAAGATTCTGTCTCTCACACGCTGACTGAAAGACCCTGTCTCTCACACGCTGACTGAAAGAACCTGTCTCTCACACACTGACTGAAAGAGGCTGTCTATCACACACTGAATGAAAGACGCTTTCTCTCACACACTGACTGAAAGACCATGTCTCTCAGACAGTGACTGAAAGACCCTGTCTCTCACACACGGACTGAAAGACCCTGTATCTCACAGACTGATTGAAAGACCCTGTCTCTCACACACTGACTTAAACATCCTGTCTCTCACACACTGACTGAAAGACCCTGTCTCTCACACACTGACTGAAAGAAGCTGTCTCTCACACCCTGAATGAAAGACACTGTCTCTCACACACTGATTGAAAGAACACGTCTCTCACACACTGACTGAAATATTCTATCTCTCACCCGCTTACTGAATGTCTCTGCCTAATACACTGTATGAAAGATCCTCTTTAACACACTGACTAAAGGTCCCTGTATCTCACAAAATGACTGAAAGACCCGGTCTCTCACAGTCTGACTGAAAAACCCTGTCTCTCTCAGTCTGACTGCAAGACCCTGTCTCTCACACACTGACTGAAAGACAGTGTATTTCAGACGCTGACTGAAAGACCCTGTCTCTCAAACAATGTCTGAAAGACGCTGTCGCTCACAAACTCACTGAAATACCCTGTCTCTCACAAACTGATTGAAAGACCCTGTCTCTCACACACTGACAGAAATACCATGTCTGTCACACACTGACTGAAATATCCTGTCTCTCACAAACTGACTGAAAGACACTGTCTCTCACACACTCACTGAAAGACCCTGTCTCTCACACACTCACTGAAAGTCCCTGTCTCTCTCACACTGACTGAAAGACCCAGTCTCTTCACACTGACTGAAAGAAGATATCTCTCACTCACTGACTGAAAGACGCTGTCTCTCGCACGCTGACTGAAAGATGCTGTCTCTCACACGCTGACTGAAAAACCAAGTCCGTCACACACTGTCTGAAAGACCCTCTCTCTCACACACTGACTGAAAGACACTGTCCCTCACAGACTGAATGAAAGACGCTTTCAGTCACACACTGAATGAAAGAAGCTGTCTCTCACTCACTGACTGAAAGACGCTGTCTCTCACACACTGACTGAAAGACGCTGTCTCTCACTCACTGATTGAAATTCGCTGTCTCTCATTAACTGACTGAATGACTCTTTCTTTCACACACTGACAGAATGTCACTGTCTCTCAGAGACGTACTGATAGACGCTGTCTTTAACACACTGACTGAAAGATGCTTTCTCTCACATGCTTACTGAATGACCTGTCTCTCACTCACTGACGGAAAGACGCTTTCACTCGGACACTGACTGAAAGACGCTGTCTCTCACAAAATGATTAAAAGACGCTGTCTCGCACACACTGACTGAAAAATTCTGTCTCTCACACGCTGACTGCAAGACTCTGCCTAATACACTGTATGAAAGACCCTCATTCACATACTCACTGAAAGACCCTGTCTCTCACACACTTACTGAAAGATGCTGTCTCTCACACCCTGAATGAAAGACGCTGTCTCTCACAGACTGACTGAATGACGTTGTCACTCACACACTGACTGAAAGACCATGTCTCTCACACACTGACTGAAAGATACTGTCTTTCACACACTGAGTGAAAGACCCTGTATCTCACAGACTGACTGAAAGACCCTGTCTCTCTCAGACTGACTACAAGACACTGTCTCTCACACATGGATTGAAAGAAGCTGTCTTTCACGTGCTGACTGAATGGCTCTGCCTCACACAATCTGTCTGAAAGTCCCTCTCTCACACACTAACTGAAAGTCCCTGTCTGTCACACACTGACTGAAAGACCCTGTCTCCAACACACTGACTGAAAGAAGATGTCTCCCTCACACTGACTGAATGACGCTGTCTCTCACAAGCTGACGGAAGGATTCTGTCTCTCACACACTGAATGAAAGATTCTGTCTCTCAAACGCTGACTTAAAGATCCTGTCTCTCACACACTGACTGAAAGACGCAGTCTCTCACCCACTGACTGAAAGACCCTGTCTCTCTCACACTGACTGAAAGAACCTGTCTCTTCACACTGATTGAGCGACGCTGTCTCTCACTCACTGACTGAAAGACGCCGTCTCTCAAACACTGACTGAATGACGCTGTCTCTCGCACACTGACAGAAATACCATGTCTGTCACACACTGACTGAAAGATCCTGTCTCTCACAAACTGACGGAAAGACACTGTCTCACACACTCACTGAAAGAACCTGTCTCTCACATACTGACTGAAAGACCCTGTCTCTCTCACACTGACTGAAAGACCCAGTCTCTTCACACTGACTGAAAGAAGATATCTCTCACTCACTGACTGAAAGACGCTGTCTCTCACACGCTCACTGAAAGACGCTGTCTCTCACACGCTGTCTGAAAGACCAAGTCCGTCACACACTGTCTGAAAGAACCTCTCTCTCACACACTGACTGAAAGACACTGTCTCTCACACACAGACTGAAAGAACCTGCATCTCAAACACTGACTGCAGACACTGTCTCTCAAACACTGATTGAATGACTCTGTCTTTCGCACACTGACTGAAAGAGCATGTCTGTCACACGCTGACTGAAATACCCTGTCTCTCATACGCTGACTTAAATACCCTGTCTGTCACACGCTGACTGAAATAGCCTGTCTCTCACACGCTGAGTGAAAGACCATATCAGTCACACACTGTCTGAAAGATCCTGTGTCTCACACAATGATTGAAAGACCTTGTCTCTTACAGACTGTCTAAAGACCCTATCTCTCACACACTGACTGAAAGACGCTGTCTCTCACACACTGACTGAAAGACCCTATCTCTCACACACTGACTGAAAGACGCTGTCTCTCACACACAGACTGAAAGACACGGTCTCTCCCACACTGACTGAAAGACCCTGTCTCTCACACGCTGACTGAAAGACCATGTCTGTCACACACTGTCTGAAAGACCATGTCTGTCACACACTGTCTGAAAGATCCTGTCTCACACACAATGATTGAAAGACGTTGTCTCTGACACATTGACTAAAGACCCTGTCTCTCTCACACTGACTGAAAGATTCTGTCTCTCACACGCTGACTGAAAGACCCTGTCTCTCACACGCTGACTGAAAAAACCTGTCTCTCACACACTGACTGAAAGAGGCTGTCTATCACACACTGAATGAAAGACGCTTTCTCTCACACACTGACTGAAAGACCATGTCTCTCAGACAGTGACTGAAAGACCCTGTCTCTCACACACGGACTGAAAGACCCTGTCTCTCACAGACTGATTGAAAGACCCTGTCTCTCACACACTGACTTAAACATCCTGTCTCTCACACACTGACTGAAAGACCCTGTCTCTCACACACTGACTGAAAGACTCTGTCTCTCACACACTGACTGAAACAGCCTGTCTCTCACACACTGAATGAAAGACCCTGTCTCTCACACACTGACTGAAAGAACATGTCTCTCACAGACTGACTGAAAGACCCTGTCTCTCACACACTGACTGAAAGACACTGTCTCTCACACACTGACTGAAAGAACACGTCTCTCACACACTGACTGAAACAGCCTGTCTCTCACACACTGAATGAAAGACCCTGTCTCTCACACACTGACTGAAAGAACATGTCTCTCACACACTGACTGAAAGACCCTGTCTCTCACACACTGACTGAAAGACACTGTCTCTCACACACTGATTGAAAGAACACGTCTCTCACACACTGACTGAAATATTCTATCTCTCACCCGCTTACTGAATGTCTCTGCCTAATACACTGTATGAAAGATCCTCCTTAACACACTGACTAAAGGTCCCTGTATCTCACAAAATGACTGAAAGACCCGGTCTCTCACAGACTGACTGAAAAACCCTGTCTCTCTCAGTCTGACTGCAAGACCCTGTCTCTCACACACTGACTGAAAGACAGTGTATTTCAGACGCTGACTGAAAGACCCTGTCTCTCAAACACTGTCTGAAAGACGCTGTCGTTCACAAACTCTCTGAAATACCTTGTCTCTCACAAACTGATTGAAAGACCCTGTCTCTCACACACTGACAGAAATACCATGTCTGTCACACACTGACTGAAATATCCTGTCTCTCACAAACTGACTGAAAGACACTGTCTCTCGCACACTCACTGAAAGACCCTGTCTCTCACACACTCACTGAAAGTCCCTGTCTCTCTCACACTCACCGAAAGACCCTGTCTCTCACACACTGACTGAAAGTCCTTGTCTCTCACACACTGACTGAAAGACCCTGTCTTGCACACGCTGACTGAAATACCGTCTCTCTCATGCTGACTGAAAGATAATGTCTGTCACACACTGTCTGAAAGATCCTGTCTCTCAGACAATGATTGAAAGGCAATATCTCTGACATACTGACTAAACACCCTTTCTTTCACACACTGACTGAAAGACCATGCCTCTCACACACTGACTGAAAGACCCTGACTCGCACAAACTTACTGAAAGACGCTGCCTCTCAAACACTGAGAGAAAGACCCTGTCACTCACACACAGACTGAACGAGCCTTTCTCTTGCATACTGATTGAAAGACGACGTCTCTCACATACTGACTGAAAGACCCTGTCCCTCACACACTTACTGAAAGATGCTGTCTCTCACACCCTGAATGAAAGACGCTGTCTCTCACAGACTGACTGAATGACGTTGTCACTCACACACTGACTGAAAGACCATGTCTCTCACACACTGACTGAAAGATCCTGTCTTTCACACACTGAGTGAAAGATCCTGTCTCTCACAGGCTGATTGAAAGAAAGTGTCTCTCACAAACTGACTGCAAGACCCTGTCTCTCACAAAGACTGAAAGACCGTGTCTCTCACACACGGACTGAAAGATCCTCTCTCTCATATACTCACTGAAAGGCCCTGTCTCTCACAGACTGACTGAAAGACCCTGTCTCCCACACGCTGACTGAAAGACCCTGTCTCTAACACGCTGACTGAAAGACCCTGTCTCTCACACGCTGACGGAAAGTCCCTATCTCCCACATGCTGAATGAAAGACCATGTCTGTCTCACACTGACTGAATGACGATGTCTCTCACACGCTGACGGAAAGATTCTGTCTCTCACACACTGACTGAAAGATTCTGTCTCTCAAACGCTGACTTAAAGATCGTGTCTCTCACACACTGACTGAGAGACGCTGTCTCTCACCCACTGACTGAAAGACCCTGTCTTTCTCACAATGGCTGAAAGAACCTGTCTCTTCATACTGATTGAATGACGCTGTCTCTCACTCACTGACTGAAAGACACTGTCTCTCACACGCTGACTGAAAGACGCTGTCGCTCACACACTCACTGAAAGACACTGTCTCTCAGACACTTACTGAAAGTCACTGTCTCTCACACACTGACTGAAAGACCCTGTATCTCAAACATTGACTGAAAGAAACTGTCTCTCAGACACTGACTGAATGACGCTGTCTCTCGCACGCTGACTGAAAGATGCTGTCTCTCACACACTGAATGAATGACCCTGTCTCATTCACACAGACTGAAAGACGCCGTCTCTCAAACACTGACTGAATGACGCTGCCTCTCGCACACTGACAGAAATACCATGTGTGTCACACACTGACTGAAATATCCTGTCTCTCACAAACTGACTGAAAGACACTGTCTCTCACACACTCACTGAAAGACGTTGTCTCTCACACGCTGACTGAAAGACGCTGTCTCTCACACGCTGACTGAAAGACCGAATCCGTCACACACTGTCTGAAAGACCCTCTCTCTCACACACTGACTGAAAGACACTGTCCATCACAGACTGAATGAAAGACGCTTTCAGTCACACACTGAATGAAAGAAGCTGTCTCTCACTCACTGACTGAAAGACGCTGTCTCTCATGCACTGACTGAAAGATGCTGTCTCTCACTCACTGATTGAAAGACGCTGTCTCTCACAAACTGACTGAATGACTCTGTCTTTCACACACTGACAGAATGTCACTGTCTCTCAGAGACATACTGATAGACGCTGTCTTTAACACACTGACTGAAAGATGCTTTCTCTCACATGCTTACTGAATGACCTGTCTCTCACTCACTGACGGAAAGACGCTTTCACTCGGACGCTGACTGAAAGACGCTGTCTCTCACAAAATGACTGAAAAATTCTGTCTCTCACACGCTGACTGAAAGACTCTGCCTAATACACTGTATGAAAGACCCTCATTCACATACTCACTGAAAGACCCTGTCTCTCACAGACCGACTGAAAGACCCTGTCTCTCTCAGACTGACTACAAGTCTCAGTCTCTCACACATGGACTGAAAGAAGCTGTCTTTCACGTGCAGACCGAATGGCTCTGCCTCACACAATCTGTCTGAAAGACCCTCTCTCACACACTAACTGAAAGTCCCTGTCTCTCACACACTGACTGAAAGACCCTGTCTCCAGCACACTGACTGAAAGACGATGTCTCCCTCACACTGACTGAATGACGCTGTCTCTCACACGCTGACGGAAGGATTCTGTCTCTCACACAATGACTGAAAGATTCTGTCTCTCAAACGCTGACTTAAATATCCTGTCTCTCACACACTGACTGAAAGACGCAGTCTCTCACCCACTGACTGAAAGACCCTGTCTCTCTCACACTGACTGAAAGAACCTGTCTCTTCACACTGATTGAACGACGCTGTCTGTCACTCACTGACTGAAAGACGCTGTCTCTCACACGCTCACTGAAAGACGCTGTCTTTCACACACTGACTGAAAGACACTGTCTCTCAGACACTTACTGAAAGACACTGTCTCTCACACAATGACTGAAAGACCCTGTATCTCAAACACTGACTGAAAGACACTGTCTCTCAAACACTGACTGAATGCGGCTGTCTCTCGCACACTGACTGAAAGACCATGTCTATCACACACAGACTGAAAGACGCCGTCTCTCAAACACTGACTGAATGACGCTGTCTCTCGCACACTGACAGAAATACCATGTCTGTCACACACTGACTGAAAGATCCTGTCTCTCACAAACTGACAGAAAGACACTGTCTCTCACACACTCACTGAAAGAACCTGTCTCTCACATACTGACTGAAAGACCCTGTCTCTCTCACACTGACTGAAAGACCCAGTCTCTTCACACTGACTGAAAGAAGATATCTCTCACTCACTGACTGAAAGACGCTGTCTCTCACACGCTGACTGAAAGACTCTGTCTCTCACACGCTGACTGAAAGACCAAGTCCGTCACACACTGTCTGAAAGACCCTCCTTCTCACCCACTGACTGAAAGACACTGTCTCTCACACACAGACTGAAAGAACCTGCATCTCAAACATTGACTGCAGACACTGTCTCTCAAACACTGATTGAATGACGCTGTCTTTCGCACACTGACTGAAAGAGCATGTCTGTCACACGCTGACTGAAGTACCCTGTCTCTCATACGCTGACTGAAATACCCTGTCTGTCACACGCTGACTGAAATAGCCTGTCTCTCACACGCTGTGTGAAAGACCATATCAGTCACACACTGTCTGAAAGATCCTGTGTCTCACACAATGATTGAAAGACCTTGTCTCTTACAGACTGTCTAAAGACCCTATCTCTCACACACTGACTGAAAGACGCTGTCTCTCACACACTGACTGAAAGACCCTATCTCTCACACACTGACTGAAAGACGCTGTCTCTCACACACAGACTGAAAGACGCTGTCTCTCACACAATGACTGAAAGAACGTGTCTGTCACGCTGTGACTGAAATACCCTGACTCTCACACACTGACTAAAAGACCCTGTCTCTCACACACTGACTGAAAGACCCTGTCTCTCAAACACTGTCTGAAAGACGCTGTCGCTCACACACTCACTGAAATACCCTGTCTCTCACAAACTGATTGAAAGACCCTGTCTCTCACACACTGACAGAAATACCATGTCTGTCACACACTGACTGAAAGATCCTGTCTCTCACAAACTAACTGAAAGACACTGTCTCTCACACACTCACTGAAAGACCCTGTCTCTCACACACTCACTGAAAGACCCAGTCTCTTCACACTGACTGAAAGAAGATATCTCTCACTCACTGACTGAAAGACGCTGTCTCTCACACGCTGACTGAAAGATGCTGTCTCTCACACGCTGACTGAAAAACCAAGTCCGTCACACACTGTCTGACAGATTCTCTCTCTCACACACTGACTGAAAGACACTGTCCCTCACAGACTGAATGAAAGACGCTTTCAGTCACACACTGAATGAAAGAAGCTGTCTCTCACTCACTGACTGAAAGACGCTGTCTCTCACACACTGACTGAAAGACGCTGTCTCTCACTCACTGATTGAAAGACGCTGTCTCTCATTAACTGACTGAATGACTCTGTCTTTCACACACTGACAGAATGTCACTGTCTCTCAGAGACGTACTGATAGACGCTGTCTTTAACACACTGACTGAAAGATGCTTTCTCTCACATGCTTACTGAATGACCTGTCTCTCACTCACTGACGGAAAGACGCTTTCACTCGGACACTGACTGAAAGACGCTGTCTCTCACAAAATGACTAAAAGACGCTGTCTCGCACACACTGACTGAAAAATTCTGTCTCTCACACGCTGACTGAAAGACTCTGCCTAATACATTGTATGAAAGACCCTCATTCACATACTCACTGAAAGACCCTGTCTCTCACAGACCGACTGAAAGACCCTGTCTCTCTCAGACTGACTACAAGTCTCAGTCTCTCACACATGGACTGAAAGAAGCTGTCTTTCACGTGCAGACCGAATGGCTCTGCCTCACACAATCTGTCTGAAAGACCCTCTCTCACACACTAACTGAAAGTCCCTGTCTCTCACACACTGACTGAAAGACCCTGTCTCCAGCACACTGACTGAAAGACGATGTCTCCCTCACACTAACTGAATGACGCTGTCTCTCACACGCTGACGGAAGGATTCTGTCTCTCACACAATGACTGAAAGATTCTGTCTCTCAAACGCTGACTTAAATATCCTGTCTCTCACACACTGACTGAAAGACGCAGTCTCTCACCCACTGACTGAAAGACCCTGTCTCTCTCACACTGACTGAAAGAACCTGTCTCTTCACACTGATTGAACGACGCTGTCTGTCACTCACTGACTGAAAGACGCTGTCTCTCACACGCTCACTGAAAGACGCTGTCTTTCATACACTGACTGAAAGGCACTGTCTCTCAGACACTTACTGAAAGACACTGTCTCTCACACAATGACTGAAAGACCCTGTATCTCAAACACTGACTGAAAGACACTGTCTCTCAAACACTGACTGAATGCGGCTGTCTCTCGCACACTGACTGAAAGACCATGTCTATCACACACAGACTGAAAGACGCCGTCTCTCAAACACTGACTGAATGACGCTGTCTCTCGCACACTGACAGAAATACCATGTCTGTCACACACTGACTGAAAGATCCTGTCTCTCACAAACTGACAGAAAGACACTGTCTCTCACACACTCACTGAAAGAACCTATCTCTCACACACTGACTGAAAGACCCTGTCTCTCTCACACTGACTGAAAGACCCAGTCTCTTCACACTGACTGAAAGAAGATATCTCTCACTCACTGACTGAAAGACGCTGTCTCTCACACGCTGACTGAAAGACTCTGTCTCTCACACGCTGACTGAAAGACCAAGTCCGTCACACACTGTCTGAAAGACCCTCCCTCTCACACACTGACTGAAAGACACTGTCTCTCACACACAGACTGAAAGAACCTGCATCTCAAACATTGACTGCAGACACTGTCTCTCAAACACTGATTGAATGACGCTGTCTTTCGCACACTGACTGAAAGAGCATGTCTGTCACACGCTGACTGAAGTACCCTGTCTCTCATACGCTGACTGAAATACCCTGTCTGTCACACGCTGACTGAAATAGCCTGTCTCTCACACGCTGTGTGAAAGACCATATCAGTCACACACTGTCTGAAAGATCCTGTGTCTCACACAATGATTGAAAGACCTTGTCTCTTACAGACTGTCTAAAGACCCTATCTCTCACACACTGACTGAAAGACGCTGTCTCTCACACACTGACTGAAAGACCCTATCTCTCACACACTGACTGAAAGACGCTGTCTCTCACACACAGACTGAAAGACACTGTCTCTCACACAATGACTGAAAGAACGTGTCTGTCACGCTGTGACTGAAATACCCTGACTCTCACACACTGACTAAAAGACCCTGTCTCTCACACACTGACTGAAAGACCCTGTCTCTCAAACACTGTCTGAAAGACGCTGTCGCTCACACACTCACTGAAATACCCTGTCTCTCACAAACTGATTGAAAGACCCTGTCTCTCACACACTGACAGAAATACCATGTCTGTCACACACTGACTGAAAGATCCTGTCTCTCACAAACTAACTGAAAGACACTGTCTCTCACACACTCACTGAAAGACCCTGTCTCTCACACACTCACTGAAAGACCCAGTCTCTTCACACTGACTGAAAGAAGATATCTCTCACTCACTGACTGAAAGACGCTGTCTCTCACACGCTGACTGAAAGATGCTGTCTCTCACACGCTGACTGAAAAACCAAGTCCGTCACACACTGTCTGAAAGACTCTCTCTCTCACACACTGACTGAAAGACACTGTCCCTCACAGACTGAATGAAAGACGCTTTCAGTCACACACTGAATGAAAGAAGCTGTCTCTCACTCACTGACTGAAAGACGCTGTCTCTCACACACTGACTGAAAGACGCTGTCTCTCACTCACTGATTGAAAGACGCTGTCTCTCATTAACTGACTGAATGACTCTGTCTTTCACACACTGACAGAATGTCACTGTCTCTCAGAGACGTACTGATAGACGCTGTCTTTAACACACTGACTGAAAGATGCTTTCTCTCACATGCTTACTGAATGACCTGTCTCTCACTCACTGACGGAAAGACGCTTTCACTCGGACACTGACTGAAAGACGCTGTCTCTCACAAAATGATTAAAAGACGCTGTCTCGCACACACTGACTGAAAAATTCTGTCTCTCACACGCTGACTGAAAGACTCTGCCTAATACACTGTATGAAAGACCCTCATTCACATACTCACTGAAAGACCCTGTCTCTCACACACTTACTGAAAGATGCTGTCTCTCACACCCTGAATGAAAGACGCTGTCTCTCACAGACTGACTGAATGACGTTGTCACTCACACACTGACTGAAAGACCATGTCTCTCACACACTGACTGAAAGATACTGTCTTTCACACACTGAGTGAAAGACCCTGTATCTCACAGACTGACTGAAAGACCCTGTCTCTCTCAGACTGACCACAAGACCCTGTCTCTCACACATGGATTGAAAGAAGCTGTCTTTCACGTGCTGACTGAATGGCTCTGCCTCACACAATCTGTCTGAAAGTCCCTCTCTCACACACTAACTGAAAGTCCCTGTCTCTCACACACTGACTGAAAGACCCTGTCTCCAACACACTGACTGAAAGAAGATGTCTCCCTCACACTGACTGAATGACGCTGTCTCTCACAAGCTGACGGAAGGATTCTGTCTCTCACACACTGAATGAAAGATTCTGTCTCTCAAACGCTGACTTAAAGATCCTGTCTCTCACACACTGACTGAAAGACGCAGTCTCTCACCCACTGACTGAAAGACCCTGTCTCTCTCACACTGACTGAAAGAACCTGTCTCTTCACACTGATTGAGCGACGCTGTCTCTCACTCACTGACTGAAAGACGCCGTCTCTCAAACACTGACTGAATGACGCTGTCTCTCGCACACTGACAGAAATACCATGTCTGTCACACACTGACTGAAAGACGCTGTCTCTCACTCACTGACTGAAAGACGCTGTCTCTCACACGCTCACTGAAAGACGCTGTCTTTCACACACTGACTGAAAGACACTGTCTCTCAGACACTTACTGAAAGACACTGACTCTCACACACTGACTGAAAGACCCTGTATCTCAAACACTGATTGAAAGACACTGTCTCTCAAACACTGACTGAATGACATTGTCTCTCGCACACTGACTGAAAGACCATGTCTATCACACACTGACAGAAAGATGCTGTCTCTCACACACTGAATGAATGACCCTGTCTCACTCACACAGACTGAAAGACGCCGTCTCTCAAACACTGACTGAATGACGCTGTCTCTCGCACACTGACAGAAATACCATGTCTGTCACGCACTGACTGAAAGATCCTGTCTCTCAAAAACTGACTGAAAGACACTGTCTCTCACACACTCACTGAAAGAACCTGTCTCTCACACACTGACTGAAAGACCCTGACTCTCACACACTGACTGAAAGACCCTGTCTCTCTCACACTGACTGAAAGACCCAGTCTCTTCTCACTGACTGAAAGAAGATATCTCTCACTCACTGACTGAAAGACGCTGACTCTCACACGCTGACTGAATGACACTGTCTCTCACACACTGACTGAAAGACCATGGTTCTCAAACAGTGACTGAAAGACGCTGTCTCTCACAGACTGACTGAATGACACTGTCTCTCACACACTGACTGAAAGACCATGGTTCTCAAACAGTGACTGAAAGACCCTGTCTCTCACAAACTGACTGAATGACTCTGTCTTTCACACACTGACAGAATGTCACTGTCTCTCAGAGACATACTGATCGACACTGTCTTTAACACACTAACTGAAAGATGCTTTCTCTCACATGCTTACTGAATGACCTGTCTCTCACTCACTGACGGAAAGACGCTTTCACTCGGACGCTGACTGAAAGACGCTGTCTCTCACAAAATGACTAAAAGACGCTGTCTCGCACACACTGACTGAAAAATTCTGTCTCTCACACGCTGACTGAAAGACTCTGCCTAATACACTGTATGAAAGACCCTCATTCACATACTCACTGAAAGACCCTGTCTCTCACAGACTGACTGAAAGACCCTGTCTCTCTCAGACTGACTACAAGACCCTGTCTCTCACACATGGACTGAAAGAAGCTGTCTTTCACGTGCAGACTGAATGGCTCTGCCTCACACAATCTGTCTGAAAGACCCTCTCTCACACACTAACTGAAAGTCCCTGTCTCTCACACACTGACTGAAAGACCCTTTCTCCAACACACTGACTGAAAGACGATGTCTCCCTCACACTGACTGAATGACGCTGTCTCTCACACGCTGACGGAAGGATTCTGTTTCTCACACAATGACTGAAAGATTCTGTCTCTCAAACGCTGATTAAAGATCCTGTCTCTCACACACTGACTGAAAGACGCAGTCTCTCACCCACTGACTGAAAGACCCTGACCCTCTCACACTGACTGAAAGAACCTGTCTCTTCACACTGATTGAACGACGCTGTCACTCACTGACTGAAAGACGCTGTCTCTCACACGCTCACTGAAAGACGCTGTCTTTCACACACTGACTGAAAGACACTGTCTCTCAGACACTTACTGAAAGACACTGTTTCTCACACAATGACTGAAAGACCCTGTATCTCAAACACTGACTGAATGACGCTGTCTCTCGCACACTGACAGAAATACCATGTCTGTCACACACTGACTGAAAGATCCTGTCTCTCACAAACTGACAGAAAGACACTGTCTCTCACACACTCACTGAAAGAACCTGTCTCTCACATACTGACTGAAAGACCCTGTCTCTCTCACACTGACTGAAAGACCCAGTCTCTTCACACTGACTGAAAGAAGCTATCTCTCACTCACTGACTGAATGACGCTGTCTCTCACACGCTGACTGAAAGACGCTGTCTCTCATACGCTGACTGAAAGACCAAGTCCTTCACACACTGTCTGAAAGACCCTCTCTCTCACACACTGACTGAAAGACACTGTCTCTCACACACAGACTGAAAGACCCTGTATCTCAAACACTGACTGCAGACAATGTCTCTCAAACACTGATTGAATGACGCTGTCTTTCGCACTCTTACTGAAAGAGCATGTCTGTCACACACCGACTGAACGATCCTGTCTCTCACACACTGACTGAAAGAAACTGTGTCTCACACACGCACTGAAAGACCCTGTCTCTCACACATTGACTGAAAGACCCTGTCTCTTCACACTGACTGAAAGAAGCTATCTCTCACTCACTGACTGAATGACGCTGTCTCTCACACGCTGACTGAAAGACGCTGTCTTTCACACAATGACTGAAAGACACTGTCTCTCAGACACTTACTGAAAGACACTGTCTCTCACAAACTGACTGAAAGACACTGTCTCCCACAAACTGACTGAAATATTCTGTCTCTCACACGATGACTGAATGACTCTGCCTAATACATTGTATGAAAGACACTCTTTCCCACACTGACTGAAAGTCCCTGTCTCTCACACACTCACCGAAAGACCCTGTCTCTCACACACTGACTGAAAGTCCTTGTCTCTCACACACTGACTGAAAGACCCTGTCTTGCACACGCTGACTGAAATACCCTGTCTCTCTCATGCTGACTGAAAGATAATGTCTGTCACACACTGTCTTAAAGATCCTGTCTCTCAGACAATGATTGAAAGTCAATATCTCTGACATACTGACTAAACACCCTTTCTCTCACACACTGACTGAAAGACCATGCCTCTCACACACTGACTGAAAGACGCTGACTCGCACAAACTTACTGAAAGACGCTGCCTCTCAAACACTGAGAGAAAGGCCCTTTCTCTCACACACTGACTGAACGAGCCTTTCTCTCGCATACTGATTGAAAGACGACGTCTCTCACATACTGACTGAAAGACCCTGTCCCTCACACACTTACTGAAAGATGCTGTCTCTCACACCCTGAATGAAAGACGCTGTCTCTCACAGACTGACTGAATGACGTTGTCACTCACACACTGACTGAAAGACCATGTCTCTCACACACTGACTGAAAGATCCTGTCTTTCACACACTGAGTGAAAGATCCTGGCTCTCACAGGCTGATTGAAAGAAAGTGTCTCTCACAAACTGACTGCAAGACCCTGCCTCTCACAAAGACTGAAAGACCGTGTCTCTCACACACGGACTGAAAGATCCTCTCTCTCATATACTCACTGAAAGACCCTGTCTCTCACAGACTGACTGAAAGACCCTGTCTCTCACACACTGACTGAAAGACCCTGTCTCTAACACGCTGACTGAAAGAACCTGTCTCTCACACGCTGACTGAAAGACCCTGTCTCTCATACGCTGACTGAAATACCCTGTCAGTCACACGCTGACTGAAATAGCCTGTCTCTCACACGCTGAATGAAAGACCATATCAGTCACACACTGTCTAAGAGATCCTGTGTCTCACACAATGATTGAAAGACCTTGTCTCTTACAGACTGTCTAAAGACCCTATCTCTCATACACTGACTGAAAGACGCTGTCTCTCACACACTGACTGAAAGACCCTATCTCTCACACACTGATTGAAAGACGCTGTCTCTCACACACAGACTGAAAGATGCGGTCTCTCCCACACTGACTGAAAGACCCTGTCTCTCTCACAATGAATGATAGACCATGTCTCTCACACACTGACTGAAAGACGCTGTCTCTCACACAATGACTGAAAGAACGTGTCTGTCACGCTGTGACTGAAATACCCTGACTCTCACACTCTGACTAAAAGACCCTGTCTCTCATACACTGACTGTAAGACCCTGTCTCTCAAACACTGTCTGAAAGACGCTGTCGCTCACACACTCACTGAAATACCCTGTCTCTCACAAACTGATTGAAAGACCCTGTCTCTCACACACTGACAGAAATACCATGTCTGTCACACACTGACTGAAAGATCCTGTCTCTCACAAACTAACTGAAAGACACTGTCTCTCACACACTGACTGAAAGACCCTGTCTCCAACACACTGACTGAAAGACGTTGTCTCCCTCACACTGACTGAATGACGCTGTCTCTCACACGCTGACGGAAGGATTCTGTCTCTCACACAATGACTGAAAGATGCTGTCTCTCACACAATGACTGAAAGATTCTGTCTCTCAAACACTGACTTAAATATCCTGTCTCTCACACACTGACTGAAAGACGCATTCTCTCACCCACTGACTGAAAGACCCTGTCTCTCTCAGACTGACTGAAAGAACCTGTCTCTTCACACTGACTGAATGACGCTGTCTCTCACACGCTCACTGAAAGACGCTGTCTTTCACACACTGACTGAAAGACACTGTCTCTCAGACACTTACTGAAAGACACTGTCTCTCACACACTGACTGAAAGACCCTGTATCTCAAACACTGACTGAAAGACACTGTCTCTCAAACACTGACTGAATGACGCTGTCTCTCGCACACTGACTGAAAGACCAAGTCTATCACACACAGAGTGAAAGAAGCCGTCTCTCAAACACTGACTGAATGACGCTGTCTCTCGCACACTGACAGAAATACCATGTCTGTCACACACTGACTGAAAGATCCTGTCTCTCACAAACTGACAGAAAGACACTGTCTCTCACACACTCACTGAAAGAACCTGTCTCTCACATACTGACTGAAAGACCCTGTCTCTCTCACACTGACTGAAAGACCCAGTCTCTTCCCACTGACTGAAAGAAGATATCTCTCACTCACTGACTGAAAGACGCTGTCTCTCACACGCTGACTGAAAGACCATGTCTGTCACACACTGTCTGAAAGACCATGTCTGTCACACACTGTCTGAAAGATCCTGTCTCACACACAATGATTGAAAGACGTTGTCTCTGACACATTGACTAAAGACCCTGTCTCTCTCACACTGACTGAAAGATTCTGTCTCTCACACGCTGACTGAAAGACCCTGTCTCTCACACGCTGACTGAAAGAACCTGTCTCTCACACACTGACTGAAAGAGGCTGTCTATCACACACTGAATGAAAGACGCTTTCTCTCACACACTGACTGAAAGACCATGTCTCTCAGACAGTGACTGAAAGACCCTGTCTCTCACACACGGACTGAAAGACCCTGTATCTCACAGACTGATTGAAAGACCCTGTCTCTCACACACTGACTTAAACATCCTGTCTCTCACACACTGACTGAAAGACCCTGTCTCTCACACACTGACTGAAAGAAGCTGTCTCTCACACCCTGAATGAAAGACACTGTCTCTCACACACTGATTGAACGAACACGTCTCTCACACACTGACTGAAATATTCTATCTCTCACCCGCTTACTGAATGTCTCTGCCTAATACACTGTATGAAAGACCCTCTTTAACACACTGACTAAAGGTCCCTGTATCTCACAAAATGACTGAAAGACCCGGTCTCTCACAGACTGACTGAAAAACCCTGTCTCTCTCAGTCTGACTGCAAGACCCTGTCTCTCACACACTGACTGAAAGACAGTGTATTTCAGACGCTGACTGAAAGACCCTGTCTCTCAAACACTGTCTGAAAGACGCTGTCGCTCACAAACTCACTGAAATACCCTGTCTCTCACAAACTGATTGAAAGACCCTGTCTCTCACACACTGACAGAAAGACACTGTCTCTCACACACTCACTGAAAGACCCTGTCTCTCACACACTCACTGAAAGTCCCTGTCTCTCTCACACTGACTGAAAGACCCAGTCTCTTCACACTGACTGAAAGAAGATATCTCTCACTCACTGACTGAAAGACGCTGTCTCTCGCACGCTGACTGAAAGATGCTGTCTCTCACACGCTGACTGAAAAACCAAGTCCGTCACACACTGTCTGAAAGACCCTCTCTCTCACACACTGACTGAAAGACACTGTCCCTCACAGACTGAATGAAAGACGCTTTCAGTCACACACTGAATGAAAGAAGCTGTCTCTCACTCACTGACTGAAAGACGCTGTCTCTCACACACTGACTGAAAGACGCTGTCTCTCACTCACTGATTGAAATTCGCTGTCTCTCATTAACTGACTGAATGTCTCTTTCTTTCACACACTGACAGAATGTCACTGTCTCTCAGAGACGTACTGATAGACGCTGTCTTTAACACACTGACTGAAAGATGCTTTCTCTCACATGCTTACTGAATGACCTGTCTCTCACTCACTGACGGAAAGACGCTTTCACTCGGACACTGACTGAAAGACGCTGTCTCTCACAAAATGATTAAAAGACGCTGTCTCGCACACACTGACTGAAAAATTCTGTCTCTCACACGCTGACTGAAAGACTCTGCCTAATACACTGTATGAAAGACCCTCATTCACATACTCACTGAAAGACCCTGTCTCTCACACACTTACTGAAAGATGCTGTCTCTCACACCCTGAATGAAAGACGCTGTCTCTCACAGACTGACTGAATGACGTTGTCACTCACACACTGACTGAAAGACCATGTCTCTCACACACTGACTGAAAGATACTGTCTTTCACACACTGAGTGAAAGACCCTGTATCTCACAGACTGACTGAAAGACCCTGTCTCTCTCAGACTGACTACAAGACACTGTCTCTCACACATGGATTGAAAGAAGCTGTCTTTCACGTGCTGACTGAATGGCTCTGCCTCACACAATCTGTCTGAAAGTCCCTCTCTCACACACTAACTGAAAGTCCCTGTCTGTCACACACTGACTGAAAGACCCTGTCTCCAACACACTGACTGAAAGAAGATGTCTCCCTCACACTGACTGAATGACGCTGTCTCTCACACGCTGACGGAAGGATTCTGTCTCTCACACACTGAATGAAAGATTCTGTCTCTCAAACGCTGACTTAAAGATCCTGTCTCTCACACACTGACTGAAAGACGCAGTCTCTCACCCACTGACTGAAAGACCCTGTCTCTCTCACACTGACTGAAAGAACCTGTCTCTTCACACTGATTGAGCGACGCTGTCTCTCACTCACTGACTGAAAGACGCTGTCTCTCAAACACTGACTGAATGACGCTGTCTCTCGCACACTGACAGAAATACCATGTCTGTCACACACTGACTGAAAGATCCTGTCTCTCACAAACTGACGGAAAGACACTGTCTCTCACACACTCACTGAAAGAACCTGTCTCTCACATACTGACTGAAAGACCCTGTCTCTCTCACACTGACTGAAAGACCCAGTCTCTTCACACTGACTGAAAGAAGATATCTCTCACTCACTGACTGAAAGACGCTGTCTCTCACACGCTCACTGAAAGACGCTGTCTCTCACACGCTGTCTGAAAGACCAAGTCCGTCACACACTGTCTGAAAGAACCTCTCTCTCACACACTGACTGAAAGACACTGTCTCTCACACACAGACTGAAAGAACCTGCATCTCAAACACTGACTGCAGACACTGTCCCTCAAACACTGATTGAATGACTCTGTCTTTCGCACACTGACTGAAAGAGCATGTCTGTCACACGCTGACTGAAATACCCTGTCTCTCATACACTGACTTAAATACCCTGTCTGTCACACGCTGACTGAAATAGCCTGTCTCTCACACGCTGAGTGAAAGACCATATCTTTCACACACTGTCTGAAAGATCCTGTGTCTCACACAATGATTGAAAGACCTTGTCTCTTACAGACTGTCTAAAGACCCTATCTCTCAGACACTGACTGAAAGACGCTGTCTCTCACACACTGACTGAAAGACCCTATCTCTCACACACTGACTGAAAGACGCTGTCTCTCACACACAGACTGAAAGACACGGTCTCTCCCACACTGACTGAAAGACCCTGTCTCTCACACGCTGACTGAAAGACCATGTCTGTCACACACTGTCTGAAAGACCATGTCTGTCACACACTGTCTGAAAGATCCTGTCTCACACACAATGATTGAAAGACGTTGTCTCTGACACATTGACTAAAGACCCTGTCTCTCTCACACTGACTGAAAGATTCTGTCTCTCACACGCTGACTGAAAGACCCTGTCTCTCACACGCTGACTGAAAGAACCTGTCTCTCTCACACTGACTGAAAGAACCTGTCTCTTCAAACTGATTGAGCGACGCTGCCTCTCACTCACTGACTGAAAGACGCTGTCTCCAACACACTGACTGAAAGAAGATGTCTCCCTCACACTGACTGAATGACGCTGTCTCTCACACGCTGACAGAAGGATTCTGTCTCTCACACACTGAATGAAAGATTCTGTCTCTCAAACGCTGACTTAAAGATCCTGTCTCTCACACACTGACTGAAAGACGCAGTCTCTCACCCACTGACTGAAAGACCCTGTCTCTCTCACACTGACTGAAAGAACCTGTCTCTTCACACTGATTGAGCGACGCTGTCTCTCACTCACTGACTGAAAGACGCTGTCTCTCAAACACTGACTGAATGACGCTGTCTCTCGCACACTGACAGAAATACCATGTCTGTCACACACTGACTGAAAGATCCTGTCTCTCACAAACTGACGGAAAGACACTGTCTCTCACACACTCACTGAAAGAACCTGTCTCTCACATACTGACTGAAAGACCCTGTCTCTCTCACACTGACTGAAAGACCCAGTCTCTTCACACTGACTGAAAGAAGATATCTCTCACTCACTGACTGAAAGACGCTGTCTCTCACACGCTCACTGAAAGACGCTGTCTCTCACACGCTGTCTGAAAGACCAAGTCCGTCACACACTGTCTGAAAGAACCTCTCTCTCACACACTGACTGAAAGACACTGTCTCTCACACACAGACTGAAAGAACCTGCATCTCAAACACTGACTGCAGACACTGTCTCTCAAACACTGATTGAATGACTCTGTCTTTCGCACACTGACTGAAAGAGCATGTCTGTCACACGCTGACTGAAATACCCTCTCTCTCATACGCTGACTTAAATACCCTGTCTGTCACACGCTGACTGAAATAGCCTGTCTCTCACACGCTGAGTGAAAGACCATATCAGTCACACACTGTCTGAAAGATCCTGTGTCTCACACAATGATTGAAAGACCTTGTCTCTTACAGACTGTCTAAAGACCCTATCTCTCAGACACTGACTGAAAGACGCTGTCTCTCACACACTGACTGAAAGACCCTATCTCTCACACACTGACTGAAAGACGCTGTCTCTCACACACAGACTGAAAGACACGGTCTCTCCCACACTGACTGAAAGACCCTGTCTCTCACACGCTGACTGAAAGACCATGTCTGTCACACACTGTCTGAAAGACCATGTCTGTCACACACTGTCTGAAAGATCCTGTCTCACACACAATGATTGAAAGACGTTGTCTCTGACACATTGACTAAAGACCCTGTCTCTCTCACACTGACTGAAAGATTCTGTCTCTCACACGCTGACTGAAAGACCCTGTCTCTCACACGCTGACTGAAAGAACCTGTCTCTCACACACTGACTGAAAGAGGCTGTCTATCACACACTGAATGAAAGACGCTTTCTCTCACACACTGACTGAAAGACCATGTCTCTCAGACAGTGACTGAAAGACCCTGTCTCTCACACACGGACTGAAAGACCCTGTCTCTCACAGACTGATTGAAAGACCCTGTCTCTCACACACTGACTTAAACATCCTGTCTCTCACACACTGACTGAAAGACCCTGTCTCTCACACACTGACTGAAAGAAGCTGTCTCTCACACCCTGAATGAAAGACACTGTCTCTCACACACTGATTGAACGAACACGTCTCTCACACACTGACTGAAATATTCTATCTCTCACCCGCTTACTGAATGTCTCTGCCTAATACACTGTATGAAAGACCCTCTTTAACACACTGACTAAAGGTCCCTGTATCTCACAAAATGACTGAAAGACCCGGTCTCTCACAGACTGACTGAAAAACCCTGTCTCTCTCAGTCTGACTGCAAGACCCTGTCTCTCACACACTGACTGAAAGACAGTGTATTTCAGACGCTGACTGAAAGACCCTGTCTCTCAAACACTGTCTGAAAGACGCTGTCGCTCACAAACTCACTGAAATACCCTGTCTCTCACAAACTGATTGAAAGACCCTGTCTCTCACACACTGACAGAAAGACACTGTCTCTCACACACTCACTGAAAGACCCTGTCTCTCACACACTCACTGAAAGTCCCTGTCTCTCTCACACTGACTGAAAGACCCAGTCTCTTCACACTGACTGAAAGAAGATATCTCTCCCTCACTGACTGAAAGACGCTGTCTCTCGCACGCTGACTGAAAGATGCTGTCTCTCACACGCTGACTGAAAAACCAAGTCCGTCACACACTGTCTGAAAGACCCTCTCTCTCACACACTGACTGAAAGACACTGTCCCTCACAGACTGAATGAAAGACGCTTTCAGTCACACACTGAATGAAAGAAGCTGTCTCTCACTCACTGACTGAAAGACGCTGTCTCTCACACACTGACTGAAAGACGCTGTCTCTCACTCACTGATTGAAATTCGCTGTCTCTCATTAACTGACTGAATGTCTCTTTCTTTCACACACTGACAGAATGTCACTGTCTCTCAGAGACGTACTGATAGACGCTGTCTTTAACACACTGACTGAAAGATGCTTTCTCTCACATGCTTACTGAATGACCTGTCTCTCACTCACTGACGGAAAGACGCTTTCACTCGGACACTGACTGAAAGACGCTGTCTCTCACAAAATGATTAAAAGACGCTGTCTCGCACACACTGACTGAAAAATTCTGTCTCTCACACGCTGACTGAAAGACTCTGCCTAATACACTGTATGAAAGACCCTCATTCACATACTCACTGAAAGACCCTGTCTCTCACACACTTACTGAAAGATGCTGTCTCTCACACCCTGAATGAAAGACGCTGTCTCTCACAGACTGACTGAATGACGTTGTCACTCACACACTGACTGAAAGACCATGTCTCTCACACACTGACTGAAAGATACTGTCTTTCACACACTGAGTGAAAGACCCTGTATCTCACAGACTGACTGAAAGACCCTGTCTCTCTCAGACTGACTACAAGACACTGTCTCTCACACATGGATTGAAAGAAGCTGTCTTTCACGTGCTGACTGAATGGCTCTGCCTCACACAATCTGTCTGAAAGTCCCTCTCTCACACACTAACTGAAAGTCCCTGTCTGTCACACACTGACTGAAAGACCCTGTCTCCAACACACTGACTGAAAGAAGATGTCTCCCTCACACTGACTGAATGACGCTGTCTCTCACACGCTGACGGAAGGATTCTGTCTCTCACACACTGAATGAAAGATTCTGTCTCTCAAACGCTGACTTAAAGATCCTGTCTCTCACACACTGACTGAAAGACGCAGTCTCTCACCCACTGACTGAAAGACCCTGTCTCTCTCACACTGACTGAAAGAACCTGTCTCTTCACACTGATTGAGCGACGCTGTCTCTCACTCACTGACTGAAAGACGCTGTCTCTCAAACACTGACTGAATGACGCTGTCTCTCGCACACTGACAGAAATACCATGTCTGTCACACACTGACTGAAAGATCCTGTCTCTCACAAACTGACGGAAAGACACTGTCTCTCACACACTCACTGAAAGAACCTGTCTCTCACATACTGACTGAAAGACCCTGTCTCTCTCACACTGACTGAAAGACCCAGTCTCTTCACACTGACTGAAAGAAGATATCTCTCACTCACTGACTGAAAGACGCTGTCTCTCACACGCTCACTGAAAGACGCTGTCTCTCACACGCTGTCTGAAAGACCAAGTCCGTCACACACTGTCTGAAAGAACCTCTCTCTCACACACTGACTGAAAGACACTGTCTCTCACACACAGACTGAAAGAACCTGCATCTCAAACACTGACTGCAGACACTGTCCCTCAAACACTGATTGAATGACTCTGTCTTTCGCACACTGACTGAAAGAGCATGTCTGTCACACGCTGACTGAAATACCCTGTCTCTCATACACTGACTTAAATACCCTGTCTGTCACACGCTGACTGAAATAGCCTGTCTCTCACACGCTGAGTGAAAGACCATATCTTTCACACACTGTCTGAAAGATCCTGTGTCTCACACAATGATTGAAAGACCTTGTCTCTTACAGACTGTCTAAAGACCCTATCTCTCAGACACTGACTGAAAGACGCTGTCTCTCACACACTGACTGAAAGACCCTATCTCTCACACACTGACTGAAAGACGCTGTCTCTCACACACAGACTGAAAGACACGGTCTCTCCCACACTGACTGAAAGACCCTGTCTCTCACACGCTGACTGAAAGACCATGTCTGTCACACACTGTCTGAAAGACCATGTCTGTCACACACTGTCTGAAAGATCCTGTCTCACACACAATGATTGAAAGACGTTGTCTCTGACACATTGACTAAAGACCCTGTCTCTCTCACACTGACTGAAAGATTCTGTCTCTCACACGCTGACTGAAAGACCCTGTCTCTCACACGCTGACTGAAAGAACCTGTCTCTCTCACACTGACTGAAAGAACCTGTCTCTTCAAACTGATTGAGCGACGCTGCCTCTCACTCACTGACTGAAAGACGCTGTCTCCAACACACTGACTGAAAGAAGATGTCTCCCTCACACTGACTGAATGACGCTGTCTCTCACACGCTGACAGAAGGATTCTGTCTCTCACACACTGAATGAAAGATTCTGTCTCTCAAACGCTGACTTAAAGATCCTGTCTCTCACACACTGACTGAAAGACGCAGTCTCTCACCCACTGACTGAAAGACCCTGTCTCTCTCACACTGACTGAAAGAACCTGTCTCTTCACACTGATTGAGCGACGCTGTCTCTCACTCACTGACTGAAAGACGCTGTCTCTCAAACACTGACTGAATGACGCTGTCTCTCGCACACTGACAGAAATACCATGTCTGTCACACACTGACTGAAAGATCCTGTCTCTCACAAACTGACGGAAAGACACTGTCTCTCACACACTCACTGAAAGAACCTGTCTCTCACATACTGACTGAAAGACCCTGTCTCTCTCACACTGACTGAAAGACCCAGTCTCTTCACACTGACTGAAAGAAGATATCTCTCACTCACTGACTGAAAGACGCTGTCTCTCACACGCTCACTGAAAGACGCTGTCTCTCACACGCTGTCTGAAAGACCAAGTCCGTCACACACTGTCTGAAAGAACCTCTCTCTCACACACTGACTGAAAGACACTGTCTCTCACACACAGACTGAAAGAACCTGCATCTCAAACACTGACTGCAGACACTGTCTCTCAAACACTGATTGAATGACTCTGTCTTTCGCACACTGACTGAAAGAGCATGTCTGTCACACGCTGACTGAAATACCCTGTCTCTCATACGCTGACTTAAATACCCTGTCTGTCACACGCTGACTGAAATAGCCTGTCTCTCACACGCTGAGTGAAAGACCATATCAGTCACACACTGTCTGAAAGATCCTGTGTCTCACACAATGATTGAAAGACCTTGTCTCTTACAGACTGTCTAAAGACCCTATCTCTCACACACTGACTGAAAGACGCTGTCTCTCACACACTGACTGAAAGACGCTGTCTCTCACACACTGACTGAAAGACCCTATCTCTCACACACTGACTGAAAGACGCTGTCTCTCACACACAGACTGAAAGACACGGTCTCTCCCACACTGACTGAAAGACCCTGTCTCTCACACGCTGACTGAAAGACCATGTCTGTCACACACTGTCTGAAAGACCATGTCTGTCACACACTGTCTGAAAGATCCTGTCTCACACACAATGATTGAAAGACGTTGTCTCTGACACATTGACTAAAGACCCTGTCTCTCTCACACTGACTGAAAGATTCTGTCTCTCACACGCTGACTGAAAGACCCTGTCTCTCACACGCTGACTGAAAGAACCTGTCTCTCACACACTGACTGAAAGAGGCTGTCTATCACACACTGAATGAAAGACGCTTTCTCTCACACACTGACTGAAAGACCATGTCTCTCAGACAGTGACTGAAAGACCCTGTCTCTCACACACGGACTGAAAGACCCTGTCTCTCACAGACTGATTGAAAGACCCTGTCTCTCACACACTGACTTAAACATCCTGTCTCTCACACACTGACTGAAAGACCCTGTCTCTCACACACTGACTGAAAGACCCTGTCTCTCACACACTGACTGAAAGAACATGTCTCTCACAGACTGACTGAAAGACCCTGTCTCTCACACACTGACTGAAAGACACTGTCTCTCACACACTGACTGAAAGAACACGTCTCTCACACACTGACTGAAACAGCCTGTCTCTCACACACTGAATGAAAGACCCTGTCTCTCACACACTGACTGAAAGAACATGTCTCTCACACACTGACTGAAAGACCCTGTCTCTCACACACTGACTGAAAGACACTGTCTCTCACACACTGATTGAAAGAACACGTCTCTCACACACTGACTGAAATATTCTATCTCTCACCCGCTTACTGAATGTCTCTGCCTAATACACTGTATGAAAGATCCTCTTTAACACACTGACTAAAGGTCCCTGTATCTCACAAAATGACTGAAAGACCCGGTCTCTCACAGACTGACTGAAAAACCCTATCTCTCTCAGTTTGACTGCAAGACCCTGTCTCTCACACACTGACTGAAAGACAGTGTATTTCAGACGCTGACTGAAAGACCCTGTCTCTCAAACACTGTCTGAAAGACGCTGTCGCTCACAACTCTCTGAAATACCCTGTCTCTCACAAACTGATTGAAAGACCCTGTCTCTCACACACTGACAGAAATACCATGTCTGTCACACACTGACTGAAATATCCTGTCTCTCACAAACTGACTGAAAGACACTGTCTCTCGCACACTCACTGAAAGACCCTGTCTCTCACATACTCACTGAAAGTCCCTGTCTCTCTCACACTGACTGAAAGACCCAGTCTCTTCACACTGACTGAAAGAAGATATCTCTCACTCACTGACTGAAAGACGCTGTCTCTCACACGCTGACTGAAAGATGCTGTCTCTCACACGCTGACTGAAAAACCAAGTCCGTCACACACTGTCTGAAAGACCCTCTCTCTCACACACTGACTGAAAGACACTGTCCCTCACAGACTGAATGAAAGACGCTTTCAGTCACACACTGAATGAAAGAAGCTGTCTCTCACTCACTGACTGAAATACGCTGTCTCTCACACACTGACTGAACGACGCTGTCTCTCACTCACTGATTGAAATTCGCTGTCTCTCATTAACTGACTGAATGACTCTTTCTTTCACACACTGACAGAATGTCACTGTCTCTCAGAGACGTACTGATAGACGCTGTCTTTAACACACTGACTGAAAGATGCTTTCTCTCACTTGCTTACTGAATGACCTGTCTCTCATTCACTGACGGAAAGACGCTTTCACTCGGACACTGACTGAAAGACGCTGTCTCTCACAAAATGATTAAAAGACGCTGTCTCGCACACACTGACTGAAAAATTCTGTCTCTCACACGCTGACTGAAAGACTCTGCCTAATACACTGTTTGAAAGACCCTCATTCACATACTCACTGAAAGACCCTGTCTCTCACACACTTACTGAAAGATGCTGTCTCTCACACCCTGAATGAAAGACGCTGTCTCGCACAGACTGACTGAATGACGTTGTCACTCACCCACTGACTGAAAGACCATGTCTCTCACACACTGACTGAAAGATACTGTCTTTCACACACTGAGTGAAAGACCCTGTATCTCACAGACTGACTGAAAGACCCTGTCTCTCTCAGACTGACTACAAGACCCTGTCTCTCACACATGGATTGAAAGAAGCTGTCTTTCACGTGCTGACTGAATGGCTCTGCCTCACACAATCTGTCTGAAAGTCCCTCTCTCACACACTAACTGAAATTCCCTGTCTGTCACACACTGACTGAAAGACCCTGTCTCCAACACACTGACTGAAAGAAGATGTCTCCCTCACACTGACTGAATGATGCTGTCTCTCACACGCTGACGGAAGGATTCTGTCTCTCACACACTGAATGAAAGATTCTGTCTCTCAAACGCTGACTTAAAGATCCTGTCTCTCACACACTGACTGAAAGACGCAGTCTCTCACCCACTGACTGAAAGACCCTGTCTCTCTCACACTGACTGAAAGAACCTGTCTCTTCAAACTGATTGAGCGACGCTGCCTCTCACTCACTGACTGAAAGACGCTGTCTCTCAAACACTGACTGAATGACGCTGTCTCTCGCACACTGACAGAAATACCATGTCTGTCACACACTGACTGAAAGATCCTGTCTCTCACAAACTGACTGAAAGACACTGTCTCTCACACACTCACTGAAAGAACCTGTCTCTCACACACTGACTGAAAGACCCTGTCTCTCTCACACTGACTGAAAGACCCAGTCTCTTCACACTGACTGAAAGAAGATATCTCTCACTCACTGACTGAAAGACGCTGTCTCTCACACGCTGACTGAATGATGCTGTCTCTCACACGCTGACTGAAAGACCAAGTCCGTCACACACTGTCTGAAAGACCCTCTCTCTCACACACTGACTGAAAGACACTGTCTCTCACACACTGACTGAAAGACCCTGTATCTCAAACACTGACTGAAAGACGCTGTCCCTCACAAACTGACTGAATGACTCTGTCTTTCACACACTGACAGAATGTCACTGTCTCTCAGAGACATACTGATCGACACTGTCTTTAACACACTAACTGAAAGATGCTTTCTCTCACATGCTTACTGAATGACCTGTCTCTCACTCACTGACGGAAAGACGCTTTCACTCGGACGCTGACTGAAAGACGCTGTCTCTCACAAAATGACTAAAAGACGCTGTCTCACACACACTGACTGAAAAATTCTGTCTCTCACACGCTGACTGAAAGACTCTGCCTAATACACTGTATGAAAGACCCTCATTCACATACTCACTAAAAGACCCTGTCTCTCACAGACTGACTGAAAGTCCCTGTCTCTCTCAGACTGACTACAAGACCCTGTCTCTCACACATGGACTGAAAGAAGCTGTCTTTCACGTGCAGACTGAATGGCTCTGCCTCACACACTCTGTCTGAAAGACCCTCTCTCACACACTAACTGAAAGTCCCTGTCTCTCACACACTGACTGAAAGACTCTTTCTCCAACACACTGACTGAAAGACGATGTCTCCCCCACACTGACTGAATGACGATGTCTCTCACACGCTGACGGAAAGATTCTGTCTCTCACCCACTGACTGAAAGATTCTGTCTCTCAAACGCTGACTTAAAGATCCTGTCTCTCACACACTGACTGAAAGACGCAGTCTCTCACCCACTGACTGAAAGACCCTGACTCTCTCACACTGACTGAAAGAACCTGTCTCTTCACACTGATTGAACGACGCTGTCTGTCACTCACTGACTGAAAGACGCTGTCTCTCACACGCTCACTGAAAGACGCTGTCTTTCACACACTGACTGAAAGACACTGTCTCTCAGACACTTACTGAAAGACACTGTTTCTCACACAATGACTGAAAGACCCTGTATCTCAAACACTGACTGAAAGACACTGTCTCTCAAACACTGACTGAATGACGCTGTCTCTTGCACACTGACTGAAAGACCAAGTCTATCACACACAGACTGAAAGACGCCGTCTCTCAAACACTGACTGAATGACGCTGTCTCTCGCACACTGACAGAAATACCATATCTGTCACACACTGACTGAAAGATCCTGTCTCTCACAAACTGACAGAAAGACACTGTCTCTCACACACTCACTGAAAGAACATGTCTCTCACATACTGACTGAAAGACCCTGTCTCTCTCACACTGACTGAAAGACCCAGTCTCTTCACAATGACTGAAAGAAGATATCTCTCACTCACTGACTGAAAGACGCTGTCTCTCAAACGCTGACTGAAAGACGCTGTCTCTCATACGCTGAATGAAAGACCAAGTCCGTCACACACTGACTGAAAGACACTGTCTCTCACACACAGACTGAAAGACACTTTTTCTCAAACACTGACTGCAGACAATGTCTCTCAAACACTGATTGAATGACGCTGTCTTTCGCACACTGACTGAAAGAGCATGTCTGTCACACACCGACTGAAGGATCCTGTCTCTCACACACTGACTGAAAGAAACTGTCTCTCACACACTCACTGAAAGACCCTGTCTCTTCACACTGACTGAAAGAAGCTATCTCTCACTCACTGACTGAATGACGCTGTCTCTCACACGCTGACTGAAAGACGCTGTCTTTCACAAAATGACTGAATGACACTGTCTCTCAGACACTTACTGAAAGACACTGTCTCTCACAAACTGACTGAAAGACACTGTCTCCCACAAACTGACTGAAATATTCTGTCTCTCGCACGATGACTGAATGACTCTGCCTAATACATTGTATGAAAGACCCTCTTGCCCACAGTGACTGCAAGTCCCTGTCTCTCACACACTCACCGAAAGACCCTGTCTCTCACACACTGACTGAAAGTCCTTGTCTCTCACACACTGACTGAAAGACCCTGTCTTGCACACGCTGACTGAAATACCCTGTCTCTCTCATGCTGACTGAAAGATAATGTCTGTCACACACTGTCTGAAAGATCCTGTCTCTCAGACAATGATTGAAAGGCAATATCTCTGACATACTGACTAAACACCCTTTCTCTCACACACTGACTGAAAGACCATGCCTCTCACACACTGACTGAAAGACGCTGACTCGCACAAACTTACTGAAAGACGCTGCCTCTCAAACACTGAGAGAAAGACCCTGTCTCTCACACACTGACTGAACGAGCCATTCTCTCGCATAATGATTGAAAGACGATGTCTCTCACATACTGACTGAAAGACCCTGTCTCTCACACACTTACCGAAAGATGCTGTCTCTCACACCCTGAATGAAAGACGCTGTCTCTCACAGACTGACTGAATGACGTTGTCACTCACACACTGACTGAAAGACCATGTCTCTCACACACTGACTGAAAGATCCTGTCTTTCACACACTGAGTGAAAGATCCTGTCTCTCACAGGCTGATTGAAAGAAAGTGTCTCTCACAAACTGACTGCAAGACCCTGTCTCTCACAAAGACTGAAAGACCGTGTCTCTCACACACGGACTGAAAGATCCTCTCTCTCATATACTCACTGAAAGACCCTGTCTCTCACAGACTGACTGAAAGACCCTGTCTCTCACACACTGACTGAAAGACCCTGTCTCTAACACGCTGACTGAAAGACCCTGTCTCTCACACGCTGACGGAAAGTCCCTATCTCCCACATGCTGAATGAAAGACCATGTCTGTCTCACACTGACTGAATGACGATGTCTCTCACACGCTGACGGAAAGATTCTGTCTCTCACACACTGACTGAAAGATTCTGTCTCTCAAACGCTGACTTAAAGATCGTGTCTCTCACACACTGACTGAGAGACGCTGTCTCTCACCCACTGTCTGAAAGACCCTGTCTCTCTCACAATGGCTGAAAGAACCTGTCTCTTCATACTGATTGAATGACGCTGTCTCTCACTCACTGACTGAAAGACACTGTCTCTCACACGCTGACTGAAAGACGCTGTCGCTCACACACTCACTGAAAGACACTGTCTCTCAGACACTTACTGAAAGTCACTGTCTCTCACACACTGACTGAAAGACCCTGTATCTCAAACATTGACTGAAAGAAACTGTCTCTCAGACACTGACTGAATGATGCTGTCTCTCGCACGCTGACTGAAAGACCATGTCTTTACACACTGACTGAAAGATGCTGTCTCTCACACACTGAATGAATGACCCTGTCTCATTCACACAGACTGAAAGACGCCGTCTCTCAAACACTGACTGAATGACGCTGCCTCTCGCACACTGACAGAAATACCATGTGTGTCACACACTGACTGAAATATCCTGTCTCACACAAACTGACTGAAAGACACTGTCCCTCACACACTCACTGAAAGACGCTGTCTCTCACACACTGACAGAAATACCCTGTCTCTTCACACTGACTGAAAGAAGATATCTCTCACTCACTGACTGAAAGACGCTGTCTCTCACACGCTGACTGAAAGACGCTGTCTCTCACACGCTGACTGAAAGACCGAATCCGTCACACACTGTCTGAAAGACCCTCTCTCTCACACACTGACTGAAAGACACTGTCCATCACAGACTGAATGAAAGACGCTTTCAGTCACACACTGAATGAAAGAAGCTGTCTCTCACTCACTGACTGAAAGACGCTGTCTCTCACGCACTGACTGAAAGATGCTGTCTCTCACTCACTGATTGAAAGACGCTGTCTCTCACAAACTGACTGAATGACTCTGTCTTTCACACACTGACAGAATGTCACTGTCTCTCAGAGACGTACTGATAGACGCTGTCTTTAACACACTGACTGAAAGATGCTTTCTCTCACATGCTTACTGAATGACCTGTCTCTCACTCACTGACGGAAAGACGCTTTCACTCGGACGCTGACTGAAAGACGCTGTCTCTCACAAAATGACTAAAAGACGCTGTCTCGCACACACTGACTGAAAAATTCTGTCTCTCACACGCTGACTGAAAGACTCTGCCTAATACACTGTATGAAAGACCCTCATTCACATACTCACTGAAAGACCCTGTCTCTCACAGACCGACTGAAAGACCCTGTCTCTCTCAGACTGACTACAAGTCTCAGTCTCTCACACATGGACTGAAAGAAGCTGTCTTTCACATGCAGACCGAATGGCTCTGCCTCACACAATCTTTCTGAAAGACCCTCTCTCACACACTAACTGAAAGTCCCTGTCTCTCACACACTTACTGAAAGACCCTGTCTCCAGCACACTGACTGAAAGACGATGTCTCCCTCACACTGACTGAATGACGCTGTCTCTCACACGCTGACGGAAGGATTCTGTCTCTCACACAATGACTGAAAGATTCTGTCTCTCAAACGCTGACTTAAATATCCTGTCTCTCACACACTGACTGAAAGACGCAGTCTCTCACCCACTGACTGAAAGACCCTGTCTCTCTCACACTGACTGAAAGAACCTGTCTCTTCACACTGATTGAACGACGCTGTCTGTCACTCACTGACTGAAAGACGCTGTCTCTCACACGCTCACTGAAAGACGCTGTCTTTCATACACTGACTGAAAGACACTGTCTCTCAGACACTTACTGAAAGACACTGTCTCTCACACAATGACTGAAAGACCCTGTATCTCAAACACTGACTGAAAGACACTGTCTCTCAAACACTGACTGAATGCGGCTGTCTCTCGCACACTGACTGAAAGACCATGTCTATCACACACAGACTGAAAGACGCCGTCTCTCAAACACTGACTGAATGACGCTGTCTCTCGCACACTGACAGAAATACCATGTCTGTCACACACTGACTGAAAGATCCTGTCTCTCACAAACTGACAGAAAGACACTGTCTCTCACACACTCACTGAAAGAACCTATCTCTCACATACTGACTGAAAGACCCTGTCTCTCTCACACTGACTGAAAGACCCAGTCTCTTCACACTGACTGAAAGAAGATATCTCTCACTCACTGACTGAAAGACGCTGTCTCTCACACGCTCACTGAAAGACTCTGTCTCTCACACGCTGACTGAAAGACCAAGTCCGTCACACACTGTCTGAAAGACCCTCCCTCTCACACACTGACTGAAAGACACTGTCTCTCACACACAGACTGAAGGAACCTGCATCTCAAACATTGACTGCAGACACTGTCTCTCAAACACTGATTGAATGACGCTGTCTTTCGCACACTGACTGAAAGAGCATGTCTGTCACACGCTGACTGAAGTACCCTGTCTCTCATACGCTGACTGAAATACCCTGTCTGTCACACGCTGACTGAAATAGCCTGTCTCTCACACGCTGTGTGAAAGACCATATCAGTCACACACTGTCTGAAAGATCCTGTGTCTCACACAATGATTGAAAGACCTTGTCTCTTACAGACTGTCTAAAGACCCTATCTCTCACACACTGACTGAAAGACGCTGTCTCTCACACACTGACTGAAAGACCCTATCTCTCACACACTGACTGAAAGACGCTGTCTCTCACACACAGACTGAAAGACACTGTCTCTCACACAATGACTGAAAGAACGTGTCTGTCACGCTGTGACTGAAATACCCTGACTCTCACACACTGACTAAAAGACCCTGTCTCTCACACACTGACTGAAAGACCCTGTCTCTCAAACACTGTCTGAAAGACGCTGTCGCTCACACACTCACTGAAATACCCTGTCTCTCACAAACTGATTGAAAGACCCTGTCTCTCACACACTGACAGAAATACCATGTCTGTCACACACTGACTGAAAGATCCTGTCTCTCACAAACTAACTGAAAGACACTGTCTCTCACACACTCACTGAAAGACCCTGTCTCTCACACACTCACTGAAAGACCCAGTCTCTTCACACTGACTGAAAGAAGATATCTCTCACTCACTGACTGAAAGACGCTGTCTCTCACACGCTGACTGAAAGATGCTGTCTCTCACACGCTGACTGAAAAACCAAGTCCGTCACACACTGTCTGAAAGACTCTCTCTCTCACACACTGACTGAAAGACACTGTCCCTCACAGACTGAATGAAAGACGCTTTCAGTCACACACTGAATGAAAGAAGCTGTCTCTCACTCACTGACTGAAAGACGCTGTCTCTCACACACTGACTGAAAGACGCTGTCTCTCACTCACTGATTGAAAGACGCTGTCTCTCATTAACTGACTGAATGACTCTGTCTTTCACACACTGACAGAATGTCACTGTCTCTCAGAGACGTACTGATAGACGCTGTCTTTAACACACTGACTGAAAGATGCTTTCTCTCACATGCTTACTGAATGACCTGTCTCTCACTCACTGACGGAAAGACGCTTTCACTCGGACACTGACTGAAAGACGCTGTCTCTCACAAAATGATTAAAAGACGCTGTCTCGCACACACTGACTGAAAAATTCTGTCTCTCACACGCTGACTGAAAGACTCTGCCTAATACACTGTATGAAAGACCCTCATTCACATACTCACTGAAAGACCCTGTCTCTCACACACTTACTGAAAGATGCTGTCTCTCACACCCTGAATGAAAGACGCTGTCTCTCACAGACTGACTGAATGACGTTGTCACTCACACACTGACTGAAAGACCATGTCTCTCACACACTGACTGAAAGATACTGTCTTTCACACACTGAGTGAAAGACCCTGTATCTCACAGACTGACTGAAAGACCCTGTCTCTCTCAGACTGACTACAAGACCCTGTCTCTCACACATGGATTGAAAGAAGCTGTCTTTCACGTGCTGACTGAATGGCTCTGCCTCACACAATCTGTCTGAAAGTCCCTCTCTCACACACTAACTGAAAGTCCCTGTCTCTCACACACTGACTGAAAGACCCTGTCTCCAACACACTGACTGAAAGAAGATGTCTCCCTCACACTGACTGAATGACGCTGTCTCTCACAAGCTGACGGAAGGATTCTGTCTCTCACACACTGAATGAAAGATTCTGTCTCTCAAACGCTGACTTAAAGATCCTGTCTCTCACACACTGACTGAAAGATGCAGTCTCTCACCCACTGACTGAAAGACCCTGTCTCTCTCACACTGACTGAAAGAACCTGTCTCTTCACACTGATTGAGCGACGCTGTCTCTCACTCACTGACTGAAAGACGCTGTCTCTCACACGCTCACTGAAAGACGCTGTCTTTCACACACTGACTGAAAGACACTGTCTCTCAGACACTTACTGAAAGACACTGACTCTCACACACTGACTGAAAGACCCTGTATCTCAAACACTGATTGAAAGACACTGTCTCTCAAACACTGACTGAATGACATTGTCTCTCGCACACTGACTGAAAGACCATGTCTATCACACACTGACAGAAAGATGCTGTCTCTCACACACTGAATGAATGACCCTGTCTCACTCACACAGACTGAAAGACGCCGTCTCTCAAACACTGACTGAATGACGCTGTCTCTCGCACACTGACAGAAATACCATGTCTGTCACGCACTGACTGAAAGATCCTGTCTCTCAAAAACTGACTGAAAGACACTGTCTCTCACACACTCACTGAAAGAACCTGTCTCTCACACACTGACTGAAAGACCCTGACTCTCACACACTGACTGAAAGACCCTGTCTCTCTCACACTGACTGAAAGACCCAGTCTCTTCTCACTGACTGAAAGAAGATATCTCTCACTCACTGACTGAAAGACGCTGACTCTCACACGCTGACTGAATGACACTGTCTCTCACACGCTGACTGAAAGACCAAGTCCGTCACACACTGTCTGAAAGACCCTCTCTCTCACACACTGACTGAAAGACACTGTCTCTCACACACTGACTAAAAGACCCTGTATCTCAAACACTGACTGAAAGACGCTGTCTCTCACAAACTGACTGAATGACTCTGTCTTTCACACACTGACAGAATGTCACTGTCTCTCAGAGACATACTGATCGACACTGTCTTTAACACACTAACTGAAAGATGCTTTCTCTCACATGCTTACTGAATGACCTGTCTCTCACTCACTGACGGAAAGACGCTGTCTCCAACACACTGACTGAAAGAAGATGTCTCCCTCACACTGACTGAATGACGCTGTCTCTCACAAGCTGACGGAAGGATTCTGTCTCTCACACACTGAATGAAAGATTCTGTCTCTCAAACGCTGACTTAAAGATCCTGTCTCTCACACACTGACTGAAAGACGCAGTCTCTCACCCACTGACTGAAAGACCCTGTCTCTCTCACACTGACTGAAAGAACCTGTCTCTTCACACTGATTGAGCAACGCTGTCTCTCACTCACTGACTGAAAGACGCTGTCTCTCACACGCTCACTGAAAGACGCTGTCTTTCACACACTGACTGAAAGACACTGTCTCTCAGACACTTACTGAAAGACACTGACTCTCACACACTGACTGAAAGACCCTGTATCTCAAACACTGATTGAAAGACACTGTCTCTCAAACACTGACTGAATGACATTGTCTCTCGCACACTGACTGAAAGACCATGTCTATCACACACTGACAGAAAGATGCTGTCTCTCACACACTGAATGAATGACCCTGTCTCACTCACACAGACTGAAAGACGCCGTCTCTCAAACACTGACTGAATGACGCTGTCTCTCGCACACTGACAGAAATACCATGTCTGTCACGCACTGACTGAAAGATCCTGTCTCTCAAAAACTGACTGAAAGACACTGTCTCTCACACACTCACTGAAAGAACCTGTCTCTCACACACTGACTGAAAGACCCTGACTCTCACACACTGACTGAAAGACCCTGTCTCTCTCACACTGACTGAAAGACCCAGTCTCTTCTCACTGACTGAAAGAAGATATCTCTCACTCACTGACTGAAAGACGCTGACTCTCACACGCTGACTGAATGACACTGTCTCTCACACGCTGACTGAAAGACCAAGTCCGTCACACACTGTCTGAAAGACCCTCTCTCTCACACACTGACTGAAAGACACTGTCTCTCACACACTGACTGAAAGACCCTGTATCTCAAACACTGACTGAAAGACGCTGTCTCTCACAAACTGACTGAATGACTCTGTCTTTCACACACTGACAGAATGTCACTGTCTCTCAGAGACATACTGATCGACACTGTCTTTAACACACTAACTGAAAGATGCTTTCTCTCACATGCTTACTGAATGACCTGTCTCTCACTCACTGACGGAAAGACGCTTTCACTCGGACGCTGACTGAAAGACGCTGTCTCTCACAAAATGACTAAAAGACGCTGTCTCGCACACACTGACTGAAAAATTCTGTCTCTCACACGCTGACTGAAAGACTCTGCCTAATACACTGTATGAAAGACCCTCATTCACATACTCACTGAAAGACCCTGTCTCTCACAGACTGACTGAAAGACCCTGTCTCTCTCAGACTGACTACAAGACCCTGTCTCTCACACATGGACTGAAAGAAGCTGTCTTTCACGTGCAGACTGAATGGCTCTGCCTCACACAATCTGTCTGAAAGACCCTCTCTCACACACTAACTGAAAGTCCCTGTCTCTCACACACTGATTGAAAGACCCTTTCTCCAACACACTGACTGAAAGATGATGTCTCCCTCACACTGACTGAATGACGCTGTCTCTCACACGCTGACGGAAGGATTCTGTTTCTCACACAATGACTGAAAGATTCTGTCTCTCAAACGCTGACTTAAAGATCCTGTCTCTCACACACTGACTGAAAGACGCAGTCTCTCACCCACTGACTGAAAGACCCTGACTCTCTCACACTGACTGAAAGAACCTGTCTCTTCACACTGATTGAACGACGCTGTCTGTCACTCACTGACTGAAAGACGCTGTCTCTCACACGCTCACTGAAAGACGCTGTCTTTCACACACTGACTGAAAGACACTGTCTCTCAGACACTTACTGAAAGACACTGTTTCTCACACAATGACTGAAAGACCCTGTATCTCAAACACTGACTGAATGACGCTGTCTCTCGCACACTGACAGAAATACCATGTCTGTCACACACTGACTGAAAGATCCTGTCTCTCACAAACTGACAGAAAGACACTGTCTCTCACACACTCACTGAAAGAACCTGTCTCTCACATACTGACTGAAAGACCCTGTCTCTCTCACACTGACTGAAAGACCCAGTCTCTTCACACTGACTGAAAGAAGCTATCTCTCACTCACTGACTGAATGACGCTGTCTCTCACACGCTGACTGAAAGACGCTGTCTCTCATACGCTGACTGAAAGACCAAGTCCTTCACACACTGTCTGAAAGACCCTCTCTCTCACTCACTGACTGAAAGACACTGTCTCTCACACACAGACTGAAAGACCCTGTATCTCAAACACTGACTGCAGACAATGTCTCTCAAACACTGATTGAATGACGCTGTCTTTCGCACTCTTACTGAAAGAGCATTTCTGTCACACACCGACTGAACGATCCTGTCTCTCACACACTGACTGAAAGAAACTGTCTCTCACACACGCACTGAAAGACCCTGTCTCTCACACATTGACTGAAAGACCCTGTCTCTTCACATTGACTGAAAGAAGCTATCTCTCACTCACTGACTGAATGACGCTGTCTCTCACACGCTGACTGAAAGACGCTGTCTTTCACACAATGACTGAAAGACACTGTCTCTCAGACACTTACTGAAAGACACTGTCTCTCACAAACTGACTGAAAGACACTGTCTCCCACAAACTGACTGAAATATTCTGTCTCTCACACGATGACTGAATGACTCTGCCTAATACATTGTATGAAAGACCCTCTTTCCCACACTGACTGAAAGTCCCTGTCTCTCACACACTCACCGAAAGACCCTGTCTCTCACACACTGACTGAAAGTCCTTGTCTCTCACACACTGACTGAAAGACCCTGTCTTGCACACGCTGACTGAAATACCCTGTCTCTCTCATGCTGACTGAAAGATAATGTCTGTCACACACTGTCTGAAAGATCCTGTCTCTCAGACAATGATTGAAAGACAATATCTCTGACATACTGACTAAACACCCTTTCTCTCACACACTGACTGAAAGACCATGCCTCTCACACACTGACTGAAAGACGCTGACTCGCACAAACTTACTGAAAGACGCTGCCTCTCAAACACTGAGAGAAAGACCCTGTCTCTCACACACTGACTGAACGAGCCTTTCTCTCGCATACTGATTGAAAGACGACGTCTCTCACATACTGACTGAAAGACCCTGTCCCTCACACACTTACTGAAAGATGCTGTCTCTCACACCCTGAATGAAAGACGCTGTCTCTCACAGACTGACTGAATGACGTTGTCACTCACACACTGACTGAAAGACCATGTCTCTCACACACTGACTGAAAGATCCTGTCTTTCACACACTGAGTGAAAGATCCTGGCTCTCACAGGCTGATTGAAAGAAAGTGTCTCTCACAAACTGACTGCAAGACCCTGTCTCTCACAAAGACTGAAAGACCGTGTCTCTCACACACGGACTGAAAGATCCTCTCTCTCATATACTCACTGAAAGACCCTGTCTCTCACAGACTGACTGAAAGACCCTGTCTCTCACACACTGACTGAAAGACCCTGTCTCTAACACGCTGACTGAAAGAACCTGTCTCTCACACGCTGACTGAAAGACCCTGTCTCTCATACGCTGACTGAAATACCCTGTCAGTCACACGCTGACTGAAATAGCCTGTCTCTCACACGCTGAATGAAAGACCATATCAGTCACACACTGTCTAAGAGATCCTGTGTCTCACACAATGATTGAAAGACCTTGTCTCTTACAGACTGTCTAAAGACCCTATCTCTCATACACTGACTGAAAGACGCTGTCTCTCACACACTGACTGAAAGACCCTATCTCTCACACACTGACTGAAAGACGCTGTCTCTCACACACAGACTGAAAGATGCGGTCTCTCCCACACTGACTGAAAGACCCTGTCTCTCACACAATGAATGATAGACCATGTCTCTCACACGCTGACTGAAAGACGCTGTCTCTCACACAATGACTGAAAGAACGTGTCTGTCACGCTGTGACTGAAATACCCTGACTCTCACACTCTGACTAAAAGACCCTGTCTCTCATACACTGACTGTAAGACCCTGTCTCTCAAACACTGTCTGAAAGACGCTGTCGCTCACACACTCACTGAAATACCCTGTCTCTCACAAACTGATTGAAAGACCCTGTCTCTCACACACTGACAGAAATACCATGTCTGTCACACACTGACTGAAAGATCCTGTCTCTCACAAACTAACTGAAAGACACTGTCTCTCACACACTGACTGAAAGACCCTGTCTCCAACACACTGACTGAAAGACGTTGTCTCCCTCACACTGACTGAATGACGCTGTCTCTCATACGCTGACGGAAGGATTCTGTCTCTCACACAATGACTGAAAGATGCTGTCTCTCACACAATGACTGAAAGATTCTGTCTCTCAAACACTGACTTAAATATCCTGTCTCTCACACACTGACTGAAAGACGCATTCTCTCACCCACTGACTGAAAGACCCTGTCTCTCTCAGACTGACTGAAAGAACCTGTCTCTTCACACTGATTGGACGACGCTGTCTGTCACTCACTGACTGAAAGACGCTGTCTCTCACACGCTCACTGAAAGACGCTGTCTTTCACACACTGACTGAAAGACACTGTCTCTCAGACACTTACTGAAAGACACTGTCTCTCACACACTGACTGAAAGACCCTGTATCTCAAACACTGACTGAAAGACACTGTCTCTCAAACACTGACTGAATGACGCTGTCTCTCGCACACTGACTGAAAGACCAAGTCTATCACACACAGAGTGAAAGAAGCCGTCTCTCAAACACTGACTGAATGACGCTGTCTCTCGCACACTGACAGAAATACCATGTCTGTCACACACTGACTGAAAGATCCTGTCTCTCACAAACTGACAGAAAGACACTGTCTCTCACACACTCACTGAAAGAACCTGTCTCTCACATACTGACTGAAAGACCCTGTCTCTCTCACTCTGACTGAAAGACCCAGTCTCTTCCCACTGACTGAAAGAAGATATCTCTCACTCACTGACTGAAAGACGCTGTCTCTCACACGCTGACTGAAAGACGCTGTCTCTCACACGCTGACTGAAAGACCAAGTCCGTCACACACTGTCTGAAAGACCCTCCCTCTCACACACTGACTGAAAGACACTGTCTCTCACACACAGACTGAAAGAACCTGCATCTCAAACATTGACTGCAGACACTGTCTCTCAAACACTGATTGAATGACGCTGTCTTTCGCACACTGACTGAAAGAGCATGTCTGTCACACGCTGACTGAAGTACCCTGTCTCTCATACGCTGACTGAAATACCCTGTCTGTCACACGCTGACTGAAATAGCCTGTCTCTCACACGCTGTGTGAAAGACCATATCAGTCACACACTGTCTGAAAGATCCTGTGTCTCACACAATGATTGAAAGACCTTGTCTCTTACAGACTGTCTAAAGACCCTATCTCTCACACACTGACTGAAAGACGCTGTCTCTCACACACTGACTGAAAGACCCTATCTCTCACACACTGACTGAAAGACGCTGTCTCTCACACACAGACTGAAAGACACTGTCTCTCACACAATGACTGAAAGAACGTGTCTGTCACGCTGTGACTGAAATACCCTGACTCTCACACACTGACTAAAAGACCCTGTCTCTCACACACTGACTGAAAGACCCTGTCTCTCAAACACTGTCTGAAAGATGCTGTCGCTCACACACTCACTGAAATACCCTGTCTCTCACAAACTGATTGAAAGACCCTGTCTCTCACACACTGACAGAAATACCATGTCTGTCACACACTGACTGAAAGATCCTGTCTCTCACAAACTAACTGAAAGACACTGTCTCTCACACACTCACTGAAAGACCCTGTCTCTCACACACTCACTGAAAGACCCAGTCTCTTCACACTGACTGAAAGAAGATATCTCTCACTCACTGACTGAAAGACGCTGTCTCTCACACGCTGACTGAAAGATGCTGTCTCTCACACGCTGACTGAAAAACCAAGTCCGTCACACACTGTCTGAAAGACTCTCTCTCTCACACACTGACTGAAAGACACTGTCCCTCACAGACTGAATGAAAGACGCTTTCAGTCACACACTGAATGAAAGAAGCTGTCTCTCACTCACTGACTGAAAGACGCTGTCTCTCACACACTGACTGAAAGACGCTGTCTCTCACTCACTGATTGAAAGACGCTGTCTCTCATTAACTGACTGAATGACTCTGTCTTTCACACACTGACAGAATGTCACTGTCTCTCAGAGACGTACTGATAGACGCTGTCTTTAACACACTGACTGAAAGATGCTTTCTCTCACATGCTTACTGAATGACCTGTCTCTCACTCACTGACGGAAAGACGCTTTCACTCGGACACTGACTGAAAGACGCTGTCTCTCACAAAATGATTAAAAGACGCTGTCTCGCACACACTGACTGAAAAATTCTGTCTCTCACACGCTGACTGAAAGACTCTGCCTAATACACTGTATGAAAGACCCTCATTCACATACTCACTGAAAGACCCTGTCTCTCACACACTTACTGAAAGATGCTGTCTCTCACACCCTGAATGAAAGACGCTGTCTCTCACAGACTGACTGAATGACGTTGTCACTCACACACTGACTGAAAGACCATGTCTCTCACACACTGACTGAAAGATACTGTCTTTCACACACTGAGTGAAAGACCCTGTATCTCACAGACTGACTGAAAGACCCTGTCTCTCTCAGACTGACTACAAGACCCTGTCTCTCACACATGGATTGAAAGAAGCTGTCTTTCACGTGCTGACTGAATGGCTCTGCCTCACACAATCTGTCTGAAAGTCCCTCTCTCACACACTAACTGAAAGTCCCTGTCTCTCACGCACTGACTGAAAGACCCTGTCTCCAACACACTGACTGGAAGAAGATGTCTCCCTCACACTGACTGAATGACGCTGTCTCTCACAAGCTGACGGAAGGATTCTGTCTCTCACACACTGAATGAAAGATTCTGTCTCTCAAACGCTGACTTAAAGATCCTGTCTCTCACACACTGACTGAAAGACGCAGTCTCTCACCCACTGACTGAAAGACCCTGTCTCTCTCACACTGACTGAAAGAACCTGTCTCTTCACACTGATTGAGCAACGCTGTCTCTCACTCACTGACTGAAAGACGCTGTCTCTCACACGCTCACTGAAAGACGCTGTCTTTCACACACTGACTGAAAGACACTGTCTCTCAGACACTTACTGAAAGACACTGACTCTCACACACTGACTGAAAGACCCTGTATCTCAAACACTGATTGAAAGACACTGTCTCTCAAACACTGACTGAATGACATTGTCTCTCGCACACTGACTGAAAGACCATGTCTATCACACACTGACAGAAAGATGCTGTCTCTCACACACTGAATGAATGACCCTGTCTCACTCACACAGACTGAAAGACGCCGTCTCTCAAACACTGACTGAATGACGCTGTCTCTCGCACACTGACAGAAATACCATGTCTGTCACGCACTGACTGAAAGATCCTGTCTCTCAAAAACTGACTGAAAGACACTGTCTCTCACACACTCACTGAAAGAACCTGTCTCTCACACACTGACTGAAAGACCCTGACTCTCACACACTGACTGAAAGACCCTGTCTCTCTCACACTGACTGAAAGACCCAGTCTCTTCTCACTGACTGAAAGAAGATATCTCTCACTCACTGACTGAAAGACGCTGACTCTCACACGCTGACTGAATGACACTGTCTCTCACACGCTGACTGAAAGACCAAGTCCGTCACACACTGTCTGAAAGACCTTCTCTCTCACACACTGACTGAAAGACACTGTCTCTCACACACTGACTGAAAGACCCTGTATCTCAAACACTGACTGAAAGACGCTGTCTCTCACAAACTGACTGAATGACTCTGTCTTTCACACACTGACAGAATGTCACTGTCTCTCAGAGACATACTGATCGACACTGTCTTTAACACACTAACTGAAAGATGCTTTCTCTCACATGCTTACTGAATGACCTGTCTCTCACTCACTGACGGAAAGACGCTTTCACTCGGACGCTGACTGAAAGACGCTGTCTCTCACAAAATGACTAAAAGACGCTGTCTCGCACACACTGACTGAAAAATTCTGTCTCTCACACGCTGACTGAAAGACTCTGCCTAATACACTGTATGAAAGACCCTCATTCACATACTCACTGAAAGACCCTGTCTCTCACAGACTGACTGAAAGACCCTGTCTCTCTCAGACTGACTACAAGACCCTGTCTCTCACACATGGACTGAAAGAAGCTGTCTTTCACGTGCAGACTGAATGGCTCTGCCTCACACAATCTGTCTGAAAGACCCTCTCTCACACACTAACTGAAAGTCCCTGTCTCTCACACACTGACTGAAAGACCCTTTCTCCAACACACTGACTGAAAGACGATGTCTCCCTCACACTGACTGAATGACGCTGTCTCTCACACGCTGACGGAAGGATTCTGTTTCTCACACAATGACTGAAAGATTCTGTCTCTCAAACGCTGACTTAAAGATCCTGTCTCTCACACACTGACTGAAAGACGCAGTCTCTCACCCACTGACTGAAAGACCCTGACTCTCTCACACTGACTGAAAGAACCTGTCTCTTCACACTGATTGAACGACGCTGTCTGTCACTCACTGACTGAAAGACGCTGTCTCTCACACGCTCACTGAAAGACGCTGTCTTTCACACACTGACTGAAAGACACTGTCTCTCAGACACTTACTGAAAGACACTGTTTCTCACACAATGACTGAAAGACCCTGTATCTCAAACACTGACTGAATGACGCTGTCTCTCGCACACTGACAGAAATACCATGTCTGTCACACACTGACTGAAAGATCCTGTCTCTCACAAACTGACAGAAAGACACTGTCTCTCACACACTCACTGAAAGAACCTGTCTCTCACATACTGACTGAAAGACCCTGTCTCTCTCACACTGACTGAAAGACCCAGTCTCTTCACACTGACTGAAAGAAGCTATCTCTCACTCACTGACTGAATGACGCTGTCTCTCACACGCTGACTGAAAGACGCTGTCTCTCATACGCTGACTGAAAGACCAAGTCCTTCACACACTGTCTGAAAGACCCTCTCTCTCACACACTGACTGAAAGACACTGTCTCTCACACACAGACTGAAAGACCCTGTATCTCAAACACTGACTGCAGACAATGTCTCTCAAACACTGATTGAATGACGCTGTCTTTCGCACTCTTACTGAAAGAGCATTTCTGTCACACACCGACTGAACGATCCTGTCTCTCACACACTGACTGAAAGATCCTCTCCCTCATATACTCACTGAAAGACCCTGTCTCTCACAGACTGACTGAAAGATCCTGTCTCTAACACGCTGACTGAAAGAACCTGTCTCTCTCACGCTGACTGAAAGATTCTGTCTCTCACACGCTGACTGAAAGAGCCTGTCTCTCACACGCTGACTGAAAGACCATATCAGTCAAACACTGTCTGAAAGATCCTGTCTCTCACACTATGATTGAAAGACCTTGTCTCTCATACGCTGACTGAAAGACGCAGTCTCTCACACGCTGACTGAAATAGCCTGTCTCTCACACGCTGACTGAAAGACCATATCAGTCACGCACTGTCTGAAAGATCCTGTCTCTCACACAATGATTCAAAGACCTTGCCTCTTACAGACTGACTAAAGACCCTATATCTCACACACTGAATGAAAGACCCTGTCTCTCACACACTGACTGAAAGACCATGTCTCTCACACACAGACTGAATGACGCGGTCTCTCCCACACTGACTGAAAGACCCTGTCTCTCACACATGAATGATAGACCATGTCTCTCACACGCTGACTGAAAGCCGCTGTCTCTCACACAATGACTGAAAGAACGTGTCTGTCACGCACTGACTGAAATACCCTGACTCTCACACACTGACTAAAAGACCCTGTCTCTCACACACTGACTGAAAGACCCTGTCTCTCACACACTGACTGAAAGACGCTGTCGCTCACACACTCACTTAAATACCCTGTCTCTCACAAACTGATTGAAAGACCCTGACTCTCACACACTGAATGAAAGACCACATCTCTCACACACTGAATCAAAGACCCTGTCTGTCACACACTGACTGAAAGACGCTATCTCTCACACAATGAATGAAAGACGCTGTCTCTCACACACTGACTGAAAGACGCTGTCTCTCACACACTGACTGAAAGATGCTGTCTCTCGCACACTAAATGAAAGACCCTGTCTCACTCACACTGACTGAAAGACGCCGTCTCTCAAACACTGACTGAATTATGCGGTCTCTTGCACATTGTCTGAAAGAGCATGTCTTTGAGACACTGACTGAAATATCCTGTCTCTCACACACTGACTGAAATACCCTGTCTCTCACACTAACTGAAAGACCCTGTCTCTCACACACTGACTGAAAGACCCTGTCTCTCTCACACTGACTGAAAGAACCTGTCTCTTCACACTTATTGAAAGAGGCTGTCCTTCACTCACTGACTGAAAGATGCTGTCTCTCACACGCTGACTGAAAGACGCTGTCTTTCACACACTGACTGAAAGACACTGTCTCTCAGACACTTACTGAAAGCACTGTCTCTCACAAACTGACTGAAAGACACTGCCTCCCACACACTGACTGAAATATTCTGTCTCTCACACGCTGAATGAAAGTCTCTGCCTAATACACTGTATGAAAGACATCTCTCACACACTGACTTAAAGTCCCTGTCTCTCACACATTCACTGAAAGACCCTGTCTCTCACCGGCTGGCTGACAGACCGTATCTCTCACATACTGACTGAAAGCCCCTGTCTCTCACACACTGAATGAAAGACCCTGTCTCGCACAGACTGACAGAAAAACCCTGTCTCTCACAAGCTGCATGAAATACCCTGTCTCTCTCACGCTGATTGAAAGATACTCACTCTCACACGCTGACTGAAAGACTTTGTCTCTGACAGACTGACTAAAGACCCTATCTCTCACACACTGACTGAAAGACGCTGTCTCTCACACACTGACTGAAAGATGCGGTCTCTCACACACTGAATGAAAGAGCCTGTCCCTCACAAGCTGACTGAAAGACCCTGTCTCTCACAGACTGACTGAAAGACCATGTCTCTCACACAATGACTGAAAGAAAGTGTCTCTCACACACTGACTGAAATACCCTGACTCTCACAAACTGACTTAAAAACCCTGCCTCTCACACTCTGACTGAAAGACCCTGCCTCTCACACTCTGACTGAAAGACCCTGTCTCGCACACACTGACTGAAAGGCACTGTCTCTCACACACTGACTGAAAGACCCTTTCTCTCACACACTGACTGAAAGACCCTGCCTCTCACACACTGACTGAAAGACCCTGTATATTACATACTGTTTGAATGACCACGTCTCTCACATACTGACTTAAAGACCCTGTCTCTCACACACTGACTGAAAGATGCTGTCTCTCACACACTGAATGAAAGACACTGACTCTCTCACACTGACTGAAAGATCCTGTCTCTCACACACTGAATGAAAGATTCTGTCTCACTCACACTGACTGAAACTCGCCATCTCAAACACTTACTGAATGAAGCTGTCTCTCACACAATGACTGAAAGGCCATGTCTGTCACCCACTGACTGATAGATCCTTTCTCTCACATACTGACTGAAAGAAGCTGTCTCTCACACACTCAATGAATGTCCCTATCTCTCCCAAACTGACTGACAGACCCTGTCTCTCACACAAATGACTGACAGACCCTGTGTCTCTCACACTGATCGAAAGACCATGTCTCTCACACACTGACTGAAAGACCCAGTCTCTCACACACTGACTGAAAGATCCTGTCCCTCACACACTGACTGAAAGATGCTGTCTCTCACACACTGACTGAAAGACCCAGTCTCTCACACACTGAATGAAAGATGCTGTCTCTCACACACTCACTGAAAGATGCTGTCTCTCACACACTGAATGAAAGATGCTGTCTCTTCACACTGACTGAAAGAAGCTATCTCTCACTCACTGACTGAAGGACGTTGTCTCTCACACGCTGACTGAAAGACGCTGTCTTTCACACAATGACTGAAAGACACTGTCTCTCAGACACTTACTGAAAGACACTGTCTCTCACAAACTGACTGAAAGACACTGTCTCCCACAAACTGACTGAAATATTCTGTCTCTGGCACGATGACTGAATGACTCTGCCCTATACATTGTATGAAAGACCCTCTTTCCCACACTGACTGAAAGTCCCTGTCTCTCACACACTCACCGAAAGGCCCTATCTGTCACACACTGACTGAAAGTCCTTGTCTCTCACACACTGACTGAAAGACCCTGTCTCTCTCATGCTGACTGAAAGATACTGTCTCTCACACACTAACTGAAAGAAGCTATCACTCACACACTGACTGAAGGACGCTGTCTCTCACACGCTGACTGAAAGACGCTGTCTTTCACACAATGACTGAAAGACACTGTCTCTCAGACACTTACTGAAAGACACTGTCTCTCACAAACTGACTGAAAGACACTGTCTCCCACAAACTGACTGAAATATTCTGTCTCTCGCACGATGACTGAATGACTCTGCCTAATACATTGTATGAAAGACCCTCTTTCCCACACTGACTGAAAGTCCCTGTCTCTCACACACTCACCGAAAGACCCTGTCTCTCACACACTGACTGAAAGTCCTTGTCTCTCACACACTGACTGAAAGACCCTGTCTTGCACACGCTGACTGAAAAACCCTGTCTCTCTCATGCTGACTGAAAGATACTGTCTCTCACACGCTGACTGAAAGACCCTGTATCTCACACACTGACTGAAAGACCCTGTCTCTCAGACAATGATTGAAAGACAATGTCTCTGACATACTGACTAAACACCCTATCTCTCACACACTGACTGAAAGACCATGTCTCTCACAAACTGACTGAAAAACGCTGACTCCCACAAACTTACTGAAAGACGCTGACACTCAAACACTGAGAGAAAGACCCTGTCTCTCACACACTGACTGAACGAGCCTTTCTCTCGCATTCTGATTGAAAGACGACGTCTCTCACATACTGACTGAAAGACCCTGTCTCTCACACACTTACTGAAAGATGCTGTCTCTCACACCCTGAAAGAAAGATGCTGTCTCTCACAGACTGACTGAATGACGTTGTCACTCACAAACTGACTGAAAGACCATGTCTCTCACACACTGACTGAAAGATCCTGTCTTTCACACACTGTGTGAAAGATCCTGTCTCTCACAGGCTGATGGAAAGAAAGTGTCTCTCAGAAACTGACCGCAAGTCCCTGTCTCTCACAAAGACTGAAAGACCGTGTCTCTCACACACTGACTGAATGACGCTGTCTCTCGCACACTGACTGAAATACCATGTCTCTCACACACTGACTGAAAGAAACTGTCTCTCACACACTCACTGAAAGACCCTGTCTCTCACACATTGACTGAAAGACCCTGTCTCTCTCACACTGACTGAAAGACCCTGTCTTTTCACACTGACTGAAAGAAGCTATCTCTCACTCACTGACTGAAGGACGCTTTCTCTCACACGCTGACTGAAAGACGCTGTCTTTAACACAATGACTGAAAGACACTGTCTCTCAGACACTTACTGAAAGACACTGTCTCTCACAAACTGACTGAAAGACACTGTCTCCCACAAACTGACTGAAATATGCTGTTTCTTGCACGATGACTGCATGACTCTGCCTAATACATTGTATGAAAGACCCTCTTTCCCACACTGACTGAAAGTCCCTGTCTCTCACACACTCACCGAAAGACCCTGTCTCTCACACACAGACTGAAAGACGCGGTCACTCCCACACTGACTGAAAGACCCTGTCTCTCACACACTGAATGATAGACCATGTCTCTCACACGCTGACTGAAAGATGCTGTCTCTCAAACAATGACTGAAAGAACGTGTCTGTCACACACTGACTGAAATACCCTGACTCTCACACACTGACTAAAAGACCCTGTCTCTCACACACTGTCTGAAAGACCCTGTCTCTCACACACTGACTGTAAGACGCTGTCACTCACACACTCACTGAAATACCCTGTCTCTCACAAACTGATTGGAAGACCCTCTCTCTCACACACTGAATGAAAGACCAGGTCTCTCACACACTGAATGAAAGACCCTGTCTATCACATACTGACTGAAAGACGCTGTCTCTCACACACTGAATGAAAGACGCTGTCTCTCACACACTGACTGAAAGACGCTGTCTCTCATACACTGACTGAAAGATGCTGTCTCTCGCACACTAAATGAAAGACCCTGTCTCACTCACACTGACTGAAAGACGCCGTCTCTCAAACACTGACTGAATGATGCTGTCTCTCGCGCACTAAATGAAAGACCCTGTCTCACTCACACTGACTGAAAGACGCCGTCTCTCAAACACTGACTGAATGATGCGGTCTCTTGCACATTGTCTGAAAGAGCATGTCTGTGACACACTTACTGAAATATCCTGTCTCTCACACACTGACTGAAATACCCTGTCTCTCACACACTAACTGAAAGACCCTGTCTCTCACACACTGACTGAAAGACCCTGTCTCTCTCACACTGACTGAAAGAACCTGTCTCTTCACACTTATTGAAAGAGGCTGTCTCTCACACGCTGACTGAAAGACCCTATCTCTCATACGCTGACTGAAAGACCCTGTCTCTCACACGCTGACTGAAATAGCCTGTCTCTCACACGCTGACTGAAAGAACATATCAGTCACACACTGTCTGAAAGATCCTGTCTCTCACACAATGATTGAAAGACCTTGTCTCTTACAGACTGACTAAAGACCCTATCTCTCACACACTGACTGAAAGACGCTGTCTCTCACACACTGACTGAAAGACCCTATCTCTCACACACTGACTGAAAAACCATGTCTCTCACACACAGACTGAAAGACGCTGACTCCCACAAACTTACTGAAAGACGCTGCCTCTCGAACACTGAGAGAAAGACCCTGTCTCTCACACACTGACTGAACGAGCTTTTCTCTCGCATACTGATTGAAAGATGACGTCTCTCACATACTGACTGAAAGACCCTGTCTCTCACACACTTACTGAAAGATGCTGTCTCTCACAGCTTGAATGAAAGACGCTGTCTCTCACAGACTGACTGAATGACGTTGTCACTCACACACTGACTGAAAGACAATGTCTCTCACACACTGACTGAAAGATCCTGTCTTTCACACACTGTGTGAAAGATCCTGTCTCTCACAGGCTGATTGAAAGAAAGTGTCTCTCACAAACTGACTGCAGGACCCTGTATCTCAAACACTGACTGAAAGACACTGTCTCTCAAACAATGACTGAATGACGCTGTCTCTCGCACACTGACTGAAAGACCATGTCTTTCACACACTGACTGAAAGATGCTGTCTCTCACACACTGAATGAATGACCCTGTCTCACTCACACACACTGAAAGACGCCGTATCTCAAACACTGAGAGAATGATGCTGTCTCTCGCACACTGACAGAAATACCATGTATGTCACACACTGACTGAAAGATCCTGTCTCTCACACACTGACTGAAAGAAGATATCGCTCACTCACTGACTGAAAGACGCTGTCTCTCACACGCTGACTGAAAGACCAAGTCCTTCACACACTGTCTGAAAGACCCTGTCTCTCTCACACTGACTGAATGACGCTGTCTCTCGCACACTGACTGAAATACCATGTCTCTCACACACTGACTGAAAGAAACTGTCTCTCACACACTCACTGAAAGACCCTGTCTCTCACACATTGACTGAAAGACCCTGTCTCTCTCACACTGACTGAAAGACCCTGTCTATTCACACACTGACTGAAAGACCCTGTATCTCAAAAACTGACTGAAAGACAGTGTCTCTCAAACACTGATTGAATGACGCTGTCTCTCGCACACTGACAGAAAGAGCATGCCTGTAACACACTGACTGAAAGATGCTGTCTCTCACACACTGAATGAATGACCCTGTCTCACTCACACTGTCTGAAAGACGACGTCTCTCAAACACTGACTGAATGACGCTGTCTCTCGCACACTGACTGAAATACCATTGTTCTCACGCACTGACTGAAAGAAACTGTCTCTCACACACTCACTGAAAGACCCTGTCTCTCACACTTTGACTGAAAGACCCTGTCTCTCTCACACTGACTGAAAGACCCTGTCTCTTCAAACTGACTGAAAGAAGCTATCTCTCACTCACTGACTGAAGGACGCTGTCTCTCACACGCTGACTGAAAGACGCTGTCTTTAACACAATGACTGAAAGACACTGTCTCTCAGACACTTACTGAAAGACACTGTCTCTCACAAACTGACTGAAAGACACTGTCTCCCACAAACTGACTGAAATATGCTGTCTCTCGCATGATGACTGCATGACTCTGCCTAATACATTGTATGAAAGACCCTCTTTCCCACACTGACTGAAAGTCCCTGTCTCTCACACACTCACCGAAAGACCCTGTCTCTCACACACTGACTGAAAGTCCTTGTCTCTCACACACTGACTGAAAGACCCTGTCTCGCACACGCTGACTGAAATACCCTGTCTCTCTCATGCTGACTGAAAGTTACTGTCTCTCACACGCTGATTGAAAGACCCTGTATCTCATACACTGACTGAAAGACCCTGTCTCTCACACGCTGACTGAAAGTCCCTGTCTCTCAAAAACTGACTGAAAGATAATGTCTGTAACACACTGTCTGAAAGATCCTGTCTCTCAGACAATGATTGAAAGACAATGTCTCTGACATACTGACTAAACACCCTATCTCTCACACACTGAATGAAAGACCATGTCTCTCACACACTGACTGAAAGACACTGACTCCCACAAACTTACTGAAAGACGCTGCCTCTCAAACATTGAGAGAAAGACCCTGTCTCTCACACACTGACTGAAAGATGCTGTCTCTCACAGCCTGAATGAAAGACGCTGTCTCTCACAGACTGACTGAATGACGTTGTCACTCACACACTGACTGAAAGACCATGTCTCTCACACACTGACTGAAAGATCCTGTCTTTCACACACTGAGTGAAAGATCCTGTCTCTCACAGGCTGATTGAAAGAAAGTGTCTCTCACAAACTGACTGCAAGACCCTGTCTCTCACAAAGACTGAGAGACCGTGTCTCTCACACACTCACTGAAAGATCCTCTCTCTCATATACTCACTGAAAGACCCTGTCTCTCACAGACTGACTGAAAGACCCTGTCTCTCACACACTGACTGAAAGAGCCTGTCTTTAACACGCTGACTGAAAGAACCTGTCTCTCTCACGCTGACTGAAAGATTCTGTCTCTCACACGCTGACTGAAAGACCCTGTCTCTCATACGCTGACTGAAAGACCCTGTCTCTCACACGCTGACTGAAATAGCCTGTCTCTCACACGCTGACTGAAAGAACATATCAGTCACACAATGTCTGAAAGATCATGTCTCTCACACAATGATTGAAAGACCTTGTCTCTTAAAGACTGACTAAATACCCTATATCTCACACACTGACTGAAAGACGCTGTCTCTCATACCCTGACTGAAAGACCCTGTCTCTCACACACTGACTGAAAGACCCTGTCTCTCACACACAGACTGAAAGACGCGGTCTCTCCCACACTGACTGAAAGACCCAATCTCTCACACACTGAATGATAGACCATGTCTCTCACACGCTGACTGAAAGACGCTGTCTCTCAAACAATGACTGAAAGAACGTGTCTGTGACGCACTGACTGAAATACCCTGACTCTCACACACTGACTAAAAGACCCTGTCTCTCACACACTGACTGAAATACCCTGTCTCTCACACACTGACTGAAAGACGCTGTCGCTCACACACTCACTGAAATACCCTGTCTCTCACAAACTGATTGGAAGACCCTCTCTCTCACACACTGAATGAAAGACCAGATCTCCCACACACTGAATGAAAGACCCTGTCTATCACACACTGAATGAAAGACGCCGTCTCTCACACGCTGAATGAAAGACACTGTCTCTCACACACTGACTGAAAGACGCTGTCTCTCACACACTGACTGAAAGATGCTGTCTCTCGCACACTAAATGAAAGACCCTGTCTCACTCACACTGACTGAAAGACTCCGTCTCTCAAACACTGACTGAATGATGCGGTCTCTTGCACATTGTCTGAAAGAGCATGTCTGTGACACACTGACTGAAATATCCTGTCTCTCAGACACTGACTGAAATACCTTGTCTCTCACACACTAACTGAAAGACCCTGTCTCTCACACACTAACTGAAAGACCCTGTCTCTCACACACTGACTGAAAGACCCTGTCTCTCTCACACTGACTGAAAGAACCTGTCTCTTCACACTTATTGAAAGAGGCTGTCTCTCACACGCTGACTGAAAGACCCTTTCTCTCATACGCTGACTGAAAGACCCTGTCTCTCACATGCTGACTGAAATAGCCTGTCTCTCACACGCTGACTGAAAGACCATATCAGTCACACACTGTCTGAAAGATCCTGTCTCTCACACAATGATTGAAAGACCTTGTCTCTTACAGACTGACTAAAGACCCTATCTCTCACACACTGACTGAAAGACGCTGTCTCTCACACACTGACTGAAAGACCCTGTCTCTCACACACTGACTGAAAGACGCTGACTCTCACACACGTTTGAAAGAAGCGGTCTCTCCCACACTGACTGAAAGACCCTGTCTCTTCACACTGATTGAATGACGTTGTCTCTCACTCACTGACTGAAAGACGCTGTCTCTCACACGCTGACTGAAAGACGCTGTCTTTCACACACTGACTGAAAGACACTGTCTCTCAGACACTTACTGAAAGACACTATCTCTCACACACTGACTGAAAGACCCTCTATCTCAAACACGGACTGAAAGACACTGTCTCTCACACGGTGACTGAAATAGCCTGTCTCTCACACGCTGACTGAAAGACCATATCAGTCACACACTGTCTGAAAGATCCTGTCTATCACACAATGATTGAAAGACCTTGTCTCTTACAGACCGACTAAAGACCCTATCTCTCACACACTGACTGAAAGAAGCGGTCTCTCCCACACTGACTGAAAGACCCTGTCTCTTCACACTGACTGAATGACGCTGTCTCTCACACACTGACTGAAAGACCCTGTCTCTCACACACTGACTGAAAGACGCTGTCTCTCACACACGGACTGAAAGACGCTGTCTCTCCCACACTGACTGAAAGACCCTGTCTCTTCACACTGATTGAATGACGTTGTCTCTCACTCACTGACTGAAAGACGCTGTCTCTCACACGCTGACTGAAAGACGCTGTCTCTCACACACTGACTGAAAGACCCTCTATCTCAAACACTGACTGAAAGACACTGTCTCTCAAACACTGACTGAATGACCCTGTCTCACTCACACAGACTGAAAGACGCCGTCTCTCAAACACTGACTGAATGACGCTGTCTCTCGCACACTGACAGAAATACCATGTCTGTCGCACACTGACTGAAAGATCCTGTCTCTCACAAACTGACTGAAAGACACTGTCTCTCACACACTCACTGAAATACACTGTCTCACACACACTGACTGAAAGACCCTGTCTCTTTCACACTGACTGAAAGACCCAGTCTCTTCACACTGACTGAAAGAAGATATCTCTCACTCACTGACTGAAAGACGCTGTCTCTCACACGCTGACTGAAAGACGCTGTCTCTCATACGCTGACTGAATGACCAAGTCCGTCACACACTGTCTGAAAGACACTCTCTCTCACACATTGACTGAAAGACACTGTCTCTCACACACTGACTGATAGACCCTGTATCTCAAAAATTGACTGAAAGACACTGTCTCTCAAACACTGATTGAATGACGCTGTCTCCCGCACACTGACTGAAAGAGCATGTCTGTCACACACTGACTGAAAGATGCTGTCTCTCACACACTGAATGAATGACCCTGTCTCACTCACACTGTCTGAAAGAAGCCGTGTCTCTAACAGTGACTGAATGACGCTGTCTCTCGCACACTGACAGAAATACCATGTCTGTCACACACTGACTGAAAGATCCTGTCTCTCACACACTGACTGAAAGAAACTGTCTCTCACACACTCACTGAAAGACCCTGTCTCTCACAGATTGACTGAAAGACCCTGTCTCTCTCATACTGACTGAAAGACCCTGTCTCTTCACACTGATTGAAAGAAGCTATCTCTCACTCACTGACTGAAGGACGCTGTCTGTCACATGCTGACTGAAAGACGCTGTCTTTAACACAATGACTGAAAGACACTGTCTCTCAGACACTTACTGAAAGACACTGTCTCTCACAAACTGACTGAAAGACACCGTCTCCCACAAACTGACTGAAATATGCTGTCTCTCGCACGATGACTGAATGACTCTGCCTAATACATTGTATGAAAGACCCTCTTTCCCACACTGACTGAAAGTCCCTGTCTCTCAAACACTCACCGAAAGACCCTGTCTCTCACACGCTGACTGAAATACCCTGTCTCTCTCATGCTGACTGAAAGATACTGTCTCTCACACGCTGACTGAAAGACCCTGTATCTCACACAATGACTGAAAGACCCTGTCTCTCACACGCTGACTGAAAGTCCCTGTCTCTTAAAAACTGACTGAAAGATAATGTCTGTCACACACTGTCTGAAAGATCCTGTCTCTCAGACAATGATTGAAACACAATGTCTCTGACATGCTGACTAAACACCCTATCTCTCACACACTGACTGAAAGACCATGTCTCTCACACACTGACTGAAAGACGCTGACTCCCACAAACTTACTGAAAGACGCTGCCTCTCAAACACTGAGAGAAAGACCCTGTCTCTCACACACTGACTGAACGAGCCTTTCTCTCGCATAATGATTGAAAGACGATGTCTCTCACATACTGACTGAAAGACCCTGTCTCTCACACACTTACCGAAAGATGCTGTCTCTCACACCCTGAATGAAAGACGCTGTCTCTCACAGACTGACTGAATGACGTTGTCACTCACACACTGACTGAAAGACCATGTCTCTCACACACTGACTGAAAGATCCCGTCTTTCACACACTGACTGAAAGACCCTGTCTCTCATATACTCACTGAAAGACCCTGTCTCTCACAGACTGACTGAAAGACCCTGTCTCTCACACACTGACTGAAAGACCCTGTCTCTAACACGCTGACTGAAAGAACCTGTCTCTCTCACGCTGACTGAAAGAATCTGTCTCTCACACGCTGACTGAAAGACCCTGTCTCTCATACGCTGACTGAAAGACCCTGTCTCTCACACGCTGACTGAAATAGCCTGTCTCTCACACGCTGACTGAAAGACCATATCAGTCACACACTGTCTGAAAGATAATGTCTCTCACACAATGATTGAAAGACCTTGTCTCTTACACACTGACTAAAGACCCTATATCTCACACACTGACTGAAAGACGCTGTCTCTCACACACTGACTGAAAGACCCTGTCTCTCACACACTGACTGAAAGACGCTGTCTCTCACACACAGACTGAAAGATGCCGGCTCTCCAAAACTGAATGAAAGACCCTGTCTCTCACACACTGAATGATAGACCATGTCTCTCACAAGCTGACTGAAAGACGCTGTCTCTCAAACAATGACTGAAAGAACGTGTCTGTCACGCACTGACTGAAATACCCTGACTCTCAGACACAGACTAAAAGACCCTGTCTCTCACACACTGACTGAAAGACCCTGTCTCTCACACACTGACTGAAAGACGCTGTCGCTCACACACTCACTGAAATGCCCTGTCTCTCACAAACTGATTGGAAGACCCTGTCTCTCACACACTGAATGAATGACCATGTCACTCACACACTGAATGAAAGACCCTGTCTATCACACACTGACTGAAAGACGCTGTCTCTCACACACTGAATGAAAGACGCTGTCTCTCATACACTGACTGAAAGACGCTGTCTCTCACACACTGACTGAAAGATGCTGTCTCTCGCACACTAAATGAAAGAACCTGTCTCACTCACACTGACTGAAAGATGCCGTCTCTCAAACACTGACTGAATGATGCGGTCTCTTGCACATTGTCTGAAAGAGCATGTCTGTCACCCACTGACTGAAATATCCTGTCTCTCACACACTGACTGAAATACCCTGTCTCTCACACACTAACTGAAAGACCCTGTCTCTCACACACTGACTGAAAGACCCTGTCTCTCTCACACTGACTGAAAGAACCTTTCTCTTCACACTTATTGAAAGAGGCTGTCTCTCACTCACTGACTGAAAGATGCTGTATCTCACACGCTGACTGAAAGACGCTGTCTTTCACACACTGACTGAAAGACACTGTGTCTCAGACACTTACTGAAAGACACTGTCTCTCACAAACTGACTGAAAGACACTGTCTCCCACACACTGACTGAAAGTCCTTGTCTCTCACACACTGACTGAAAGACCCTGTCTCGCACACGCTGACTGAAATACCCTGTCTCTCTCATGCTGACTGAAAGTTACTGTCTCTCACACGCTGATTGAAAGACCCTGTATCTCATACACTGACTGAAAGACCCTGTCTCTCACACGCTGACTGAAAGTCCCTGTCTCTCAAAAACTGACTGAAAGATAATGTCTGTAACACACTGTCTGAAAGATCCTGTCTCTCAGACAATGATTGAAAGACAATGTCTCTGACATACTGACTAAACACCCTATCTCTCACACACTGAATGAAAGACCATGTCTCTCACACACTGACTGAAAGACACTGACTCCCACAAACTTACTGAAAGACGCTGCCTCTCAAACATTGAGAGAAAGACCCTGTCTCTCACACACTGACTGAAAGATGCTGTCTCTCACAGACTGTTTGAAAGGCGCTGTCTCTCACAGACTGACTGAATGTTGCTGTGTCTCACACACTGACTGAAAGACCATGTCTCTCACACACTGACTGAAAGATCCTGTCTCTCACACACTGACTGAAAGATCCTGTCTCTCACAGGCTGATTGAAAGAAAGTGTCTCTCACAAACTGACTGCAAGACCCTGTCTCTCACAAAGACTGAGAGACCGTGTCTCTCACACACTCACTGAAAGATCCTCTCTCTCATATACTCACTGAAAGACCCTGTCTCTCACAGACTGACTGAAAGACCCTGTCTCTCACACACTGACTGAAAGAGCCTGTCTTTAACACGCTGACTGAAAGAACCTGTCTCTCTCACGCTGACTGAAAGATTCTGTCTCTCACACGCTGACTGAAAGACCCTGTCTCTCATACGCTGACTGAAAGACCCTGTCTCTCACACGCTGACTGAAATAGCCTGTCTCTCACACGCTGACTGAAAGAACATATCAGTCACACAATGTCTGAAAGATCATGTCTCTCACACAATGATTGAAAGACCTTGTCTCTTAAAGACTGACTAAATACCCTATATCTCACACACTGACTGAAAGACGCTGTCTCTCATACCCTGACTGAAAGACCCTGTCTCTCACACACTGACTGAAAGACCCTGTCTCTCACACACAGACTGAAAGACGCGGTCTCTCCCACACTGACTGAAAGACCCAATCTCTCACACACTGAATGATAGACCATGTCTCTCACACGCTGACTGAAAGACGCTGTCTCTCAAACAATGACTGAAAGAACGTGTCTGTGACGCACTGACTGAAATACCCTGACTCTCACACACTGACTAAAAGACCCTGTCTCTCACACACTGACTGAAATACCCTGTCTCTCACACACTGACTGAAAGACGCTGTCGCTCACACACTCACTGAAATACCCTGTCTCTCACAAACTGATTGGAAGACCCTCTCTCTCACACACTGAATGAAAGACCAGATCTCCCACACACTGAATGAAAGACCCTGTCTATCACACACTGAATGAAAGACGCCGTCTCTCACACGCTGAATGAAAGACACTGTCTCTCACACACTGACTGAAAGACGCTGTCTCTCACACACTGACTGAAAGATGCTGTCTCTCGCACACTAAATGAAAGACCCTGTCTCACTCACACTGACTGAAAGACTCCGTCTCTCAAACACTGACTGAATGATGCGGTCTCTTGCACATTGTCTGAAAGAGCATGTCTGTGACACACTGACTGAAATATCCTGTCTCTCAGACACTGACTGAAATACCTTGTCTCTCACACACTAACTGAAAGACCCTGTCTCTCACACGCTGACTGAAAGACCCGGTCTCTCACACTCTGACCGAAAGACCCTGTCTCTCTCACACTGACTGAAAGAACCTGTCTCTTCACACTTATTGAAAGAGGCTGTCTCTCACACGCTGACTGAAAGACCCTTTCTCTCATACGCTGACTGAAAGACCCTGTCTCTCACATGCTGACTGAAATAGCCTGTCTCTCACACGCTGACTGAAAGACCATATCAGTCACACACTGTCTGAAAGATCCTGTCTCTCACACAATGATTGAAAGACCTTGTCTCTTACAGACTGACTAAAGACCCTATCTCTCACACACTGACTGAAAGACGCTGTCTCTCACACACTGACTGAAAGACCCTGTCTCTCACACACTGACTGAAAGACGCTGACTCTCACACACGTTTGAAAGAAGCGGTCTCTCCCACACTGACTGAAAGACCCTGTCTCTTCACACTGATTGAATGACGTTGTCTCTCACTCACTGACTGAAAGACGCTGTCTCTCACACGCTGACTGAAAGACGCTGTCTTTCACACACTGACTGAAAGACACTGTCTCTCAGACACTTACTGAAAGACACTATCTCTCACACACTGACTGAAAGACCCTCTATCTCAAACACGGACTGAAAGACACTGTCTCTCACACGGTGACTGAAATAGCCTGTCTCTCACACGCTGACTGAAAGACCATATCAGTCACACACTGTCTGAAAGATCCTGTCTATCACACAATGATTGAAAGACCTTGTCTCTTACAGACCGACTAAAGACCCTATCTCTCACACACTGACTGAAAGAAGCGGTCTCTCCCACACTGACTGAAAGACCCTGTCTCTTCACACTGACTGAATGACGCTGTCTCTCACACACTGACTGAAAGACCCTGTCTCTCACACACTGACTGAAAGACGCTGTCTCTCACACACGGACTGAAAGACGCTGTCTCTCCCACACTGACTGAAAGACCCTGTCTCTTCACACTGATTGAATGACGTTGTCTCTCACTCACTGACTGAAAGACGCTGTCTCTCACACGCTGACTGAAAGACGCTGTCTCTCACACACTGACTGAAAGACCCTCTATCTCAAACACTGACTGAAAGACACTGTCTCTCAAACACTGACTGAATGACCCTGTCTCACTCACACAGACTGAAAGACGCCGTCTCTCAAACACTGACTGAATGACGCTGTCTCTCGCACACTGACAGAAATACCATGTCTGTCGCACACTGACTGAAAGATCCTGTCTCTCACAAACTGACTGAAAGACACTGTCTCTCACACACTCACTGAAATACACTGTCTCACACACACTGACTGAAAGACCCTGTCTCTTTCACACTGACTGAAAGACCCAGTCTCTTCACACTGACTGAAAGAAGATATCTCTCACTCACTGACTGAAAGACGCTGTCTCTCACACGCTGACTGAAAGACGCTGTCTCTCATACGCTGACTGAATGACCAAGTCCGTCACACACTGTCTGAAAGACACTCTCTCTCACACATTGACTGAAAGACACTGTCTCTCACACACTGACTGATAGACCCTGTATCTCAAAAATTGACTGAAAGACACTGTCTCTCAAACACTGATTGAATGACGCTGTCTCCCGCACACTGACTGAAAGAGCATGTCTGTCACACACTGACTGAAAGATGCTGTCTCTCACACACTGAATGAATGACCCTGTCTCACTCACACTGTCTGAAAGAAGCCGTGTCTCTAACAGTGACTGAATGACGCTGTCTCTCGCACACTGACAGAAATACCATGTCTGTCACACACTGACTGAAAGATCCTGTCTCTCACACACTGACTGAAAGAAACTGTCTCTCACACACTCACTGAAAGACCCTGTCTCTCACAGATTGACTGAAAGACCCTGTCTCTCTCATACTGACTGAAAGACCCTGTCTCTTCACACTGATTGAAAGAAGCTATCTCTCACTCACTGACTGAAGGACGCTGTCTGTCACATGCTGACTGAAAGACGCTGTCTTTAACACAATGACTGAAAGACACTGTCTCTCAGACACTTACTGAAAGACACTGTCTCTCACAAACTGACTGAAAGACACCGTCTCCCACAAACTGACTGAAATATGCTGTCTCTCGCACGATGACTGAATGACTCTGCCTAATACATTGTATGAAAGACCCTCTTTCCCACACTGACTGAAAGTCCCTGTCTCTCAAACACTCACCGAAAGACCCTGTCTCTCACACGCTGACTGAAATACCCTGTCTCTCTCATGCTGACTGAAAGATACTGTCTCTCACACGCTGACTGAAAGACCCTGTATCTCACACAATGACTGAAAGACCCTGTCTCTCACACGCTGACTGAAAGTCCCTGTCTCTTAAAAACTGACTGAAAGATAATGTCTGTCACACACTGTCTGAAAGATCCTGTCTCTCAGACAATGATTGAAACACAATGTCTCTGACATGCTGACTAAACACCCTATCTCTCACACACTGACTGAAAGACCATGTCTCTCACACACTGACTGAAAGACGCTGACTCCCACAAACTTACTGAAAGACGCTGCCTCTCAAACACTGAGAGAAAGACCCTGTCTCTCACACACTGACTGAACGAGCCTTTCTCTCGCATAATGATTGAAAGACGATGTCTCTCACATACTGACTGAAAGACCCTGTCTCTCACACACTTACCGAAAGATGCTGTCTCTCACACCCTGAATGAAAGACGCTGTCTCTCACAGACTGACTGAATGACGTTGTCACTCACACACTGACTGAAAGACCATGTCTCTCACACACTGACTGAAAGATCCCGTCTTTCACACACTGACTAAAAGATCCTGTCTCTCATATACTCACTGAAAGACCCTGTCTCTCACAGACTGACTGAAAGACCCTGTCTCTCACACACTGACTGAAAGACCCTGTCTCTCACACGCTGACTGAAAGACCCTGTCTCTCTCATGCTGACTGAAAGATTCTGAATCTCACACGCTGACAGAAAGATGCTGTCTCTCATACGCTGACTGAAAGACCCTGTCTCTCACACGCTGACTGAAATAGCCTGTCTCTCACACGCTGACTGAAAGACCATATCAGTCACACACTGTCTGAAAGATAATGTCTCTCACACACTGACTGAAAGACATTGTCTCTCACACACTGACTAAAGAGCCTGTCTCTCACACACTGACTGAAAGACGCTGTCTCTCACACACTGACTGAAAGACCCTGTCTCTCACACACTGACTGAAAGACGCTGTCTCTCACATACTGACTGAAAGATGCAGTCTCTCACATACTAACTGAATGAAAGACCCTGTCTCTCACACACTGACTGAAAGACCCTGCCTCACACACACTGATTGAAAGAAGCTGTCTCTCAAACAATGACTGAGAGTCCCTGTTTCTCACACACTAACTGAAAGACCCTGACTCTCACACACTGACTACAAGACAATGTATCTCACAGACTGAATGTAAGACACTATCTCTCAAACACTGACTGAAAGACGCTGTCGCTCACACACTCACTGAAATGCCCTGTCTCTCACAAACTGATTGGAAGACCCTGTCTCTCACACACTGAATGAATGACCATGTCTCTCACAAACTGACAGAAAGACCCTGTCTCTCACACACTGACTACAAGACAATGTATCTCACACACTGAATGAAAGACCCTATCTCTCACACACTGACTGAAAGACGCTGTCTCTCACACACTGACTGAAAGATGCTGTCTCTCACTCACTTAGTGAAAGAACCTGTCTCACTCACACTGACTGAAAGATGCCGTCTCTCAAACACTGACTGAATGATGCGGTCTCTTGCACATTGTCTGAAAGAGCATGTCTGTCACCCACTGACTGAAATATCCTGTCTCTCACACACTGACTGAAATACCCTGTCTCTCACACACTAACTGAAAGACCCTGTCTCTCACACACTGACTGAAAGACCCTGTCTCTCTCACACTGACTGAAAGAACCTTTCTCTTCACACTTATTGAAAGAGGCTGTCTCTCACTCACTGACTGAAAGATGCTGTATCTCACACGCTGACTGAAAGACGCTGTCTTTCACACACTGACTGAAAGACACTGTGTCTCAGACACTTACTGAAAGACACTGTCTCTCACAAACTGACTGAAAGACACTGTCTCCCACACACTGACTGAAATATTCTGTCTCTCACACGCTGAATGAAAGTCTCTGCCTAATACACTGTATGAAAGACATCTCTCACACACTGACTTAAAGTCCCTGTCTCTCACACATTCACTGAAAGACCCTGTCTCTCACCGACTGGCTGACAGACCGTGTCTCTCACATACTGACTGAAAGCCACTGTCTCTCACACACTGAATGAAAGACCCTGTCTCTCACAGACTGACAGAAAGACCATGTCTCTCACAAGCTGACTGAAATACCCTGTCTCTCTCACGCTGACTGAAAGATACTCACTCTCACACGCTGACTGAAAGACTTTGTCTCTGAAAGACTGACTAAAGACCCTATCTCTCACACACTGACTGAAAGACGCGGTCTCTCACACACTGACTGAAAGATGCGGTCTCTCACACACTGAATGGAAGAGCCTGTCCCTCACAAGCTGACTGAAAGACCATGTCTCTCACACAATGACTGAAAGAACGTGTCTCTCACACACTGACTGAAATACCCTGACTCTCACAAACTGACTTAAAAACCCGGTCTCTCACACACTGACTGAAAGACCCTGCCTCTCACACACTGACTGAAAGACCCTGTATATCACATACTGAGTGAACGACCACGTCTCTCACGTACTGACTTAAAGACCCTGTCTCTCACACACTGACTGAAAAATGCTGTCTCTCACACCCTGAATGAAAGACACTGTCTCTCTCACACTGACTGAAAGATCCTGTCTCTCACACTCTGACTGAAAGACCCTGTCTCTTCACACTGACTGAAAGAAGCTATCTCTCACTCACTGACTGAAGGACGCTGTCTCTCACACGCTGACTGAAAGACGCTGTCTTTAACACAATGACTGAAAGACACTGTCTCTCAGACACTTACTGAAAGACACTGTCTCTCACAAACTGACTGAAAGACACTGTCTCCCACAAACTGACTGAAATATGCTGTCTCTCGCACGATGACTGAATGACTCTGCCTAATACATTGTATGAAAGACCCTCTTTCCCACACTGACTGAAAGTCCCTGTCTCTCAAACACTCACCGAAAGACCCTGTCTCTCACACACTGACTGAAAGTCCTTGTCTCTCACACACTGACTGAAAGACCCTGTCTCGCACACGCTGACTGAAATACCCTGTCTCTCTCATGCTGACTGAAAGATACTGTCTCTCACACGCTGACTGAAAGACCCTGTATCTCACACAATGACTGAAAGACCCTGTCTCTCACACGCTGACTGAAAGTCCCTGTCTCTTAAAAACTGACTGAAAGATAATGTCTGTCACACACTGTCTGAAAGATCCTGTCTCTCAGACAATGATTGAAACACAATGTCTCTGACATACTGACTAAACACCCTATCTCTCACACACTGACTGAAAGACCATGTCTCTCACACACTGACTGAAAGACACTGACTCCCACAAACTTACTGAAAGACGCTGCCTCTCAAACACTGAGAGAAAGACCCTGTCTCTCACACACTGACTGAACGAGCCTTTCTCTCGCATAATGATTGAAAGACGACGTCTCTCACATACTGACTGAAAGACCCTGTCTCTCACAAACTTACCGAAAGATGCTGTCTCTCACACCCTGAATGAAAGACGCTGTATCTCACAGACTGACTGAATGACGTTGTCACTCACACACTGACTGAAAGACCATGTCTCTCACACACTGACTGAAAGATCCCGTCTTTCACACACTGTGTGAAAGATCCTGTCTCTCACAGGCTGATTGAAAGAAAGTGTCTCTCACAAACTGACTGCCAGACCCTGTCTCTCACAAAGACTGAAATATCGTGTCTCTCACACACTGACTGAAAGATCCTCTCTCTCATATACTCACTGAAAGACCCTGTCTCTCACAGACTGACTGAAAGACCCTGTCTCTCACACACTGACTGACAGACCCTGTCTCTAACACGCTGACTGAAAGAACCTGTCTCTCTCATGCTGACTGAAAGAATCTGTCTCTCACACGCTGACTGAAAGACCCTGTCTCTCATACGCTGACTGAAAGACCCTGTCTCTCACACGCTGACTGAAATAGCCTGTCTCTCACACGCTGACTGAAAGACCATATCAGTCACACACTGTCTGAAAGATCCTGTCTCTCACACAATGATTGAAAGACCTTGTCTCTTACACACTGACTAAAGACCCTATATCTCACACACTGACTGAAAGACGCTGTCTCTCACACACTGACTGAAAGACCCTGTCTCTCACACACTGACTGAAAGACCCTGTCTCTCACACACTGACTGAAAGACGCTGTCTCTCAGACACAGACTGAAAGATGCCGGCTCTCCAAAACTGAATGAAAGACCCTGTCTCTCACACACTGAATGATAGACCATGTCTCTCACACGCTGACTGAAAGACGCTGTCTCTCAAACAATGACTGAAGGAACGTGTCTGTCACGCACTGACTGAAATACCCTGACTCTCACACACAGACTAAAAGACCCTGTCTCTCACACACTGACTGAAAGACCCTGTCTCTCACACACTGACTGAAAGACGCTGTCGCTCACACACTCACTGAAATGCCCTGTCTCTCACAAACTGTTTGGAAGACCCTGTCTCTCACACACTGAATGAAAGACCAGGTCTCTCACACACTGAATGAAAGACCCTGTCTATCACACACTGACTGAAAGACGCTGTCTCTCACACACTGACTGAAAGACGCTGTCTCTCACACACTGACTGAAAGATGCTGTTTCTCGCACACTAAATGAAAGAACCTGTCTCACTCACACTGACTGAAAGATGCCGTCCCTCAAACACTGACTGAATGATTCGGTCTCTTGCACATTGTCTGAAAGAGCATGTCTGTCACACACTGACTGAAATATCCTGTCTCTCACACACTGACTGAAATACCCTGTCTCTCACACACTAACTGAAAGACCCTGTCTCTCACACACTGACTGAAAGACCCTGTCTCTCTCACACTGACTGAAAGAACCTGTCTCTTCACACTTATTGAAAGAGGCTGTCTCTCACTCACTGACTGAAAGATGCTGTCTCTCACACGCTGACTGAAAGACGCTGTCTTTCACACACTGACTGAAAGACACTGTCTCTCAGACACTTACTGAAAGACACTGTCTCTCACAAACTGACTGAAAGACACTGTCTCCCACACACTGACTGAAATATTCTGTCTCTCACACGCTGAATGAAAGTCTCTGCCTAATACACTGTATGAACGACATCTCTCACACACTGACTTAAAGTCCCTGCCTCTCACACATTCACTGAAAGACCCTGTCTCTCACCGACTGGCTGACAGACCGTGTCTCTCACATACTGACTGAAAGCCCCTGTCTCTCACACACTGAATGAAAGACCCTGTCTCTCACAGACTGACAGAAAGACCATGTCTCTCACAAGCTGACTGAAATACCCTGTCTCTCTCACGCTGACTGAAAGATACTCACTCTCACACGCTGACTGAAAGACTTTGTCTCTGACAGACTGACTAAAGACCCTATCTCTCACACACTGACTGAAAGACGCGGTCTCTCACACACTGACTGAAAGATGCGGTCTCTCACACACTGAATGAAAGAGCCTGTCCCTAACAAGCTGACTGAAAGACCATGTCTCTCACACAATGACTGAAAGAACGTGTCTCTCACACACTGACTGAAATACCCTGACTCTCAGAAACTGACTTAAAAACCCTGTCTCTCACACACTGACTGAAAGAGCCTGCCTCTCACACTCTGACTGAAAGACCCTGTCTCGCACACACTGACTGAAAGGCACTGTCTCTCACACACTGACTGAAAGACGCTGTCTCTCACACACTGACTGAAAGACCCTGTCTCTCACACACTGACTGAAAGACCCTGTATATCACATACTGAGTGAATGACCACGTCTCTCACATACTGACTTAAAGACCCTGTCTCTCACACACTGACTGAAAGATGCTGTCTCTCACACCCTGAATGAAAGACACTGTCTCACTCACACTGACTGAAAGATCCTGTCTCTCACACACTGACTGAAAGACCCTGTCTCTTCACACTGAATGAAAGACCCTGTCTCTCACAGACTGACAAAAAGACCATGTCTCTCACAAGCTGACTGAAATACCCTGTCTCTCTCACGCTGACTGAAAGATACTCACTCTCACACGCTGACTGAAAGACTTTGTCTCTGACAGACTGACTAAAGACCCTATCTCTCACACACTGACTGAAAGACGCGGTCTCTCACACACTGACTGAAAGATGCGGTCTCTCACACACTGAATGAAAGAGCCTGTCCCTCACAAGCTGACTGAAAGACCATGTCTCTCACACAATGACTGAAAGAACGTGTCTCTCACACACTGACTGAAATACCCTGACTCTCAGAAACTGACTTAAAAACCCTGTCTCTCACACACTGACTGAAAGAGCCTGCCTCTCACACTCTGACTGAAAGACCCTGTCTCGCACACACTGACTGAAAGGCACTGTCTCTCACACACTGACTGAAAGACGCTGTCTCTCACACACTGACTGAAAGACCCTGCCTCTCACACACTGACTGAAAGACCCTGTATATCACATACTGAGTGAATGACCACGTCTCTCACATACTGACTTAAAGACCCTGTCTCTCACACACTGACTGAAAGATGCTGTCTCTCACACCCTGAATGAAAGACACTGTCTCACTCACACTGACTGAAAGATCCTGTCTCTCACACACTGACTGAAAGACCCTGTCTCTTCACACTGACTGAAAGAAGCTATCTCTCACTCACTGACTGAAGGACGCTGTCTCTCACACGCTGACTGAAAGACGCTGTCTTTAACACAAGGACTGAAAGACACTGTCTCTCAGACACTTACTGAGAGACACTGTCTCTCACAAACTGACTGAAAGACACTGTCTCCCACAAACTGACTGAAATATGCTGTCTCTCGCACGATGACTGAATGACTCTGCCTAATACATTGTATGAAAGACCCTCTTTCCCACACTGACTGAAAGTCCCTGTCTCTCAAACACTCACCGAAACACCCTGTCTCTCACACACTGACTGAAAGTCCTTGTCTCTCACACACAGACTGAAAGACCCTGTCTCGCACACGCTGACTGAAATACCCTGTCTCTCTCATGCTGACTGAAAGATACTGTCTCTCACACGCTGACTGAAAGACCCTGTATCTCACACAATGACTGAAAGACCCTGTCTCTCACACGCTGACTGAAAGTCCCTGTCTCTTAAAAACTGACTGAAAGATAATGTCTGTCACACACTGTCTGAAAGATCCTGTCTCTCAGACAATGATTGAAACACAATGTCTCTGACATGCTGACTAAACACCCTATCTCTCACACACTGACTGAAAGACCATGTCTCTCACACACTGACTGAAAGACACTGACTCCCACAAACTTACTGAAAGACGCTGCCTCTCAAACACTGAGAGAAAGACCCGGTCTCTCAAACACTGACTGAACGAGCCTTTCTCTCGCATAATGATTGAAAGACGACGTCTCTCACATACTGACTGAAAGACCCTGTCTCTCACACACTTACCGAAAGATGCTGTCTCTCACACCCTGAATGAAAGACGCTGTCTCTCACAAACTGACTGAATGACGTTGTCACTCACACACTGACTGAAAGACCATGTCTCTCACACACTGACTGAAAGATCCTGTCTTTCACACACTGTGTGAAAGATCCTGTCTCTCACAGGCTGATTGAAAGAAAGTGTCTCTCACAAACTGACTGAAAGACCCTGTCTCTCACAAAGACTGAAAGATCGTGTCTCTCACACACTGACTGAAAGATCCTCTCTCTCATATACTCACTGAAAGACCCTGTCTCTCACAGACTGACTGAAAGTCCCTGTCTCTCACACACTGACTGAAAGACCCTGTCTCTAACACTCTGACTGAAAGAACCTGTCTCTCTCACGCTGACTGAAAGAATCTGTCTCTCACACGCTGACTGAAAGACCCTGTCTCTCATACGCTGACTGAAAGACCCTGTCTCTCACACGCTGACTGAAATAGCCTGTCTCTCACACGCTGACTGAAAGAACATATCAGTCACACACTGTCTGAAAGATCCTGTCTCTCACACAATGATTGAAAGACTTTGTCTCTTACAGACTGACTAAAGACCCTATATCTCACACACTGACTGAAAGACGCTGTCTCTCACACACTGACTGAAAGACGCTGTCTCTCACACACAGACTGAAAGATGCCGGCACTCCTAAACTGAATGAAAGACCCTGTCTCTCACACACTGAATGATAGACCATGTCTCTCACAAGCTGACTGAAAGACGCTGTCTCTCAAACAATGACTGAAAGAACGTGTCTGTCACGCACTGACTGAAATACCCTGACTCTCACACACAGACTAAAAGACCCTGTCTCTCACACACTGACTGAAAGACCCTGTCTCTCACACACTGACTGAAAGACGCTGTCGCTCACACACTCACTGAAATGCCCTGTCTCTCACAAACTGATTGGAAGACCCTGTCTCTCACACACTGAATGAAAGACCAGGTCTCTCACACACTGAATGAAAGACCCTGTCTCTCACAGACTGACAGAAAGACCCTGTCTCTCACAAGCTGACTGAAATACCCTGTCTCTCTCACGCTGACTGAAAGATACTCACTCTCACACGCTGACTGAAAGACTTTGTCTCTGACAGACTGACTTAAGACCCTATCTCTCACACACTGACTGAAAGATGCGGTCTCTCACACACTGAATGAAAGAGCCTGTCCCTCACAGGGTGACTGAAAGACCCTGTCTCTCACACAATGACTGAAAGAACGTGTCTCTCACACACTGACTGAAATACCCTGACTCTCACAAACTGACTTAAAAACCCTGTCTCTCACACACTGACTGAAAGAGCCTGCCTCTCACACTCTGACTGAAAGACCCTGTCTCACACACACTGACTGAAAGGCACTGTCTCTCACACACTGACTGAAAGACGCTGTCTCTCACACACTGACTGAAAGACCCTGCCTCTCACACACTGACTGAAAGACCCTGTATATCACATACTGAGTGAATGACCATGTCTCTCATATACTGACTTAAAGACCCTGTCTCTCACACACTGACTGAAAGATGCTGTCTCTCACACACTGAATGAAAGACACTGTCTCTCTCACACTGACTGAAAGATCCTGTCTCTCACACACTGAATGAAAGACCCTGTCTCACTCACACTGACTGAAAGATGCTTTCTCTCACATACTGAATGAAAGACGCTGTCTCTCACACACTCAATGAATGTCCCTATCTCTCCCAAACTGACTGACAGACACTGTCTCTCACACAAATGACTAACAGACCCTGTGTCTCTCACACTGATTGAAAGACCACATCTCTCACACACTGACTGAAAGACCCAGTCTCTCACACACTGACTGAAAGACCCTGTCTCACACACTGACTGAAAGATGCTGTCTCTCACACACTGAATGAAAGATGCTGTCTCTCACACACTGACTGAAAGATGCTGTCTCTCACACACTGAATGAAAGATGCTGTCTCTCAGACACTGAATGAAAGATGCTGTCTCTAACACACTACTTGAAAGACCCTGTCTCTAACACACTGACTACAGACCATGTCTCTCACACACTGACGGAAAGACCCTGTCTCTCACACACTGACTGAAAGAGGCTGTCTCTCAGACAATGACTAAAGACCCTGTCTCTCACACAGTGACTGATAGACCCTGTCTCTCTCTCACTGACTGAAAGACCCTGTCTCTTCACACTGACTGAAAGACGCTGTCTCTCACTCACTGACTGAAAGACGCTGTCTCTCACACGCTGACTGAAAGACGCTGTCTTTCACACACTGACTGAAAGACTCTGCCTTATACACTGTATGAAAGTCCCTCTTTCAGACACTGACTGAAAGTCCCGGACCCTCACAGTGATTGAAACGCCCTGTCTCTCACACACTGACTGAAAGACCCTGTCTCTCACACACTGACTGAAAGACCCTGTCTCTCACACACTGAATGAAAGACCCTGTCTCTCACACGCTGACTGAAAATCCCTGTCTCTCAAAAATTGACTGAAAGAACATTTCTGTCACACACTGTCTGAAAGATCCTGTCTCTCATACAATGATTGAAAGACTCTGTCTCTGACACATTGACTAAAGACCCTTTCTCTCACACACTGATTGAAAGACGCTGTCTCTCACACACTGAATGAAAGACCCTGACTCCCACAAACTGACTGAAAGACGCTGCCTCTCACACACTCAGAGAAAGACGCTGTCTCTCACAAACAGAGTGAAAGAGCCTGTCTCTCACAAACTGACTGAATGACCCTGTCTCTCACAAACGTACTGAAAGACCCTGTCTCTCACACACTGACAGAAAGACCTTGGCTATCACACACTGACTGAAATACCCTGTCTCTCACAAATTCACTGAAAGAACCTGTCTCTCACACACTGACTGAAAGACCCTGTCTCTCACACACTGACTGAAAGATGGTGTCTCTCACACTCTGAATGAAAGACGCTGTCTCTCACACACTGTTTGAAAGATGCTGTCTCTCACTGACTGACTGAATGATGCTGTCACTCACACACTGACAGAAAGAGCATGTCTCTCACACCCTTACTGAAAGAACCTGTCTCTCACACACTGACTGAAAGACCATGTCTCTCACACCCTTACTGAAAGATCCTGTCTCTCACACACTGACTGAAAGACCATGTCTGTCACACACTGACTGAAAGACGCTGTCTCTCTCACACTCACTGAAAGACCCTGTCTCTCACACACTGACTGAAAGACCCTGCCTCTCACACACTGACTGAAAGACGCTGTCTCTCACACACTGACTGAAAGTCGCTGTCGCTCACACACTCAATGAAAGACCCTGTCTCTCACAAACTGATTGACAGACCCTGTCTCTCACACATTGAATGAAAGACCCTGTCTCACTCACACTGAATGAAAGACCATGTCTCTCACACACTGACTGAAAGATGCTGTCTCTCACACACTGACTGAAAGACCATGTCTGCCACGCACTGACTGAAAGACCACGTCTCTCACACACTGACTGAAAGACACTGTCTCTCACACACTGTCTGAAAGACCCTGTCTCTCACACAGTGACTGAAAGACGCTGTCTCTCACACACTGACTGAAAGTCGCTATCGCTCACACACTCAATGAAAGACCCTGTCTCTCACAAACTGATTGACGGACCCTGTCTCTCACACATTGAATGAAAGACCACGTCTCTCACACACTGAATGAAAGACCCTGTCTCACACACACTGAATGAAAGATCATGTCTCTCACAAACTGATTGAAAGGTGCTGTCTCTCACACACTGACTGAAAGACGCTGTCTCTCACACGCTGACTGAAAGACGCTGTCTTTCACACACTGACTGAAAGACTCTGCCTAATACACTCTATGAAAGATCCTCTTTCACACACTGACTGAAAGTCCCTGTCTCTCACACATTCACTGAAAGACCCGTCTCTCACAGACTGACTGAAAGTCCCGGACCCTCACACACTGATTGAAACCCCCTGTCTCTCACGCACTGACTGCAAGACCATGTCTCTCACACAATGACTGAAAGACCGTGTCTCTCAAACACTGACTGAAATAACCTGACTCTCACAGACTGACTGAAAGACCCTGTCTCTCACACACTGACTGAAAGACACTGCCTCTCACACTCTGACTGAAAGACACTGTCTCGCACACACTGACTGAAAGGCACTGTCTCTCACACACTGACTGAAATACCCTGACTCTCACAGACTGACTGAAAGACCCTGTCTCTCACACACTGACTGAAAGACTCTGACTCTCACACACTGACTGAAAGTCCCTGTCTATCACACACTGTCAGAAAGAGGGTGACTCTCACAAATTCACTGAAAGGACCTTTCTCTCACACACTGTCTGAAAGACCCTGTCTCTCACATACTCATTGAAAGACCACGTCTCTCACTTACTGACAGAAAGATCCTGTCTCTCACACACTGACTGAAAGATGGTGTCTCTCACACTCTGAATGAAAGACGCTGTCTCTCACACACTGAATGAAAGACCCTGTGTCTCACATACAGACTGAAAGACCCTGTCTCTAACACGCTGACTGAAAGAACCTGTCTCTCTCACGCTGACTGAAAGGTTCTGTCTCTCACACGCTGACTGAAAGACCCTGTCTCTCACACACTGACTGAAAGACCCTGTCTCTCACACACTGACTGAAATAACCTGTCTCTCACACGCTGACTGAATGACCATGTCTCTCACACCCTTACTGAAAGATCCTGTCTCTCACACACTGACTGAAAGATACTGTCTCTCACACGCTGATTGAAAGAAACTGTCTCTCACAAACTGTCTGAAAGACCCTGTCTCTAACACACTGACTTAAGACCCTTTCTCTCACAGACTGACAGAATGATCCTGTCCCTCATAAACTGACTGAAAGACCCTGCCTCTCACAGACTGACTGAAAAACCCTGTCTCTCACACGCTGACTGAAAGTCCATGTCTCTCACACACTGACTGAAAGACCCTGTGTCTCACATACTGACTGAAAGACCCTGTCTCTAACACGCTGACTGAAAGAACCTGTCTCTCTCACGCTGACTGAAAGATTCTGTCTCTCACACGCTGACTGAAAGACCCTGTCTCTCACACACTGACTGAAAGACCCTGTCTCTCACACACTGACTGAAATAACCTGACTCTCACACGCTGACTGAAAGAAGCAGTCTCTCACACGCTGACTGAAAGACCATGTCTGACACACGATGCCTGAAAGATCCTGCGTCTCACACAATGATTGAAAGACCTTGTCTCTGACAGAATGACTGAAGACCCTATCGTTCACACACTGACTGAAAGAGGCTGTCTCTCACACCCTGACTGAAAGACTCTGTCTCTCTCACACTCACTGAAAGACCCTCTCTATCACACTCTGACTGAAAGACGCTGTCTCTCACACACTGACTGAAAGTCCCTGTCTCTCACACACTGACTGAAAGACCCTGTCTATCACACACCGACTGAAAGAACCTGAGTGCTACGCACTGACTGAAAGACCCTGTCTCTCACACACTGACTGAAAGACACTGTCTCTCACACACTGACTGAAAGTCGCTGTCGCTCACACACTCAATGAAAGACCCTGTCTCTCACAAACTGATTGACAGACCCTATCTCTCACACATTGAATGAAAGACCACGTCTCTTACACACTGAATGAAAGACCCTGTCTCACACACACTGACTTAAAGACCATGTCTGTCACGCACTGACTGAAAGATCCTGTCTCTCACACACTGAATGAAAGACCCTGTATCACTCACACTGACTGAAAGACGCTGTCTCTCACACACTGACTGAAAGACGCTGTCTCTCACACACTCAATGAATGTCCCTATCTCTCCCACACGACTGAAAGACTCTGGCTCTAACACACTGACTAAAGAGCATGTCTCTCACACACTGACAGAAAGACCACGTCTCTCACACACTGACTGAACGAACCTGTCTCACTCACACTGACTGAAAGAGGCCCTCTTACAGACAATGACTAAAGACCCTGTCTCACACACACTGACTGAAAGACACTCTCTCTAACACACTGACTAAAGACCCTGTCTGTCACACACTGACAGAAAGACCCTGTCTCTCACACACTGACTGAACGAACCTGTCTCACTCACACTGACTGAAAGAGGCCGTCTCTCACACACTGTCTAAAGACCCTGTCTCTCACACAGTGACTGATAGACCCTGTCTCTCTCACACTGACTGAAAGACCCTGTCTCTTCACACTGATTGAAAGACGCTGTCTCTCTCTTACTGACTGAAAGACGCTGTCTCTCACATGCTGACTGAAAGGCGCTGTCTTTCACACACTGACTGAAAGACTCTGCCTAATACACTGTATGAAAGACCATGTCTCTCACACACTGACTGAAAGTCGCTGTCTCTCATACATTCAGTGACAGACCCTGTCTCTCACAGACTATCTGAAAGTCCCGGTCTCTCACACACTGATTGAAAGACCCTGACTCTCACACACTGACTGAAAGAACCTGTCTCTCACACGCTGACTGAAAGACCCTGTCTCTCAAAAATTGACTGAAATACCATTTCTGTCACACACTGTCTGAAAGATCCTGTCTCTCACACAATGATTGAAAGGCACTTTCTCTGACACATTGACTAAAGTCCCTTTCTCTCACACACTGACTGAAAGAGGCTGTCTCGCACACACTGACTGAAAGACGTTGTCTCTCTCACACTCACTGAAAAACCCTGTCTCTCACACATTGACTAATAGACTCTGTCTCTCACACACTAACTGAAAGACACTGTCTCTCTCACAAATTGACTGAAAGACCCTGCCTCTCACACACTTACTGAAAGACCGTGTCTCTCACACACTGACTGAAAGACACTGTCTGTCACACACTGACTGAAAGACACTGCCTCTCACACACTGACTGAAAGACCCTGTCTATCACACACTGACTGAAATACCCTGTCTCTCACAAATTCACTGAAAGAACCTGTCTCTCACACACTGATAGAAAAACCCTGTCTCTCACATACTGATTGAAAGACCACGTCTCTCACATACTGACAGAAATACCCTGTCTCTCACACACTGACTGAAAGATGGTGTCTCTCACACTCTGAATGAAAGACGCTGTCTCTCACATACTGTTTGATAGATGCTGTCTCTCACAGACTGACTGAATGATGCTGTCACACACACACTGACTGAAAGTCCATGTCTCTCACACCTTTACTGAAAGATCCTGTTTCTCGCAAACTGACTGAAAGACCATGTCTCTTACGCAATGACTGAAAGATGCTGTCTCTATCACACTCACTGAAAGAACCTGTCTATCACACTCTGACTGAAAGACGCTGTCTCTCACACACTGACTGAAAGTCCCTGTCTCTCACAAACTGACTGAAAGACCCTGTCTCTCACACAGCGACTGAAAGAACCTGACTGTCACGCACTGACTGAAAGACCCTGTCTCTCACACACTGACTGAAAGTCCCTGTCTCTCACACACTGACTGAAAGAAGCTGTCTCTCACACACTGACTGAAAGACGCTGTCTCTCACACACTCAATGAATGTCCCTATCTCTCCCACACGACTGAAAGACTCTGGCTCTAACACACTGACTAAAGAGCATGTCTCTCACACACTGACAGAAAGACCACGTCTCTCACACACTGACTGAACGAACCTGTCTCACTCACACTGACTGAAAGAGGCCCTCTTACAGACAATGACTAAAGACCCTGTCTCTCACACAGTGACTGATAGACCCTGTCTCTAACACACTGACTAAAGATCCTGTCTGTCACACACTGACAGAAAGAACCTGTCTCTCACACACTGACTGAACGAACCTGTCTCACTCACACTGACTGAAAGAGGCCGTCTCTAACACATTGACTAAAGACCCTGTCTGTCACACACTGACAGAAAGAACCTGTCTCTCACACACTGACTGAACGAACCTGTTTTTCACACACTGACTGAAAGAGGCTGTCTCTCTCACACTCACTGAAAAACCCTGTCTCTCACACATTGACTAATAGACTCTGTCTCTTACACACTAACTGAAAGACACTGTCTCTCTCACAAATTGACTGAAAGACCCTGTCTCTCACACACTTACTGAAAGACCGTGTCTCTCACACACTGACTGAAAGACACTGTCTATCACACACTGACTGAAAGACACTGCCTCTCACACACTGACTGAAAGACCCTGTCTATCACACACTGACTGAAATACCCTGTCTCTCACAAATTCACTGAAAGAACCTGTCTCTCACACACTGATAGAAAAACCCTGTCTCTCACATACTGATTGAAAGACCACGTCTCTCACATACTGACAGAAATACCCTGTCTCTCACACACTGACTGAAAGATGGTGTCTCTTACACTCTGAATGAAAGACGCTTTGTCTCACACACTGTTTGATAGATGCTGTCTCTCACAGACTGACTGAATGATGCTGTCACTCACACACTGACTGAAAGACCATGTCTCTCACACCCTTACTGAAAGATCCTGTTTCTCGCAAACTGACTGAAAGACTATGTCTCTTACACAATGACTGAAAGATGCCATCTCTCTCACACTCACTGAAAGAACCTGTCTATCACACTCTGACTGAAAGACGCTGTCTCTCACACATTGACTGAAAGTCCCTGTCTCTCACACACCGACTGAAAGAACCTGACTGTCACGCACTGACTGAAAGACCCTATCTCTCACACACTGACTGAAAGACCCTATCTCTCACACACTGACTGAAAGACCCTGTCTCTCACACACTGACTGAAAGTTGCTGTCGCTCACACAATCAATGAAAGACCCTGTCTCTCACAAACTGATTGACAGACCCTGTCTCTCACACATTAAATAAAAGACCACGTCTCTCACACACTGAATGAAAGACCATGTCTGTCACACACTGACTGAAAGATCCTGTCTCTCACACACTGAATGAAAGACCCTGTATCACTCACACTGACTGAAAGACGCTGTCTCTCACACACTGACTTAAAGACGCTGTCTCTCACACACTCAATGAATGTCCCTATATCTCCCACACTGACTGAAAGACGCTGTCTCTCACACACTGACTGAAAGACCCTGTGTCTCTCACACTGATTGAAAGACCATTTCTCTCCCACACTGACTGAAAGACCCTGTCTTTCACACACTGACTGAAAGACCCTGTCTCTCACACTCTGACTGAAAGACGCTGTCTTTCACGCACTGACTGAAAGTCACTGTCGCTCACACACTCACTGAAAGACCCTATCTCTCACAAACTGATTGACAGAACCTGTCTCTCACACATTGAATGAAAGACCACGTCTCTCACACACTGACTGAAAGACCCTGTCTCTCACACACTGAGTGAAAGACCCTGTCTTTCACACACTGACTGAAAGACCCTGTCTCTCACACACTGACTGAAAGACGCTGTCTCTCTCACACTGACTGAAAGTCGCTGTCGCTCACACATTCAATGAAAGACCCTGTCTCTCACAAACTGATTGACAGACCCTGTCTCTCACACATTGAATGAAAGACCACGTCTCTCACACACTGAATGAAAGACCGTGTCTCACTCACACTGAATGAAAGACCATGTCTCTCACAAACTGACTGAAAGATGCTGTCTCTCACACACTGACTGAAAGACCATGTCTGTCACACACTGACTGAAAGATCCTGTCTCTCACACTCTGAATGAAAGACCCTGTATCACTCACACTGACTGAAAGACGCTGTCTCTCACACACTGACTGAAAGACGCTGTCTCTCACACTCTCAATGAATGTCCCTATCTCTCCCACACTGACTGAAAGATACTGTCTCTCACACGCTGATTGAAAGAAACTGTCTCTCACAAACTGTCTGAAAGACCCTGTCTCTAACACACTGACTAAAGACCCTGTCTCTCACAGACTGACAGAAAGATCCTGTCCCTCATAAACTGACTGAAAGACCCTGCCTCTCACAGACTGACATAAAAACCCTGTCTCTCACACGCTGACTGAAAGTCCATGTCTCTCACACACTGACTGAAAGACCCTGTGTCTCACATACTGACTGAAAAACCCTGTCTCTAACACGCTGACTGAAAGAACCTGTCTCTCTCACGCTGACTGAAAGATTCTGTCTCTCACACGCTGACTGAAAGACCCTGTCTCTCACACACTGACTGAAAGACCCTGTCTCTCACACGCTGACTGAAATAACCTGTCTCTCACACGCTGACTGAAAGACGCTGTCTCTCACACGCTGACTGAAAGACGCTGTCTCTCAGTCACTGACTGAAAGACGCTGTCTCTCACACGCTGACTGAAAGACGCTGTCTTTCACACACTGACTGAAAGACTCTGCCTAATACACTCTATGAAAGATCCTCTTTCACACACTGACTGAAAGCCCCTGTCTCTCACACATTCACTGAAAGACCCGTCTCTCACAGACTGACTGAAAGTCCCGGACCCTCACACACTGATTGAAACCCCCTGTCTCTCACGCACTGACTGCAAGACCATGTCTCTCACACAATGACTGAAAGACCGTGTCTCTCAAACACTGACTGAAATAACCTGACTCTCACAGACTGACTGAAAGACCCTGTCTCTCACACACTTACTGAAAGACACTGCCTCTCACACTCTGACTGAAAGACACTGTCTCGCACACACTGACTGAAAGGCACCGTCTCTCACACACTGACTGAAATACCCTGACTCTCACAGACTGACTGAAAGACCCTGTCTCTCACACACTGACTGAAAGACTCTGACTCTCACACACTGACTGAAAGTCCCTGTCTATCACACACTGTCAGAAAGAGGGTGACTCTCACAAATTCACTGAAAGGACCTTTCTCTCACACACTGTCTGAAAGACCCTGTCTCTCACATACTCATTGAAAGACCACGTCTCTCACTTACAGACAGAAACATCCTGTCTCTCACACACTGACTGAAAGATGGTGTCTCTCACACTCTGAATGAAAGACGCTGTCTCTCACACACTGACTGAAAGACCCTGTGTCTCACATACTGACTGAAAGACCCTGTCTCTAACACGCTGACTGAAAGAACCTGTCTCTCTCACGCTGACTGAAAGGTTCTGTCTCTCACACGCTGACTGAAAGACCCTGTCTCTCACACACTGACTGAAAGACCCTGTCTCTCACACACTGACTGAAATAACCATGTCTCTCACACCCTTACTGAAAGATCCTGTCTCTCACACACTGACTGAAAGATACTGTCTCTCACACGCTGATTGAAAGAAACTGTCTCTCACAAACTGTCTGAAAGACCCTGTCTCTAACACACTGACTTAAGACCCTTTCTCTCACAGACTGACAGAATGATCCTGTCCCTCATAAACTGACTGAAAGACCCTGCCTCTCACAGACTGACTGAAAAACCCTGTCTCTCACACGCTGACTGAAAGTCCATGTCTCTCACACACTGACTGAAAGACCCTGTGTCTCACATACTGACTGAAAGACCCTGTCTCTAACACGCTGACTGAAAGAACCTGTCTCTCTCACGCTGACTGAAAGATTCTGTCTCTCACACGCTGACTGAAAGACCCTGTCTCTCACACACTGACTGAAATAACCTGACTCTCACACGCTGACTGAAAGAAGCTGTCTCTCACACGCTGACTGAAAGACCATGTCTGACACACGATGCCTGAAAGATCCTGCGTCTCACACAATGATTGAAAGACCTTGTCTCTGACAGAATGACTGAAGACCCTATCGTTCACACACTGACTGAAAGAGGCTGTCTCTCACACCCTGACTGAAAGACTCTGTCTCTCTCACACTCACTGAAAGACCCTCTCTACCACACTCTGACTGAAAGACGCTGTCTCTCACACACTGACTGAAAGTCCCTGTCTCTCACACACTGACTGAAAGACCCTGTCTATCACACACCGACTGAAAGAACCTGAGTGCCACGCACTGACTGAAAGACCCTGTCTCTCACACACTGACTGAAAGACACTGTCTCTCACACACTGTCTGAAAGACCCTGTCTCTCACACATTGACTGAAAGACGCTGTCTCTCACACACTGACTGAAAGTCGCTGTCGCTCATACACTCAATGAAAGACCCTGTCTCTCACAAACTGATTGACAGACCCTGTCTCTCACACATTGAATGAAAGACCACGTCTCTCACACACTGAATGAAAGACCCTGTCTCACACACACTGAATGAAAGACCATGTCTCTCACAAACTGATTGAAAGTTGCTGTCTCTCACACACTGACTGAAAGACCATGTCTGTCACGCATTGACTGAAAGATCCTGTCTCTCACACACTGAATGAAAGACCCTGTATCACTCACACTGACTGAAAGACGCTGTCTCTCACACACTGACTGAAAGAGGCTGTCTCTCAAACCCTGACTGAAAGACTCTGTCTCTCTCACACTCACTGAAAGACCCTCTCTATCACACTCTGACTGAAAGACGCTGTCTCTCACACACTGACTGAAAGTCCCTGTCTCTCACACACTGACTGAAAGACCCTGTCTATCACACACCGACTGAAAGAACCTGAGTGCCACGCACTGACTGAAAGACCCTGTCTCTCACACACTGACTGAAAGACACTGTCTCTCAGACATTGACTGAAAGACACTGTCTCTCACACACTGACTGAAAGTCGCTGTCGCTCACACACTCAATGAAAGACCCTGTCTCTCACAAACTGATTGACAGACCCTGTCTCTCACACATTGAATGAAAGACCACGTCTCTCACACACTGAATGAAAGACCCTGTCTCACTCACACTGAATGAAAGACCATGTCTCTCACAAACTGACTGAAAGATGCTGTCTCTCACACACTGACTGAAAGACCATGTCTGTCACACACTGACTGAAAGATCCTGTCTCTCACACACTGAATGAAAGACCCTGTATCACTCACACTGACTGAAAGACGCTGTCTCTCACACACTGACTTAAAGACGCTGTCTCTCACACACTCAATGAATGTCCCTGTCTCTCCCACACGACTGAAAGACTCTGGCTCTAACACACTGACTAAAGAGCATGTCTCTCACACACTGACAGAAAGACCACGTCTCACTCACACTGACTGAAAGAGGCCCTCTTACAGACAATGACTAAAGACCCTGTCTCTCACACAGTGACTGATAGACCCTGTCTCTAACACACTGACTAAAGACCCTGTCTGTCACACACTGACAGATAGAACCTGTCTCTCACACACTGACTGAACGAACCTGTCTCACTCACACTGACTGAAAGAGGCCGTCTCTCACACACTGACTAAAGACACTGTCTCTCACACAGTGATTGATAGACCCTGTCTCTCTCACACTGACTGAAAGAACCTGTCTCTTCCGACTGATTGAATGACGCTGTCTCTCACTCACTGACTGAAAGACCATGTCTCTCACACACTGACTGAAAGTCGCTGTCTCTCATACATTCAGTGACAGACCCTGTCTCTCACAGACTGTCTGAAAGTCCCGGTCTCTCACACACTGATTGAAAGACCCTGACTCTCACACGCTGACTGAAAGACCCTGTCTCTCAAAAATTGACTGAAATACCATTTCTGTCACACACTATCTGAAAGATCCTGTCTCTCACACAATGATTGAAAGGCACTTTCTCTGACACATTGACTAAAGTCCCTTTCTCTCACACACTGACTGAAAGAGGCTGTCTCGCACACACTGACTGAAAGACGTTGTCTCTCTCACACTCACTGAAAAACCCTGTCTCTCACACATTGACTAATAGACTCTGTCTCTCACACACTAACTGAAAGACACTGTCTCTCTCACAAATTGACTGAAAGACCCTGTCTCTCACACACTTACTGAAAGACCGTGTCTCTCACACACTGACTGAAAGACACTGTCTATCACACACTGACTGAAAGACACTGCCTCTCACACACTGACTGAAAGACCCTGTCTATCACACACTGACTGAAATACCCTGTCTCTCACAAATTCACTGAAAGAACCTGTCTCTCACACACTGATAGAAAAACCCTGTCTCTCACATACTGATTGAAAGACCACGTCTCTCACATACTGACAGAAATACCCTGTCTCTCACACACTGACTGAAAGATGGTGTCTCTTACACTCTGAATGAAAGACGCTTTGTCTCACACACTGTTTGATAGATGCTGTCTCTCACAGACTGACTGAATGATGCTGTCACTCACACACTGACTGAAAGACCATGTCTCTCACACCCTTACTGAAAGATCCTGTTTCTCGCAAACTGACTGAAAGACCATGTCTCTTACACAATGACTGAAAGATGCCATCTCTCTCACACTCACTGAAAGAACCTGTCTATCACACTCTGACTGAAAGACGCTGTCTCTCACACATTGACTGAAAGTCCCTGTCTCTCACACACTGCCTGAAAGACCCTGTCTCTCACACACCGACTGAAAGAACCTGACTGTCACGCACTGACTGAAAGACCCTATCTCTCACACACTGACTGAAAGACCCTGTCTCTCACACACTGACTGAAAGACCCTGTCTCTCACACACTGACTGAAAGTTGCTGTCGCTCACACCCTCAATGAAAGACCCTGTCTCTCACAAACTGATTGACAGACCCTGTCTCTCACACATTAAATAAAAGACCACGTCTCTCACACACTGAAAGAAAGACCCTGTCTCACTCACACTGAATGAAAGACCATGTCTCTCACAAACTGACTGAAAGATGCTGTCTCTCACACACTGACTGAAAGACCATGTCTGTCACACACTGACTGAAAGATCCTGTCTCTCACACACTGAATGAAAGACCCTGTATCACTCACACTGACTGAAAGACGCTGTCTCTCACACACTGACTTAAAGACGCTGTCTCTCACACACCCAATGAATGTCCCTATCTCTCCCACACTGACTGAAAGACGCTGTCTCTCACACACTGACTGAAAGACCCTGTGTCTCTCACACTGATTGAAAGACCACATCTCTCACACACTGACTGAAAGACCCTGTCTATCACACACTGAATGAAAGACGCTGTCTCTCACAAACTGACTGAAAGACGCTGTCTTTCACGCACTGACTGAAAGTCGCTGTCGCTCACACACTCACTGAAAGACCCTATCTCTCACAAACTGATTGACAGAACCTGTCTCTCACACACTGATTGAAAGACCACGTCTCTCACACACTGATTGAAAGACGCTGTCTCTCACACACTGAATGAAAGACGCTGCTTCTCACAAACTGACTGAAAGAAGCTGCCCCTCACACACTGAAAGACAATGTCTCTCTCAAACTGACTGAAAGACCCTGTCTCTTTCACACTGACTGAAAGACCCTGTCTCTCACAAACGTACTGAAAGACCCTGTCTCTCACACACTGACAGAAAGACCTTGGCTATCACACACTGACTGAAATACCCTGTCTCTCACAAATTCACTGAAAGAACCTGTCTCTCACACACGGACTGAAAGACCCTGTCTCTCACACACTGACTGAAAGATGGTGTCTCTCACACTCTGAATGAAAGACGCTGTCTCTCACACACTGTTTGAAAGATGCTGTCTCTCACTGACTGACTGAATGATGCTGTCACTCACACACTGACAGAAAGAGCATGTCTCTCACACCCTTACTGAAAGAACCTGTCTCTCACACACTGACTGAAAGACCATGTCTCTCACACCCTTACTGAAAGATCCTGTCTCTCACACACTGACTGAAAGACCATGTCTGTCACACACTGACTGAAAGACGCTGTCTCTCTCACACTCACTGAAAGACCCTGTCTCTCACACACTGACTGAAAGACCCTGCCTCTCACACACTGACTGAAAGACGCTGTCTCTCACACACTGACTGAAAGTCGCTGTCGCTCACACACTCAATGAAAGACCCTGTCTCTCACAAACTGATTGACAGACCCTGTCTCTCACACATTGAATGAAAGACCCTGTCTCACTCACACTGAATGAAAGACCATGTCTCTCACACACTGACTGAAAGATGCTGTCTCTCACACACTGACTGAAAGACCATGTCTGCCACGCACTGACTGAAAGACCACGTCTCTCACACACTGACTGAAAGACACTGTCTCTCACACACTGTCTGAAAGACCCTGTCTCTCACACAGTGACTGAAAGACGCTGTCTCTCACACACTGACTGAAAGTCGCTATCGCTCACACACTCAATGAAAGACCCTGTCTCTCACAAACTGATTGACGGACCCTGTCTCTCACACATTGAATGAAAGACCACGTCTCTCACACACTGAATGAAAGACCCTGTCTCACACACACTGAATGAAAGATCATGTCTCTCACAAACTGATTGAAAGGTGCTGTCTCTCACACACTGACTGAAAGACGCTGTCTCTCACACGCTGACTGAAAGACGCTGTCTTTCACACACTGACTGAAAGACTCTGCCTAATACACTCTATGAAAGATCCTCTTTCACACACTGACTGAAAGTCCCTGTCTCTCACACATTCACTGAAAGACCCGTCTCTCACAGACTGACTGAAAGTCCCGGACCCTCACACACTGATTGAAACCCCCTGTCTCTCACGCACTGACTGCAAGACCATGTCTCTCACACAATGACTGAAAGACCGTGTCTCTCAAACACTGACTGAAATAACCTGACTCTCACAGACTGACTGAAAGACCCTGTCTCTCACACACTGACTGAAAGACACTGCCTCTCACACTCTGAATGAAAGACACTGTCTCGCACACACTGACTGAAAGGCACTGTCTCTCACACACTGACTGAAATACCCTGACTCTCACATACTGACTGAAAGACCCTGTCTCTCACACACTGACTGAAAGACTCTGACTCTCACACACTGACTGAAAGATGGTGTCTCTCACACTCTGAATGAAAGACGCTGTCTCTCACATACTGTTTGATAGATGCTGTCTCTCACAGACTGACTGAATGATGCTGTCACACACACACTGACTGAAAGACCATGTCTCTCACACCTTTACTGAAAGATCCTGTTTCTCGCAAACTGACTGAAAGACCATGTCTCTTACGCAATGACTGAAAGATGCTGTCTCTATCACACTCACTGAAAGAACCTGTCTATCACACTCTGACTGAAAGACGCTGTCTCTCACACACTGACTGAAAGTCCCTGTCTCTCACAAACTGACTGAAAGACCCTGTCTCTCACACAGCGACTGAAAGAACCTGACTGTCACGCACTGACTGAAAGACCCTGTCTCTCACACACTGACTGAAAGTCCCTGTCTCTCACACACTGACTGAAAGAAGCTGTCTCTCACACACTGACTGAAAGACGCTGTCTCTCACACACTCAATGAATGTCCCTATCTCTCCCACACGACTGAAAGACTCTGGCTCTAACACACTGACTAAAGAGCATGTCTCTCACACACTGACAGAAAGACCACGTCTCTCACACACTGACTGAACGAACCTGTCTCACTCACACTGACTGAAAGAGGCCCTCTTACAGACAATGACTAAAGACCCTGTCTCTCACACAGTGACTGATAGACCCTGTCTCTAACACACTGACTAAAGACCCTGTCTGTCACACACTGACAGAAAGAACCTGTCTCTCACACACTGACTGAAATACCCTGTCTCACTCACACTGACTGAAAGAGGCCGTCTCTAACACACTGACTAAAGACCCTGTCTGTCACACACTGACAGAAAGAACCTGTCTCTCACACACTGACTGAACGAACCTGTCTCACACACACTGACTGAAAGACCCTGTTTCTCACACACTGACTGAAAGAGGCTGTCTCGCACACACTGACTGAAAGACGTTGTCTCTCTCACACTCACTGAAAAACCCTGTCTCTCACACATTGACTAATAGACTCTGTCTCTCACACACTAACTGAAAGACACTGTCTCTCTCACAAATTGACTGAAAGACCCTGTCTCTCACACACTTACTGAAAGACCGTGTCTCTCACACACTGACTGAAAGACACTGCCTCTCACACACTGACTGAAAGACCCTGTCTATCACACACTGACTGAAATACCCTGTCTCTCACAAATTCACTGAAAGAACCTGTCTCTCACACACTGATAGAAAAACCCTGTCTCTCACATACTGATTGAAAGACCACGTCTCTCATATACTGACAGAAATACCCTGTCTCTCACACACTGACTGAAAGATGGTGTCTCTTACACTCTGAATGAAAGACGCTTTGTCTCACACACTGTTTGATAGATGCTGTCTCTCACAGACTGACTGAATGATGCTGTCACTCACACACTGACTGAAAGACCATGTCTCTCACACCCTTACTGAAAGATCCTGTTTCTCGCAAACTGACTGAAAGACCATGTCTCTTACACAATGACTGAAAGATGCCATCTCTCTCACACTCACTGAAAGAACCTGTCTATCACACTCTGACTGAAAGACGCTGTCTCTCACACATTGACTGAAAGTCCCTGTCTCTCACACACTGCCTGAAAGACCCTGTCTCTCACACACCGACTGAAAGAACCTGACTGTCACGCACTGACTGAAAGACCCTATCTCTCACACACTGACTGAAAGACCCTATCTCTCACACACTGACTGAAAGACCCTGTCTCTCACACACTGACTGAAAGTTGCTGTCGCTCACACAATCAATGAAAGACCCTGTCTCTCACAAACTGATTGACAGACCCTGTCTCTCACACATTAAATAAAAGACCACGTCTCTCACACACTGAATGAAAGACCATGTCTGTCACACACTGACTGAAAGATCCTGTCTCTCACACACTGAATGAAAGACCCTGTATCACTCACACTGACTGAAAGACGCTGTCTCTCACACACTGACTTAAAGACGCTGTCTCTCACACACTCAATGAATGTCCCTATATCTCCCACACTGACTGAAAGACGCTGTCTCTCACACACTGACTGAAAGACCCTGTGTCTCTCACACTGATTGAAAGACCATTTCTCTCCCACACTGACTGAAAGACCCTGTCTTTCACACACTGACTGAAAGACCCTGTCTCTCACACTCTGACTGAAAGACGCTGTCTTTCACGCACTGACTGAAAGTCACTGTCGCTCACACACTCACTGAAAGACCCTATCTCTCACAAACTGATTGACAGAACCTGTCTCTCACACATTGAATGAAAGACCACGTCTCTCACACACTGACTGAAAGACCCTGTCTCTCACACACTGAGTGAAAGACCCTGTCTTTCACACACTGACTGAAAGACCCTGTCTCTCACACACTGACTGAAAGACGCTGTCTCTCTCACACTGACTGAAAGTCGCTGTCGCTCACACATTCAATGAAAGACCCTGTCTCTCACAAACTGATTGACAGACCCTGTCTCTCACACATTGAATGAAAGACCACGTCTCTCACACACTGAATGAAAGACCGTGTCTCACTCACACTGAATGAAAGACCATGTCTCTCACAAACTGACTGAAAGATGCTGTCTCTCACACACTGACTGAAAGACCATGTCTGTCACACACTGACTGAAAGATCCTGTCTCTCACACTCTGAATGAAAGACCCTGTATCACTCACACTGACTGAAAGACACTGTCTCTCACACACTGACTGAAAGTCGCTGTCGCTCACACACTCAATGAAAGACCCTGTCTCTCACAAACTGATTGACAGACCCTGTCTCTCACACATTGAATGAAAGACCACGTCTCTTACACACTGAATGAAAGACCCTGTCTCACACACACTGACTTAAAGACCATGTCTGTCACGCACTGACTGAAAGATCCTGTCTCTCACACACTGAATGAAAGACCCTGTATCACTCACACTGACTGAAAGACGCTGTCTCTCACACACTGACTGAAAGACGCTGTCTCTCACACACTCAATGAATGTCCCTATCTCTCCCACACGACTGAAAGACTCTGGCTCTAACACACTGACTAAAGAGCATGTCTCTCACACACTGACAGAAAGACCACGTCTCTCACACACTGACTGAACGAACCTGTCTCACTCACACTGACTGAAAGAGGCCCTCTTACAGACAATGACTAAAGACCCTGTCTCTCACACAGTGACTGATAGACCCTGTCTCTAACACACTGACTAAAGACCCTGTCTGTCACACACTGACAGAAAGAACCTGTCTCTCACACACTGACTGAACGAACCTGTCTCACTCACACTGACTGAAAGAGGCCGTCTCTCACACACTGACTAAAGACACTGTCTCTCACACACTGACTGATAGACCCTGTCTCTCTCACACTGACTGAAAGAACCTGTCTCTTCAGACTGATTGAATGACGCTGTCTCTCACTCACTGACTGAAAGACGGTGTCTCTCACACGGTGACTGAAAGACGATGTCTTTCACACACTGACTGAAAGACTCTGCCTAATACACTGTATGAAAGACCATGTCTCTCACACACTGACTGAAAGTCGCTGTCTCTCATACATTCAGTGACAGACCCTGTCTCTCACAGACTATCTGAAAGTCCCGGTCTCTCACACACTGATTGAAAGACCCTGACTCTCACACACTGACTGAAAGAACCTGTCTCTCACACGCTGACTGAAAGACCCTGTCTCTTACACAATGACTGAAAGATGCCATCTCTCTCACACTCACTGAAAGAACCTGTCTATCACACTCTGACTGAAAGACGCTGTCTCTCACACATTGACTGAAAGTCCCTGTCTCTCACACACTGCCTGAAAGACCCTGTCTCTCACACACCGACTGAAAGAACCTGACTGTCACGCACTGACTGAAAGACCCTGTCTCTCACACACTTACTGAAAGACCGTGTCTCTCACACACTGACTGAAAGACACTGCCTCTCACACACTGACTGAAAGACCCTGTCTATCACACACTGACTGAAATACCCTGTCTCTCACAAATTCACTGAAAGAACCTGTCTCTCACACACTGATAGAAAAACCCTGTCTCTCACATACTGATTGAAAGACCACGTCTCTCACATACTGACAGAAATACCCTGTCTCTCACACACTGACTGAAAGACCCTGTCTCTCACACACTGACTGAAAGTTGCTGTCGCTCACACCCTCAATGAAAGACCCTGTCTCTCACAAACTGATTGACAGACCCTGTCTCTCACACATTAAATAAAAGACCACGTCTCTCACACACTGAATGAAAGACCCTATCTCACTCACACTGAATGAAAGACCATGTCTCTCACAAACTGACTGAAAGATGCTGTCTCTCACACACTGACTGAAAGACCATGTCTGTCACACACTGACTGAAAGATCCTGTCTCTCACACACTGACTGAAAGTCACTGTCGCTCACACACTCACTGAAAGACACTGCCTCTCACACACTGACTGACAGAACCTGTCTCTCACACATTGACTGAAAGACCAATTCTCTCACACACTGACTGAAAGACCCTGTCTCTCACACACTGATTGAAAGACCCTATCTCTCACACACTGACTGAAAGACCCTGTCTCTCACACACTGACTGAAAGACGCTGTCTCCCTCACACTGACTGAAAGTCGCTGTCTCTCACACATTCAATGAAAGACCCTGTCTCTCACAAACTGATTGACAGACCCTGTCTCTCACACATTGAATGAAAGACCACGTCTCTCACACACTGAATGAAAGACCGTGTCTCACTCACACTGAATGAAAGACCATGTCTCTCACAAACTGACTGAAAGATGCTGTCTCTCACACACTGACTGAAAGACCATGTCTGTCACACACTGACTGAAAGATCCTGTCTCTCACACTCTGAATGAAAGACCCTGTATCACTCACACTGACTGAAAGACACTGTCTCTCACACACTGACTGAAAGTCGCTGTCGCTCACACACTCAATGAAAGACCCTGTCTCTCACAAACTGATTGACAGACCCTGTCTCTCACACATTGAATGAAAGACCACGTCTCTTACACACTGAATGAAAGACCCTGTCTCACACACACTGACTTAAAGACAATGTCTGTCACGCACTGACTGAAAGATCCTGTCTCTCACACACTGAATGAAAGACCCTGTATCACTCACACTGACTGAAAGACGCTGTCTCTCACACACTGACTGAAAGACGCTGTCTCTCACACACTCAATGAATGTCCCTATCTCTCCCACACGACTGAAAGACTCTGGCTCTAACACACTGACTAAAGAGCATGTCTCTCACACACTGACAGAAAGACCACGTCTCTCACACACTGACTGAACGAACCTGTCTCACTCACACTGACTGAAAGAGGCCCTCTTACAGACAATGACTAAAGACCCTGTCTCTCACACAGTGACTGATAGACCCTGTCTCTAACACACTGACTAAAGACCCTGTCTGTCACACACTGACAGAAAGAACCTGTCTCTCACGCACTGACTGAACGAACCTGTCTCACTCACACTGACTGAAAGAGGCCGTCTCTCACACACTGACTAAAGACACTGTCTCTCACACACTGACTGATAGACCCTGTCTCTCTCACACTGACTGAAAGAACCTGTCTCTTCAGACTGATTGAATGACGCTGTCTCTCACTCACTGACTGAAAGACGGTGTCTCTCACACGGTGACTGAAAGACGATGTCTTTCACACACTGACTGAAAGACTCTGCCTAATACACTGTATGAAAGACCATGTCTCTCACACACTGACTGAAAGTCGCTGTCTCTCATACATTCAGTGACAGACCCTGTCTCTCACAGACTATCTGAAAGTCCCGGTCTCTCACACACTGATTGAAAGACCCTGACTCTCACACACTGACTGAAAGAACCTGTCTCTCACACGCTGACTGAAAGACCCTGTCTCTTACACAATGACTGAAAGATGCCATCTCTCTCACACTCACTGAAAGAACCTGTCTATCACACTCTGACTGAAAGACGCTGTCTCTCACACATTGACTGAAAGTCCCTGTCTCTCACACACTGCCTGAAAGACCCTGTCTCTCACACACCGACTGAAAGAACCTGACTGTCACGCACTGACTGAAAGACCCTATCTCTCACACACTGACTGAAAGACCCTATCTCTCACACACTGACTGAAAGACCCTGTCTCTCACACACTGACTGAAAGTTGCTGTCGCTCACACAATCAATGAAAGACCCTGTCTCTCACAAACTGATTGACAGACCCTGTCTCTCACACATTAAATAAAAGACCACGTCTCTCACACACTGAATGAAAGACCATGTCTGTCACACACTGACTGAAAGATCCTGTCTCTCACACACTGAATGAAAGACCCTGTATCACTCACACTGACTGAAAGACGCTGTCTCTCACACACTGACTTAAAGACGCTGTCTCTCACACACTCAATGAATGTCCCTATATCTCCCACACTGACTGAAAGACGCTGTCTCTCACACACTGACTGAAAGACCCTGTGTCTCTCACACTGATTGAAAGACCATTTCTCTCCCACACTGACTGAAAGACCCTGTCTTTCACACACTGACTGAAAGACCCTGTCTCTCACACTCTGACTGAAAGACGCTGTCTTTCACGCACTGACTGAAAGTCACTGTCGCTCACACACTCACTGAAAGACCCTATCTCTCACAAACTGATTGACAGAACCTGTCTCTCACACATTGAATGAAAGACCACGTCTCTCACACACTGACTGAAAGACCCTGTCTCTCACACACTGACATAAAAACCCTGTCTCTCACACGCTGACTGAAAGTCCATGTCTCTCACACACTGACTGAAAGACCCTGTGTCTCACATACTGACTGAAAGACCCTGTCTCTAACACGCTGACTGAAAGAACCTGTCTCTCTCACGCTGACTGAAAGATTCTGTCTCTCACACGCTGACTGAAAGACCCTGTCTCTCACACACTGACTGAAAGACCCTGTCTCTCACACGCTGACTGAAATAACCTGTCTCTCACACGCTGACTGAAAGACGCTGTCTCTCACACGCTGACTGAAAGACGCTGTCTCTCAGTCACTGACTGAAAGACGCTGTCTCTCACACGCTGACTGAAAGACGCTGTCTTTCACACACTGACTGAAAGACTCTGCCTAATACACTCTATGAAAGATCCTCTTTCACACACTGACTGAAAGCCCCTGTCTCTCACACATTCACTGAAAGACCCGTCTCTCACAGACTGACTGAAAGTCCCGGACCCTCACACACTGATTGAAACCCCCTGTCTCTCACGCACTGACTGCAAGACCATGTCTCTCACACAATGACTGAAAGACCGTGTCTCTCAAACACTGACTGAAATAACCTGACTCTCACAGACTGACTGAAAGACCCTGTCTCTCACACACTTACTGAAAGACACTGCCTCTCACACTCTGACTGAAAGACACTGTCTCGCACACACTGACTGAAAGGCACCGTCTCTCACACACTGACTGAAATACCCTGACTCTCACAGACTGACTGAAAGACCCTGTCTCTCACACACTGACTGAAAGACTCTGACTCTCACACACTGACTGAAAGTCCCTGTCTATCACACACTGTCAGAAAGAGGGTGACTCTCACAAATTCACTGAAAGGACCTTTCTCTCACACACTGTCTGAAAGACCCTGTCTCTCACATACTCATTGAAAGACCACGTCTCTCACTTACAGACAGAAACATCCTGTCTCTCACACACTGACTGAAAGATGGTGTCTCTCACACTCTGAATGAAAGACGCTGTCTCTCACACACTGACTGAAAGACCCTGTGTCTCACATACTGACTGAAAGACCCTGTCTCTAACACGCTGACTGAAAGAACCTGTCTCTCTCACGCTGACTGAAAGGTTCTGTCTCTCACACGCTGACTGAAAGACCCTGTCTCTCACACACTGACTGAAAGACCCTGTCTCTCACACACTGACTGAAATAACCATGTCTCTCACACCCTTACTGAAAGATCCTGTCTCTCACACACTGACTGAAAGATACTGTCTCTCACACGCTGATTGAAAGAAACTGTCTCTCACAAACTGTCTGAAAGACCCTGTCTCTAACACACTGACTTAAGACCCTTTCTCTCACAGACTGACAGAATGATCCTGTCCCTCATAAACTGACTGAAAGTCCCTGCCTCTCACAGACTGACTGAAAAACCCTGTCTCTCACACGCTGACTGAAAGTCCATGTCTCTCACACACTGACTGAAAGACCCTGTGTCTCACATACTGACTGAAAGACCCTGTCTCTAACACGCTGACTGAAAGAACCTGTCTCTCTCACGCTGACTGAAAGATTCTGTCTCTCACACGCTGACTGAAAGACCCTGTCTCTCACACACTGACTGAAATAACCTGACTCTCACACGCTGACTGAAAGAAGCTGTCTCTCACACGCTGACTGAAAGACCATGTCTGACACACGATGCCTGAAAGATCCTGCGTCTCACACAATGATTGAAAGACCTTGTCTCTGACAGAATGACTGAAGACCCTATCGTTCACACACTGACTGAAAGAGGCTGTCTCTCACACCCTGACTGAAAGACTCTGTCTCTCTCACACTCACTGAAAGACCCTCTCTACCACACTCTGACTGAAAGACGCTGTCTCTCACACACTGACTGAAAGTCCCTGTCTCTCACACACTGACTGAAAGACCCTGTCTATCACACACCGACTGAAAGAACCTGAGTGCCACGCACTGACTGAAAGACCCTGTCTCTCACACACTGACTGAAAGACACTGTCTCTCACACACTGTCTGAAAGACCCTGTCTCTCACACATTGACTGAAAGACGCTGTCTCTCACACACTGACTGAAAGTCGCTGTCGCTCATACACTCAATGAAAGACCCTGTCTCTCACAAACTGATTGACAGACCCTGTCTCTCACACATTGAATGAAAGACCACGTCTCTCACACACTGAATGAAAGACCCTGTCTCACACACACTGAATGAAAGACCATGTCTCTCACAAACTGATTGAAAGTTGCTGTCTCTCACACACTGACTGAAAGACCATGTCTGTCACGCATTGACTGAAAGATCCTGTCTCTCACACACTGAATGAAAGACCCTGTATCACTCACACTGACTGAAAGACGCTGTCTCTCACACACTGACTGAAAGAGGCTGTCTCTCAAACCCTGACTGAAAGACTCTGTCTCTCTCACACTCACTGAAAGACCCTCTCTATCACACTCTGACTGAAAGACGCTGTCTCTCACACACTGACTGAAAGTCCCTGTCTCTCACACACTGACTGAAAGACCCTGTCTATCACACACCGACTGAAAGAACCTGAGTGCCACGCACTGACTGAAAGACCCTGTCTCTCACACACTGACTGAAAGACACTGTCTCTCAGACATTGACTGAAAGACACTGTCTCTCACACACTGACTGAAAGTCGCTGTCGCTCACACACTCAATGAAAGACCCTGTCTCTCACAAACTGATTGACAGACCCTGTCTCTCACACATTGAATGAAAGACCACGTCTCTCACACACTGAATGAAAGACCCTGTCTCACTCACACTGAATGAAAGACCATGTCTCTCACAAACTGACTGAAAGATGCTGTCTCTCACACACTGACTGAAAGACCATGTCTGTCACACACTGACTGAAAGATCCTGTCTCTCACACACTGAATGAAAGACCCTGTATCACTCACACTGACTGAAAGACGCTGTCTCTCACACACTGACTTAAAGACGCTGTCTCTCACACACTCAATGAATGTCCCTATCTCTCCCACACGACTGAAAGACTCTGGCTCTAACACACTGACTAAAGAGCATGTCTCTCACACACTGACAGAAAGACCACGTCTCACTCACACTGACTGAAAGAGGCCCTCTTACAGACAATGACTAAAGACCCTGTCTCTCACACAGTGACTGATAGACCCTGTCTCTAACACACTGACTAAAGACCCTGTCTGTCACACACTGACAGAAAGAACCTGTCTCTCACACACTGACTGAACGAACCTGTCTCACTCACACTGACTGAAAGAGGCCGTCTCTCACACACTGACTAAAGACACTGTCTCTCACACAGTGATTGATAGACCCTGTCTCTCTCACACTGACTGAAAGAACCTGTCTCTTCCGACTGATTGAATGACGCTGTCTCTCACTCACTGACTGAAAGACGGTGTCTCTCACACGGTGACTGAAAGACGATGTCTTTCACACACTGACTGAAAGACTCTGCCTAATACACTGTTGAAAGACCATGTCTCTCACACACTGACTGAAAGTCGCTGTCTCTCATACATTCAGTGACAGACCCTGTCTCTCACAGACTGTCTGAAAGTCCCGGTCTCTCACACACTGATTGAAAGACCCTGACTCTCACACACTGACTGAAAGAACCTGTCTCTCACACGCTGACTGAAAGACCCTGTCTCTCAAAAATTGACTGAAATACCATTTCTGTCACACACTATCTGAAAGATCCTGTCTCTCACACAATGATTGAAAGGCACTTTCTCTGACACATTGACTAAAGTCCCTTTCTCTCACACACTGACTGAAAGAGGCTGTCTCGCACACAATGACTGAAAGACGTTGTCTCTCTCACACTCACTGAAAAACCCTGTCTCTCACACATTGACTAATAGACTCTGTCTCTCACACACTAACTGAAAGACACTGTCTCTCTCACAAATTGACTGAAAGACCCTGTCTCTCACACACTTACTGAAAGACCGTGTCTCTCACACACTGACTGAAAGACACTGTCTATCACACACTGACTGAAAGACACTGCCTCTCACACACTGACTGAAAGACCCTGTCTATCACACACTGACTGAAATACCCTGTCTCTCACAAATTCACTGAAAGAACCTGTCTCTCACACACTGATAGAAAAACCCTGTCTCTCACATACTGATTGAAAGACCACGTCTCTCACATACTGACAGAAATACCCTGTCTCTCACACACTGACTGAAAGATGGTGTCTCTTACACTCTGAATGAAAGACGCTTTGTCTCACACACTGTTTGATAGATGCTGTCTCTCACAGACTGACTGAATGATGCTGTCACTCACACACTGACTGAAAGACCATGTCTCTCACACCCTTACTGAAAGATCCTGTTTCTCGCAAACTGACTGAAAGACCATGTCTCTTACACAATGACTGAAAGATGCCATCTCTCTCACACTCACTGAAAGAACCTGTCTATCACACTCTGACTGAAAGACGCTGTCTCTCACACATTGACTGAAAGTCCCTGTCTCTCACACACTGCCTGAAAGACCCTGTCTCTCACACACCGACTGAAAGAACCTGACTGTCACGCACTGACTGAAAGACCCTATCTCTCACACACTGACTGAAAGACCCTGTCTCTCACACACTGACTGAAAGACCCTGTCTCTCACACACTGACTGAAAGTTGCTGTCGCTCACACCCTCAATGAAAGACCCTGTCTCTCACAAACTGATTGACAGACCCTGTCTCTCACACATTAAATAAAAGACCACGTCTCTCACACACTGAAAGAAAGACCCTGTCTCACTCACACTGAATGAAAGACCATGTCTCTCACAAACTGACTGAAAGATGCTGTCTCTCACACACTGACTGAAAGACCATGTCTGTCACACACTGACTGAAAGATCCTGTCTCTCACACACTGAATGAAAGACCCTGTATCACTCACACTGACTGAAAGACGCTGTCTCTCACACACTGACTTAAAGACGCTGTCTCTCACACACCCAATGAATGTCCCTATCTCTCCCACACTGACTGAAAGACGCTGTCTCTCACACACTGACTGAAAGACCCTGTGTCTCTCACACTGATTGAAAGACCACGTCTCTCACACACTGACTGAAAGACCCTGTCTTTCACACACTGACTGAAAGACCCTGTCTCTCACACTCTGACTGAAAGACGCTGTCTTTCACGCACTGACTGAAAGTCGCTGTCGCTCACACACTCACTGAAAGACCCTATCTCTCACAAACTGATTGACAGAACCTGTCTCTCACACATTGAATGAAAGACCACGTCTCTCACACACTGATTGAAAGACGCTGTCTCTCACACACTGAATGAAAGACCCTGACTCCCACAAACTGACTGAAAGACGCTGCCTCTCACACACTCAGAGAAAGACGCTGTCTCTCACAAACAGAGTGAAAGAGCCTGTCTCTCACAAACTGACTGAATGACCCTGTCTCTCACAAACGTACTGAAAGACCCTGTCTCTCACACACTGACAGAAAGACCTTGGCTATCACACACTGACTGAAATACCCTGTCTCTCACAAATTCACTGAAAGAACCTGTCTCTCACACACGGACTGAAAGACCCTGTCTCTCACACACTGACTGAAAGATGGTGTCTCTCACACTCTGAATGAAAGACGCTGTCTCTCACACACTGTTTGAAAGATGCTGTCTCTCACTGACTGACTGAATGATGCTGTCACTCACACACTGACAGAAAGAGCATGTCTCTCACACCCTTACTGAAAGAACCTGTCTCTCACACACTGACTGAAAGACCATGTCTCTCACACACTGACTGAAAGACCCTGTCTCTCACACACTGACTGAAAGACCATGTCTCTTTCACACTGACTGAAAGACGCTGTCTCTCTCACACTGACTGAAAGACCCTGTCTCTCACACACTGACTGAAAGACCCTGCCTCTCACACACTGACTGAAAGACGCTGTCTCTCACACACTGACTGAAAGTCGCTGTCGCTCACACACTCAATGAAAGACCCTGTCTCTCACAAACTGATTGACAGACCCTGTCTCTCACACATTGAATGAAAGACCCTGTCTCACTCACACTGAATGAAAGACCATGTCTCTCACACACTGACTGAAAGATGCTGTCTCTCACACACTGACTGAAAGACCATGTCTGCCACGCACTGACTGAAAGACCACGTCTCTCACACACTGACTGAAAGACACTGTCTCTCACACACTGTCTGAAAGACCCTGTCTCTCACACAGTGACTGAAAGACGCTGTCTCTCACACACTGACTGAAAGTCGCTATCGCTCACACACTCAATGAAAGACCCTGTCTCTCACAAACTGATTGACGGACCCTGTCTCTCACACATTGAATGAAAGACCACGTCACTCACACACTGAATGAAAGACCCTGTCTCACACACACTGAATGAAAGATCATGTCTCTCACAAACTGATTGAAAGGTGCTGTCTCTCACACACTGACTGAAAGACGCTGTCTCTCACACGCTGACTGAAAGACGCTGTCTTTCACACACTGACTGAAAGACTCTGCCTAATACACTCTATGAAAGATCCTCTTTCACACACTGACTGAAAGTCCCTGTCTCTCACACATTCACTGAAAGACCCGTCTCTCACAGACTGACTGAAAGTCCCGGACCCTCACACACTGATTGAAACCCCCTGTCTCTCACGCACTGACTGCAAGACCATGTCTCTCACACAATGACTGAAAGACCGTGTCTCTCAAACACTGACTGAAATAACCTGACTCTCACAGACTGACTGAAAGACCCTGTCTCTCACACACTGACTGAAAGACACTGCCTCTCACACTCTGACTGAAAGACACTGTCTCGCACACACTGACTGAAAGGCACTGTCTCTCACACACTGACTGAAATACCCTGACTCTCACAGACTGACTGAAAGACCCTGTCTCTCACACACTGACTGAAAGACTCTGACTCTCACACACTGACTGAAAGTCCCTGTCTATCACACACTGTCAGAAAGAGGGTGACTCTCACAAATTCACTGAAAGGACCTTTCTCTCACACACTGTCTGAAAGACCCTGTCTCTCACATACTCATTGAAAGACCACGTCTCTCACTTACTGACAGAAAGATCCTGTCTCTCACACACTGACTGAAAGATGGTGTCTCTCACACTCTGAATGAAAGACGCTGTCTCTCACACACTGACTGAAAGACCCTGTGTCTCACATACTGACTGAAAGACCCTGTCTCTAACACGCTGACTGAAAGAACCTGTCTCTCTCACGCTGACTGAAAGGTTCTGTCTCTCACACGCTGACTGAAAGACCCTGTCTCTCACACACTGACTGAAAGACCCTGTCTCTCACACACTGACTGAAATAACCTGTCTCTCACACGCTGACTGAATGACCATGTCTCTCACACCCTTACTGAAAGATCCTGTCTCTCACACACTGACTGAAAGATACTGTCTCTCACACGCTGATTGAAAGAAACTGTCTCTCACAAACTGTCTGAAAGACCCTGTCTCTAACACACTGACTTAAGACCCATTCTCCTCAACAGACTGACAGAATGATCCCTGTCCCTCAAACACTGACTGAAAGACCCTGTCTCTCTCACACTGACTGAAACACACTGTCGCTCTCACAATGACTGAAAGACCATGTCTCTCACACACTGACTGAAAGACCCTGTCTCTCACAAACTGACTGAAAGACGCTGTCTCTAACACTGACAGAAAGAACCTGTCTCTCTCACACTGACTGAAAGGCACTGTCTCTCTCATACTGACTGAAAGACCCCGTCTCTCACACACTGACTGAAAGACCCTGTCTCCCTCACACTGTCTGAAAGAACCTGTCCTCTCACACACTGACTGAAAGAACCGTCTCACACAAACGCAGACTGAAAGGACTCATGTCTGACACACGATGCCTAAAGACCCTGCTCTCACACACTGACTGAAAGACCCTGTCTCTGACACAATGACTGAAGACCCTATCGTTCACACACTGACTGAAAGAGGCTGTCTCTCACACCCTGACTGAAAGACTCTGTCTCTCTCACACTCACTGAAAGACCCTCTCTATCACACTCTGACTGAAAGACGCTGTCTCTCACACACTGACTGAAAGTCCCTGTCTCTCACACACTGACTGAAAGACCCTGTCTATCACACACCGACTGAAAGAACCTGAGTGCCACGCACTGACTGAAAGACCCTGTCTCTCACACACTGACTGAAAGACACTGTCTCTCACACACTGACTGAAAGTCGCTGTCGCTCACACACTCAATGAAAGACCCTGTCTCTCGCAAACTGATTGACAGACCCTGTCTCTCACACATTGAATGAAAGACCACGTCTCTTACACACTGAATGAAAGACCCTGTCTCACACACACTGACTTAAAGACCATGTCTGTCACGCACTGACTGAAAGATCCTGTCTCTCACACACTGAATGAAAGACCCTGTATCACTCACACTGACTGAAAGACGCTGTCTCTCACACACTGACTGAAAGACGCTGTCTCTCACACACTCAATGAATGTCCCTATCTCTCCCACACGACTGAAAGACTCTGGCTCTAACACACTGACTAAAGAGCATGTCTCTCACACACTGACAGAAAGACCACGTCTCTCACACACTGACTGAACGAACCTGTCTCACTCACACTGACTGAAAGAGGCCCTCTTACAGACAATGACTAAAGACCCTGTCTCTCACACAGTGACTGATAGACCCTGTCTCTAACACACTGACTAAAGACCCTGTCTGTCACACACTGACAGAAAGAACCTGTCTCTCACGCACTGACTGAACGAACCTGTCTCACTCACACTGACTGAAAGAGGCCGTCTCTCACACACTGTCTAAAGACACTGTCTCTCACACACTGACTGATAGACCCTGTCTCTCTCACACTGACTGAAAGAACCTGTCTCTTCAGACTGATTGAATGACGCTGTCTCTCACTCACTGACTGAAAGACGGTGTCTCTCACACGGTGACTGAAAGACGATGTCTTTCACACACTGACTGAAAGACTCTGCCTAATACACTGTATGAAAGACCATGTCTCTCACACACTGACTGAAAGTCGCTGTCTCTCATACATTCAGTGACAGACCCTGTCTCTCACAGACTATCTGAAAGTCCCGGTCTCTCACACACTGATTGAAAGACCCTGACTCTCACACACTGACTGAAAGAACCTGTCTCTCACACGCTGACTGAAAGACCCTGTCTCTCAAAAATTGACTGAAATACCATTTCTGTCACACACTGTCTGAAAGATCCTGTCTCTCACACAATGATTGAAAGGCACTTTCTCTGACACATTGACTAAAGTCCCTTTCTCTCACACACTGACTGAAAGAGGCTGTCTCGCACACACTGACTGAAAGACGTTGTCTCTCTCACACTCACTGAAAAACCCTGTCTCTCACACATTGACTAATAGACTCTGTCTCTCACACACTAACTGAAAGACACTGTCTCTCTCACAAATTGACTGAAAGACCCTGCCTCTCACACACTGAATGAAAGAGGCTGTCGCTCACACACTGACAGAAAGACCCGGTCTCTCACACACTGACTGAAAGACACTGCCTCTCACACACTGACTGAAAGACCCTGTCTATCACACACTGACTGAAATACCCTGTCTCTCACAAATTCACTGAAAGAACCTGTCTCTCACACACTGATAGAAAAACCCTGTCTCTCACATACTGATTGAAAGACCACGTCTCTCACATACTGACAGAAATACCCTGTCTCTCACACACTGACTGAAAGATGGTGTCTCTCACACTCTGAATGAAAGACGCTGTCTCTCACATACTGTTTGATAGATGCTGTCTCTCACAGACTGACTGAATGATGCTGTCACACACACACTGACTGAAAGACCATGTCTCTCACACCTTTACTGAAAGATCCTGTTTCTCGCAAACTGACTGAAAGACCATGTCTCTTACGCAATGACTGAAAGATGCTGTCTCTATCACACTCACTGAAAGAACCTGTCTATCACACTCTGACTGAAAGACGCTGTCTCTCACACACTGACTGAAAGTCCCTGTCTCTCACAAACTGACTGAAAGACCCTGTCTCTCACACAGCGACTGAAAGAACCTGACTGTCACGCACTGACTGAAAGACCCTGTCTCTCACACACTGACTGAAAGTCCCTGTCTCTCACACACTGACTGAAAGAAGCTGTCTCTCACACACTGACTGAAAGACGCTGTCTCTCACACACTCAATGAATGTCCCTATCTCTCCCACACGACTGAAAGACTCTGGCTCTAACACACTGACTAAAGAGCATGTCTCTCACACACTGACAGAAAGACCACGTCTCTCACACACTGACTGAACGAACCTGTCTCACTCACACTGACTGAAAGAGGCCCTCTTACAGACAATGACTAAAGACCCTGTCTCTCACACAGTGACTGATAGACCCTGTCTCTAACACACTGACTAAAGATCCTGTCTGTCACACACTGACAGAAAGAACCTGTCTCTCACACACTGACTGAACGAACCTGTCTCACTCACACTGACTGAAAGAGGCCGTCTCTAACACATTGACTAAAGACCCTGTCTGTCACACACTGACAGAAAGAACCTGTCTCTCACACACTGACTGAACGAACCTGTCTCACACACACTGACTGAAAGACCCTGTTTCTCACACACTGACTGAAAGAGGCTGTCTCGCACACACTGACTGAAAGACGTTGTCTCTCTCACACTCACTGAAAAACCCTGTCTCTCACACATTGACTAATAGACTCTGTCTCTTACACACTAACTGAAAGACACTGTCTCTCTCACAAATTGACTGAAAGACCCTGTCTCTCACACACTTACTGAAAGACCGTGTCTCTCACACACTGACTGAAAGACCCTGTCTATCACACACTGACTGAAATACCCTGTCTCTCACAAATTCACTGAAAGAACCTGTCTCTCACACACTGATAGAAAAACCCTGTCTCTCACATACTGATTGAAAGACCACGTCTCTCACATACTGACAGAAATACCCTGTCTCTCACACACTGACTGAAAGATGGTGTCTCTTACACTCTGAATGAAAGACGCTTTGTCTCACACACTGTTTGATAGATGCTGTCTCTCACAGACTGACTGAATGATGCTGTCACTCACACACTGACTGAAAGACCATGTCTCTCACACCCTTACTGAAAGATCCTGTTTCTCGCAAACTGACTGAAAGACCATGTCTCTTACACAATGACTGAAAGATGCCATCTCTCTCACACTCACTGAAAGAACCTGTCTATCACACTCTGACTGAAAGACGCTGTCTCTCACACATTGACTGAAAGTCCCTGTCTCTCACACACTCACTGAAAGGCCCTGTCTCTCACACACTGACTGAAAGACCTTGTCTATAAAACACTGACAGAACGACCCTATCTCTCGCACACTGAGAGAAAGACGCAGTCTCTCACACACTGACAAAAAGAGGCTGTCTCTCACACACTGACTGAAAGAGCCAGTCTATCACACACTGACAGAAAGACCCTGTCTCTCACACACTGACTGAGAGACCCTGTCTCTCACACTGTTAAATAAAAGACCACGTCTCTCACACACAGACTGAAAGACCCTGTCTGTCTCATACTGACTAAAGATCCTGTCTCTCTCCTACTGAATGAAAGACCCTGTCTCTCTCACACAGACTGAAAAGACGCTGTCTCTCACACACTGACTTAAAGACGCTGTCTCTCACACACTCAATGAATGTCCCTATATCTCCCACACCTGACTGAAAAGTCGCTGTCGCTCACACAACTGACTGAAAGACCCTGTGTCTCTCACACTGATGAAGACCATTTCGCTCCCAAATGACTGAAAGACCCTGTCTCACGCACACTGACTGAAAGACCCTGTCTCACACACTCTGACTGAAAGACACTGCCTCTCACGCACTCACTGAAAGACACGGTCTCTCACACACTGACTGAAAGACCAATTCCTCACAAACTAACTGAAAGATCCTGTCTCTCACACACTGATTGAAAGACCACGTCTCTCACACACTGACTAAATGACCCTGTCTATCACACACTGAGTGAAAGACCCTGTCTTTCACACACTGACTGAAAGACCCTGTCTCTCACACACTGACTGAAAGACCCTGTCTCTCTCACACTGACTGAAAGTCGCTGTCGCTCACACATTCAATGAAAGACCCTGTCTCTCACAAACTGATTGACAGACCCTGTCTCTCACACATTGAATGAAAGACCACGTCTCTCACACACTGAATGAAAGACCGTGTCTCACTCACACTGAATGAAAGACGCTGTCTCTCACAAACTGACTGAAAGATGCTGACTCCCACACACTGACTGAAAGACCATGTCTTTCATACACTGACTGAAAGACCCTGTCTCTCACACTCTGACTGAAAGACCCTGTATCTCACACACTGACTGAAAGACGCTGTCTCTCACACACTGACTGAAAGACGCTGTCTCTCACACTCTCAATGAATGTCCCTATCTCTCCCACACTGACTGAAAGATACTGTCTCTCACACGCTGATTGAAAGAAACTGTCTCTCACAAACTGTCTGAAAGACCCTGTCTCTAACACACTGACTAAAGACCCTGTCTCTCACAGACTGACAGAAAGATCCTGTCCCTCATAAACTGACTGAAAGACCCTGCCTCTCACAGACTGACATAAAAACCCTGTCTCTCACACGCTGACTGAAAGTCCATGTCTCTCACACACTGACTGAAAGACCCTGTGTCTCACATACTGACTGAAAGACCCTGTCTCTAACACGCTGACTGAAAGAACCTGTCTCTCTCACGCTGACTGAAAGATTCTGTCTCTCACACGCTGACTGAAAGACCCTGTCTCTCACACACTGACTGAAAGACCCTGTCTCTCACACGCTGACTGAAATAACCTGTCTCTCACACGCTGACTGAAAGACGCTGTCTCTCACACGCTGACTGAAAGACGCTGTCTCTCAGTCACTGACTGAAAGACGCTGTCTCTCACACGCTGACTGAAAGACGCTGTCTTTCACACACTGACTGAAAGACTCTGCCTAATACACTCTATGAAAGATCCTCTTTCACACACTGACTGAAAGCCCCTGTCTCTCACACATTCACTGAAAGACCCGTCTCTCACAGACTGACTGAAAGTCCCGGACCCTCACACACTGATTGAAACCCCCTGTCTCTCACGCACTGACTGCAAGACCATGTCTCTCACACAATGACTGAAAGACCGTGTCTCTCAAACACTGACTGAAATAACCTGACTCTCACAGACTGACTGAAAGACCCTGTCTCTCACACACTTACTGAAAGACACTGCCTCTCACACTCTGACTGAAAGACACTGTCTCGCACACACTGACTGAAAGGCACCGTCTCTCACACACTGACTGAAATACCCTGACTCTCACAGACTGACTGAAAGACCCTGTCTCTCACACACTGACTGAAAGACTCTGACTCTCACACACTGACTGAAAGTCCCTGTCTATCACACACTGTCAGAAAGAGGGTGACTCTCACAAATTCACTGAAAGGACCTTTCTCTCACACACTGTCTGAAAGACCCTGTCTCTCACATACTCATTGAAAGACCACGTCTCTCACTTACAGACAGAAACATCCTGTCTCTCACACACTGACTGAAAGATGGTGTCTCTCACACTCTGAATGAAAGACGCTGTCTCTCACACACTGACTGAAAGACCCTGTGTCTCACATACTGACTGAAAGACCCTGTCTCTAACACGCTGACTGAAAGAACCTGTCTCTCTCACGCTGACTGAAAGGTTCTGTCTCTCACACGCTGACTGAAAGACCCTGTCTCTCACACACTGACTGAAAGACCCTGTCTCTCACACACTGACTGAAATAACCATGTCTCTCACACCCTTACTGAAAGATCCTGTCTCTCACACTGACTGAAAGATACTGTCTCTCACACGCTGATTGAAAGAAACTGTCTCTCACAAACTGTCTGAAAGACCCTGTCTCTAACACACTGACTTAAGACCCTTTCTCTCACAGACTGACAGAATGATCCTGTCCCTCATAAACTGACTGAAAGACCCTGCCTCTCACAGACTGACTGAAAAACCCTGTCTCTCACACGCTGACTGAAAGTCCATGTCTCTCACACACTGACTGAAAGACCCTGTGTCTCACATACTGACTGAAAGACCCTGTCTCTAACACGCTGACTGAAAGAACCTGTCTCTCTCACGCTGACTGAAAGATTCTGTCTCTCACACGCTGACTGAAAAACCCTGTCTCTCACACACTGACTGAAATAACCTGACTCTCACACGCTGACTGAAAGAAGCTGTCTCTCACACGCTGACTGAAAGACCATGTCTGACACACGATGCCTGAAAGATCCTGCGTCTCACACAATGATTGAAAGACCTTGTCTCTGACAGAATGACTGAAGACCCTATCGTTCACACACTGACTGAAAGAGGCTGTCTCTCACACCCTGACTGAAAGACTCTGTCTCTCTCACACTCACTGAA